>NC_090296.1:5592500-6792500 GCF_039906515.1 Pseudorca crassidens | reverse complement strand
CCCCATGGGTCAGGAAAGCCCCTTGAGGGACAGGATGCAGGATGGGGCTGGCCTGCTTCCAGAGCTGAGAACAGGGCTGGTGCATCATGGGTGCTCAGTAAGAACTGATTGAATGAATGAATGAGCTGGAAAGGGCTCTTAGAAGTCAGCCAGTCCAGCCACTTTCAAACTCTGCTACTTTGAAGGTGATACTGGGGCCACCAGAGAAGGTTTGGGGCCACATCTCACTTGATCCAAGCACCTCTACTTTTAACTCTTTACATATTGGGCTTTTCTTTTAAATTTTCATTTGACAAGTGGGTTTCCCTCCCCACCACCAAAAAAAAAAAAAAAAATCTTGAAAAAGGATGCTTGAACTCTCTTAAAGATTAAAAAACTAAAGCCCAGAGAGAAGAAGCAAGTGCCCAAGACAGTCCAGCAAGTTGATGATGGGGCCGGAGGAGACCCCAGAACTCCGTACTCCCCATCCGGGGAACCTGCCCAACATCACACCACCGTGTTTTATCACAGTACTGACCCTCCAGGCTTTCAGGGGCCACCTGCCACCATCCCCACCTCTTCCAGGACTCTAAGATTCCAGATGGAAGTGGCGAGAATGGTGAGAAAAAGGGTAACTGGGTCAAGCCACGGAGAGTGGGGAGGGCTCCCCAGGTATGCTGTGTCTCCTCAGGTGGAGAATCCAGCTGGAAATTCTGCAGGAGAACAGCCAACACCGTATGGCCAGGGTGTTGGGTTTTGAAACCCTATCCACTTTTTTTAACCTATAATTATGTGGCACACACCTAATTAAAATGGACTATAATTGTTGAAATATTTTATTGAAGTCATTTTTTTTTTTTCCAAACAACAGGTTTAACAGATGATAAAACTTGTCTTGTGGTTAACTTGGGCTGCCAAGAGCCCCGGGCAGAGGACGGGCTGGGGCTGGCGGACTATGGACAGTCAACCCCGACTGGATGCCAGCATTCTTCGCTAAGCACTCCTTCTGGAGACTTCTCTCGGGCCCCATGCCAAGCGCTCAGAACAGAGACAAATAGCCTGGGTGGGAGTTTTGTGCACAAAGATGACTAGGTTTGCTTAGCTCAGTGGAGAAATCCTTTGAAATTGGGCTCCCAGGGGAGTGAGGGCAGCTACGAGCAGAGCAAACTGTTGATTCCAGAGCACAAGGAAAGGAGTGTGATCCTCACCCCACTCACAAGCAGCAAAACCCTCCTCTAAAACCCCAAATGACCACAACAGAACAGACCTGGGCAGCGCAGGGGCTGCCGGGTCTTCACATTTTTTAGGGAATATGGTGGATGCAGCTCTAACAATGCCTGTGACAGCGGCCACCGTTTACTGTCTTCTAGGTGCTCGGTGTTTTCTATGCTTTATTTCTAATCTTTACTGAGGAAACTGAGTCATAAGGTGGCCAAGATCTTTACCCCAGCTCTAACTCAGAAGCCAATGTTTCTCCACTATTGTTCTGACTCAGACCCTGACTCAAAGTGAGCATCTTCATCATTAAAAAGTCTGAATCAGTCTGGGCGAGGGAAGGGCAAGAAAATACGCTGCAGGATTTGAGGGTTCCTTTCCTTTTGGTGTGTCTGTCTGCCCAGCCCACCTCACCCTGCTGGCGGCCTGTGGGCCGGATATGCTCTGAGGTAGACCAGAATAAGGGCCGGACTGGGAAACAGGGAGAAATTTATTTTATCTCCTGGCCAAACAACCGGGATGGTCATCGGACCCCGGTTCTGATCTCAGTGAACCAGTGAGCGGAGGTGCTGCTCTTGTCTGGAGATGATCTGTTTTACCTTGTGTTATTGTCCCAAGCCAGCAGTGACGTGGCTGTTGTCACCCCCAGGTTACACGTGATAAAGAAGAGCCAAGAGACGAGCCAGGTCTGATGTGACGCAGTTCAAACAAAGCTCCGAAGTCACGGGAGAAAAGTATATCCTCGGGGTCTCTCCATCGTGTGCGTGTGTGTGAGTGCGGTTTTTAATGTATTCCTTCTTATTACTCTTGTTACCGTTGTCTACTTCCCCTCAATGTCATGCTTCATCTTCATGCAACTCGTTTTTATTGAGCATCTACTATGTAGGAGGCCCTAAGCCAGGTGTGTGGCCTTTCATCCAAGAATTGAGGCCGTGGAAGGAATCGGTGTCACAGATTCAAAGGCCAGCTCAGCCCCAGGCAGCTGCGGGATTTGAGACCATCTCTGCTCCCTGCGTTCAGTTTCTGCCTCCGCAGGCAGGGTTGAAAGCCCAGACCTCAGGGTTGCAGCCTGGAAGCAGGGCCCCTCTGTGTGGGGCCTGGCTCGGCGCCTGGGAGCCCTCCCCCACAAGCCACCCACCCGCCCCTTCCCTCTCTGGGCGGTTCGTGCAGGACTCACGCTGACAGCTGTCCGGGAAGGGGGGTTATTTGTACAAAGCAGCTGACTGTGTCTAAATCCCTCCCTGGAGCACTGGTTCCAAATTAAAATGTGGCAGATTTGATCCCTGCCAGCCCCCACCCTCCACCCCCAGAGGACTCCCTCCCCTGCCCTCCGCCTGATCCTGCCCCGGTGTCCTCACCACCCAGAGGAGCATCGCCACCTTACCCTCCCCCATCTCCAGCCCCGCCCCCTCCCACGCCTCCTCCTTCTCCCCCCTCGCTCCCACCCCACCTGTTGGATCCATCCTTTTGGTGTAGGGAGGAGTGGGCGGTGCCCTCCAGCCCTCCAGCCCAGGAGGGCAGCAAGGGGACAATCACATAGGGAACTAATTAATTCACCGAGCAAGCCCTCCGCCATCTTGTCTCGTCAACCCTGAGCGATAGATGTATCACGATGCTCATTTAAAGATGAGGAAATTGCAGGTCGAGGAGGTCACTGCTCAAGGTGACACATGGCCCAGCTAGGGATGGGGTGGAATTCACACATGGAGCCTCTTACCTTATTCGCGCTGAGAACGGCTGCCTTTTGAAATGTGTTTCCTTGTCTGTGGACACGCTGCGTACAGGAGCATCGTACCCAAAGGAGCTGCATGGTAGGCACCATTGACCACATTACACGTGGGGGGCCTGATGTCGGGGGTTGGGATAACGGGCCTGAGCCCGTGGCGAGTCACTGGGCTGTGAGATAAGGCTGGACGGCTTTGCAACCGCCCCTCTGTCCTTCCCCATCCCATGTTTGGAGACCAGCTGAGGAGGAAAACCACGTGGCTTTTTCTTTGTCACGATGGGCACTGTAGGGTGTTTAGCAGCGTCCGTGGCCTGCACTCACTAGATGCCGATAGCGAACCCCAATCTCCTGACCGAAGCTGTCTGTAAACATGCCCTGTGGGGGACAAAATCACCACTCCCAGTTGAGAATCACGGCCTTACAGTTTTCTGTTTTCCTTAAAGAAAGGCTGTGCTATTTGTCTCAAAGGCATTTAGAAAATCAGAATAGTGGATGTCCCCAAAGTAAGTAACACAGAGCATGGACAAGAAGCACAGGCCAGATGTGATAGTATTATTATTGTTACTGTTGTTGTTGTAGCTGTCAGTGCCTTTCCTATTGTAGGTGGGGATAAATCACCATGAGCTGGTGATGGAGCCCTGGAGGGCGGACAGTGAAAGCTCATAGATGAGTCCTGTGGCTGACTCACAGGACACTTTGAACATGGCTGTTTGCCTTTGGGAACTCAGTGTTCCCATCTCTATAATGGGAAATCGGAAAGATGTAACCCTCAAGGACCATTTTAAGTCTAGTATTTCCAGATTTCCCAGATTGTATCTCTGATTCTGGGACCAGTGTTATCACACAGCACCAAAGTGCATGGGCTCTGGGCTTTGCCCATCTGGATTCAGACCACAGCCCGAGCACTTACCAGCTGGGTGACCTTAAGCAGGTCCCTGAATCTTACCATGTGTCTGTCCCTTCATCTGTAGAACTCTGAGACCAGATCTGCCTCTTATGGTTGTCACAAGCATGAAATGAGATGATCTATATACTAGAACAGTGCAGGCACTGATAACAGACCCGTAAGAATTCATTATTATCATCAGAAATACTCCAGTTGTATTTAAAAACATATGATTCTTGGGCTTCCCTGGTGGCGCAGTGGTTGAGAGTCCGCCTGCCGATGCAGGGGACACGGGTTCGTGCCCTGGTCCGGGAAGATCCCACATGCCGCGGAGCGGCTGGGCCCGTGAGCCATGGCCGCTGAGCCGGCGCGTCCGGAGCCTGTGCTCCACAACGGGAGAGGCCACAACAGTGAGAGGCCCGCGTACCGCAAAAAAAAAAATAAATAAATAAATGATTCTCACTTATGATCTCAAGCCCACTGAATCAGATCTTCCAAGGTGAAACTATGTGATGGTATTTTTTCAAATCGTTCCCAAATGATTCTGAAGTAGTGGGTCCTTGGCCTGGCATAAGTTGTGTAGAATTCTCTGATGTTAGAAAGATTTCGTTAATGTTTCAAGTGTTGCTGTATGAGGGGGCCCTGAGTGGTATGAAGTTAAGAAAGGTACTCTGGCCTCAGGGAACCACCATCTAACCAGGCAAGGCCAACTTATAAGTGAAATACATAGCCCAAGTGGGCCGCTGTGGCCAGGACCACAAAGAAATTTGGAACATGTGCTCAGACATAACAGAGGAGAGAAGGTGATCTTCAGGATTGCCAAGTAAGGTTGTGCAGGTTGTTGACTGCACTTAAGTGCCCAAGAAAGGTGACTTTTTCTATTCACACAAAAGCACCATGGGGCAAGTGGAAAGCCTGGAGGTCGTTGATCACCCAGGATGCCCTGGAAGCTCTGACTCATCCATCACTACCAGCCCAGCTGCCCCCTTCTCTGGGTAGTTTTCTCTAAAACCCCACAAAAGGAATGGACCACTGTGCCGGGCTCTATTATAGTCTTGTCTTTCCCAGATTTGAATTGCACATTTGGGTCAATACCTCCCCCAAGAGATTATGAGCCCTTTGAGGGCAGGAACCGTGTATTTATTGTATTTTTTTTTAATTTGGTGTCTCTAACATCGAATATGAGGTCTGGTGTAGAGTAGGTGTTGAGCAGATGCTTGTTGGATGAATGAATGATCAGATAAATAAACAAATGAATTCCAACTAAGTAAAAGGGTCTTAGGGACCATCAGTGGAAAGGAACTACGTCACTCATCAAGAGAATGGGGTGCCAGCTGAAGGGAGTTCTTGGAGGAGGTGGAAGAGGAAATGAGCCTTGAAGGATGGACGTGATTTTGCTGGGCAGAGACGTGGTGCAGAGGAAGTGAAGGGAGCGCGCTCCAGCAATCTCACGCACAGAAAATGAGATAAAAAAAAGTGGAAGACACAAGGCATCGTTAATAAAGGGTTCAAAGAAAGCATGGTTTGATGGTTCCCATAGCAACGCGTTCTTCATTTGGTTTGGAATCACAAAATAAATATTTTCATAGAATCAACAGGAAAATAAGAAGACACATGGTGCTGCACCTGGGGGAAGTCTTTGCACTCTGGGGGACCCTCGTCATTTTGTCCTTGGACCCTCATCATTTTGTCCACAGCTTCTCAGAGTTGAGCAAATGCCAGATTCTTAGGTTCCATGTGCCCAAGAGACAGGGAAGCCCTGGGTGCCAAAGGGACCCGAAAATGCACTGTCAGGTGTGTGACACCGATGATGTTCCTCCCCAACCTGACAGCCCTGGGCTCTGACCACACCTGGCTGTACGACTCTGGACAAGTTGGATTTGTCTCTGAGCCTCAGTTTTCTCATCCATGTAAAGGGATATACACATGCCCACCTCTCAGGACTGACAGTCAAATTAAATGAAACACAATGCTGGCTTTGTGGGCACTTAATCCATGTTGGTTCTCTTTTCTCAGAAAGTTCCATTAATGTCCACTTGGCTGAATTAGGGAATCTGTCTCCAAACTTAAGAGATAACCCTGTATCTTTAAACCTGATGGAATTTCCTTTCAACCAGTAATGCCAGCAAGGGGCTCTGTCTTTTGATGATTCCAAAGGCAAAGATTTATGCCCTACAATTTCCATTGCAGTGTTGTTCTATTAGGAAAATATAAACTGTGTCAGCCATGGTGGGATACTGATGTCCACAGAGAAACCCCCATAATGTAGAATATTCTGCATAATGGAAATGTATGAGGAGAGGCAAAGGGTTTTTACTAATACAGGGAAATCATGTTGTAGATTTAACTGGGAAGCTTCAAACACAATTCATAATCAATTTCACCTTTGGGTTATTTTCTTTACTACAAAGATTTTTGCTTTGTTTTGTTTTGTTTTGTTTTGTTGAGAGTATCAAAATAGAACACCTTGGGACAAATTCCTCCATCAAGCCCAAGGTAGACTCAGCTTCCTAGTGCCCTGTGACCACATTGCCAAGATCACGCTCCTGGTAGGAGCCCCAAGGATGACACGTGTTGCCCCTCACTTCATCAGGCTGTGATAGTACACAAGACCCAGGGCTAGTTCCGTGCATCTGGCACCCTGAACAACTTCACACCCAGCCTCATGCTAGGAGCTACAGAGAAGGGCGGCTGACAGGTTTGCAGGAACTCCCACTGCAGTGAGAGAAGAGGGCGTAAAATGGAGAAGCTGCCGTTTCTCACGTGGACCCCATCTCTGTGTCCTGCACCTCCTGTGCCTGTTTCTTAGTCTCGTCCCATGTGCTCACGCTAAAGGCAGCTAAAGGGTTAAAAGCACAGATGCTGCAGCCAGGCCGCCTACAGTGAAGCCTCCCTCTGCGGGGGGCGGCTGTGTGAGGCTGGGCAAGTGACACAACCTCTCTGTGCCTTGGTTTCCTCATCGGGAAAAGTCATATGATGACTGTACCCTCCTCATAAGCAGTGTGAGGTTCCTGGGTCGGTAAAGCTCTTAGATCAGGGCATGACCCTCGGCACGTGCTCAGTGAGGGCTTTCTATTAACATTAGTTCAGACGCTACTGAGATAAAGACTATCGGACTTCAAATCACACAATCTTTCCACTCACCCCACTGCCAGATACCCACAAATAACTCGGAAACGAGACCCTTGGAGGGGCTGAAACAGAGGGTCAAAGGGGACAGGAGTTGCCTGGTCCCTGGTTGCAGAGGGGACGGGGAGGAACAGGGGTGCTGGAATTTGGCTGCTGGGGGTTTGAATTATACTTTTACCGCCCACTGATGGTCTACGCCCCCTGCCCAGTGCCTCTGCAGCTCTGCACCTCGGTCGCTCTGCCTGAAGGATGGGGCTAGCTGCCACCCACTCCTGGAGAAGTTCCCATCAGCAACAAGCATACATCCAATAAAGCTCGAGAACCGGGTTATTAACCTAGCACCGAGCTGCCAGGAAGGGTGATGGGGAAGATTATGTAAGACGATATATGTGTGACATCTGCATTGCCCGGTGGGTGCAGGCTGAGTCTCTCACCCTTGAAGGACTCCAGGAGAAACAAGTTAAGACAGGTCCCCTGGGGGGCAGGGGGTTTAGAAGGCATTGAGAGAAGACAGGGCTTTGGACAGCCAGAGATGGGGGGCAGGGTCCTTCCAAACAGAAGAAGCAGCTTGGGCAATGAGCCAGTGCCTCAGAGCATCCTCAGATGGGCACAGTACTATCAGAGCTTCCTGGACAGGTCTGGGGTGTAGGAGGTGGTGGGAGAAAAGAAGAGAGAGGGACAGGGAGAGAAAGGAAAGAGGGAAGAAGGGAGGAGAGAGAGGAGGGAGGGAGGACGGGGTATGGGAAGCACTTGAGTCCAGCTCTTTCCCTGAAGCCCCATCTGTGGCCAGCCAGCACAGTGTTGACACCACACACACCCCACACACCCGCAGCGCCTGACCCCACGCAGAAGGCCCTTGTTCCGCAGCCACCCTGCACGACCTCTGGGGAGCGTGATTACAAACTTCGACACTCCCATTTCACCCTTTCAAAGGGCACTCTTCCCACTCGGGCATCTGTTTCCCTCCCCTTGGAGATGTAATGCACCTGCTTGCCACTGAGAGATTTAGTGTCTGCCCCCCCCACCCCTGAAAAGAAAAATGTAGCTTGAGATTTTAATTCTTATTCATGTCATTTTACAATAGCTTCATTCATTCCTACTGGCTGTATGACTTTTCTTCTTTTTTTAATTTATGGAGTACCTGTGTGACGTATGAATTAGAGAAAGGAAATGTTACTAGAAAGGTCCCAGGGAGCGAGCTGTTTCATGTCTGAGGACTGAAAAGTAAGGGAAAAGGAAAGAGTGATACGTGGGGCAAAGAGAGCTGTGTTCTAGCCAGAACTGGCCTCCGAAGTGCTGTGTGACTTTGGACAAGGAAGTTAACCTCTCTGGGCCATGTGACTCTTTGCCTAAGGGACGGCCACCCACTCTCATCAAATAGCATCTCCATTACAGCAGCCCTCTTGGTTAGGTATGGTCATTGTCATGATTTCTATGGAGAAGCCCCCTTTAGGGGGCCTGAGCCCAGACCCCAGCCCATCTCATGGGGCTCCAGCTGCAAACAGAGTAAGGCTGAGCCCCCCTGCCGCCCCCACCATCCCGTTGTCCAGCTTCAGCTGCCAGGGTCTCTCACGGGCAGAAGCAGAAACGAAGAAATCCAGTAAGCCTGGGGAGACCAACGCCTTGGCCCCATAAAGCCCGTTTCCTAAACAGCTGGCCACAGCTGCCCAGAGCTAAGTCTTGCGGTAAATTGGCCGAGAGCCCTGAAAACTGAGGGGCTAGGGCATGGGGACCCGAGGAGGGGAGAAACAAAAGATGCTCCTGGGAGGCTGAAAAGAGCCTGCTCATTCCACCGCCCACTGGCCGTGACGCCTCGCCCCTCACGCCTCAGTGTCCCCGGCTGTGAAGCACACAAAGCCCCCTCCCCTGGCATTGTACAGTGACGGGACTGTGGTTGTCAGACAGCCAAGGTCAAGGTCTGGCTTGGGTGGGTCCCCCTCAAAAGTCCCGCGCAGAAAGCCCTTCCCAGCCTCTCCTACTGCATCACCCGCCCCTCCCCACCCACAGGTCACCCCCCACCCCTGGCCCCAGGAACATGCACACCTGTCTGCCTCCTCGTCTCCATCCTCCCGGGACAAAGTACCAAGTGCCTGTGCCTTCACGGGGGCTGTGTCTGACGGAGAGCCAGGCTGTTGGCAGCTCAGTCAATGTCCCCTGAGATGGCCGCTCAGGCAGGGGGACGCTTTTCCAGGTTTGCTGCAGGTAGGTTTTATTTTTACGTCATTTACCGAAATTCTCCCAACAGGTTACGGCAGAAGGGCAAGAACGATGTGGCAGGTTTCCATGTGCTCGTAGGCCAAGCCCTGGATGCAGAGAGAACTAACAGCTCTCAAGCATCTTTCCTGCTGATGGCAGAAAACCATCAGTTTCTGATGACTCAGGGTCACCTGAGTTAAACTGTCACCTTTGGAAAAGTCCCCAGTCCGATCAGAGACTTTCCCCTTTCCTTCTCTCCAGGAAAGGTGTGAGGAATCTAGAGGAAGAAGAGCAGATCATTCTGGCTTCAGGGAAGGGTGGGTCTAGCCCACAACCATCCTCAGCACCTACTGGCCTCGGTCAGCTTCTGGCTTTGTTTTTGTTGCCGGATATCTGAGGGCAGTGGCTGCCTTGGTCCCGGGCTCCCCATTCACAAGGTCCTCCTGTCCTAGGTTCAGGAGGTTCTCCTGAGTCCCGAAGCCCTCTGTCAGCAGCCCCCCGCCCCTCAGGATTGCAGGTCCTACCAGAAGCTTCCTAGACAGATGCCACTGTGCAGGCGTGTGGGATAGTGAAGCAGGGAGACCCCTCGCTCAGCCGCTCTTGGTGCAATCAGCGGGGCCTCGCTCTCACCCCTCACATTCCCCCAGGGCTGCTCTAGCTGCTCCCACCCAAAGCTGATCAGGGAGGGCTGGGGAGATCCTCTGGGTGGGCAACTGCCCAGCTAAAACCCAGGTTTTACAATAGTAAGTGAGAAGGAAGAAAAGTCTGTCTGCCACAGTGGCACCATAAGGGTGACATATTTGCTCCATTATCTAGAAGACAAATGAGACACTGCGTGGGGGACAGTGTATCTAGGCTCACGGTCAGAAATTCCGGGGGAGCCAGGAATCCCCTCAAATCCTGTACTTCTTGCTATGTCACAGGCCATTGCACCCCCTCCCGGTGTCCCCAGCGTACCCCAAATCTTCCCTGTGCATCACGTGGTCCCCCCCTCTACTGACACAATACCCCTATTAACGTCAGTTAGGACAAAGTGACCCCAGATGGAACCACAAATACCCAATGGGCAGAAAATGAGATGGAAAATCCTACTGGTCCTTCTGACAGTTAAAGTAAAATTTTATGTGAGCAATATACTCTTGCTCTGATTACCGTGCAGTATAATTTTATTCTGGTTTTTCTGGGCCCACTGAACCCCCTGCTCTTTTAAGTGTTCAAATGCTCTGCTTGCCAAGATAAGTGATTATAATTGACAGGGCATTGTCAATCTATAGCAAAGCTGATTTCATTAAGCATGCCAAGGGCCAGCTCTGGGGGCAGGTAGCTGAGTGGAGAGGGGTTTTGATCTCACTCTCTCCCTCTGGTACAGTCCACACTGGCACCAAAGGCTGGAGGGCAAGAGAACAAAGGGAATGTTGTGTCTCCGAATTCAAATCTTTCCCTTTGAAATGAGGCAGCCAGAATGGCCAATAAAACTGTGGAAATGGATTTCTGGCTGCATTTGATGTTAAGCCTTTAGTGTCAAGCGCCTGGTCTATCGGTTCTGTGTTCATGCCCCATCCTTTCTTTATTCCCTTTGCTCCCCTTGTATCCCCCCTTCTCTGGATGGCCTTGTGGGGAATTTGTCCTTTCATAAATAATTTCTTAAAGTTGCCGGATAGGCAGTTGCATCCCCTTGCTGCTTTGACGCGAAAAGAACAAATTAAGTCTTAAAAGAATGGTGATTTGCTCTGTGTCAGTAATAGAACTGGTCTCATATAGATTGACTAAGACCAGAATTCTCCTGCTTCAGTCTTAAATTCTCTGTTTATTACCGCATCTGTGTACAGAGTTGCCATCCTTTTACACTGAGTCATCATAATCCCATACCATCACTTTCCACCTAGAGAAGACAGTTGGAGAGAGAGTCCAAGGTTTAGAGGCTCCTCCCTAGTCATCTGTAACAGGATATCTGTGACAGGGAGCTGAGCTTTCATCTTGAGTGGTTAGCCTAGTCCTTAATTCAGAGGGAAGGATGCAGCCCATCCGTGGCGCTGTCCCCGCCGTCACCCTGAGCTGTTTTCAGGCTGGGGGAGGTGATGAAAACAGAGCTTTGAGTACCCAGATCATAGTCAGTTTCTGGGATCCCAGTGAACCAGAGTGTAGCCTCACCCACCCTACTTACATCCTTCAGTGGGATCAAACTAATCGACCCCTTTTACACAGTGGTTTGTTGTTCCTGGTTAAGAGGAAGGACCCGGTAAAAGGGAAGAGAAGAGCAAATGGGATATGGAATTTGAAAAACTAGTTTCCAATCCTGATGCTGCCTCTTACTGGGTAATCTTGGGTTACTTCTTCTCCTGAGGCTCAGACATCTGGCTGTAAAAATGAGAGCCGTAATTCTTCCCCTGTCCTGAATTCTAAATGAGGCTGGATATAAAAGCATTGTTTAAACTCCAAACAGTCATACAGATGAGAGCTAGCACCATTGCAAGAATATATCCATTAGCATCATTTGATCTTCATGACAGGTTAGAAAGGACCAGAACACCTTGCAGCAGCCATAGAGCCAGCCAGAGTTCCATCCCAGTAATAGAACCAGTCAGGTATGCTGGAAATCATGAAGAACTCTAGGTAAAATGTACACAACATCTTCTTAAATGCTCTAAACAGCTGGTAAGGTAATAGGAAGTTAGGTCAAAATCTAAGTGGGAGTTAGAGAAAGAAGACCTGTAAAGTCACTGTTGTCCTGAGGACATCTGGTATACCTTGATAACGGGATCTTAGTTTTTCAGAGCCTTGGAGGATACAAGGGACATAAAATAAAAACCAGAGCCTATTCAAGGTGGGGAATCCAAGAGAAGACCTTCCTTATGGAAAGTCAGAGTCTCAAAGGGTACAAGGGTGAACTAGACGGAAACACACATACACACGGGACATAGTCCTGCTGCTGAGGAGAGAAGCCTTTAGGTGGTCAACTGGGGACCTTTAACACAGCCACAGCCTCCCTCTCTAGCTTCATCTTCCTTTACTAGCTGCTTAATCATCACCCCTGAGCTGCTGTGACACACTTCCCCATCTCTTCTGGCCATTTCCTACCCCTCCCCTGCTGTACCTCCCACTGGCTGAACATTCTGTGGCTAGAATTTTCACCAGATACCCTTCTCCACACGCATGTCCCTTCTTAGCCATACACCCCAGCTTCACTCCACATCAGTTAAGTCCCTTCTAATAATAATCCTGAAAAAAGTCAACTTTTGCCTGCTTAGGTGTTGGAATTTCTTTCCAAAATAATAATAATAAAAGTTTGATGATAATTGTAAGCACATCTTCTAGAAATAGCTTCTCCTACACTTTTAAGGACCCTAACCATGTCTGGGAGAAGGGAGTGGTCATGGAGAGGGGGTATCATCTGGGGGCACCAACCCCTGGCCCAGCTTCTTTCCCTGCTCTCCTTGGTATGGTGATTATTTTGACCCATTTCACAGGTGTGACCAGCATCAGACCCTCTATGGCCCTTCTTCTTTCATAGAGACCCTCAGATACCAAAAAAAAAAAAAAGAAAAAAGAAAGATGACCTGGTCCAATCCTTGAGTGTTGCCTTGGCCTCACCCAGACCCAGAGGATCAGGACCAGGTCTGAGGCCACACAGCACACCAGCAGATGACCTGTGAGGTCCCAGTCTTCCAACTCGCAGCCAGGCCCCCTGGCCACATCACACCATAGCCAGCGGGAAGGGCTCACCCCAGCCTTTGTGCTTGTTCCCAGGCAGTAGCTTCTTTGCTGTCGTGGCAACCCTAGAAGGTGGGCAGGGCAGCCTTTATTCTGTCCTTTTACAGAGGAGAACAAAAGACTGGCAGCAAAGTTACCCAGCCAAGGCAGGAGAGGATTGATGAGAGAAGAAACGTGGATATGAGAAAGTGAGCTCAGAGTCTAACGATGGTCTCCCTCAAGTGAACTTAGAGAAATGCAAGTTACAGTAAATTGGACCTTAAATTCACTTTTGACAGTGGAGTTCTGCTTCCCAGACTCAAGTCCACTCAGTGTCTGGGCAAGATGGGTCACAGATTCAATAAAGCATATTGAGTTAGGTTTATAGGAAAGGACCTCCCCTCCCTCAATGGGGAAGCAAAAAGGATGGAGGGGAGGAGGATAGAAGTACTTTATGCTTCAGCCCAGACTAAAAATTGGTCCTGAGATTTTGAAAACATCATTTAGGATTAGAGGGGTCTGTAATTTCAAAGCTTTCAACTGATCTGATTTTTGTTTTTAAGATGTGAGGATTTAAATTCACCCTCAGAGAAAGAGATGTTTTTATTTTGTGAAAAGCAACACCCAATGAATTCCTTCAGATCTGAAACAGAGGCCCACAGCTGATATAACAATATCTGTGAACCACACTATTCTATATTCAATTCAACATGTATTTATTGAGCACCTACTGTGTGCCAGACACCATTCTAGGCTTGGGACTGCAGTAATGAATAAAACAGACAAAAATTCTTGCCCTCATGGAGAAGACAGATGATAAGTACCAGCAAATAGGTTTTATAATATATATTAGGTGTTAAATGCTGTGGAGAAAAACAATGAAGGAGGTCAGGGAGTCCTAGGAGGGGTGTCAATTCAAGTATAGTCATCAGAGAAGGTCTCCTGAGAAGCTATCATTTGAACAAAGACTTAAATAAGATGAGGCAGAAAACCTTCAGGTAAAGAGTAATTCAGGCATGGAGAACGCAAGTGCAAAGCCCTGAGGCAAGTGAGGGAAAGAGGGAACTCGGAGATGAGGTTAAATGGTAGGATCTTGGGAGGATGAAGACGGAGAATAAATGTCACATGTGTCACACTTGATGTTAGTCAAGTCTGAATGACGAAGATACCCAAGACAAGTGGGGATTGACGGGATTGCCCTCAACAAGCAGAGAGTGAGGCCATTCCTGAGAACGGTGGGGTCTTCCTGGAGAGAGTGAACATTTCCTCTCTCCTTCACTTTGGGAAAAGATCAGTCATAAGAAGAGGAAAGAAGGGCAAGAGATCCAGGCCTACGCTGGAGGGGAGCTGGGCCTTGAGGAGGTAGACAGAGGGCATAGGCTGATTCCTCAGAGGGGCAGAGGAACACCCACCCAGTGGGGTATCTGAGCTGACCCCAGGACAGGGCAGCAAGAGGAAAGGGTCTTGTAGGGAACCTGAGGATGATGCCAGCCTGCAGATGCCCATTCAAGGGTGCCTGCACATTTTTCCCCATGTTATTCTTCCCTTCCATTATCTCTGAACTTCAGGAAATTCAGAAATTTCTGCCTCTGCTTGCCTAGGGGGAATCTGTTTCAGAACTGGGCCACAGGGAGGCTTGCACAGAGCCAGCAGAGAGATGCAGAGCATAGGTCTGGGCCACACTGGCTACAGTGCCCAAAGGCCAC
This sequence comes from Pseudorca crassidens, assembly GCF_039906515.1. Classification (NCBI taxonomy): domain Eukaryota; kingdom Metazoa; phylum Chordata; class Mammalia; order Artiodactyla; family Delphinidae; genus Pseudorca; species Pseudorca crassidens. The sequence goes on along the minus strand of NC_090296.1, from coordinate 6,777,973 downwards.
TGGCACAGACTTGGGGAGTACGGAAGCCCTTTCCACAAACTTTAGCGGGACTCAGATAAAAGACAGGAGTCCTTTTGCCAGACTGGAGAAGGCAGGTATATTCAAAAAAAAAAAAAAGAAAAGAGCATAAACCTGCAAGGGTTAGGAAAAGAGCATCAGCGGAGAGTCAACGAACTTCTACAAGATGGAAGGAGAGAGACGAGGAGTGAAAAAAAGAATCAAAGTAGAAGAAACCACACTCCAGAACACTCATGGAGGGGCCTTTGGCAGAGGAGAGAGAAGATGGACTTAGGAGCTTCAGACAGGCTCAGGATCAGAAACATCATGTAAGAAAAAGCAGGAGTGAGAAGTGGGGTTGAAAACAGAAGATAAATTGAACTCTTTATTTGCCCATCCACACAGAGAAACAAACAGCCAATATCTACTCCCATTTTTTTTAATGGATAAATTTTCTTTAAAGCAATTAAATGGGAAGAACTAGGAGTGCTGGTATAAGCACCAGTGCCTGAGAGCAAAGACCTCTAGATTTGGGGAATGGGCACCCCCCATTAACATTCAGCCCTCTGACCTGTCACCCCAGACAGAAGCTTGACTGTCAATGAGTTTTGTCCAAATACACTGAGTCCCCGATTGGCTTTCTAGTATCTCATTTGTTTACTTATATGATTAACCAAGGATCACCAGACATTTTAGGAAAATTGAACATAAAAGAGAGAACAAAATTTTTTTTAAAAAATGAAAAACTGACTTTGGAGGAAACAAAGATAATTCAGAGAAAATAAACTTGTCTTCTCAGAGATATGCAAGAACGTATTGCATTCATAAGGAAAGAACAGAATGCTACATAAAAGGAACAATCATATAGCAAAAAAGAGTTCTGGGAAATTAAATATATGATGTCAAAAAAGGAAGAAAATTCAATAAAAATGTTGGAAGGTAACATTGAGGAAATCTTCTAGAGTGCAGAACAAAAAAATCTATGAAATGGAAATACGAGAGCAAAGTAAAGAGGAGAGGCATAGAAGAGCAATTTAAGAGATTTAGCATTGGACCAATAAAAGTTCTAGAAAGACAAGGTGGTTAAAACAAAGGTGAGAAGAAATTTTCCAAAAAATAATAATAATGCAAGAAATTTCCCAGAGGTAAAGGACAAAAAGCTTCAGAATAATCAAGTCCCTTGAGTGATCAGTACAATGAATACTCAAATATTCATAACTATATTATTATGAAATTTTAGGAGCTCCACAGATAAAGAGAAAATCTCCAAATTATCCAGGGGTCATCTTCAGAAGAAAGGGAATAAAACCAATATTATATTTTTCATTAGCACAACTAAATCTAAGAACACAGTGTTGAAATTCCTCCAAAGTTCTAAGAGAAGATAAGTGTCAACTGAGACTTTCATATCTTGCTAAACTATGACTAAAGGGTGAGAATAGAACAAAGTATAAGAGAAGAATAATGACATTATCAGACATATAAATATTTATAGGGAAGTTTATCAAAGTTATGCTCATGAAATGGAAGGGAGTAAAAAAAAAAAAAAAAGATGAATAGGACATAGTATTCAACCCAGGAAAGTGTCTTGTCAGCAGCTCTATGGAACCTAAAGTAACTGGCCTGGCTTAGAGCAGAAGAATAGAGGGAGGAAGGAGGGGGTCATCTGTAAAAATGAGGTAGATTCCAGGAATATGAATAGATTCTTGAGAATTTGAAATACCTCAAGGAGGTAATAAATACAAACAAAGCAAGAAAATAAAGGAACCAAAGCTGATAAACACAGACCAAGCAAGAAAATAAAAGAACCTATTAGAAACTTTAAAAAAGAAAATGAACAGTAATCATAGTAATAATCCTAGTACTCTTGGCTATGAGGTGAGTGATATTTATGGTCACAGTAAAGTAAACATGATTTGCTTCATGGATGTTCCACTTCTGGAATCAACCTATAGAGAAAGCTTGGTAGACTGTAATTTACAAAACAAAAAATAAATTTTATCCATCTTAACATTATAAAAGTGAAAGTACATTTGTTAGAAATGAGAAGCAGAAGAAAGGGAAGTGGGAGAGGAGGTCCTAAGAGGGGTTGGAGCATCATACACTCATCTCATAAATTGTGAGTCAAATGTTACTGTAGGTCACTGAAGGAATAAAAACTATGTACGTGCGATTTAAACTAATAAAGAAGCTAAAAGATTGTGTGTGTGTGTGTGTGTGTGTATAAAATGAGTAGGGGGACAGAGATGTGGGTGATGGTCCAAATGAACAAATTCTTTTGTTACAGGAGGGCCCTGATATATGATACCTAAACTTGACCAATCAAAAATAACATTACTTTCATGTATATTTTTAATATATATATTTTATATATTACATATATATATGTATGTATAGACACAAGGACAAACAAAAGCAAACAAGCAGAAATAGTTAACAGAATTACAAGTGATTTACTCAGGAGAAAAAGGAACCCCCAGCAACCGGGTAGGACGTGGGGCTTGGTGGGGAGTGAAGGGGGAGAAGAAGTAGAAGCGGGATGGGACTGGCATCCCTGAGTGGTGGCTGGGGGAGGGGAAGGGAAGGGATCTCACGCCCAAAGGGGGAAATTGGGGGACCAATGAGAGGGCAGAAGATCAAAAGGGAGCGTGGCTGGGTTTCCCTTGAGCACTTGGGCCCCCAGGAGCCTGCTGAGATCCCAGGCCTGATCCTCTGCCCACCGAGGCTCCCTGCAGCTGGGAGGATCCTGAGAGAGTGTGAGGGAGGGAAGGGGGAGCAAAAGTAGCGAAAGTAAAGGCCAGACCTCTGGGACTGGCACCCCTGAGGGGTGGCTGGGGGAGAGGAAGAGTTCCTACACCCAGCAAGACCCACCCATGGTTAGGGGTCCAGCAGGAATGGGGGAGAACCTGGGGGAGACTTGGGAGGACACAGAAGAAGAGAAGGGAAAGCGGCCAGTGCATTCCCTGTCCACTTAGGCACCAGGGAGCCTGTTGGGCTCCTGGCCCTAATCCTCTGCCATCGGAGCCTCCTTCCTGCAATGCAGAGCCCAAGCCCCGCCCCTGCACCCCACCCAGGGCCCCACCTCTACACTCAGAGACCCCCTCTGAGACCCCCTCCAACACAATGGGCCTAAACCCCACCCACACACCCTCACCCAGGACCTTACCTCCAAACTCCAGAACTCCACACTCTGGAGGCAGCCCTTTGGATGTGCTGCCTCTCCACTTCTGCACAGGTCCTAAGCAGAGGCCCTGTCCATGCTTGAACGGCGCCCCGCCTATAACCTTCCCCAAGGCCATTTCTGGGTGCCTGGGTTCTGAGCCTAGGCCCTGCCCCACGTTCAAATGTTCCGCCAGCCCACCTAGGTCACGCCCCACCCGAAACCCTGCCTAAGTTTCACCTCCACCTAAACTCCGCCCATCCCATAGGCAAGGGTTTTGTTTTGTTTTTTCTTTTTTCCTTTTAGATTGGGGTTCTGTTTTACCTTGTTGTTGATTCATTTATACTTTTAATTTTTCTAATAAATCTTTTAATTCTTTATACTTTGTTATTGTTCTGCTCCTTTTGGCTTGTTCCCACCCCTCCCTTTTTTTTTTTCTTTTTTCTGGTGAGGTTTTGTTTTACCTTATTGAAGCTGTTTCAATTATATTTTTATTTTTCCTAATATATTTTTTACCTTTCTAAATTTATTTTGTTTTTTATTCTTTGTTATCGTACGGCTCCTTTTTTCTTTTTTCTTCTTTTTTTGTTTTTGTTTTTTTTTTTTTTGCCTTGCCACGTGGCTTGCAGGATCTTGGTTCCCAGGCCAGAGGTCAGGCCCAAGCTCCTGTGGTGGGAGCTCCAACTCCAAATAGCTGTACTAACAAAGAACCTCAGACCCAGGGAAAATTAATCAGAGTGAGGCCTCACAGAGGTCCTCATCTCGGCAGCAAGACCCGGCTCTATCCAACCACCTGCAAACTCCAGTGCTGCATGTCTCAGGCCAAACAACCAGTAAGACAGGAAGACAGTCCCATCCATCAAAAAAAAAGAAAAAGAAATGAAGCAACAAAAAAATATGTTACAGATGAAGGAGCAAGGTAAAAACCTACAAGTCCAAATAAATGAAGACAAAATAGGCAACCTACATGAAAAAGAATTCAGAGTAATGATAGTAGAGATGATACAAAATCTCAGAAACAGAATGGACAAAATACAAGAAACATTTAACAAGGATCTAGAAGAACTAAAGAGCAAACAGTGATGAACAACACAATAACTGAAATTAAAAATACTCTAGAAGGAACCAATAGCAGAATAACTGAGGCAGAAGAACGGATAAGTGACCTGGAAGATAAAATAGTGGAAATAACTACCGCAGAGCAGAATAAAGGAAAAAGAATGCAAAGAATTGAGGTCAGTCTCAGAGACCCCTGAGACAACATTAAACACACCAACATTCGAATTATAGGGGTCCCAGAAGAAGAAGAGAAAAAGAAAAGGTGTAAGAAAATATTTGAAGAGATTATAGTCAAAAACTTTGCTAATGTGGAAGAAGAAAGAGCCAGTCAAGTCCAGGAAGTGCAGAGAGTTCCATACAGGATAAACCCAAAGAGAAACACACCGAGACACATATTAATCCAACTATCAAAAATTAAATACAAAGAAAAAATATTACAAGCAGCAAGGGAAAAGCAACAAATAACATACAAGGGAATCCCCATAAGGTTAATGGCTGGTCTTTCAGCAGAAACTCTGAGAGCCAGAAGGGAGTGGCAGGACATATATAAAATGATAAAAGGGGAAAACCTACAACCAAGATTACTCTACCCAGCAAGGATCTACTTCAGATTCGATGGAGAAATCAAAAGCTTTACAGACAAGAAAAGCTACAAGAATTCAGCACCAGCAAACCATCTTTACAACAAATGCTAAAGGAACTTCCCTAAGCGGGAAACACAAGAGAAGAAAAAGCCACAGAAACAAACCCAAATCAATTAAGAAAATGGTAATAGGAACATACATATCAGTAATCACCTTGAATGTCAATGGATTAAACGCTCCAACCAAAAGACACAGACTGGCTGAATGGATACAAAAACAAGACCCTCATATGTGCTGTCTACAAGAAACCCACTTCAAACCTAGGGACACATACAGACTGAAAGTGAGGGGATGGAAAAAGATACTCCATGCAAATGGAAATCACAAGAAAGCTGGAGTAGTAACACTCATATCAGATAAAATAGACTTTAAAATAAAGACTATTACAAGAGATAAGGAAGGACACTACATAATGATCAAGGGATCAATCCAATAAGAAGATATAACAATTATAAATATTTATGCACCTAACATAGGAGCACCTCAATACATAAGGCAAGTGCTAACAGCCATAAAATGAGAAATCGACAGTAACAGAGTAAGAGTGGGGGACTTTAATACCTCACTTACACCAATAGACAGATCATCCAGACAGAAAATAAATAAGAACACCCAAGCTTTAAACATCACAATAGACCAGATAGACTTAATTGAGATTTTTAGGACATTCCACCCAAAAGTGGAAGAATACACTTTCTTCTCAAGTGCACACAGAACATTCTCCAGAATAGATCACATCTTGGGTCACAAATCAAGCCTTGGAAAATTTAAGAAAATTGAAATTGTATCAAGCAATTTTACAACCACAATGCTATGAGATTGCAAATCAATTACAGGGAAAAAAAGAACAGTAAAAAACACAAACACATGGAGGCTAAACAGTGCATGGCTAAATAATCAAGAGATCACTGAAGAAATCAAAGAGAAAATGAAAAATACCTAGAAACAAAGGCAACAAAAACATAGCAATCCAAAACCAATGGGATGCAGCAAAAGCAGTCCTAAGAGGGAATTCCATAGCAATTCACGCTCACCTCAAGAAACAATAAAAATCTCACATAAACAATCTAACCTTACACCTAAAGCACCTAGAAAAAGAAGAACAAAGAAAACCCAAAGTTAGTAGAAGGAAAAAAATCATAAAATCAGAGCAGAAATATGAAATAGAAACAAAGAAAACAATAGCAAAGATCAATAAAACTAAAAGCTGGTTCTTTGGGAAGATAAACAAAACTGATAAACCTTTAGCCAAACTCATCAAGAAAAAAAGGGAGAGGACTCAAATCAATAAAATTAGAAATGAAAAAGGACAGATTACAAATGACAACAAAGAAATACAAAATATCATAAGAGACAACTACAAGCAACTATATGCCAATAAAATGGACAACCTGGAAAAAATGGACAAATTCTTGGAAAAGTACAACCTTCCAAGATTGAACCAGGATGAATTAGAAAATATAAACAGACCTGTCACAGGTAATGAAATTGAAACTGTAATTTAAAATCTTCCAACAAACAAAAGTCCAGGACTAGATGGCTTCACATTTACAGAAGAGTTTACAGAAGAGTTTACATCGTACATTTACAGAAGAGTTTACACCTATCTTTCTCAAACTCTTCCAAAGAATTGTAGAGGGAGGGACACTCCCATAAACATTCCATGAGTCCACCATCACCCTGATACCAAAACCAGACAAAGATATCACAAAAGAAGAAAATTATAGACCAGTATCACTGATGAACATAGATGCAAAAATCCTCAATAAACTACTAGCAAACAGAATCCAACAACACATTAAAAGGATCATACACCATGATCAAGTGGGATTTATCCCAGGGATGCAAGGATTCTTCAATATACACAAAACAATCAATGTGATACACCATATTAACAAATTGAAGAATAAAAACCAATTGAAAAATAAAAACCAAAAAATCATCTCAATAGATGCAGAAAAAGCTTTTGACAAAATTCAACACCCATTTATGATAAAAACTTTCCAGAAAGTGGGCATAGAGAGAACCTACCTCAAAATAATGAACCTACCTCAAAACATATGACAAAACCACTCTCAGTGGTGAAAAACTGAAAGCATTTCCTCTAAGATCAGGAACAAGACAAGGGTGTCCTCTCTCTAGCCACTGTTATTCAACATAGTATTGGAAGTCCTAGCCACAGCAATCAGAGAAGGAAAAGAAATAAAAGGAATACAAATTGGAAAAGAAGAAGTAAAACTGTCACTGTTTGCAGATGACATGATACTATACATAGAAAATCTTAAAGATGCCACCTGAAAACTACAAGAGCTAATCAAAGAATTTGGTAAGGTTGCAGGATACAAAATAACTGCACAGAAATCTCTGGCATTCCTATACACTAACAATGAAAGATCAGAAAGAGAAATTAAGGAAACAATGCCATTTACCATTGCAACAAAAAGAATAACATACCTAGGAATAAACCTACCTAAGGAGGCAAAAGACCTGTGCTCGGAAAACTATAAAACACGGATGAAAGAAATCAGATAACATAAACAGATGGAGAGATATACCATGCTCCTGGATTGGAAGAATCAGTATTCTAAAAATGACTATACTACCCAAAGCAATCTACAGGTTCAATTCAATCCCTATCAAATTACCAATGGCATTTTTCACAGAACTAGAACAAGAAATTTTACAATTTGTATGGAAACACAAAGGACCCTGAGTAACAAAAGTAATCTTAAGAAAGAAAATGGAGCTGGAGGAACCAGGCTCCCTGACTTCAGACTATACTACAAAGCTACAGTAATCCAGATAGTATGGTACTGGCACAAAAACAGAAATATAGATCAATGGCACAGGATAGAAAGCCCAGAGATAAACCCACACACATATGGTCACCTTATCTTTGAAAAAGGAGGCAAGAATATACAATGGAGAAAAGACAGCCTCTTCAATAAGTGGTGCTGGGAAAACTGGACAGTTACATATAAAAGAATGAAATTAGAACACACCCTAACACCATACACAAAAATAAACTCAAAATAGATTAAAGACCTAAATGTAAGGCCAGACACTATAAAACTCTTAGAGGAAAACATAGGCAGAACACTCTATGACATAAATCACAGCAAGATCCTTTTTGACCCACCTCCTAGAGAAATGGAAATAAAAACAAAAATAAACAAATGGGACCTAATGAAACTTAAAAGCTTTTGCACAGCAAATGAAACCATAAACAGGACGAAAAGACAACCCTCAGAATGAGGGTAAATATTTGCAAATGAAGCAACTGACAAAGGATTAATCTCCAAAATATACAAGCAGCTCATACAGCTCAATATCAGAAAAACAAACAACCCAATCCAAAAATGGGCAGAAGACCTAAATAGACATTTCTCCAAAGAAGACATACAGTTGGCCAACAAACACATGAAAAAATGTTCAACATCACTAATCATTAGAGAAATGCAAATCAAAACCACAATGAGGTTATCACCTCACACCAGTCAGAATGGCCATCAGCAAAAAATCTACAAACAATAAATGCTGGAGAGGGTGTGGGGAAAAGGGAACCCTCTTGCACTGTTGGTGAGAATGTAAATTGATACAGCCACTATGGAGAACAGTATGGAGGTTCCTTAAAATCTAAAAATAGAACTATCATATGACCCAGAAATCTCACTACTGGGCATATACCCTGAGAAAACCATAATTCAAAAAGAGTCATGTACCACAATGTTCACTGAAGCACTATTTACAATAGCCAGGACATGGAAGCAACCTAAATGTCCATCAACAGATAAATGGATAAAGAAGATGTGACACATATATACAATGGAATATTACTCAGCCATAAAATGGAACAAAATTCAGTTATTTGTAGTGAGGTGGATGGGCCTAGAATCTGTCATACAGAGTGAAGTAAGTCAGAAAGAGTAAAACAAATACCGTATGCTAACGCATATATATGGAATTTTAAAAGGCGGTACTGATGAACACAGTGGCAGGGCAAGAATAAAGATGCAGACATAGAGAACAGACTTGAAGTCACGGTGCGGGGGGGGCAGCTGGGATGAAGTGAGAGAGTAGCATTAACATATATACACTACCAAATGTAAAATGAATGGCTAGTGGGAAGCTGCTGCATAGCACAGGGAGATCAGCTCGATGCTCTGTGATGACCTAGAGGGGTGGGATAGGGAGTGTGGGAGGGAGGCTCAAGAGGGAGGGGATATGGGGATATATGTATACATATAGCTGATTCACTTTGTTGTACAGTAGAAACTAACACAACATTGTAAAGCATTTATACTCCAAAAAAGATGTGACAAAAAATATATATATCTCTACTGTGTGATTTTTTAAAATACGTATTTAATAAATATTTTCAGATATTTTTTAACTTATTTTGACTTCATGTTTTAATGTGAGATTGGGATGTACCAATTTCATATATGATTCTTGAGATGTTCTGAGTTTGTCGTTGCTGCTGCGGTCAAACACTTTCATCTAGAAATGATTTTAAACTAAAATCTATATGCCTCTGTTTCACTTCATTCACAAATCAAACCCAGAAAGCAAGTTTTAAGCAAGTAAAATCACTAAGGATTCATTCACCTATCATTTATTGGTTTATTGAGCGCCTATAAGAAAAAGGCTGTTTTTAATTCTGCTAAAGCTGCCTAACTCCATTTCTATCCTTAAGGTAACATATGGGATTTTCCCCAACAGAAGCCCACAAAGGAAAGATGCAGAGTCCAGGTGGCTTTCCACACACCCTCACCCACTCCTGGGTTTTAATCCACTATTTATGGAAAGGACTGAAGTCAGGATGTTGGGAATTTTAGACCCAGATGTTTCATTTTCTCTACTTGTATCACCTAGGCAAGTCATCTCTCTGATCAGGACCTCTTTCAAATATAAAATAACAGGGTTTGGAACAGTTGTAATCTGAAACATCAGACATTGTTACCCTGAGCTAACTGGTTAACCCCAGCAGCAGTGCAGTAGGCAGCGGGAGGCAGTCTGACCCTGGAGGCAGAAGAGGCCAATTGGTGTTATTAAAGAGGACTGTTTAGGCACCAAAGCACAGCCTGCAGAATGCACCTGAGGAATCACGTGGCAGCCTGTGAAGCAATCCCATTTGGGGGAAAGATCGAAGGCCTGGGGGTCTAGAGACCCAGGGTTTTGTTCCAGCTCTGCCAAAACGTGGCTAGATGATCTTGAACAAGTCACTACAGCTCTGTGGCCCTAAGTGTCCTCACCTGGAAGATTAAAGCATTCAAGTAGACAATCCCTAAAGTCCCTTCCAGCTCTGACATGCTCATTCCATGATTGCGTGACCACCAAATTAAATTAAAATCAGACCTTTTGCTTCACACCGTGTGTTGGCGAAGACAAGTAACACGCCCATGTGTACATGAAAAAGCCTCTGACGGGCCGCTCAGCTTCTTGTTTTTGTTGGGATTTTTTTTTTATCCTTTCTTGAGCTTATCAGCCCATGATCAAGGGCTCCTTCTCCAATGCAGGTGCTTATCTTCCCGCTGAGGCCAAGGGCGCATCTTAGTAACTTGCAGCGTGTGAGGCAATGCGGGCGTTTCTGCCACTGTTAAGCCACGACCTCTGGCTACAATAAGGCGTTGCCTGATAAACAGACTTGCTACATACCCATCTGCCTGGGAAGGAGAGAAATTTCCTGCCAGCCCACTCCTGCCAAGGTCTGCACCCGGCCGTGTGCAGGAAGGGTCTGATGTTGGGGCCGTCTAAGATGCTGCCCAATTTGGGGAAAAGATGGATGAGAGAGATGGCTCCGGTATGGTGGGCTTCCTAGGCACCTGGACCCAGGGCCTGAAGGGTCCTTGGAGGAACGCCAGAGGTCAGAATAGAGACCCGTTAGCTGGGAGAGTGGGGGTCTCCTGGAAAACCAAGGCTGGGCTGGGCTTGGTATCGATGTGTCAGGGAGAAATGGCCTCGAGATCTGGCTATTTCTAAAGCCCTGGATGACTCATTCTTTCAAGGAAAATTTCCAAAGATCTGATATTCACTTAGCATGGAGGAAACAGATGAATTAATATATAGGTCCTTCCCATCAAAGAGTTCCCAGTCTGGTTGTGAGAGGAAATGGGTAAATAAAGCAAGTAATTGCAGTACCTTTAACACCTACTGTGCGTAGGCACCATTCTCAGTACCAGAGAAATTTAAGTGAAAGATGTCTGATCTCTCAAAGTTTAAATCACCAACGTCCTTCTGATCAGCTTCCTGGGGTAAGGACTATAGTTTGCAGAGTGCTTCCCACAGACTGGGCTCCATGCTGGGTGCTCTGCACGTTTCATCTGGAGCCATCTGACTGGCCCAATGAGGTAGTGATTACAACTCATACTTCACATATGAGGAAACAAAGGTCAGAGAGGCTGGGAGACTTTACCTGCACCTCTCAAACCGCACGTGCCTGGGGTGAGGTTGGACCCAGGTCTGTGGGTCTCCAAAGCCTGACTTCCTTTTACAATAATGTTCTGCCACAGCTCAGCCTTTCCCAAGTCCAGAAATGTCATCTTTCCCACACTTGCTCTCAGCGCTCCTTCTTTACTCCCTTGCTCAGGGAAGGGCATCACCTTTTCAGTCAGTATAGGGTAGGTTGTGCTGCAGTAACAAACAACTAAATATCCATGACTTAAAGCAAGGATTTATTCCCCACTTACGCTCCATGGCAACATAGGTAGGTGGGTGGTCCGGCCCGTCATCATCACTCGGGTCTCCAGGTTGGTGGAGTTTGCATCTCAAGGTGTGTTTCCCTGATCACCAGTGCAGGAGAAGTGAAGAGCTGGAGGGCATCCCATGAGCTATTAAATACTCTAACCCAGAAGTGACATATGTCAGTTTTACTCACAACTCATTGACCAGAACTAGTCACATGGCCACAATTAACCACAGGAAAGGAGGCTGGATATTGATTAGCAGTAGGGATGTCTGCCAATATCATTGTTCACCCAGGTCCCCAAGGGTGAAACCCTAGTCTTCCTGGATTGCTGAATTTTTTTCTCCCTTAGGCACGAAGTAGGGGAAACAGAGCCGACTGTGTAATCCCACAGACTTACAGAAGCTGTGGGACCTTGTTACTTAACTTCTGTGGATCTCTGATGTCTTATTTGTAAAACAGGGGCAATACTGTAATGCCTTTATCACAGAGTTATGGTGCAAATTTACAAGCTAAAGTATGTAAGATATGCTTGATAACCATTAGGTTTCCCTTCCCACCCACCCCTACCATCATGCTCCCATATAAACCTTCCATCCTCTACTCTCAAGTCTCCATGACTGGCATCTCTCACCAGCGCTACTGCAACATTCACTGGTCCCTCTGCCTTGAACTGCATTCCATCCTCCACCCTGGCTGCCCGGTGATCTTCCTGAGCCCCAAATCTCACTTTGTTGTTTCCCTGCTCTTGATTCTTTTATGGTTCCTTGCAGCATTCATGACATAGTCATACCCCAATCTATCTTTCTAGCCTCTTGATGTCCCCACATACTCTTTATCCTCCATACACATTGGACCATTTCCCATCCCCTGAATCTTCCCTCATCCTTTTTTTTTTTTTATTTATTTATTTTTTTGGCAGTACGTGGACCTCTCACTGTTGTGGCCTCTCCCATTGCAGAGCACAGGCTCCAGACGCGCAGGTTCAGTGGCCATGGCTCACGGGCGCAGCCGCTCCACGGCATGTGGGCTCTTCCCAGACCACGGCACGAACCCGTGTCCCCTGCATCGGCAGGCGGACTCTCAACCACTGCGCCACCAGGGAAGCTCTTCCCTCATCTTTTATACCTGCACATCTTTAACCATGGATGCCTTCTGCTTGGAGTAGCTTTTTACCTACCTCATCTGACAAACTCCTATTCATACTTCAAAACTCAGCTCACATGTCACCACCTAGATGAAGGCTTTCACAGATACACCAACAGAGTTAATTTTCTTTCACCTGCTGTTAGCCTGAAATTGCACCAGCAGCATTCCATTGAGTCAAGCCAAAGTTTCTTCATTCATTTCTCTTTCATAATGGCACAGACAGCAGACCAAGCCCTGACTTTGATTTCAGGGCTTTTTTCAAGCTTGCTTTGTAATCTTAGAAACGTCATCTCCCATTTGCAGCTCTCCCCTCTTGGAGGGATTTGCCATTGTGGGAGCTGCTACAGAAATATCTTAACCTCTTCATGATCACCATCTGCCCTGGGCTTTTTCCATCTGAGGATCCATCTGTTCCCAAGGTAACAGAGACTGGGAATGACCTCACCCTTCAGGAGGGACCCCTCCTTCTCCACTCCTTGGGTGACTTTCCCATTGCAGACCCACTATATCCTGAGATGTTACAGAAAGCACAGCATTCCCATGACAAAAGTTACACACATAAAGAGAGCGACGTAAGAGGGGACAGAGGGGAGTTATTCTGCCCCAAACAAGCCCCATAATGGACACAAGAGTTTTCATCCTTATACCCTTAAGTGTGGGGACAGCCAAGGTTGTGGTAGAACTTCACATTTATCCACACAATTCTCTGGCAAGTTATCTTCAACAGATAAGACATGTGAGGCACAGAATGGTAACATGACTCACACAGGGTCCTCCTGTAATTTCAAGTCCTGGGCAGAAACAAGCCACAAAGAGTCCTTCTGGTTTCTAGTTCATTGCTCAGAAATTCATGGAAAGGCAAGCCATGCAGCTTGATCGTAATCCATGAGTGTGTGGGCAACTTAAGAAGTGACAGGAGAGTGCAAAGGAGTCTGCTTAGCCACGAGGAAAATGCTCAGTCTCCATCAACAAGAAGAGATCCCCCAAAACCCATCACGACGGGAAATAAAAATGGATCCCTGATGGTCCTGTATAATATGATACAAGGTACTATTTATGTAAATATGTAAAGAAAGGCTTAGTCACAAAAACAATACTACATATTATGTGTGTATGTGTGTGTGTGTGTGTGTGTGTGTGTGTGTGTGTGTAATTTTTGTGGCTTGGAAGGAAGGACATCAAACTTATAATAATGGCTACTTTTGTGGAAAAGGGAATGGACCAGGATGGGAGTAGTGGTCATGGGAGACAGCTGGAGATTTATCTAAACAGTTCTAATAGTTTTTAAAGTGTCCGCTGGCAGACTCTTTCAACTATACTCATAGAAAAGTAACTGAAACAAATATGAAAAAAAGGCAAATGGTTAATTTTGGGTTTTAAGAATGTAAAGTGACTAATATTTTTTCAAAAAAAACACTCTCAGAGAATTCTGAGTTCAGATCCCGTCTATGCTGCTAACAAGCTATGAGACTGTCAGCGATCCCCTTACCCGCTGTATGCCTCTGTTTCCTCACTGCCACCTGCGGGGATGGGGTGGCTCCCAGGTCCTAACCCTCTGAGCTCTGCACACAAGTGGGCCAGACCCCTGCCTAATCAGTTGTCTTTTTCCAGCTAGATTGAAATTAAACCATGTTTTAGTTTAATTTTTTGTGACGTTTCATGTGGAGGAGGTATCAATTGTGCACAGGCTAAAGGAAAGAGAAAAAGGAAGGAAAGAGATGGGAGAAGAAACAATCAACTCCAGATCCATGGTGAGAGGCAGCCATGGGGTCCTGCAGACTCCGCCTCTCTTTTACTTTTGTGTGCGTGTCTGCACGTGCACACGCGCGCGCACACACATCACATGGTAGGGCTGTAGAAGTGACAACCACCAGCCTGTTTCTGCGGAATGACCCCCAGAGAGTTCTGAGATGTCTCCACCCAGGAACCAGTTCAGCCCATTGTCAAGGACCTCCCTCTAGAGCCATACATCCCAGGACCTCCAGCTCCTCTCACCCAGGGTGATATGCAGAGAGGATCACATGTCCCATCCACTGGAGTCCACACAGTGTAGGCCGCTCCAATCTACCTATTTCCATGCCACCTCCCAGTGAGGTTGGACTGAAATCCTTCACTTGCATGAAATACTCTGAGACAGCTGTAGTCTGATTGGATCCCAGGGGCCACCAGCCAGGGAGGAAGGAGTGAGGCTGGACTCCTACTCCTGGTAATAATGAAAAGCAGAAATCTGCCCTGTGCGGCTGGTGTTGGGCTTGAGCACACCACGTGCTTTTTCTCACTAGTCCCCCATCAGCCCAATGTCATAGGCAGAAAAACCACAGTTTGGAGTGGTCTGCCCAATATACACCATGCCAGGCCAGCAACCCGGCCCAAGTTCAAAGCTCTTTGCCCTGGAAGATGTCCCCACACCTCTGCAGTGCAGCAAGTTTGGAAGCCATGTGGGGATGGGCTCCAAGCCCTCTTTGTCGCATTCACACCATTTCCATTTAGAATGTTCTCAACTCTCCGAGGCAATAAGCAGCAACAATTCAGCCGTCAAGATGCTTGTAGGAGGAAGAAAGGCCACGTTGGGGTCATCAGGAGAGCTGTGCAACTTTCTTTGTCTGTAAATTGGCACAAGGAGGCCCACCTGGTGGTGCTCCAGGGAGGACCAGGTGAGACAGCAAGCGAGAAGATGCTCAGTAACTTCCTCCCCCTTTGGGTCAGCCTGGTAACAGTTACAGTGGCCCTGACCCGTTCTCTCCTGGTGGCTGAGCCAGACTGTGTGTTCCAATGAGAAGCAAACTTGATGACCTGCCCCTGGCTGCCTCAGGTCTAGCTGTGCCTGCGGAGTTGCAGGATGTGGTCAGCTCAACAGCGAGGCATGTAGAAAAGAGCTTCCCAGAGGCCTTTGCAGCAAAGCCGCAAGTTGGGGAGATAATTTGTTGCCTTTGCTGTCTTTTCATAAGGCTGCCTCTTAAGGCTACCAAAAGGAAAAAAAAAAAAAAAGTCATGTTCTTCCAAAATGCAATTCCTTCTCATGAAAGGGTAAGCATGGAAATTATTAGGTCTAAGAGACAATCTCCTTTGCCAACTATGAAATCTCACCAGGACATTGGACGGTCTGCCCAGAGAGAAGAATCTTAACTCCTTTATGAGAGCACCAGGCGGTCCTTTCGGTATTAGTAAAACATACCTCACCCAGTCAAGGAGCAAAACTAAAACAGCTTAGAAGAGCTGCTTGGACATCAAACCCATCTTACAAAATAGGACTTTGATGAGTTCCATGTAAACGAATCCAAAACATGTGATTTAAAGGTCCTCAAAGCAGAGGAGGCTTGGAAATGGGTCGAACTGTCCTTTAAAAAACCACACTTGGGGCCGTACCAAACACAAACGTTTGAAAGATTTGTAACTATGGTCTGGAGGCCCAGCCATTAACTCTGCAGCTCAGAGTGGACTCTGGGTGTCTATAGGAAAAGCTAATGAAATCCACAGATGAAGCCCTCCTGGCGTGACCCACCCACCTGCTCAGGTGTCTGCAAAGGGAAGTGGCACCAACACCACCTCTCACACCACACCTTACTTCCTCTTTCTTGTCATTCCCAAAGCAGTGTGGCTTTGGAGCAAAGGATTCCTAAGTGACAGGGAGGGTAGGCTGCATGCTGTCTTCACTGAGCCTCTGCCGTGTGTCACCAAGGTCATACCTCCTCTCGTCTCCGGTTCTTCCTTCAAGACCAGGACTCATATCATAGCTGGGTAGCCAGAAAGGAGAGGCTGGAGCCCAGAGCTTTTGAAAAGTAGCCAAGGTAGGTGGTGGGAATGGGACCAGAGAGAGAGGTGACAGGAGACAGGTACAGAGTCACAGTATCATTCTTGGGGAGGCTCAGGACAGCAAGCAGTACTCCTCTTCGGGAGCATCCTTATATCTGAAGCCTAAGCAGAGAGAGAGATGGAGAAGACAAGAGCCCAGATCTTAATGTATACACAGTCCAGTTCGCTGGGAAATAGACTTCGAGATTCTGAGAGTTGTATTCAGGAGTGCCCTTGGGAGCAACATGTCGGGAGGGGTAGAAAAAGAGTTGAGGAAAGCAAGACTGGACAGAGGGAAAAGTTGAACTGTGGTTCAGTTACAAGGGGAGCAGATGCTGATCCCATAGGAAATTCTAGATCTAAGGTGGACCTCAGAGATGGTCCAATTGCAGGCACAGGTGCTGGGCTTTTGTACCCTGGCATTATCCAGTCATCCATCAGGATGAGGGTGTGTAATCTTGGCCAAGGAAGCTTCTTGAGACTGAGGGCAATGTCCAGAGTGGAATGATATAGCCAACACTCCAAGCATCTGAGAAGGGTATTGCTCCTGCCCTGAACTGGGATCTCGGTCACTCACCACAGCATCTACTGCAGTCCATCCCGTGTGCCACCTGGACCCGCTAGTTTCATGCACCAAGTTCACTCTATCTGGGAACAGCTGTTCCAGGATTCTGGTTGGTCTCTTTTTCCTGGGAAAAATGATAAGAGGAAGGTTATGGGACAAACTACAGCTGCTGCTGCTGCCCAGGTATCGTACCCACATCTAATACCCCTCACTCCGTCCTCTGCTATGTGTCCCGTATGCTGTGATTGTTGGCCAGCATCTATCTGGGTCCAGGTGGCTTACCTGAGATGAACCATCTCATTTCACCAGCAGTAAAATCTAACTTAAGGAAGCAAGGAAAGTAGGACTGGACAGAGGGAGATGCTGAATTCTGATGAGTCCCACTCCATCCTAATTAGGGATCTGACCCTGGCATAGCATATCTGCAGGCTTTGAGGATTCAACTTCTTCTAACACTCTGCTGCTCTTATAATTAAGACCTGGGCACAGCAAAGGAAACCATAAACAAAGTGAAAAGACAGTGCTCGGAATGGGAGAAAATATTTGCAAAAGAAGCAACTGACAAGGGATTAATCTCCAAAATATACAAACAGCTCATGCAGCTCAATATCCAAAAAACAAACAACTCAATCAAAAAATGGGCAGAAGACCTAAATAGACATTTTACCAAAGAAGACAATCAGATGGCCATCAGACACATGAAAAAATGCTCAACATCACTAATTATTAGAGAAATGCAAATCAAAACCACAATGAGGTATTACCTCACACCGGTCAGAATGGGTCTCATCAAAAAAATCTACAAACAATAAATGCTAGAGAAGGTGTGGAGAAAAGGGAACCCTCCTATACTGTTGGTGGGAATGTAAATTGGTACAGCCACTATGGAGAACAGTATGGAGGTTCCTTAAAAAACTAAAAATAGAACTACCATATGACCCAGCAATCCCACTACTGGGCATATATCCAGAGAAAACCATAATCGAAAAAATGCATGCACCCCGATGTTCATTGCAGCACTATTTACAATATCAAGGACACGGAAGCAACCTAAATGTCCAACGACAGATGAATGGATAAAGAAGATGGGGTACATATATACAGTAGAATATTACTCAGCCATAAAATGGGATGAAATACTGCCATCTGCAGAGATGTGGATGGACCTAGAGATTGTCATACAGAATGAAGTCAGTCAGAAAGAGAAAAACAAATATCATATAATATCGCTTGTATGTAGAATCTAGAAAAATGGTACAGATGAACTTATTGCCAAAGCAGAAATAGAATCACAGATGTAGAGAACAAACTTATGGTTACCAAGGGGGAAGGGAGGGTGGGACGAACTGGGAGATTGGGACTGACATATATACACTACTGTGTATAAAATGGATAACTAATGAGAACCCACGGTATAGCACAGGGAACTCTACTCAATGATCTCTGGTGACCTAAATGGGAAGGAAATCCAAAAAAGAGGGGACATATATGTACGTATAACTGATTGAGTTTGCCGTATAGCAGAAATTAACGCAACAAGTAAAGTACCTATATTCCAGTTTAAATTTAAAAAAAAAAGACCTGGGCCTGATCCTCAACTTGTCTGCCCTCCAGGACGATGAGTCTCTTTATAGGTTTCCCTCTGGCCATAACACCTAGCCTTTAATTGATGCTCAGTCACCGGACTATAGCCAGTGCCTTGTCTCTCTGTAATGCAGTGGTTGCCCCCAGCAACAAGCATCCAATTCCACAATACTTCTAATTACTATCCCCTCCCTCCTCACCTGAGAAATTGCACCTGCCAGTGCCTCCTCTTCCTTAATATCCCATCCCATTTCACCACCAGCAAAAGGATTGACAATTGCCATGCTGCAGCATGCCAGCGGCAATCCACATAGTACCTACTACCAGGTACTATGAAGATGGGGTCTTCACTGCCAGTCAGCAAGCAGGGGATCCAGCTCCAGAATCCTATTCTAGAGTCCGTGTCCCAGGACCACTTCATTAACACCGGTGAATGGGCTCCCAGGTAACGGACCCTGGAATGAGAGGCACATGCTGCCAGTTTATTGAGAAGGGCTGAGCAGAGGGAGAAGTTGAACTGTGATGCAGTCACAGTTAAGTTCTCAGCCAACCCCGTGGGTTATCCCACTCTGAACCCGGGATAACCCATCAGAGATGTCCTGAATTGAGATGAGGGGGCCAGGCCTTTATATCTCCAATCACAGTCACTATATGGGACCTATTGGAGGAGAAAGTCACTCTGGGCTAGGCAGCTTCCTTCAGGCAAGAGCAATTCCCGGAAAGGGATACAGCTCTGAGCCAGCCCAGGACAATAACCCCAGTAACTGGGAAATGAGTTCCTTGGTCCTAAAAGGGTCCACATGACATGAACCACAGTACCCACTACAGTGTCTGTCTTCCCCGGGAGGCAAGAGGAGATTCATCACCACACAGTCAAGTATGAAATTTCAAGCCATGTGAGGTGCTACGATGGGTGTGTGCATCAAGGTACATGGAGCTCCATGCACTCACCAGAACCTCTGAGCTCACCTGGAGGGTTAGGGAGGGCTTCCCCATGGAAGAGGATTTGAGCGGATAGAGTCCCCAGGAATGAGTAGGCAAGGGGTCAGTGAACACAGGAGGGGGCAAAGCCATCCAGCAGAAGATGGCCAGGCGTGAGCAAGAGGTGATGTGCGGGCGGAAGGGAGGTACTGATGAATCACAATAAGGCCAGGGTAGCTGGGCCGAGAGCAAGGGGGACCCTAGCCTGAGATAAGCCAAGTCCAGCAATGCCTGGGGAGCCACAGTAGGGACTTTGTTCTTTATCTAAAGAGCTACTGAGGATGCATTGAAGGCTTGGAGAGGAGCGTCAGCCTGAGGACACAGCACACAGGTCCCTCGGGTGGGATTTCCTGCTTGAGTACCAGCCCCTACAGACCCCAATGCTTGGAAATGTGGATCCAGGTGTGGTCAGTGCTGTCTGCTCTAGACATAATATGACCCGGCCTGAAATGGCTCAGGACATGGTTAGGGGAGGGGTCAGTAGGGAAAACTGGTCAGGAAAACAGCCGGGAGTAAGACCCGGCCGGTGTTAAAGGACCACGTGAAAGATTGGGGAGCGATAACCACGGAGGTCAGGCCTGAGTCCTGGCTACGGTGGGGGCAGCGCCATGGAGGGTGGGCTGCTTTGGGGAAGAAAAGGCCCAGGTGGCTTCCGGGCAAAAGTGGCTGCGGAGAAAGGCACTGGCGGGAAGAGGGTGCTGCATGGAGTGCTCAGTTCCAGGAAGTGGATTCCATAGAGGAAGGAGATGAAGGCTGGTGGGACCAGGTCCCAACATGCTGTGCACCAGTCTGAGGAACCTGCCCATCGCCAGGGAGAGGTGAGAGCTAGCAGCCTCTGGAGGCCCCATGTGGGATCAAAGATGGCAACTCTGGGCTTCCCTGGTGGCGCAGTGGTTGAGAGTACACCTGCCGATGCAGGGGACACGGGTTCGTGCCCCGGTCCGGGAAGATCCCACATGCCGCGGAGCGGCTGGGCCCGTGAGCCATGGCCGCTGAGCCTGCGCGTCCGGAGCCTGTGCTCCGCAACGGGAGAGGCCACAGCAGTGAGAGGCCCGCGTACCACAAAAAAAAAAAAAAAAGGCAACTCTGCAGGCAGTGTAGCAGAGGCTTGTGGTCGGCAGAATAATAGCCCCCAAAGATGCCCATGTCCTGATCCTCAGAGCCTGAGAATCTGTCACTTTGGATGGCAAAAGGGACTTTGCTGTTGTGATTAAGTTAAGGATACTGAGATGGGGAAGTGATCCTGGGTGATTTCAGTCCAATGTCATCACAGAGATCCTCATGATACAGGCAGGAAGGTCAGAATCAGAGATTTGACGACGCAGTGCTGCTGGCTTTGAAGATGGGGAAGATGCCACGCACCAAGAACTGGCAACTTCCAGAAAATGGAAAAGTCAAGGAGGTGGAATGTCCCCTAGAGCCTCCAAAAGGAACCAAGTCCTGCAACACCCTCTTTTGGTCCGATGGGACCCATTTCAGGCCTGTGACTGCTGGCGAGAGATGAGGGGTTGGAGGACATTGGGATGTGGGCAGTGGGGAAGGAGAGGAAGCCAGAGATGTGAGAAGCAGCCATGGGAGCGGGGGGCACCACTGGCCATAGATAGTGAGAGAGGGAACCAGCGTGGCCCACAGGTTTCTGGTGCAATGCTTATGCAGAGGGGAAAGGGAAGAGAGAAAGAAACAGGAACTGGAGGAGAGGGTGATGTCTAAGGTTGGTGACAATTCCTTTGGAATGGGATCCAACTAAGTTCTCCCCCAGATCGCCTTTGAGATGCTCTGAAGGTTGGGTGAGGGAGGAAGAGGAGGACAGTGCCACGTGCTGTGATTCAGTCTCGTGAAGGTACCAGCTATGGAAAGGCTGGGAAGCAAGGAGACCAGGTTTAGGCCTGTGACACCAACCCTCTGCCCAGCGTCCCCTCGGATGGGACACTCCTGCTTGAGCATCTTCAAAGTCAGGGTAACGTGTCCCTCAAACAAGGGTGGGTGGGTTCGGCTCAGCTACTTTCAAAGCTCTTCCTTAGTCTCTGCCAAAGTCAGCTTCCTATTGATGTGTGTCTCGTTTTCCTCTCCCAAGCCCCTCTGATGCCTGTGCCCTCTTTTCTCAGGCAGCCCCACCCCTGGAAAATTGTGGGCAGGATCATGTACTACTCCCGGTGAAACAAGCCCACTGCCCTTCAGGCACTCACTCAATCCTTCCCCTCTTGTACAGGTGACAAGACCTCCCTGACCTCCGACTGATGGCTTTACTGTACCTATCCTCCAGTTTGCTTTTTTTTTTTAACTGCGCCCACTCCCAACTCTGAACTGATCTAACACCTGAGGCATAAGGGAACAAAGCCGAAAAGCCCAGAGCTCCCATCTCCCTCGTTCGAAACTCTGACCCCCTTGTAATGCAGCCTCAAATCCCATTAGCTTTTTATGAACTGTCATGTCATCCAATGGACCTATATTGAAAAAGATCCCCAAGGCACTTCCCTCATGTGCTTCTACAAAGCTGAGTCGCCCCATCCTGACCTTGCACTTTGGTTATTTGAACCAATGCGTGAGACACAGCATTTATCTAGGTTCCACAGTGTAAAGGGTTTTGTGGTTGTGGTTCTGTCTTCCCCACTGGGTTCAGCCTCCTCCAGAGCAGTGGTTCTATCCTGTGCGCATCAGAAACACTAGGACCTGCCATAAAAAGTTACAGCCAATGGGAAAGGGGAGAAAAGAGAGAGAATGAACGAAGAAGAAGGAATGATGGGAAGGGCAGCAAAAGCCAGAAGAGCAGGAGGGTGTTGGAAAGAGCAGAGGAGGGGACTGAGAGAACATGTCACACCTGGAGGAGCTCAGGTAGGCCTGAGGCATGATGGGAGGTAACCCAGGTGGCAGAAATGGCTGAGAGTGGCAGGTGGGCTCAGGATCGCGGGAGCCCAGGGCAGGTCAGGGGAGGCTGTCACTTGGAGGTTCTGGACAGCAGAGCTGAGGCATGGGAGGGGGACAGAGACCAGATATATGGACCGGGGAGGGGGGGCGGCTGGAGAGGCAGACACCATGCGGTTCAAGGCAGTGCCATCTGATCTGTTCAGTCTTGTGGGAAGATGCCCTGGCTGCTCTCTGATGTTGTAGACATTGGGTCGCTAGGCTACAACAATATAAGGCCGGCCCCGTCAGAAAGTGAGGTCATGACTGTAACCAGGATTGTCACAGGGCCTGGAGTGAGGCTGGGCTGGGTCCTCCTGTGGGACCCATACAAGAAACTGTAGGGAGCCCATGAGCTGGGGACACTGAGGCAGTGTGTGACAAAGAGGAGAAGAAGGAAGGGAATTAAATGAGATTATCTAGGAAAAACTCTCAACACAATGTTCAGCACTTAGTAAATATTCATTTTATGTTGACAGTGATGGTGGTGGTGGTGGTTAAAATGAGGGAGATCAGGAAGAAAAAGAGTGAATTAAGGAAAAGAGAGCAGAAAGGCAATAATCTGGTATCTACTGAGTGTCTACTATATGCTCTCGGCACCTATACTAGCTGCCTTCACCTTTTATATTTCCATTAACCCTGCTCAGCAATTTTATGAGATGGGTGGTCTTACCCCATTTTACTGATGGGGAAACCAAGGCTCAAAGGGTGAAGACAGCTACCCATCTGCAAATTGCCAAGGCAGGATTCAAGGTTTGTGTGATTCGAAAGCTCCTGCCTTCCAGTGAGGAGGAGATACAGAAGCGGGTGATGACCAGCTCCAGGGAACCACCTGGCTAGACACAGAAAACCCAGATGTGGGCTTTGAACCCAGGGAGCTCCGAGGGTGCGGTGGGGTGGGAGGAGGTGGTCTGAACAATGACCCCATCAAATGCAGACCATGCCACCCTAGAGGATACACAGCATCCCAGGAGCTCAGAGGAGGCAGGGAGGGAAGACTTCTTGGAGGAGGTGTTGTCTGAACTGAGCTGTGTGATGAGCATCCACTTTCCAAGAAGATGGGGGCACATTTGGTTCAAGGCAGCATTTGGAAATGGGCAGCTCTCTGAGGATCTGTCTTTTCCTCTCCCCTGTCCCTAACTCACCCACCTTCCACAGCAGAGTCCAAATCAATAGTAGTTGCTCCAAATGTACCACTAACATCCTCCCCAGTCTTTGTTCCTCCTTCTCTCCAAGAAATTTTCAGACTCCATCATCCTTACCACAGGACATCCAGTCTCCAGCTAGGAAAAGAGCTCTTTTGGCCAAGCCAGCTACTGGCAATGGGTCTCCAGCAGAGGAGAAAGAAGATTTCTAGGTTTGGGGCAAGGGTATAAATCAATTGGCAGAGTACAATAGGAATAGAATAAATAGTATCTCATCCAAATCAGTTACGTAATATTTAAAAAGCAGCTCTCAGATAGGAAGAGCATTTATCTATTATGAACATTTTCCATTTTTAGTGTAATTGAAGTTTTTCATCCACAGCTCGTGCTAAAAGCACCAACACATTGTGATTGTCCCCACCCGTTCGAATGCAATTAGAGAATTTAATCAAACTCCACTGCAAGTGCAGTGCCAGCCAGGCTATTTTTGAATTTTTCAATCTAGCATCATTTGGGGACTTTTTAATTGTTAGTTGGGTTTATTTATTGAACTCGGGCTTAAAAGAAAAATAAACAGCAAGGAGGCAAGAAGTGGCTGGAAAGGCAAGAAGAATCCAATCTGTGCAATTTAATAAAGTCTGTCCTTGTTAGCTCCAGCGGTGGCGAAATTCCATTGAATTCAAATTTCAACCAGGTCTCTAAACATCACATTATTTACATCTTTCATCTATTATGATATTTCAAATAAGATTGTTATAAAATTGCCCCAACTTTGGGCAACCATAGATCATAAAATAGGAATATTATTGCATTAAAAGAGAGGAGCTGTATCTCATTTAAAACACATAAGCACATAATTTCATAGATTTCATATCTGTAGCTGGATATCTATCTATGAACAATGAAATTGTCCCAAAATTAAAAGCCTTCTGGCTATATATTTGTAAACACAATCAGATCACAATCCAATAATGGGCCCCTTTTGAATTAATGCGCATCACGTGGCCTTCCTATCATTACATTTATAACTTTCCTTTTGAACAGCTCACTGCCTTCTCTTTGTCTCCATAAAAATGCAAGGGTTTGTGTGTAGTTTCTTGTTTCCTTAAGCTAATGGTATATAAAACCATGTTTTTTTAAGGCAAGAAAATTGGATCATGATTGTGAAAAATACCGACAGAAAGAAACTCACCCTTTTATACCTGCATAGATGGAGAGTCGCCATCTAATTTCTCATCACTTCTGACATAAAACACTTTGCATTTCAAAAAGAAACTGTCACCTCGCTCATTTTTATGATTCTGATAATGAGAATGGGACTTATATTGTTAACCAGGAAAGTGCAGTGATTTTATATGCACATTAAAAGGAAAAGACTGTTCCTCTAATTTAGATCATTTAAAACAAAACTTTCCAAGTGGCAACACTTTCGTTGCGATTCATTCATCTATTCAGTGTTCATGGGAAAGCCTTTCCTGAGATACAGCGTTCAAAGTAAGTGAGTAAGGCATCCTCTTCCACAAACAAAGTCACATCCTGAGGGGACTGAAATGTTGTGTAATCTACTGCAGGGTATCTTAGAGAGTCCGGTGGAAGGAGTCCACACTGGGAGTCGGGAGAGCTAGATACCATGGCTGCTCTGCTTTGTGTGAGGCTTCCAAATACATAAGGGCCACTCAGCCTCAAGTGACCAAAAGCCAACTCAATAAAGCAAAAAGTGGACTCGTCTTGTGTATCTCCAAAGTCCATGGTGGATTGATTCAGGAACTGCTGGATCCAGGAGCTTCTACAATGCAATGGAAATCTAGTCCAGCCCCACCTCTTGGCTCTCTTTTCCTCTGTGCTGGCTTTATTCTTGGGATCCATGTAGTGGTCCTTAGTAGGTACAGGCTTGCATCATCCTTGCTGCTATTATGCTCACAGAAAATAGAATTCCTTTTTACTGGTCACACCAGTGAAAGCCCCAGTGTTCACTCCCATGGACCACCTGGAGTACCTATCCCTGAACTAATCATGGTGCCCAGAGCAATGGAATGCACTGTGAGCCCTTGTCCAGGTCACCTGCACAATCTTGGATTAGTAGAATGAAATAAGTCCCACCCAAGTGACATGGATGGACAGAGGGGCTATCACATGTCCTTAGGTAGATTGGGGTTTCATAAAGTGATAAACCACTGGCTTAGGAAATAAATTCTAAAGTTCAGGTACTAACCTGCTTCTTCCCACACATTCATCTACAAATTAAGATTTTAGTTCAGATTTCTGACTTGAAAGTTAGACTTCTGTCGGAGTCATTTGAACCTCTGTTTCCTAGTCTGTAAAATGGTTATGATACTGCCTCTCCCACAGATTGTTAATGAGATTACATATGTGAAAGTATTTAGCAGAGTGCAAATAAAGAGCATTATATATACTAAACCTTAACTACACATTATTATTATGAGATATTACGGGAAGTGAATCAACAGATGACACCAGTCAGTATCCAAATGAGTCATAACAGATTACCTTAGTCATACCTGCCTCTGTGTCTGACAATTCTCAAGGAAAGAAACATTGGGGTCTATAATATCATCTAATCATAGTTAAATAAATATGTCCTTTATAACCAACTTCAATGCGTATGACCTTGTCCTCGATCCCATTGTATGGCTCCATTTCTTTTAGACTTAACCTGAGTTCTAAAGCAATTCAGATATTCTTGGGGAAAGAATAGGAACAGGAAAGGTCAGTTTACAGCCGTTATTAGAATTTGAGTCCAGAGAATGGGCAGCTCAGATGGGTACCTCTCATTTTAGACTGGGGATGAAAAAAAAAATTAGGTTTGCCTTTTGCCTCCATTGTGATTGCTTCACTTTGTTTAGAATATTGACTTCATTTGTTTAATAAATATAGTACATGATCATTGTGAAAATATGCCAGCAATACAAAAAAGTCCAAAAGGGCCAGTAAAACAATTATCTAAAATTCCACCACTCAGAAACAATGGTAATCGATATTTGGTAAACGTCATTCCAACCATTATTCTATGTTCAAAGATAGATAAAAGGACAGAGAGATGATAAAGTGAAAGAAAAATAAGGGGACAAAAAGAGGAACGTGTTATGCACATTAGTTTGAATATTTTAAAGTACTAAACTCTCTTATATTTTAATTGACTGGAAGAAGAAAGAAGCCCAAGTAAAATTGAAAGGCTTATTTCAGATCCATTTTCTCCACTACATGGGATATGATCTCCTTCCTAAAAGATCCCTCTAAATTAACAAAAGAGATTATAGCACACTTTGAATTGGAGTCATCTTTAAATTACATTTTAATTTTAGACTAGTAACTCCCTGATATGAAGAAGGAAGAAATTAACACCATATACTTCTCCCTCCCTACCTCTCAACATACTTCTGTTCTTACTACTGTCCAGCTTTACAACATTTATGTTTTGTTCAGTGAAAAAAATTTCAGTTGGTCAGTCTTAGTCTTATATTTATTGATACTAACTATGATATTTACCATCTAACCATGATGTCACCATTCCTGCATTATTTACTTTAGTTCATCTTTTTGTCGGAATTTGTTAAAATACAAAAGAAATTAGGATGTTTAATTGGGGAAATAAACTGTGTTTATTTTCCCTGAAAGACTCCTAAGATGGTACAATCTGTGAGTTTGTTCATGCTTGTCAATATTTCTAAAACCTTTATATCTGAATTTTAAGACAATATAACTTGGCTTAAATCTTTTTTTCTGATTGAAATAAAGAGGTATTTGTTTGGGGTTTGTTAGGACTGGCTTAAATTTCTTGAAGACCACCTTTTATTCCTACCTTTACCACTTGGTAGACATTAGTCTTCTGGCATTCACTATAGTTGTGGAAAATTCTAAGATAATCCTTTTTTTCTCTTTATATCTTAAAATTTGCATTTTCTCCTAGAAGCCAATAGAATTCTATCCTTACTCTTTTTTTTTTTTTTTTTTTTTTTTTTTTTTTTCATTTTTGGCTGTGCCACGCGGCTTGCAGGATCTTAGTTCACTCACCAGGGATTGAACCTGGGCCCACAGCAGTGAAGGTGCCGAGTCCTAACCACTGGACCACCAGGGAATTCCCTATCCTTACTCTTGAAATTCAGATTTTTCACAGGGGTGTACATTGGTGTTGCTCACTTATTCTATTTCATGTTTTCCTGGGATATCGTGTACCTTCAGATCAGCCCTTTATTTATCTAAGTAAAGTTTTCTTCAGTTATATCATTTAATATTTTTCTGTGCCATTTGTTCTGGTCTCTTCCTAAAGAGAGTCAAATCTGTGCATGTGTCATATTTCTCTTATCTACCTGTCTATTATAAAGATACATCATCTTTTTAATCATTTTCATATCCTTGTACTTTGAAAGTGGGAAGGTATTTTTGGTTGACACAATAACTAGGGCAGGGGTGGGTATAACTGGCATTTGGGGGATGAGGGTTCAGAATCCTAAATGTCCTTCAATGTACAGGAATCTAGCCCTATGGTGAATGTCCTATTCAAAATGCCAACAGGGCTGAACAGCCCAACAGCCATCACGTCTTTGATGATGCTTTCTGTCATGTTAATTCCAATTTTTTTAAGACTTTTTTTATGTGGACCGTTTTTTTAAAGTCTTTATTGAATTTGTTACAATATTGCTTTTGTTTTATGTTTTGGTTTTTTGGCCATGAGGCATATGGGATCTTAGCTCCCCAACCAGGGATCGAAACTGCACCCCCTGCACTGGAAGGTGAAGTCCCAACCACTGGACTGCCAGGGACGTCCCTGTCATGTTAATTCTAATTTTTAAAGACTCTAATGGGGCTTTAATTTATGTAACATTTGTCTTTTTCACGTCAGTTTTTTTCTTGAGTTCTGCCAGCTCACTTTACATCCACTTATGTTGTTTTATAATTTCTTCTTGTGCTCTATCTTAAAAGGATTATCTTTTCAATAATATTTTCAATATTATAGAGAAGTATTTGTCTAAACTTTTTGACTATTTTCTTGGGCAATTTATGTTATATATTCCCTTGATGTACCTTTTGATGAACAACTTTTTCCCTCCATGTTTGCAGTTATTTCATTTTTAAGGTATAATAGGTCACAGCCTAGTTCCTCTGTGTAACTAACCATGTGTTGACTTGGAGCAGAGGGGAAAGGTAATGAACTCTGGACACTGCCTGTTGTCTGGAGCCTCTCTGTTGCTACATGTGGGATGTCTCTATCCTGTTTGATTTTCAGAAGGGAACTTCCCTTTTGGTGCTTCCCTGGTGGCGCAGTGGTTGAGGGTCCACCTGCCGATGCAGGGAACACGGGTTCGTGCCCCGGTCGGGGAAGATCCCACATGCCGCGGAGCGGCTGGGTCTGTGAACCATGGCTTCTGAGCCTGCACGTCCAGAGTCTGTGCTCTGCAATGGGAGAGGCTACAACAGTGAGAGGCCCGCGTACCGCCAAAAAAAAAAAAAAAAAAAAAAGGATTTCCAGTTTCAAAGGGTATCTGTGCATCTCAGATCCGTTTTCCTAGCTGCATAACCTCAATCCTCAGTTTCTCAGGATAAACCTCAGGATATTATTATTATCCTCACAAAAATTCCATGAGGGAGTTATCACTGTCTTCATGTCACAGGTGTGAAAACTGAGACAGCGGTTAAACGGCTTTCCCAAGCTTTCACAGTAAACCAGTGGCAAAACTAACTTTTCAAAACCCAAACCTATGCTCGACCATGTTCCCAAAGCTGGAAAGATAATCTGTAGAGCACTCTTCACCAAACACTTTCAGATTCACTAGAACTTTGAATCAAAATGTACCCATTTTAGAGATGAAAAAAAAAGCTGAGTCCTGTAAGGCCACATGGCTAGTAAGTCACAGAGCCAGGACCGAAACATGAACCTATAGCAATCCAGTGCACCTGGAAAGATACAAATGGACCCGTTGATTTATGTCCCAATGCAGCTGAATATGGGGACAGAGAGAAAGGAGGCAGGGAGGTGACAGGAAGGCAAATGGATCCTACCCACCTGTGTAAGCACAGATGAGTCATTTCACATCCTTGAGCCCCCACAGAAAGTGGCCATCAGAACCGCATCATCAATGTTAAGTGAACAAAAAACCCTGCAAAACAGAATCTGCTCTCTACTCTCAGCTCTGTTTTTAAAAATGTCTATCCATCAGTGCGTGCGTCTGTAAGGTCGTCTCTCTTTCTCAGATCTAACTGCTTATCTGTCTAAACATCAGGAGGGCATAAACAAAACATATTTATGTGGCAAGGATACAGGTGATTTTAATTTTCTTGGTGCATTTCTCCATTTTCAAACTTTACTGTAAAGAAAAAAACGTGTTATTTATATTACCAAGGGAAAACACAAGTCTTACAAAAATATTGATCTTGTCGGGCTGTTGCAGGATGCCTGAGACAATGAGGGAGCGTGATGGAGCCAGGGTTCTGCAATCCCACAGATGTGAGCTCATTTCCCCGTCCCTGGCCTCTGATCGCCGGCACGCTTCCTGCTGTCTCTGGGCCTCCTCTTGCTCGTAAGTTGAATGGGGACAATATCGATTCTTGGGTCGGCAGGAGGGTTTAATGGGGTTACCTATTTAAATGTCTCCCATGGGGTCGGGTACACGGGAGTCACTCCCCCAATGTCAGTTCCTTTGCCTTCGCCGAAAATTCCAGCTGTATCGTCTGCAAGCCTTTGAGACGTACAGGCCAAAACTGCAGCCCAGGAGAACTCCTGAACAACACTGTTTATTTATACAGCGAGAAGATTGAAATCATTATGCTTTGACTGGCAGCAGCTACTTATAGGCCTTGTTCCCAGCGAGCTGTTGGGATCAGGGCTCTCCCCAAGAGATTTACCAACTCCTGGGCTTGGCCATAAGCTCCACGGATGTCTGTGTGGGCCTCTGCTTCCCAACCACGTGAAAGCGGAATCCCTTCCCTGTTCTATTAAGTGAAAATCATTGCCTACAGTAAACAAAGAAGGAGAGGGAAGGGGCCAGAGAAAACCCTCCCAAAATGATGGGGTGGAGCTTGGCGGCAGGAGCAAAGGCCAGCATCCCTCCACGCAGCTCAACGTGCTGAGTCTAAGAAGGACTAATTATGGATTTCATCACAGGTCCTGGATCTGCCAGAGGCTCATCTCTCTGTGAGTCCTTGGACATCACTCCAAATGCTGATGGAGCACAGATTCTGGATAAAGCACCGGGGTGTGTATTGTGGGTGTGAACGGACAAGATCTGGATAAAGCCTGGGAAAGGACATGCCAGGTAGGGAAATCAGCAGGGGCAAAGGTGGAGAGGCGGGAACAGTGAGTGGCTCCACTGGATGGAGCATGGGACAAGAAAGAACCAGCATGAGGAGGTTAAATACAATCCACCAGGAATGCTGGCACCTAGGAGATGCCCCATAGATGCTCACTGGCCAGACATGCATATACTTTGGGAAAAATTAGGATGGAAGGGGGTCTCCAGAAAGGAGAATGTTGAAGCTTTATTTTTTTCCTCGAAGCTTCGACCTTCCCCAGTGTGCAGAGCTACAGGAAACCAACCTGGGTCTTCTAGTCCTGGGGGAATGTGGGGTCCATACAAGTCCCTTCTGCCTCCAGGCCAACTGAAGCCATTTTATGAGGGCCCACGTACTCTGCAAATACCTTACGCCAAGTTTTCCAACAGGGCATTGAGTAAAACCCAGACTATTTCTCTGATATATTTTTTTTAAAACTTTCCTTTAAGTTCAACATGCATTTGAATTCAGGGGAAACATGGACCACATGTTTTTAATCTATCAACACTTAAATCATCAAAATGTTGGAGGCTATTGGTTTGGAAGCCAACAGGAACACCAGAGCCTTTTTAAGACTTTCTTCTCCTTTTCTAGCAATCAGGAAGCAGCCTTTTTCCAAGAGGAAACCAAATTTCGACTCCAAAGGGGCTGCTGCGTTCAGTGCCAAACCTGGCATGCTCCAAGGCCAAGCTGGCTCCAGACCTGTTGCAGTGGCCGAGGAGAAGGGGTGTGCAGGCTAAGAGGCCCCCCTCTCCTCGCCCACCCTGTGCCACCAAAGACTCGGAGGAGAAAGGGAGGAAAAGGGAAAGAAAGAACGGCCACGGGCTTGAAGGCCAAGGCCCAGCAAGCGGTGGAACCACAGGCCAACCTAGAGGAAAATGCAGATCCTGGTTCCAGACACGTGCCCTGTGTGGACCACGGGTCGCTTCATCTCTGCTTCCACTTGGGAGAGTGGAAATCGACCCCCACTGCACGGAGCCGTTCCATAAGAGGACAAGAAAATGAAGTAAGATGAAACAAGAGTAGATGCAAATATACATCAGGAAACACACATGCCAGGAACACACCTGACCGGACAGTATTCCATTCGCTTTTCCCACACTCGGGGCCAGACCCTGCCTCTGATCATCCTGGCACCTCCATCCCACCTGCCGCCCTGTCCCATCTCTGCCTCACTGGCTGGAACAACGTTGGCAGGGATACTGCAACTCAGGCCACCAAAGGGTGAATTGGTAAAGGTAGGAAGCCCCCCAGAGCCAGGACCACAGAGAGTCTATTGCGTAGTGAACAGAACTACCTTCTGATCTCAACGAGAGCTCCTCGATAAGAAATGGTCCAACCCTGTCCACCTAAGATTTATTCTGTGGCCCATTTCCTGTCATTTTCCCAGAGCAGGGGTCTGCTTGTGTGTCATGGTGACACAGCCACCCCCTACCCTCCCTGGCTTGAGAGAGAGCATCCCAACTCGTGCTCTCACCCATGGAAGCATGTTTGGGAGAATTGTGTTTATATTGGTGTTAGAGCTGAGGTCTACACGAGCAGCCCTCCCAGGTCCCCACCCCCAGTCAACATCCCTGTCCCCAGCACCTACAAAAGTCTGGGAGAACCCATCCCTACTAAATAATTTGCAGTCTGAAGAAATGGACAGTAGCACAGACCCTGGTGTCAGACAATTTAGGTTTGATTTCTGGCTCCATCACCTCTGAACTATGTGGCCCTGATCAAGTTACTGAACATCTCTGTGCTCCACAGCCCTCTACTGCAAAATCGGATAATAATAGTCTCCACATAATAAGACTGCTGTGAAAATTAAATTAGTATACGCAAAGCACCAAGAACAATGTCCAGCATATAGTGACCCTGTGTGTGCTTGCTGGCCTCATTGTTAGTATTATTGGCTCACAGTGACAAAATCTGTAGGCACAAAAAAAGCACACGGCACAGAGGAAGCTCTCAACAAACATTAGTTGTCTTCCTTCCTCTCTGTTGTGTTACTCCTGCCCACCAATAGCAAACTCCGGCCATCTGGGAAGCCTGAGATCATGGGGTTTGAATGCTGGGGGCAGGGGCCGGTGGTGAGGTCAGATGCTCTTGTCCAAGTAGTGCCTTTGGGATATTTTGCCTCTCTTTATTTTTCTTTGTAATTCACCATCAACAGTTGAGTCTCCAATGCTTTGAAATCTCCTAGGAAGACGTTCCCACTTATGTCAGCAGCCCATCTCCCGAGAATTGAAGATGCAGAGAGCAAATGCCCTCAACAGTCTGGACCACCCACGACAGCGCCCTTGACCAAGCATCCCCTCCCATCAGCTAATTGAGGCTTGGAGAGGAGGCCAAAGGATGCTGGGCAGGGTAGGGAAGGAAGACAGGGAAGGAGATGAGGAGATAAAAGGGGAGTTGGTCCAGGAGGAACTGCAAATCTTAATCTTTTCGTTCTGCCGTCCCATCGAGAAAGGAATCATCACTATTTGATTAAAAGTTGTTTTAAGATCGTCAGAGAAAGTTCCATTAAAAACAACAGGTCTGGCAGCTAGAGGAAAGGATGAGCGAGGCCCTGTCTTGGAGACAAGAATTAAGCATCAGAGTCAACCAAAGGTATCTCAAAGGAGCTGAACATTTCCCAGCATTCAAAATCTTAAAACAAAAAAGAAAAAGAAAAGTGTTGCAACGGCCATTGTGTCAGGGAGCCATATGTCACTCTGACAGTTGGGAACAGCTCTGACCAGAGAACAAGACGTGAAGACAGTCTTGGTGGATCCCGTCTTTCCTGTTGTCGTGGTGGGGATGGATGCAAGTGCGGACGGGCCAGCTCATTTGTATGGAGGTGAACCATCACCATCGGCCCCCTCCTCTCACCCCCAGCTGCAGGTCTCAATCCCTGGCCCAAGAGCTGACGCCAAGGGAAGGATAACTGGATGCCAGCGGTCAGCCGGAAGTAGAAGATGCAACATCAGCCGAACTTGGGTCCAACCCAACACATTTAAAGAACCCGGGGTCACGGGAGGGAGGAGTGGAGAGGGGGCTGAACCCAAGGCACAGGCACAGACCTCCAGCCTTGGAAGCCACGGACGCCACTGCCGACCAGGAGCTTTGTGTGCTCCCTGCAGAAACGAGGACGGCGACGGAGCCTGTGCTGGTTGTCAGCAGGAATGGTGAGGCTTCCCCAGACCAGGCCCAAAGCAGGCACTGAAACGAATACCTGTTCAGGCTGAATCTGAGCAGTTTCCTCCTCAGCATCCCAAGACCCTGTTTCCCAAAGAGCCTATGGTCTCTGGTGATTTGTAAGAGAGAGAGGGACAGACAAAGAGATACAGAAGGAGATGGAGAAAGGAGAGAGAGCAGAAAGAAAAGGAAAGAAGGGAAAAGGAAGAGAAGAGAAAACAAAACAAAACAAAAAGATAGGAAAAGACTTCCTGTGGTTGGACAAGTTAGAGAACTGGAGAGTTAGACAAAGTTAATGCCACGATGACAGCAGATCTTTTTCAGGTCCTTAAAGTGCTGGCATGCCTTGTAAGTCTCCAAGGAGGTAACGTCTGTCTCACCCCTGCCTCATTGACCTCCTTCCCCACACACCGTCCTTCCAGGCACACACACGATGGATGAGACATGCCATAGAGGGGGCTGCAAGGAACCTGCTCTGGGAGGGGCTGCAGTCAGGCTGGACCACGTTGAGCTGGGTCATCCTGGGCATCTGGGCTGCCTCATTGTGAATGAGGTGCCTAACTTCTCTCTATGCCTCATTTTACTCATCTGAAAAGATGGAATGATAAGACCCAGGCCCTCAGGTGCCTAGGAGGGAAGAAAATGGGCTCATGGATGCGAAGAGCATGGACTCACCACTAGGAGGGTAACTTA
This sequence comes from Pseudorca crassidens, assembly GCF_039906515.1. Classification (NCBI taxonomy): domain Eukaryota; kingdom Metazoa; phylum Chordata; class Mammalia; order Artiodactyla; family Delphinidae; genus Pseudorca; species Pseudorca crassidens. The sequence continues at coordinate 6,743,169 of NC_090296.1, read as the reverse complement.
CACTGATTACACTCTTGGGCCATCATATGCCCTGGCTGCCCATGGAAGGGTACTGGCTGGTGATTAATAGGACCCTCACCTCATCCTTTCCAGAAAGTCCAAGGCAGGTCTGGACCAACCAGAACCTGGTCTCTCATCTTGTCTGGAAAAAGTCACTTTGGCTTTTTGAACCTGGGTTTTCTCATCTGTCAAATGGGTCTACGAGTCCCACCTCCAGGACTGGAGCTGAAAGAGGACAAGAAATGAGACCTGGCTTGTCAGCTTCAGAGAACCAAATGGTCAGGAGGGAAATGGATGCTTTCTGGGGGGGGGGGGTCCGGGGAACTTTCCAGGCATCTCACATCACACACACCCTCGTGCCAGGCACCTAGAAGCCTTCCAAGCAGTCATTCTGAGGTCAGGCCTGGGAGGCAACTCAAGAAAGGAGACAGTCACGGGTGAGAAGATAAATGAGATGGGAAGCTGTTTGTCTCGCAAACAGGAGTGGATGTTCAATCAATCCATCCAGAATCAAGGCCAGGATTTATGACCAAGTCCTCTCTCCCCACCCGGAAAGTCCTTCATATTTTGTAATCTGGCACGTCCTTAAAGGCCTTCAGATGGAACCAGAAACAAGTTCAGTCCTGAGTAGCATGGCCACGGCTTAGATGAAGCAAGATCCACCTTCCTGGGACTATTTCACTCCTGGGACAGACACCCTGAGCCCTGCAGGTGACTTGAACAAGGTCCCCAAAGAGCAATGGAAAAAAACAGTGTAAGTTCAAAGTCAGAAAGTGCTGGCTTCAAATCCAAGCCTCACAGCTTCGAATCTAAATGTCGTTTGCTCACCTTTCCAAAAGGCGTCTTCAGGTTGCCGTGCAGTCAGTGTGGGAGCTTGGGTCACTTCCCCACCCTCCACCCCCAGCTGGGAAGCCAGGGGCTCAAAAATGGGTATGAGCCTCCCAGAGAAGCTGCACGGCCCGGTCAAAGGGCTTGGAAAACAACTTAGGCGTTTCCAGGAAAAAAGCGGAGCCCAGCTTGGGGCCATGGAAAGCACGGTCCCCAATGTTGAGTCAGCCTTGAGTCATGAGCTAAAAACATGCTTTTGCCAATTGCAGCTCTAGGCAGCCATAATTAATACAGGGCTGATGAAAACTGCATTTTTCACTCAACAGAGGAGGGTATTTCAGGTAATTAGACATAACCTCATGTATCGGTAACTCGCCTCCACACATGAGCTCTGGCCGCCATGTCCAGGCCCTACCTCCAAAAATAACTTACACCAGCCTTAACCAACAAGATGTGTCTGATTTCAAAACATTACCCTTCCTCCTTAAGTATATTGAGTGTAAAATACTAAATACATTAAGGCCCTTAATGGGTTTGTCCTAATCCGCCGACACCTCTCTGAGAGCATTTTTGTACCTGGGCCAGGCAGCCGCCTTGTCTTTGAGGATGACTCTTCTCTGAGCTGACCCCAGTGCAAAGCATCCTGGGCCAGGCAGCCGCCTTGTCTTTGAGGATGACTCTTCTCTGAGCTGACCCCAGTGCAAAGCATCCTGTGGGCTGGAATGAAGTGGGGGAGAAGTATTTTGATCCATCATCCGTTCATCATTCATTTACTCACATCACAGCTACTGGGGGCCCACCATGTGCCGGGCTCTGGGCCGAATAAGAAGCTAAGAGCCCGACGTAGAGGAATTTACACTCGATGCGGGTGTTAGAGGCCTAGGTGTGCTGCTTCCTTTACAGACGGGAACCCTAAAGCCCAGACTTGCCCAGATGCACCCAGAAAGTGGATGGCGGAGTGAGGGAGAGCAGCTAGGGGCCCGCCTCCCAGCAAGCTCGGAGGCCTCAGGAATCCCAGCTGTGCCCGCCCCCTCTCCTGTGAGGCAAGGGCCGCCCCTCCAGCCTCCACTGGGCACACAGAGGTCACCAGGTGTGGCTCAGTGGAGGCCAGGCACGCTCCTGCCAGGTGATTACTTGCAGAGAGAGGTCCTGCCCGCCAGGCTCCTGACTAACCACCCATCCCGCCGTCCAGGCCCTGCCCGTCTGCAGGACACTCCCGGGAGAGCTTCCCCTGGTTCCCATGACTAAGGTGGCCCTCCCAGGACAGCGTTATCCTTCATTCCTTGCCGATGTCGCAATGTCCAGCCAGATGAGGCAAGAGGGACATTTGGTGTCTACCGACACTTCCAGAGAAGCCCAGGGAAATTGCCCAAAGCCAGAATCCCTAAAGGGCCGACTCCCAGCTCCCCTGGTCCCCACCCGTCTTTCTTCAGCATTGAAACCCCCTTTCCTGTTTTTTTTAAACTCTCACAACCTCTACAGAGAGATGGAAATAAAAATAGCAGTTCACACTGGCTAAGCAAGACACGAGGCCCTTAGCACCAGCATCTGGGGGACGGGGGACAGGGGGTGCTGTCAGCGCAGTTTTGCACATTTTACTCCAAGGATCAAAGACTTTAAGGAATTTCCAAGGTCACCCAAGGAGTGCAGGCAGATCTGGCTCTGAAAACAAAAGGTCTCTCTAATCATGGCAATAATAATACCAGCTAACAGTGGGAGCTGACTCTCTGCTCAGCCCTTGTGGGTGTTGCTCTTTAATCCTCACAGGCCACACAGGAGTGAGGAACTCTGTTCACACCCAGCCCTCCAAAGCTCCAGCACAATCGTCTGCCTGCTGGGCGGTACTACCCGCTGGGTCCCGAGTCCCTGTGTGCCTACGGGCAAGTCGCTTCCCCTCTCTGGGCTTCAAGTTTCCGTCAGTGAAATGGGACATGGATGCCTCCCTCACAGTAAAGGGAACAAGAGAACCTGGTCAGGACAATGTTCTCTTCTCTTTTTGTCTCCGCCTCCAAGCCCACATCTTGCTGAAAACCCACATACTCTCAAAGCTTGGATGAATCCCACCAGTTCTGGAGACCCCAGGAAGAGCAGCCCAGTCGTGACTCTCATGCTAAGGAAGTGATGCTCTCTTGTTAGCAAAGGGAGCCATGAGGGATTTTTGGCCAGTGTACTAACAAAAACTACCTTTAGAAAGATACACTTCACAGTGATTTGAGCAAAAGATTGGACCCAGGAGAGACCTGGAGAGACGAGGAGGAGAGTGCAGGATTCCAGGTAAGAGATGAAAACAGCGCAGAAGCCATGGATGGAAAAGTGACTGTGGACATAAATCCAATAGGACAGGGTATAGGGCCATTATTGGGGGACAAAATTGCCCCCAGCTGAAAACCAGTGTCATCTATAAAGGGACACTTTCAAATTCAAGTCCTCAAGTTTCTCACCTAACACTCATAAGATTTTTAAGAAGTAACAATAACAGTGAGGGCTTTGCACTCAGGCCCCAGGACAAAGCTGCCTCACGGCTCCCCGGCCACGAGGCCGTAGGTAAGTGGCTGCAAATGTTGCCTGCTACAGGGTGCTCGTGTCTGTAGAATGGAAGTGGGGGGGGAATGGAAGACCCCCAGGGACAGGGCTCCCACCTGCACAGCCAGTCAGGAAGCTACACGGCCTTCCCAGGAGGGTCTGGGCCATTGGGCCGCTACCACTTTCTGGCCCGAGTCCCCGTGATAGAGCTGGCAGGGATGTTACTGCTTACAAAAGAGGGTGGATCCAGGTGAAGCAAGAGCTGGGACCTGCCTGAGGGGCTGAGAGGGGCCCTGAGCCCTGCCTGGCTGACGAGGAGCTCTCACTTTCTAGAAATCTCTGCCTCTCCCGAGACATTTGCATCGCGAGCGTTCACAGGACCCAGGGCCCTCGGTATTTCCTGGTTCTCCTTGTCTGGAGGCAGCCGGCGTGGAGTGACCTTCCAGGCTATTCCGTGAAACTCAGCCAGCTCTGTGAGGCCTCAGGAGGGCAGCCAGCCCAGGCCGCCGCAGCCCTTCTTGGGAAATTGCTTGTCCGAGTCCATCTCGTCCACCACGGGCAGGTATTTATCAGGTGGGTGTTGGCAGGGAGGATCCAGCTGGCTAAAGAGTCAGTCATAGGATTACAACACTGGGAGGTGCTTGAGAAATCATCGTCCACTTTGCTCCAGCCCAGAGAGGGCGAGAGATCAGGAAACACGCGGACAGCTCGTGTCCTGCCTGCTGACAGAGGCCAAGAGAAAGCAGAGCCCAGAGAGGCAGAGCTGGTCTCCTGAGAGCTCAGCCAGTAAGGGGTTGCACTCAGCTCTCCCCGACTTCAAAGCTGGTTCCAGAAGCCGGCACCCCCTTCCAGCTGGCTTTACCAAGGGGTTCGTTTTGGTGCCATCCCCCTGAGCTCACGTGGAACCCTCAGTGAAAGGCTTTTTAGCTAAAAGCCCAACCACGTAATCCCACCTGGCATTTGAACCAACTTCCACTGGGCGACGCACATGGGAAACCGGCCATCGGGTAGCATGGCCAATGGATCCAGTCAAGACGGGAGAACACATTATAGTCGTTAAAAATCATTAGGATGGTTGGGCTCTGAGGTCAGATCGGCAAGATAAACACACTTGGAGGAACTAGTTCTGCCTTTTCTTGCGGCCGCTCTCACTCATCCAGGCCGGGCACCCAGACAGACAGACTCCCTCCCCCAAGAACCTGCCGCAGGACTCTGGGCAGTGCCCCGCTCTGCTGCAGTGCTAAGCAACTTCTTGAAAAGCAATGTCAGGGACTCGGTTACTTTCCCGTGGTCTTTTGCAAATGGGCAGGATAAAAAGACACCCCACCCCCAAAGAAATGTCCTTTGATCAGTCTCCTCCGAGAAGTCCTCGAGCCCACCTGTGCCACCCTTTACACGCAGAGGCAGAAAGAGGGATGCAGTTCTGCACGGGACAAATCACTCTGGGTTGTATCTGCTCGTCCGCTATCCCCACAAGAGACCAGCAGGCACTAAAGGGCAGGGACCACCTCTTAGTACCAAGGCTGCTGCCATTGGCTCCATGCACCAGGCATTTTACGTGCATTAGCTTTAATCCTCACCGACAACCCTACAAGGGAAATATTATTATCCTGATTATCCAAATGAGGAAACTGAGGGCTACAGAGTTAAAATGACTCACTGGAGGTCACGGTTAGTAAATGGCAGGGACCTATCCGACCCGAGTTTGCCCTTTCCCGCAGCCCCAAGCTCCCTCCCTCCTCTTTTCGGCATCCCTGGGAGCAGCACAAGACCTCACACATAGTAGGTGTTGGTCACCTGTTTGCAGAATAAGTGAATGAGTGAGTAATGAATAAAATAAATTTGAAAACTTCAGTTACTTAATTCGCATCTTCCAAGATGAGTACATCAGTGCGGCTGTGAGGAAGGAAACAGACTGTTGATTAAATAGTCTCCTGGATTTTTGAACTCAGTGAAAACAATCTCTAAATAATTTTGTGACTTTTGGCCTCTTCTTAGCACAACAAAAACATTTTAATTAAAGCTTATTCCTAAGCCAACTTTTCTTTCTTAAGAGATGGGGAGCATTTAATGTTCACTGAGCATCTACTATGGATACGTACACCACTGTCAGCACACTCGCTCTTCCCAGCAAATGGGTATTGTTACCAGGTTCCAGAGGAGGAGACAGAGGTTCAGAGTGGTTACATAACTTGCCTGGGGACACACAGCTGGGTGAAGACAGGAAGGTCCAAGACCTGGACCGTGTGAGTCCACACACTGCCTCTAAACACCTTTCAGCCGCAACCAAGCTTCCTCTCTCTCTTAACACGGCGATCTGCAAGACAGCCTCTTTCCAGAGTCATCCTTCATCCAACGGCCTTCTGATTATGTGCTCCTAGGGAATCAGAGAAGCAGAGACACCCAAAACAAATGAATAAAGAGAAAGAACCCAAAAGTCGAAAAAGAAGCTGCTTGTTTCCAGCACTCATTAACGTTTAGTGTCATTTAAAAAAACAAACAAACAAACAAAAAACAAGGGCTTCCTTGGTGGCGCAGTGGTTGAGAGTCCGCCTGCCGATGCAGGGGACACGGGTTCGTGCCCCGGTCCGGGAAGATCCCACAGGCCACGGAGCGGCTGGGCCCGTGAGCCATGGCCGCTGAGCCTGCGTGTCCGGAGCCTGTGCTCCACAACAGGAGAGGCCACAACAGTGAGAGACCCGCGTACCAAGATTGTCTCTTGTGGTTTGAGTGTTGACTGTGGAATGGCAGGTGTGGGATGGAGAGGAGACCTCAACCTTCTCAGTATTAGGGCCACAATGTCCAGCCTTGTCTCTCCCAGCAAATGAGTCTCCCCAAGGAAATGTTTCCAGTGCCGGGAGGGGCTCCAGTCAGTCAGTTCTGGCAGAAGGGGCTGTGCACAGGGGAGCAACCCTCCCACACGCCCCCATCCAGGGGATCCCTACCCCACTCCTGCCCCCAGCCCGGCAGCCAGCTCGGGGGCCCGTCAGGGGCATCCTTGGCAAGCAGCCATCCCAGCGGCAGCTGGAACCTGGCTACTCTCCACGCGGGCAGTAAGAGTCACGGAGCAGTGGATCCCTCACCCTGGAACCAGGCAGAAAATGCCCTGTGTCTCGTCACCTTCCCACCCTGGCTGCCAGGACCCGGCCCAGTCTTGGAGATGCTGAATAGGCCGTTTGTGGTGAGATCAAAGGGCCACCTGCGGGAAGCGCCCCACTGCCTGGAACAGGCCCAGGCTGCGTCCTGCCCCAGCACCCGCCTCCCACCTGCCAGACCCAGGATCCTCCAAACAGCCCACCTTGGCCAGGCATCACTCTGCCCCCGCCTCCTCCTGACGGTTCCCTTTCTAAAGACACCTAATCACCCTCCCCAAGTGCCAGGCTCTCACAGGCCTCCCTGCCTCACGTGTGCTGTTCTGTTTGCTCCCCTTCCTTGCTTTCTGCAGCCAGAGGGTTCAGGCACCAAGTTAGGCAGAGTTCCTCCTCCGGTTCCTCAGGGGGGTTCAGGGCTCGCAGAGGGCAGAGCAAGCTCCATCATTGCCGCCTGGTTCCCCGCCAGGCTGCCCTGGGTGAGGAGCTCCCCGGGGGTCTTCATTGGCCACAGGGTTGCATGGAGACCTGGAAGTCCCGGCACAGGCCTTGTGCGGTTGCATCAGACTCTAGCGGGCTGAACGGGAAGGCAGAGGACACCTCCACCTCGTTCTCAGAGAGAGAGACTCAGTAAAGAATGGATGAATGCGCGCCGCTCAGAGACGCGTCTGGAAACAAGCTTAGATGGACCATTTAACAGCGAACCCCACGTAGACCCAGCCCTGCTGCAACCCTGTCTTAACCACGTCGTATCTCACTAGGACCACTGCCCACTGGACAGCTTCTGCTCTTATGCCCCCAGTAGGTCCATGCCAAAACCACTGTCATCTTTCGAAAAGGCCAATCTGATCACGTGACACATCCCTACCAGAAACAAGCGCTTGGCCCTCGCCAGTGCTTTGAAGGCACAGACAGACTCTCCACCCCAGCACACAAGCCTTGAAGCCGGGCTCCCAGGCTCCCACCTTTTGGACATGGAGGCATTTGTCTTTTCCTACCCTTTTACCATTTTCTTCTTCCTCGGTTTACCCCAGGGTCCCCCCAAGATGTCACTGAGCCTCTGGCACAGTGAGAAGGTCATTTTTTCCAGAGTCCCCAGCTCTTACTGGCAATACCCTCACTCGAATGTAAGCTCCGTGGGGCAGGACTTTGTCTTGTCCACTATGCTGGGCACACACACAGCTGTTTAAGGTGCACATGTGCGTGAACGGCCCTCCACCTTGTCGACCGTCTCTGTAGAGGCGACCCTGGGAGATGCGAGATGGCTTTAGCGCTCTTGATCAGCTCCTGGTCTGTCTGGTTCTTTCCCCTGTGATCTCCTGGGGGCAGAGAGCATGATCCCTTCACCTGCCCCGCCCCCAGCCCAGAGCTGTGCTCCCTGGGCTTGTATTTTGAACAAATGAAGGAGTAGCACCTACTGTGTCAGAGGAGCCCACAGGCCCAACATGCCATTCCTGTGCACTGCCCAGAACCCCCAACCGCGGGGGCCAGTCTGAGACCTGGGGACCTGCCGCTCTGCCCCATTTGATTTTCCATTGGTCCTGCCCCAGCCCTCCTGTCCCACCTTTTCTGAAAGCGAAAATCTCAACTGAGTTGAAAGTGAATTGTGGCCAGCTGGGTCGTGAAGGGATGGAGACCCACTCTCCTACTAGGAAGAATGTGTGTTTGCCTTTTGGCAGAGAGGATATTCCGACTGATCATTTTTTGCTCCGCCCCAGCTCTGGACGGAACTCCAGCCCCAGGCCCCACCCTGCAAGACAGAGAAGAATGGTTTTAGGGGTGAGACGTCACCTTTCAAATCCCTTCTCAAAGGCCACCTGCTCCTGGAGGTCCTTCTGGGTCCCCTGGGGAAAACCGCTGAGGGCTCTGGGCTCCCCCAGGGCATCACTTACTCCTGCCCCGTCATGTGTGACCCTGTGCTTGTACAGTCTGATGGCCCTGCACCCACGAGTGTTCCTTCAGGAGGGGATTATGAGCTCTTCCTTTTTATGTCCATCTGTTCCTTTAACCAGTCAGGCTTTTACTCTCTGCCCCGTCCTGGGCTAGGCACCGGGCGCACAGAGTTGAGTTAAATGTGTGCCCTCCAGCGGCTGACGATCTAGTGGGAGTCGGACGATCACCCCTCACCACGCGGCATGATCAGAGCTCTAAGGGTGCCAGCACCGGGCTGTGATGGCAGAGCAAGCCCCTGACCAGCCCAGAAGGACACGCAGGTTGGGAAATAATTCTTAGAGGAAGTTGACATCTGAGTGGGGTTTTCGAGGACGGATAAGAGTCTGTGGAGCCGTAAAGAAGGGAACGTGGTGTTCAGTCTGGCTGACTACAGCAGCCCTGGACAGCCCCATCACGTGAAGGGGCCCACAAAGCATGCTAAGACATTTCTTCTTTTTCTTGTTTACCTTTCCAAGGTACCAAAGAAGGGTTAGGCCAATGTGTGAGACACAGAAGGTGTTGAGAAAGCAGATGTGTGCCGTCCATTCAGTTGGATTTCTCCCTGCTGCCTCCTAACCCCCATGAGATTAGAAGCTTCTGGATGCCAAGGTCCAGACACTTGTGTGTATTGGTGTGCATCCCCAGAGCGACGAACACAGTCGTGACACTCCACAGACACTCACTCAATATTTGCCTTGACCAACAATTGCACGATGCATTGGGTTTGGCCAAGCACCCGTGACACTGGGTAATTTTACCTGCCCCACGCTTGCCAACGTGCTAGGCACTCTGTATGTGCTACTCACCTGATGTCATTTGTCACCAGTAACAACACCACAAGATTGACATGCCACCTCTATTTTGCAGGTGAAGAAACTAAGTGTCAGGGGGCAACTGGCAGGTCTATCTGACTGTGTGACTCTAAACTTCCACATCGGTTCCCATTTCACAGGTTAGACAAACTGAGCTCACCTCCCTTGCCCAGGTTGACGACAGTGAATTCAGAAAAACAGCCCCGAAGCATGACTTGTTTGACTTGGCAGAGTGCCCAGCTCAAGAGCGCTGGGTACGCACACATTTCATCACTTGCGACCCTTTCATGGCGAATCCTCCGGGGACCCAGCAGCTGACCAGCTCCAGCCGTTCGGGCTTGCTGAGGCCAAGCGGGCTCTGTCAGCCTCTGTCTGCCAAGGTCCCGGCCACCAGGGAGGGCCTGGCACCCTCTTGCCCACCCCCTGTGCAGCCCTGACTTGGGGAAGACAACCTCCCAGCAAACTGCCTGAAGCCCAAGAGGTGAGATTAAAGGCATCCAAGTCGGCCCCCACCCCACCTGGATCTACGAGGCCACAGGGCTGAGACTTGCCCTTGTCACAGTCCTGTCACCTATGCCTCAGTTTCCACACCAATGGAAGGGAAAAACCGCACGGACCTTCCTGGACGTTGGGAGGATGAAGGGAAATAGCAGCATCGACCAGCCCAGCTGCATCAGAGACTCCTGAGGGCACCTTAAAATGCAGGTTCCAAGGCCGGTCCTGCCATCTGATCCTGGGGCCCAGGGAGCTGTATATCTAATGGACTCTGCAGGTGATTCTGGTGGGAAGCCAGGTGGGGGATGCAGTGAGATCATCTCATCAACAGTGAGACCATCTCACTGTAGGAGACCCCAACACCCCCAACACCCATAGGGCCCGGGAAATGTCGTTAGTCCCTCCAACTCCAGCCAGCCTTAAGCCTCTCTCTGATGGTATCACCCGTCTAGGGACCAGGGCATCACCCCTCCCTCCCCTCCCCTCCCCACTATCCCATCCGTTTTCTCTCCGACAAGAACCTCGGAACCTCTCACTCCATTCCCCTCTCCTCCATCCCTGTAGTGGCCACTGGGACCAAACCCTATTCACTCCTCACTCCTCCCGGCCTCCAGCCTCCCCCAGTCCATCCATCCTGCCATATTCCTCCACCCCATACATGGCCCTGCTCCCATCACCCCTTTCGGTGGACGCGAACATCCTGTAAAATCAGACTCTTTCACCAGCAAGGAATTGAGTCAGACTTCCCAACTCACCTGTCCCTCCTGGGCTACCACCACCCAGGGCTCCCATCAAACCCACACTCCTGTTCTTCTCCCCTGCACCCCCTACTTCCAACCTGCATGCTTTCTCCTCTCCAGCCTCACTCCTCCTCCTGGACCTCTACCCGCTGCCACCAGCTCCACCAGTCCCAGTTCTAGCCCCCCATCAAGGCCATCTCAAAGGTCACACCCTCTACAGAACTGTCCCTGGGTCGCTTACAAGCACTGGGCACCAGCGCCGCCCCGGCCCCCTCACCGGCCACACTCCGTCCCTGTGTTCCCCTTCCTCTCCCCATCCGCCTTCCAGCATCCTCCTCTGGGCCCGGGAAGCTGCTCTGCAAACTAATAGCCCTGGGTCCCCAGCTCCCTCCCTCACCCCCACCTCCCCGGGGCTCCCTCCTTCCCCCCCGCCGCCCACCTCCAGCCCAGGGCACTGGGTACTGCAGTATCTCTTAGAATCTCCCTTCTCCCTGCTCTCTTCTTTGCAGATAGGAATTCTCCCCAGATGACCCAGTTCGAGGGTGCCATTTCCCGCCAGGGCCTGACCAGTACACATCCTGTACCAAAAACAGCCACGTTCAAATGGCCGCGTCAATTGGGCCCTCCAAAACCACCTGCTTCCTCGGGTAGATCATGCCATTTCTCCATCCAGCTCCTGGGGCACTGCTATCTCCCTTTCTAAATCCCCAGGATGTCCAGGGGCGAGCTCAGCTTCTGGGGAGTAGGGAAGCTCCCTCGTCTGGAAACAGGAAGGCAGGACTGGCCCTGAGCTGTCGGAACATTGGAGCCCATGCCCTTGAGAGAACAGGGATGTATGAGTTTCCCAATTAATTCTGACTTCTAGAGGATGCTTCTGCAGACCCCTGAGTGGGAGAAAGGATGGGGGGAATGGAAGAGTGGGAAGGAGGAGGTAGAAAGTCCCTGATATTTCACCAGACCCCCATGGGCAAACAGACACCTGAGGGGCTGGATTGCGTGCACCCCACCCACTCAGCATCTCGGGGAGAGAATGGGTGAATAAATGACTTGAAATTCCTACCAACTCAATGCTCACAGGTATATGATCTAATAATAATCAGATTCTAGAAAGACTCCAAGTTCGATTCTACTCTGATCCTTGGAATGGCCCAGAAGAAATTTGACAGGAGCATGTCATAACCACCCAAATCTCCTTCTTGGTTTCCCAGCCACCGTGCACCCTGAAGACTCTTGCTCCAAACTCAAACCCCACGAAGATCAAAAGATCCCTGAATTCAGGCTCCAAAGAGACACAGACGTTATTGCAACATCCTGACCCATCTCGGACATGAATTCCATTAAAGTTCCATGAAAGAGTAAGTACATGTTTGAATTAATACCAATGTTTATTGGGGTTTAACAAACATCCACACCAGTATATATCTCCGAGCTTTATCTACATGTCCCTTATAGAGTTATTAAAACCCCAAAATATAATTTTAATCATCAGCAGGATTGTAATGAACACACAATCATGAGTCCCGTTCAATCGGACTCCTCAGATCCAGGAAGTAATTACTCATTCATGACACTTAATTTGAAGTGTTACCACAGATTTGTATCTCCTGAAGCCACAAGAAGTTAGATCATAGTATTTCTTGTTAGAACTTAGAGAGCAAGTTCGCTTCAGAGGGAGGATGGAGACCGGGTCCAAGAGAGGCGGGAAGAGATAGGAACAGCTGGGAACCAGTTGGGTGGCCTCCAAAGACGGAAGATGAGAGTGGTCCCCGGAGTGAGAACACCTCCCTGCTCCCGCCAGCACATCGGCTTTCTGCAGCGTGGCCTGGCACGGGCCTCCCGTGCCCGGGAGTCCCCAGGGTTGAACCCTTCCAGGGATGGAAAGCTCATTACCACAGAAAGAAAGGTGCCCCGTGTAACCTTGGAAAGTCACTTCTTCTCACCCCACCCCAGCAATCAGAGACTAGCCTCTTAATTTAAATATGCCATCTCCATCCACAGGAACAAGACTATTTTAAATAGGTGTCATTCCGCCAAATCTTTTCTACCTGCACAAAAATCACCCCCTTACTGAGTGCTTAGGGCCAAGGTCCAGTGGGGCACCTTGCCTGCTTCTGGGCAGTGGGTCTCACCTGGGGATGATTTTTAGCCCCCAGCACGTTTGGCTGAGCCAGGACATTTCGGGTTATTACAACTCAAGGTTACCACTGGTACCTACTGGGAAAAAGGCAGCAATACTGACATTCTACAAGCAACATTGTAGAATGTTGTTTGTAGACAGCAATACAACATTGGGACGGCAATACAATATTCTACAAGGCACAGGACAACCCCGTGTCCCCCAACAGACTCATCCAGAATATCAATCGTGTTGAGGTGGATAAAACTTGTTCTAGATCTAGATCTGGCCCCAACTCATTAAAGAATAAAACAGGAATGGCAGATAGTGTTCACGTGTGGTCTAATTTGATCTCTACCTCGTTAGTATCCCCATCCTACAGATGAGGAAACTGAGGCCCCTGATGGTTAAATAACTTGTCTGCAGTCGCACAGAAAGTGGCAGAGCTGAGTTGATCCATGATCCATCTGCCTCCCAAAATCTTCGTAAGACACAACACCTCATCCCAGGGAGCAAGTTGCTGAAGGTATGTCAGAGACCAAGGTCTTCTCTCAGAGGTAGAACTTCCAGACTGGTGCGTACTTCCAATTCATGCAAATCCAAGCATGTTTCACTATACACAGAAAACTCAGGTCACTGTGGGTCAAAAATTCCCTTGAAATTTGCCATGCTGAACCCTCTTGCAATGGAAACTGGTTTTCCCCCTAGTTTTGACCCCCAAACAGGACAAACCCTGTGTTCAGCCAGCTTTCACTGTTTAGAAATTTACACTGAACATCCATGGAAAGGCCATCTCCTGGAAGCTCTCAGGAAGTGGACAAACCTTGTGATTTCAAATAGGTGAATTCCGCTATGAGGCACAAAAAAATTCCATATTCTTTCTCTTTGAGTGTTGATCCAAAATCAGGCGCCTTGGGGAATACATTTGTCTTATATTCAACCCAGTTTTGAAGAGCACCTAGAAAAAAAAATGAACACACTCATTAAGAACTGATTACCATTTTCATTCATTGAAAGATATCCTCCAACAGACCCACAGGGTCACGCAGGAAGGGAAGGGGGCTTTGATGTGCTTAGTTGAGCTCATACGTATTGCAGGAGGGGATGCCGAGACACACGGAGGAAGGATTCACTCCAGGGGCTCTTTGGAGCGTGCCACAACAGACCCCCAACTCCCAGGACAGTGCTTTTTTGCATTCTGGAGCAAGGCTACTCTCATCTGAATACACCTCAATGTATGCTTATCGGAATCTGTTGTGGCCCAAAGCACTAAATATAATGGCCAGTTAGTGTCTCCAGTTGAAGGGAAAGAGGGGAGATGGAGGCAAGTGTTGAGCAGGCCCCTTTTCACAGTAAGTTCAAGGATATCTCATAGAAAAATGATGCTAAAAAGGGCCTCAGAGGGCATCCAGTCAGACTCCCACCCACTTACCCTGCAGGTGGAAAGACTGAGACCAAGAACCGTAAAGCTCCTTGAGCAGATACGTTGTCATGGTCAAATACCAGGTGCCCTCAAAACTAGAACTGACCCCCTTCTAACCACCCTCCTGATTAAGGAAATATTCGTGAAGATAGACACAAAGGAGGCAATAGAGAGAGAAAGGGAAGAACAGAATTGATACACAGAAAACCAGATCAGTGCAGTGGAGTATTGGCTGGAGAAATCCTGCCACCACCCAGGATAAAGGACCAATAGCCAGCATGATGAGCAAACTGATGATATAAGGCAAGAAAACTCTACCATAGTGACACAACATCTACAAAACAGGAAGTCCAGAGAGTCCAGGTCAGACAGGAAGTCAGCACTGACTTAAGGACTAACAGAAAAACAATTTCCTTGAGATGAAGAAAATCTCTCTTTGTGTTGAGGTTTCATGTTTTAAGTACTAGACAAAATTAAGGTGCCTAATGCCTTAGTGATTTTTTTTTCTTAATCTAAAGGATGAAAAGAAAAAATTCCACACTAGGGTAAAAAAATGATTCAGCATCAGACCTTTCCTCCACATTCCCAAATGACAGAACCCAGTGGAGCCTTCTCCATGGAACAGGAGAAACAGTGACCCAATAATCTATCCCTGTCAAGAAGCTGCTCATTGATGAAGCTAAGAAAAGGAATTTTCAAAAGGCAAGGACTTTGAAAGTATATCCTTCACTTGCCCTTGAGGAATTAAACAGTGACCTTCAAAGAAGTTCTCTAGACAAGTAAAAACTCTATCAAAATACACAAAAACCAAAAAGAGTATTGATGTTAAAGATATATAATATACATTTAACCTCGCTAATAAACAAGGAAATGTAAGTTAAAATAAATGAGGCATCATGTTTGCCTATTGATATGTTAATTATTTGTTTGATTTAAGTTCATAGTTGCTTATCTGACATTCCTGAAGTCAGATGTGTCTGTAAACTTAGAAATTTTCAGATTCTAGAAAGGAATGTTAGTGCACATGGGGAACATTGGCAACCATCCCACTAGGGTCTGAATGTTGGTGTCACACAGAGCACCCTAGTCCCCTCCTCCATGTGAGGACACAGTGAGAAGTCTGCATCTGGTAAGATGGCCTTCACCCAACCCTGCTGGCACCCTGATCTCAGACTTCCAGCCTCCAGAACTGTAAAAATAAACATTTGTTGTTTTTAGGTCACCCAGTCTGTGCTATTTGTTATAGCAGCCCAAATGGACTAAAACACCTCCCTCACCCTGAAATATGTGAAGTAGCACCCCCAAATCCAACACTGAGATAGTTCTAAGGCAAAACATGAATATTCACACTACATGAGATAAAATAGAGGCAATAAATATCTCCATGTCAACTGAGGTCAGATTCATCCACCAAATAAATGATGAAACAATTTTCATTTTCAGAAAATTTTGGATCTCAGAATTACAGATAAAGACTTGAAACCTGTAAATAATACCTAGGTTTGATAAGGTAGCTGGAAAAAGATGCTTTCTTGCTTCATGAATAGAAGTTTATATTCACAAAACCTTTTCTGGATTTTAATTTGGAATGTTTCAAAGCCTAAAAAATTAAGTAAATGTTCTTTGTTCTAGAAATCTGCTGCTAGATATTGATCCTAAGGAAATCATCAGAAATGGGTAGAAAGTCTCCACTTCAGGAAGTTCAACCTAGAATTGTTCAAGGTGTCCAAAAACAGAGATGGTTAGATAAATCATGGCACATCTTAAAAAGGAAAACTTGATAGGCATTAAAAATGACATGATGCAAGAATGTTCAATTATGTAGAAAGCTGATGACAGAATAATAAGTGAAAAAGAATTACAAATCAATTTATTCTGTATAATGCCATTTTATTAAAAAAAAAGAAAAGAAAGATTGGACTTTCCTGGTGGCACAGTGGTTAAGAATCCTCCTGCCAATGCAGGGGACAGAGGTTCAATCCCTGGTCTGGGAAGATCCCACATGCTGTGGAGCAACTAAACCCGTGTGCCACAACTACTGAGCCCACACACCACAACTACTGAAGCCCGCGTGCCTAGAGCCAGCGTTCCGCAGCAAGAGAAACCACCTCAATGAGAAGCCCACACACCGCATTGAAGAGTAGCCCCTGCTCACCGCAACTGGAGAAAACCCATGCAGCAACGAATACCCAAAGCAGCCAAAAAAAGAGAGAGAGAGAGAAATATATGCAGAATGTGAGTACATACACAGAAAAGAAAGACTGGAAAGGTATATAACCAAAGATTGAAGATAGTGATCATCTCTGGGTAGTGTGAGTTTTTTTTTAATGATTGTGTTCTTCTTTTTGCAAATCTCTACCTTCTAAAGTTTCTATAATTAACATGCTAATTTTGATAATATAAAAATAATTATGAAAAATAAATAAAATGCCTTTTTTTGGTACAAAAATGAAGTGATCTGATTAAGAAAATATAGGACTACATTGGCAACATGCCAGACACAGACAAGCTATACAATGTGTGCTCGTACAAGGGAGGGAATTAATATAGTCTGGATGGTAGATTTATTTAATATTAGCATTGGAGGGGAAACTACCAAAGCTCCATTTACAGCTGGGAAACTGAGGCCTAGAAAGGAGGAGGAAGGTGGGACTTGACCTGAGGCAGCCTGAGTCTAGAAACTCCTACAATGACCCATACCTGACTGTGTTTTTTGTGACTTCTCCCCCTAAGTTCTATCTTCGAGAAATTGGCTGAGCTCAAGTGTGAGTACCAGGACTGTTCAAATGGTAAAATTCACCATAAAGAGGAAAAATTGATAAGAAAACATGAGGGTTCATTGTCTAGTTTCCTTTTGCTGCCCAAATTACACATGCAAATATAGACTTTGGAATTTCATCTGAGCTGAGGATATGTTGTCGTCTTTCCCTAGAGGACAAGGAAAAGGTCGCCTTTGAGGAAACCAGACAGGGGCCCCATAGCCAAGAGGACAGAAATCTCCATCACAGTTTCTGCAAATCTAGTCCCTTCCACATGACATAAAAGGTAGACTTGACTTCAGTGCAACATGGAAACCCAAAACTTTGTCACTGAGGCATAAAAGATATTAATTTTGGTAGCAAAAGATATTTATTCTTCATCACTGGTTCAACAAAGGGCTGTTTTCTCAGGTTAAAAATATATGTTCTCTCTTCCTCAATCATGTGATTCATGCTAGTAATAAATTACCATCCCTCATATACTGTCCTTTGATTACTCATGATCACCCCTGCTTCCAGAATGGAGAATCAACCCCATTAGCTCCTGCCTCAGTGAATGACTGGGCACAGGACAGATTCCTCTATGTTCTTATAAAATATTCCACACAAAAGAAATCATTCTAGGGACTTCCCTGGCAGTCCCGTGGTTAAGACTCCATGCCTCCAATGAAAAGGGTGCAAGTTTGATCCCTGGTTGGGGAACTAAGATCTTACATGCCACCCAGCCAAAAAAAAATTTTTTTAATTAATTAATTAATTTAATTTAATTAATAATGATGAGATTCCTTGAAAAAAAGAAAAGAAATCATTCTAAATCTTGCCACTCCCACCACACATCCCCTTATAGCTCTGGGGAGAAGTGGAAGGGGAATTGTTGGCAGATTTGTGGAGACTTTGAGACTGTCCTTCAGTTTGCAGAGGCAAAAACAATGTCTTTCCAGACACACAAAAGTGGAAAGAATTCATCACCAGCAGACCTGCACTAGAAGAACTGTTAGAAGTTCTTTGCACAGAAGGAAAATGATACTAAGTGGAAACCTGGATTTACACAAAAGAATGAAGAGCACCAGAAGTGGTAACTCCATGCGTGACTATAAAGGTGCTTTTCTTGTTATTCAAAACTCTTTGAAAGATAACCAACTATTTGGTTGGCCAAAAAGTTCGTTCAGGTTTTTCCATAAGATGTTACAGAAAAACCCTAATGAACTTTTTGGCCAATACTTGAAGGAAAGGTAAAAGCAATGTACTGTGGGGTTGGTTTATAGCACATGTAGAAATAAAACATGTGACAATAGCACAAGGTCAAGAGAGAGGAAATAGAAGTGTACTGTTATAAGGTTCTTATACTATACATTAAATTAAAGATGCATATTAAAAACCCTAAAGAAACCACTAAAATAACTCAAGAAAAAAGTAGGCTAACAAACCAATCAATGAGATAAAATAGAATCGTAATAAAAATATTCAACACAAAGGAAGGCAGAAGAGGGGGAGAAGTTCACGGAACAGATGAGACAAACAGGAAACCAATAGCAAGATGGTAGATTTAAACCATAGCAATAATAGCTTCAAAATTAATGATCTAAACATGACAATTAAAAGGCAGAGTTTGTCAGATTGGATTAAAAATAAACAAAACAAGACCCAACACTATGCTACCTACAAAAAAACTCACTTTAAATATAAAAACCCTAACACCAAACAAAAGAAAGTGGGTGTGGCTACATTAATATCAGACAAAGTAGATTTCAGAGCAAAGAATAACAAAAAGATAACAAAGGGCATTTCATAGTGAAAAGGGTTAATTCATCAAAAAGACATTCCATTCCTAAACGTTTATACAGTTAGTAACAAAACCTCAAATTATGTGGAGCAAAACTGTTAGAACTGCATGGAAAGAAAGACAGATTCACAAGTTTAGTTGAAGTTTTCAATATCCCCTTTTCCATCATTGACTGAACAAGCAGACAGAAAATCATTAATAGTACTTGAGCACTATCAACCAACTTGACCTAATTGACATTTGTAGAGCACTTCACCCAACAGCAGTGGAATACATATTCTTTTCAAGTGCTCATGAAATAGTCCCCAAAATAGAGCATATTCTGGACCACAAAACAAGTCTCAATAATTCAAGTCATACAAAGTATGTTCACTGACCACTAAGGAATTAAATTGAACATCAATAACACAAAGATATCTAGAGAATCTACAAGAATTTTGGAACTAAATAACTCATGGGTCAAAGGAGAAATCAGAAGGAAAATTAGAAAGTAGTTTGAACTAAATGAAAACGAAAATAATCAAAATTTATAGAATGTTGCTAATGTATCATGGTAAAATGCATAGCTTTAAATGCTATATTAGAAAAGATGAAAGAAAGGTCTCAAATCAGTGATTGCTTCCACCTTAAAAAGCTAGCTAGGGCTTCCCTGGTGCCACAGTGGTTGAGAGCCTGCCTGCCTATGCAGGGGACACGGGTTCGTGCCCCGGTCCGGGAAGATCCCACATGCTGTGGAGCGGCTGGGCCCGTGAGCCATGGCCGCTGAGCCTGTGCTCCACAACAGGAGAGGCCACAACAGTGAGAGGCCCACATACCGCAAAAACAAAAACAAAAAAAAGCTAGCTAAAGAAGAATAAGCCCCAAATTAAGCAGACAAAAAGGAAATAAAATAATCAGAAGGGAAATCAAAGAAATAGAAACCAATAAAAATCAATAGAAAAAAATCAATAAAACCAAAACTGGTTCTTTGGCAAGATCAATAAAATTGATGAAACTCTAGCCAGACTAATTAGGGAAAATAGAGAGAAGAACCAAATTGCCAATATCATAAATAAGAGAGGTGACATCACTATAAATTCTACAGATATTAAAAGGATAATCAGGGAACATTATTAAAAATTTTATGCCAAAAACTCAACAATTTAGATGAAATGGACAAACTACCAACACTCACAGCAGGAAAATAAATAACCCAAACAGCACTTTAATTATTAAAGACATTGAAATTTTAGTTAAAAACTTTCACAAAAGAAAAGATCAGGCCAGATGGCTTCACTGGTGAATCCTACTCAAACATTGCAGGAGATAATATCAAACTCTTCCAGAAAATAAAAGGAGGAACATTTCTAAGTGCATTCTATAAAGCCAGCACAACCCTGATATGAAAACAAGATTAAGATACTAAAGAAAACTATAGTGCAATAGCCCACATGAAAAATAAATACAAAAATTATTTTTTTTAATTTTTACATATGTAAAAGTACACCATGACCAAGTGGGTTTTCTCCTGGCAATACAAGGTTGGTTTAATTTTTGAATATCAATCAATGTAATTCATCATATTAACAGACCAAAAAATGAAAAACCATATGATCATCAAGCAATATATAAAAGCATCTGGCCAAATCAAGCATCCAGTTTTTAGCAAACTAGCAATAAAAGGAAACTTCCTCAGTGTAATAAGGAGCGTCTTCCAAAAACATATGCTAGCATCAGATTTAATGGTGAAAGACTGACTTCTTTCATCCTAAGATCAGGAACAAGTCATAGAACTTCACTCTCACCACTTCTATTCACCACTGTGCTGGAAGTTCTAAGCAGTGCAGAAAGACAAGAAAAAGAAATGAAAGGAATCCAGATGAAAAAGAAGATGTAAAATTATTTTTATTCACAGGCATAATAGTCTACATAGGAAATTCTATGTAATATACAAAAAAAGTGACTAGAACAAATAAGTGAGTATAGCAAGGTTGCTAGATAAAAGAATGATATTTAAAAAAATTATATTTCTATATACTGGCAACAATCAGATTGAAATGAAAAAAATAATTACAGTAGCAATAAAAAATAAGAAACACTGGTGGATACGTCTAATGAAAGATGTACAAGGCCTGAGCACAGAAAACTACAAAATATTACTGAGAAAAATTAAGGTCTAAATGAATGAAGAGATTTATTGTAATCACGAACCAAAAGATTCACTCTTATTAAGATGTCAGTTCTCCTCTAATTGATCTATAGGTTCAATGCAATTCCCAACTAAAATCCCAGCAAGCTTTCTTACAGAAATTGACAAACTGACTCTAAAATTCTTATGGAAGTGTAAAGGGCCTAGAATGGAAAAAAAAAAAAAAACTTTTAAAAAGAAGAATATAATTGGAAGATTAACACTACCTGACTTCAAGATTTTTGAAGCTGCTGTAATAAAGACAGTGTGATATTGGTGTCAAGATAGGCAAATAAATCATATTCTAGGAGTAAACCCACATAGTTGAAATTGATTTTCAACAAAGATGTAAAGGTAATTCAGTGGAGGAAAGGTAGTCTTTTCAATAAGTGGTGCTAGAACAATCAAAGAATCATATGCAAAGAAAAAAGAACTTTAATGCATACACCATATACAAAAATTAACTAAAAACAAATGATAAACCCAAATGTAAAACATTAAACTATAAAACTCTTAGAAGAAAATTTTTGTAATCTTCAATGAGGCAATGATTTCTTAGCTACAACACCAAAAGCACAATTGTTAAAGGAAAAAAAAACATAATTGACCTCAGCAAAATTAAGAACCTGTGCTCTTCAAAAGACATTGATAAGAAACTGAAAAGGCAAGACACAGAATGTGAGAAAATATCTGCAAATGGTATATCTGATAAAGAACCATTACCAGAATATATAAAGAACTTTGAAATCTCAATAATAAAAAACTAATTTTAAAATTGTCAAAATATATAAAGATATATAAAGAACTCTAAAATCTCAATAATAAAAAAAACTAATTTTAAAATAGGCAAAAATCTGCATAATTTACCAAAAAAAAAAAGGACGGCAAATAAGTATATGAAAAGATGCTCAACATAATTAGCCATTCGGGAAATGGAAGTTAAAAGCACAATGAACTACCGACATCTTAAGATGTCTAAAATTAAAAAGACTGACCACACCAAGTGTTGGTGAGCAACTGAAACTTGTACATTGCTGGTGGGAATGTAAAGTGGTACAATCACTTTGGAAAACAGTCTGGCAGTTTCTAAAAATCCAGCCATTCTTATGACCCAGCCATTCTACTCCCAGGTATTTACCCAAGAAAAATAGAGAGAGAGAGATATGTTGGTACAGCGTCTCGTACATGATTGTTCATAGCAACTTTATTTGTATTAACACAAAACTGGAAACAATCCAAATGTCCACTAACAGGTGAAGGGATAAATAAATCATGGTACAGCCACACAACAGAATACTACTTGGCAATAAAAAGGAAGGAACTATTTCTACTTGTAACTACATTGATGAATCTCAAAGTAATTACGCTGAGTGAAAGAATCCAGGTGTGGAAGAGTACAAACTGTACGCTTCCATTTAAATAAAACTCTAGAAAACGCAAGCTAATCTCTAGGGACGGAAAGCAAGTTGGTGGTTGCCCAAGGACGGGGCAGGGAGAGGTGCAGTGGGGAGGGGCAGGTGGGAGGGTTTACAGAGGAGCATGGAGAAACATTTGGAGGTGATGGATATGTTCGCCACCCGGATTGTGGTGACATGGGTGTATATGTATGTCAAAACTTATCAAACTGTACACTCTAAACCTGTGTGGTTTATCATTTGTCAACTAAACCTCAATAAAGCTGTCAAACATTATGATGGACTGTGCTTCCTGGACCCACAACCCTGGTCCTTTCACCTGAATTACTCACCTGGGTCTTACACTAGTGGGAAATTCCTGATAAATGAATGTCTCCGTGTTTCTGCCAGTTACTCTACATTACAGGTTGAAAAGAGATCTTCATCACAGTCAAGCATCCTGGCAGCCGGCTCTGACATTTCACCTTGAGGTCCTGGACTTATATTCCAACCATCTCCCCAAGCAGCTCTAGGAGTTGCTTCAGAACCTGGGACTCAGACACAGTTGTAGCTCCAGGCTCACATCCAGCATCTGCACTGCAGTGCTCTCTGCTCACAAAGAACAGTGCCCCTCCCTCCAACCAGGGTCAGACTTGCAGCCCTGTCAACAGTTAAGACAGCTGTGTGCAAAGTTCATACAAAAACATAGGCATGCACATTCACACATTTGTCCCAGGGAGAGGCCCTCCAATTCTCTCCCTTCAAGACTTCCTTTGGGCTTTGTTGCAATAACCATGCTTATTTACTTTTTTTGTTCATGCATAAGACCTAAGGCAATATCTGGTGTATGTTTGGGGTTTTTTTCCAACCTGCAGCAGATTTCAGGTTGGGGTTTTTTTCCAACCTGCAGTAGATTTCAGGTTGGGGAAGGAGAGATAATGAAAGAAAAAAAAAATGTTGGCCATCTAGAAAGGTGACAGCATCACTGAGCTAGAAAGGACTTCAAGATGATGATCTGGACCAATTCACTCATTTTACAAGTGAGGAACCCAGAACCCAGGGACTAGACGGGATCTCCCTAAGGTCACCCAGTAAGTTAGTGACCAAGATGGAATATAAATCCCAAATCTTTCAACTCTCCCCTCAGGCTCTCGCCTTTATGCTGCAGTTTGAGAAAGAGACAGAATAACCAGGAAAAGCAAACGGAAAAACCTGAAAAAGGACAGAGAAGTCTGGGAGTATTTAGTGTCAGTGAAAAACAACAGTCCTACATGGAAGGCACCAGAGTGTTCCAGTGCGATATCAGCTGATGTCCCAACGGGAACCAGGAATTCCATAGACAAAGCTAAGTCAAATTGCATTGCCTCTGCCTGAGAGGAAATTACTTCCCATTTAAAGTGGTTAAAACAAAAGGTGGCCAGTGCCTAAATGGCCGAGGCTATCAGCTGAGCACCACTTCCAAAGTGCTTCATCAGAAAACGAGTGTTGGAGCACATACTTCCTACATGTATGTTTATCTATAAATTAAACACAGGTATTTTTGATTGAGATGAATACAAATAACAGTCCTAGTATTTTCTCCTTGTCTTCAATGACAAGTGCCTCAATGTACACTTTCCCCTCTGAAAACCACCAACATAGAGCATTCCATCAAACTGAACAGAGTCCCCGCCTGGGGTCTGGAGACCTGGAGCCTATTGCAACCTTGTGACACCCCATCTCATCCAATTCTTACCTCCATCGTGCAGACCTGGAAGCTGAAATGCAGAGAGATGAAATCAGACTTGCCGAAGGTCCCACTGTTAAGAACTCTAGGAGGCAAAATTTGGACTTGGACCCAGATCTGACACCAGAGCTGTGTTTGTTTTGGGGGCCACAGGTTCATCCCAGGAGAGCCCCCGAGGCATGTAAGCAGGCAGCACTCAGTGAAAATGGAAGTTGATCTCCAAGGTTCCAAGGTAGAACAACCAGCTCCTAGAATGTCATGGCAAAAACATTAGCGTCTAAACAACAAGATCCTACTGTATAGCACAGGGAACTATGTTCAATATCCTGTGATAAACCATAATGGAAAAGATTACGAAAAAGAATGTATACCTATGTATAACTGAGTCACTTTGTTCTACAGCAGTAATTAACACAACATTGTAATTCAACTATACTTTAATTTAAAAAAATTTTTTTTTAAACATTAGTGTCTACAGCTTAGTTGGGGAGACAGACAGCACTCCAAATAAATAAGCATTTAAAATTTGCCGTATGCTATGGGAGGGAGATGCATGTAATGTGAGAGGAAGGATAGGAGGAACATTTGAATTGAGAAGCCAAGGAGGTAGCGGTGCCTTCTTTGCGTGCTTTGTGGATTTCACAAGGTGATGCCTCGGATGGATGTGGGGGGGAGGGAGGAAGGTTCACGGCACCCCTCCCCCATTGGCATTCTCTAACAGGGTTAAAATTCTCAACTTCCTCCAAATCAAGATGCCAGCTTCACGCAGCAGTCTGTAAAGGGGCTAACAGCCAATTTATGTTATTAGGAATTCTGCTGTGAACTTACCCAATTTGCCACCACTGTATGCATGTTTAATGTTTCCTGTTAGGAATCAGCTGTGTTACTGTTCTGTCCCCGTCATTTCAAGCTCCCCTCTTCCCTGCCTTCTTTTTATGAACGTGGCGCACCGATTAATATTCTGGCAGTTCGTATGATCGTTCTCAATCCATGTGAATAACCACCTCCTATATTATCACTTGTTAGTTTCTGAAGTTTTTAGCCTACATTGGAATGTTCTTTCCAGCAGGGCCCAGGGCTAGGCCTGGAGCTGCTGCTTAGTAAATTAGTAAAATGCATTCTCTCTACCCCTGGAGAGTGCCCATTCCCCAAGCCCAAGCTGTGGCTCCTTCCCCAAGGATGGAGAGAGAGACAGGAGGGAAACAGACACAGAGAGAGACAG
The DNA here is from genome assembly GCF_039906515.1 of Pseudorca crassidens. Lineage (NCBI taxonomy): Eukaryota > Metazoa > Chordata > Mammalia > Artiodactyla > Delphinidae > Pseudorca > Pseudorca crassidens. The sequence continues at coordinate 6,718,160 of NC_090296.1, read as the reverse complement.
AGACAGAGCAAACAGAGGGACCAGAGCCACCAGAGACAGAGACAGAAAGAGAGACAGGGGGAAATAGAGACAGAGAAACAGAAACAGAGAGGAAAGCTCCCCTGCCATTTGAGGCATTCAGAACCCTCTAGATAGCAAATTGTTTTCATAATGCACTTGGAAGAGGTGTGATATCAGAGTTCAGGTAAGGTGCCCCAGCAATGCTTACAAACTGCCTAACAGGGACATAAAGTTTTATTTATGAATCAGCATCGGAAGGAAGAAGGAAGGAAGGAAGGAAGGGAGGGAGGGAGGAAAGGAGAAAGGGAGGCATAGGAAAAAGCCCAGAGGATCCAGGGGGCAGGACTGGTTATAACTGTATCCCCAGGGCCTGGTGCATTGCTACGGAGCTCCAGAAAGATCTGGAACAGACACCCAGAAGCCACAATCAGGCCAGGATAACAGATGATAAAAAGAGTACCCACCTTTTACTGAGCATCTATTCTATACCAAGTACTTGTGTAGGTACTTCAGATTCATTAACTGCTGACTCCTAGCAAGGTGCTTTGAAGTAAAGATTGATTACTCCATTTTATATGCAGGAAAGGAAGCCCAGAGTGGTGAAGTGACTTTCCCACACCTCATAGCTAACTAATAACAGAGCCAGGGCTGAAACCCAGTTCCCTCCCCTGCCCTGACTGTCTCGAAGGATTCTTGTGTGGACCAGGTGACTGGAGACGCAGCGTTGGAGGAGGGAGCCAGAGGTGCAGCCTCAGCACTTCACTGACCGAATCAGCAGGATCCTCAGGGCCGGCCCAGCCACAGCTTCAGATCTGCCAGCCAATCAGCGCGGCAGGAAGCTCCTTCTGCAACTCCTCTGCCCTTATCTCCCAGAGGGGCTAATCTGCAAGGCCAAGACCACAGCACCTTATCAGAACATCTTCACCTCCTGGGGACGCAGCCCAGCCAACTCAGAACAGCAATTTCCTCTAGATCTTCCCCCAGAAGCCCCAATCTCAGGCATCACAAATTAAAACAAGAAACCCCAAAATGAAATTTGAGGGGGGCCCTCCCATATAGGGCCTAGCCTAGAGCAAAGGCCACAGGGAAATATATGTAGCAAAAGCCTTTTCCTCTTTCTCCATCTGGTGAGCTCCTGACTACCCCATGAAACCCCAGCTCAAATGCCCTTCCCCCTGGAAGATTTCTCAATGCCTCCCCTACATCCAGGTATAGTGGTCAGTGCTCTGACAATACTTTGTCCACTTGTCTCCCTGAATTGCAGTTGTTTGGTTTTGTATCTCCGCCACCAGACTATAACCTGGTGGGTATAAATATAGGCAATAAAACCAAGCCACTTAGAATGAATAAAAGATTTAATCACAGTTGATTAAGTTACTAGCTCTGTGACCTTGGGCAAGATGGCCTTTCTGAACCAGCTGGCTCATCTGCAAAATGGAGATAACATAGGTCTATCACTGTGGGAATTAAGCAGTTCAAGTGCTAGAAATATAGCAGCCACTTCAGGAACATTAGCGCCACCCCTCCCTCCCCCCACCTCTCACGCCAGCATTATACCTACCACTCTGAGATTCTCACCAATGCTTGTTTAAAAGAATCACTGAATGGGTGGAATTAAATGAAACGCTGAGGTTTTACTCAATACATGAGCCTTAGGAGAGCAAGGAGAGATCTGACTCAAGGAAGGGCCCCCAGCTCCCAGCCAAAGAAATGGGTCCACGCAGCCAGATCCTACCACTCCTGTTTCTTCTTCTTGGATTCACAGAAAGACTACATTTCCCAACATCCCTTACAATTATGTTAGGATCATGTGACTAGGTTCTGGCCAGTGGGATGGGGCTTGACATAATGGGCACCTTTAGAAAATGGAAAATGATCCTCCATTCTCTCTCCCTCTCTCTCTCTCTGGCTGGAGGTGAGGGCCTCCAAAATAGTGGAGCTGCATGATAGAAGGAGCCCAGTTTCCTGAGTCAACACTTAAAGGAGAGCCACCAACCCTCAGTGGATGTTAACATGAGCAAAAAATGAACTTCTATTACGATAAGTCACTGAAATGCCAAGGTTTTTGTTATAACAGCTAGTGTTACCTATCTGACTGATACAGAAATAGGAGACAGAAAGGGACTGAAAATCTTTTGAAATTCTAAAGTAGGTGGCATCAGCTTATCAATCAAGAGGTGGAAAGTAAAGAAACAGATATATTCGGATGGAGGGATGGACATCTAGGTTATACAGGGGTAAGTGTTTTCTAAGACTGTTGCCTAGGATAATCTGGAGGGTAGAATCTGTGCCTTCTGAATTTATGGCTCTAGGGAAAAAACTTGAAAACAGAGCAATAATCTGTGTATGTCAGATACAGCTGGACACATCTGAGAAGAGATTATAAAGAAAGAGATAAGCTCAGGAAATAACTGACCAGTTGGCAAGCCGAATAGAAAGGGAATAGAAAGCCCAGAAATTTGGGGCCTTCCAAGGTTGGAAAAGCCACTGCTTCTAGTCCCAAATAGAAATGGAATTTTAAAAGTTGGAGGGGCAAAAGCCCAGGAAATGCTCTGAGTTGGATAAAGTGACTTAAAGCAAAGATCAGATTAAGGGTGTGTCCTTTCTTTTCAAGCTAAGGTAAGACTTTGGGTGCGGTTTCCGGTACAGAGAATGGGGCAAGTCAAGCTGATCGGGAGCTTACTAAGTTCTTGAGGGACGTGCATTGCCAGAGAAATCAAAAGTAAATGTTAAAAGGCTTTCACGAGTCCAGACTACAGACAGGTTTTGTTCTAGAAGAAAACAGGAGAAAATCTTTGTGACCTTAAGTTAGGTAAAGATTTCTTGGATATAGTACCAAAAGTACAATCTTAAAAGAAAAATTTGATAAATCAGACTTAATCAAAAGTAAGACTTAGGCTCTTCAAAAGACACTGGAGCTTCCCTGATGGCGCAGTGGTTGAGAGTCCGCCTGCCGATGCGGGGGACGCAGGTTCGTGCCCCGGTCCGGGAAGATCCCACATGCCGCGGAGCGGCTGGGCCCGTGAGCCATGGCCGCTGAGCTTGCGCGTCCGGAGCCTGTGCTCTGCAACGGGAGAGGTCACGGCAGTGAGAGGCCCGCGTGCCGCAAAGAGGAGAAAAGAAAAAAAAAAAAGAGACACTGTTAATAACTCAAAAAACAAGCGAAGGACTGGGAGAAAATGTTTGCAAATCACATATCTAATAAAGAACTTGTATTCATAATATATAAATAACTCTCACAACTCAAAATAAGGAAACAATAACTAAATGGACAAAAGATCTGAAGACTATCCTCAAAGACACATGGATGGCAAACAAACACATGAAAAGATGCTGAATACCACGAGTTACAAGGGAAATGCAAACTATACACCTCTTGGAATGTCTAAAACAAAAAAGAAAACTTACCAAGGGTTGAGAGGAAGGAAAGCAACTGTGCTCCTACATGTTGCAGGCAGGGCTGCAAAATAGCACCTGCGCTTCGGAAAACAGTTCAGCAGTTTCTCATAAAATTAAACGTTGCCATGTGACCCAGTAATTCCATTCCTAGATATTTACCCAAGAGAAACTTCGTTTCACATAAAAACCTATATGTGGATATTTATAGCAGGTTTATTCAGGTTTCCTGCCCCAAACTAGAAACAACCTAAAATTTTTCAATGTGACATCCATTCAATGGAATACTACTTGGCAATCAAAAAAAGAATGAACTCTTGATAAACGAAACAATGTGGATGCGTCTCAAATGCTTTGTGCTAAGTGAGTAAAGTCTGACTCAAAAGCTACACTCTGTTTGATTCCAAACCAGATCAGGTGGGGTGGAAACCGCCAGACACTGGCGTGAGCATGGGACAGAGTAGAGAGGAGTGCAGTCAGACGGAGCTGCGTGCAGACACCACTTCGCTCCAGTAGTGACAGTGTGAATTGACCTCTGGACCCCAGAATGACCTATGCCATAGTACACCATGCCCCACTTCAGAGGATCAGGGATGTGGGGGTCCAGGAACAGGGTCCAGGGATAGATGGGCAACATCTGGATAGTCTGTCGTTCATTCATTGAGCAGAGCCACGATCTGAGGGAGTTTTCTATCACCGCAAGCATGAAGGGACTGGAATGACCTCAGTCACCAAGAATCACCCCCAGCAGAGAAACCTGGTTCCCAAAACTGGGACCCAGTTAGAAAACCAGGACCTGGGACAAGGCCAAAACCTAGAGGCTACAAACAGTCCACCATGGCAGGAGTGGGTTAACCCCATTGAGAGGCGATGCTGAGCTAGAAGAGTGGAGAGTTCCTTTGTCCCAGCCCATACCAGCCAGGCAATGCTAGTCCTAGAGGGCAGCATTGGGGTTACACCTTCTGGTAGGAGTGAAGTGGTCCCAGGGAGGGGTGCTCAGGAGATGCAGGAGCCAGGCAGGACTCGCAACTGAAGTTAAGTTTCCTTATAAGAGCTTTATCCCAATTACCAATGTTCCCTAATTAGTAACAAGGGGTATGTGTGCATTGGTAGGAGTTCTTTGGTAAGCAGGAAACCTAAAGGTTAAAACAAGCCAAAGGAAGTATTGCTTTCAAGAACACCTAGATTACAGACCAAGCTATCAGTGGTCACCTCTAACCGGATAGGAACTAGATTGTAAGCTCCATAAAAATGAGACCCCAGTCTCTCTCTGCAAGTGTTTTGCACACTGCTTGGTTCCCGAGGTGTATAGACAGGTAAGTGGGTAAGTGTTCACTGAAGGCAGAGGTTATGGAAAACACATTTTATCCTTTGAATAATTAAATGGTCCTTTGTGCTCCTGTAGAGTGGTGAGATTTATATGATGTGTTGGTACTGTCTGATACGATTTTCCCCAAACCCTTAAAGGCAGATGTCCATTCTCTGCATTTGGCAGACGTAGAAAGGGAGGCTCAGAGTGTGAAGCGAAAAGAAAGCTGGCATCTATGGGGCAGGGTTCTCACCCTTAGCACCCGCTGACATTCGTGGCCAGAGGATTCTTTGTCCTGAGGGCTGTCGTGTGCTTTGAGGATGTTTAGTAAGCATCCCTGGCGCCTCCCTACTAGATGCCAATGATAACACTCCCACACAAGTTGTTATCAAAAATGTCTTCAGACATTGGCTATGTCTCCTAGGGGGTAACCTCCCTCTCCAGCGAGGATCGCTGCTGTAGGTGGGTTAACTCACATCCCCAAGGCAGGCGTTGGCCCAGAGTCCTTTATCTCAAACCCTCGGGGCCAGATGTGGTTTTGAATCCAGAATATTCTGGATCTTAGAAAGGTAAATACGTAATAGCCCAACTGAGTCTGGGGCTGCCCTCCATCATCCCAGACATTACTATTCTATAGCAAAATGAGTGAATATCCAAATTAAGCAGGATAAATAAAGATTACAAAGAGTCTCACATCAGTTCAGGTCAGGCATTACTGTCAAATGAGTCTGCTATAAACCTGCAAAAGAAGAGACTTTGGGGGCTTTTTGGATTTCAGAATTGCAGAATGATTCATGAGCAAGGGGCACCACAGAGACGTTAAGTGACATGCCTGAAGTCACATGACTCTTACTATGGACAGGGATGGGTTAAATGACATGCCCAAGGTCACCTGACTGTTACAATGGACCAGGATCTTTGCCAAGAGCCAGTACTCTTTACCATTGTTCCACACCCAACTCCCCTAATGCCTCTTCACCTGCCAGGGCCCCATGCTGGTAGAGGACCTAGATGCAGGTCCTGGCCCTGGTCACATCCCACCTGTTCCCTTGCACTGTCTGCTTTCCTTGGGACCACCCCCTTGATTTCATTAATCATGGTCTTATTTTTTTTTTCTTGGCTTGTCTCAGTTTCTGACCAGGATTTCCACGTGGTCAACCCACGAGATGAAAATCAGTAAGGTTCGAGACCCAAGGATTTAGGAAACAGAGAGAAAAAAAGAGAGGAGGCAGACGCAAGAGGGAGGAGATATGGGGATATATGTTTGTGTATAGCGGACTCGCTTTGTCATACAGCAGAAACTAACACCCCACTGTAAAGCAGTTATACTCCAATAAAGATGTTAAAAAATGTTTAAAAGAGGCCAAGAGGAGGCACCTCCTGCAGCCAGAGTCTCCACTGGAAGACCAGCTTCACAAGCGTCCCACGCAGGTGTGAAGGCGCATCCCACAAGGGCATGTGACACGCCTGCCGTCCTGCCGGTGAGATCCCACTCTAAAGCAGACCTCTCGGGGTCAGGTCTGTTTATTCAAATATTTGTCCCCAAAAACCGAGCTGCAAAAACCATCCACCTCACCCACGGCTGGGGACACGGACCTGCCTCCAGCTCACCAGAATCGAGGCTTCTGCTTTTGCCATGGGGAACAATCAGAGGGTGAGACAGCCCGAGGGGTGCGGGAGTCCATGGTATCTGGCCATCTGGGGGCTCCCACTTTTCTCGGACAGTTGTGGCAAGGGAGATTTTTTTTCCAGAGCGTGGTAGAGCTCCATATGGTCGAGATCAAAGGTGTTGCTGGGTGCCTGGTCCTGCTTTATTTCCAAGCACTGCTGTTAATTAGAAAACAAGATCAGAGGCAGTATTAAAATCTAATTAAATTGATATGAACAGATTGCCAAGGGATGTTCACTAATGTATAATTGAGCACCATGTAAATTTCGGTGGCTGGCTTTTGTTTTTTTTCCCCTACACTCTGGAACGAATGATGAAGCTATGAAGTTTCCCTTCATTGTAAAAAACAAACAAGTTAATGCATTGATCTAGGGAGTATTGCCCTGGTGATTGATGAAAATGAGAGAGGAATAGTAAAGTGTGACTTTTTGAAGGGAGGGAGCAAGGATCCTTTGATTCGTTCCCTTTTTCCTCTCTTTTTGGTTCCAGAGTCATTTCTTATGCCGGGTGTCAGGCCTAGCTTTCTGTTGACATTCCATCATTAACGATCCAGAGAAAGTTCCTCTGGGTTTCAAGGATGGATTGGAAACAAATTTGGGAATTTGAAAACAAACATCACAGATGAAAAAAGGATCTACATGCAGGTAGGTTTTGTTTACGTGTTAATTGCTTGTTTGGGCCTTTGTGCATTAAAAAGAGAGATTCTGTCCTGATTTGGGCTCCTGAGCAAAAGCCCCAGGATATGGAATCGGAGAGAGGAAGCCAGGAAGGTGAGGAAAGGCTAGTTTTACCAATAAATGTGAGAAACCTCCCGAAAAGAAGCCATCCGCGTAAACATGCGTCAGGAGTTGACTGTTACTGTTGCAAAATCAAATTGCTCACTGTGGATACGGCAGGTCTGCGAGCATGCTGTCAGCATAAATGTAAAAAAAAAAAAAAATTACCACCAAGGAATCCAAAAAAGACAACGGCGGATGGCAGTGTCTACATATTCATGATATGCTGGTAGCATTGGGGGTTTTGTTTTAACTCCCTATAAAGAAAGGAAAACCTAATCACCTCACTCCCAGAATTGCAAAGGATGAGCTAGGCGGTGAGGAAGACTCAGAGACACCCCAGAAACTGGCCTTGACCTGCGGGTACCCGGGAAGGGGGCAAGAAGTGTAATAAACAAGTAGCATGAGACACAGGGAGAGATGAGGCAGCTTCTCAGCATCCGTAACCCTGCGGTTCCCTTTCCTTAAGAAGCCCTGGTTTTGCTCAGGGTAACACCTGCCTATCATGCAATGCAAGACTGGGGACCCCAGATCCAGGGGAGCTCTTGACAGGTCTAAGCCAGAGGGGCAGTTCCACTGGATGTGACCCAGTTGGCTTCTCCCAGGGGCTGCTGGGAAAAATCTCCCTAGGTGATGAGAAGCATGGGTTACTGCTGCCGCCATCTTGCTACCAGCCCAAGGGTGACACCCACACATCCAGCAGGACCCGAGAGTCCCAAAGAGCCAGACCCAACTTGCCCCCCTGGTTTTCCAGCACCTGAAACCCACATACCTTTGGATTTGTTCTTAAGTATGACAGCAAAGCCTCTCATCACATAAGCCGCTATGGACCAAATTTTCTGTTAAATGTTGCCAAAGCCACCCAACTGATCCGGGATGGGACCCCAGAGAGGAGTGTAAATTTCATGCGCCTTGTGAGATGTGGGAAGCTTCCTGAAGGAAATGGCGCTACGCTTCCTTGTCAGTATCTGCCTTGGAAGATGGGGGTGGGTTCGGCCATTTGGTTGTTTCGCTGATTCATTTCAGAGAAGAGCTTCAGCAGAGGATCAGAGGACAGAATAAGGTCATTAGCAACCTCTGCTCCTTTTCACAGAAAGGAAAGGAAAGTGACATTTATTAAGCGGCCCAACTATGTACTTCCCAAATAACAACTCCCTAAAAAGAAAGGGTTAAAGTACACAGAGTCTCTCTTTTAATCCTCCCAATAAATCTCTGAGATGTCTTTTACTACCCCCATTTTGCAGATGGGAAAACGGAGGCTTAAAAAAGTGAAGTACCTTGCTCTGCTACAATCTCTCCTAGCCCCCTCACATTTCCTTCATAACATTTACCACGTAGATAGACAGCAAATATTTTATACTTGTTCTGCTGATATCTTATCTCCCTAGACTCTGAACTCCAGAAGGAAAGGGGACATATCAGCCCGTTCACCACTGCACCCCTGACTTCATGCCTGGCAGGCATTCTATAAATGCTCTGTAAGCATAGCCAACATCATTTGGTTAATGAGGGGGAAGATGCCATCTGAACCCTATTCTGTCTGTCTCCAGAGACCAAGCCCATGACCACTAGCCCACACTCCTTGCTAATACTCCTGTAATCCCAGCACTAGGTATGCAATCCCACACAAGGTGGGATTCACTGTGTGCAATGGCACAACCAAGGCGGGTGGTGCCCTCCTAAAGTGTGGAGCAGGGAAAATTGGATGAGGACTGTGGCCACCAGTAGGTAGGATACCTGGGTTCAGGGCAGGGCTATGTAACTCATGAGCTGTGTGACCTTAGACAGGTCACTTCTCCTCTCTTCTCTGGGCCTTAGTCCTTTACAAGAAGAAGCATCCCGGAGACACATACCTCCAAAGAAAATGCAACTTCCCAAAGGAAGACATCCTTCTCACCAGTTGGTGATGCCCAAGAAGTCTTCACAGAGCAGCCCAGCACCACCTCATTGTTTGACGTTCTATGGAGCCCTTATCCTGCAAGGATGTGGTTAAACATCTCTAGGTCTCAGTCCCAAGATATCTGTGGGGTCCAGTGCGAAATGTAAATGCAGAGACATTTATTCAAAAAGGAGGGTAAACGTGCCCTGAGAGGGACTGAAATACAAGCTCTTGCTTTGACGATCTTCTCTCTCCACTAGTCGTGGTGTTTTTGTTTAGTATTTCATGTTTTGTTAAGATAAATTTAAAATTATTAGCATTTGTTTTACCATTCATCTTTATATTGTGCAATTCCAGGTTCAAATGCAAATATAAGAGCATTTACTTCACATGTGAAATAACCAAAATTACGCAACTAGTATTTTACCGTTTGTACATGTGTGTACATTTCATTCTTACCAGAGCGGTGGAAACACTGCAGAAGCTAACTCAACTGTTTCATTTCTCTTCTCCATATGTGCGCATTCTACCAAAGCACCTTGGGGGCCAGGAGCTTGCATTCCATGCGTGCCTTTGTACTCACTTTGACAACTTCCTGAACTTCCAAGCATGATGGGTCCACTCTCATTGTGTGCTCACGGGGCATCGTGAATGATGTGTATGAATATAGCAGGGAATGGGGACACGCATATTATAGATACCTCCTCTGCTCATACACAAGCTCCACTGCCTCACTGGATGTCACTTGCAGAGCACAAGTTCAAAGATAAAACTATTTTGAATTTTAAGACAGCCAGACAAGGCCCTTTTGAGTGTAGAGCCTGTGCGACTGCCCAGGTCACATGCCCCTGAAGCTGGCCCTGGGTTTGGTGCTGCTGTCTCCACCATGTTTAATGGCCAAGCCATCCAACCTAAGGCCTAGAACCCCCTAGGGCACCCACAGAGGGTCCAGCGGCCCAGTGCCAAGAAAGCCCCGTGGCTCATGAAACTCTCTACTTCATGCCAAACAACTGGATTTTAAAAATCCATATTTCTCCCAGATGTTTAATCATTTCAAACACTAGGATGAAACTGTTTTGTACTCAGCCTTATTCCAAACGTGTTCTAAATCGATTCACCAAAATACATTTAGTAAGATAAAAATGAAGAATTGACTCAGGCGAAGGGACATTGCTGTTATCAATACGACGTCCTCTATCCCCTACCAGATGGTAAGAGAGTATCTTCAACCATTTTATTTTCAACAGAATACATAGCACTGCATTGAACATATTGGTGCCAAATAATTGCAGAATGACTAAATGAAATGTGCAGAGTCACCATTTTTTCTTAGCTAAACAACACACCTACCAATGGACAGTTCATTTATGAACTAATTAACTGAGCTCACTAGTTAATTAACCAGCCCACTAGAACTTGAGAAAATTTTTAGGTTTTTTTTTTTTTTTAATCTACAAAGCCTTTTTATCTGCTTATCTCATCAGATATTCCAAACAAGTTTCCAATGGAAGCTATTTTAGCCCCACTTGGCATCAGAAGGCCTGGGAAGGGAAATGACTTGCCCATCATAACATATAAGAGACAGAACAGGTTTCAAACCCAGTTTTTCTGATGCCAGGATTTTCTATGACTTAAGCCTTTGAGATTATGAAGTATTCATCTGGGCCAGAGGAATAAAAAAAGGGAGGAAAATGATCTGGAGAGAAAAAAAAAATGTGAGGCTCCTTATAAAATGCGAATCAAGAGTCCCTCTGGCCAGAGCCCCGCAGAGACCCGATAGATGATTTGAAACCCCCGAAGGGTGTGATGGGTCAGCCTCCATGAGCGTTGCTCCCCTGTCAGGACGGTGCATTTTCCACACACAGAGAGGAAAACACAACCGGAATCAGTCACAGAAGACAGCTCATGAGGCTTCCATAGCATCTAATAAATGCAGGTTTCTCCTTTCCATCCATGCAGCCAATCGGGATGGAGAGAGGACATGACCTGGGTTGCTTTTCTGGAATCAGCCCACACCCAGGCCTCCAGACACCAGTTTGAGGTCCTTCACAGCCATCGTCCTATAAGTGGAGTGAAGCCCTGGGCAGCCCGGACAGCAGGGAGAGGCACAGCTGGGCTCCCCCAGACCCTTGCCTGCAGGTCACAGGGGCTCAGACTCCATGAGGAGGCCTCTTCCCATTCGTGAGGCCACCGGGTCAGTTCTTGGGCCCAGGCTGGCTCCCTGGAGCCCCTTCTCGCCTTCTGCTGACGGTCACGGGGCAGGACAGGGAGAACCCAGGGGTGCCCTTATCCACGGAGAAATACTTTGAGTTTTAAGAAGTGTTCTCCATGAACTCTTCTGAAATAGAAACCTCACACCTTTACCCTCCCAGGTCTCACCGTGTCTCCCGATGGCAACGTCACAGGAGCAGCACACAGTCAAAACCATGAATGTGGCTGCCCCAGAGCCCCCATGGTGGCCCCCCCAGGCACTGTCCTGGCAGCCCCAGTATCTGCCCTCCTCTCTCACCCAGGGCGTCCATCACTCAGCAAGCACTCATTCATTCATTCATCACCTGCCAAACACTCGGCCACGTCCCAGGGCATGAAGCTGTCTGCAGGAGCTCGCAGCCCAGCGGGGGTAAAGTCGGGAGAGAGAGGCAGCATGGGAGCATGTGGACAGAGGGCCTCCCAGGCCCTGGAGAGCTCAGGGCCCACCCTGTGTCCCACACTCCTCCTCTCCCGGGGAGGCCCAGCTCTTGGTCCAGACTGGGAGGGACACCTGGTAAGAAGCAGAGGGGAACTGTGCTGGACACTGGCCTCAAGCCTGGACAGTTCCAAGGACTTCCTTCTGAGGCATCTCCATGTCCTTCAGCTCAACCCAGAGAAGGTCAGACGGAGCCCAGACATCTTATATGCAGTGTGTGCTACCTCTCAGCTCCAGGGCGTGGCCAGCTGAGCTCTTCGGAGACAATGGTCTTAGCTCATGCCCGGTTCCAGGGGTTAGGAGAGCCCGCCCTCTGCTAGTCCCTCTACTAGTCCCTCTATGTGGGACTCTCCAGACATCATGCTTCTGGAAAGAGCAACAGACTTTGTCATGGAAGCCCCCCAGAGAGGCTTGAAGTGGGGGCTTGCAATGCTGGCAGGACCCCGTGTGTCAGACCTGGTGCTCACGGGGCCACTTGGGTAACTAACTATACCTGAGTTTCAGTTTTCACAACCGGAAAGTGGAGACACCAGCTAGGATTTTCAGGGCCTGTTTACCACAAAGAGAAGAACTCCCCCCAGTTTGTTCAAACACACAGGGGGTGAAGGGGTGAGGGCATGGGGTGCTGGGAGGAGTCGTAGTGAAGGTACAACTGGGCATTGCAGGGCAGGAAGAAAACAAAGCATGGCTGAAAAATCTTAGGGATTTTGTCCCTCTGTAGCTTGTAGCTTTATTTCTCTCTGCAGGCCCCCTCCACACACACACACACACACGCACGCGCACACGCACACATGCACACGCACACGCACACGCACACACACACATGCTCCTCTTTCTCTGGGGCCTCCTGGTCTCCCATCTCTGTTTTTCCACTCTGTCCTCTCTCTTCTCTTCAGGGACTGGCTGCATCAGCTGGTACACCGGCCACCAGAGGCTCCTGCCGATGGCTGTCAACCCCTCACAGGCCAAGTCCACACAGCTAGCAATCTCAGCCTCTCTATGTCCCAATTCCAAGAGAAATTTCCAAGAGGAAAACCAAAATGAAACCTGCAATCAGATGAGGCCGTGGCCAGACAAGCAGGGTCATGGGTCCTGAGCAGGTCAGCGCAGGGCCCCAGGTGGGGCACCGGTGAAGTGGGCCTCGCAGGTACTGGACCAGCCCCTGGAAGGACTGACGTGGGCATCACACACGCACAAGTTCGCACGTGGCAGGTCCCCAATCTGCCACCGCAAAACCCCAATGGCACCCACGTTCTGTAACTCGGAGCCTTCAGGGCTGGTTCCAAGGATGTCAGTTCCTTCCACGCTATTCCATGCCTGCCCGTATGCAGGCTCCTCCCTCCCAATCAGTCACCACCTGCCTGGCGCTGTTCTCTGTTTCCAGGCTCAAGTCCTGGCCCCCTCTAGGGAGGGTCTCCTCCTCCTATCTCTCCCAGCTAAACCTCTCCTTTGCACCCCCCAGGGGAGATCTCTGCATAGCGACAGGTGAACCCAATCCAAGGATGCTGAGCGTGCTGGCCCATCACGCTTTACAGAGGTGCTCACCCATTTCTGTCCTTCGGCCCTCCCTCTCTTCCATTTGACACCAAAGGAGCCTGAAGCTGGGTCCCCAAGCCAGTAGGAGGAGGAATGGGAATTTGAACCAAGACCACCTTCCGCCAAACCTAGAGCGTCTCCCGGCACATCCCAATTTCCTCTGAGCCATGACACAGCACGTTTCTACAGCCCTTTACTATGGCCAGAGCTCCTTTCATACCAGCGACCTCACTGGAGCCCCGTGAACTTGTGAATTGCTACACAGGGTTCCCAGCGTACAGAGGAGCAAACGGTGCTCCAGAGAGGCAAACTGACCTGTCTCTTGCCCAAGGTCACACAGCCAGGAAGTGGTAGCACCAGGGCTCAAACCATGGCAGTCTGGCTCCAAAAGCCCTATTTTTTGTCAACACCACACCACCTCCATAGAGACAGAACTACTACATGGTAGCTCATTTTCATGGGCTGGGAAGTCGGTGCACTGTGTTTCCAAGGATCCATTTATTTTTTAATTTTAATTTTATATTGGACTGTAGTTGATTTACAACGTTGTGTTAGTTTCAGGTGTACAGCAGAGTGATTCAGTTATATATATACATGTATCCATTCTTTTCCAAATTCTTTTCCCATTTAGGTTATTACAGAATATTGAGTAGAGTTCCCTGTGCTACACAGTAGGTCTCCTTGTTGGTTATCTATTTTAAATATAGTACTGTGTATATGTTATTCCCAAACTCCCAATTTATCCCCCCCCCTCACCTTTCCCCTTTGGTAACCAGAGTTTGTTTTCCAAGTCTGTGAGTCTGTTTCTATTTTGTAAATAAGTTCATTTGTATCTTTCTTTTTAGATTCCACATATGAGATATCATCTGATTTGTCTTTGACTTCACTTAGTATGATAATCTCTAGGTCCATCCATGTTGCTGCAAATGGCATCATTTCATCATTTTTAATGGCTGAGTAATATTCCATTGTATGTATTTACCACATCTTCTGTATCCATTCGTCTGTCGATGGACACTTAGGTTGCTTCCATGTATTGGCTATTGTGAGCAGCACTGCAGTGAACATTGGGGTGCATGTATCCTTTCGAACCATGGTTTTCTCCAGATACATGCTCAGGAGTGGGATTGCTGGATCATAGGGTAGCTCTATTTTTAGTTTGTTAAGGAACCTCCATACTGTTCTCCATAGTGGCTGCACCAATTTACATTCCCACCAACAATGTAGGAGGGGTCCAAGGATTCATTTAATACTACATCATGCAGGGTTATGAAGCCCCTGGTGGCGTTTGGGATGAGATTATTTGCCATTCTGTGCACGATGCTTTAGAGTTTAAAAAGAACTTTCTCATAAATTCTCAGAACTCACAATTGTTCCCTGGATTTGATTTACAAATGCCCCACTGAAGTGTGGGTGGAAGGTACTCACAGGGTTAGGGGAAAAGGACAGAACATCTGTCTCCACCCCAACCCGGAGGTTCTCCACGCAGAACCACATCCCACTCTCCCAACAAGGCCACGAGGTCCGTGGCCATAGCTCCATCGCGTGGATGAAGCGCTGAGCTGGAGAGAGCAGTTTATGCAAAAGACCGAGGGGAGTAAAAGGACACTTGGAGTACCTAGAAGCTTCTCAAGTGCTCTCTCCTGCCACCACCAAAATAGGTCCATCTGCTCTCTTTTTTGGCTTAAAAGAGAGACGTGCCAAGCTTAACGTGTCACTGCTGCTGGGACAAAAATGTCCCCAGCTCTCCAGAAAGACACACGTTACTACATTGAAAAGGCTGTGCTGGTCATCAGGATGGAGGTTTTGCCCCTTTACTCACTCCAGAACTTTTAAAAAAAGGAACAGGATGGGGCCAGGAAGTGCTGGGGAGTAAGACGAAGCAGGGCAGGTGCCCCTCAGCTGGGATAGAAGAAAACAGGTCATTGGCAGCTACGCACGCCGAGGAGTTGAGACTTCAGGGAAAAATACAAACCGAAAAGAGGGAAGAGGGTCACAGGGCCCGGCTCAGCTTGAACAACCTGCGAGAATCGCAGACGACTGCTTTATCATCAGGCCCCTCACCACTCCTCCTCCTTTTCTCAGCCTGGCATCCAGCACTGACTGCTGAGCTCAGCTTTCAGAAGTTGCCAATTTGGTGGCATTCGGTTTCATCTTTAAAAATGCAGCATCTTTTGATCTTCAGACCTTTTCATCACTCACTGAAATGAGAGAGCAAAGCAGAAGACAAAGGGACCACCCAGGCAGGGCCAAGGGACAGGGTTTGGGGGTTGGCGATGGGGTGCTGGACATGAGGCTTAATCTTTGAGGACTGGGTCCCCCACAATAGTTCCAGCTAGTGGGAAATCAAAACGAGACAGTGTGGCCGGGCTCCAGCAGGGAAAGCATGACTCCTCTGGAAAGATGGTGAGAAAGCCCCTGGCTCTTAGAATAGGTCATTCACCCCAGATGGGCTTCGGGGAGCCAGGGAATCAGCCAAGTGGCAGTAAGCTTTGTCTGGAGGGGGAGGGGCAGCATGGGTGGAAACCACACCTACAATTCCAGAAAACATTGCACTGTCCACTCCAGGGTCTGGACCCCAGGACAAGGCTTCACCAAATGTGTTCCTCAGATGCTGCTGCGCTGATACTCCATGGACAGTCAAAGGAGGTGAACACTGGGTTGAACAAAGGGAAGCATGTTTTTCTGCTGCAGGACTTCTCAGGGCCTTTACTATGTGAATGTCCATCATGACTCTCCAAGGAAGGTGGGGAAGGGCATAGAACATACAGCGTTGCCCGGGCTTACCTTCTCTCCTGGTACCGGTGTTCCACTTTGGGAAACGCCATGGGTGAAGGGTGTGGAGGCCTGGGACCCTAGCGGGATGGCACAGGTGCCTGCATGGGGGTTCCACTTGAGAAAGGCAGCTGCTGCTTCTGTGCAGCTGTGACATCACTTCCCTTGACACCCCAAGGTGGGAGGGTCTGTTTACCTTCAGACCCTCCCACCTCTCCCCCAATGGTGGTAACGCAGACGGAGCACACACAGTCAGGCCCATACCCCCAGTACCTGATGGGAGCATTCCACCCACCTCCCACCACAAGTACACACCATGGGGGCTTTGCTTCTCTGCCTCGGGGTCTGCCCTGGAACCACAGAAGACAGTTTTGCCAGGGAGAGGTGCAGCCCGGAGCACGGGGTGTAACACCCCCTCCCCTGACGGCGATAATCTTTCACGGGGTCAGGAGTCCAAACTCCCATTATCTGAGGGATGATTCTAAGGCAGGTCCACGTGCTTCCTGACAGAGCCCTCACAGGGGGACGAGCATGGTGACCAGCTCAGCAATGCCCCTTTATGGGCCTTTCCTCTCCCCACCCAACTCACCAGACTCCACTGCTTCCTGGGGTCACCTCCCAAAGAAACTATCTTCACCCGACTTCTTGTTTACTTTCAGGAAAACGCCAACAGTCAGGAAGTGCGTGTTATGTCACAACCTCAAAGCTCCCAGTAAATAGACTGGCCTGAAATGCAACAGCCAGCCCTGGGAGGGAGTGAGCTCCTGGCTGCTAGAAACACAAACAAAGATGCAGGTTTGAGCCCATCAACAGCCTGCTGTTGTTAACGGGAACCCAGCCATGGGTCAGGAGGCTAGAACAAGGACATCAAAATGCCAAGCTACACCTCTGAGTTATGACTGTGCCCTGCCTGAAGACCACGGCATCATGGCTTTTTCCTGCCGAGTATTCATGGTCTGTGTCCAGGGACTACAGCCTGACCATCAGGGCAGGCACAGAGCAAGGTAGAGTTCCCACAGCCAGACTGGACCCAGAGGTGAATGAGGAACTCCCCAAAACAGAAAAGATACACAAATTCCAAGATTATTGAAAACTGTCAGGCTTCCTCATCAATCAAAAAAATGCAAAGTGAGGGGCTTCCCTGGTGGTGCAGTGGCTGAGAGTCCGCCTGCCAGTGCAGGGGAGACGGGTTCGTGCCCCGGTCCAGGAAGATCCCACATGCCACGGAGCGGCTGGGCCCGTGAGCCATGGCCGCTGAGCCTGCGCGTCCAGAGCCTGGGCTCCGCAACAGGGGAGGCCACAACAGTGAGAAGCCCGTGTACCGCAAAAAAAAAAAAAAAAAAAAAAATGCAAAGTGAAACAACAACGTTCTCTTTTTTCTTATCAACTGAGCAAAATATTTTTAAATTTAATTTTTTATATTTAAAAAAAATTATAGCATTGGCCAGTGAGCAGTGACAGGGAGGTCCCCAAAACTGTTAATGAAAGTATAATTTGGTCCTTCCCCTCCTGAGGTGAATTTAGCACTATCAAGAAGCTGAAAAGTTATGTTCCCACTCTCAAATACTGTATCTGAAGAAACTAATGAAATAGAAAAAGATTTATCTACAAGAATGTTTAATGGGGTGTTATTAATTATAGCAAAATGCTGAAATCACCCAAAGGTCAAACAGTTGTAAATCAGATATAAATACTACATAGTATATTCAAGCAAAAGGATAGTTTGAAAAAAAGATATAGAAGACTCAGGATTTGGAAATATTTATGATATATAGTTCTTTGGAGGGGACAGAAAATAAACCGCTGTGATAGCATGATCCATTTAAAAACAAAAGGTAAAATATAGTAAGTGTCACTTCACTTAAAAAGCTGTGGTCCAGTCTCAGAACTGTGTCCCATTTAGAGGGACCCAAACTGGAATTTTCCTTTATTATTCACATCTCATCTCCCTCAACATTAAAGAGGGTTCAAGTCCATAGATGATGTTTAGAATCTGATATCTGTCTCTATTTCCCAGCCTCCCCAACCCCAGGATCTTCCCACCCTTCCACTCTGACAAAATTCTCTTTCCTGTGCCATCTGGACCCACCTCCATCCTCTTGCATCTGCTCTACACTCAGCCCTGTATGATGTGCTCCCAGCTTGTCACTTCCTTCTCAGATCTCCCGCCTCTTTGAAGCCTGCCCAAGGGCACCAGCTCAGAAGCCTCCCTCCAAGATCTAAGGATGACCTTCCCCATTTGTGTCACCCACTAACCCTGAACATGCAGTGTCTGGTTTCACTGCCTATTCAAGTGTTAGCTTAAGGACAAGCCTCAGTTTGCTCATCTGTAAAGTGGGGACAGCACTATCTGAAAGCTGTGGCAAATATTGCATGTTACCTGGATCACGGTCATTGTTGAACGTGTGTTAGTTCCTTCCCTCATGTCCCTCTTGGTCAGTGTCCACACCTTGAGAGTCAAGAATCAAACTAAACCACTCCCAGAGCAAAAGCAATGAATGAAGTGTCCTCTGGACTGGATGTCCCCACATCACAGCAGAGGGACCTGGACAATGAGTCACATTCGTAGATGGGCTCAGACCTGGGGCATGTGGTCCACCTTCCCCACACTTGACAGCCTGCCTTCAAATCATGGCCCCACCATCATGCAAGTGAGTTACCTCCTCCCTGAGCCGTCTCCTCATCCACAGCGTACGGATGGGAAGATTACATACCCACCTGAGAAGCCAATAAAACAATGCCTGTAAAAATTTTTAATTGCCTTAAGATGACAAAGACTAACAAAGCCAAATGTTGGCAAGACTGTGAAACCAATGAAACTTTCATACGCTGCTGGTGGGAAATGCAAAATCGCACAACTATTTTGGAAAATAGGTTGGCCCTTTCCTATTAAGATAACTACATATATAAATATATATATAAATAATAACTATATATATATGTAAATAATTTAAATATTCATCAATAAGAGAATGAATGAAGAAACCGGGGAATAACTCATACAAGGGCTGTAGTTCATATGATAGAATCCTGTTCAGCAATACAAACGAATGGATTCCTGAGACAGTGTGGGTGAGTCTCCCAGGCATGTGCTGAATGAAAGAAATGAGATGCAAAAGAGCAAACAGTATGAGTCCATCTATTTGAAACTCTAGGAGAACAACTAATCTATGGTGAAAGAGTACAGATTAGTGGTGACCTCTGGCTTGGGAGGAGTAGGAGGGAGGGGGTAAATCAATAAGGGACCACAGGGGACGTTATAGGGTGTGGCAATGCTCTATATCATAATTGGAGTATTGTTTGCAGGAACATATACATTTGTCAAAATTCATCAACCTGTACCCTAAAGGCATTGAAGATCTTAAATGCACAGTTTTACCTCAATTTAAAACATAATAGGGCTTCCCTGGTGGCGCAGTGGTTGAGAGTCCGCCTGCCGATGCAGGGGACACGGGTTTGTGCCCCGGTCCGGGAAGATCCCATATGCCGCGGAGCGGCTGGGCCCGTGAGCCATGGCCGCTGAGCCTGCGCGTCCGGAGCCTGTGCTCCGCAATGGGAGAGGCCACAACCGTGAGAGGCCCGCGTACCGCAAAAAAAAAAAAAAAAATGACAGACATGGCCCCCGGCTGCCATCTTGAATTGTCCTGTCATGTGAAGCCTCTCTGCACACAGCTCCCGGATGCCATCTTGGACTGCAGTGTCGTTTGGCACACTTCTGCACACGGCCTGCCTGGGCTGAGGTGTTGGTGGCAGCCATTCCACACTAGGAACTCTGGTCAGAAAAGCTGGGTGCGAGGCCCCTGCATGTGGTTCCCTGTGAGCAAGTGAAACCCAACTAAGCACAAAGGGAAAAAAACATCCATCTCAGAACTGTGACAATTTTCAAGGCTATTGCTTTTCTCTGTGGAACACTGCCTTTCGGGCAAAACAAGGAAGAAGCAGGTGATTCTAATGTGCAGTGCAGAAAGAGAGCCACTGCAGGCCAGCTTCTCCAACTCTGAAGGCACTCCAGCCATGTGGCTGACAGGGTCTTAGTGCTAGGGCCGGTATCAGGCCTGAGCCTCTGAGGTGGGAGAGCCAAGTTCAGGACACTGGACCACCAGACACCTCCTTGCCCCACATAACATCAATCGGCGAGAGCTCTCACAGAGATCTCCATCTCAATGCTAAGACAAAGATGCACACCACTCAATGACCAGCAAGCTCCACTGCTGGACGCCTGATGCCAAACAACTAGCAAGACAGGAACACAACCCCACCCATTAGCAGAGAGGTGGCCTAAAATCATACTAACTTCACAGACACCCCAAAACACACCACTGGATAAGGCCCTGCCCACCTGAAGGACAAGATCCAGACCCACCCACCAGAACACAGGCACCACTCCCCTCCATCAGGAAGCCTACACAAGCCACTGAACCAACCTTACCCACTGGGGGAAGACACCAAAAACAACGGGAACTATGAAACTGCAGCCTGTGAAAAGGAGGCCCCAAACACAGTAAGTTAAGCAAATTGGGAAGACAGAGAAATACGCAGCAGATGAAGGAGCAAGGTGAAACCCACCAGACCAAACAAATGAAGGGGAATAAGCAGTCGACCTGAAAAAGAATTCAGAGTAATGATAGTAAACATGATACAAAATCCTGGAAACAGAATGGAGAAAATACAAGAAACGTTTAACAAGGACCTAGAAGAACTAAAGAGCAAACAAACAATGATGAACAACACAGTAAATGAAATTAAAAATTTTCTAGAAGGAACCAATAGCAGAATAACAGGGACAGAAGAATGGATAAGTGACCTGGAAGAAAAAAATAGTGGAAACAACTACTGCAGCACAGAATAAAGAAAACAGAATGAAAAGAATTGAGGACACTCTCAGAGACCTCTGGGACAACAATAAATGCACCAATATTCAAATTATACATGGTCCCAGAAGAAGAAGGGGAAAAGAAAGGGACTGAGAAAATATTTGAAGAGATTATAGTTGAAAACTTCCCTAACATGGGAAAGGAAATAGTCAATCAAGTCCAGGAAGAACAGAGAGCCCCATACAAGATAAATCCAAGGAGAACCATGCCAAGACACATATTAATCAAACTATCAAGAATTAAATACAAAGAAAAAATTCTAAAAGCAGCAAGGGAAAAGCAACAAATACCATACAAGGGAATCCTCATAAGGTTAACAGCTGATCTTTCAGCAGAAACTCTGCAAGCCAGAAGGGAGTGGCAAGACATATTTAAAGTGATGAAAGGGAAAAACCTACAACCAAGATTACACGACCCAGCAAGGATCTCATTCAGATTTGACCGATAAGTTAAAACCTTTACAGAAAAGCAAAAGCTAAGAGAATTCAGCACCACCAAACCAGCTTTACAACAAATGCTAAAGGAACTTCTCTAGGCAGGAAACACAAGAGAAGGAAAAGATCTGCAAAAACAAACCCAAAACAATTAAGAAAATGGTAATAGGAACATACATATCGATAATTACCTTAAATGTAAATGGATTAAATGCTCCAACCAAAAGACATAAACTGGCTGAATGGATACAAAAACAAGACCCGTATATATATGCTGTCTACAAGAGACCCACTTCAGACCTAGGGACGCATACAGACTGAAAGTGAGGGGATGGAAACAGATATTCTATGCAAATGGATATCAGGAGAAAGCTAGAGTACCAATTCTCATATCAGGCAAAATAGACTTTAAAATAAAGACTATTACAAGACACAAAGAAGGACACTACATAATGATCAAGTGATCAATCCAAGAAGAAGATATAAGAACTGTAAATATTTATGCACCCGACATAGCAGCACCCCAATACATAAGGCAAATGTTAACAGTCATGAAAGGGGAAATCGATAGTAACACAATAATAGTAGGGGACTTTAACACCCCATTTTCTCCAATGGTCAGATCAACCAAAATTAAAGAAAATAAGGAAACACAAGCTTTAAATGATACATTAAACAAGAGGGACTTGATATTTATAGGACATTTCATCCAAAAGCAACAGAATACACTTTCTTTTCAAGTGCACATGGAACATTCTCCAGGATAAATCATATCTTGGGTCACAAATCAAGCCTTGGTAAACTTAAGAAAATTGAAATTGTATCAGGATCTTTTCTGACCACAACACTATGAGACTAGATATCAATTACAGGAAAAATACTCTAAAAAATACAAACACATGGAGGCTAAACAATACACTACTAAATAACCAAGAGATCACTGAAGAAATCAAAGAGGAAATCAAGAAATACCTAGAAACAAATGACAATGAAAACACAATGACCCTAAACCTATGGGATGCAGCAAAGGCAGTTCTAAGAGGGAAGTGTATAGCAATACAATCCTACCTCCAGAAACAAGAAAAATCTCAAATAAACAACCTAACCTTATACCTAAAGCAATTAGAGAAAGAAGAAGAACAACAACAAAAAAAACCCAAAGTCACCAGAAGGAAAGAAATCAAAAAAATCAGATCAGAAATGAATGAAAAAGAAATGAAGGAAAAAACAGCAAAGGTCAATAAAACTAAAAGCTGGTTCTTCCAGAAAATAAACAAAATTGATAAACCATGAGCCAGACTCATCAGGAAAAAAAGGGAGAAACTCAAATCCACAAAATTAGAAATGAAAAAGGAGAAGTTACAACTGACCCTGCAAAAATACAAAGAATCATGAGGGATTACTACAAGCAACTATATGCCAATAAAATGGACAACCTGGAAGAAATGGACAAATTCTTAGAAAAGCACAACCTTCTGACACTGAACCGGGAAGAAAAAAAGTATAAACAGTCCAATCACAAGCACAGAAATTGAAACTGTGATGAAAATTCTTCCAACAAACAAATGCCCAGGACCAGATGGCTTCACAGGCGAATTTGGTCAAACATTTAGAGGAGAGCTAACACCTATCCTTCTCAAACTCTTCCAAAGTATAGCAGAGGGAGGAACACTCCCAAACTCATTCTACAAGGCCACCATCACCCTGATACCAAAACCAGACAAAGATGTTACCAAAAAAAGAAAACTACAGGAGAAAACTACAGGTCAATATCACTGATGAGCAGAGATGCAAAAATCCTCAACAAAATACCAGCAAACAGAATCCAGCAGCACATTAAAAGCATCATACACCATGATCAAGTTGGGTTTATTCCAGGAATGCAAGCATTCTTCAATATACTCAAATCAATCAATGCGATACACCATATTAACAAACCGAAGGATTAAAACCATATGATAATCACAATAGATGCAGAAAAAGCTTTTGACAAAATTCAACACCCATTTATGATAAAAACTCTACAGAAAGTAGACATAGAGGGAACCTACCTCAACATAATAAAGGCCATATATGACAAACCCACAGCCAGCATCGTTCTCAATGGTGGAAAACTGAAACCATTTCCACTAAGGTCAGGAACAAGGCAAGGTTGTCTACTCTCATCACTCTTTTTCAACATAGTTTTGGAAGTTTTAGGCACAGCAATCAGAGATGAAAAAGAAATAAAAGGAATCCAAATCGGGAAAGAAGAAGTAAAGCTGTCACTGTTTGCAGATGACAT
Source organism: Pseudorca crassidens (assembly GCF_039906515.1). Lineage (NCBI taxonomy): Eukaryota > Metazoa > Chordata > Mammalia > Artiodactyla > Delphinidae > Pseudorca > Pseudorca crassidens. The sequence goes on along the minus strand of NC_090296.1, from coordinate 6,694,542 downwards.
GATACTATACGTAGAGAATCCTAAAGATGCTACCAGAAAACTACTAGAGCTAATCAATGAATTTGGTAAAGTTGCACAATACAAAATTAATGCACAGAAATTTCTTGCATTCCTATATACTAATGATGAAAAATCTGAAAGAGAAATTAAGGAAACACTCCCATTTACCACTGCAACAAAAATAATTAAATATCTAGGAATAAACCTACCTAAGGAGACAAAAGACCTATATGCAGAAAACTACAAGACACTGATGAAAGAAATTAAAGATGATACAAAGAGATGGAGAGATATACCATGTTCTTGGATTGGAAGAATCAACATTGTGAAAATAACTATACTACCCAGAGCAATCTACAGATTCAATGCAATCCCTATCAAACTACCAATGGCATTTTTCACAGAACTAGAGCAAAAAAGTTCACAATTTGTATGGAAACACAAAAGACCCCGAAGAGCAAAAGCAACCTTGAGAAAGAAAAATGGAGCTAGAGGAATCAGGCTCCCTGACTTCAGACTATACTACAAAGCTACAGTAATCAAGACAATATAGTACTGGCACAAAAACAGAAATATAGATCAATAGAACAGGATAGAAAGCCCAGGGATAAACCCACGCACATATGGTCACCTTATCTTTGATAAGGAGGAAAGAATATACAGTGGAGAAAAGACAGCCTCTTCAATAAGTGGTGCTGGGAAAACTGGACAGCTACATATAAAAGAATGAAATTCGAACACTCCCTAACACCATACACAAAAATAAACTCAAAATGGATTAAAGACCTAAATGTAAGGCCAGACACTATAAAACTCTTAGAGGAAAACATAGGCAGAACACTCTATGACATAAATCACAGCAAGATCCTCTTTGACCCACCTCCTAGAGAAAGGTAATAAAAACAAAAATAAACAAATGGGACCTAATGAAACTTAAAAGCTTTTGCACAGCAAAGGAAACCATAAACAAGACAACCCTCAGAATGGGAGAAAATATTTGCAAATGATTCAATGGACAAAGGATTAATCTCCAAAATATACCACAGCTCATGCAGCTCAATATCAAAAAAACAACCCAATCAAAAATGGGCAGAAGACCTTAATAGACATTTCTCCAAAGAAGATATACAGATTGCCAACAAACACATGAAAGGATGCTCAACATCACTAATCATTAGAGAAATGCAAATCAAAACTACAATGAGGTATCACCTCACACCGGTCAGAATGGCCATCATCAAAAAATCTACAAACAATAAATGCTGGAGAGGGTATGGAGAAAAGGGAACCCTCTTGCACTGTTGGTGGGAATGTAAATTGATACAGCCACTATGGAGAATAGTATGGAGGTTCCTTAAAAAAATAAAAGTAAAACTACCATATGACCCAGCAATCCCACTACTGGGTATATACCCTGAGAAAACCATAATTCAAAAAGAGTCATGTACCACAATGTTCATTGCAGTACTATTTACAATAGCCAGGACATGGAAGCAACCTAAGTGTCCATAGACAGATGAATGGATAAAGATGTGGCACTTATGTACAATGGAATATTACTCAGCCATAAAAAGAAACGAAATTGAGTTATTTGTAGTGAGGTGGATGGACCTAGAGTCTGTCATACAGAGTGAAGTAAGTCAGAGAGAGAAAAAGAAATACTACATGCTAACACATATATATGGAATCAAAAAAAAAATGGTTCTGATGAACCTAGGGGTAGGACGCAGATGTAGAGAATGGACTTGAGGACACGGGGAGGGGGAAGGGTAAGCTGGGACGAATTGAGAGAGTGGCATGGACATATATACACTACCAAATGTAAATTAACTGGTGGGAAGCAGCCGCGTAGCACAGGGAGATCAGCTCGGTGCTTTGTGATCACCTAGAGGGGGGGCATAGGGAGGGTGAGAGGGAGACACAAGAGGGCGGAGATATGGGGATATATGTATATGTATAGCTGATTCACTTTGTTATATACCAGAAACTAACACAACATTGTAAACAATTTTACTCCAATAAAGAGGTTAAAATAAATAAAATATATGTAACGTTAAAAAAAAAAAAAAGCTCACGGAGTGATCCTATTGGGTTGAGAAACACTACCTTAGAGTGAAGAGCGATGCAGAGGATGGGGTTGTGGAGGGCTTTATTTCTAGGCACGGACTTCTAAAGCAACGCAGAGCCTGGTTGCCATGCAGGTGGAGAGGGTGCGGCTGGTGGAGGCTGAGGCTGAACGGAGGTGGCGCCAGATTGGGAAGGCTTCAGACAGCGGTCCAGGGAGTTCTGACTTTACCTCCAGGTTTTAGGGGAAAGAGGGCACTGAAGTTCTTGGCGGGGGAAGGCCAGCTGAGTTCTGGAGTTTGGAAGGTCCTCTGGGGGATTCAGGACACAAGACGGATGCCAGATGTCGGGAGTGGGGGTGGGTGGAACCGGGCAGGAATGGGCGGGGCTGAGAGATGCTGGGCACTGGGTCCTGCGGGGCCAGGGAACCAGGAGAAAAGGGAGATGCCCAGGGTTCAGGCCTGAGCATCCAGGAGAGCCGGATGGAACCACCAGGATGCTCTGGGGACAGAATGAATAGGGCATGGATCCTGTTCTCAAGCCCCCAGCCATTGTGTGTATTTCTGGGCACACCCTGAGGCCAAGGTTACCCGGGATTTAACTCGTGGCTGTTTGTAAAATGAGCATAATTTAAGTGCGAGGGATGGGCTCCATCCCGCCCTCCCTCCGAGCTGCATCCAGATAAGGCGGCATTTGAAGCTGTGGCCACTTGATGTATCATTAAATACACCTTCTTGCACTTGGCACATAAACCCTGATAAAGTTTCACCTTTTAACAAAATAAATGACTCAATTAACAAGATGAAAAACAGCAGTGTGGTGGCAGGCGTACTTGGTGGCCGGAAAAAAAAGCCTGGAGAAGAATTATCCCAGCAGGAAGTTAATGCGGGTAGGGCCCGGTGCTCGGTGGGCAACCGCTGACTGCCAGCCTGCCAGCCTGGGGTGGACGGGGCCTGCTGACCGCTGATGCAGCGGGGGGGCGCCCACGTTCTGGGCCAGGGACTGGCGGGGCTGTGGGTTCCGGGGAGCTCCCTGAGCTGAGCCCTGAGCCATGGAATCAGGCAGGGCTTAGTGTGCGAGGGTGAGCCAGTGTGTTTGTGCACACGCATTGGAATCCCGGCTTTGGCCTGTCCCAGCACCAACAAATCATAGTCATCCTTTAATGATGAGACACCCCTAGGCCAGGCTTTGTGCTAAATTTTTATACATTTTATCTCTGAAGGACGGAGGGTGACCTGGGATGTAGGACACTGGGCTCTGGGTTCAAATTTTGTATAGCTTCGGAATAACAACTCGCCTCTCCACCTCCATGTCGTCCTGGGCAGATAGAGAGGGTTGGACCAAGGAAGGCGTCTCACTGGGGAGGCAAGGGCCTGGGGACAGGCCTACAGACCTGGTTGAGAAAATAAAATTGTATATTTATTATCACTAACCTCTAACTGAGCGGAGCCCCTCTGTCTGTCGGGCCAGGGACAGTGTGATATCAGCACAGTGTTTGCAGTGCCTGTGACTTGGTTACCAACAGGAATCCCAGATACTTTCCTTTTCCACTGTCATTGTTGCAGAAAATTCAAAATACCATTAACACTCCTTGCTACCCTGAAATTATGGTGGTTATTAGACCCTCTGTTCGGGCTTGTTATTTAATGCATTAATGAGGAAGCATGTGCACTCCTACATCACAAATCTGTTTTTAATATTTGATAATTTTCAAAATAACGGGTTTCCTTTGTCATCACATGTATTTTATTTTATGCAGGCAGGAGAGGATTCTGAGAAAAGGTGCCAGGCGTCAGTCGCCTGTCGGAGGGTCCAAGACATGAAAATGGTTAAGGTCAACAGGGCTAGGGATTTCCAAGGTTCCCTCAAATTCTGATGTCCTGTTATTCCATGGAACTAGAGCAATCATCACGACAATGAAGTAGTTACAGAGTGTTGTGTGCCACGGCCAATGTTACTTTTTTTTAATTGAAGTATAGTTGATTTACAATATCGTGTTAGTTTTCAGGTGTACAGCACAGTGATTCAGTTATACATACACACACACACACACACACACACACACATATATATATATAATATATATATATATACTATATATTCTTTTTCAGATTCTTTCCCTTATAGGTTATTACAAAATATTGAGTATAGTTCCCTGTGCTATACAGTAGGTCCTTGTTGGTTATCTATTTTACATGTAGTAGTATGTATCTGTAAATCTGAAACTCCTAATTTATCCATCCACCCATTATGGGTTTTTTTAAATCTTTACTGGAATATAATTGCTTTACACTTTTGTGTTAGTTGCTGCTGTATAACAAACTGAATCAGCTATACGTATACGTATATCCCAATACCCCCTCCTTCTTGCATCTCCCTCCCATCCTCCCTATCTCACCCCTCTAGGTGGTCACAAAGCACAAAGCTGCTTCCCACTAGCTATCTATTTTATTTAGTAGTGTATAAATGTCCATGCCACTCCCTCACTTCTTCCCAGCTTACCCTTCCCCATCCCCATGTCCTCATGTCCATTCTCTATCCCTGTGTCTTTATTCCTGTCCTGTCTCTAGGTTTATCAGAACGATTTTTTTTTTATTCCATATATATGTGTTAGCATACGGTATTTGTTTTCCTCTTTCTGACTTACTTCACTCTCTATGACAGACTCTAGGTCCATCCACCTCACTACAAATAACTCAGTTTTGTTTCTGGCTGAGTAATATTCCATTGCATATATGTGCCACATCTTTATCCATTCATCTGTCTATGGACACTTAGGTTGCTTCCATGTCCTGGCTATTGTAACTATTGCTGCAATGAACATTGTGGTACATGACTCTTTTTGAATTATGGTTTTCTCAGGGTATGTGCCAAGTAGCAGGATTGCTGGGTCATACGGTAGTTCTACTTTTAGTTTTTTAAGGAACATCCATACTGTTCTCCATAGTGGCTGTATCAATTTACATTCCCACCAACAGTGCAAGAGGGTTCCCTTTTCTCCACACCCTCTCCAGCATTTATTGTTTGTAGATTTTTTGATGATGGCCATTCTGACCAGTGTGAGGTGATACCTCATTGTAGTTTTGATTTGCATTTCTCTAATGATTAGTGATGTTGAGCACCCTTTCATGTGTTTGTTGGCAATCTTATATCTTCTTTGGAGAAATGTCTATTTAGGTCTTCTGGTCATTTCTGGATTGGGTTGTTTGTTTTTTTGATATTGAGCTGCCTGAGCTGTTGTATATTTTGGAGATTAATCCTTTATCTGTTGAATCATTTGCAAATATTTTCTCCCATTCTCAGGGTTGTCTTTTTGTCTTGTTCATGGTTTCATTTCTCTAGGAGGTGGGTCAAAAAGGATCTTGCTGTGATTTATGTCATAGAGTGTTCTGCCTATGTTTTCCTCTAAGAGTTTTATAGTGTCTGGCCTTACATTTAGGTCTTTAATCCATTTTGAGTTTATTTTTGTGTATGGTGTTAGGGAGTGTTCGAATTTCATTCTTTTATATGTAGCTGTCCAGTTTTCCCAGCACCACTTATTGAAGTGGCTGTCTTTTCTCCATTGTATATTCTTGCCTCCTTATCAAAGATAAGGTAACCATATGTGTGTGGGTTTATCTCTGGGCTTTCTATCCTGTTCTATTGATCTATATTTCTGTTTTTGTGCCAGTACCATATTGTCTTGATTACTGTAGCTTTATAGTATAGTCTGAATTCTGGGAGCCTGATTCTTCCAGCTCCGTTTTTCTTTCTCAAGATTGTTTAGGCTCTTTGGGGTCTTTTGTGTTTGCATACAAACTGTGAAATATTTTTTTCTAATTTTGTGCAAATGCCATTGGTAATTTGATAGGGATTGCATTGAATCTGTAGATTGCTTTGGGTAGTAGAGTCATTTTCACAATATTGATTCTTCCAATCCAAGAACATGGTATATCTCTCCATCTGTTGGCATCATCTTTAATTTCTTTCATCTGTGTCTTCTAGTGTTCCTCAAACAGGTCTTTTGTCTCCTTAGGTAGGTTTATTCCTAGGTTGCAATGCTAAATGGGAACATTTCCTTAATTTCTATTTCAGATTTTTCATCATTAGTGTATAGGAATGTAAGAGATTTCTGTGCATTAATTTTGTACCCTGCTACTTTACCAAATTCATTGATTAGCTCTAGTAATTTTCTGGTAGCATCTTTAGGATTCTCTATGTGTAGTATCATGTCAACTGCAAACAGTGACACCTTTACTTCTTCTTTTCCAATTTGGATTCCTTTTATTTCTTTTTCTTCTCTGATTGCTGTGGCTAAAACTTCCAAAACTATGTTGAATAATAGTGGTGAGAGTGGGCAACCTTGTCTTCTTCCTGATCTTAGTGGAAATGCCTTCAGTTTCTCACCATCGAGAATGTTGTTGGCTGTGGGTTTGTCATATATGGCCTTTATCCTGTTGAGTTAAGTGCCCTCTATGCCCACTTTCTAGAGAGTTTTTATCATAAATGGGTGTTGAATTTTCTTAAAAGCTTTTTCTGCATCGATTGAGATTATCATATGCTTTTTTCCTTCAATTTGTTAGTATGGTGTATCTCATTTATTGATTTGCATATATTGAAGAACTCTTGCATTTCTGGGATAAACACCACTTGATCATGATGTATGATCCTTTTAATGTGCTGCTAGATTCTGTTTGCTAGTATTCTGTTGAGGATGTTTTCATCTCTGTTCATCAGGGATATTGGCCTGTAGTTTTCTTTTTTTGTAACACCTTTGTCTGGTTTTGGTACCAGGGTGATGGTGGCCTCGTAGAATGAGTTTGGGAGTGTTCCTCCCTCTGCTATAATTTGGAAGAGTTTGAGAAGGATAGGTGTTAGTTCTTCTCTAAATGTTTGATAGAATTCACCTGTGAAACCATCTGGTCCTGGGCATTTGTTTGTTGGAAGAATTTTAATCACAGTTTCAATTTCACTGCTTGTACTCGTCTGTTTATACTTTCTTTCTTCCTGATTCAGTCTCAGAAGGCTGCACTTTTCTAAGAATTTGTCCATATCTTCCAGGTTGTCCATTTTATTGGCATATAGTTGCTTGTAGTAATCCCTCATGATTCTTTGTATTTCTGCAGGGTCAGTTGTTACTTCTCCTTTTTCATTTCTAGTTTTGTTGGTTTAAGTCTTCTCCCTTTTTTTCCTGATGAGTCTGGCTAGTGGTTTATCAATTTTGTTTATCTTCTCAAAGAACCAGCTTTTAGTTTTGTTGATCTTTGCTGTTGTTTCCTTAATTTCTTTTTCATTTATTTCTGATCTGATTTTTATGATTTCTTTCCTTCTGGTGACTTTGGGAGTTTTCTGTTCTTCTTTCTCTAATTGCTTTAGGTATAAGGTTAGGTTGTTTATTTGAGATTTTTCTTGTTTCTGGAGGTAGGATTGTATTGCTATAAATTTCCCTCTTAGAACTGCCTTTGCTGCATCCCATAGGTTTTGGGTCATTGTGTTTTCATAGTCATTGGTTTCCATGTATTTCTTGATTTCCTCTTTGATTTCTTCAGTGATCTCTTGGTTATTTAGTAGCGTATCATTTAGCCTCCATGTGTTTGTATTTTTTAGAGTATTTTTCCTGTAATTGATATCTAGCCTCATAGCATTGTGGTCAGAAAAGATCCTTGATACGATTTCAATTTTCTTAAATTTACCAAGGCTTGATTTGTGACCCAAGATATGATCTATCCTGGAGAATGTTCCATGCGCACTTGAAAAGAAGGTGTATTCTGTTGCTTTTGGATGGAATGTCCTATAAATATCAATTAAGTCCCTCTTGTTTAATGTATCATTTAAAGCTTGTGTTTCCTTATTTTTTTTCATTTTGGTTGATCTGTCTATTGGTGAAAGTGGGGTGTTAAAGTCCCCTACTATTATTGTGTTACTGTTGATTTCCCCTTTCATGGCTGTTAGCATTTGCCTTATGTATTGGGGTGCTCCTATGTTGGATGCATAAATATTTACAGTTGTTATATCTTCTTCTTGGATTGATCCCTTAATCATTAGGTAGTGTCCTTCTGTGTCTCTTGTAATAGTCTTTATTTTAAAGGCTATTTTGCCTGATATGAGAATTGGTACTCTAGCTTTCTCCTGATATCCATTTGCATAGAATATCTTTTTCCATCCCCTCACTTTCAGTCTTATGTGTCCCTAGGTCTGAAGTGGGTCTCTTGTAGACAGCATATATATACAGGTCTTGTTTTTGTATCCATTCAGCCAGTTTATGTCTTTTGGTTGGAGCATTTAATCCATTTACATTTAAGGTAATTATCAATATGTATGTTCCTATTACGATTTTCTTAATTGTTTTGTGGGGTTTTTTGTTTTTTTTTTTTTGGTTTTTTTTGCAGCCCTCTCACTGTTGTGGCCTCTCCCGTTGCGGAGCACAGCCTCTGGACGTGCAGGTTCAGCGGCCATGGCTCATGGGCCCAGCCGATCTGTGGCATGTGGGATCTTCCTGGACCGGGGCACGAACCCGTGTCCCCTGCATCGGCAGGCGGAGTCTCAACCACTGTGCCACCAGGGAAGCCCTGGGTTTGTTTCTGCAGGTCTTTTCCTTCTCTTGTGTTTCCTGCCTAGAGAAGTTCCTTTAGCATTTGTTGTAAAGCTGATTTGGTGGTGCTGAATTCTCTTAGCTTTTGCTTGCCTATAAAGGTCTTAATTTATCAGTTGAATCTGAATGAGATCCTTGCTGGGTAGGTTGGGTTGGTTGTAGGTTTTTCCCTTTCATCACTTTAAATATGTCCTGCCACTCCCTTCTGGCTTGCAGAGTTTCTGCTGAAAGATCAGCTGTTAACTTTATGGGGATTCCCTTGCATGGTACTTGTTGCTTTTTCCTTGTTGCTTTTAGTATTTTTTCTTTGTATTTAATTCTTGATAGTTTGATTAATATGTGTCTTGGCATGGTTCTCCTTGGATTTGTCCTGTATGGGACTCTCTGTTCTTCCTGGGCTTGATTGACTATTTCCTTTCCCATGTTAGGGAATTTTTCAACTATAATCTCTTCAAATATTTTCTCAGTCCCTTTTTTTTTCTCTTCTTTTTCTGGGGCCCCTATAATTCGAATATTGGTGCATTTAATATTGTCCCAGAGGTCTCTGAGACAGTCTTCAATTCTTTTCATTCTTTTTTCTTTATTCTGCTCTGAGATAGTTATTTCCACTATTTTATCTTCCAGTTCACTTATCTGTTCTTCTACCTCAGTATTCTGCTCTTGGTTCCTTCTAGAAAATTTTTAATTTCATTATTGTGTTGTTCATCATTGTTTGTTTGCTCTTTAGTTCTTCTAGGTCCTTGTTAAACGTTTCTTGTATTTTCTCCATTCTATTTCCAAGGTTTTGGATCATCTTTACTCTCATTACTCTGAATTCTTTTTCGGGTAGACTGCCTATTTCCTCTTCATTTGTTTGGTCTGGTGGGTTTTTACCTTGCTCTTTCATCTGCTGCGTATTTCTCTGCCTTCTCATTTTGCTTAACTTACTGTGTTTGGGGCCTCCTTTTCACAAGCTGCAGGTCCATAGTTCCCATTGCTTTTGGCGTCTGCCCCCAGTGGGTGAGGTTGGTTCAGTGACTTGTGTAGGCTTCCTCGTGGAGGGGACTATTGCCTGTGTTCTGTTGGGTGTGGCTGGATCTTGTGTGTCTGGTGGGCAGGACCACGTCCGGTGATGTGTTCTGGGGTGTCTGTGAATGTAGTATGACTTTAGGCAGCCTCTCTGCTAATGGGTGGGGTTGTGTTCCTGTTTGCTAGTTGTTTAGCATGGGGCATCCAGTACTGGAGCTTGCTGTTCATTGAGTAGAATGGAGCTGGGTCTTAACATTGAGACGGGGATCTCTGGAAGAGCTCTCGCTGATTGATATTATGTGGGGCCAGGAGGTCTCTGGTGGTCCAGTGTCCTGAACTTGGCTCTCCCACCTCAAATCTCAGGCTGACAGGAAGCCAGAGCACCAAGACCTTGTCAGCCACATGGCTCAGATGAGTGGTTTATTATCAAGGATATTAAAGCACAGGAACCAACAGCCAGATGAAGAGATTCATAGGGCAAGGTCGAGAACAAAAAAATTTCATTCCTCTTGGAGTTTGGCGCCCAGCACAGTGGCACGTGGAGGTTTTCTGCTTCACCAACCTGGAAGCTCTCTGAAACCCCTCCTTTTGGATTTTAGTGGTGGTTTCACTACACAGGCATGGTTGATTACTCAGTGAGCTTTTCAAAACACTGATGCTTCAATCCCATCCAAGACCAACTGAATCAGAATCTCAGGGCCCAGGGCACAGGTACCCAGCTAATTCCATGTGCAGCCAGACTTGAGAACCACCATTTCAACATCCTCCTCGCCCCTCAAGTACAGGCATGGTTTTTACCTCCTGCAGGAAGCTCTCCTGGCCTCTGCCCCCAAGGCCCTCACCATCCAAGGGTGAATGAGGCCCCTCCTCTGGGTCCCAGGTCTCCCTGTGCAAACTAAACACGAGTGCTAAGGTTAGCACAGGGCTCCCTGTGTGGGATGCTCTTGAGGGCAGCAGTGGCTGGAATCACACAGAGGGTCCTCAGCATGGGTCCACTGGGAGTCTGCATGGTGTGAATACACCTCACGCTCCCACAATGATGTGCTACCAAGGAGAGCTCCCATCAAAGTTGCCAGATTAGGGAGGTCAAGGCGCCTTAGCAAGCCTCCTGGACAGGGGGAGGGGTCAGCGTGAGAGATGGTATGGAGGCTGGAAACATCCAGCAGCAGGGCAACAGGGAAACTTCTTTTAGGTTGACAGGAGGTAGTAAGGCATGGTTGAAAGAGCCAGAGTTCCATCCAACCCTGCCATGTCCCAGCTGCGTGACCTGGGGTGACTCACTCAACCTCTCTGAGCCTGTTTCCTCATCTATAAAGCAGGTAACCCTCCAACTCTTGGCGAGGACTTTGCAGCAGGACATATGTGAAGGGTGGGGCACTAGACCTGGTGGGTTGAAACTTTGGAGATGTCAGTGTCCCCTGATCACAACCTTCTCATCTGTCCTGGTTTTCCCTCTCCTGTGGATGTCTTTACGGTCCTCAGGCCACCAGTCAGCGGCAGGCTGGCAGGCAGGCGCCACACCATGGACTCTGGCCACTTTCCCTTTGCACATTGTGTGTCCAGATGATGGTCCAGGGGAGCGTGATTGGCCGGTTTCCCTCTCGTTCTGCCCTGACCGTTTTCTCTGAAAAACACAGTGGAGCTGCTGGGCCGTAGGTATTTCTGTCAGTCAGGCTGCTGTGTCTATCTGTCAGCAGGTTCTCCCTAATTCCATTCTGACACACATGTATTAAGCACCAGCTGTGGACCAGGGCCCGGGCTCAGAGGCGAGGGGGCCACTGGGGCGTGTGCCTTTTCGTGGTTGAGTGTTGGTGGTACCAGCGTGGGTTGGCATCACCGACCGACTGAGGGCCTGAATAGAACAGAAAGGTGGATGAAGGGAGGATTTGCTCTGTCTCAGCTGAGATGTCCATCTTCTCCTGCCCCCAGACATTGACGTTCCTGGTTCTCTGGCCTTTGGACTGAATTCCACCCCTGGCTGTCCCGGATCCCCGGGTTGCAGGAGGCAGATCAAGGGACTTCTCAGCGTCCACAGCTAAGTGAGCTAATTCTTGTAATAAATCTCCTCTTATGTATACTTATATGGAGAGATAGACAGACAGACATCCTATTGGTTCTGTTTCTCTGGAGGACCCTGACTAGTACACTGACCATGTGACCCAGGGCAATTCTGTCTATCTCTCTTTGCCTCCATTTCAACTAAACATGGGATTTTCACCTCACTGGGTTGTTCTGGGGTCCAAGCAGTAATAAGCCACAGTAATAGACATACAACACTTGAAGTGGGGCCTGGCACACGGTGCAGGGTTACTGTGTCAGAGCGTGTTTACTTCTGACCCCTCCCATTTGCACGGTTCATCCACAGCGTCCAACTCCCAGCAGTTGGCAGCACACAAAATGGGCCTGTTCAGAGAGGGCCGCTGGGTTGTCAGACAAGTTGCTCCATATGCTTAAGATTTCTTTTCCTCCCCTCACAACCCCTGTGCAGTCTCTCTTTAGGGGTCCCCTCCTCCAAGAAGCCTTCGCAGGCTGCTCTGTTGCCGTTCCTGTGGTGTCTGCTGGCTCTTCCGTCCCCTAACCCAGATCGTGGGTTACTTGAGAGCAGAAACCAGCTCATTTCTCTCTCTCTCCCCCAAGCCTGGCCCAGAACTTGGGCAAGCAGACCCTCGATACGTATTTGCTAAAGAAAGAGGGAGTGGAGGGACGGACGGAGGGAGGGAGGAAGAGAAGAAGGAACCCATCGGCCTTTGGACGCACAACCTCAGTGCTCCTTAAACATCACACAGCTTAATGGGTGCAGATCCGTCCAAGCCTCCCTTGCAGTTGGCTTGTGTCTCCTGGACACAGGACAGTTTCTCTCTTCCCTCAATCATGGAAGACCCAGAGTCTTCCATTGCCCTTGAGCAGCCCATGAGTAGTCCTCTAGCTGTTTTTTTCTGGAAACTGTGGAGACCAAAAAAATAAGGATAAAGTGTGGCTTTTTTTGAAAGGCATGATGTTGTCTTTCAATAAGAAGAGAAACCTTGATAATAAAGTCTCCAGACCCCAAGGAGAAGGAGTGACTTAAGGAAAGACCCAAATGGGAAATACAAACTCAACACTCCATTACGGCCAGTGAATTCACCAGATTGTTCAATATTTTGAGTTCAGTATTTGGGTCAACGAGCAATGGGTTTTCCCCTTCCAGGAGTAGTCTATTTAATGCTTAGCTGAGTTCTAGGCATCCTTCCTGGTCATGCTCTAGGGTCATGCTCTGGGGTAAATGCCCTGGTCTAGAGATTTATATCAGCTCCCTCTCTACAGTTTCCATGGTTTTAATCAGAATAAAATGTCCTCATCTAGAGCCCACAAGGTGAATGGCTTCTCTGGGTTTAAAAGCATGAGAAACCTCGATATTGTAAATCAACTATACTTCAATTTTAAAAAATTAAAATAAAAAAAAATTTTTTTAACCCTGAGAAACCAGAAGGAACAGTCTTAACTCTCAGAAGATGCTGGACCCCCACCTCCACCACTTTGTGTAGCCAAGTTTCCCCAGGAACTGTGGAAGGTTGGATCTCCAAAGAGGAGAAAGGCTTCTGTCTCCTCTGGGGGCTGGGAAGCATGGCTTCAGGTGAGTGGGCTGTCCGGGTGAGGTCAACAGGCAAAGTCAGCATTGGAAGGAATGCCAAGGCCTGACATTTGTGTAAGGCTTGGCCATGGAGGAACCTCAGGTCCCTTTGGCCAGCACATTGTGAGCCCTGGTGGAAAGGCTGAGCACCGGATGTCCATGGTTGCAGAGCATGAGTTTAGGAGGGCTCCAAGGCTGGATCTGTTCCACAGCATCACAACACCTGAACACAGGTGTCTCTGCTCTCAGGAGAGCACCTCTCCTCATCCCCACTTCAGTTCAGTTTCCGAGTGCCCATAATGTGCAGGGAATCCTCATCCTCCCAACACGTCACTGTGCAACACTTAACACCCCCACTTCACAGAGGAGGAAACTAAGGTTTCCAAAGAGAATGTGGTGAGTTATCAGTCGCCAGGTGTTAAGTGCTTCCTGCATAGCACAGGAGCAGTGACACATACCAGACACGCGATGCTTTCTCTAATCCTCACACTCACTGCCAGGGAGGATTATTAATCCCATCCCATAGATGGGGAAACTGAAGCTCAGGGAAGGGAAAGAATGGTCCCTGTATCACACAGCTGGAAAGTGGCAGAGTCAAAATTCAAAGCCAGGGGCACCTAACTCCCTAGAAAGTCCACAAGGCAGGCAATTGCACAGGGACACTTGTGCAAAGAGAGGGTAGGGACAACAGGAAGGAGTGAGCATCTTTGCCTCACAGTCTCTGACCACCAGTCACTGCCCTGCTGCCTTCTCAGGCTGAGCTGTTCTCCTTTCCTAGGATTGAGCTTCAGGGTCCAAGCCAGGAGTGCTTGTAAACATCATCTACCACACCACGGTGTTTCCCTTGACCACGTGGAGGTGTGACACTAACCTCACGCTGTGGTGAAGACTGTATGAGTTTCCTGCAGCTGCTGTGACAAATGACCACCAGCCTGATGGCTTAAAACAACAGAAATTTCTTATCTCACAGTCCTGGAGGTCAGAAGTCCAAAATCAAGGTGCCAGCAGGGCCATGCTCCTTCTGAGGGCTCCAGGGGAAAATCTTTCCTCACCTCTTCCAGCTTCTAGTGGCTTCTGGCATTCCTTGGCTTATGGCTGCATCACTCCAATCTCTGCCTCTGGGACCATGTTGCCTCCTCCCCTCTGTTTCCCTGTCTTCTCTCTTCTGTCTCTTAGAATAATGCCCATCATTGGATACAGGACCCACCTTAATCCAGGATGACCTCACACTGAGATCCTTTCCTAATTACATCTACAAAAACCTTTATTCCAAATACTTTCATGTTCTGAGGTTCCAAGTGGACATATCTTTTAAAGAGAGTCACCATTCAACCCATTACAAAGACCTTAATTCCTTTCTACCCATTCCCAGCACTTTTGATACCACCATACTACTCATCTCTACCCCTCCTCACCCTACCCCCCACATCTGGGAGGTGGCATGGTCAGTGGGAAGAGCATGGGTTCTTGGGCCACTCAGACTTGGCTTTGTATCTCAACTCTTCCATGGGCCAGCCATGTGGCCCATACAGGCTACCAGACTTCTCCACACTTTCTTAGCTTCATCTCTTAAATTGAGCAAACCCCACTTACTCCTTTTAGGGGACTTATATGATCTAATGAATGATACCTGGTGGGTTCTCAACAAACAGTGCACACCCCTCCAGCCTCCCTACGTGTGTAAAAATCCAGGAGATCAGAGTCATGTGGGATTCTTTGAGAGGGTCACACAGCTGACCAAGGTCAACAGGAACTGGGATTTCATGAACAGCTGTGGGATCCATCTTCCAAGGACTGTGTTGAATGTCACTAGCTGGTATGAGGACAAAGCTTTATTTACACCAACACGTGAACTTGAGCACATGTTAGAAATCTATGCACTCAGGAGGAAACTGAGATTATGTGACTTGCCCAGCATCACAGCAGGACCTAAAGCCCTGGCTTCAGAAAACACCTGTCCCATTGTTTCTCAAGCCACCTGGAATCTGCATGGAAGAGCTCCTTGGCTCTTGACAGCAGTACAAAAAGTCTATCTGCCCACAGCATTCCATCTTCCTAGATCTAGAGGGCCTTCAGAGTGCCCTCCCTCACCTGACACTCCTATTTGTCCTTCAGTGTCAATGAAGTTCCCCTCCACTGGCCCCAATGAGCACTATTGCTCCTGTTGAGTGTGACCATTTGTGTGCTTGTCTTTCCCAGAACATGGTGGGCTCCCTGTGGCTGTGAACCCGTGCCTGATCCATCCCTGCATCCCTGTTGTCTGACTCAGGCATGACACCTAGTAGGACCTTATTGGACCATAAGGCCACACCAACCAAGGCTCAAGTTTCTTTGTCATTTGCAACACAATTGATGCTCACAATGGAAGGAAAACTATAAAAGGGGACATTTGTCGTCAAACTGGTGGGAATCACTGAGCTACTTGAAACTCTTCATTTTCCACAGAAGCAACCAGAGGCCCTGATGTGAAGTATCTTGCCCAAGATCTTCAAAGAGCAAGAAATGTGACCCAGAAATATGATTCATAGTCCCCACTCCACTTCCTTGTTTGAGATTTGAGGGAGAAGAGGGAAGGTGGGTACCAAGAAGAGGAGGTGCCTCTTTCTGGGAACATGGCTTCTGTAATTAACTGGGGACCCTGGGCCCAAAACTCTTTCTGGCTTCAAGCCCATCTTTAAAGCTCCCACTAGTGTTAATTAAAAGACCTTTCTCAGCACTCCCCTGACCAGCCTCTGCTGAGAACTGAGTTGCCTGTGCCTCCATGGACAGAAACAGCACCTTTCACCATACCATCTTTCTGCTGGCTGCTCTCAGCAGAGTGGACTGTACCTTCGTAAGGGTTAGGAGAACTCAAGAGTCGTTGAAGAGGTACCTGGTCTGTGGAAGGGAGGTACCAGCCAGCCCAAGAGGACTGAAATTTGGAAACTGGGCAGGACCTTGTGGGATCCTCCTGGTTACAAAGGCCCTTCTGTGTCCCCTGTTTCTTATATGAAGGAAGAAGGCTCCAGGCTCCTAGACCCTCCCTGAGTCCCAAAGGGTACATCTAAATAGTTTCTAATTAGAGAAGTGAGGGAATGCAGAAACAAAGTTGGAGCAGTCAAGAGACAATAGTGCAGCGATTAAAGCAGGGTCCTGGTTCCTCCTCAAGGGATATACCTAACAATACCTTTGAGTTCTTCTGCAGGAAATAAAACCCCAACCCAGGTGGAGGATGGTAACTTCAGGCTGAACACAAGATTCCTGGAGCACTGCCCTGTCACCTCACCACCAACCAGTCAGAAGAAAGTCTGCACATAGTAAAAGATAAGGAAGATTCTGATCTCCTCCTTAATTAACTGTGATTAATTTCCCCTTTCACCCTTTAAAAACTTTCATGGTTAGCAGAATTTTCCGAGTTGGTTCTTGGACATGAGTCCACCTTCTCCCCAGGTTGCTGGCCTCCTGAATAAAGCAAACTTTTCTTTCCAATCAACACTTGTCTCTTGAACGTTGGCTTTCAAGCGGCAATGAGCTGAACCTGAGTTCGGTAAATTTAAAAGCCAGTAGAAAAAGAGGGAATGGGAAGAGAATGGAAGAAACAGGAAAAGAAAGCAGCAATGGGAAGAAGGGTAACAGAGAACAAGGTGGGCGAGGCAGGTTCTGGGTCATAGGCTTGCATGGGCCATGTTGAAGAGTGTGCTCTTCACTATATAACAGTAAGTCACCAAAGGGTTTAAACAAGAGAGGAGCATATCGGGCTTTTTTTGTCTTTTAAAAGATCAAGAAAATTGCATTAAAAAGAATTTCAGAGTTAGCGGGAAGCGAACTGCCATCACTTCAGATATCTTTTAAAAGTTCGGGCTCCCCAAGTTCGTCCATAGATAATACACTAAAGAGACAGAAGTCAATGAAGGCTGTTAAATTCGTGGTTATTTTTTGTTACAGCTAAAGGACAGAGATTAAAATCAGCCAAAGGAAGAAGCGTGTAGGGTTGAGTCCAGAAAGTGAAACTGAACAGGACCCTGTGGGGCTCCGGAGCACAGAAGCCTTTCTGTGTCCCCCATTTCTTGTTTGTAGAAAATAAGCTTCAGCCTCCGTGACCTTCCCTGAGTTCCAAAGGGCAGGTTCAAACAGCTGTTGATCAGGGAAGGGAGGGGATGCAGAAACAAGGGAGGAACAGTCAAGAAACAATAGTGCAGGGTCCTGGCTCTCCCTCAAAGGATACCCGTAACAATATCTTTGAGCTGTCCTACAGAACTGAAACCCCCACCAAATAGAACATGTTAACTACTTGATGAAGCATTCTTAATTCCAGAGAAGGTCACAGTGTGATAACCTTGAGAACCTCAGAAGCTCATCAGGAGACCATGTGAGGACAGATTAAAGGAGCACAGGCCCTGCACACACCCTGATCCTTATCAGCAACTCCACCCTTGAACCTTCGCTATAAAACTCCTCACCAAATCCCCCTGGGTTGGGACACAGTACTTGAGGGCACAAGTTTGTTGTGTCCCCCTTTGCCTAGCAAAGCAATAAAGCTATTCTTTTCTACTTCATCCAAAACTCTGTCTCCAAGATCTGATCTGGCACTGGTGCACAGAGGGCGAGTTTTCAGCATCAGAAGGTTCCAGATGCAGAGCTTCCAGTTGTCCTCTGCCCATGGAGTCAGGGACAATAAACCTTTCCCAGCATCAGTGTGTGACAATATACATGGAGTATTGCCAACAAGTGAAGCTCACCCAAGCCTTGGTATTCATAGCCCTTACCTGGGCTCAATCTGCCCATGTGGCTGATCTGTCCTCAGCCCCACCAGAGGCTGGGCTTGTGACCCAAAGCCTTGGGTCACCTTGTCACCCAAAGCCCCCACGCTAAATCACAATGTTGGTGTAGCCCAAAGTCCCCAGGGAAACAAGGACACCCCTAACAGGGATAACATTACAAAGACCTAGGCAATACCTCCAAGGAGTGGAAGGCAAAGGCCAGACCTCTCTCTGAGCAACATCAAATGCATTCCTACACAAGAATGGACTGGAGAGGGGATGAGGTGGAGATGAGTAGAGCACATAGGAAGTGACTGCATAGTCCAAATGAAAGATGGAGGTGACCAAGTTAGGATGGTAGACGGGATGCTAATGGTGAAGTGGGAGGCATACCCAAGAGAGATCTGACTAGTTTCATTAGAGGTTAAAAAATAAATTCTGAGAGAATTTTTACTCCAACCAAGATGGAGTAACAGGGACTGGATCTTTTGTGCTGCCTAAGACAATCAAAATTTATTTACATATTTATCAAATATATGTATACATCAAAGGTTTCCAAGACCATGAAGGACATCAGGCAATAAAGAACAGGGATCCCAGTGAGAAGAGAAACAAGTGAAGTGAGTGTCACAACTGTCCCAGTTTAATGCCTTGAGAGTTTACAGAAAGGGCTGAGGATGTGAAGCTGAGAACAAAAGAGAATAAAGTGGACAGAGTTTGCAGGACAGAATACTGGAGAGAAGAGAGCTGCAGTGAGAGAGAACTCCAGAAATGTGCAGATACCATATACGAAAATTAACTCAAAAAGGATCATGGACCTAAATGTGAAACATAAAATTACAAATATTCTAGAAGAAAACATAGTAATAAGTCTTCACGACCTCATTTTTCTGCCTCTGGGCATTTTCCCAGGCCATTCTGTCTACCTGGAGTACTCTTACCTTCAGCTCTGTGTATCAAGTTGTTACGGGAATAGCTGTTCTTTCAAACGTATAATTTTTCAGGATGCAAATCAAATATTATCTCCCCCACATTCTCTAAACCCTTCCAGGTAGAATTTGTCTATATCCTGTTTTGAAGTTTCCCAAT
Source organism: Pseudorca crassidens (assembly GCF_039906515.1). Classification (NCBI taxonomy): domain Eukaryota; kingdom Metazoa; phylum Chordata; class Mammalia; order Artiodactyla; family Delphinidae; genus Pseudorca; species Pseudorca crassidens. Next base: position 6,675,461 of record NC_090296.1, on the reverse strand, counting down.
CTTCTCTCGTTTTTCAGCATTTCTCACTGACTGTCTAGAATTAAATATATATTTAACATATATTAATATTAATATATACAAATATAAATATATATTACATATATTCATTTTAGAATATGTACATATCCTAAATTTCATATGAGACAAGGAGCTCCTTGAAGACAGAAATCAGGTATAATTTATGTTCTAAATTCTCCCAGGGTCTAGCAAGGTACTTGACATGGAGTAGCCACCACTGACATTTACCAAGACTTTATCATATGCCCAGGGAGTGATGACGGTGACAGTGCGAAGTCAGCCTGCGTGCTCTGCTGCTGGGATTTTAAGAGCTGGAAACACATCTGACAGACAAGCCTGTCCAATGCCTTAATGATCACTGCAAATATCCATCATTTCTTTTTCTTTTCCATTATGGTTTATTGCAGGATATTAAATATAGTTCCCTGTGCTACACAGTAGGATCTTGTTGCATATGTGTATTTGTTAATCCCAAATTCCTAATTTATCCCTCCCTCCCTTTCCCCTGTGGTAACAATAAGTTTGTTTTCTATTCTATGAGTCTGTTTCTGTTTTGTAAATAAGTTCATTTGCATCATTTTCTGCATTCCACATATAAGTGATATCATATGGTATTTGTCTTTCTATATCTGGCTTACTTCACTTAGTATGATGATCTCTAGGTCCATCCATGTTGCTGCAAATGGCATTATTTCATTCTTTTTTATGGCTGAGTAATATTCCATTGTGTATATGTACCGCATCTTCTTTATCCATTCATCTGTTGATGGACATTTAGGTTGCTTCCATGTCTTGGCTATTGTAAATAGTGCTGCAATGAACACTGGGGTGCATGAACCTTTTCGACTTAGAATTTTCTTCAGCAAATATCCATCATTAAACTCACCATTAGACTGTGAATACTGAGCAGTGTAAATTTGGGCAGTTCAACATCTTTACCCCACATGTCCAGTTCAGGGGGCCAATTCACACATGTAATGGAATCACTTGATCACTCAAGAATTGCACAAGTCACTTTCATAATTGTTTATTCTTTTTTGAATGCCCCTTCTATTTGGTGCCATTAAATCACTGAAACCAGAGCTTGGCCTCAATTCTAGCATCACTGGGGTGGGTGGGGGCGGGGCGGGGTGGGGTGGGGGAGTGTGGGTTTTATTATAAATTACATGGGAGGAGGTAAGAACATGGGCTTGTAGGACCAGGGAGGATTTTTCTGGTATAAGGAGGCTCTCAAGGAAGCTGGATCTCTTCTCAACCAGATCCAGGAATTAGCTGGAAGGAACTGGCATCCGTGACTTTGCCCATTAAATGAATAGAAAAATATGCTGTTTCCTGTACTAGGTGCCGGGAATGCCACCCTGAACACCACCCAACCGCTCCCTGGAGACGGTTTCAGTGCAACAAATGTGCCACGGTAAGCCCAGAGACTCTGACCACGCAGTGGAACGGCACCTAACTCAGACCTGGGGAAAGAGAGTGGGCTTCCTGGAAGCAAGCAAGGCAGACTCAAGGAAGCCACCAATCTAACCAGAAGCAGGTTGCACATGCAGAGCTTTCCAGGCTAAAGCTCAGATGCAGGAGAGCAGACGGCCACTCGGGGTCCCTGTGAGAAGGGTGGGGTGACTGAAACCAAGGGGTAAGGAGCTAGAGGTGGGGTAGGCTGGAGCAGGAGGCCAGAGCCAGATCCCAAAGGACTGAGGGCTCAGGGTGTGGAGCCCAGCATTTGGGCTTTATCTTAAAAGCAATGGGGGCTCATGAGAAGTTCAAATACACAACAGAGGACATGTGATTGGCTTCTCTAAGTGGGAGGAGCTTAAAGGACCCCAGAGAGACCTGTAGAGCTTGCTTTCACCAGGAGGGAAGGCCATTTTGAATGGGTGGTGTGGGCAGAAGTGCCCAGACAATAGTCAACTCCTCAGAGAAATAAACATTAAATTACAAACTGAGATTAAATGCTAGCAAGCCTAGGCTTCCCAAAGAAGTGACATTTGGGTGGGGACTAAAGAGAGAAGAAAGCCAGGTGACCATTGCTAAACACTTCCAGGCACAGGGAACAGCATGTGCTAAGGCTCTGAGGCAGGAGGGGCAGCCCTGGCCTCTCCTCGCCTCTCCACGCTCATCTTACAGGAATCCCACACTCCATCACCCTGAGAGCATCCTGTGCTTTCCCACCTTCCCATCTGTGCTGCTCCTCTTTTTCCTGGGCCCCCTGGGTCTGATCCCAGTGGCACCTCCTCTGTAAAGTCCTCAGCTCACCAGGCACTCCGCCCCTCCACGCTCTGTGTCCCCGTAACACTGTATTCTTCTCCCCTCCCACGTTTTTCATTTCTGAAAGGGTTCAAGCTTTTGGCGTTCCCACTAAATTACAAGCTCCTTGAGTCTAGAGACGGTAGTTTTGTTTTCATCTGGCGCGTGGCAGGCCCTCAATGAGCACGGATGTTTACATGAAGAGATTAATCCAGGTTTCTCAGCCTTGGTGCTATTGGCAGTTGGAGCAGATACTTCTTTGCTGTGGGGAACGTCCTGTACGTAATAAGATGTTTAGCATCATGCCTTGTTCTACCTATCAGATGTCAATAACATCTCCCCCCAATGCCACGTTGTGACCATCTAAAATGTCTCCAGGCACTGCCCAATGTCCTCTGGGGGTAAAAATGGCTCCCAGTTGAGAACCACTGGATTGGACAAATCCACGCTCTTACTTTTCCAGGCAGGGAAACCAAGGAGCAGAGGCTGTCTGTCCGCCAGGCTTTTTCTCCTTGAAGGACTTCTAGTTGACAAGTAAACAATCAGACGTGAAAGTAAAGCAAGAAGGAAAGGAAATGGGCCTCCAAAATCACACAGACTTTCTTATCTTAAGTCTTCTGCCAACATCAACTATTTAACCACAGAGTTGATTCTCATCTTGTAAACAAGAAGGAAAGCGGTTTGCAAGATAACGCTCTCCCTCCCAGGCACTGAGAAAGGCCTGGCCCCTCTCCAGGCCCTGGGACAGGTGGCAACCCTGAGTGTCCCCATGGGACACGGGGGCAGCCGCGTTCCAGCCTCAGAAACCTCAGCTGGTGCTGCGAGTTACAGGCTGAGGAAGGAGCGAGTGAGGAAACCAGCCCAACGGAAACAAACTGAGGAATGAAGTGGTGGGGCTTCCTCAGCCGAGAATTTTCCCAACGAGAAGAGCCTAGTTTAATAGTTAAGGGTGTAGACACGGGGCCAACTTACATAGATTTGTTTCTGGCTCCCCCGCCTACTGGAAGCTTCACGCTGGCTGCATTATGCAGACTCTCTGAACCCCAGTTTCCTCACCTGTAAAATGGGTGTCATGAGAACACCTCTATGAGTCGGTTGTGTTGAGTCCTTAGCACGATGAGGACCAAGTACAGGGCAAGCACACATATGTGTCACCCGCTATTACTGGGCACACACACCAGCTCAAGACCTGAAAGATTTTAAATATTTTAAGAATGAGAAGGAGGCAGCACGAGAGGCTGGACTTGGGTGACAGAAGAGGAGACGCCCAGATCTGCCTCGTTACCCACATCTAATTTTGGTTTCCTCGTTGAGGAAAAGGAGATCATGAAACCTCCCCTGCTTGCTTGTCAAAGCCATAATAACAATCAAATTAGAACAATGTAATAATACACTCAAATTGTCCCAAAGTTCTCATAACTAAATATATGGCAAAAATACTCACATGTATTATGTAAACACCCTTGTGAAATATGCAGTTTGTCTTTTGTCTCTGTATATTTTTACTTTATCCTGGAAACTTGCTCTGTGCCCCAGTAGGAACCAAATGGAAAAATAGAACCAATAAAAACAGTAATTCTAGAATTGGTAATTTTAGAACTGAAAAATATATTTTCTGAAATAAAGAGATTTTCATGGATGGACTTAATAAACATGACAGAGGAAACACTAAAGGACACCACAATAAATCAATGAAAATTATTGAAGGTAAAACATGGTGAGAAAAAAATCAATAAACAGGGAATTGTTTGATGATCTCAAAGAGTACAACACATGTAATTGGAATAGGACAAGGAGAGAGAATTAAGGATACAAATATTGAATAAATAATGCTTAATATTTCCCAAATTTGATGAAAAACATATAATTGCAAACATAGGTTGCTCTATGGATATCAGGTAGAAAAAAGGGAAAAAAGCCCAAAATAAGGTGCATCATATTCAAATGGTTGAGAGCCACAGATAAAGAGTAGATATTGAAAGTAACAAGAGAGAATTAATATATTACACAAAAAGAGACAAAATTCCAATTAATGGCTGAGTTCTCATCAGAATCCTTGTAGACGAGAAAAGATGGAAACATCTTTAAAGTGCTGAAAGAAAAAAAAACAAGAAACCTAGCAACACAGGATTCTATATCCATCAAAAACATTCTTCAGTAACACAGGTAAAATATAAGAATATTTTCAGGTAAAAGAAAACCAGAGGAATTCATTGCCAACAGATCTGCTCTAAAAGAAATGTTAAAGGGAAATTCTTCAGGCTGAAAGAAAATGATAGCAGAGGAAAGACTATGCCCTCAGAAAAGAAGGAAAAATATCTGAAATATCTGGGTAGATAGAAAATCATTTTTTTTAATTTTTACCATTTTCTTCTTAATTTTTGATAAACATATATGTTTATACATCTATATCTACATCTATATCATAACTATATCTGTCTATCTATGATTATATCTATATAAAACACAGTTTTGTAGGTTTATAAGTAGTTAATTTAGTGCAACAACTGTAATAAGATTTTAATGTTTTAGGCAAAGTTTTGTAGGTTTATAAGTAGTTAATTTAGTGCAACAACTGTAATAAGATTTTAATGTTTTAGGCAAAGTAGTACATAATATACTATAAAGTATATTACGGTACATAAATAAACTATAGAGATTTCAAAAAAAAATTAGAACAATGTTTTCCTAACATTTTGGACTGGGACCCACAATAAGAAATATATTCTACAACAAGATCTAGAACACACACACACAACTGAAACAAATATTTCACAATCCTTACCCTTCTGTGTGTCATGCACTCTGATAAATTCTATTCTATTTGATTTACTTTTTTGCAGCCCACGAGAATGACCTTACGATCCGCTCATGAGTCATGATCTTCCACTAGAAACAAAAAAACACTGGATTTTAGAATAAATGAGAGAGTGGTTGGTAACATTGTACAGTGATATTCAAGTATGAGTTTGCATATTAGCATTATGAATAGTGTTCCCCTTAAACACTGCTGCTCAACAAGGACCCCAAAACTTACTGGTTTGAATCAATACTTCATTATTAACTGTCACAGCTGGGAAGAGTCACTGAGCTCGGCTGGGTGATTCTCTCTTGGCTCAGCTGGAACAGTAGTCATCTGAAACCTCAGCTGGGCTGGGCATCCAAGATGGCGCACTCAGAGGGCTGCAAGTCCGTGCTGGAGGTCAACTGGAGCGCCTACACATGCTCCTGCACATGACTTGGACTTCTCACAATACGGCACCTTGGGTCAAAGAGAAAGTACACCGAGAGTAGACATCCCCAAAAGCCAGAAGCAGAAGTACCAGGCCATGCAGGGCTATGCCTAGAAGTGACCCAGTATCACTTCTGCCCTAGTCTATTGGTCAAAGCAGTCCCAGCATCATCCCAGATTGGGAAGAGTAGCAAGTTTGTGCTGCAGAAGAGCTTGTGGGTTGGGAGACGTGGCTGCATCCATCTTTGGAAATACAACCTGTTACAATTGCTGATAAGCTTTTCTCAAACCCAGCTCACTGTGTGACAGTGGGTGGATCACTTCACCTGCCCTGGCCTCAGTTTTCTCATCAATAGAATAAGAAAACTGATGAAATGTGTCTAAAAACCTTCCAACTCTAAAATTCTGCATTCAGGAGAAAGTTGGGGACACATCCACACCATCTAACATGGTATGCATTTGGCATAAGCTAAAATCACCCCCTCGGACTCACCTTGATTCTTGTGTTGTATTTGCTAAGCCCTGAAATTTTCCAATTAGTTTTAAAATCAGAAAAGACATCTCTTTTTCCTCCTACAAGCAGAGTCATACTGAGAAGATCCTAGTGGGCCGTCCTTGCTTTTCACTGCTCAGACCCATCGAGACGTGAACAAGATTCTCTGAAGTACCCATTAGGCCAAAATCAAACAGTCACACAATGAGTGTTTGCGGCAAGCAGGGTACTTTATTTTATTACCCGTCCTGCACAAGCCACACAGGAAAGAACCAAAAACTGCTAGGATTTTATGAAGCATCGTTTTGTCAGGCTGAGGGAATGTGGAAAAGAAATGCAGTGGCAACAACTACAAAAAGAACATATCTGCCAGACTTCAAGATCAATTCCAAATATAAACCGAAAGGACTGCTTCTCAGAGGGAATCGTATTTCTCGTCCACCGTTATCAAGAAGCTATAGACAACTAAAGTATTTGAATCTGTTCCCTTTCTGCTCGGATATAACCACTAATCTCTCTTCCTTGCCTTCTTTCTTTTCTGGGGATGCAGCCCACTCACCTGGCACATAAAACACTCGTATTATGACATCCGGGCTTTAGAGATTTACATGAGAATCAGCAAACTTTATTTTAGCCCAATATAGAGAACGTGTGAGGCATGGAGGGAACTTTGGGCTTATTCCTCAGATAAGTCATGTATTTCTTTCCTCAAAGAAAAATCCAATATCCTGAGATCAGATGCATATTGAAGCTTTGGTGGAAAAGAACCAGACGGGGCTGGATTAACATGTTCACGTCAGCCTCTCTCTGCAGAGTGATCCGGGAAGCAGAGGGAGCCTCCGTGGAGGAAGGTCCCAAGCCAGGCAGGGCAGTGCCTCCAACCTGGTCTTTTGCCACCCTCGGGAATGGGGGAGCATCCCTCCTCGTCTGAGCAATTCTAGAAGCACTTTCTGATTTTCCAGCTCATGAGAAATGCGTATGTTCTCTCTCTGTGCTTCAAGATACTATTTAAAAGCAAGCAAAAGACAGCAAGCCTGGACTTTACGCCTATTCTAGACCTTCCTCCCCACCTGCGTTGCCCTCATGCCCAGCTAGTCCATGTGAGCCAGGCAGTTGCTGGCTCTGTGCTCCACACACGGTGTGTCATCTGCCCGAGACACCCTCCCCTGCCCCGTTCCTAGGTAGAAGCACCTGAGCATCATTGGGTCTCCAGAACTTAACCGTTTGGAACCGGCCCCAGGGAGTGGCACCACCCTCCACCGTAGCTTCTTGCAACAGAAACCCAGGAGTCTTTCTTGGTAGCCCCCTCCCTCAACCACATGCTCCTCCCATCCCCAAGTCCTTATCCATTCCGCCTCTGAAGCAGGTCTTAAAACCCCACCACTCTTCTTCCCCAGGGTACCACCACCTCCCATCTGGACCACCTGCCCACCCCAACGTGCTCTTCTGCAGTCTGTTCTGTCTGGGGTGACCAGAGTCACATTCGTCAACGAAATCAGGTCATGTCACGTCCCTGCTTAAACCCTCCAACGGTGCCCACAGTGCTTCCAATAATATCCTACTTCCTGTAAGAGCCCCGCAGGATGGGGCTCGCCTCTTCCTTCAAACCCACCCCACCACTCACCCCCTTACTCACTGCTCCAGATGCTGGCCATTCTCCAGATCCGAGAGCACACCAGACTCTTTCCTGCTTCAGAACCCCACACACCCTCTCCCCCCCGCCAGGGCTCTCGTCCTGCCCCTCCCCACTCGCCAGGACCCCAGGCTCTGCTAGCTCTGCTTCAGCTTTCAGTACAGACGTCACCTCCTCAGCATGCCCACTCCACCTGTCCCCCAGATAAAACTGTGGCTTCCCACTATTCTCCACCCCAATACCTGAGTTCTCCTTGAAAACACTTATCACAGTTTATAACCGTATATTTATTCGTTCCTTTGCTCGCTCCGTGCGTCTGTCCCCACTAGAGGGGAAGTCCCAGGAGGGTGAGGACCCTGTCTGTTTTGTTCATTATGGTACATCCAGACCCGAAGCCAACACCTGGCACAGGGCAGGCCCTTGACCAGTACGGATGCATGACGAAACTCAGGGGCGCTTTCTCACGGAGTTCATCACTGGTAAGAAGTGGTTCTCAAGCTGGGGCCCTCGGTAAGGTAGGTGAACCCCATATCAGCGGAAAGTGCTGAGGTCCAGAGGTCGGCAGCAACACAAGAGATCCCCTCCAAGGTAAAATGAAAAGTATTGTGTCAGGTACTTCCTGCCACAGAGAGACAAGCACAGTGCCTGGCAGGCCGCTGATATTCCAGATCCAGGAATACTGCTCTGGTCCATAAATCAGACGACGCCAAGCACTGCCAGCTTCATTGGGAACCAGACGGCAGCACAAGGAACACTGCCACTCGGACCCCACGACCCGGAAGATCCTACAGTATTAGAAGTATTGGTGGTGGGAGGGGGGGCTCTGAGGGGCCTCTGCCAAACCCCAGCAAGAGAATCACAATTCAGGAGGCCCCTGGGGGGTCTGCAGCAAGGCCACGCCATCTGCGACAGAGAAGTAGGTTTTTGAAAAAGAAATCCTGCTGTGCCACTGGACCCTGATAGAGGTGGAACACCCGGCCATAGCTTAAGAAGTGACCAGGTGTCCAGGACTGCCCAAAACAAGCTGGGTCTGTCAGACCCACCAAGACATAAGGTTGGGGATGCCCTGGAGCTGTCCATCCTAAAACAGAAGGGGTGTCTCTGGGATGGATTATAAGCAGGACCAGAGGGTACAAGTAAGCTGCACGAGCGGGTGGCCCAGGACCCCCATCATGCAACAGAGCTGTACTTGCCCCCTTCCTCAATGCACACCTGTGGCTGTATGAGACACCCTTCACAAATCCTCCCAAAAGGCAGAGTTTCAAATAGAGCGCCTGGCCATTGACTGTGTGGAAGGAGAAGTGGTATAGATTAGAATATATACAGACTCGTGGGCAGTGCTGAGTGGCCTGGCTGGGCGGACAAGGATTTGTAAAGAAAAAAACTTAAGATGGGGCACAAGTGGTTTGGGGTGGAGGCAGGTAGATGGATAGATGGGAGTGGTCCAGGTGTGAAGGTCTTTGTGCCACCGGACAGCACCCGTCACCAGCCACCCCCATGTGGAGAAACCCCATTGGGAGAGGTAGAGGCTGCCCACGGGCTCCTCTGGCGTTCCTGCCATGATCTCTTTCTCAATTGTAATGGTAAATGGATAAGTGCAAGAACCTTAGCCTGAGAGAGTCATGGTGAGTGGGGTCCCAGGCCTTCATGCCACCAGGTGAGCCCTGAGACCAGCAGACGTTCCAGCCGAGGGGAGAGGAATCTGACTGAGGTCAGGGCCGGGGGACCCCCACCATGACCATGGGTTGCACCTGGAGACTGGTTTCAGTTCATCCACTAACCTTGCTCTTCTAAGCCCCCCAAAAAGATGGTGACAAGAATCCTGAAGGAGCTGCTCCCCAGGGGTATAGAAAGGAGGGGACTACAAGGGTAGGCTGGGCTGGACGTGGAGATGCGGCGACCAGATCCCCCTAAACAAAGGCTATGTGGCCTCCAGCTGTCACCCCGTCACGGGGCACCCGCACCCGGCTGCAGAGACCAGCCTCAGTCAAGAGCTCACCCTTCTCAGAGCAGCGCACACATGGGTACAGGAGTGCGAAGGCCCGGCCTGGGCCATATAGATGGCAGGGCCGGCGGGGTGCTGTGAAGCCTGCATCCTGGCTGGACTGCCTCCCCTGCCCTCCCACAGGTATTTATCCCTAATCAGTGCCCTGCCCGTCAACCTCCAGCTCAGTGTCTGCTTCCTGAGAGGACACCCTGCACAGGATGGGAGGTAGGACCCTACCTGAGCAGCTACACTTTGACCAGTTTTAGATATCGGGGTGCTGTCTTACTCCAATAGGGCTGCTATGACAAAACCCCCACAGACTGGGTGGCTTAAACACATTTATTTCTCACTGTTCTGGAGACGGGGACATCCTAGGTCAAGGGGTCAACAGATTCAGCATCTGCTGAGGGCCCACTTCCTGGTTCATAGACGGCTGTCTTCTTGCTGTGTCCTCCAGTGACGGAAGGGGCAGGAGAGTGCTCTGGGGTCTTTTCTATAAAGACACTAATCCCATTTACCTCCCAGAGACCCCACTTCCTAATACCGTCACATTGGGCATGAGGGCTTCAATGCATGGATTTGGGGGGACACAAACATCAATCCTATTGCAGTGCTGTGTTAAGCTGCCTTTTTCAAAGGGATCCACGGCTGAAAATTAGAAAGTTATGAAAGCCGTTGCACTGCACAGCACTTCCTCCTAAATGCAGCATTCCCAAAGAGAGCTGAGAAGAAGCAAGAAGAGGATGAAAGACATGGCAAAAACAAGATGGAGAAGAAGAGGAAGACATCTGGGTCCCTCAGCCCAGCACGAGGTCCTGGGTGATGCTCGGATTCCTCTCTGCCCTTCCTCCCACCTTCTCTCTCTCTCTCTCTCTCTCTCTCTCTCTCACACACACACACACACACACACACACACACACACACACTTTCTTTTTCTTTTTTGGCTGCGCCGAGTGGCTTGCGGGTTCTTAGTTCCCCAGCCAGGGATTGAACCTGTGCCCCATGCAGTGGAAGCGTGGACCCCTCACCACTGGACCGCCGGGGAACTCTCACACACACACTTTCAGCATTCCACTAGACTGGAGCCCCTCGAGGGCAGGGACGGTGCCCATTTCTCTGCGTAGCTCAGGTGGGGCTCAGGCAGGGCACGTGGCATCTGCTCAGTACATGTTTGTTGAGTGATGTGTAAGGGCTCTTAGGAGGTTTGTGCACAAGCATCGTTTAGCTCGTAGGTCCACCTTTATTTCTATCGCTCTAGCTATAGAATAAGTCTTAAAGTCAGGCAAAATGCTTTCTCCTACTTTATTCTTCATTTTCGAAATTACTGTTGACATTCTAGTTCTTTAGCTTTTTCATATACATTTTTGAATAATCTTGCCTATATCTACAAAATTCTTGCTGGAATTTCCATAGGAGTTGTGTTAAACCTCTTTATCAATTCAGGGAGAATTCACCTCTTTACTATGTTGTCTGCCAACATGAACACAGCCTGTCTCTCCATTTATTTAGATCATCTTTGATTGATTCCTTCAGTACTTTGTAGCTTTCAGCATACAATTCTGTACAAGTTTTGATAAATTTACCAAGTATTTTTCTGAGCATTTAGAAATGGTATTGTATTTTTGTGTTTCTATTTCTATGTGTTTATTACTAGTTTATAGAAATGCAATTGATTTTTGTATGTTTATCTTGTTTCCTATGACTTTGCTGAGCTCGCTTACTGGTTCTAGAAGTTTTACTGTAGATTTCCTGAAATTTTCTATGTAAACCATGATGTCATCTGCAGATATGCTTAGTTTGATTATTTCCTTCTATTTATAGTACATGATCCTAACTTTCCATTTATAATGATAGTGCAATGTTTTTATGCTCACCTCTCTATATAAAGCAGATAGCCAACAAGGATCTGCTGTACAGCACAGGGAACTATGCTCAATATTTTGTAATAACCTGTAAGGGAAAAGAATCTGAAAAAAGAATATATATATATATAAATATATTTATAAATATATTTATATATATATATAAATTGAATATATATATATATAGCTGAATCACTTTGCTGTACACCTGAAACTAACACGACATTGTAACTCAACTATACTTCAATAAAAACATTTCTAAATAGTGTAATGTTTCCATTTTAAACAAATTTATATAGAACACAGTGAATTGGTTTAAATAAAAATATTAAATAGTCATAGAGGAAGCGCACAGATAGGGCAAAAATTGTGATGTGCGACATGGCTTGAGAAACCCTGTTTTATATCACACAACGCTCACACTAACTCTGCCAGGCAGGTTTACATGAGGAAATTGAGGCTCAGAGAGATGAAGCGAGTCGTCTAAGATCTCACAGAAAGCAAGAGTCAGTGATGGGCTGCACACCCAAGCCTGCCGGACCCCTCAACCCCTGCAGCCCCATCTCCTCCCTGGCTGTGGAAGGAAAAAAGGGGCGGAGTATCAGGGGTGCACCAGGAGGGCTAGGAGGGAGCAGATAGGAAGGGAAGATGTTATTATTGCCGGTATTAGTTGGGTTTGGGCCTTATATTTATGGCACTAACTCCTAAAAAGCCCAGGAGTTGGCCAGTGAGGCCAGCTGTAGGTAAAGATGCTGAAAGAAGGCTTTCACACGCAGTTGCAGAATCCAGAGGGTCTTCACCAGTGTATCTGCTGCACCAAAGCCCTTCTAGACACTCAACCCCGCTCCTGTCTCCATTGGCCACCCCAGTTAACTCTGACGCCAACAGCCTTATCAGATCTAAGAAAAATCTCTCCCTCCAGCTAGATGATTCATGACATCACTCCCCTCCAGGGAAGCTGGTAAGATGACCTTCCATTTGATGGAGGAGGAGGATTCATTTTTATGGCCTCGCCCCTGCTAATGTGTGTTTAGACAGGGCAGGACAATCAATATTGAAGAGAGGATGCTGATTTGACTCACCGGAGTTGAGGTAAGGACGCTGCCTCCCCATCCATTGTTATAAATCACTTTAAGGGCCTATCGATCTTTCCCTGGACACCAAGGGGCACGAACCCCTGGGGCAGCAGCCTGTCAGGCCCCTTAACCCTTTCTGATGTCCCCGCTGCTGGCAGGAGCCATCAGCTAGTAACCTGCCCTGGGACAGCGGCTGGCTTGAGACTGGGGCTGAGATGCCCCCTTCTGGGCCCAAAGCCTAGCTGAACCAATGCACAAGTGTTGCTTTCAAAGCATGTGGGAAATAAGGAAGTGCCCTTCACCCCTACACACACACATGCACACACACATGCACACACACATGCACATTCACGAATGCACACACACCACACTTACACACACCCTTTCAGACACACATACAGAGACCCGTGTAAACCTGGATACCAAGCTAAAACAAAGGCATGAAGCTTCTAGGCAAGCACTAGGCCTGTAACCATTCCTTAACACCAAAAAAAGGACCATTCAGCGTCTCTCCAAATGTATTCATTTTGATCTGATTCCACCCCTTGGGAAGATGGGAGAAGGAAGTGTAATGGATTTTTCTCTGGGCCACCCCAAATTTCAGGGACAACTTTCACGTGGGTCACCCCTACCTCTGCCCAGAGATGTCACCCGTACACCTCACGGTTCTCAGCCAAAACGCTACCGAGCACAGGTGCACCATGGAGATAGCTCTGGAGGTGTCCCAAGTTGTTATTGAAAATAATAATTTACAAGAGGACTGGGGGATATTTTTATAACTTAGAGCAGAATTCGTCCCTGGAGTAGCATCACTACCAAGTATTTGAATCCCAACCTGCTTTCTTGATTTGGGAATTGCTCACCCCCGTGGCCTGACATATCTCTATCATGACCACCCCCAGTGGTCCTTCATCATTTCAGTGTGAATTGTAGCATCAGTGGGGTTGGGGGCTGCATAGGACCGTGGAGGGATGGGGTCCAACAAGCAAATGTGGTGCAGGTGTGGGTGCTGGAAAGTTTGTGCTGTAGCAAGGGGGCCCCTGTGGAGAGCCTCCATCGTCCTCAGTGAAGGCCGATCTTGGGTGGCCTCTGAGGGGTCTTCTGCTGGTCCTATCATGGCCCAGTGGACACCTCTCAGGGGTCAGGGTCAAGGGTGCTCCAGGGAAGAGGAAGCAGGAGGTGGGTGGTAGGGGGAGCGGTGACATGCTCTGCACTCTCACTAACCTCGAAGATGTCTCCATCTTCATCTTAATCATAACCAGCTCCATCACTTTTATGGAACTAAAACCAAAACTTCCAACACGAATAGAATCAGATGCTGCTACTTCCATAGGAAAGGGAAGGGGGAAGTGAAAGGAGGGAGGTTCTTGCCTGACACCCCCTCCGCTGCTCAGCCCCTTGCCCCTCACTGCTCTTCCTGCTTCATTCTCAGCCCCTCCAGGCCACCCTCTCCAATGTGACAAATGGGATGGCCTTCCCAAGGCACCAAGAGACCACGTCGCCTCCCACTTTAAAAGCTCCGTCTCCACCACTAAGAGGAAAAATTCAGCCCTCTTTCGCTAGCTTTCAAGATCCTTTAAAGTCTGGCCCCAGGGTGGTGGGGGGGGCTTCTCCACCACAGACCCCACGCTTCCCAGGACACCCTTCCCAAATACTGCATCCCACAGGGCCCCCACGGGTGCTCTCCCCACCTCCTCGCATTCCTTCACGTTCCTGCATCATCACCCCCCAATTTAGGTGGAGAAACGGAGGTCCAAAGAGACTGCGATGTTGTCCGAGATCATACACTTGTGAGCTGAAGACCACACCTTTTCTCCCGAGGGAAAGGGGCAGATGTTTAGGCCGTGATGCATTTTCTCTGCCCTCTTGCAGCCAGGGTGGAGCAGAGACAGCATCGCCCAAGGGTCCCAGGCAGCTCCTGTTCTTCCCCAGCTTCCCCCTCTTCCCACGGGGTGTCCTTTGATGGGTCACCGAACCTCTCTGTGCTCTTAATCTGTAAAGTGGAGCTAAAAACACAGCCTGGGATGACTAGAAAGATTACTCTGGGGGACGAACATCAATTCCAGGACCCCTTGTTAAATGTGTAATGACCACCGAGAGCAGCATCCCGTCAGCCAGATGTCGCCCCTTGGGAGGTGGGAAGAAAGTGTGTAGGGGCTGGATCTGAGCCACCCCAGATTTCAGGGAGAGCTCTGATCTGGAAGCCCCTGGGACATCCTTGAGTCTCCACCCCATAAGATTAGAAAAAGTACGTGCATGCCTGCTGGAAACCAGAAGATCTGTGATCAACGCGTGGGCTGGGGAGATGAGAGTGAAGGACGAGGCTAGGAAAGAGCCGAGAAACACCACTGTGGGCCAGGTTCGCGCAGAGAAGTGCTGATTTGGAGAATCATTTGCTTATAGGAGAATCTACCCATACCTTGCTGTGTGACATGGGTGAGTTCCTGAACCTCTCTGAACCTCAGTTCCTACAGCTATAAAACCAGTACATTGAGCTAGCCTCTTAGACCTTTCCAGGCATTAAAAGTCCATGAAATATCCCCTCCGCTTCCCAACACTGTGCCATGAGACACCCTGGGGCATGTCATTGCTCCCATTTGCAAAGTGGGCAAACATTTTCACGTGAGACTCGGTGACACACATTGCTCCCAAGTTTGCAGAATGAGGGAGGGGCTGGGCCAGGAGCAGAACCGGCTCCATCTGCCTCCAGGGCGGGGTCCGGCCACGACCCCAGGAAGCCTTGCCCTCCCTCTGTGCAGGCACTGGCCTGAACCGGCTGGCTGGGCCCCCAAGCCTCCCATGCTGGTGGGATGGCCTCCAGGCACAGCCCGTGTGTCCTCCACGGCAGCGGCCCTCGCCAAGCGGCCCTGCCCAGACCGCACGAGGAGCTGGCTGCAGCCTGCCAGCCTGTTTCTCATTTAGAGCGAACCCCGGCTGCAGCCCAGACATTCCAGAGGGGACATCCAGACGCCAATCCTGCCCAGGGCTTGGGAAACCGGGCTGCAGGCAGCCCCGTGGTCAGAACGCATCACAATGTTTTTCCCTTCCCTGTCGGCATTTTTTAAGTTGCTTAATCCCTCGAGGAGTCTGGTCCACTCTTCGGGGGCGCTGACCTTGGCATTCGAGGCCAATAATGAAAATGACGAGGCAGACCAGGCTAGACTCCTCTTGTGTCCCGTGCTCTCCTGGGTCAGCCCTCCTCTGCATCTGTGCTCAGGCTGGTCTCCACCCCCTGAGACAGGCTTACCTCCAGCTGGGAGTCCAGAATCTTCCTGGGAGAGGAGGCCCTGGAACAATAGAATTGCCATTAATTACATGTCAGCTGCAGGCTGAAGAGACGTCCCCTCACCCCTTCCCGGGATGGTGCAGGTGGAACGGCTCTAGCTGTCCGTGGAAGAGTCCTACCCTTCAAAAAGCCTTGAGTGAGTTAATTATAGATGGCCTCCTAATGACGGCAGTAGCGCTCCTGAATTCCACCAAAGTGACAATTTGCCATCACCGTAGAGACGGCTGCCTGTGCTGCTGGCCAGCCGGACATCTGCGCGAGAGGCCCCTCCTTCTCCTGCTGCGTCCTCCACTCCTGCCCAGCTCCTGGATTATCCCTGCTTGGCTTGTTAGTCAAAATAAATTCTTTCTCCTGTGAGGGCTGCCATGTCAGCCCCAAAGGTAAGGCTTTTTCCTTTTTCCTTTATCTTTTTTTAACTCTGATTTATAAACCCCCTGCTAATGGGACCGGGGGCTTTAAAAAAAAAAAAACAGTTCCCACAGTATAGTGGGTCCTCAAAAACTCATAGGATCCAGTGATTCCACTTCTGGGTATGCACCCAGAGGAACTGAAAGCAGGAACTCACATAGATATTTGTGCACCGTGTTCACAGCAGCGTTCTTCACACTAGCCAAGATGTGGAAGCAATCCAAGCGTCCATTGACAGATGAATGGTCTATTCATACAATGGAATATTATTCAGCCTTAAAAAGGAAGGAAATTCTGAACATGCTGCAGCATGGACGAAACTTGAAGACATCATGCTAAATGAAATAGTCCAGTCACAAGAAAACACATACTGTAGGATTCCACTTATATGAGGTACCCAGAGCAGTCAGATTTGTAGAGACAGAAAGCAGACGGTGGGTACCAGGGGTACCAGGGGGAGGAGGGGAGGGGACTGACCCCACTTGGGTCCTACATCCCTGCAGCCTGTGGTTGGGGGTGGGTGGGTTCCAGTGCTCCGATTGGCCAGTACTGGGTCCCGTGCCCACCCTCGGAGCTGGGGGTGGGGTCGGCCTCGGTCAAACCCCCTGGCTCAGAGGCAGTTAAGGGGAAGGGCAGCTGGGCTGATGAGAGCACATCCACATCCCTGGGCCAGTTTTGGTGTACTCCCAGCATGCTCTGCAAGGGGGGAAGGGGGTGTGATGGGGGGGGGCCATGACCCACAGCCCGGCCTCCTATACCGCCTGCCCCTGCATCTCTCCCAGCTGCCTCGCCCACGGGGCAGTCTCAGGGAGGGGGGTTACGTCCTCCTTTATGTACTGAGAGTGTCTCTCCATCCTGCAGAGAGGTACAGAAACGGGTGCTCAAAGGAATCCTTGCCAGCTTCCACTCACTGGTGTCCCCGTATCAGAGTGTGCTAGCTGCTGTAACAGATGACCTCGAACCTCAGTGGATTAACACAGTGAAGGTTTCTTTCTGATTCACATCCAGTCCACTGACGGGAAGGGGGCCTGGCCTGGCTGCAAGCAGCTACCTGCATTGCATCCATCAAGTGGGCCCATCACCTCCTCCCCCTGCCCTGGGCCTCAGAGTGTACGCTGGGGTCTGTGGCCTGTGTCTGCCGCCAGTGAACAAAGAGAAGACACGAGACACACCTGCTCAACCCAGAAGAGGCAGTCACGTCTGCTCATCCACCACTAGTGAGAGCCTGGCCCAGAAAGGAGGACTGTCTGTCCTACCTACCCCTCCCTGCTCCTTCTACGCTTGCCCTGCCCCCAGGCCAAAGCCCTTTGTCCTCACAGCTGGACTTGGTCTTTGCCTCTTCCCCACTCGCCTTCCCACCCTCCCCCACTCACTTAGAGTTTCAACGTGGTGGCCTGGAGAGCTTTTGCTCTCCCTAAAGGCCTGGCATGCTTTGACCTCTAGCCCGCAGGACGGCAGGGCTGGTACCTGACCCCCCACTTTTGGAAAGGTTTGAGGGTGGAAGGTGAGAGGGCTGGGTAAGGACCAGCAGAAGGATGGATGGTTGCAAAATAACGCCCACAGCACCTGGGATGCCTGCTGTTACCCTGCTGGCCTCTGTCTCCCCTCCCCTCCCCCACCTCCTCCTTCAGCTTCTCTCTCCAACACCGCCCAGTCAGGACCCTCAAATGGGGACCCAGAAGATACTTACACAACGTGTGGATAAGCCAGCTCATTTTGCAGACAGACAGTAAGTGGGTTACAGGGGTGGGCCCAGACTTGGTGTCCCCTCGCTGCCCCGGGCTGGTCCCCTGGACCACTTCCCAAGCCCTGGTCCGGGAGAAGAGGCACCGACAGGAAAGAACCGGCATTCACGGATCACCTGCTAGGCACCCAAGCCTGTGAAAGTTGTGCTTTGCCTCATTTCACTTAGTTTCCGACTCGACGTGACAGGTAATGCAGCAGGTCCCTCTGGAGAAGGGAGACATTGAGGTTCAGAGAGGTGAAGAGGGCAGTCGGCTAGCTGTGAGGAACAGGGGCAGAGCCAGAGGGAGCCCAGAGCTGCTGTCACTCACCCCCGTCCCTGCTGTGGATCCAGGAGCACCGACGCCCCTGGACACCAGCTCCAGAGAGCACGTGAGCGGGGCTCATGCAGAGCAAAACAGGGGAAGGGAGAATGAGAGCCCATCGCACAAAGGCTCAGCCTCCGAGAGAGGAAAAGGAGAGAGAAAAGAGAAGCAACGTGGCTAAAGCAAAGGTGCTGTGAAAGAAAAGCCAAGATCCCTAGTTAAAAACCCATTTCACCGTAAACGTGAATCCATCTACTAGAGGCCAAGCCCCTCAGCTGGAGCTGCCACCTCGTGATTTGCACACCTCCCCTCGTTACTTAAGACAGACTCAGCGGCCTCAGAGCCTCCGTAATAATACCTTTCCCAAAACATCCCAGATGAACATTTCTGTTTGAAACTTAAGGAGAATTCTACGACGGCTGCAACACATTATATAAAAGGCCAATGATCAGAGGCAAGGCCTTGGCTTCTGCTGCCCCCCACCCAGGGCTGAGGCTCTGGTGCCAGGACAAAGCCTGAGGAATGTGGCCACGTGTGGTCCGTGGCAGGAGGAACACACGACCAACGTGGCCTGGACTTGAACTGTGGGATTCTGCTCACCCCCCGAGGCCTCCAGTCCGCCTCCGGGAGCTCCAGCCTCCCCTCTGTGGCCACCCAGGTGGTGTCCAAGGACCCGTCCCCACCAGCAGGTGGACACGTGCCCCACTCTGATTCCAGCCCCCAAACTACTTCAATAAGAGCAGAAAGGGCTCCTGCCTTAGGAAGACAGAGCCTGAAAAATAAAGGCTGCACTTTGGCTAAAACTGACCTCCTTTTCCCAGGACTGGGGTGTTCATCACCACAGTTTCTTTCATTTCTCTCAGCGGCTGTGAAGGCAGGTGATGTAACTGAATCCACCGCACCTCCGGGTTTGTTGAGGGCCCCATCATTGCTCACCATGGCCGTCATACTGACCCGCAGGGGGCTTGCTTACCGGCCGTCCCTCCCTCCCATCCAAGTGAGGTCGGGGTGACAGAGAGCCTTCTAAAATCCAGATCTGACCAGGTGACACCCCAGCTACAAACACCACCATACTTGCTCAGCCAGGTTCTTCAGCCAAGAACCTAACAGCCCACAAATGCTGGCCCATCCTGACCTTTACTGACTCTCAGCTCTCCTCCCTGCTCTGGCTGGACTGAGTGACTCATGGCTCCTTCCTTATACCTCAGGGCCTTTTCACATGCTACCTCATGGACAACCTCCCCACCCCACCCCATGCCCGGCCTTCCTCCTTCTCTGCCTAATTCCTGCTCCATCCTTCAGGCAGACTCTCCCCCAGGAAAGCTCTGCTGATCTCCCACCCCTCCCCAGGCTGGCTCTGTGCCCCATGCAACCTCCGTGGTGACCTCTGCATTAGCACTGCCTGGTTCTGAGCCTGTCTCTCCCACCAGCCTGGCAGGTTCTTAGGGCCGGGACTGGACCCAAGTCATCTCTGTGTCGCCAGCACCTGGCACAGGCCTGGCACATAGTAGGTGCCCAAGAAAAACGCATTGCATAAATGAACTGTGCTGAACGAGACACACCAGCCTCCTGAATGGCTGAAGGCTAATGGGGGAGGGATTCGTCAGCTTGGCCAGGCAGGGCTCCATTTCCCAGAATTCACTCCCTGAAGGCTTCCAGGAGGAGGGGCCACAAGACACATCTTCCTGTGACACGTGGAGGGCAGAGGTGACACAGCGGTCTGGGGCAGGGACAGGCACTCTGCAGCCCACGTATGTTGTCTGGCCTCCACGCGGGACAGCGGACGGGCCTGTGCCGGCTCCAGTCCCCGCACGATCCTTCAGCTCTCCACCTCATGGGCCGTGTCTGCTTCGTGATGAAGGGCACCTGTTTCTCCAGGCAGGACACCCTGGAGAACATCCCCAGGATTGGAGGCAGCAAAACGGGCACTGCTGCCCACGCATCCCAGTGCCTTCTGCACGGCTGGGATCCCGTCTTCCTCCCGACCACCCTGCTTCTCACCTCACTGCCCTCTTCCCTTCCCAGCTCCCTGCTGAGCAGCCCAGAAGCTCCAGCATGGGAAGTGAAGCCAACAGATGCACAGGGACTGCTTACGTAGCCCCCATGCTCGTGTGAGCTCAAGTCCCTGCGTCAGGGGCTTTCATACCTATACTCACATAAGTTCCAATCGTTCTGCCTCTCCGCACCAACCCCAACTGATACAGGAGACAGGCCCCCTACCGGCTCAACAATTAGACTCAAACAAACAAACGCTCAGATGCTGGGAAAGCGAAAGCAGCATGGACCAGGGATGCGAGGGAAGGTGACCAAGAGGAGTGGCTCTGAGCTCAGCCTTGAAGGGCCGGAGCATCTGATGGAGGAGGTGAAGGGTGCCCCCAAGCTGAGGAAGGGGACCCAAGTGAGGACCGGTGGCCCTGCCATGCCCCATTGGGAACCAGCCCTCCACCCAAGGGTCTCAGTCCCCATCTCCTGCTCCCAGGCCTGAGGGGTGATGCCATCCCAGACCTGGCGGTTTGGCCTTCACCCAAGCCCGTGGTCCCCATCATCTGGAATGAAGGTCAATCACAGGATAAAAATGCTTTGAGC
Organism: Pseudorca crassidens; assembly: GCF_039906515.1. Classification (NCBI taxonomy): domain Eukaryota; kingdom Metazoa; phylum Chordata; class Mammalia; order Artiodactyla; family Delphinidae; genus Pseudorca; species Pseudorca crassidens. The sequence goes on along the minus strand of NC_090296.1, from coordinate 6,654,585 downwards.
CAAACATTAAATTGGAGAGTTAAGGGCTGGCATTTTTGATTAAGAAGACAGCCAGGTCCAGGGTGGTACAGGAGGTGGGGTTTGGCCAAATCTGAGAGCAGAGTGGAGCTCTGCCTTACTTCTAGAAGAGCACAGGGAGATGGCCAGCCCATGGTGTTCCTTCTACTCAGCAGGGCTGTCCAGGGATAGTGATGTGGCCACAGCGGCATGAGGGTCTGTGATGCGACAGACGGTTCTTAGTGGCCTGGGAAGTGGCCCTGGGCCTCCCTGAGGGCCTAAAAGCAGCTGGGAGACCCTTGGAAAGGCAAGGAATTTTCCAAGGACCACAAGGAATCAGGAGGTCTCAGACCTGCCAGTGTAGACAGGTGGACCGTGCACATTCCCCTCCATGAACCCCTTAGGATGTACACTCAACCCCAGGGTGAGGGGTCACCCTAAATTAACTGGGTTACATTTCTGTCATTTGGAATTAAGTCCGGTCATGAAACCTTCAAGGAGGTCCCTGGCACACCCCTAGGTAGAGGCCTGAGATTTGCACAGAGACAGACCTCCAAGTTCCTATTTCAAAACGACCCCCATGCATTCACCAGCATTAGAAATACAGCCACCTCCAGGAGGGCCAACAGCTGTGGGGGAAAGATTTTCAGTAGCAGTGGAAAAAGCCAGGGCAGGATTTAAAACTAACCAGCAAAACCAACTGGAAACAGCAGGGGAACTTGCTGTGAATGTTGGTTTCAAACGCACCCCATCCATAATTACTCGTTCAGAAAGTCACGATTCTCCTGCCAAAATCGGACCTCCCTTCACTGATGAAACCCCGTTCACACCACTCCCTCTTTGCTCTGCAAAAATGAATTTCACTCAAAAAAGAAATTAGAAAAATAATTGATGTAATAACCATAACCTTGAAACTACTTCTGCCAGAATTTAAGAGCAGAAGGGAAAGGAGGCCCCAAATAAAGGCATGGCGCTGAAAACTGAAAACGTAAATTACTTCTAAGCACTGACTGCACCCACTTCTCCGCCAACTCTCTGAAGGTGAACAGGAGTGATCCCTGCTCCACAACTCGGGCAGCAGGACCAAACGCTGCTTCAGAAAGCCCAGTCCTCAGACCTCAGCTGCCACAGCTGGAGAGAAAGGACCAGCTGGTCCTGCCTCCCATTTGTATATAGATGGGGAAACTGAGGTGGAAGCTCAAAGCGTCTCTGTACAATTCACCATACTCCCTTTTTGCTGTCTCAGTGATGATGAAGGCCTAAACCAAAGTGATTCTGCATCAGCCTGAGTTTCTGAGCATCCATGAAAAACAGAGCCTTCCCACTGACCAGTATTAGACAAGTAGCAAGAGCCAACATTAAGTCTTTGTTGTATTTAAGCCACTGCATGTGGGGGCTGTTTGTTACTGCAGCGTAACCTATCTTACTCTGACTGATGCACACTTTTGTGGTGATGACACGGATTCATTGCTCTGGTTTTTCTTAGTAAGGTCCACAACGGCAGGATTCACATTTCATTTTGGCTATCATGACACCCAATGCCTAGCACATAGTTGGGCTCAGAAGACCTTTATTGAAGCAATGTATAAACAAAGACTCAATGGATAACCAACAAGGACGTACTGTATAGTACAGGGAACGATACTCAATATTTTGTAATAACCTATAAGGGAAAACAATCTGGAAAAGAATATATATATAACTGAATCACTTTGCTGTATACCTAAAACAAACACAACATTGTAAATCAACTATACTTCAATTAAAAAAAAAAAAGACTCAGTGGATAATGAGCCGAAAAAAACAAGACGATGTAAACTGACGTTTCCTGAATCAGCGAGAAAAATCCGACACGTGCAGAAAATGACAGCCCATGCTTCAGGGATAGATGAACGTGGCACACAGGCTCTTAATTCTAACCAAAACCCACCTAAGTAATGATTAGCTATTGCCTTCTAAAGGGAAGGCAAAGAGATCCAGACCACTTGGCGAAATCGCCCTAGGTCACAGCTGGCATCTGAGCAGCCAGCCCAACTCCAGAGCCAGGGCTGGTCCCCTGCCTGCCCAGCCACTCACCTTCCAAGGCAGGAATCCCAGGGTGAAGCTCTGGCCCTCGCTGTTCACCTGTCCCTCTCTGTCAGACCTGCACAGGTGAAAGCTCAGAGATGAAGTGAGCAAACACGTGTCAAATGTCAATCTCGTGTCAGCCTTCAGATGCCTTTTTTGAGAATATGGAGCCTGGAGAAGTCAGGGATTCTCTGGCCCAGAAAAAACGCTGAGCTGCCTCCCAGAGGTCCTGCATATTCTCTCGCCGGGGCCTCCATTTCTCCTATCGGTATAGCAGACACACTGGACAAAACAAAGTCAGCCCTAGGACCCATTCCAGCTCTAAAGTTCTCCAGTTCCTGTGCACATACCTCTGACTGATGCAGGAAAGTCAAACCCTTTTAAGAAAATCACTAAAGCCCTAAAATTACGTGGAAGCCTTTTGAGATCCCTGAAAGAAAGGCATTTGCTAAATCCCCTCTATTATTTCCAAAGGATATTTTCTATTATTATTATTTACCAAAGGAATTTCTGGACAGAGTTTAAGTGCCCCAGAGCCTACAAAATAATCATCTCTTCGCAACATAACAAAAGGATCTGAATATTCCTGGCTGATGACTTTTTCTTTGAAACATGTTCTCCACTGAACAAAGGATTTTCTTTCTTTTTTTTTCCAATTTGTCCAAGTTCAAGTGAAACACACACACACGTACATAAAACCTCATTATGATTACCAAGCTAGGAAATTTTTCACATCAGCAAGAACACGTTCCTAAGAGTGGTGATTCTCATTTCAAACATGGTCAGGGTCACCCACAATCCTGGGGACTGTTTATCAGGAACAAGACAAAAATGGTATCTGTTTACTTAGAACTGTGAGCCAGATTTTGTGCCAAGACCTTACACGCACTAGTTCATTTAACCCCCTGCATAACCCAGTGGAATGATGTTTAGTCTATGCTGGCCTGAGATCACGAAGCTGGTAGGAGCTGGAATTGGGATTTGACCTCGGGTCTACACAGACTCTCAAGTCCTCGCTTTTAAGCATCACACCATGTCCTCTCCCAGGCACTATTTCATTTAACCCTCATCCTCCAGCCCACAAGGCAAGTTTCGGAGCCCCGCTGTACAAACAGGAAAACTGAGGACGAGCTGGATCAAGTCATTGGCGGAAGGACACACAGAGCGAGCGTCGGCTGGTGAAGCCCGAGGTTCTAACTGGTCCACCAAACCGGAAAGCGTTTTCCCTCCTTCCACAGTACTTCCGAGCGATGCAGGCGTCAAGTCTCATGTTCCCCTGGTTTGGTCCTAGCTTGTGGTCCAATGCGCTGCTCGTGCCAGCTCCCCAAATTTCCAAGTCTTAAGTGAGTGAAAGAACAGAGGGTTCTTTGCGGTGCCAGTGAGCATGTGTGGCCAAAGGACAGATTCAATCCTGGAGTGAAGGCGGAAAGCTCTGCCTTTGGTGGGCATCGCAGCGATGCCTCCTCGTGTCCAGGGACCGGGGCCCAGGCAGTCGTTCCACTGCGGGCAGCTGTTTGCAAAGGTTAGTAACTCAGCCCATAAAAATGTGCGGCGAGTTGCAACTTGGCACCGTCTCCTTCAGACGGGGAGAGAAGCTGTCGTTTGCAAAATATGGTTCAAATAATCTCATCTCCTCCGCACCCCCCCGCCTTTTTTTTTTTTCCTTCCTTAGTTTTAAGAGTGTAAGAAACATAGAAGTTTTGTGGTTTCGCACTGGTCTTTTTATGGTTCGAAAGACTCCAAAATACAGTTGATTAAAAAAATGCTTCTGCATAATGCCGGCCATTGTGCGGGCATTTTCAAGCATGCCATCCCGCGCTGGGCCTTCGGGGACTTGGATGTTCTCCGTTGGCTTAAAGAAACGGTTTTGTTCTCAAACAAAAGAGACATCCTGACTCAACAACTGTTTGTGTCTTGACCTCTGCACTCAAATCCCAAATCTGCTCACAAAAAGGAACTTGATACAAGAGAATAAACACGGAACTTGGATCCAGCCAGGAAAACCTAAAGCCTGGCTCTGCCTCTCCTCCGCTCTAGGACTCTGGGAATCTTAGGAATCTCAGAGGAGCCCCACGTTCCTCATCCCTGTAACAGGCACAGTAAGTTCTACTTGTAGGGCTGTTGAGAGACTTGAGATAATATAGGTTAAACATAGAGTCAATCATTTCTTTTTCCTTTTTTTAAAACATCTTTATTGGAGTATGATTGCTTTACAATGGTGTGTTAGTTTCTGCTTTATAACAAAGTAAATCAGCTATACATATACATATATCCCCATATCTCCTCCCTCTTGCGTCTCCCTCCCTCCCACCCTCCCTATCCCACCCCTCTAGGTGGTCACAAAGCACCGAGCTGATCTCCCTGTTCTATGCGGCTGCTTCCCACTTGCTATCTGTTTTACATTTAGTAGTGTATATAAGTCAATGCCACTCTCGCACTTCGTCCCAGCTTACCCTTCCCCCTCCCCATATCCTCAAGTCCATTCTCTACATCTGTGTCTTTATTCCTGTCCCACACCTAGGTTTTTCAGAACCATTTTTATTTTTTAGATTCCATATATATGTGTTAGCATACAGTATTTGTTTTTCTCTTCCTGACTTCACTCTGTATGACAGACTCTAGGTGCATCCACCTCACTACAAATAACTCAATTTCGTTTCTTTTTATCGCTGAGTAATATTCCATTATATATATGTGCCACATCTTCTTTATCCATTCATACGATGATGGACACTTAGGTTGTTTCCATCTCTGGGCTATTGTAAATAGAGCTGCAATGAACATTTTGGTACATGACTCTTTTTGAGTTATGGTTTTCTCAAGGTATATGCCCAGTAGTGGGATTGCTGGGTGATATGGTAGTTCTATTTTTAGTTTTCTGAGGAACCTCCATACTGTTCTCCATAGTGGCTATATCAGTTTACCTTCCCACCAACAGTGCAAGAGGGCTCCCTTTTCTCCATACCCTCTCCAGCATTTATTGTTTGTAGATTTTTTGATGATGGCAATTCTGACTGGTGTGAGGTGATACCTCATTGTAGTTTTGATTTGCATTTCTCTAATGATTAGTGATGTTGAGCATCCTTTCACGTGTTTGCTGGCAGTCTGTATATCTTCTTTGGAGAAATGTCTGTTTAGGTCTTCTGCCCATTTTTGGATTGTGTTGTTTGTTTTTTTGTTATTGAGCTGCATGAGCTGCTTGTATATTTTGGAGATTAATCCTTTGTCAGTTGCTTCAGTTGCAAATATTTTCTCCCATTCTGAGGGTTGTCTTTTCGTCTTGTTTGTGGCTTCCTTTGCTGTGCAAAAGCTTTAAGTTTCATTAGCTCCCATTTGTTTATTTTTGTTTTTATTTCCGTTTCTCTAGGAGGTGGGTCAAAAAGGATCTTGCTGTGATTTATGTCATAGAGTGTTCTGCCTATGTTTTCCTCTAAGAGTTTGATAGTGTCCGGTCTTACATTTAGGTCTCTAATCCATTTTGAGTTTATTTTTGTGTATGGTGTTAGGGAGTGCTCTAATTTCATTCTTTTACATGTAGCTGTCCAGTTTTCCCAGCACCACTTATTGAAGAGACTGTCTTTTCTCCATTGTATATTCTTGCCTCGAGTCAATCATTTCTTCCAGAAATAATTGTTGAGTACCTACAAAATGCCAGGCTTTATTCTCAATAGTGGAAAATGAACAGTGAGCAAGCAGACCCCATCCCTGCCCTGGTAGAGCTCACGTTCTTGTTGGGGAGAGACCCTAAATGGGTAAAGACATAAGTGAGATCATATTTGATGACAAAGTCTTTTTTATTTTATTTTATTTATTTATTTATTTGGCTGCACTGGGTCTTAGTTGAGACATGCCAGATCTTTAGTTGCAGCATGCATACTCTTAGTTGTGTCACGTGGGATCTAGTTCCCTGACCAAGGATCAAACCCAGACCCCCTGCATTGGGAGCAAGGAGTCTTAGCCGCTGGACCACCAGGGAAGTCCTGACAGTGTCCTGAAGAGTGGAGCAGAGTAATGGAAGAGAGAATGACTGATGGAGGTCCTGACAGTGTCCTGAAGAGTGGAGCAGAGTAATGGAAGAGAGGATGACTGATGGAGGTCCTGACAGTATCTTGAAGAGTGGAGCAGAGTAATGGAAGAGAGGATAACTGATGGAGGGGGTGGGCTGCCTTAGCCAGAGTCATCAGTGTGGAGCTGGCACTTGAGCTGAGGCTGAATGATACGAAGGAGGTAGCCATGGAGAGATGGCTGGGGCAAAGGGTCTGCAAGGGCAAAGGCCCTGGGGCAGAGTGAGAAGGCCACGCTAGAGCATGTGAGCTATCAGGAGGAAGGAGGTGAGGCTGCAGGGGAATGCAGGGACCAGATCAGAGGATGCCTTGAAGGCCACGATAAGGGGTTGTATTGGGCTTTGTTCTATGGGCAACGGGAATCCTTTGGTGGGTTTTACGCAGTGGAACTACAGGGTGTCTGACCCTGCTAGATGGAGTCAGGATAATGGCAAGATAAGTTGGGAAACAAGGAGACCAGTTAAGAGAATTTCTCAGTCTAGCAAAAGATGATGGACTATCATGGCAGCAATGGGGCTGGAGAAAAGCATATAAATTTGGGGGATACAGCTGGGAGGTGGGGCCATGGACCAGATGGCACCCAGAGAAGAGAAGAGAGCCTGGGGGCACCCGATCTTTAGAAGCTGGGTAAAGGAGTGTGGGAACAGTGGCCAGGGAGGTGGGTAGAAATCAGGCGAGTGCAGTATTCTGGAAGCGCTGCAAAGAAAGAATTGGGGGAAGGAAAGAGTGGTTAGCTGAGCCAAGTGAGCAAGTTGAGAACAGAGAACTGCCCGCTGGATGTGGCCAGATGGAGGTCATATCAGTGACCTTGACGCATACCCTTTCTGGGAGGGAAATAAGAAAGTGGAGCCTTGGGGCCTCCCTGGTGGTGCAGTGGTTGAGAGTCCGCCTGCTGATGCAGGGGACACGGGTTCGTGCCCCGGTCCGAGAAGATCCCACATGCCGCGGAGCGGCTGGGCCCGTGAGCCATGGCCGCTGAGCCTGCACGTCCGGAGCCTGTGCTCCACAACAGGAGGGGCCGCAACAGTGAGAGGCCCGCGTACCGCAAAAAAAAAAAAAAAAAAAAACAAGAAGGAAAGTGGAGCCTGCAAATGCAGGCAGCCATCTTCACAGGTTCAGTGCATACAAGGTAATTTAAGTCCCTCCTTTAGGAATGGAAATTGAGTATCTCACACCTACCATTGTTAGAGAACTTTAAAGTTTAGAAACAGATTGACATCCATTGTCTTATTCTGGTGACTTATGTAGCTCCTTTCATGATAATAAAAATATCCATAACGATAACTCTTGATCCTCAGATATCCAGTCGGTATGGTAGACTGAGCGGACCCTGCATGACTGTCCACCCCACTCAGTTCAAACTGTTAAAAATGTTGGATACGAGGTAACAACAACTGATTTCCATACAAAGCCAATTTCAAAAGCAAAGAAAGGAAAATCTCCAGGAGCTCAAAATGAAGTTAAAACTCGAACTAGAGGAGTTGATAAACGCTGAAGACAAACAACTCACAGGGTATTTGGACTGAATTATAGGAGCTGGAGTCTAGGGGAAGAAAGGAAACTTCAGGCTTAAGTAAGGCAGAGTATGTGTCTGACCCCCTTCCTAAAGCCAGGAACCATGAAGCATGGCCCATCCATGGAACTCCAAGCTAAAACATTATTATCAAATCCGTCCAGCGCTGATAAAACCCACAGGATCCTAGCAGTGAAGCATATGTGAAACTACCAGAAGGGGTACCTCTAAGACTCCAGAGAACAAGGCTCCTATGAAAAGCTGCCCCATTAAAGATGAGCTCACAATAAAAATTACAATCCACGGGAGCAAAAAATCCACCCTGAGGTCTAGTACAATCAAAAGACATAGCAAAATAGAGAAATTCACCCCAAGAACTAGAAATAAAAAGTTGAAACTTTAAGCATATGTAAAATCTTCAAAGAAAGATAGGAAGAAATACATACAAAAACAAGGTTGCATGGAAAAGTAAAGACACATCTGAAAAGAACTAAATGGAGATGCTAAAAATGACAACTACAATGAATAAGATAGAAAAGTTCAATAGACAGGTTAAATAGAAAAATAGATGCATTGAAGCAAAGATATTGAACTCCAAAATAGACATTTGGAAATCACACAGAATGTAGATAAAAAAAGAGATAAATAAATGGATAATATGAAAGCATAATTTGAGACCTGCATGGCAGAGAGAGAAGCTCCAATCTATTAAAATGAACTATTTTCGTGGGTCAAAAATGGTTGACTGTCAACAAATTCATACAGTTCTACTTACGATGCCTAATAAAAGTGATGGAGAGGAAAATAAGAACGAATGTGGAAGAGAGAGACGATGAAGGGCTGAGCGCCGGCAATTTTTCAGAATTGAAAACACACGAGGCTCCACATCGACTCAAAGCCATGTAAACAGAGCATGGTGGACCTGTCAAACAACCAAGACAAAGAGAAAAGCTGAAAGGTCACCAGAGAGAGAAGACAGGAAGGACCGAATAATAGCAGACCTCCTGTCATCACTCTTCAAGTGTAAAGACTTATGGGAGGTCCTAGCAGCCCCCTGCTCAAGAGTGAGAACTGTAAGGGACATTTTCAGATGTCCAAAGGCATATCACCCACAGACTCTTACTAAATAAAAGTACCAGGGGCTAGAACGAAAGGATCCCTGACTTGGTGTTTTAAGTTTCACACCAGCTCTTCACCTCAACAGACAGTAACAAGCACCAGTTATTCCAGGTCTTGAGCCAAATCCTAGGCATGGAAAGGGGAGATGCTCACGACTTGGTGAATAATCGGGTCCAGCTCCCTGATTAAGCAGATGTTGAGCACAAGACCCTGTACCAGTTGCTGGGACATAACCATGGAGAAATAACAGCTCACCTAAAATATATCCAGGTTAGGGCTGAATCACCTGGCATCCCTTGATCCATCCCTGCATCCGTTCATTCCACTTCTTGAGCACCTGCTCTGTGCTGTTCTAGGCTCTGAGGATATATCAGAGAACAAGAGAGACAAGAACCTGCCCTGAGACGTGTGCATTGTGGCGTGGGGAGGGCAGAGAGACAAAGCCATCCACGGGGGCAGCACGTCAGAATCACCAGAAGCCCTTTGGGGCCCAGCCTTCCATATTTGCATCTGTATCCACAGAAGTTTCTCCAGGAGTTGGTCCCAAAGCGGTGTTTGGAAACACTCAAGGACAGAAAAGGAGGCTGGCCTGGGAGTGAGGAGTTTGGGGCGCCCCTCCAAGAGGAGGAGACCAGCCTCTGAGTCAGTATCAAATGTGGTCAGTCCTGCAAGCCTTCCTCGAGTTCCGAGGGGGTGTGCACAGTCCTGTGAGGGAGAAAGACTCATGCAGAAAGAAATCCCCTATGTGATAGCACAGGGTACTATATTCAGTATCTTGTAAAAAAAACTATAATGGAAAAGAATCGGGGAAAACAGGAATATAGATATATACATATAGATGTATAACCGAATCATTTTGCTGTACACCTGAAACTACCACAATATTGTAAATCAACTATACTTCAATTAAAAAAAAGAAAAGAAAAAAAAATCCCTGGTGTGCTCCCAATCAAGAGGGAAGAAAGGAGAGACCTGGGATCCCAGCACACACCGGGCTCTACCCCTGAGCCCTCCTCGCAGAACACAGTGAGGAGTGTCTAATAGCAGGTTGTAGAGGATGCGCTCAACTCGCCACTCGGCCTGAAAAATAAATCAACAGCTTTTGTTGCCAGAAAAGCCATAGCGGCAAAACCCCCTGTGAGGTTTTAGGGCCGCACTTGCTTGAGGCTTCCAGTCCTTGGGAACCAGCGTGTTTGCATTTCCAGAGGGAGGGCCCTCCAGAAGCATTGGTTAAACCTGCTACAGTTGGCTGGTGTGTGGCTTTGGAGTCCCCAGCTGGCCCTCACCACCCCAGGGTGCCCTGAACCTGGGCTCAGGTGTGAATGGCAGGGAGATCACACTGGTGGATTTGGCGAAATCTCAGGGCATCGCTCTGCTACGTCGCTCCCCTTCCTAAACCCAGTTTTCTTATCAACAAAATGAAGATGATACTCACTCTCCCAGTCCCGGGGTTATTGTGACTTTTCTAAATGAGATACATAGATAAAGCTCAGAATTCAGCATACGCTGCTGACTTATAATACTAATACCTGCTTACTGCAGCATCACTGGGTTCTTACCAGGAGCTGGGCACAGACACAGCTGTCTTCGAGCATCACACAGTTTAGTCGCTTAACTGGATGGGTGGGCATTTTTATTTTTCCCGTTTCATAAATACCGAGGCTCGGAGAGGTTAACTGTGGGCACGTGGTTAGAAACAGGGCTTAAACCCAAGCGCTGAGTGTGTGTGAGCCTCTGGCTGATGGAGGCTACAGGAAGCAGCACTGGGCACACCCGGGGGCCTGGCCTGACTCTTGCCCTTGACCTCACCTTCTCTCCTTTTGTTTCAGCAGCCCAGGCTGCTTGCCTGGGCTGTCCCCAAACACCTTCTGTTCCCAAGGACACCAGAAGCGTGGGCTCCGAGACAGCGGGACCCCGAATCTGATGCGCCCAGGCCTGTCAAGGAAGAAGCATGAAAATGTATTAAGCAGAGTGGGAATGGATTTTTATGATTCCACCAAATGTCTGATAGTGGGAACATCGCCCACGACAAGAATGCATCAGCTTGAGAGAGAAGCAGAGAGCGTTTCAGGACACCTTGTGCTCATGGCCTAGTGACGGCAGCTTCCAGGTGGATGACAAAGCGGCCCAGAGGCCTCCCTCCCTCTCCTCGCCCTTCACGCATCCCCATGCTACAGATGAGGAAACAGACTCAGAGAGGTGCCGTGACCTGGGGCCCATGGTTAATAAGCAGTGAAGCCAGGATTTGGTCCAGACACAGGCTCCAGGCTCAGGCCTCTCACCCTGCCCACCCTCACTGTCCCCACAAGGCCTAAGCTGGGAACCAGGCAACACGCAGTGGGGGAACTGATCCCACTTAGTGGAGTTGGGGCAGGCTTGCTTGAACTGGGCTCCCGGGAGCTACGGCCGCTCTGCCACCCCCAGGCTGTGTGACCCTGCAGCAGGCATTGGCCCCGGCAAACCTCAGTGCCCACATCTGCAAAGGGGGCCCATGAGCTCACGGGAGGGTCAAGTAGGGCCGTGGCATTTGTCTGCTCTGCAGCATGCAGACAAATTTGGACTTCAGTTTGTGTCTGCAGAGCATGCACCCTGGGCCAGGAGCTATGTTAAGCCCTCTGCAAGCATTAGCTCATGTTCTTTGCCTTTATGGTGATGATTCTTCTCACCCACACAACAGCAAACCAGTTCTGGAAGATCTCCAGGGGAGCAGAGCCACCTCCAAAGGACAAACTCTTTCCTTGAAATAGTATTTCACTTGTTTGTGAAATTCACCACGTTCAACCGCACCAACTTCCAGACTTCGAAGTGTCTTACGCCGGCACGTTCACACGCTAGGATGGCCAACAAAATTTGAAATGTCGAGCAGAATGCAGACTCGGCAGAAGAGATGCTACCTCTCCCTCGGCCTCTTTATCCCCAGGGTTTGAGTAGGCCTGACGCATAGTAGATACTCAATAAATATTTCTTGAATGAACGAATGAACATAATAATAATAATGGACATTTGTATAAAACATTACAGGGCACATGCCAAAGCACATTTCCCAGCCATTTTTCGATCTTAATGAGAGGTGGTTGTTATGATCCCACTTTGCAGATGAAGAAATGAAGGCTGAGAGAGGGAAGAATAGGAATCTCCTCACTTTAATGGCAAATCAAATCCTCTTGGCTTATTGGATTCCTTTTCATTCATCAAGGCTTAGGTCACATGTCACCTCCTCCAGGAAGCCTTCCCAGTCTTCCCCACAATTCATCTTTTCCTCTCCTATCTCCCAGAGCCCTTCACCAACTTCTGTTATTTTTCATTCATACCCAGGAGATATTGGGATTGGCTGTGTACATGCCCGCCTCCTCCTAATGACAGTGTCTTTTACTTCTCACAGCCTCAGAGCTAATGCAATTCCCAACACACAGTAGGTCCTCAACCAATGCGTACTGCCTGAAATATGTCCTCGGTAATTTACTTGTGGCTAACATGTCAGAGCTGGAAAAGACTTTAAAGATCCTCTATCATTTCCTCATTTAATAGTCCTGTGTTATCCAGACAACCAGCAGCAAACATGTCTCCTAAGTCCTAACTCAGAGCTCTCTCCAACCACCAGACCCCAACTAACACCTAGATTTACCCTCTTGTGCCAATTGCAATGCACTGGCGATGGTTGCCCCTGGCTGAAATGGAAAGAGTGCCATGATCAATTAGTAATGTCTGTCACTGATACAGGATGGAAGTGTGGCAGAGGGCTGTCAGCTGACCATGGCATCAATTCAGGCTATTCACATCAATTAGAACTATTGTTGATTGATAGCTTCTGCAACCAGGATGGAATTCAAAGGTGACCCATCCTGTCCTCAGAGTTCCCCTATCCAGCCCTTCTCTCCTGCTCTGCCTGTGTTTGTCTCTCCAATTAGTTTGGCATGTTCCTTGAGGGCAAAGACTGTGTCTGATTAATTTCTGCACTCCTACTGCCTGCATGTAATACAAGGTCCTCTGTGAGTGTGGGGAGAAAAATAATTAAATTAAACTTAGTTCAACAATGATGGGTCCATAAGGTAAGTGGGTGGACATGCAAATGGACAGTGGAATCTCAGATAACACTCCCCCAAATGTCCTGTCTGCATCAGCCTCGCCGAGATGGGAACAGGAGAGAACTTGTCTCCCCGGGGTTCCTGGATGCAGGATTCTCACCAGCATCCAGGAATGCCTGCATGAGCTCATACTTCAGGGGTGTGGAAAACGCACGCTCATCTTTCTAGCTGTGGGTCGGCACATTAGCAGAATATCCACAAAATATAGGTTTGGGGAAATCATCCTATAAAACGGAATGAACCATTTTCCAAAATAGAAAATTGCCCAATCATTAAACTGTTGTTTTTTTTTTAACCGTTCAAATATCCATGGCCTTTATTCCCAACAGCCCTGTTCCTGCTGTGTAATGAAGGGAGGAAAATGTGGATTTATTTGCATTTTATAATATCCCATTCTCTGTATGAGGCTCACATGCCAACTCTGTGTGAAGAGACATAAATATTCCAGTTCAGTTATAAAAGCATGGAGGTTTGGAATTCTGAACCTCCTGATTTCAATTGTTTACAAATTCTTTCTCTGTGCTGTGATTTGTTCAAGGTACTTAATAAGCAGACAGGTCTATAAAAAGACAGAAGGCACATTGTTTTTCATTAAAGATGACCCTAGGATCTCAATCCTTCAAAAACAGATTCTGCCTTTACCTTTCCCGGAAGAATGGAAACCTTAAGATTTTTGGAAGCAAGGAAGGGGAAAATGAGGCGCATAAATTATAAACAAACAGCCCCAAACAGAATTAAGTCTCAGTTACTGTTCCAGAAGGTGCCTCTTGCAGCTCCACTCCTGCACATATCTAAGAACCACAGAAAGGGTGGTATCTCACCCTGGGATCCCGACCTTGTGTGAGTTGAATGGGGTGCCTGTCAGGATGTAGCTGGACGCTGCTGGGTACCCATGCCCAGGTACTGGCTTCAGGTCTTCTCGTGATCAGCCTTATCTAGTTTGGGGAGATTCCTGTTTCTGTGTTCCCTGTGAGTGTCCTCGATCAAGCATTCATTCCTTATTCTAAATGGTGGACAAAGCATCTTTTTGGGACAAAGCACTGGGTGGAGCTCTGAGGACCCAGAAATGGAGGAGATCAATTCTTGCTCTCCCAACCCCTGTAGCCAAGAGCAGAGTCCCCAACTCCACTGAGTGTAGTGCAAGGGGCCCAGTACCAGGCTGCGGTTGCCTGTGAGAGCTAGTGTGGGGATGATTTTGTGATTTATAACAAGAAATATATATTTGGTCTTCCTCCCTGCTTCTGGCATAGATGTCCTAAAACCCTTTGCAACTCCTAAGTGATAAGAGAGATAAAGGTGTCTTGATATTCATAACAAACCCCTTTCAACTTCACCTGAGTTTATGGGAGTGAAGTAATTTTTGGAAAGCACCTAAGGATGGTTGCCAGGGGAACCAATCATGTGATTGGAGGGCTGGAATTTTCAGTTCCGCCCCCCCTGACCTCCAGGTAGGGGGAAGGGACTGGAGGTCGGTGAACACTTGGAGATTCGAGGAGGGTTACAGGCTTGAAGAGGGTATAGACTCTCCACACCCCTTCCCCCATATCTTTCCCTAGGCATCTCTTCCATCTGACTGTTCCTGAGTTATATCCTTTTCTAATAAACTGGTAATCTAGTAAGTAAAATGTTTCTCTACCTCTGTGAGCTGTTCTAGCAAATTAATTGAACGGGGGTGGGGGTGGGGGAACGTGGTCATTGAAATCTCCAATGCACAGTCAGTCAGAAGCGCAGGCGACAACTTGAACTTGTGATTGGTGTCTGAAGTGGGGGCAGTCTTGTAGGACAGAGCCTTTAACCTGTAGGATCTGACGCTGTCTCCCAGTGGGTACCGTCAGAACTGAGTTGAATAGTAGGACACCCAGGTGGAGTCTGAGAACCACTTGATGTGGGGAAAAAATCCACACATGGTAATTGGTGATCAGAATCGTAGGGGGTCTAGAGGCCCACGTGACACACACACAAGGAGTCATTCTCTTTCTCAGAAGCCTTTAAAGCCTTCTTTGTACACCTGATTGCGATTTTTTTTTTTTAATTCATAGATTCAGTGACTACCACAGGGCAGGCACCCACTGGATACTCCTTGGATGTTAGCTTTCTTAATCACTGAGACTCACGGGACTGAGGCTCAAAGATAAGAGTAAATTCTCAAGACCAGGTGGCTGACCAGGATCCAACCCAGAGCTTCTGGCTACAAACTCAGGGATGGTCTCTTCCCAGAACCACATTGTGCCTTCAGAGATGAATCCTGGGCATCTTTAAATGCCTGGCTGACTCCCAGACTTCAGATGAATGAACACGTCTGCAGAGTGTGTACTGGAGAGGATGCTGGCACCAGAGGAAATGTGGCCCAGAGAGGGAGCTGACCTGCCCAAAGTCACACAGCACTAGGCCAAACCTAGAGTCCAGGTCTCCCGACTCAGTACTCTATGTACACGGCTCTGCACCACCTGCATGTCTCCCTTCCTTCAGTGACACATGGATTCCAAGTCAAAAACCATCTCAAAGGAGTAGCTGTAAATATTTTCCACCTGGTTTGCAGGTTAGCAAGATTCCTTTTCTGCCTTGCAGTTTTAGGCAATTTACGCTTCCATTCTCAAAACAGATTTCTATCCTAATAAAGACTTTTATTACTATTATCCACCTGTCATTACAAGGCATTAACAATTACAGAGTGCAGACTGGCTCTCCCACCACAAACCTTCCCCTCCTCTCTTGGCAGGGGGAGGGGTGCACATAAACAGAACATTTCATTAAAACATAGAGATGAATCTTTCATTTTTTTAAGCACTGCCAAGACGGTTACCCATGCTTTTGAAAACTTTGCTGTGAAAAGTCACTGGCATGAGCGAGAGGGGGATAAAAAAGAAGTGTGGGCTAGAAACCGTCTCCAGCCCCATTTTGATTGCCAGACGATTGACAAAATAATTTGTACCCGTCGATGCTCATGAAGGGAATTTTTACAATGGATTTGCCGAGCAGATTTTTAATTTTAATCAGTAATGAAAAAATGACAACCCCGATCACAACAAGACATCAGTTGCCGAATGGGCTTTGCAGCCTCTGTCAGGCAGCCTCCATCAGGGACCCGCACCTCCGTGAACATCAATCACTGGTTTCAAACTCCTGTACATCTTTGGGATTTAATTAGACATTTAAGTTCTTTACCCGCAATTTGCAAAACTGTCACTTACCAAAAGTGCAAGACACTAAAAAATGTTCTGTGTGAGTCCCAGGAGCTTGTTTATCTGCCTCCCAGGGGAGGGCTGGAAATTAACCTTCGGACACCCCCGATGCACCCTCACTCAGCTCCGGCCTCTGACCCACAGCTACAGATATTTTCAAAAAGCAAAAACTTAAAGGTTGATGAGTGTGGTAAAAAACAGCCCTCAACTCTGTTGTGGAAAGACAGGGAGAGGAGGAATCGATGTGATGGAGTGTAGACTTATTTTGAGACCTTCTTGGGCATGATGACTGGCCATGATACAGAAGACAGAAGGGCGTTAGAAGCAGGTTCATGTCCTGGCTCCATACCGTACCTGCTGTGTGACCTTGAGCCAATTACTTGGCCTCTCTGAGCCTTTGTTGCCTATAAACCTAGAAATCGATAAGTAAAAAAAAAACAAAAACTCTCATTAATGAATTGCAACGATTTATATAGAATTGCTGTAGAGTACTTTCACAGAGGTTGATTCTGCCTTGCTTAGAGGGCACTTTAAGCTCATGCAGAGAACCAGGAAATGCCCCACCCATCTGAAGAGGGATATAGACAGACACTCATGGTTCACGAAAGCAAAAGACAGATCAGCATCGCAACCTATCCTGGCAGGAAGAAGGCTCCTGCCTGCCAGCCCGGCACAGTGACCGCCTGTCCCGGGATCGCTGGCCAGCAGCTGTGACACGCACAACATATAGTATACTACTGTCTGGGGTTTTCATGTTCACCGTCAAAAGCCCCTAAAGCTGTGTTTTCTTTGAAATCGTTGAGGCTTGGGCGTTTTCATTCTGTTTGGTCTAGATGTCGCAGAAGTACATATTCTCGATTTAATTTTTCGTTGATGAAAGGGTGGTTGGAGGAGTAGGCTCCCAAGGTTTACCCAGGCTCTGAGCTGGGCTGCATCACTCAGGAAATAATCAGGGCCTTCTCCTTTAAGAGAACTTTGGCTTAGCGTGGCGCATATGAAATGAACATAAAAGGTGGATTGTGAAAAACCTATTACTCACAGATAAGAAATGCACCCCAGGCAAAGCTTAGGAGCATAAACTTCTCTTCTCGCTGAAGTTTCTTTCAAGTGATGGTTCCTCCCCACCCCTGAGAGTGGTGGTACCAGGGAATTACGGAGCCTGGAAGGGATGTTCTCACCTTGCACTACTGTCTGCAGTACAATGGGCAGGCACTATTGTTAAACCAATTCACTAGTCAAAATGACAACATGCATTTTGCAATTTCACCCCTGCCAAAGTTACCTGTCCTCACCTGGGTGAATCCCCACTGCTTTCCTGCAGGAGACAGACAAGCCGCTGTCTCATTACCCACTAACCGTCCTGTCTTCCAAGTGACCACAAGGCCCTTTCCCCGAAAAACGCAGCCTGTCCAGTCTGTGCTGCAGACTCACAGACCCAAATCTCAGGACGCAAGAGCTGACAGGCGCTAAGACTTGGCAAGTCCGGGCTGGAGCTCTGAGGCCAGGGCTCTCAACCCCTGGTTGAGGTGCCAACCTCTGCTGTGTGATGGTGGCAAGCCATGTACCCTCTCTGGGCCTCAGCTTCCAGACGAGGTCCTCTGATTTATGAAGCCATGACCATGGAGAGAAAAATGTGAATCCAGAAAAAAAAAAACCACAAACACAGGTTTTAGAATCAGCAGAACTAGGTTTCCATCTCAACCCTGCCACGAGTTTCCGCCTCTGTGTGTATCTATGTGTGTGTACCTGTTTTTGTGCATCCACAGTGCCTGGCCCGTCACGGGCTCTCAACAAATATTGATTGACTGGAAGAACAAACGTGGTCCTCCTCTCTGCTGCCAACAAGTGCAGCGTCCTCCAGTTAACACCTACTCCATTTTAAAGGAAACCCTGGAACCTGGCTTCCCACCCTGATGCTGAACAGAGCGTGGGCATCCCTCCTTCCAGAGTCCTCCCTCCCACCAGGGCCACAATCTGCGACCAGGACCACAGCAGAGATGCAGAACAGCTGGTCCCATCTCAGCAAGAGCAGGTTCAGGGTCCACACCCACAAAAGGCGCCCCTGGGCAGCATCACCCTCGGTGACCTCCCTGGCGCTATAGGAACAATCGCTGGGCAGAGCGATGCCAGCTCTCCGTGGGCCAGGGCGGGCTGGGGCGGCAGGTTCATGCACTTGAGACACGTATGTGAGCACTCTTCATAATAGGGCTTTGTCCTGGCCCTGGTGGGCCAGTGTCGGCAGAGCCCTGGGAGGGCAAAGGCGTCAGCCCACGTACACAATGCCACCTTTCAGCTCTGGGAGGTCCAGTCCAGAGCCCAGAAACACAAGGGCATCCAGGGAGGAGCAAGCCGGTCCTAGGAGGCCACCTGCCAATGCCTCTCCCTGGGGCTGAAGAAGCACCAGGAAGTCAGCACTTATTCCCTGGCCGATTACAAAGAGGGATGTGATACGGAGAGCAAGGAAGGGGGAGGAAATCTCTATCCATTGAGCGCCTACTGTGTATCAGGCCCTGTGCCAGGCACTTTAGATTCCTTATCTCACCTCTGGAAGGGTGCGTAACCACACCCATTACACAGATGGACAGACTGAGGGTAGACTGAGGTTCTGAGTAGTAAAGTGACTTGCCCACTGTCCCGAGGACCCCAGATGTCTCTGCCTCCAAGGCCTATGCCCTTTCCCCTCTTCCTCATAGAATCTCCCTCCCAAAATATCCATCTACCTCTCACCTCTGCCAGTACAGACCCAGCTGGATGGAATGGCATTGGGATCCCTGAGCACCCCTGCCCCATCCCCTGCAGCTTCAACCTCGCTCAGCCTCTTGCTCTACCTGGGTCATTCGGAGCACCGGGAACTTGCTACAAAATCTTCTTCCCCCGGCCACCTGCCAACTGCCCTGCAACACTTTCTCTTCTCCCAGGATGGGGCAGGAAAGGCACCAGAACCTGGCCTCTCCCCAAGGCTCCACCACTCACCCTTCCCCAGCTGGGCTGTGGCTCCCGGGGCCGACGCTAGGTGCTTTCCCCAGACTAGCTGAGGACCGGGCTGGACTGCCCTCCTGGGAGAGCTGTGGTTCACCACTCACCCTTCTGGGCTAAGCCTCAGCATCCGCAGATGGAAGAGTAGAGGCTGAGAAGACCTGCCCAAGCCCATCGAGGCTGTCATCAGAGACAGGAACGTGAACTCCGGAAAACCGGTCCAATGTGTAAGTTCACTGACCACTCCAGGCCTTTCTCCATGTCCACGTGCACTTGGCAAAGTGTCCAAAACAGGACTTATGTTTTGTAAAAACCTGGGGACTAAAACTAGAGATTCTTTACCAACAAAAGGCAGCAGAAGACGTAATAGGAGAACAGCAGTATAAGAGTTGGGTGGTGACCTGAGTTTTAGAAGCAGAAAGACCTGGGCTCAAGTGACAGATCCACCACTTCCAAGCTGTGTGACCTAGGGTGAGTTCCTTAACCTCTCTGAGCTTCTGTTCCATCATCTGTAGTTTGGGCAAAGCATCAGGCCCACCTTGTAAGTGTGTTGTGAGCATTATAAGAATACTCTTAGCACATGACAAACGCCCAAAGAAGGTTTTCTGTAAATGTTTCTATTGACCGTCTTCATTATCATCCTCGTGGTTCCAAGCCGAGTTGTGTCTCTTATTGTCTGGGGAACTTAGGCAAATTGGGTGTCCGTTTGTTCATCTCTATGGAAGGATCCAACGAGATAACCTACATTCATGTTTTGTGTGCCACCGAAAGGAAACAAGTAGCAGCAAGTCATACCATCTGCTCTCTGATACGTGTTTGCTTGTTTGCTTCACTTGGCAAATCCACTCGGTATGTCCAGTCCTCAAAGATACTGATAACCATGCCCATCGCGGACTGCGAGCTGTCTCCCCGCCCCCCGGGCATCCGTGGCATGGGGAGCAGACTCACACCAGCTCACAGGAGTTGACGGTGCTCCTGTCTTCCCAGCTCGGTGCCCAGTGGCACCCTTCGGGAGAATTGGCCAGAAGTATTTACACCATGGAAGCTGGCAACTGCTCCAGATAGGGAATGTTTGCCCCAGAAAGCCGGTTGTTACACATTCACAGCACACCGTGATCAGAGCCTTCATTTCATTTCCTTCTACAACCTCGAGACTGTGTGACGAGAGCCCAGGGACCACCCAGCCAGGTGCACGGGGGACTTAGACCACGGCTGAAATACCAGCCTTGGGTCGAGGGGCCCCATCTCACAGAGGAGTGAACGCAGAGCCGGACCCTGCCGCTCAACACACACTGGAGTCCTCCCGCCGAGTGACACCAGGTCATTAAAATGACAGGACCATCGGGAGGTGCCAAGCAAGGGGACACAGACCGCCACGGGCAGCGTCACAGCTCATAAACTGGCAGAGGCAGAACCATGCCGGCATCCAGAGGACACTGCCTCCGAGAGCAGCCAAATCCCGATGCAACTGAGCGCAGCCGCAGGGACGGGTCAGTCTTCGAGCGACAGGTCATCTGCGGGAATGATCTGTGTGTCCGCCCCGGAAATGTGGACACTGAGCGCGGGAAACAGACCCTCCCTCCTTCCATCCGTGCGGCTGTCTGCCAGCCACGGGTCAGGGAGCTCCTACAAGGGGAGGAAGGTCCAGACGCTCAAGGCGTCACTTGGGCACCACAGGACTCTCAGTTCCTCCTGGCCTCGGCCCACCCCTGCCCGTCCCCCTGTCCCCACCGCAGGCTCCCCCAGGGCAGGGATGGGGTGGGTGCTCTGAGCCCAGGACCCCCCTCAGTTTCCTCTCCATCCTTCCCCAGCGCCTGCCTCTCCCCTCCCCACCCCCCTCCCCTTCTTCTTCTTTACATCTTTCTCTTCCTCCTACCCTTTCTCCTCCATCCTAGTAGCTAATATTTATGGACACTCGACTGTAGGACCGGCCCAAGGTAGTCAGTCCATGGTAATGTCTCCTTCTGCCAGCACCCCAGGAAGGAGGTGCTGGTGAGTCCTCACTCCACAGCTGGGAAACCAAGCCTCAGAGCAGTTAAATAACTTGGCCAAGGTCACTCTGTTGTGTGCCCTTGATAGACTCAATGACAGAATACCTGCAGCGTCCAAGGAAGAACCACCCAGCAATTATTTAAGTGAGTGAATGAGAGACTGAAGGTATAAGTGAAATTTTGAAAGCCCAAATCTGATTCTGTGCCTGCCCTGCATAAAACTCTTCTAGGCCTCCGTGACCTTCAGACACCAGCCCAAGTCCTTGCCCAGCATTCAAGGCCCAGGCGTCAGCCTCTGCCCACCCGCAGCATCCTCTCCCCGACAGCCCACTCGGCAAGAGGCCCTGTCCCTCATGATGGGCCGCCTCCTGAGTCCAGCACGTGGTCACCCAGAGAGCACCCTCCATCCACCCGCCTGGCGATCCAGCAAACCCCTGCTCCCCGCTTCGCTCTCACCTACGTGCAGCCTCCTGTGAAGGCCTCCGGGTCCTCCCAAGCACAGTCAGCGACTATTTCCCTGTTTCCAAGCTTCCTTGGTCCAACACCTGTGTAGTGATCCATGGATCCTGCCTTCCCACAGGTCCTCAGGGTCCTAATATCTGGGGTTGGATTGTGTCCTCCCCCAATTCACATGTTGGAGTCCTCACCTCCAGTGCCTCGGGATGTGGTCACGATTGGAGAGAAGGTCTTTACGAGGGTAATCAAGTTAAAATGGGGCCATGAGGGTGGACCCTGATCCAATATGACTGGTGTCCTTATAAGAAAGGGAAATTTGGACACAAGAGAGACAGACATGTGAACATGAAGACGGCCGTCAACAAGCCAAGGAGGGGGGCTGGGCCAGGTCCTCCCTCACAGCCCTCAGAAGGAGCTGACCCTCAGGGCACCTCGATCCTGGACTTCCAAGACCATGAGACAATACATTTCTGTTGTTTAACTCACCCAGTTGGTGGTACTTTGTCATGGCAGCCCCAGGAAACTAACCCACCTGGGAGCCAGAACTCACCTCTCATATTTGTACCCCATGCCCGCCTCCATGCCTGCGGTCCCTGAGGCGTAGACTCTGGTGAGTAAACCGAAGGGTGATGGACAGGTGAGAACTGTGTTTTAGCGTCAAAACCTTAACAGATTTTTGCACTGAGTTTATCTGATAATTGAGGCTTTTTTCCTCTGCTGGCTAGCAATTTTCAAGTAATACACCCTGGTGAAGAGAAGTGGGGTGTGAAGCAGGAAGCTTCATTCAGTCTAACTCAAGAGCATTTATTGAGCCCCTGCTGTGTACCTAGAATAGGCTTAGACAGGTTCCTAAAGCTCTGGAGAAGAACCACGGTGAGTCACTGCAATAGAAGACTTTTTCCAACACACATGCTCACATGTACACACACACACACACGCACACATATGCACACATGCTCACACACGTGCGCACACACATGCTCACATGTACACACACACTCACGACATTCACGGGTAGAATTGTCTCCGTTTCAAGTTCTTCCTCTCCTAAATTTCTCTTAACCTTTTGACTTTTTGTGCTAGCATAAGATATCACCTAACATAGCTTCAAACTATATTTAGTGTATTTAGTCATTTTAGGCTTAAAATGCCAACAATGTTTCACGACATTCCACAGAGTGCATCACGACCCTTTCTTTTTTTAACTTGACAACCTCGGGAGTTTCCAAACTGCCGTCAAAAAAAAAAATTTTTTTTTGTTTGTTCTGAGGGGATAAGTAGGAGTTTACATAGCCATTCACCAATTCAAGTTCATTCACTAATTTAAGAGACACCGCCTGAGTCCTACTATGTGCAGGGCTCACGTGGGCAGTGGGCACATGGAGCAGACGAGGCAGCAAGAGCAGGGATCGTTTCTCCACAAAGGCCTCCCAGGCCTGTGGCACGTGGGGCCTGCACGGGCACCGAGGGCAAGGCAGCTAGATGAGGCAGCAAGAGCAGGGATCGTTTCTCCACAAAGGCCTCCCAGGCCTGTGGCACGTGGGGCCTGCACGGGCACCGAGGGCAAGGCAGCTAGATGAGGCAGCAAGAGCAGGGATCGTTTCTCCACAAAGGCCTCCCAGGCCTGTGGCACGTGGGGCCTGCACGGGCACCGAGGGCAAGGCAGCTAGATGAGGCAGCAAGAGCAGGGATCGTTTCTCCACAAAGGCCTCCCAGGCCTGTGGCACGTGGGGCCTGCACGGGCACCGAGGGCAAGGCAGCTAGATGAGGCAGCAAGAGCAGGGATCGTTTCTCCACAAAGGCCTCCCAGGCCTGTGGCACGTGGGGCCTGCACGGGCACCGAGGGCAAGGCAGCTAGATGAGACAGCAAGAGCAGGGATCGTTTCTCCACAAAGGCCTCCCAGGCCTGTGGCACGTGGGGCCTGCACGGGCACCGAGGGCAAGGCAGCTAGATGAGACAGTCCTTGCCCTACACCCGCCTGGGCCCTACGCATGGGGCCAGCACAGCCCCGGGTGCTGAGCGGTGGGGCAGCAGGTGATCGGCCGAGCCTTGGGACGAGGCTTAGCTGCCCTGTGCTGCCCAAACCACAGGAGCAAGCCTCGTATGAGGGCATTGGTCAGGAGGTGACCAGGGAACTCGGCCCAAAGCTTCCAAGCCCCGCCAGCTGTCGACCACAGCCCAGGAGATCGCAGAAGCTGCATCATGTATTTCCAAATCCCCTCTAACCTGCAATGCATTATGTGCACATCTGTCGACCCGCTGTGGGCTGTTTGAGAACTCAGCCTGCATCCCTGCCCTAGCCCACCGCCCGCCCCAGGGGAGCGCTCAAGAAACACTGCTTACAGCCCTTTCACAGCAGAACTTCAAGGTGGGGTCTGATCTGCCCGAGCCCTTGGGGCTCTGCCTTTCCCGGTTCAGAACCCCTGCTGGCCCAGCACAGCGCCGGCCCCACTGTTTGCAGACAGGCCCCTCCCCCCAGGGCCCAGACCCAAGCCTGAGTCATGAGAACTGATGGTTCCTGAGCAGCAGCTGTGTGCAGGCACGTTTTGGGCACCCACTGTCCGCTGGGAGGCCTGGGGTGATCCCACACACCCTGCGTGTGCCACTGTGAGCACATGCCCAGAGCAGCCACAGTCTCCACACCCACAGTTCTGTCCGGCTCCGGTCTGGACCCTGCACTGCACTAGCCTCCATCACTCACGGGATGTGAGGAGGACGATTATGACAGTGATGACACAAGGCCTGAGATGGCGCACTTCCCACAAGCCGGCACTGTGCCAGGCCCGGATGCTTACTCTCTCGTGTATTCCTCACCAGCCAGCCCTGGAAGGAAGCGCTCTTGTGCCCATTTGACAGATGAGGACACTGAGGCATAGCGAGAAGGTCACACAGCCCATAGGGGGCTGAGCCAGCTTCCCACAGACTCTGACCTGCTCTTGTAACCTCTGAGAGGACTTCCTCCCCACGCATGGGGGCTGTCAGGAGGTGGCCGGCTTTGCCCTGAGAGAGCCCTATGGGAGCTGCACACACACAGGCCCGTCATCCCCACCTCATGGGGGTGCTGGGCCTCCCGGGGCCTGGGAAGGTGGCCTAGGGCCAGGAGGTGGTGGAAGGAGGTTCCCACCATGGGCAGAGCCAGGTGAGGGCAGTTGGAGGTCAAGGGGCCCTTGTCAGGAAGTTGGATCCACGTTGGGGAAAAGCCACAGGGGTGCAGGGCCCGGAACCTGCTGGGAAGGGACAAGGGACAAAGACAGCTTTGTCTGACCTCCCGGCCAGCCAAGGGCCACAACTGTATGAGTCTGAGGATGAGAACTAAATGCCTTCCACTCGCACCCAAGGGTGAAGGGAGCCGCCTGCACCCTTTCCTCGCTGAGGGAGAGTGCACCTTTGAGCCTGGCCCAAACCCAACTCCGGCCATCTGTGAGCTGTGCGCCCCACAGAACATCAGGGAACCTCTTTGAGCCTCAAATACCTCCCTCAAAGAATGGAGACAGAAAATTCTCAAGACTTGTGTGTAATTTCAAAGCACGTTCTCCCACAGTGCCTGGCACTTAGTAGGAAAAGCAAATCCTCTTTTCTCCGGGAAGAAGCTAGAGTGTTCAACAA
Source organism: Pseudorca crassidens (assembly GCF_039906515.1). Taxonomy (NCBI): domain Eukaryota; kingdom Metazoa; phylum Chordata; class Mammalia; order Artiodactyla; family Delphinidae; genus Pseudorca; species Pseudorca crassidens. The sequence goes on along the minus strand of NC_090296.1, from coordinate 6,629,528 downwards.
GTTCTCCTCCCAGCCCTGGCCCTTTGCCTCTTCACTGGGCCAGTCCCCTCAGCTAATCCGGCTGAACTGAGTCCATGGGGAAGAGGCTGCAACGGTAGCCTTCATCATGGTTTCCCAGGGCCCCCAGGAACCCCACCATCCCAGGCCCTGAGCTTCCCTTGGCCTCTGTGAGGGAAGGGAGGGAGCACAGGCCTCCATCCCACACCTCATCTGGAGCCCTTACCTGCCTTGCCACATAGACCTGCCTGCCACCCAACTCTCCAAAGATACTGTTGTTCCCATTCTACAGATGAGGAAACCGAGGCTCAGGTGTTGGACTCCCTCAGCCAAGTTCACAACTATGGGCGCACCAGGATCCAAACTCAAGTCAGCTGAACCCCGACATCCAGCCATGTGTCCCGGAACCACGTGGGGCCCAACCTCACAGCAAGCTCATCGCACACATCCCAGCTCTGGAAATGCGAAACACTCCCCGGCTGGAAACAGGCAAGAGCGACCCGCACTGTGCCAATCAACCGGCGGAACATATGCATTTCAAGGATGGAACAGTTGTATGCTCTTTTCTACACAAACTTAATGTTTTGCATGTTTCTTTCTCAAACACCACAAGCTTTCCCGTCGCCATGTTGCGTAAGCCCCAGAGATATTTTCTCTCTTCTGTTGTACCCCACACAGCGGCTGTCTTCTGAGAAAAGAAATCGACCAAGGGACAAAATCTTGTAGATATTCCAGCCATTCACTTATCCAGCATAATTACCCTGCAAAGAGCAACATTTGGGCCTCAACTCACTAGCAGATAACTAACTGCATTATGCAATCAGTTGATGCGCAATTAGCAGGGTTTGCAACGTGCACGAGCTCATGGGGCCATCGCAGGCTTCCAGGAGTCCCCGTGGGCCAGGATGGACATGGCACAGAGGCACCCGCCCCAGGAAATGTGCCTGGAGGAGGACATTTGGAAAAGTGAAGGTGAGCTCCTAAAATTGGGGAATTCATCCAATCTGCCTTCACACGGGCCCAGTGACTTAGTCTGCTCAGGCTGCTATAACAAAACAGACAGGGTGATCTGACTCAGTCATTTATTTCTCATCATTCTGGAAGCGGGGACGTCCAAGATCAAGGTCGATTTGGTTCTTACTGGGACTCTCTTCCTGTAGACAGCCACCTTCTCACCATAACATTATATGGCAGGAGAGAGAGAGGGTTTGGTATCTCTTCCTCTTCTTATAAGGGTACCAGCCCTATGGAATTAAGGCACCACCCTTAAGACCTCATTTAGTCCTTTTCACCTCCTCACAGAACCTGTGTCCAAATACAGTCACCCTGGGAGTTAGGGCTTCAACATATGAATTTGGGTGCAGGGGGTGAGGGGGTGGAGGGATACACAAACATTTAGTCTGTAACACCCAGGGTCAACATTCCTCCCCTAGGCCATTACAACAGCCTCTTACCTGGCCTCCCTGCCTCCATCCTCTACCCAGCAGCCAGTGAGATCTTCCTAAAATCCAAATTCAGCCATGTCCCTTCTCTGACTCAGTGTCACCCTATCACCTTCAGGGGATACTCCCCCATGGCACAGAAGGTTTTCATGATCTACAATCCCCACACATCCGACCAGCCTCTGGTTTTGACACAGCTGAGTACCCACCCACCCACTCACTCACCTCTCTGCATGCACACACACGCACATAGGCACACATACACGGGCACAATGCCATTTCCTCTGCTTGGGCTGCTTGTGTCTCCCTATTTCTACTCTTCCATCTGTTGAATGAACAACTACTGATCCTTCAAGTCCAAGGTCAAGAATCGCTTCTTCCTAGAGGCTTCTCTTATCCCTCCCTCCACCTCCAGGCTGGATCCCAGCATCACACAGAAGCTGCTTCTTTACAAAGAAGATGACTCTGTGTTCCAAAGAGTAACCATTACTATTATTTTTAATTTTCCTAATCTAATGGGTAAAATACCAGGCATTGTTTTATTTTGCATGCTCTACCTTGTGAGGTTGGCCATTTTTCTACATGCTTGCCAATTGCATCCCATCCTGTTAGAATTATCTATTTAAATTGTTTACTACTAGAGTCTGTTAGTTTTCTTGTTAATTTTCAGGAGCTCATTACACAAACCAGGGACACAAAGATATTCACTTCCGTATTATTTATAATGGCCAAAATAAAGATGCTCAACGAGGGAGTCCTTTAAACATTGATAGTACAACACCTCAGTAGACTATTAGGCAGCCGTCAAAAATGATAACAATACAAACTTCGTAACCTGGACAAATGCTCATTGTATGATGAGAGGCCAAGGGGGCAGCCTACAAAATTGCTTTCATGTTCTGATTACAACATTGCAAAATGTGTTAAGTGTTGGTTCCTAGAGCTAAAAGGATGAGCAAGACAGCCCAGTGCACGAACACACAAACAGCCTGCTTTAATGAAGTGTGAGAATATTTCAGGACAGAGGAACATAGAAGGTACTGGAAGCTCAAAGTAGAGGCCTAAGGAAGGCTCCTTGAGGGCAGGAAGGAAGACTTCCTGTCTGAGTCCCAAAGGACTGAATTATCACTGATGTAGCCGGCGTCTGCCAGACCTGGAGCCCCAATCACTTGATGTTTGGGCATCACTAACCAGTCTTCCACCTGGGGGCTGAGTCTACTCCTTACAAGCTACAAACGCAAAACTGAACCAGCTTTATGCACGTGATCCCACATTCCTCCAGCAACTCTCCAAAGTGGACATTCTTATGGTTCGTTTTACAGCAGGGGGAAGTAAAGGTCAAAAGGAAGTAAAGGTTAGGTCTCTTGGGTTGGGTCACAGCAGCTTCAAACCCACAACAGAGAAGCACCAGGTCACGCACTCATCCTCCCGTGCACACATTTCTCAAACCTCCTGCACAAGAACCCCTTGGAATGACCGTTAAAAATCAAGATTCCAGGACCCACCCCATAGGACTGAGTCAGAATCTCTGGGGGTTTGGTCAGAGAATCTGGATATCGTTAAACAGGCCTCCTAGATGACTTGGACATTGCAGTTTGGGAACCAGTGAACGACATGCCACTGGCTGAGTTATTCTAAGAAATATCTGCACGTGCCTGGTTTGAAGGACTCCACTCCCCTGGCCTAACACTCCACGTCTATGGTCGTCATTGCTGGTGCTTTGCCTGCCATTCAGGACAAGATGCACTCCAGCATCTCTAAGAGCCAGCCCGTGCCCTCAGCTCACGCCTCTCCCGGGAATGCTTTCCCCTCCAGTTCCTGTTGGACTCATTGTTCTGTTTGGAGCTACTGTGCAAGCTGCTTTCCTTTCTCTCTCTCTTTTTTTTTTTTTTTGACGCCGGCAGCAATTAGGCATCTTCTATACCAAATGGTTTATGTCCGTCATCACTAAAAAAATCCCCTTAGCCCCGTTAAGCCTGGCACATTGATGGAGAAGCCCACATCTCACACCCACATCAGCTACAGAAGCCAAATGCTGGAAGCGGGCAGAGGAGGAGAGACCGCCAGCATCAGATGTCATTGGCTGGACCCAGGACTTGACCTCATCAGCCAAGGTTGAGGAAACAACCCAGAGTCACGTAAACCTGGGTTCAAGTCCCATCTGCCCTCTGCAAGCCCTGTGACCTTGACCACCTCTTTCACCTCTATTGGTCTCAGTTTCCTCTTCCACTCCATGGGCGTAATAACACTGCCTCGTAGGGCTGCTGTGAGGGTTATTCGACCTGATGTACGGAGTGGAAAATGAGACACATACACTGCTTCTCAACATGCCAGTTAGACACAAGAATGTGGATTTATTTCACACTCCAGAGTAGATTTTCTCTGTTCTTAGAGGAAGAGGGGAAGCTGCAAAGAAGGTAGAAAAAAGAAAGAAGAGATATTTACAAATAATGTGCATTCTTTCCATGTGTATTAAAGGGTCGTCAAACACTAAGAGAAAGGCGCGGAGGACAGGAGAAGACAGGGCATTTCCCGTTCACCTCCCATCTCACTCTGATCTAAGACTGACTTATTTATGGTGACCATCAAGGTCATGTCCGTCTGACCCGTTCCTCCCCCTCCAGTCCAGCCCCAGCCTCCTATCTAGTCTCCCAGTGAAGAAAGGCCACGCTGTTCCCTCTGCCCTGATGCTCTCTTCCCACAAAGAGCCACGTGCTCACTCCCCACTCCCTCCAGGCTCTGCTCAAAGCCCACCTCATCAGCCCAGTCCTTCTAGACAAACCCTGCCCCCCGCACAGTCTCCACCCCCCACACACACATGCATGGGTCACCGTCTGACGGTAGCAGCCTGACTCGTTTACTTGGTTGTATCTGCTTCTGCTCCCTAATCACTGGGACGTTGTCTATTCACACCCCCAGCAACGTGAATACGGCCTGAACGCTCAACAAACACAGGATCAACACTGCTTAATTCATTAATCAATCACACTGGCTTTATCTCATTGAATCCACACATCCAGCCTGACAGGTAGGAGTCATTGTACCCGTTTTATAGATAACAAAAGCAAGGCTCAGCTGTCCAGGCTGGCGAGTGATGGTACAAGTGCTGGGAATTCAAAGCCAGGTTTGTGTGGAGGCCAGGCGTAAACCTAACCATTTCACCTGCTGGCCTTGAAGGGGAAGGATGGAATAGTTGAGCCAGGTCGCTGAGGAGGGACGTACTGGACCAAACACAAAACCAAAGCACCCCCCGCGCAGCCTTATGAAAGGCCCACGTGACCTTTCAATCTGAATGTGAACCACAGCAAGGGAGCCTTTGGCTTCGTGCCTCTCTCCTTAAAGCAAGTGCCCCTTTCCCAGGGCTGCGGGGTGCAAGTGACCAGGACGCTGCCTCTCCAGGAGGAGCTGGGTGGTGCTGTTTGAGTACAACAGGACCCAGATAAGATGGAAACCTCACTGCTCCCACCGAGGGTCCAGGGGAGGGAGGGCAGGGAGAGCCAGCAGCCTTCGCTGAGTCTCCTGTGCCCAGGCTCACGCGAGCCCTTCCCTTCCATGCCCGCACACCTCCAGGGGGCACGGTCCACACAGACTAGGCTGTCAGAGGTGCCCCTTGTACTTACACAACATGTAACCCTGGGCATCGTCCCATCTTAGAGCTATGAAGACAGAGGCTCGGACACCGAACCTGCCTTCTCCAAGGTCCCCAGGTGATGAACCAGGATCCAAACCCAAGTGCTTCAGGTCCCAAAGTCCACACTTGGTCCACACGCCACTACCTCCTACACTCCCAGTTTCCTGCACATTATTCCATTTAGTCTTTGCTGTGATCCAGGAAGAGAGGTATTACCAATGATCTAACTCCTCCGTCTGCCCAAATCAAAGGGCCGTGAAAGGGACAGCCTCCAATGTGACTTGCCATCTAATAAACCCACAATCTTTCCTTACAATCATAATGATCTGAAAGAACAAGGAAGGCCTTGAACACTGGACAAATCGGCCGCAGCCGATGAGACACACCAGCAAAGGAAAACAGGAGAAATACCTGGAGTCAGTGAAGGACCGCCCACCCTTCCTCCCTTGTCAGCCCGGCCCCGAGTGGCCAGACACTCCGGAGTGTGGTTGGCTTGTCCCACGGCTGGTAAGTGGTAAAACCAGAATCAGAATCAGAAACCCAGACCTCACTGCCTATCAATGTTGTTCCGTTTACACTCACAGTGACCCAGACACCAATTCTTACTGTACTTTCCAGAAGTGGCCACAGTACATCTCAGAGCCTTGCCTCTCCCCCAACAAGAGCTGCTCCTGGGGGCCTTGGTGAGTGTCCAACAGCAGAGGACAGCCGACGTGGAGCTGCATGACTTCTGAAGCTCGGTCACAGACGGCAAAGCAGCTTCCTCTTGCCTCACAGGACACTCGCTCCTGAAACCCAGCCGCCATGCCATGCGGGGGCCCAAGGGCCACGGGAAGGCCACGTGTGGATGTCCTGACCCACAGCCCCGCTGAGATCCCAGCCAACAGTCCACAGCACCCACCTGACACGTGCACGAGGATGCGTTCAAACGTCTCCAGTCCAGCCAACATCTGACCACAACCCCCTGAGTGATGCTGAGCAAGGACCGCCCAGCTGAGCCCAGTCACCCCCTGAAGCAGGAGAGATAATAATAATAGTGAGTGTTGGTTTATCCCACCATGTGGGCTGGTCTGCTACACAGCCGCAGACAACCAGAACCTCACCTTATGAATGTGTAACGAGCTCAGAGTCATGAAGTGACACATCCAGAGGGGAAGGTTGAATCTGCATGCTGCACATCTGACCCTCTGCCGCTTCCCGGGAGCAGCTGGAAGGAGGCAGAGGCCACTGCTTCAAACCTTCCTCATCCCACTGCCTGGGTTCCTTTCAGCTTGTTAAACCTCCAAGTCTTCTTTGACTCGGGGAAATAAAGGAGGAATGTTTGCTAGCATCATTTCTGCACAGTTAGATACATACAATGTAATCATGTTCTGTAATGACTACTCCTATAAAAACTGTGTTCTTCCCAAAGAACCTCTCTCCCCCAAATCCACCCAAACCGCAAGAACTATGAAAAGTACAGCCTCCAAGCTGATATTCAATCTGTCAGATTTGCAGTTCTTCATTATAAGCATAATCACAATAAATAAAAGATAAGACTTAGTGTGGCAAAGTTCATTGTTGAAGGGACAAACCCTCCAGCCCTTCTTCCCGTGATAATTGCCAGACCATGTGGCTGAGGTGGGGGAAAATAAAACCTGGGGGAAGGAGGTGGTTAAATGCCCCCATCAGCAGGGGACGCCGGGAGTCAGAGCCCACCAGAGCTCGCCAGAGCCGCTGCGGCCGCCCAGGCTGAGGCTGAACGAGTTCCTTCCCACACACTTTCTGGTTTCTTCTCAAACTTCTCCAAGGCAACAGATTTTCACTTCCTTTTAAGATTTCTTTTTGCTCAGAGAAAGAAAGAAGATGGCATAGACCGAGTTCTGACATGCCAGGTACTGCACTGGCCACGCACGTGGTCTCCCTAACCACCCTGGGAGGTGGGTATTATTACCAGTGGCAGGAGCATGGGCTCAGAATCGAGACAGAATCAGGTCCAGATCCCCTTTCTGACTCTCAGGTCGTGCTCGATGAAGGAGTGCTGGTTTGTTTTGTTTTGTGGTTTGTTTGTTTGTTTTTGGCTACACTGCACAGCATGCAGAACTTCCCTGACCAGGGATCGAACCCGGGCCGCCTGCATGGCAAGCACGGAGTCAACCACTGGACCGCCAGGGAAGTCCTAAAGGAGTGCTCATTGGATGAAAAGAATAAAAGGCCTGCCCTCGTTCTCTCCCCCATCCTCATCCCTCTCACCATCACACGTCCCCATGTGTAAATGCACATAAAAAGTTTCATCCTGTTTACAGACTGAGCTGACAGTTCCCAAGGTGGAGCCAAGGCAGGTGGCTGCCTCTAAGCCCTGGACCTTCATGCACCATTGTCCATAAGCCTGATGCCTCAGTCTGTCTTCCCCAGACTGAGGGGACCTGCAAGAGAGGGTCTGAATCCCAGGCGCAGGTCTCACCATCCCAACAGACTGTGGGACCCAGAATGTGGAGCAGGTGGGGGCGGTCTCATAGCAACCTGAAGGCCCCTGGAAGAGCTGGGTGTGGCGAGGAATCATAGAAGATTCCAGTAGGTGACCAGCAGTAACCAGAATGCTGCGCACTTCCTGTCGCCCCAGCCAGCTCTTGGAGAGAACCGGAGGGCCTGAGGTTCATAGCCCTGCTCTCACCAAGAGCACCTGATAGGAATGAGACAGGCTGCACACACTCAGGAGCCCATTCCCTTCTGATGATATTACTAATGCCTAAATACCAACAGCACATCGTAACTCGTGCACTCCAGCTGCCCCTTAACTCAAAGTTGCATCATAGTGCTTATGACTCAGGGCTCCCCAGCTCCAGCTAATTTATAGGAGCATGGTTATTCCTAGGGGCCATTGGCTTAGAGGGCCTGAGCCCACCTTGAAGAAGATTCTATCCAGAACCCTTCTAATGCAAACACTACAGAGGCACTCAGTAAGTATCTGTTGAAAGAATGAATGAATTAGGCACTATCATATATTTTATATCATTTAATAAGAATGCTGTTCATTATCATCTCTGATCTTCAGTTTCCTAGACTATAAAATAAGGAGAATATTACCTACCTAACAGCATTACAAGATTAAGGGAGGTAATATATGTACAGTGTCTATGCATCTTTAACAATCAATACATGTTCAATTAAGTTCAGCAAATATTTAATCACCATCATGATTGTTATTAGTGATCATTTATTTAGCATCTGCTAAATGTTGGAGGCTTTCTAGGCTTTCTAATCCTCATAATAATACTTCAAGGTAGATAGTAGGATTGCCTTTATTATGCAATATTTATGAGAGCTGAGGGAGTAAAAAGGTTAGTACAGTATAATAGAATAACTTCCACTCTGGGAGTATGGCAGACCAAGTCTTCCAAGGCACCCTCTCATGTCAAAAAAAAAAAAAAGAAAAAAGACTATCCTGATAAACATTCACTTTTGACATATTACTAGGTTGGCAAAGGCATGTGGAAGTTTCCAAATGTCCCACCCTATTCCTCCCCAAAATATGAGCTAGACCTGGATCTGGGACAAGCTAGCAGTGCACAGAAAGCAGGAGTTTGCTTGTCTTGAGGGTGAGCACCAATAAATACATTGCCATTGGGATCGTGACCCTACAGTCAAGAGCAAGGTGGAGGAGCTGAGCCTGGGAATCTTGCAGATCTGGGATGCTCAAAGGTGGTACATGTGTCTCCAGGTCTTTGGTGGTCCTGACTCACAGCAGAACCAGATAGAAATCTCTGGAAGAAGGGCTTCCCTGGTGGCGCAGTGGTTGGGAGTCCGCCTGCCGATGCAGGGGACACGGGTTCGTGCCCCGGTCCGGGAAGATCCCACATGCCACAGAGTGGCTGGGCCCGTGAGCCATGGCCGCTGAGCCTGCACGTCCAGAGCCTGTGCTCCGCAACGGGAGAGGCCACAACAGTGAGAGGCCCACGTACCACAAAAAAAAAAAAAAAAAGAAAAAGAAATCTCTGGAAGAAAGCATCCCCAATTTAGGCTCACAAGTGTCCCAGGGATTAGGGCTAAGTAACGACCTCACAATGAAAGGTCACAGAAACAGAAGGAGGCAAGTACCCATGAGTGGCAGTGAGAACAAATTTTAAATGCCCAAAGATTGCAGACATTGAATAGTCTGACACACAATATATAACAACAATATATAACAATGTTTGAAGTGCATCAAGAAAGAAAGGTTGGAATCACAAAGATGAACGATCAACAAAAGATTATCAGCAATGACCAAACAGATTTGAAAACTAGTTGGAACTTCTAAAAATAAAAAATTTAATTAACTTTGAAAATAACTCAATGAGTGGTGGATTATACACAACTAAAATTAAAATTTGTGGTCCCAAGAGTCTGATTGAATTACCAAAATAATGTACTAAGAAACAAGGAACTAGAAAATATAAAGGGAAATGTAAGAGTTATGAAGAATAGAAAGAGAAGCTCTAACATAGACCTAATCAGAGTCCCAGAGGAGAGTGTAGAGATATTAGATGAGAGATTGTATTTGAAGAGATAATAGCTGAGAACTTTCTAGAACAAATGGGAGATGGAAATCCAAGATTCAGGAATCACAATATATTCCAAGTAAGATTAAATGTCTTAAATCCTCTCTGACATCCTATAGTGAATCTTTAAAATACCAAAAACAAAAATAATATTTTAAAAGTGGCCACAAAAAGAAGAGATAATATTCAAAGGAATTACAGTAAGGCTGAGAACAAACTTTTCAACTCCAACAATGGCAGCCAGAAGTCATAGAATAGAGCCTTCCACACAAGGAGATGCATTTACTGCAGATCCAGAATTGTGTACTTCACAAGACTGTGTGCCCAGAAACAGTAAACACGAAACAAAGTTATATTCAGATATACACAGTTGGTGGTAAACCAGCAGACCTTCCCTAAGGAAGGAGAGAAAATGATCCAAAAAAGGACAGCATGAGATGCAAGAAGCAATAGTGAGCTAAGAAGCTGGTAAACATGTATGAAAACTAGCAAAGCAATGTGTGTCTAAAATAACAATTGTCTTATTTATAAAGTTACAGAAAATAACAGAAGTAAGATATTAAACAACAGTACCATGTAAGTTGAGAGGGTGTTGATTTGATTCTGGGTATTCTAAGGTCCTTTTATTATCCAAAGGAGTTGAAGATATTAATTTAGTATGCTGTCAAGTTAAACATGCATGGTAAAATGTCCAGGACAATCAGAAAGACAATAGGAAAAAAAAGAATAAATTTCGAAACAATAGAGGTAGAGTAAAAATGAAATAAGGAAAAAGAGCAAATGGATAATTTTTTAAGACAATCAAAAAGCAAGAAAGAAGACAAGAGAATCATAGAAAAAGTGGAAAAAGGGAAATCACAAACTAAGACAACAGAAACAGCCAAAATAAATCAATAATATAAATAAACATAAGTGTGCTAAACTAACCAATTCAAGACAAGATTGCCGAAAAGACTTCAAAACACAGGAAGCCCAGGTATTATCACCACCTAGTTTGAGAAGTAAACTATTATCAGCAAAATTTAATAATCTATGTACTCCTTTCTAATCTCAACTCCAACTCCCTCCTCTCAGAAGAAAAGAAAATGACTAACTCAATATCTATTATAACCATCCATTCCCATATATTTTACCACAAATGTATGTATCACTTCACATACACACACACTTTTTTTTTCTGCACATCACATTTTTACTCAGTATCATGTTCACATGGTTTTCAATTTTGATAGATGTAACTTTAGTTCATTAAGTTTCACTGCTGTATTTTTTTTTTCATTTTAACATCTTTATTAGAGTATAATTGCTTTACAATGGTATGTTACTTTCAGCTTCACAACAAAATGAATCAGTTATATATATACATATATTCTCATATCTCTTCCCGCTTGCGTCTCCCTCCCTCCCACCCTCCCTATCCCACCCCTCCAGGCGGTCACAAAGCACCGAGCTGATCTCCCTGTGCTATGCGGCTGCTTCCCACTAGCTATCTACCTTACGTTTGGTAGTGTATATATGTCCATGCCTCTCTCTCGCTTTGTCACAGTTTACCCTTCCCCCTCCCCATAGCCTCAAGTCCATTCTCTAGTAAGTCTGTGTCTTTATTCCTGTTTCACACCTAGGTTCTTCATGACATTTTTTTCCTTAAATTCCATATATATGTGTTAGCATACGGTATTTGTCTCTCTCTTTCTGACTTACTTCACTCTGTATGACAGACTCTAGGTCTATCCACCTCATTACAAATAGCTCAATTTCGTTTCTTTTTATGGCTGAGGAATATTCCATTGTATATATGTGCCACATCTTCTTTATCCATTCATCCGATGATGGACACTCAGGTTGTTTCCATCTCCGGGCTATTGTAAATAGAGCTGCAATGAACATTTTGGTACATGACTCTTTTTGAGTTATGGTTTTCTCAGGGTATATGCCCAGTAATGGGATTGCTGGGTCATATGGTAGTTCTATTTGTAGTGTTTTAAGGAACCTCCATACTGTTCTCCACAGTGGCTGTATCAATTTACATTCCCACCAACAGTGTAAGAGGGTTCCCTTTTCTCCACACCCTCTCCAGCATTTATTGTTTCTAGATTTTTTGATGATGGCCACTCTGACTGGTGTGAGATGATATCTCATTGTAGTTTTGATTTGCATTTCTCTAATGATTAGTGATGTTGAGCATTCTTTCATGTGTTTGTTGGCAGTCTGTATATCTTCTTTGGAGAAATGTCTATTTAGGTCTTCTGTCCATTTTTGGATTGGGTTGTTTGTTTTTTTGTTATTGAGCTGCATGAGCTGCTTGTAAATCTTGGAGATTAATCCTTTGTCAGTTGCTTCAGTTGCAAATATTTTCTCCCATTCTGAGGGTTGTCTTTTGGTCTTGTTTATGGTTTCCTTTGCTGTGCAAAAGCTTTTAAGTTTCATTAGGTCCCATTTGTTTATTTTTGTTTTTATTTCCATTTCTCTAGGAGGTGGGTCAAAAAGGATCTTGCTGTGATTTATGTCATAGAGTGTTCTGCCTATGTTTTCCTCTAAGAGTTTGATAGTTTCTGGCCTTACATTTAGGTCTTTAATCCACCTTGAGCTTATCTTTGTGCATGGTGTTAGAGAGTGATCCAATCTCATACTTTTACCTGTAGCTGTCCAGTTTTCCCAGCACCACTTATTGAAGAGGCTGTCCTTTCTCCACTGTACATTTCTGCCCTCTTTATCAAAGATAAGGTGACCATATGTGCGTGGGTTTATCTCTGGGCTTTCTATCCTGTTCCATTGATCTATATTTCTGTTTTTGTGCCAGTACCATACTGTCTTGATTACTGTAGCTTTGTAGTATAGTTGGAAGTCAGGAAGCCTGATTTCTCCAGCTCCAATTTTCATTCTCAAGATTGCTTTGCCTATTCGGGATCTTTCGTGTTTCCATACAAATTGTGAAAATTTTTTGTTCTAGTTCTGCGAAAAATGCCAGTGGTAGTTTGATAGGGATTGCGTTGAATCTGTAGATTGCTTTGGGTAGTAGAGTCATTTTCACAATGTTGATTCTTCCAATCCAAGAACATGGTATATCTCTCCATTTATTTGTATCATCTTTAATTTCTTTCATCAGTGTCTTATAATTTTCTGCATACAGTTCTTTTGTCTCCTTATGTAGGTTTATTCCTAGATATTTTATTCTTTTTGTTGCAATGGTAAATGGGACTGTTTTCTTGATTTCACTTTCAGATTTTTCATCCTTAGTGTATAGGAATGCCAGAGATTTCTGTGCATTAATTTTGTATCCTGCTACTTTACCAAATTCATTGATTAGCTCTAGTAGTTTTCTGGTAGCATCTTTAGGATTCTCTATGTATAGTATCATGTCATCTGCAAATAGTGACAGCTTTACTTCTTTTCCGATTTGGATTCCTTTTATTTCCTTTTCTTCTCTGATTGCTGTGGCTAAAACTTCCAAAACTATGTTGAATAAGAGTGGTGAGAGTGGGCAACCTTGTCTTGTTCCTGATCTTAGTGGAAATGCTTTCAGTTTTTCACCATTGAGGACGATGTTGGCTGTGGGTTTGTCATATATGGCCTTTATTATGTTGAGGAAAGTTCCCTCTATGCCTACTTTCTGCAGGGTTTTTATCATAAATCGGTGTTGAATTTTGTCAAAAGCTTTCTCTGCATCTATTGAGATGATCATATGGTTTTTCTCCTTCAATTTGTTAATATGGTGTATCACGTTGATTGATTTGCATATATTGAAGAATCCTTGCATTCCTGGAATAAACCCCACTTGATCATGGTGTATGATCCGTTTAATGTGCTGTTGGACTCTGTTTGCTAGTACTTTGTTGAGGATTTTTGCATCTATGTTCATCAGTGATATTGGCCTGTAGTTTTCTTTCTTTGTGACATCCTTGTCTGGTTTTGGTATCAGGGTGATGGTGGCCTCGTAGAATGAGTTGGGGAGTGTTCCTCCCTCTGCTATATTTTGGAAGAGTTTGAGAAGGATAGGTGAAAGCTCTTCTCTAAATGTTTGATAGAATTCGCCTGTGAAGCCATCTGGTCCTGGGCTTTTGTTTGTTGGAAGATTTTTAATCACAGTTTCAATTTCAGTGCTTGTGATTGGTCTGTTCATATTTTCTATTTCTTCCTGATTCAGTCTTGGCAGGTTGTGCCTTTCTAAGAATTTGTCCATTTCTTCCAGGTTGTCCATTTCATTGGCATAGAGTTGCTTGTAGTAATCTCTCATGATCTTTTGTATTTCTGCAGTGTCAGTTGTTACGTCTCCTTTTTCATTTCTAATTCTATTGATTTCAGTCTTCTCCCTTTTTTTCTTGATGAGTCTGGCTAATGGTTTATCAATTTTGTTTATCCTTTCAAAGAACCAGCTCTTAGTTTTATTGATCTTTGCTATCATTTCTTTCATTTCTTTTTCATTTATTTCTGATCTGATTTTTATGATTTCTTTCCTTCTGCTAACTTTGGGGGTTTTTTGTTCTTCTTTCTCTAATTGCTTTAGGTGCAAGGTTAGGTTGTTTATTCGAGATGTTTCCTGTTTCTTAAGGTAGGATTGTATTGCTATACACTTCCCTCTTATAACTGCTTTTGCTGCATCCCATAGATTTTGAGTTGTCACGTCTCCATTGTCATTTGTTTCTAGGTATTTTTTGATTTCCTCTTTGACTTCTTCAGTGATCACTTCGTTATTAAGTAGTGTATTGTTTAGCCTCCATGTGTTTGGATTTTTTACAGATCTTTTCCTGTAATTGATATCTAGTCTCATAGTGTTGTGATCGGAAAAGATACTTGATACAATTTCAATTTTCTTAAATTTACCAAGGCTTGATTTGTGACCCAAGATATAATCTATCCTGGAGAATGTTCCATGAGCACTTGAGAAAAATGTGTATTCTGTTGTTTTTGGATGGAATGTCCTATAAATATCAATTAAGTCCATCTCGTTTAATGTATCATTGAACGCTTGTATTTCCTTATTTATTTTCATTTTGCATGATGTGTCCATTGGTGAAAGTGGGGTGTTAAAGTCCCCTACTATGAATGTGTTACTGTCGATATCCCCTTTTATGGCTGTTAGCATTTGCCTTATGTATTGAGGTGCTCTTATGTTGGGTGCATAAATATTTACAATTGTTATATCTTCCTCTTGGATCGATCCCTTGATCATTATGTAGTGTCCTTCTTTGTCTCTTCTAATAGTCTTTATTTTAAAGTCTATTTTGTCTGATACGAGAATTGCTACTCCAGCTTTCTTTTGGTTTCCATTTGCACGAAATACCTTTTTCCATCCCCTTACGTTCAGTCTGTATGTGTCTCTAGGTCTGAAGTGGGTCTCTTGTAGACAGCAAATATATGTGTCTTGTTTTTGTATCCATTCAGCCAATCTGTGTCTTTTGGTGGGAGCATTTAGTCCATTTACATTTAAGGTAATTATCGATATGTATGTTCCCATTCCCATTTTCTTAATTGTTTTGGGTTCGTTATTGTAGGTCTTTTCCTTCTCTTGTGTTTCTTGCCTAGAGAAGTTCCTTTAGCAGTTGTTGTAGAGCTGGTTTGGTGGTGCTGAACTCTCTCAGCTTTTGCTTGTCTGTAAAGGTTTTAATTTCTCCATCAAATCTGAATGAGATCCTTGCTGGGTAGAGTAATCTTGGTTGCAGGCTTTTCTCCTTCATCACTTTCAATATGTCCTGCCACTCCCTTCTGGCTTGCAGAGTTTCTGCTGAAAGATCAGCTGTTAACCTTATGGGGATTCCCTTGTGTGTTATTTGTTGTTTTTCCCTTGCTGCTTTTAATATGTTTTCTTTGTATTTAATTTTTGACAGTTTGATTAATATGTGTCTTGGCGTATTTCTCCTTGGATTTATCCTGTATGGGACTCTCTGTGCTTCCTGGACTTGATTAACTATTTGCTTTCCCATATTAGGGAAGTTTTCAACTATAATCTCTTCAAATATTTTCTCAGTCCCTTTCTTTTTCTCTTCTTCTTCTGGAACCCCTATAATTCGAATGTTGGTGTGTTTAATGTAGTCTCAGAGGTCTCTGAGACTGTCCTCAGTTGTTTTCATTCTTTTTTCTTTATTCTGCTCTGCAGTAGTTATTTCCACTATTTTATCTTCCAGGTCACTTATCCGTTCTTCTGCCTCAGTTATTCTGCTATTGATCCCATCTAGAGTATTTTTCATTTCATTTATTGTATTGTTCATCATTGTTTGTTTCATCCATAGTTCTTCTAGGTCCTTGTTAAATGTTTCTTGCATTTTGTCTATTCTATTTCCAAGATTTTGGATCATCTTCACTATCATTATTCTGAATTCTTTTTCAGGTAGACTGCCTATTTCCTCTTCATTTGTTAGGTCTGGTGGGTTTTTATCTTGCTCCTTCATCTGCTGTGTATTTTTCTGTCTTCTCATTTTGCTTATCTTACTGTGTTTGGGGTCTCCTTTTTTCAGGCTGCAGGTTCATAGTTCCCGCTGTTTTTGATGTCTGCCTCCAGTGGCTAAGGTTGGTTCAATGGGTTGTGTAGGCTTCCTGCTGGAGGGTACTAGTGCCTGTGTTCTGGTGGATGAGGCTGGATCTTGTCTTTCTGGTGGGCAGGTCCACGTCTGGTGGTGTGTTTTGGGGTGTCTGTAGACTTATTATGATTTGGGGCAGC
The DNA here is from genome assembly GCF_039906515.1 of Pseudorca crassidens. NCBI lineage: Eukaryota > Metazoa > Chordata > Mammalia > Artiodactyla > Delphinidae > Pseudorca > Pseudorca crassidens. The sequence continues at coordinate 6,613,286 of NC_090296.1, read as the reverse complement.
CTCTCTGCTAATGGGCGGGGTTGTGTTCCTGCCTTCCTGGTTGTTTGGCATAGGATGTCCAGCACTGTAGCTTGCTGGTCGTTGAGTGAAGCTGGGTGCTGGCATTGAGATGGAGATCTCTGGGAGATTTTTGCCGTTTGATATTATGTGGAGCTGGGACGCCTCTTGTGGACTAGTGTCCTGAAGTTGGCTCTCCCACCTCAGAGGCACAGCACTAACTCCTGGCTACAGCACCAAGAGCCTTTCATCCACACAGCTCCTTAATTTGGGATGATTCGTTGTCTATTCATGTATTCCACAGATGCAGGTACATCAAGTTGATTGTGGAGCTTTAACCGGCTGCTTCTGTGACTGCTGGGAGAGATTTCCCTTTCTCTTCTTTGTTCTCACAGCTCCCGGGGCTCAGCTTTGGATTCGGACCCGCCTCTGCGTGTAAGTCGCCAGAGGGCGTCTGTTCTTTGCTCAGACAGGACGGGGTTAAAGGAGCCGCTGATTCAGGAGCTCTGGCTCACTTAGGCCGGGGGAGGGAGAGGCACGGAGTGCGGGGTGGGCCTGCGGCGGCAGAGGCCGGCGTGACATTGAGCCAGCCTGAGGCGTGCCGTGCGTTCTACCGGGGGAGTTGTCCCTGGATCCTGGGACCCTGGCAGTGGCGGGCTGCACAGGCTCCCCGTAAGGGGGGTGTGGATAGTGACCTGTGTTCGCACACAGGCTTCTTGGTGGCGGCAGCAGCGGCCTTAGCGTCTCATGTCTGTCTCTGGGGTCCGCACTTTTAGCCGCGGTCGCGCCCGTCTCTGGAGCTCCTTTAAGCAGCACTCTTAATCCCCTCTCCTCGCGCACCAGGAAATAAAGAGGGAAGAAAAAGTCTCTTGCCTCTTCGGCAGGTCCAGACTTTTCCCCGGACTCCCTCCCGGCTAGCCGTGGTGCACTAACCCCCTGCAGGCTGTGTTCACGCCGCCAACCCCAGTCCTCCCCCCGGTGCTCCGACTGAAGCCCGAGCCTCAGCTCCCAGCCCCGCCCGCCCCGGCGGGTGAGTAGACAAGCCTCTCGGCTGGTGAGTGCCGGTCGGCCCTGATCTTCTGTGCTGGAATCTCTCCGCTTTGCCCTCCGCACCCTTGTTGCTGCGCTCTGCTCTGCGGCTCCGAAGCATCCCCCTCTGACACCCGCAGTCTCCGCCCGCGAAGGGGCTTTTAGTGTGTGGACACTTTTCCTCCTTCACAGCTCCCTCCCGCTGATGCAGGACCCGTCCCTATCCTTCCGTCTCTATTTATTCTTTTTTCTTTTGCCCTACCCAGTTACGTGGGGGGTTTCTTGCCTTTTGGGAGGTCTGAGGTCTTCTGCCAGCGTTCAGTAGGTGTTCTGTAGGAGTTGTTCCACGTGTAGATGTATTTCTGTTGTATCTGTGGGGAGGAAGGTGATCTCCGCGTCTTACTCTTCCGCCATCTTCCCGGAAGTCTGCTGTATTATTTTTTGTAAGATTATGCCACAATTGATTTATCCACTCCCCTCTTGGTTGGCATTGGTATTATAAAACCTTTATTTTGCAAAAGTTTGTCTCTAAGGTAAATATTCTTAGGTGTGGAATTTCTGGGTCATGGAATGCAAAAATCTTCAATTCCCTAGATAGTGACAAATTGAAAGTAGTTGTACAAGATTATCACATTTTTGGCAATGGCAGACTAGGTAATTAGGACCAAACTTCCCACTGCAAAACCTGGAAAATATAGATAAACTTTTAAGTGAAAAATTAAATGCCGGAAGGCATTGGAGAGTTTTCAAGACAATGAAGAATTGTAACCAAGATCCAGGAGAAGAAGGAAACTCAAGGAGACAAGCTTAGCATTTGGACAGTTTTTTCCCTAACGGTGCTCACTCGTTCTGGAGGAGGAAGCAGAAAGGCTGAAATTTTGCCAAATTCATAGAAGTAGAGGGACAGAATTAAAGTTCAGAGATGATTAATAAGGGGGATTTATGGAACCACCAACACCAAGAGTGGTACCCATTTTTTCTATGATTCTCTTTTTTTTCTTTCTTACCTCCTGTGGAGGAATTGATTGTGTTTTGTTTTTTAACTGACTCTAAAAGGATATGCTCTAGGACTAAGGGCAAGCCAGAAATATGCTGTCCTTCAAAGGGACTGAAGCCCAGGTTAAAACTTCTCCATCACTAATTAGATTAAGGAGAGCTGGTACTGCTAGTTCTCCTAGCTAGCCTGTGTCAGAATCAAATATTAAACCTAGTCCCCAGTTTATCTCTACAATATTTCCAGTACTCAGTCAAAACCAGGAATACATGGAAACAAAATAATATGTCTGAAAACAAAGAGACACCAACATAATATGGAAACTTCCCATAGGACCCCCAGATAATGGAGTATCAGACCCAGACTTTAAAATCAACTAGCTTATTATGTTCAAGGAAATAAAAGAAAAATTAAGAATTACATCAGAGAACGAGAAACTATAACAATGAATCAAATATAAATTCTAGGAGAGAAAAATAGAATAATGGAAATTAAAAATTCAGTGGATAGGTTTAAAGCAAATAAGATACAGCTGATTAAATAATTTGTAAACTGAAAGATACCTCAGAAGAAAATATCTAGAATGATGTATGGAAAGACATGAGGATAGGGGAAAAGTATTAGGGGCATATGAGATACTGCAAAAAGGTCTAACATATACGTAATTGGAGTCCCAGAAGAACAGGACAAAGAGTGAGACAGAAACAATCCCTAAAGACATAAAGATATGAACGTGATCAATTATATTTAGAAAGATTCAAGAAGCAATATGAACCACCAAGCAAAATAAATACAAAGGGAATCCCACCAGGCACATTATACTAATGCTATTGAGAACCAAGGAGGAAATCTTAAAATCAGAGAGAGAAAGGGAAAAAAGAGGCATTACCTACAAAAGAACAAGAAGAGCACTGACATCTGACTTCCCAATACAAGCAAGAACCAGAAGAGAATAGAATGTTATCTACAAGGTACGGGAAATGAAATTCTCCAGCCTAGAATTCCCCAGCAAAAATATCCTTCAACAATATAGATGAAACAAAGACATTTTCAGATTGGGAGAAATATATATTTAGGCTGAGAAAATTCACACCAGCAGTCCCACACAAAAGGAAATGCTGAAAGGTATTCTTCAGAGAGAAGCTTGGAAATGTAAGAAGGAATAAAAAGATGACAGAAAGGCAAATGTGTAGATAAATGTAAAAGGAATATCAACTGTATACAAATAATAATAATGACTTGTGGGGTATGGAATAGATAGATAAATACAATACATGAAAACTGTAACATGTAAGTAGGAGTAAATGAAGATGAAGCACTTTAAGGCTCTTGCATTATCCAAGAAATGGGGCAGGTACTGATTTATATTAGACTGTTAAAAAAAATTAAAGATGCTTGTTGTTTTGGGGTGAGGGAGGGATAAATTGGGAGATTGAGATTGACATATACACACTACTATATATAAAATAGATAACTAATAAGGACCTACTGGATAGCACAGGGAACTCTACTCTGTATGACCCATATGGGAAGAGAACTTAAAAAAGAGTGGATATATGTATATGTATAACTAATTCACTTTGCTGTACAGCAGAAACTAACACAACATTGTGAATCAACTATACTCCAATAAGAATTAATTTTAAAGAAGCAAACAAAAGAAAGTAATAAATATAAAAGCATTCATTAATGAAATATAAAATAAACATATAATAAAGATGATCAATAATAAAAATTAAAAAAAAAAAGATGCTTGTTGTGATCTCTGTGCAGCAGTTCTCAAAATGTGGTTCAGAGACCCCTAGGAGTCCAGAGGGGACTGCAAGTTCAAAACTACTTTCATAGCAACGTTAAGGCATTATTTGATTCTTTTTATTCTGTTGACATCTGCATTGATAGTGCAGAATTACAGTGGGTAAAACTACAAACTACAAATGCACAAAAATGATTTGTGCATTAACACAAATCATGGCCATGGCAAGAAAAGACACTCCTTCTATTCATTGCCATCTTCACTGCCATGCACCTGCAGGAGAAAACCAAAAGGAGCCCATTTCATTGGACTCTCCTTGATGGAACAGAAAAAAAAAAAAGTATTAATTTTTATTAAATCATGACCCCTGACTACACATTTTTAATAATCTATGTGACAAAATGGGACATGGGCATAAAGCAGACATAAAAAGTTATGTCAAGGAAAAGCACTGAGCAATTAAGTCACAAGGTGAACTAACCACTTTTTAATCCAACACCATTTTTACTGGAAAGAGCAACTGTTAGACAAACTATGATTATTCCAACTTGGATACTGGGTCGGCACCCTCTCAAACAAAATTAACAAAGTTACCGTCACTTTAAGGAAAACGGCTTACGTTATATGTCACCAATGATACAATTTGAGCTTTCAAAGAAAAATTAGAATTTTGCAAAATCTGATTTGGCCATCATGAGCTTAATGGCTCCCCAATACTTAAAGACTTTTCTGATAAGATCAATGGTGATATAAACAAATGTAATTTTTTTGATCTTATATAATCAAATGTGTCAACATGTGGAAGACCTACGTAACCCAATGAAGTAATATTTTCCAAATGACGAATGCATAGTGCTATGTTTGGAAATTATGTATAAGTGAAAGATCTATTCAAATTCCAAGACAGACTAATGGATTTTAAATAAACAGAATATGAAAAGTTCATTGATATGGTTTCAGATTCCAAATTGTAAATAACATTTAAGAAACCTCCACTTATTAACTTTTGGTGTAGGATCAAAGAAGAATACCCACAGTACTCTGAAAAAGCTATTAAAATACTCCTCTTTTTGAACCACGTAACTGAAAGAGGCTAGATTTTCTTTACGTATTTTACCCAAAGCAACATATCACAACAAATTGAAGGCAGAAGCCGGTATGAGGTTATAGCTGTCTTCTGTTAAGCTATACGTTAAAAAAAATACATGCCAAAATAGAAAACAATACCAGCTCCTCAATTTTTTGTTTCAGAAAAGATACCTATTTTTCATAAAAGTAAGTTATTTCTAATAGCTAGTAATAATTATTATAACTTCTAATAAATATTTTTAATTTTTATTAATTTTCAATTATTATACAATAAAATATCAGTATGTGTAACCCAGAGGCATAAAATCATTTTGGAGTTCTCAACAGTTTTGTTTGTTTGTTTGTTTTTTTAAGTTTTTTGTTTATTTTTTTAACATCTTTATTGGGGTATAATTGCTTTACAGTGGTGTGTTAGTTTCTGCTTTATAACAAAGTCAATCAGTTATGCATATACATATGTTCCCATATCTCTTCCCTCTTGCGTCTCCCTCCCTCCCACCCTCCCTATCCCACCCCTCCAGGTGGTCACAAAGCACCAAGCTGATCTCCCTGTGCTGTGTGGCTGCTTCCCACTAGCTATCTACCCTCAACAGTTTTTAAGAGTGTCAAGGAGTCCTGAGACAAAAGACTGAGGATCACTATTCTAGGGTAACTATTAAAAGAATAGCAAGCGAATGTATAAATACTACTAAGAGAAGTTGGGGGGAATAATAATAATAAAAGACTCAGTGAATCCAAAAGAAGGCAAGACAGTAGAAAAAAATGACATAGATCAGAAAATACCATATGATCCAAGAATTCCACTCCTGGGTACATATCCAGAAAAAACAATAACACTAGTTTGAAAAGATATGTGCACCTCAATGTTCATAGCAGCACTATTTACAATAGCTAAGATATGGAAGCAACTCAAATATTCATCAACAGATGAATGGATAAGGAAGATGTAATATGTTTATACAGACAATGAAATAGTAGTCAGCCATAAAAAAGAATGAAATTCTACCATTGCAGCAGCATGGATGGACCTAGAGAATATTATTCTCAGTGAAATAAGTCAGACAGAGAAAGACATCACTTAAGTGTACCATATCATTTATATATGGAACCTAAAAAATAAAACAAACAAATGCATATAGCAAAATAGAAACAAACTCACAGATATGGAAAACAAACTAGCGGTTATCAAGGGGAGAGGGAAAAGGGGAGGGGCAAGACAGGAGCATGAGATTAAGAGACACAAACTATTATGAATAAAATAGATAAGCAAAAAGGATATATTATACAGCACAGGGAATTATAGCCATTATTTTGTAATAACTTTTAATGAAGCATAATCTGTAAAAATACTGAATCACTATGCTGTACACCTGAAACTAATATAATATTATAAATAAACCATACTTCAATTTTTCTAAAAGACCCAAAAAGTGTTTTGAGTTCATTGCAGCACTGCTAGTAACTGCAAAATACTGGAAACAACCTGATCGTCCACAAGTAGGAAAACAGTTGAATCAACTATGGTACATCCACGCAATGGAGTACTAAAAAGAATGAGGAAAAATCTCTACAAACTGATATGGTAGAATTTCTAGGACGTATTGTTAAGTGAAAAAACAAAATATTATAGAGTACCTATAAAAAGATACCTTTTTATAGAAAGGAAGGAGAGATATGAAAATATACCCATGTGTGCTCATTCATTCAAAAAGAAACAGAGATGATAAGCCAGAGACTGTTGGGATTGATTAAGCACAAGAAGGAGAAGAGAACAGGAGAAAGTAATAGAAGAAATTGGTGGGGTGGAAATGTTACGACTCTGAGAATACCTTTTCATACAGTTTTGTCTTTTGGAACCACATAAATGTTTCATATGCTCCCAAGAAAAAAGAAAGAAAATGAATTAAAGTAACAAATATGGAAAAGGGAAGCTAAAAAAAAAAAAGGAAATCTATATCAGTCATTACATTAAGTATAAATTGACAAAGACTGTCAGACGTGATTTAAGAAAAACGTGATCCAATCATGTGCTGTTTAGAAGAAACACACTTAAAATATCAGGATACAGAAAGGTTGAATGTAAGAGAATAGAAATATATCTCAATGCAAACACTAACCAAGAGAGAGCTGGTATAACTATAACTATATTAGTATCAGAAAATGTACACTTCAGAGAAGAAATGTGACTAAATGTGAAGAGGGGAATTTATAAAATGCAAGGTCAAGTTTATCAGAAATATAATAATTCTAAATGTGCATGCACCTAATAATATAGCCTCAGAATATACAAAGCAAAAACTGACGAAACTAAAAGGAGAAATAGACAAACCCACTAGCACAGTGAACTCTCAGTAACTGATAAAACAAGTTGACCAAAAACATTAGCAAAGATTTAGAAGTTTTGAATAACAGTATTAACCAACTTGACTTAATTGACATTTATAGAACATGGCACCCAACAACTGCTGAGTATACCTTTTAAACATTTAACAGAATTGACCATATGCTGAGCCATAAAGCAAGTTTCAACACATTTGAAAGGATTAAAATCCCTCCGATCGTGACCTCTGACCAGAGTGGAATTCAGCAAAGCATCAATAGTAAGTTTAAGTAGAATATTTTGGGACATTAAGAATTCTGGGGGGTTAAGAGAAACTGTTCTAAGGAATGTACTGCATCAAACAAAAAAATCACGACAAAAATCGGAAAATATTTTAACTAAGTAATAACTACATTATATGATGACTCGGAAGCCATGCTGACAGGGAAATTGGTATAACCTTAAATGTGTATATTGAAGAAGAAATGCTGAAAGACAGTGATCCAAACTTCCATCTCAAGAATTGGGAGAGGAAAATAGAAAGTAAAACCCAAAGAAAATGACAGAAGTCGTGGCTGTTGAAGGCTCTGGGGTCTACCCTCTCCTGGAGTCTGCAGAGCGAGGCTGCTCTGGGGAGGCTGTGATGGGCTGGAGGGGGCAGGTTGTCAGCCCCAGAGTCCAGCTCCCCCAAGATCAGCTCTAACCACTTCCTGTTTATTATCTTTCTCTGGCAGGTATTTCTGCTAATCTAGTACCTACGGTTTTAATTCACATTTCCCTGATGACTAAGAAAGTTGAGAATCTCTTCATACTCTTGGAGCCTCACGTAGTTTCTCTTCTGTGACTTGTCAGTTCAGATCTCTTGCCCAAATTTTCTATTCATTTTCTTACTTTTATTTGCAGAAGTTCTCCTATATTTTGGTTACAGATCCTTTGTGTGTTAGATGTATTGCAAATAGCTTCTTCCAGTTTGTAGCCTGCCTTTGCACTAGGGTACCTTTCATTGAACAGGAGGTTTTAATTTTAAGGTGGTCAAATATAGCAATATTTCCTTCGGTTTTTATTTTGAGTTTGTTTCAAAAGTTCTCTTCTATACCCCCAAAGTCAGGAAGATATTCTATTCTATTTTCTTCTGAATGTGTTAAAATTTCTCTTTTCCCACATAGGTCATAATTCACCTGAAAGTTCTTTTGGGTGTCACGTGAGGCTGATTCCCTTTTTACAGCAGGTGAAATTGAGGTTCAGACTGGTGACCGGGCTTCTCAGGCTGTAAATGTCAGAGCCTGGAATCAAACCCAGATCTGCCTGGTCCAAACCGCATGGTCTTTTCCTGCAACCCATTGCATCCGTCCAGAGGCTTCTAATCTGATCTGTGCTAGGCTCCTAGCCCTGTGGACACATACATCAGTTGGACCCAGGCCTGCTATGGAGGGGCTCAGTCTGCTGGGGCCCAGATATGCACTCTGACAGGGAATTCTTGGATTATACATTCCTGAAATGCTAAGGCAAATGCAGGACCAATTCAAGGCCAAGAGGCGAGGCTGGGGAAACCCTGCCCCAAAGCCAAGACAGCACCAAAAAAGTGCTTATTTCCTAGTTACCAAACGACACTCAGAAAGTTGAAGTTAGCAGCCCAAAATTATTCCTAAAGGAAAGCAGCAGAAGTGAACCTAGAAGTCAGGCTGTGGAAATCTAGTCTCTCTTGCTCTTTCAGCACTGCTTTGCAGAGAGAAAGAGAACGGCAGGGAGATGGGGCAGCAGCTGCGGGCAGCCCCCTACCCCAGCTGCCTGACCCCTGTCCCCAGCCCTGGGACCTCTGCAGTGGGAGCTTCCGGGTTCCACGGTGCCCTGCAGCCATGTCGGGGTTCTCATGTTTCCCAGCAACAACCGGCCTCGCCAGCTGCAGCCAGGTGTTCCCAGCAGCCCACTCCCAACACACACACACACACACACACACACACACACACACACACACACACACACTGCCCTGATACCGTGTGCCAGAGCCACACTCCTCCAGCCCTAAAGCCCGAGCTCAAATTTCTGACTCTTCACCCATCAGTTCCCCCTTCTGTCCAGCTGTCCAAGCTGCTCCGTGGTCAGTGTTGGGTGACACCAGAGGCAGACCAGGCACGTGCCTAGGGCCACAGAGACACACACACAGAGTTCAAGTTCAGGGGGCTTATCAGAAGTTTGCAATCAGAAAACCTAAGCGGAAGTCATTTTAAATCTCACCGTATGTGTAAGGTGTGTGTCAATACGAAAAATGCACTGTGAACTTGAATCACACGGGGCTCTAGGAAGGATTTTCTCTTCTCGGCTTGGATCTTCTAAAGCAGCGGTCCCCAAACTTTTTGACACCAGGGACCAGTTTGTGGAAGACAATTTTTCCACTGACCGGGGATGGGGGGTAGGTGTGGTTCAGGTGGGAATGCAAGTGATGGCAGGCGGCAGGTGAAGCTCCCCTCCTGCTGTGTGGCTTGGTTCCTAATAGGCTGCGGACCAGTACTGGTCCCCGGCCCAGGGACTGGGGACCCGTGTTCTGAAGGGCTGAATTTTGCCCTGATGGTGCCTCAAGCCACGAGGATATTTTCCCAACTTGATTCTGAATTGTTGCCTTTCTCTGTTTCTCTGACCCTCCTTTCTGTACCTTCCTTCCCCTCTCTCCTCTCTCTCATCGCTTTCACTCTGACCTACACGTAATCATTTCCAACCTTAAAGCACTTCACCTTTGGCGAAAAGTACTTCAGTTTCAAAGTGATTAGAGGTTGAAGATCCGTCGTTTAAAATTTAAATTAAACCAATTTAAATTACAGGAGCACTTCATGGGTTTTAAGCAAATAATTATTTTTTACACAGATCAGAGAGGTTGGCCCAAACCGGGTACTAAACAGGAGTGAGAAAGTGGTGAGAGACCTCCGGGGAAGCCAGGCTCCTGGGCTGAACGGGCCAGGCAAGCCCTGCTCAAGTGGCCAGTGGCAGCTGCACTACGTTCTGGGAGAGGGCAGACCCCAGCCCACGGCAGTGTTCCTTCTGATCCCAGAAACCAGTCAGGACCCTGGGCATTCCCTCTAAGGTCCCTCAAAGAGTAAGACTTCAAGCACCTACTGGGGACTTCCAATGCAATGGGGGGCAGGCCTCAGTCACGGAAGAAAAAGGAGGTTTCCCTTAGTTCTCGTGGTCCCTGCTCAGGATTCCATGCCCTATGTTCCCATGCTATTCCCATGTGCCCCAGCAGAGGGGAGGTAGACCTCAGGGTCACCAGAATGCAAAGAGGACCTCATGTTTATTGAGCACGTTTTGTATCCTGGACTCAAGCATGAATCAGCAAAGTCCCCACCCTCTAAAAGCTTAGCCCAGCAGAGGTATAAAACTATCAATTTCAGAAGAAAGCTGTGAGTAATACAGAAAACTGTCTGAGTTTTAAAACAGAACAAAGATGGGACTGATTAACTTCTGGGATCCTCTGGGTTGGCCTCAAGGAGAAAAGGCTTTGTAAGCAGGGGTTTGCAGGGTGAATAGGAGTTTTCAGGTAGACAAAGAGATATCAAAAGACCATGACATCGTGTTCCTGCTACAGAAGGAAGGTAGGATGAGATGCTTGAGTTGTCTTCTCTTACCACGTTGGAAACTGAGTCTCGACGGTTTGATGTTCCTGTCTGAGATGACGCAGCTAGAAAGTTGAAAGCTCAAATTTAGGTCTGACTCCAACGTCCCAAGTACTTTTCTTTCCTCCTTTGTTGATATCTGAAGCCAGAAACTGGTGTTTCAAGTCTTTTCGTCTTTTTCTTCTTCTCCTTCTCCTTCTCCGTCGTCATCTTCTTCATTTTTGGCCAAACTGCAGCCTAGGATCAAGACCATGAAACTAACCTGCCCCACAGCTCTGCTTCCCACCACCCCACATCTGTGCCCATCTCTTGGGACAGGGAGCTTGTTGTTGGACCTGGAAGGCGGCTGGAACAGAGAGCAAAAAAAATAGTTCACAGTCTGCATGGCCTAGGGAGACAGGCAGCCCAGCCGCGTGCAGGAGAGCCAGGAGGCCAAGCCCAGTGCAGACATTTCAAAAACAAACCTTCGTCCAGGCTTCCATCTCCTCGGGCGAGCCCCACCCTCCAGGAGGAAGGTAACTAATTTCAAGCCGCCCAGGTTCCTTTCCTTTGGAATCTTTGTTTTGTTGTTTTCCCTTTTCCCTAATTAGGTTTCAGAGACCAGAATAATCTAGGCAGCTTCCTGTGCTCAGCGTGGTTGGATGTGTGCTGTGGTGTTTATTTACAAATCTATTCCCAAAGAGGGATAGTGGAAGAAGGGCCGGGAGGGAGGCACCTAAATCAGAATTAGCCCTGGGGCTGGGTGTGGGGCTGGAGGGTAGCTATTATTCATGGGTACTGAGTTTCTGTTGGGGATGATGAAGATTTGGGTAGAGATAGTGGTGAGAGTTACACAACAGCGTGAATGTATTTAAGGCTCCTGCACTGTGTACTTAGGAATGGTTAAAATGACACCTACTACATTGTGGGTATGTTACCATAATAATAAGTGGCCCCATGATGGCTTGTGAACTGGTGAGAAATTAAGAAGTCTTCAGTGATAATTATTACACCAGCAGTGACAGAGGCATGCTGGTGGAAGGTTATTGACTGATTGGCCCGTTGGGGAATGGAAGCCTCCAGCTGTCTGGACAGTCGGGTGTGGCTGTGAAGCACAGCATGCCTGAGACACCTTCACGCTCTGGGGACTCACACTTAACCTGGAGGTCAGTGAAGCCAGTTCTCTTCTTTCAAGGAGCAAACTGCTATCTCTGTCCACTGGGAAGGACCTCAGCCCCTGGGCCCTCCCCTTGGGCCGTGTTCCCGCCTGCAGTGAAGTGGGAGGTTGAGGAAGCCCTGCTTCATCACGGTGTGCAGGGCAGTGGGAAAGGGCTTGGCACACAACAGCCCTCCTTCCGGGCCCAGCACCGTGATGGTATGACCTTGAAGAGGTCACTTTGTGTCCCTGAACCACACTCAGCATCTTCGTCTTTTGAATGTGACAAGAGTCCTTGAACAGACTGAGTCCACACTTACGTGTGTGCCTGGCACATAGTAGGTGTTGGACAAGGGCTGCTCCTCCCCCTGTCGCTCGAAAGAGGAGCCTTGGGCCTGACGGAACCACAGCTCATTCTTGGGGACCAAGAGTGAGCCCTGTGGAAGCGTGGCTGGCAGGAGTCACAGGCAGGATTCAGAAGCCTTGTTCTCGCCATTCAGTGATCCGTGTGATTCTGAGTCTGGGGTGGGGTGACATGGGAGGAGAGGGAGACATGAAATCAGGAGCAGGACCACCGCTGTTGGGCTTGGGCTTCCCGTAGCGAAGGGCTGGCACAACTGCTTGGAGGGAGAGAGGCCTTGGGTAAAGCTTCAGCAGTGTGGAGGCCCCTGAAAGCTCAGCCCTGAAATCAGAGTGAGACAGGGAAGGTCGACCAGCAGGCCAGCCGACTCCCCTCCTGCAGCCCTTTCTCCCTGCAGAGGAGGTGCTACAGGCCCAGAAGGAGGGCCAGATCTGTCCTGCCCAGTTCAGGATGTGCTAGAGTGGGGGGTCACAGTGCCAGAAAGACCTCCCGCCTACCCCCACCCCAAAACAAGCCAGCTCTTTCTCGGCCGAGACCACTCCCCTCGCTTAAAGGACAGGGGACAGGGACCATGTTGGAAGTCCACCCAGAGGCCTTCGCAGACAGTGTCACCTGCTGCCTCTTTGCACAGCAGTGTCCATGGTGAGTCTTCAGGAGAGTCCCAGGAGAGCTACCCCTGCAAGGTGTTTCTCAAGCTCCTTTGGCCTAGGAGTCTTTTTACCTACAGGGTCTCAAGTTCTAAAGACCTATTTTGGGAAATGTGGCCTTTATAGTTCTTAACTATAGCTTAATCTGGCGGAAATTTTCCTAAATTCTTCCTGTAGATGTGAGCAGCCTTGACAACTGGAGTTCTTGCAGCCTTGGTTTTGACATCTGTAGAATGGGTATTGTACACATATGGTATCCACAGAGACGACTGTTGCAGGAATAAAGGAAAATATTTCACAGAATGCACAAGCTGGGGTTGCCTGCAACTGCCTGGGAAATAACTAAGCACCACATTTGTTACCCATTGCAGACTGCTCTTATTTATTTACACATTCAACATACATTTACTACCTGACGGAGCGAGAAAGGGGTAGTTGCCCCTTTTCTTGCCATTGCTATTTGGTTTGGGATGCAGACGCTGAGGTGGAGGATGGAGCTGAATTTGCATGGTGTCCCACGGCTATAAATTCCAGTGCCAGGATCAGAATCCTGGTTCGTCTGAGCCCAAATGTAGATGTTCTCCACCACGCCAGCCAGCCTGGGCTCCTGCAGCCCGCCATGCAGCTGCTGTGAGGAATACAGCAAGGGAGAAGTCAAAGACCCTTCTCCAAGGAGGCCACAGCTTCACAGAGACACAGAAGTCACCGTGGGAGCCTGGGAGGACCAAGCCAGGTGGCCAGACAGGTTTGGACAGCCCAGAAGCGGAGGGGAGGGCTCCTTCAGAGAGAAAAATGTGAGTAAAGGAGGGTGATCTAAGAGGAGGATTACTTAAGGAGGTAGAGGGAGACAGGGCTTGGGGGCTCTGGTCATACCCACACGATCTAGGAGCAAGGGATGGGACCTGATGCTGCAGGTGCTTTGGGGAGCTTTGGGGATTTCTGATTCGGGTCGTCAGATGTTGCAGGGGTGCAGAAAGACTTACCTGAAAACTCTGTGGAGAGTCATCCTGTGTAGCTGGTAGGAATATAAAATGGCAGAACCGCTTTGGAAAATAGCCTGGTAGTTCCTCAAATGCTTACACAAAGACTTACCATATGATCCAGCAATTCCATTCCTAAGTATATACCCAAGAGAAATAAAAACGTATATCCAAAAACACGTGTACACAGATTTTCAGAGAGGTATTATTCATAATTGCCAAAAAATGGAAACAACCCAAATGTCCATCAACTGATCAATGAATAAACAAAATGTGGTCTATCTCTGCCATAGAATATTATTCAGCCACACAAAGGTGTGGAGTACAGACACATGCTGCAACATGGATGAACTTTGAAAAACTTACACTGGTAAAAGAAACCAGTCACAAAAGACCGCATATATGATTCCATTCGTGTGAAAATGGTCAGAGTAGAGAAATCGATCAAGATAGAAAGTAGATTAGTGGTTGCCAAGGGCTAGGAGAATAGGATGATGGGAGAGAGTGATAGCTAACTGGTTTCTTTTAGAGGTGGTGAAAGTGCTCTGAAATTCACTGGGATGATGGTTGTACATACCTGTGAATATATCAAAAGCCATTAAACTGGAAACCTTAGATGGATGAATTGTAAGCTATGTGAATTATATCTCACTAAGGCTGTTTCAAACAATTTATGGAGGCATCAAATAGCTTACGTGTTAGCTTAGTTAAACCTGACCTCTGCATGGGCAGGTTTGTTGTTTTGTTTACCATTTTACAGACGAGAAAAAAGAAGATTCAGAGAGGTCAAGTGACTTGTCCAAAGTCAGAGCTAGTGAATGGTCACTCATTCTCCAAAGTCCAAACTCTTCCCAAGACAGTCATTTCAGTCCCTTGGGGTTGCTTCCCCATTTGCATAAGGCCAAGGTCAGCAGCACTTCACCACATCCCCCCAGATAAGCTCAGTCGCTCAATCTGCCAGGAGGCTCCCCTGTCTTGCTCTTCACCAACCCCCAGGAGATGGGCCGGGGTGGGCTTTTCTTCTAGCCCAATTCTTTATCTTCAAACGCGATTTCTGCTCCATGTATATTTATGGCAAAATACAGAGCAAGACTTCTTTCACTGGGGCCTACACTGGAAGCAGTTTTCCCAGCCTGCAGATGTTTGATGGTCAGATCTCTCTGAGGGCACATTAAGATCTCTTGGCTGCTGGTGCACTGCCCTGGCACCCCCACCCCCACCCGCAAGTCATTAAGTGCCCCAGCCATGTTCAAGTGGGGACACTTCCATGAGCTTCTAAGATGCCATGCCCGGTGTGTTCCACCTCTGACTCTGTCCATTGGGTTCAGTGGACCTAAGATCAGGTTCCAGCCAAGGTGTCCTCCCCATGGTGGGCACTCATCACCCATGAGACACAGACTCTGGGGCAGCTGGTGGAAATCCAGCTCCGCCATTTACGAGGGGTGTGACCGTGAGCAAAGCACCTCACCCCACTAAGCTCATTCCTTTAACAGGAAAGTGGGGACAACAGTAGTAACTTCAGGATTTACAGGATCACTTCAGGATTTTACGGGATCATTTTGTAAAGGGCTTAGAGCTTAGGCTGGCCCATAGTAAGAACTGAAGAAATGATAGCTATGATCATTTTCTCCTCTTCCTCATCCCCCGCCTTCTCCTTCCCTCCTTCCTTCCTTTTCGTTATTAAGCACAGAATTCTGCAAATAAAAATAGCCACACATTTTTAATACATGCCCAGCCATTCACATAAAGGTCCCTACTTCTCAGAGGACTCTGCAGCATAGGTCTCTTTAGGGCCTATTATCATTAAAGAGAGGGAACAGGCTCAGAAAGGGGCAGTCTATTGCCCAAGGTGTAGTCTGAAGTCAGGGAGCCTGATTCCTCCAGCTCCGTTTTTCATTCTCAACATTGCTTTGCCTATTCGGGGTCTTTTGTGTTTCCATACAAATTGTGAACTTTTTTGTTCTAGTTCTGTGCAAAATGCCAGTGGTAGTTTGATAGGGATTGCACTGAATCTGTAGATTGCTTTGGGTAGTGGAGTCATTTTCACAATGTTGATTCTTCCAATCCAAGAATAGGGTATATCTCTTCATCTCTTTGTATCATCTTTAATTTCTTTCATCAGTGTCTTATAATTTTCTGCATACAGGTCTTTTGTCTCCTTAGGTAGGTTTATTCCTAGGTATTTTATTCTTTTTGTTGCAATGGCAAATGGGAGTGTTTTCTTGATTTCACTTTCAGATTTTTCATCCTTAGTGTATAGGAATGCCAGAGATTTCTGTGCATTAATTTTGTATCCTGCTACTTTACCAAATTCATTGATTAGCTCTAGTAGTTCTCTGGTAGCATCTTTAGGATTCTCTACGTAGAGTATCATGTCATCTGCAAAAAGTGACATCTTTACTTCTTCTTTTCCGATTTGGATTCCTTTTATTTCCTTTTCTTCTCTGATTGCTGTGGCTAAAACTTCCAAAACTTTGTTGAATAAGAGTGGTGAGAGTGGGCAACCTTGTCTTGTTCCTGATCTTAGTGGAAATGCTTTCAGTTTTCCACCACTGAGGACGATGTTGGCTGTGGGTTTGTCATATATGGCCTTTATTATGTTGAGGAAAGTTCCCTCTATGCCTACTTTCTGCAGGGTTTTTATCATAAATCGGTGTTGAATTTTGTCAAAAGCTTTCTCTGCATCTATTGAGATGATCATATGGTTTTTCTCCTTCAATTTGTTAATATGGTGTATCACGTTGATTGATTTGCGTATATTGAAGAATCTTTGCATCCCTGGGATAAACCCCACTTGATCGTGGTGTATGATCCTTTCAATGTGCTGTTGGATTCTGTTTGCTAGTATTTGGTTGAGGATTTTTGCATCTATGTTCATCAGTGATATTGGCCTGTAGTTTTCTTTCTTTGTGACATCTTTATCTGGTTTTGGAAAGCTACAGTAATCAAGACAGTATGGTACTGACACAAAAACAGAAATATAGATCAATGGAACAGGATAGAAAGCCCAGAGATAAACCCATGCACATATGGTCACCTTATCTTTGATAAAGGAAGCAAGAATATACAGTGGAGGAAAGACAGCCTCTTCAATAGGTGGTGCTGGGAAAACTGGACCGCTTCATATAAAAGAATGAAATTAGAACACACCTTAACACCATACACAAAAATAAACTCAAAATGGATTAAAGACCTAAATGTAAGGCCAGACACTATCAAACTCTTGGAGGAAAGCATAGGCAGAACACTCTATGACATAAATCACAGCAAGATCCTTTTTGACCCACCTCCTAGAGAAATGGGAATAAAAACAAAAATAAACAAATGGGACCTAATGAAACTTAAAAGCTTTTGCACAGCAAAAGAAACCATAAACAAGACCAAAAGACAACCCTCAGAATGGGAGAAAATATTTGCAGATGAAGTAACTGACAAAGGATTAATCTCCAAGATTTACAAGCAGCTCATGCAGCTCAATAACAAAAAAACAAACAACCCAATCCAAAAATGGGCAGAAGACCTAAATAGACATTTTTCCAAAGAAGATATATAGACTGCCAACAAACACATGAAAGAATGCTCAACATCATTAATCATTAGAGAAATGCAAATCAAAACTACAATGAGATATCTCACACCAGTCAGAATGGCCATCATCAAAAAATCTAGAAACAATAAATGCTGGAGACGGTGTGGAGAAAAGGGAACCCTCTTGCACTGTTGGTGGGAATGTAAATTGATACAGCCACTATGGAGAACAGTATGGAGTTCCTTCAAAAACTAAAAGTAGAACTACCATACGACCCAGCAATCCCACTACTGGGCGTATACCGTGAGAAAACCATAATTCAAAAAGAGTCATGTACCACAATGTTCACTGCAGCAATATTTACAATAGCCAGGACATGGAAGCAACCTAAGTGTCCATCAACAGATGAATGGATAAAGAAGATGTGGCACATATATACAATGGAATATTCCTCAGCCATAAAAAGAAACGAAATTGAGTTATTTGTAGTGAGGTGTCATACAGAGTGAAGTAAGTCAGAAAGAGAAAAATAAATACCGTATGCTAACACATATATATGGAATCTAAGAAAAAAAAAATGTCATGAAATACCTAGGGGTAAGACGAGAATAAAGACACAGACCTCCTAGAGCATGGACCTGAGGACACGGGGAGGGGGAAGGGTAAGCTGTGACAAAGTGAGAGAGTGGCATGGACATATATACGCTACCAAACATAAAATAGATAGCTAGTGGGAAGCAGCCGCATAGCACAGGGAGATCAGCTCGGTGCTCTGTGACCACCTAGAGGGGTGGGATAGGGAGGGTGGGAGGGAGACGCAAGGGGGAGGGGATATGGGGATTATGTATATGTATAGCTGATCCACTTTGTTATAAAGCAGAAACTCACACACCATTGTAAAGCAATTATACTCCAATAAAGATGTTAAAAAAAAATTTTTTTTTTAAATTGCCCAAGGTCACACAGCTGGTCGTGGTTCGGCTGATTCAGAAGCCCAAGCTCGTTCACTATGGCCCCCACTGTCCACTTCTTCCTCAAGGGTGACCATAGTAGGCCGGCTTAGAAATAGCCACGGTACACGAAGGATCGATTGTTCTTCTGAGTCTTGGAACATATTTAAATTGTGAATTGCCGATGAAGGTTTGGGGGATGAGAAAATCAGAGCAGTCAGCACATTCCTGCGATGGGAGAAGTCAGCCCCCGTGGATGACACAGCCGAGCACGGTCGCACCCTGGTCCCCACCCACCCCACCCCACCGCGGTGGCCAGGCCAGGCCAGGTGGACCAGACCGGTGTCTCAGAGGTCCCTGGCGGGAGGAGCCAGACCCAAAAGATTCTTCAGAACAGGTGGCCCGTGTCCAAGGAATTGACCAAGGGCTCCACCCCAGCCTCCGCTCAGCCAACATTGCATTTCTGAGGACTGGTCAGGACAAGGCTGGGGAAGCAGTGCCAGTTCTCCCTGGGCTTTCGGAATGCAATGGAAAGAAAGCTCTCAGGCCCTGGAGGGCAGGGGTGGGACCTCTCATTTACGGAGAAGATTCCCAGCACCGAGCCGGGCGGTGAGCTCTACAGGTGTGCTGTTCAGGCAGGAAGCCAGCCCGTCCTTCCACCAGGGCCAAGCCCTGAGGACAAGGGCTCCAAAGGGGACAGCAGAACATCCCAGAAAAGAGAAGCAATCACACGATCTGGACCCACCTTGCTTTGGACTTGGCTCTCAGGAGCGCTGAGGCAACTTGACCTTGAGACTCAGTCCCCTCCTTGGTAGGAAGAGGTCAGTGACGATCGTCTACCACCCACCCATCTACCCCAGGCTTGTTGTGAAGACTGGGGAGCATCCCCAAGCCTCTACCCTACGCTCACTCAGTCATTGAAAACCTGGTCTAAGAACCACCTACTCTGCCCAGCTCACTTGCCTCTCCGTCTAAAATTCCCTCGTTCAGAAGGTTACTCATGCTTTCATTTTCGACATTTCCTGAAATGCCCAGGCCCAGTGTGACTCCCACTCCCCCCTCACGCCATTCACTCATTCACTTATTTGTTTATTCATTCACTCAACAGACATATTAATTATCCAAATGTTTAAGGCAATAGCATCTCTTAGCCTGGAATTTCCTTATGAATGAGCGAATTTCAAGCTAAGGGAAAACTAGAACTATGGTTTTTCCTACATTTATCTCGGCTATGAAACAGTAGCATGCCAAGGTGAGTGAATTTTGAACTCATAAATTCTGGCTTTAAGGGGCCTTCTGGTAAAATATTCTGCTACGATTATGCCTCTTGACCTGGATTGCTGCCTTGTCTTCCCAAGCAGGAATCCACGTAAGAAATTTGCTTGAACTGGAAACAGACTTCAGAATCTCCCTTTTACAGGTACAACATTTATGAAGACGTATACAGGACGTTGCTCTTGAAGTGTTTCCCCAAAGCAACTTAATGGCTGCAAAAATGTGAGCAAACAAGATCCCCGTATCTTAAAAAAAAATCATCATAATAATCCCATTCAGCACCTGTATCTGAGTCAGCATGCCCAATTTTAAAGTCAGAATGCCGTGGCCTGAAGGCTCAAGCGTCCAATTCTATAAATACAGACAGAAGTTGCAAAGTCAAAAGGCCAGACCATGCCAATCTATCACCCTTTCCGCATTGATAAATTATGTACACTCCTTGGATGGATACGCCCTGAGGCCTGAGGTCCTGTCTGACAGAGTCAGATCTTCAATCCGGGCCCCAGTCCCCCCGTCATCCGCTCCCCCGACACGCTCAGCCTGCCACTCCCACCCTCCATGCTGTCTCCTCTGGGCAGACCAGGTGTGCTCCGTGATGGATTGCCCGACCGGCCCCTCCATCCTGGAGGCGGCCAAGCCCGGGTGGCAGGAAGCAACCTCCGGGTCTTTTTGATGGACGGTAGGCACGTCAAAACTGGAAAGGAGCCTGTCTCGGGGGGACATGCGTTTTATTTGAGTTGCAGGGGCCCCTTCCCAGCTTCTTCCTGACCACACCCTGTCCCCCTGCCTCTCATTCCCCCTCAGTCCTCTTTATCCCTCCTTAGGGCCCTGAATGCATTTGGTGTGTGTCTGAGAACCACATTTTAGCCAAAGAGCAAGGAAAAGGAGCCAAGTTTCCTCCCATTTTAGGAGACTTTTTTCTGTGATCTTAAGACGAAATCAGAAGGGTGCCGTGTCTCCAACGAGCTCCTTAGAATTCAGAAAGACGGTTGCAAGTCATTTAAAAAGAGACTCAGCATCTTTAATAAATTTAATCCACGTCTGATTACAGAGGAAGAAAGCTTTCTTTCTCTCTCTCTTTTTCATCTTCTAGGGATGGAATATCGCAATAACTGTTCCCTCTGATTTTTAAAAAAAATAAGATTTGCTAAAGGTCAATGTATCTCCTGGCCACATATGCAGCAACATTCAAATTTCCCTGGCCCAAGAATAAAAAGATTCTATCATTAAAAATAAAAGCATAAGGACATCTCTCGTGCCCATGGGGGATTTTTAGAAAGAGGAGACATTTCGTTATCTAGGCGCAATCATGAGATTTTTAAGCAGTATCTCTAATCTGCTTTCCCCCTCCTGCCCCCCGCAACCCATCCACCCCCTACTCCCCTCACATCCCCCCTCCTTCTTTTCACATCAAGGTCTTTTTATCTTCCAATTTTGCATCTAAAGATGAGGTGAATACCATTAGCTCAATTCAACCTCAAGTGTAGTCAGATGGGCCTGTGATTTCTGAAAAGCACTCGCTAAGGTCACATTAAAATGTATAAGAGCATTTCGATTCCTGAGAAGGGGGCTTATTATCCACCCGTGGTGTAAAAGAGGAATGTCAGTGGCCACAGACTTGGGTGAAAACAAAAGAGATACCAGGATTTCAGTCTTTTGTCAGCAAGCTTCTCTCCTTTCTTTGCACAGCTCTCCCGCCAGCCCTGCAGATAGCTCTGCGGACTGCAAACTTAGGCCTCTTGCAAAAAAAAAGAAAAAGAAAAACAAGTTTAACTGGCTCTCCTTGCCAGTTTTTGTTTTAACCCTTCCAGTTAGAATCAGCCATGCCACTTGCTTTCAAATTATAAACGTGTATTTCCTTGAGAGAGAAAGAGAATTTGGTGTTGCCTGTTCTTGTGGCTTTTTTTTTTTTTTTTTCAGTCTGTCCTTTTCAGTAGACAGGAGTCAGCATGCAGTTAGAAAAGCATGGACTTTGAAGTGAGACAGACCTGGGTAAGAAGCCCAGTTTTGCCACTCACGAGCCATGTGACCCTGGGTACTCACTCGTTCACTTATTGAACAGATCATCTGCTATAGGCCAGACATGGTTCTGGGTTCCAGGAACACACAGGTGAACAAGACAGGCATGAGAGTTTGCATTCTTACCTGGGCAGGGCTTCTGTACAGAGGTAAAGCCACAAGGCAGGAGGAGATGAGCATTTTTGAGGAAATACACAGAATTCTTTAAAAGAGGGAGCTTGAAGAAGGCCAACTTTAGGTAGGGTAATTGAGGAAAGCCCTTCTGGGGAAATGGAATTCGAGGTAAGACCTGGGAGTTGAGCTTATGCCAGCAATTCAAAGGGCATCCCAGGCACTGGGTACGGGAAGAAAAAGAATTTGCATTGTGGGCTTCTGTTATTCTGCCCATCAAGCACTCACTCCTCCTCCTTCCCATCAGCTGTGCCCTGACCTCATCCAGCAAAGAAAAGGGTACATGACCCAAGACAGGCCGTCAGACCCTCACCTGGGGGTGTGCCTGTCAAGCAGAGGCACATAAGATGGAAACCAGTGGCAGCCGGTTCCTCCCCTTGGTGGTGCTCTAATGAGAAGGCTGTTTGGTTCTGCCTCTTACATCCCTAAAATTTGTCTAGTTCTTTATTGTTCCTGATGTTGATTCTTCGGCTTTCCTTTAGATTCTGTGAGCCCGTCCGCCTTCCAATAAATACTTGTTTTGCTCAAGTTAGTCAGAATCTGATATATGATTTGAAAGCAAAAACCCATAACCAACATAGAAATCAATAGCAGAGCGTGAATCTTCAGGTAAAAGAACCTCAGGTAAAGGTAGGGTATATTGACATGGCCATCTGGCCATGAGGATTCTGATTTATAGTGAGAGTGGGAACTTAATAGCCAATGGCACACAGAGGTGAAACAGCTAATTAAGTTATCAGCTTCAGGACTCTCAAAGAGAAGCCAGGAGAGTGAAGGTCTGAAACAGATTGGATTAGAATTGGAACTGTTGCTCTTAATTTATGGTTTTCAATATATAGAGAGATAGCTATAACTATAGACCTGAACATGGGTTTGTATGTGTCCACTAAGAGGACCTGAGAGCAGTGACACCCAGTAGCAATGAGCACACTTAGCACCCAGATCTTGGTTTCTAAATACCATTCTCTATTCACAGGAACAAGGGCTCCTTAGAGAAATGCATGATTCCAGGGATGGGGCAGGGAAAATACAGAAGGTACCTGGAACATCTTGTGCCAGAAAGTGAGGAAGTGTTCAAGGAATAAGGGGAACAGGTAAGAACAAAGACTAACTTAAAGAGGCAAACACTGACAAAATTTAAGTATTAAAAAAAAATTTTACTCAAATTTATTCTGATATAATTTACATACAATAAAATGCACCTATTTTTAATTATAGTTCAATGATCTTTGTCAAATACATAACTATATACAAGTATGTGACCACCACTTTAATCAAGATACAAAACACACCCATCTCCCCAAAAATTCTCTCAGACCCTTTTTTAACTCATCCCTCCCCAGAGGCAACCACTGATCTGATTTTGGTCACTATAGGTTAATCTTGATTTTTTTAGAACTTCATACAAATGGAATCATACAGTATATTTTTTTGGTGTCTGCATTCTTTGACTAACATAATGTATTTGAAATGTATCCATATTGCTGTTCATATCAGGAGTATGTTCCTTTTTAGTGTTGATAGTTTTCTAATTTATGAAAAATACAACTGCTTTATTCAATCACTTTTTGATAGACATTTATGTTGTTTCTAGTTTCTGGACATTATGAATAAAGCTTGTTTGAATATTCATATATATGTTCTTGTAATACATGTATTCATTTTTCTAAGGTAATACCTATGAGTGAAATTCCTATGTTCTATGATAAGATTATATTTAACTTTATAATAAATTT
Source organism: Pseudorca crassidens (assembly GCF_039906515.1). Lineage (NCBI taxonomy): Eukaryota > Metazoa > Chordata > Mammalia > Artiodactyla > Delphinidae > Pseudorca > Pseudorca crassidens. Next base: position 6,589,693 of record NC_090296.1, on the reverse strand, counting down.
TTGCACTGCTTTCCAAAATGATTGTACCATTTCACATTCCCACCAGCAATGTTTGAGAGTCCCAGTTGTTTCATATCCTCACCTATGTTGTTATATTTAGCTTTTTTTATTTTACCCATTCTAGTAAATATATAGTGGCATCTCATTGTGGTTTTAATTTGAATTTCCTAATGGCTGTTGGCCATTCATACAGCTTTTTTTGTATAGTGCTTGTTCAAATTTTTGCATGTATTTATTGGGTTGTTCATGTTATTATTGAGTTGTAAGAATCTTTCTGGATACAAGTTCTTTGCCATATATATGTATTGCAAATCTTTTCTGCCAGTTGTAACATGCTTTCCATTTCCTTAATGGTGTCTTTGAAGAGCAGAAGTTTTTCATCTTATTGAAGTCCATTTTACAAATTTTATTTTATGATTTGCGCTGTTTGTGTCCTAAGTACTTATTGCATACTCCAAGGTCAGAAATACATGTCCTATGTTTTCTTCAGAAGTTTATCATTTAAGTCTTTGTGCTAAAGCATATAATCAAATTGGAGTTCAATGTTATAAATGTTGTGAGACAGAGTCAAACTTTTTTTTTTCCATGTGGATATTCAGTTGTCCCAGAATCATTTGCTGGAAACATTATCATCTCTCCATGAAATTACCTTTGCCTCTTTGTTAAAAAACAATTAATCATATATGTATGATTGCTCTCCATTAATCTATATGTTTACTCATTCACTGACTTGAATATTGTAGTTTTGTATTATAAATGTTAAAATTAGGTTGTACAGGCCCTCCAAATTTTTTCTCCTTTTTGAAAATTATTTTGGTTACACTAGGTCTTTTGTATTTCCATATAAACTTTATAATGGCTATCAATTTCTCCCAGAAATATACTGATACATTGATTGAAATTACATTAGATCTATTAATTCTTTGTGTAGAAACTATATTGTGGTACATTAAGAAATATATTTGGTTTTTGTCACTGATTCCTGACACAGAGCTCCTAAAATTATTGGAATTTCTTGGGTGATAGGAGTGCCTTTTGTTTGATCACTCCAAAGTTTATGCTAATGAGGTAATTTAGGGTGGACCAGGATGGGCTGGTCTAAGTGATTAGAAAGTTGGAAATTTCAGCCCCACTCACCACCTTCTAACCTTTGGAAATGAAAAGAGGGGGAGCTGGAAATTGAGCTTTATAAAACCTCTTCAACAAAACGATTTGGTGGGCTTCCAGGTTGATGAACACATCAGTGTGATAGGTGGGCTGTGCACATGGGACGGACATGGAAGGTCCACACCCCTCCCCCATATTTTGTCCTATGCATCTCTTCCATCTGACTGTTCTTGCAATATATCCTTTATAATAAACCAGTAAATATAAAAAAGTGTTTTCCTGAGTTATGTGAGCCATTCTTGCAAATTATCAAACCTGAGGAAGGGTTGTGGGAAGATCCAAATTTGTAGATGGCTGGGCAGAATGTGGGTAGCATGGGTAACAGTTTTGCCGCTGGCATCTGAAGTGCAGGCAGTCTTATGGGACTGAGCCTTTAACCTGTGGGTTCTCTACTAACTCCAGGAGTTGGGGTCAGAATTGAGTTGAAGTGTTGGACCCCAGCTGGTGTCAGAGAATTGGAAAATTGCTATGGAAAACCCACATACATTTAATGTCAGATGTGTTGAGGAAAAAAATCTTTCAGATATCTTAACAACATTGAGTCTTGCGATATATCTCTCCATCATTTAGTATATCTCTCCATATATTGAGGCTTTCCTTAACTTCCTCCAAAAATGTTTTGTAGTTTTCAGTATCACTTTTGTTAACTTTATTCCTAAATATTTTGTTTCCAAGTATTCTTTTTTATTTTTAATTTTTTATTGAAGTATAGTTGATTTACAGTAGTACATTAGTTTCAGATGTATAGTATAGTGATTCAGTATTTTTACATATTAAGCACCATTGAAAGTTATTACAGATTAAGGGCTATAATTCCCTGTGCTATACAAAATATCCTTGTTGCTTATCTATTTTATACATAATAGTTTGTGTCTCTTGATCTGGCACCCCCAATTTGCCCTTCCCCCCTTGCCTCCTCCCTTTGATAACCACATCTTATTTTTTGTATTTTTGAGTTGGTTTCTGTTTTGCATATACACTCATTGGTGTTATTTTTTAGATTACACATGTAAGTAATATCAGAGTATTTGTCTTTCTCTGTCTGACTTTTTTCACTAAGCATAACATTCTCTAGGATCATCCATGTTGCTGCAAAAGGCATAATTTCATTCTTTTTTATAGCTGAGTAATATTCCATCATATATATATATATACCACATCTTTATCCATTCATCTATTGATAGGCACTTGGGTTGCTTCCATATCTTGCTAGTATGTAGAAATACAGTAGACTTTTATGTATTGACCTTGTATCAAGAAACTTTGCAAAATTATTCACCTTGTAGCATTTTTGCAGATTCCTTATGATTTTCTATGCACATAATTATGTCATCTGTAAATAAAGATGGCTTTTTTTCTTCGTTTCCTATCTCTATACCTTTTATTTTTCTTCCTTTATTGCATTGGCTAGGACCTCTAGGCAGTAAAAAGTAGTGGTGAGAATCGTCATCCTTGTATTTTCTGGTGTTAGCTGTATGTTCTTCATAGATGTCTTTTATAATGTTGAGGAAGCTTCCTTCTATTCCTACTTTTCTGATAGTTTTTGTAATATGTATGTATGTATTTTTGTAATATGTTTATGTAATATGTATGTATGTATTTTTGTAATATGTATGTCAAATATTGTCAAATGATTTTTATGCATTTACTGAGAGAGCCATATAATTTTCCAACTTTTTGGTGGTAAGATTGTGATTTACACTTAGTGTTTTTTGAATGTCAAACCAAACTTGCATACTAACAGTATCCTGTTAATAGTCCTGGATTTGATTTGATAATGTGTTGTTAAGGACTTTTCCCCTCAATATTCATGAGGTAAATTAGTCTGTACTTTTCTTCTATTGTTTTTGTGTCGTGGCATCACAACATCAGTTAAGATATGTTACCTTTTCCTTTATTTTCTGAAAAAGTTAACACAATATTGGTATTATTATTTCTTCATTAGATGTTTGATAGAATTCACCAGTTAAACCATCTGGGCATAAAGTTCCACTGTGGGAAGTTCTTCAACTATTAATTAAATTTTAGTAGATATAAGATTATTAATATTTTCTATTGTTTCTTGTATTTATTTTGATAAGTTTTGTCTTTCAAGGAATTTGTCCACTCTATCTATGTTACTGCAATTATTGGAATAAATATTTTCATGACAGTTCCTTAGTATCCCTTAATGTCTGCAGAATTTGTGGTAATATTCCCTATTTTATTCTTGATACTGCATTGATAAATACTCATAGATGACCTTTTTTTGGTCAGTCAATCCTGAAATTTATCAAACTATCTAAATGTTTGAAGAATAAACTTTGGGTTTCATTGATTTCTTCATTTTTTTCCATTTGCTGTTTCATTGATTGCTATTCTTATCTTTTCATTTTCCTCTTTCTACTCTTTTTGGATGTTAATTGCTCTTCTTTTTCTAATTTCTTAAGATGGAACCTTAGGTCATTTATTTTAAATCTCTCGTTTTTTCTTATATAAGCATTTTTAAAACGTTTCCCTCTAAAAAACATAAACACACAAATTTTGATATGTTTTTATTTTATTTCCATGCAAAAATATTTTCTAATATTTCCTTTGATTTTTCTTTGACCCATAGGTTATTTAAAAGTGTGTTGTTTCATTTCCAAATATTTGACGATGTTCCATATTTATTTGTATAATTGTGTTCTCATTTAGTGTCATTGTGGTCAGAGAATATACTCTATTGATTGCAATCTTTTTAGATTTACTGATACTTATTTTATGGTACATCATATGGGCTAGCATAATGAGTGAGTCACTTTAAAAAAGAGTGTATTTTCTTTTCTCCAATTGTGTGGAGTAGTCTATAGATGTCAACTAGGTCAAGTAGGTTGACGGTGTTGCTCAAGTCTTTTTTTGCTTACTGATTTATTTTCTGTTCTATTAATTACTGAGAGAAGAGTGTTCAAAATCATCAACTAAAGTTATAGATTTGTCTATTTCTCATTTGAATTCTGTCCATTTTTTTCTTCATATACTTGGAAGTTCTGTTATTAGGTGAGTACACATTTAGAACTGTCATGTCTACCTGATGAATTGGCCATTTATAATTTGCAAATGTCCTCCCTTGTCTTTGGCAATATCCCTTTTATTGAAGTCTACTTTGATATTGATATAGCTCCTTCAGTTTTCCCAGTACTAGTCTTTGCATTGTAACACGTTTTACATCCTTTGACTTTTGCCTATTTTTTTTTTTATATTTAAAGTGCATTTCTTGTACACAGCATATAGTTGGATGCTGTTTTTTAATCCACTGTAAAATATCTATCTATTACTTGGAGTGTTTAGTACATTTATGACTCCATAATTAATGACGTGGTTGGATTTAAATTGCTATTTCTTTCATGTTTGTCCCATCTGTTCTTTGTTCCTTTTCCCCATTTTCTTTGGGATTAATTGAGTATTTTCGGTATTCAATTTCATCGTCTCAATAGGCTTATTATCTAAACCTCTTTGATTATTTTTATTGGTTTCTCTAGACTTTTACAATATGCTTATTTACCCTATCACAGTCTACCTTCAGGTGTATCATATAACTTTACATGTAGTATAAGAACATTACAACTATATGTTTCCATTTTCCTCCCCATATCCTTTGTGCTATTGTTGCCATACATTTCACTTATGTATATGATACAAGTCGATGACATATTGTTATTTTTATTTAAACAGTCAATTATCTTTTCTTAAAAATGTAAATGAGAACAATTGTCTTTCTATATATTGGACGTTTCTGACACTCTTTATTCTTTTCTATAGATTTGCATTTTCGTATAGACTCATTTTTCTTCAGACTGAAAATTTTGGTTTAACATTTAGTGTAGTTAGTACAGATCTGCTGGTGACAAATTTTCTCAGCTTATGTCTGCTTGAAAATGTCTTTTTTTCACCTTCACTTTTGAAGGATATTTGAGCTGGATATAAAATTCTAGATGGCCAGGGTTTTGTGGATTTTATTTTTCCCTTTCAACACTAAAGAAGTTATTACAGTGTCATCTGGCTTGTATTTTTTCTGAGAGAAGCCAGGGATCATGTTTAATTTCTGTTTTACTATTTGTAATATGTCTTTCTCCTCTGGAAGCTTTTAGGATTTTTCTCTTTGCCATTGGTTTTGAGAAATTTGATTATAAAGTGTCTTGATGCAGTTTTTAATTTATCTTGCTTGGGATTCATTGAGATTCATGAATATGTAGTTTCATATTTTTCACCAAATTTGGGGAAATTTTGAACATTATTTCCACAAATATTTTTTTCTGCCCCACTGGCTCCCTCCTCTCTTTTGGGGGCTTCAGTTTACACGTATATTAGACAGCATGTTACTGTGCATGGGTCACTGAGACTCTGTTCATTTTTTCAGCCCTTTACTTTCTGTTTTTCATTTTGGATAGTTTATATGACTATGTCTTCAATCATTTTTTTCTGCGGTTTCTAATATATTTTCAAGCTGATCTGATGAATTTTTAAAAATTCACAGATTGTACTTTTCAGCTCTAGAAGATCCAATTGCTTCATTTTTATAGTTTCCATTTCTCTTCTCAGTATATTCACATTTCCTTTAAATTCTTGAACATATTTATAAGAGCTCTTATCTAGTCCTTGCCTGTTAACTCTACTGCTTCTGTCATTTTGAATGCGTCTCTATTGATTTTTTTCCTCCAGATTATGGACCACATTTTTCCTGCTTTCTCACATGTCTAGTAATTTTTTACCGGAGGCTGGACACTTTGGCTGTTACATTGTAGAGTGGCTGGATTTGTTTTTTGTTTGTTTGTTTTGTTTTGCTTTTGTTGGTTTGTTTTCTCATCAAAGTGTTGAGCTTTGTTCTGACAGGCAGTTAATTTATTTGTAGATCAGCATTACACTTTTGAAGCTTGTTAGAAAGGCTTGTTAGAGTGAGTCTAGAGTTGATTTTATGCTATGGCCCACATAACACTACTCTTAAGGTATGGCTTTTCTGGAATCTCTACTGAATTCCCCTTTATTGACCAAGGTCCCTCCACTCTGGTTGGTTGAAATGTGAACGATTCACAACTCTGTGTGTGTTCTGACAGCTTTTGGCTTCCCTCTCCACAGTAACTTTTTTTCTCCCAAGATTTTCTTTGCCCAGCCTCACGGAGTCTCACCTTGGGTATATGTAGGTCAATGTTCAGTCAAAGACTCTTAAGACACCTGAGGACTTCTCAAGATTGCTCTCTATGTAGCTACCTTTCTTCTGGTACTCTGTTCTACAAATTCTAATCATCTCAGTCATCCTTAAACTCTGATTTTTGTGGCCTCACCTCACCAACTTGGCTTTTCTCCACTTGAGCTCCCTTTTCCTGCATTAGGATTATAAAATTCCTCAAGGAAGAAAGCTGGGGTCGTTATAGAGCTTGTATTGTTTGTTCCACTTCTTCCAATCTGTCTAATGTTATAGTTGTTTAAGGTGGGAGAGTTAGTCCAGTACCAATTATTCCTTCATGGGAAGACCATATAAGGGACAGCTGAGAATCAATAAAATAATGATACTAACAGATTATGTCCATCAAATAAAATAGAATCCATGAGTCTCTTCTGATGTGAATTTTTTTTTTTAATAAGGAGAAAAGAAAGCTTCTCTTTAAAGTAGGATGTCTACTAATAAATGTATAAATAATGGTAAAATTAGAAAATCACCATTTGGCACCATGATATTAATACTTAATTCAGCCAAGAAACATCAGTAAATGATAAAACTTGTGATAAATATTTGATGAAGCATAGGATATTTACATAGTTTCCAAGTACTCCCTTCCCCCAAATACCTATTAATTACAAAAGAAGAGGAAGGAACTTTACAGTGGAGAAACTTGACAGTTAACAGCAGTGATAAGTTTACAAAGCCGGTAATGAGACACATCAAATCATATACTACCTGGTAATATGTGTTATGGACTGCTGGGTAAAGGACAGAGGCAGGGAAGTCAAGTAAGAACCTATTGCAATAGTCTAGGGGAAAAATGTTGAAGCTGGATGTTATGGATTGAATTTTTGTGTCCCTCCACCAAAATTCACATGTTGAAGCCCTAACTTTTGTATAGGGAGATAGGAAGTGATAAAAGTTAAATGAGGACATAAAGTTGAGGCCTTAATTCAATACGGCTGGTGTCCTCATAAGAAAAGGAAGAGACACCAGAGCTCTTTCTCTCCACCTTGTGAGGACACAGTGAGGAAGTAACCATTTGAAAGCCAGGAAGAGAGATCTCACCAGGAACCATATTGGCTAGAAGCATAATCCTGGACTTCTAAACTTTGAAACTGTGAGAAATAAATGTCTTTTAAGTCTATAGTATCTTGTCATAGCAACCCAAGTAAACTAATACAGTATGAAAACAGATGAACAGAGCATCACTTATATGACATTCCTGACAAAGATGCTTATCCTGAATCTAATCATCAGGAAATATCAGACAAATCCAAATTGGTAAACATTTTACAAAATAATTGGTCTATAATCTTCTAAAACATCAAGGTCATGAAAGTCAAGGAAACACTGAGAAACTGTTCCAGTCTTAAGAAAATTAAAGAGACATGACAACTAAGTAGAACACATGATCATGGATGCTTTTGCTATATAGGACATTATTGGGACAATTGGAAAATGGGAATGGGGTAATTTTCTGATTCTGATAGTTATATTGTTATTATATACAAACATATCTTTTTCTTTCTTTAGGAAATACACGTGAAAATATTCATCAGAGATGGGACATAGTGTCAGCAACCTATTTGCAAATGGTTCAGGAGGTAGTTCTTTGTACTATCTTGCAAAATTACAGAAGTAAGTTTGAAATTATTTCAAAATTAAAAGATAAAAATAAATACCACATCCCTGGGAGAATTTTAATCATCAAATACTTAATAGATGCTGATGAATTTGGAAAGCACTGCAGATTTAGGTAAGCTGAATTAGATAATGAATCCAATTGCATTGACTCTTGCTACATCTTTCAGAAGACTATTTGGGGGAGGGGTATTTTTTTTCCTTCTATTTCTTTTGTTAGATTGATCAAGTTTTCTATATTTCTTTCATTTTCCACTACTGATTCAGAAGTTATACATTCTATCATTCTGGTGTTTAGTCTTAAATCTTAATATTGTTTATTTTGCATCCCATTCCTTCCTTCTGGAATTATTTTTTTTCTTTTTTTCCCACAAAGCCTCAACCAAACCCAAAGGGAGCAATAAAAGGTGAGGCCCTGGCAGAAAGTGGTAAACATCTGGATACAGATCCTGGCCCCAGGCCTTGACACCCGCCAGTGTGTGGCCATGGGCATGGTTCTTGACCCTTCTCTGCCTTAGTTTCCTCATCTGGTTTAGCACAGTGCCTGGAGTCTAGGAGGTTCTCCGTGTGTCAGTTTATCTGGAATTGCATTTTTATATATGTAAAATTGATTTTGTATGTCAAAAACTACACTTTTAACAAAATGAACTACATACAACAGAACATAAAATGTGAGAGTACGTAGCAGCAACTAAGGGTGTTATTCTAAGGCAGCACTATACAATAGAACTGTAGTATGAGCCACATATCTAATTTTAAATTTCTTAGTAGCCTCCTTTAAAAATGTAAAGAGAAACAGGAGAAATTAATTTAATTTAATTTTTTAATAAGTTTAATGAACATCCATCATCTCATATAGACACAAGATTAAAGAAATAGAAAAGAAATATTTTTCCTTATGAGAACTTTTAGAATTTATTTTCTTAAATATAACATATATATATATAGAACAGCGTTAATTGTATTTATGTTGTACATTACATCACTAGTAGCTTCTTATCTTACACCTGGAAGTTTGTACCTTTTGACCACCTTCATTCAATTTCCCCTCCTCCCAACCCCCCGCCTCTGGTCACCACAAATCTGGTATCGTTTTCTGAGTTTGTTCATTTGTTTTTGAAGGATAATTGACCTACAGCACTATGTTAGTTCCTGATAAACAGCATAGTGATTTGATATTTCTATACATTTCAAAAAGATCACCACAATAAGTCTAGTTATTATATGTCGCCATACAAAGATATTACATAGTTCTTGACTACATTCCCTACATTGTCCATTTCATATCCATGACTCATTTATTTTGCAACTGAAAGTTTGTACCTCTTAATCTCCCTCAACTATTTCTTTCCTCCTCCCTAGCCTCCTCCCCTCTGGCAACCATCTGTTCATTCTCTGTATCTATAATTCTGTTTCTGTTTTGTTATATTTGTTCATTTGTTTTGTTTAGATTCCACATATAAGTGAAATCATACAGTATTTGTCTTTGTCTGACTTATTTCACTTAGCATAATACCCTCTAGGTCCATCCATGTTGTTGCAAATGGCAAGATTTCATTCCTTTTATGGATGAGTAATATTCCATTGTGTGTGTGTGTGTGTGTGTGTGTGTGTGTGTGTGTGTGTGTGTATATATATATGTATATATCACATCTTCTTTATCCATTCACCTATTGATGGGCATTTCTGTTGCTTCCATATCTTGGCAATTCTAAATAATGCTGCAATGAACATAGGGGCACATATATCTTTTCTAATTAGTGTTTTCATTTTCTTCAGATAAATACCCAGGAGTAGAATTGTTGGATCATATGGTAGTTCTTTTTTAATTTCTTTGAGGAATCTCCATACTGTTTTCCATAGTGGCTGCTCCAATTTACATTCCCACCCACAGTGCACTAGGGTTCCCTTTTCTCCACATCCTCACCAACACTTGTTATATGTTGTCTTTTTGATTAAAAACCATTCTGACAGGTGTGAGGTGATAGCTCACTGTGGTTTTGATTTGCATTTCCCTGATGATTAGTGACACTGAGCACCTTTTCATGTGCCTGTTGGCCATCTGCATGTCTTCTTTGGAAAAATGTCTATTCAGGTCCTCTGCCCATTTTTTAATTGTATGGATTTTTTTATGTTGAATTGTACGAGTTCTTTGTGTATTTTGGATATTAACACCTTATTGGATATATAGTTTGCATATAACCTCTCCCATTCAGTAGATGGCCTTTTTGCTTTTTGGATTTTGTTTTTAATTTTTATTGGAGTATAGTTGATTTACAATGTTGTGTTAGTTTCAGGTGTACAGCAAAGTGAATCAGTTATCCATATACATATATCCTCTCTTTTTTTAGATTCTTTTCCCATATAGTGGTTTTTTGTTTGTTTGTTTTTTTGTGGTCTGCGGGCCTCTCACTGTTGTGGCCTCTCCCGTTGCGGGGCACAGGCTCCAGACGCACAGGCTCAGCCACCATGGCTCACGGGCCTAGCCGCTCCGCGGCATGTGGGATCTTCCCGGACTGGGGCACGAACCCGTGTCCCCTGCATCGGCAGGCGGACTCTCAACCACTGCGCCACCAGGGAAGCCCACGTTTTTGTTTTGTTGATAGTTTCCTTCACTGTGCAAAAGCTTTTTAGTTTGATGTAGTCCCATTTGTTTATTTTTGCTTTTTTTTTCCCTTGCCTGAGGAGACATATCCACAAAAAGTATTACTAAGACCCATGTCAAAGAGCATACTGCCTATGTTTTCTTCTAGAAGTTTTATGGCTTCAGATCTCACATTTAAGTCTTTAATCCATTTTGAACTTATTTTTGTGCATGATGTGAGATAGTCCAGTTTGATTCTTTTGTAACTGTCCAGTTTTCCCAACCCCCTTTACTGAAGAGGCTGTATTTTCCCCATTGTACACTCTAGCCTTCTTATTTTTGTCTTGTTTAAGTAATTCAATTAATAATCATGTTAGAGAGTATCTGCATGTAGTTTCTATTCTATATTCTGGTTTATCTAAAAATATCTTTGTCATCCTTGCCCCTAAAGTATGGTTTGGTTAGGTATAAAATTATAGGTTCACAATTATTTTGTTTCAACTTCAAAGACATTATTTCATTTCTTTCTGGCCTATGTTGTTGTTTGTGACAATTTGGCTAATCTGATTGGTGTTCTGTTGAAACTAATTTATGTTTTATTCTCTGGTGGCCTTTAGGATTTTCTCTGTCTTTGCTATTATGAAGTTACACGGTAAAGGCTCCAAGCGTGAAGCTTAATGGGTCTTTCTGCAGTTCTGAAAAGTTTTCAGCTCTTATTTTTTAAAATCTCACCTTGCTGTCTCTCACCCAGTATCTCTATCTTGACATGTGATGGAGCTTCATTTTCTATCTTCCATAAGTCTTAAGTTTCCTTTTATATTTTCTATTTTCATGATTTTCATCCTATTAGATTTATGTGGAAGCTTCTCATTCTATATTCCTTACCTCTTTATTTCTCTCATAATTGCTATTTCTTTCATATTTTCCATCTCTTCAATATTTTCCATGCTATTAGTCATATGGTGAAGCGCTTCATTCTGTCTTCAAATTTTCTTAAGTTCTCATTTACATCTCCTGTGCCTTTAATAATTTTTAGCTCTAATTCCATGGGCTAGATTCTGAAAGACTTAATCAGTTCAGTCTTCTAATTCATTGGTTCTTTTCTCAGCAGTGTCTGGTTGATCATTTATCCATCTGCTGAGAAGCTTTGTTTTTAATTCCAATAAATATTTTTATTTTTCACCCAGATGCAGAGAGTTGTGTCAGCAGTGATCCTCATTTGAAAGCAGGTTGCTATCATATGATTTTTACAAGGCCCTTACTTTATTTTTTCCCTTCATTCCTGATCTCAAGTACTGTTCCATTCCCATGGACAATCATTGTGCAATATATAATACATAGAATATAATTTGGGTGCCTTATGATTATGGACAAATAGCCTGCAGCAGAGACTGGCTAGATGCTCTTTAATCTCATTTCCACATCTTGAGCACTTCATTCTCCAGCCCCCTTTGCAGTTAAGTCAAGGTCCTACAACTACTTCTGGTCAATGAAATTTGGGTGGAAGCGGTACAAGGTAAAATGGTAGGCATGTGGAAGGGGGTGTGTGGGGATGCTGGGCTGACAAGATATGGACTACCATGAACACCCATTGCCTTTGCCTACATGTCTGCCTGCCTGGCATTCAGCCGCCTTCATATGATGGAATCCCCCCAGTAATGCTTTAGAAGACTACCTGATCACCACTGTATGCAATCTTGATAAGTCCGTCAACCAAAGCATCTTGCATTCACTGGAACAAAGCATGGCTGGCTACATAATTTGTGAGACCTCTTGTTCAAAGCTTATTAAGAATTTCTATATGGCAACAACAGAGAGTCGAACGAAATGCAGGGCTCTTCTAAGGGCAGGGCTGTATGAGACTTCCCAGGCTGTCCACTCAGGAAAGTCACCCCCAAACGATCAGACTCTCCCTTCCAAAAATGTAAATCTTGACCACCATGACATAGGTTCCGGAAAAACCTGTAACTAATTTCCCCTAGAGGATTCCATTGGTTTCTGCTACTTACATCCCCAGGGAATTCCTGATTCCTATCTTTTCCAAATCAGATTCATTTGCTTCTCTTCAATGCTATCAGCGCTATGCCATTTCCTTCCCTTTGGCTTAATTTAACTCTGGTCAATTTCTGACGATTAAAGGAAACAGTGAGTAATTCCACTTGAGTCCTCTGATCCTTGGTTCTCCACCTGAAAAATAGGAGTAATGGCATACACCTCCAAGGACTCTAGTTATAATTAGAAAACGACAAACGACTGTGACGTGTACAGTACAATCCCTTGCATATGCCAGGAGTTTACTAAATACAAGTGTTCTTTCTTCATCTTCACTCCCTACCAGAAGTAACTAAATGCCTCTCTCTCTGCTATTCAGACGAAAGAATTATCCATCTCAGACCTAGGTCGAGAAGTCGAGTGTTTCGTATCCATCAGTTATTATGAGAACGTCTCTTGGGTAGACCAAGAGGGGAGTTGGCTAGGGCCCCTGCCAAGTAGCAGAAAGGAAAAAGATCCAAGGGTGAGTGTGGTGGATTTACAAGAAATTCGGTTGCCCCGTAACTAAGCCCTCTCCCTAAGAGCACATCAGATTTCTTTGGGGAAACCAGCTCTTCCTCCATGTGTGTTCTCTGAGAGGGATTCCAGAACAAGCCTCCCACTCTGGAAGCCTAAGGACCAGATTCTAGCTCTCCCTGCCCTGCTCAGCCAATCAGAGCCTGTCTTCCAGGATCTGAATCTTAAATCATCACATCAGAGTGATGTGAGTAGAGAAGGGGGGGCTTCATTGTAGCTCCAGCACCTTAAGGGGGTGACGGTGGCCTCTTGGCCAGGCTGCCTCAATTGTAAAAATGCATCTGTTCTTCCTGCTTCCTCTGCTTCACCCTGAGTTGTCTTGGTTTCCACCCATTCCCAAGGCTGGTTGTAGGGCTTCCCATCCATTTCAGGAGCTCCTCCACCCCCCAACAAACACCCCATGATATCAAAGCTCCCTTTGCTTAGGACGACCAAGTAAGTTTCTATTTCTTGCAAGAAAGACCCCAGATTACTACAGAGAACCAACTCTCTGTCCTCCAGAAGACCCAATCTTGCATAGCCAAGATTATGCGAAGATCCAAAAGGATAAAGTCCAGGAATAGGGAATGGAGCCCAGGATCAGCTGCTGAGCAGAATCAGACCCCAAGTAGGAGGAATCCACAGCCCCACCTGGCCCTTTGCAGAGGTGAGCTCACAGCCTCCCACTGGAGTAGATATTAAGATCCCTATTCTTCAGAAAAGGAAACTAGACTTCATGGACTTAGGTGATATCCCAAGAGGTAGGAAAGCTAGAACTTGAACCAAAATCCCTATAAGATGTTCTTATGCCCATTTTGACAGCTGAAGGGCCCATATGTCCACATGAAAGGTAACTCAGACTTATTCAGCAACAGCCAAGTGCCAGGTGCTGCCCTTGGGCAAGTGTTTCTCACGTGTTACGTCATTTAATCCAAATAACTCAAGTTCTGTTTTTCTGTCTTTCCAAGCATTATGATGTTGTTTTTATATTTCCAATCTACTGTTTAAATACGGGAATATATGGTACCAGAGGGTGCCCAGAGTAAGCTCAAATGGTTCTATGCTGTTAGGAAACCATCCTCCAAAGGAAGGCATGTTGTTGAGTCCATGCATCACATCTTAGGGGCCAACAGTGTAACCTCCATATGGAATACAATATATATCGAAGGACAAGTCATAAAAACATGTGAACTTGAAGCTGAAAGAGATCGTATTCAGACTCACCATAAAATGCAGCAATTGTTTAAAAACTTAGACCCAAAAAAGAACATTTCAGGGAGGAGTATTCTATCACTGACGTTGTTTGGAATTGTCAATGCATAGTGATAATTAAAAGCAAATTCCAGGGCTTCCCTGGTGGCGCAGTGGTTGAGAGTCCGCCTGCCGATGCAGGGGACGCGGGTTCGTGCCCCAGTCCCAGAAGAGCCCACATGCTGCGGAGCGGCTGCGCCCGTGAGCCATGGCCGCTGAGCCTGCGCGTCTGGAGCCTGTGCTCCGCAACGGGAGAGGCCACAACAGTGAGAGGCCCGCGTACCGCAAAAAAAAAAAAAAAAAAAAAAAAAAAAAAAAAAAAAAGCCAACTCCAGTTTGAGTTGGTTTTGTTTGTTTGCTGAAATTCCCTGAAGGCAATGCATCCCCTCTTGCCTGCTCCCTCAAGCCCTGCCCCTAGTACATCGTTTCCATTTTACAGATGAAGAAAGTAGGCCTAGGAGAGGCTCAGCATGTGAAGTCACTAGTCCAGAGGGAAGGCAGAATCCAAAGGCCAGTGTGTACGGATGCCAAGCTGGCCTTCTTTCCACTCTGCCCGGCAGCGGGCAGGCCTGAAGGTGCAAAAGCAGAAATTTCTTCCTTCTGACGTGAGATGAACACCCTGCCTCTCCCCACCTCCCACCCTCTCCTTGCTGCCTTTGAGAGGGGTGCTCAGCGGAATCCTCCCAAGAATGCACACTCTTCCCGGAAGGGGGACGTGCTTCAGGAACACAGCCGCCCAAGAGCTGCGTTCGAGTCCCAGGCCCACCTTGGCGTCATTTCGAGGGTCCCCCTGCAGGGGACCTATCTCCCAGGTTGTGCCATGAGGCCACGGATGGGAGAGCAAGTAGTCAGTGGTGGCCCCGCGAGGGTCCGAAGGACCGACCCGTCTCTAACATGAGCGTGCGCATCTGCAACCCGCATCTGCATCCCGCGTCTTGAAGGATTCTCGCGCCTGCCATCTGGAGGGAGAGAGCCGGACCCGGGGCGCCAGGCCAAGAAAAGCGTCGACGCCGGAGCCTCCCGGGAGCCAAGCGGCACCATGTGTCTGAGCACGATCATTTACACTGAGGAAGTGGGTATTTAGAAAACAGGGCTGGTCCCAAGCACGCCATCTGTGGCCAAGCTTTCCCGGCCCACCGCACCATATTGTGGAAGGCACAGGCGGAAGGAAACAGCGGCCGTGGTGCGCAGTGTTTGTTTGGTTTGGGGCTTTTGTTGTTTTTTGTTTTTTGTTTTTCTAACAAATTCAAATGTGGCTTCCTCACTTCGCAAAGCAGGCTGAATGGCCCCGCAAGTCAGAGTCGCTGGAGGGAGAGAAGGATTGAGGCGGCGTGGGATTGTACACTGGCTCGGGAAGGTAAAGAAGCATCCTGCTCGGCGTACGCTGAGGGCTGGTCCCTGTCGGGCTCTTGGCTAAGGGCGCTATGTACATGTGTAGATGTATTTTATGTGTACATCTAATTTCTTTAATCTGCACAACAGCCTTAAGTGCTAGATACTGTTACTTACTCCATTATGTAGACATGGAAAGGAGAGCCCAGAGAGGTTGAGTAACTTGCCCGTGGCCACACAGCTAGAGAAGGTGGAGCCCAAGCCAGGAGTCAGGTTTAACCCGCATCCACCCTGGCCATCCTCTGGGGCCCTTCTATCTTTAAGATACACAGAGCTCTTTTCCAGCCCTTTCTGGCAACTTGCACACCTCACTGGGTCACTCTCTTTCATGTGGTCCTGCTGTATTTTGCTTAGGACACTGATCGAACGTGAAATCATCTTCCTTATGAATTTGTTGTCTTCTGTTGCCCTCACCAGACCATCCGTTCTTTGCAGCCCAGGCTGTGTTCCTCATCGCTGTATTCCCTGTAATGGGGGCGCAGGGCAGGCCACCCCATTACTCCAAGCATCGCTTTCTAGCCCTCATTCCCTCTTCCTTCCCTCAGCCTCAGTTTCCCCATATGTAACATGGCCCACTGGTCCCTACAGCTCTGTCCGGCTCTGACTCCCTCTCAACTCCTCCAGCCCTGAAAGAGCCGTGGGCAAAGGGGTGATGAGAAAGCTGTTCGCTGTTCACTAATACAGGCCCCAAGGTGCCGCCTTCCCCTGCCCCCGCCCCCGCCCTGCCCCACACTTGCCAGGCAGCCACCCTTGGGAGAACCCGGCCCATTAAGGCACAATTATCTCACCACTGTTAAGTGGCTGCAGAAGCCACTGGTTTTGGGGAGTGGCAGGCAGGCTCTGCTTCTGGAGCACATGGTAAAAGTTGGTGCAATTAGCAGCGAGGGAACACACATTACTACTATTATTATGTTTTTCTGGCACTCTGGCCCTGTTGCGGGCTGTCTCCTTTCTTTAATTTCTTTTTTAAGGAAGGAAAAAAAATGCTCTTTGGGAACTGAAGCAAAATAAAATGCCAAGAATTAAAAATGCAAATTCATCCAAGATGTTTTCTGCCCAAGACAGCAATGGCCACATGGCTCGATAACATTTTAAATGTTAAAAAATGGGTAATTTTCAGTAAAAATCAAATTTGCCAGAGCCCGAGTTTAAACGAATCCCATATAGCACTCGGGCACCCGGCCAATATTCATGAACAACGAGTCCCTTCAGAAGGTTACATACTATTAAAATGAGGAGAAAACACAAACTTCACATATGCACCGCTGGTCCTTGGGCATCTGCAGAGCACGGGTGGCTGCATCCAGCTCAGGCTTGGTGATTTCTCTCCCTGCTCTTGGTTGCCCCATCTGTAAAATGGACATAAATAAAATGCAACTTTGGGCTGTGAGTAAGAATAGTAAGACTGTTGTAAAACCCCAATGTTTTCTTAATAAGTGTTGAACGAATACCTCTCTTAGCAGAAGCTTCTAAGGACGAGGATGGGGAATCTGAGTTGTACTCCTGCCCACCCCCCTGTGACTGCACTGCCCAGCCAGGGGTCTGGCTCCTAATTAATGGTCCACAAGTGCATTGAGAAAGGTAGAGGCCCTCGTGTGCTCAGTGCCCAGCCCCATGGTTCAGAGAGCACCCGTCTAGCCAGAGGGGTCAGGGCTCAAGACAAAAACGAATGCCTCCCCCACCGTCATCCTCCCGTATTTTGTGGCTCAGTTAGTTTCACCCACCGGGCAGGACGTGACTGGGAGAACTGGTCTTGCCGCTGGGCACTCCTGGGCTCAAATCCCCCTCTGTCTTTTACTGCCCATGGGACCTTGGGTAAGGCAGTAAAGCTCCACAGACCTCAGGGTCCCCAACTGTAAAATGGGGACCACAGCGGACCCCACCTGCCAGCGCTGCTGTAAGAATGACTCACAAATCTTTGAGCCTCTGCATGGCCCGTGGTAAGTGCGCAGGGCAGGAGGCTGTTCTAGTCTCTGTATTAATGTCAAAGAAGCTGCCACCCTGGGGTCCCTTGATCTAAGACGATTCCTGCATCTGACCAAGATGCTCTCCCTTAGACAGCAAGGTAGGAGGGGGACCAGCCCCCGTTCGCTGGGTCCTGGTCAGGACCCAGCTGGAGACACGACAGGAGCCTCTCCACCTGCCTCGGTTCTTCTTTCCCCCAAAGTCAGATTTGCTCCCTCTTCTGTCTGGAACCTGCCACCTAGCAGGTCGACTCGTCCAGAGCCAAAACCGGCTCTAACCTTGGCCTTCAAAGTCATACATGTTGTACCCACCATCCCCCTCCCCCTCCCATGACACCCTGACCTCATCTCCGCCCACCTCTCCACACAGGCCCTCTGCCCCGTTTCCAGCACACCAGTCACCACCCAGGCCTTTGCTCTGCGTCCTTTTCCAGAACCCTCTGCCCCAGGTATCTGCAGGACTCACCTGTCACTGCCTCCAGGTCGCCTCCTCCAAGAGGTTTCCCCCACCCACCTGGTTGAGACCGCAGCCGTACCTGCTCACAGCGCTTGTCAACAGTCGCCCTGGAACAACACCTATTTGGGGTCCAGTTCCTTCCTCTCCCGCTGCAGTGTGCACTGCACGCGGGCAGGGTCTTGGTCACCTAAGTTTCTTTGAAGACCGGGGTTCTCAGGGGAAAACGGAAGTGATCTGCCCCAAGATGGGGGCTGGAGCCCTCGGGGCGAAGGGACCCACCTCATCTCACAGATGGGGAAATGCAGGCACAGAGAGGGGAAGGGACCTGCAAGGCCACGCGATGAGTCAGAGTCCGCCTCCGTCTTCAGTTTGTTGATGAGCTAGTGCATCAGACAGACAAGGATGCAGGGTTCACGGGGTGCAACCACGGGGGAGCTTGATTTTGCCTCCAGTCGCCCCTTTAAAATGCATTCAGCGGGTAAAGCTCTTCTCCTGTTCCTGGATGGTGCTCAGAAGGCTCATGACTTTGCAGGTCACTCAGGCAATAAACGTGCTGTCGTTGCTTTAAGTCACAAAACACTGTGTCACTTAGGCAATTCAAAGTGTCTTGTCGTCATCAAAACTTCAGACGTGATTGAAAGTTAAATCTGGTCTCCTCCCTGGGCCTGCTGCGCCCTTGCTTCTCTCTCCCCTCTCACCCACGCCCCCCCGCCTTGCGGGCTCCTTCTTCCAACCCCTCCCTGCAGGATCCGGCGCATGAGAGGCGTGTAGGAGGAAAAGAAATGGAGTGGAAAAGTCTAACCTGCTCGGCACTGTCCTTCGTAAGCTGGCTTGTCACTCTCTTCGCCTGGGACACGTGCAAAGCCAGCTCTTGCCACTTCTTCCTGCAGAGGTCACCCCCCCACCCCCGGCAGTCCCCTCGACCAGCCGGCTGCATCCCTCTGTTGCTGGTCACTTCTCTTCCCGGGCCCCGGGAATCCTGGGTGCACCAGCTTCTCCCTGCTGAGTCTGCTTTAGCTGCCCTGGATGTTCTCTGGGGCAGCCCCTGGCCACTCAAGGCTGACCCCCCTGCTGTGTGTGCACACCCCACCCCACTGGGTCCGTGGGACACACCAGTGTGTCCTTGGCTCTGGTCTCTGGGAGTGCAGGCCGATGTCACTACAGCAGCTCCTCCCGGCTCCTCCCAGAGCTATAGCTAACCAGCTTTCCTTGCCTCAGACAGGAGTCAGACCTTCTCAGTGAAGGTCTCTCCCCAACAAGGTGGTAGGCTATCTGGCCGGTTGGTTGGTTGGTTGGTAGATTGGTTGGTTTTCTTTGAATCACCATCATTTAGCAGAGTACCACGTACATAGTAAGCCTACAATAAGCATCTGTTGAGTTCTCTCACCTCCTTATTGTCTCATTTGATTCTCACAATATCTCAGCGCTCTCCGCACCAGAGGAAGTGATAACTTCCAAGTTACAGATGTGCGGGCGGTGGATCCAGCCAGACCAACCTGGGGTCAAAACCAGAAAGTCCAAGGCAGAGCCAGGCCCTGTGGAGGTCTGCCTGTCAAAGGACTCTTACGGCTGATGAATGAGAGGAAAGCCTTCATGGCACAGTCAAGGAAAAAAATGAGGGAAAATAGCATGTTTGTTCCTTATTACTAATCGTGCGGCCGTTGGGTTTTCTTAGTCTGTATTTTTGGCCCACTGGTTTTACATAAGCGCATTACCCTCACACCACTTTGCAAACTCAGTCAGCTGGCCCTCTGTCCTGTGTCCTCACCACACACCACTACCCTCGCAGCCCGAGTGTCAGTGAGTGAATCCACCTATCCGTTGATTACCTCCTGCTGCCGGGAGCTCCCTACCGCCGCTGCCAGCTGGAAGCATGCCCCTCGGTACCTGCCTTCCACTCACATGAAGGCTGAGAGCCTCACAGCCCCTGAGCCCCGTGTCCCCTTGGGCTGCAAGGTAGTGAACACATTGCAGGGAGGTAGTGAACACTCCCACAGACCCTGCAGGAAGGGACACCAGCTCCCCTCCCCCAGGGGACCCCACTGGCTTCAGTGAACTCCAGTGTCTGCAACTCCGCCAACTAGTTGGATGTCCTTGAGCAAAGCACCAACTCGCATCGTCTTCATGGGAGTAATAAGAGCGCCTCCACAGCATCTCGTGGAGAGAATGCCGGGGAATGGTTTCGCACAGAACCGCGCATGTGGTGGTGATAACAGCCATCACTTTCTAGGCCTGATCGAGCACCAGATGCTTCTCTAAGGACTGTCCATCCTTCTCTTGCATGGTCCTTGCCATCAGCTCTAATGCCACCATCCCTACCTTTCAGAGGAGGAAGCTGTGATGCCCGGTAACTTGCCCAGGATTTTGCAGCTCGCGAGTGAAGGATCAGGGCTGGTACTGAGGTCCAGGTTCACAGCCACTGCGCTGCAGGCCCAGAAGAGAGAGACCCTGTGTCCAGCCACTGTCGTCACCCCTAAGCGTGGTCCAGTGCAGACGTGGTAGCTGCCGCTATCACTCTGACATCCTGAGCGGGATTTGTTGATGGTGTTCGGCTCTCTCCCCGTGAGTCTTTCCCTGGCACGCTGCCTTGTAAGCTGAGCTTACAAAATCAACCTTAAGAACACTGTTTCCCAAAGTGGAAATGATCAACAAAGACCTCCAGTGATGCGCTGCCTCGGCCCGGTCCCTGCCAAGCGCAGCCACCCAGCTTGCGAGCACACATGCTCACTGTTGCAACTTGCCCTCCAGTTTCCCTCCCGTCTACCCCATTAGAGTATCGGAGACTAATCCTGTGCTCTTTCTTCTAGCACGCGGGTTCCCAGTGCCAGGGCCGCTCAAGGAGGGGAGAATTCGCTAACGTGAGCTGCTTCCAGGACAAACAGAAAGCTCCCGCCTGTCCATCTCCCACGGCCTGTGAGAACGAGACACGCTTTCTCCTTTGCATCGTGTGTGTGTAAGTGTGTGCGTGTGGGTGTGTGTGCGAATGCAAGTGTGTCTGTGTATGTTGGTATAGGTACATTTGTGAGAGTGGGAGTGTGGCTCAGTGTGCATTATTGTGTGTGTGTGTGTGTGCGTGAGAACGTGAGTGGCAGGGTGGGGTGTGGTGAAAGATCAGGAAACCAGGTGTGAACCCGGACACCCTGAAGAAATGCTTGTCTGCGTACATTCCCTGGGAAATTCCCTCTCCTCTCTCGCTTCTTTCCATCCATTCCCAAATCCCTTGGTGCCAAAAATCCTGAGTCCCTCCCAGCTTATTTGTGCTAAAGTAGAATTTTTATTTTTTTTGCAGTACGCGGGCCTCTCACTGCTGTGGCCTCTCCCGTTGCGGAGCACAGGCTCCGGACGCGCAGGCTCAGCGGCCATGGCTCACGGGCCCAGTCGCTCCGCAGCATGTGGGATCTTCCTAGACCGGGGCACGAACCTGTGTCCCCTGCATCGGCAGGCGGACTCTCAACCACTGCACCACCAGAGAAGCCCGTAAAGTAGAATTTTGAAGGGCAGAGATACAGGAAAGTAAATCTCTGCATGAGGTTGAAGACAATGCCCTAGGCCCACCGGCTGAATTGGCCCAGCAAACCCTTTGGGGTCAATCACATCACTCAGAGCCAGAAGGAGCCCATGCAGTCAAGCTGCCCCATGTTACAGACGAGGACACTGAGGGGGAAGGAAAAGGAAAGCCCGGCCAGACTGGGGACCCGCCAAGTGCCTTGGCACCTTGCTGTCTTCCTGAATCCTGTGACAGTCCTTTAAGACAAAAGTCTACTGTGCAAAGGAGGAAACCTAGGCTGCAGGAGCGACTTTACTTGCCTTTAAGGTCACAGAGCCAAGAAGTGGCAGATGCGAAGCCTGGTCCTCTGAATGCAGGCCTGTCTGTCCACTGTTCCTCATGGCCTGGGAGGCCTGGGCTGGGGGAAGGAGAGCCTGCTGACACCCAGGCCACTGCTGTTCTCACTCAGCTTCTAGCAGCTCAAGACTTGGCTTCTCCTTCCATTGGTGGCACAGTGGGGTGTTTTGACTGGGGCTGGGTGCGGTGGCGAGAGGGAATGTCTTTGGTTTGGAGGTTTTTACTGCTGGCTAGCTGTCTGTTCAGATTCACCCTGGGCACTGAAGACCGCCCAAAAGTCTGTCGTCGTCCCGTCTCCCTCCGAAGGGCCCTTTGGCTGGACGTCCTGGCCAGTGGAAGCCGAGTGGCTATAGCATGTGGGGAGGCATGTTCCCGTGTGCAGCCCCAGGCCCGGCTTCCCGGGACCCAGCCTCCCTGGCTGCCCCTCCAGCTCCCATTCCTGGAAAAATCCCCTCCAGGAGGTCCCTGTGCATGGAGCTTGGGGTCCTTTGAAGGACCAGGGACCACTGCAGAGGAGTGGGCCAGGGCTGACCAAAGGGTGCAGGCCCTTCTCTGGGATGGTCCCTGGTCTGCATTCTCCCTTCTCAGGCCCTGTGCTGCTCAGGCCTCCCCGCCTCTCTCTCTCCTAACTTATCCCTTTTCCTCTATCTTAGCATCTCTCTCTCTCTCTCTCTCTCTCTCTCTCTCTCTCTGTGTGTGTGTGTGTCTCCATTCTCGCTGTCTGCCTTCTCTCTTCCCTCAGTTTCTCTCTGCCTCAGTCTCTGGCTTCATCTCCATCTGACTCCATCTTTACCTCTCTAGGCCTCTCTTTCCCGTGGTAATCTCTCATTCGCTCCTTTCAGCGTTTCTACCACCACGGGACAGGCTTGAGTTCAAATCCAGGCTCCACCCCTTCCTAGCTATTTGACTGAAGGTGAATCATTTTACCCCTGAGGCCCTCAGTGTCCTAATCTGTAAGATGGAGATAGTAACATCAGTCTCCCTGGATTCTTTTTTTTTTTTTTTACATCTTTATTGGAGTATAATTGCTTTACAATGGTGTGTTAGTTTCTGCTTTATAACAAAGTGAATCAGTTATATATATACATATGTTCCCATATCTCTTCCCGCTTGCGTCTCCCTCCCTCCCACCCTCCCTATCCCACCCCTCCAGGCGGTCACAAAGCACCGAGCTGATCTCCCTGTGCTATGCGGCTGCTTCCCACTAGCTATCTACCTTACGTTTGGTAGTGTATATATGTCCATGCCTCTCTCTCGCTTTGTCACAGTTTACCCTTCCCCATCCCCATATCCTCAAGTCCATTCTCTAGTAAGTCTGTGTCTTTATTCCTGTTTCACCCCTAGGTTCTTCATGACCTTTTTTTTTCTTAAATTCCACATATATGTGTTAGCATACGGTATTTGTCTCTCTCTTTCTGACTTACTTCACTCTGTATGACAGACTCTAGGTTCATCCACGTTACTACAAATGACCCAATTTCGTTCCTTTTTATGGCTGAGTAATATTCCATTGTATATATGTGCCACATCTTCTTTATCCATTCATCCAATGATGGACACTTAGGTTGCTTCCATGCCCTGGCTATTGTAAACAGAGCTGCAATGAACATCTTGGTACATGACTCTTTTTGAATTATGGCTTTCTCAGGGTATATGCCCAGTAGTGGGATTGCTGGGTCATATGGTAGTTCTATTTGTAGTTTTTTAAGGAACCTCCATAATGTTTTCCACAGTGGCTGTACCAATTCACATTCCCACCAGCAGTGCAAGAGGGCTCCCTTTTCTCCACACCGTCTCCAGCATTTATTGTTTGTAGATTTTTTGATGATGGCCATTCTGACCGGTGTGAGATGATATCTCATTGTAGTTTTGATTTGCATTTCTCTAATGATTAGTGATGTTGAGCATTCTTTCATGTGTTTGAGGAGGGTTTGAGAGGTAACAGAGGTAAAATACCAAGGAAACAGGTTGCAGTTATGCCAGGGTGAGGGGAGGACAACTGCTGAGGGAGGCCCGGAGCTGAAATGAGACAGGTCCTTCCCTTGGCTTGGAGCCCCACACGCTGCCCTCTCGTCGCTGGCTCTGCCTCTGGTCTCCTCTGGCTTCTCTCTCACCGTCTGTGTCTTCACTCCAGGAGGAGCTCCGTAAATGCCAGGCTGTCGTCCCTTTGCTCATCGCCCTCGTCCCCAAAGTAGAGCCATGCCTGGAGCCCATTCAGCATAAAGCTAAGCCAGTGGGGATTTCTAGAAATAACTCCTTTGCCCCGTGGAAGGAGATGGTCCTTTATACCTATAAAGTTGGCAAAATTAAAGAAGACATTGTTAGCACCCAGCCTAAGGAAGGGAGCAGGGAGCGTGCAGGCTCCCGTGTTGCTGGCGGGACAAAAGGGCAGACAGGATGTTTCATATCCTACTGTATGCTTTGTGCTGCACTTGTTAGTAAGTGAATGGGATAATAGCAGCGAATGAATATCACAATAATATTTTGATAAGGGAGTATCAAAACAAGACTTTTTCCAATTCTTATCAAAATAAATATTATAAAAAGATTTTTTCAATTTTATTAAAAATCTTGTGTTATACTTACTGTGTCAGTAACTGCCCTAAGCACAGAAAGGTTAAGTAATTCTCCCAGACACACACAGCTCGTAAGGAGCAGAGCGGGGATTCAAGTATATAAAACTATAATAGTACCATATATAAAATATATAAAGCATATACCTAATTTTACATATTAACAGACCGAATAAACGTACATAAAACACTTAGAGCATATATCTAATAATTGATATTTTATATACAATATATAATTTGCGTATAATTTATAAACATATATACATTTTTATATGAACATATATAGTTTTATATGTATAATTTATAGCTATTTATGTATAAGATATATAAAACATACAAAAATTTGCAAGTGAGAACATTATAACAGTATAAACTGGCTGGAAATACCACCTTGGAAAGTAGTGAGTTCCCCATCATGGGAAGTGTGCAGGCAGAGGCTAAAGTGCTGCCCACGGGAGCTGCTTGAAACGGAAGTCTTGTGTGGGGAGGGAGGTGCAGAGACTGTGTGCTCAGTGACCCTTGATCCTCAGTCTTGGCAGTTAGCCTGCTGGGGTGGGCTGGGGAGGTGCCTGTCTCCAGCGTCCCCTTGAACGATGGGCGGGCCTGAGCCCAGGGCAGACAGAAGAGCATCAAGAGCTGCCAGCCTGGACTTCTACGTCGGGGGTTTCAGGCTACCTGGGAACCCGGACAGTGTGGGGATGGTCAGCCTTGCTGCAGCATCCTCCCTGCAGGGGAGGAAACCGCTGACCATGACACCAGATAGGAACCCTCTGCCTCAAGGGCAACCCCACGCCAAGCTCCCTGCTCAACACACCAGCACCAAGGAACGAGTTCATCCCCACCGGATCTGCTTCTGCACAGATCCTGTGGGGATGAACACACAGTGGGGGAACTGGAGTTACGGAAATGAAACTGACACCGGCGTAGGGCAGGCTCTGCTTGGCACCAGGGCTTGTGGGAAAAGATGCTGGGAACTGCTGCTTCCTGGTTCTCTATGCCGCCCAGGGAGTCAGAGTCAGAAATACCTGGTTCTAAATCCCAGCCCTGCACTCGTTGGTCTACATAAGCCACTTGCTCTATCTGAGCCTTACTTTTCTCCTTTATAAAATGGGATGACACTAAGCCCTACCTCGCAGGGTCGTTGAGAATGTTCAAGGAAACGCCGATTAGAAAATGGCCCCCTCAGAGCCCGACACTGCGGGTGCCCCGCAGATGTGAGCTTCCTTCCCCAGCTCCTGTGCGAAGAGGTATGAGATGTCCGAATAGGGTGGTCCCCGTACGGACTAGAATCAGTTGTGTTTCTGATCCTAGGCCCGCCTCTGTCTGCCTCGTGGAGTCGAGTCACTTCTATCGAGGCCCTTCACCTCTCTGGGCTTCGCTTCCCCTCTGAGACTTAGACCTCAGAGCTTTCCACGGACCGCCCCGTCAGAAGGAGCCTACGGTGAAAGAAGAAATCTTTGGAATCAGTGCTTAAAAAGCAGTACAGGGGAGCTGACTCCCAGCGATAGCTGAGACCCACTGCATGAGATGACACCCTGCGTAATGATCTTTTTCTTTTATCCTGACCTGATAGCAATTCTGAGAGGCAAGGGGGCATGGGTCCTATCCCATTAAAGATGGGGAAGCAGAGGCCCAGCGAGGCTGCATCACTCCAGGTGGTTGGGAACTCCCTTCTCTTGGCCCCCAGCTCAGTGCATTCCCCAACCCCCTTCTTCTTTTCCCCAGAGAGATAAAATAAAATCATCATCGTAAAGCCGTGATTCAGACACCTCTCTCGTCCCCAGCCACAGGTCCCACCGCCTCTCGAATCTGTCAGCCCAGCTCTGTAGCCTCATCCCAGCAGTCCTATGGCCACAGCCCTCACTCCACTCTGGGTGTTTCTGAGAGTGACAGAGGAAGACAGAGCTCCTGTAACACTGGAGTCCTCCCTCCCTTGCCCGCAGTCAGAAATAAAAGTCCTTACTCATTTTTGTAAGACAAGCCAAGGCCGGGAGTCACAGCTGGATGGGGGTTGGGGAGCAGCCTGTTTTTTCGGGTGGGGGAGGGCGTCAAAGATGTGAGCGCTGTGAAACCACCTTCTGTCTCCTCCCAAAGCAGTTCCTTATTTGGGAAGCTTTTGACTATGATCATGGCTCCATTTGCATAAGTTCTTGGGAGAGAGAAAGGACTCGTCGTGGTTCTCCCACAAGAGTGTGTTCACACCAAGAACAAGGGAGATGCCAACAGTGGCCTTCGCCGTCACCAGAAGTGGCAGCTGAGTTGAAGAATTTCTTCCTCTGGGCATGTTTTCCCCTGTCTCCCTGTGAACTGACTTCTCTCTAGGGAAAGTGGATCTCACTGTCACCAGCGCAGCCTCCCTGCCCACCCTCCATGCTCAGCACTCCAGTTAAAATCATGTCCTGTCTCTGCTACAGGTTTATGAGGCCCTGTTTCAAGGATGACAGTCTCCTCTCCGGGTGAGAACAGGAGAGCCGGGGCCAACTGTTACAAAACAGGCTTCTTGGAAGGAAGCCGGCGGGGGTGGGGAGGGAGACCCACAGTCAAACTAGGACAGCGTTTCCCAAGAGGAGCCAAGCAAGACTCCACATGATTTCAATCAGGGAAGGATACCCGGCTGTTAGCCACTCCACCTCCCAACCAGAACCAGACACATCCAGATGTCTGCATTACATCCTGTCTCCCCCAGGTGTCTGCCTCTTTCCACTGCTGGCCTTGCCTTGCCCCTGCGGGGCACACCTGAAATGCACTCCAGCCCTCACGGCTCTCCAAGGCCGGTCGTAATTGCTCAAAGCACACACACAGGGTCGTAGTTTGCGGGGTATTTTATAGCTTTCACAGCATTGCCCATGAAGTGATGAAACAGCATAGGCCCTGAGCTGCTCCTGGGCTGCCGCTCCTGGGGGGACATTTCAGGGTGTTACACAGGAAGTGGCATGGTGGCCCTGTTTGTACTCAGTGGGGGATGTGTTTCCAGATGGAACGCCCAGCAGGAAATGAAATAAATGCCCCTCCCAGTCAAAGGAAGGGTTTAGAAGCCACAGCCACCAGCACAGCGGGAGGCAAGCCCAATGGTTTAGGGGCCAGGGCCCTCAGCTCTGAGAGCTAGGGAGCTACAGCAGCACCCAGCCCCTCCAGACTCCGTGCTGAGATACTGCTGTGTGCAAGGGGGCAGGTGATGCAAAGCTGAGGTCCAAGGGCAGACCCAGGCCACTGGCTCAAGGCCAAAGCCACAGAGCTGATCCTGATGGGCCCAGAGCCGTCTCCCCAGCCCCAGGTTAGCAGGTCTCAGTGAGGACAGACAGGAGCCCCCAGTGGAGTGCCCTCAACCCCTTTAGAGCCTGTCAGAACTGCAGGAAGTTCTCATTCTGGACTATGGGTTTGGTCATGGTCCACCCACCCTTGAGACATTCTTGCTAAACCCCCAGATTGAGAGCCCACCCAATATTATTGTCCAGATGGGCAGGCCCCTCAGAGAATTCCAGCCCAATGGCCTCCATGGTACACCTTGGCATCCACCATTCTATTAGACCACTCAGACACTGCTGCTAAGAGAATGTTCTCCTGCTGCAGGGAGCATGGGCTGTGTTCTCTCTCTGCCTCACTGTCTGTCCTTGGTGGGCCCAATCCCATCCATAGACCACACCGTCTATGCCTGGTCCAGAGCACCTGGGCCAAATGATATCTGAGGCTCCTTTCTAATGGAATACCTCCAGGACTCTGCCCTCTGAATTCAGCTTCAAGAGGAGATGGTTTTAAACCTCAGGCTCAGAGTGAAACCCGGGGACAAGGCAAGTTCAGGGAAAGATGGATTCAGTCCTTTATCTCCAAGCAAAGGCACAGCCCAAATCTCCCAGGAAGCCCCCGTTATTTTCCACCTCAAGTCTTACACGCTCGAAGGAGCATCCGTCTTCTGCTTTCTCATGATCTCCTGTCCCCTCCCCTGTCTCCTCCTCCCTCTGCCTGCCCCTCCTCCATTACAGCAACCTCCTGCATGGCTCTGATAGTGTTCCCTCCCCTCCAAAATGAGCAGGAACTCAAAGGTTGTAGGAGGATGTCAACAGGGGTCAGATGGAGCCTGGATCTTTTAGACCAGAGCCCTTGACCTGGGGATTGTGGATGGCTTCGGGAGGGACAACAGTCCCTGTGTGTGATTGCGCCCCCATGCATCTTCCTGGAGGGCTTGAGTCAAGTTCTGAAAGTGTTCTGTGACCCAGAAAACCTCAAAATCAAAGCAGAAAAAAGGAGATGGAGAAAGTTGAGAGTGTTTGTTCATCCATTAGTTGGCCAATCATTCAGTACTACCTCTGGAGGGCCTGCTGAGTGCCAGGCTCTGTGCTGGGCACTGGACATACCCACTTTAACACCAGTGGAGATTAAAAACTGTCCTTGTGGTGCTTACAGTCTCCTATGGGGACAAGTGTTCATCAAAAGTACACAAATAAATGTAAAATGGCAACTCTGCCAAGAAGAGGTCCACGGAGGAGCCCAGGAAGTAGAGAGCAGCCTGCTACGATGGAGGTACAGATTCAGGGACTTGAAGACAGAGAACTGATAGGCTGATGCCAAATCTGAAAGCACCGAGAGTAGCCAGCTCAGAGCCTGGCCTTCAGATGGCTTGGTATAAGGAGAGCACTGGCAGAGAACCAGCTGGAAGGCCATGGCAAGTTACCCTATGGGGGAAGGGATGAGTGGCTCATTTGACAGATGAGAACACTGAGGCGTGGAGAGTTTAGGCAACTGGAAAAGGTCACATGGGGTCCTGTTGCCACCTCACAGGGGCCTCCAACTTCCAGACACCCCATAGCAGGCCTGGGGGAAACCCCAGCCATCTAAGAAACTCATCACCCACCCTCAAAACTTGCTCCTCCAGCCAAACGTTGGGTCTGTAAGCTCCTTGGAGACGGGGCTTGCAGAGCAGAGTGTTAGGCACGTGGCAGGCCATGGAGAGTTGCCTGGATGATGAAATGAATCGTCAGAAAGAGGATGGATGTGGTCCCATCAATGACACCCAAGGCCCCCTTCCTCACTTGAGGTCTGGAGGTGACACAAGAGACAAGGGAGCAGCTTCTGTATCTCAAACCAAACCCAGTCCCAAAACCACAGGCTGGAAAATCAATATGGAGCCAAACAAATTAATAGTCAAGAGGTGGAGGTTAAAACACATAGCCAAGTTCACGTAGCTGTTTTCAACGAACAGAGCCTGGAAGCACTGCTTTTTTCATTCAGGAAATATGGCCCCCATCAGTGGCTGGAGAGTAATTACCCATTAGAGCCACAAAATGCCAATGCTCTGCTCTCTCCACTTGAAATGAGCAAACTTTTATTATTTGGAGGGAGGAATAAATTGCTCTAAGTATGACATATACAAACAGCTGGGCTCTGCCAGGATGCCTGAGGAGCCCATAGTCAATAAACACCTAGAGGGCGTTAGGATGGGCTCTGAGAAAAGGCCTCCTCCAAGGAATTAAAGCCCAGAGGGGAGCTGGAAATCTTCCTCTCCATCCTGGCCCCTTCCTTGCCCATCCCCCAGCCAACAAAGCCAGGTATTCAGCGTGGATTTTCCCTCCATCTCTCCCACCTCCACCCCCTTCCACATCACCATCTCTCTCCTGGTTTGCATTAGCAACCTTCCAGGCCTCCCTGGCCCTAGGCTCATCTCTCCACTCCAATCTCCCCGCAGGCTACTACACATGCAAATCCAACGGCAGCGCTCCCAGCTCAAAGCCCACCAACGCCTCCTCAATGCCTCCAAATCAAGGCCGCAGCATTTCACCCAAGACTTGACTTATTGCAGCAACCTCCCACCTGCTTTCAGCTCACCAGCCTCTCATCTAAACCTCAGATAATTTACTGCTTCTAGGGCAGCTCCACTGGACAGTCCACAAGTGCCTCGAACTCAGTATGGCAGGACCAAACTCGTCACCTCAGCCCCACCCAGCCCTAATTGCCCTTTTCCCCTGCTTCAGTAAATGGTCCCACCTTCCAGCCAGCCAGGACCACCTCCAAGTGGGCAGTCAGGACCTGCGGTCTTACCAGCCTGCCCCACACTCACCCTCTCTCCATCAGCCTGCAGCCCAGCTTCTGTCACTTTCCCCATCCTCATAAGTTCTCACATGACCTTCCTGCCCCCAGCTGACCCACTTCTTCCTCAAGGCAATGCCAGCTGCTGTTAGAAATAAAAACCACAACTTCAGAGGTCTAGCATGATAGATCTTTATTTCTCACGTAGCTAAGGGGCCAGGGCCAGTGCTCCTGGTTGCAGCAGGTGTTTTTTCTGCAGGTGGTGACTCAGGGACCCACGTTCCTTCCATTCTGTGTCTCTGGCAGCCCGCAGGACTCAGAGCTCTCTGCTTGGAGATAGTGGAAGAGCTCTCTATGGAAGAGCTTAGAGACCCAGCTTTATCTCCAGCATCCCAGCCCCTGACTGATTGAGAGGCAGTCACCTGGCTACACCTGGATGCAGGGGCTTCTGGGAAATGTAGTTCTTCCATGAACAGCCTCACCTGAGTCCTAATACCATATGGTGGGAGAGGAAGGGTGAGTTTCTTGGTGGTCCTCAGCCACCTCGCCACACCATCCCCCTCTCCACCCCCATACAGAGTGAGGCCAGTCCAGCGTCCTTGGGGGGCATAAGGGGTTCCCTGGGCAGTGTGGCTCACCTCCTCAGCCTCAGCCCTACCCACACGTTTACCCTGTGCCCCCAGGAGGCTGAAAGCCTTGAAGGTCTCCGAATGCACTGGCCTCCTCCTCTCCACACCTTGGCACAGGGGAACCCTCTGTGGATGCCAGGATAAAAACACCAGTTGACTGTGGAGAGCAACGATGAACCTTCAGACGTAGGCATGGCCCCTCCGAGCAGATCTTAGACCGGGAGGGAGCTGGATTCCGGGACATGGCCCGTGATGCTTTCTTGCACTCTTGGCAGGGCCAGGCTGTGGACAGGACATTAACACACTTCACTTCGCTGGGACCTCCCAGCGAGCCTGGAGGAGGGTCCAGTCACCGCCTTCCCTTTGCTGATTGGGAATTTGGAGCTCTGGAGGGCAAGGGGCTCCTTCAGCGTCACACACATTTGCTGAGTGGCTCCAGTGTGCTAGGCAGTGAGAACACAGGACTCATGGGCAGGGCACCCTCACGCAGCACCACCACCTTGGGGCTCAGCACAGAGCCTGGATCCCAGGCCCTCTCATCCAAGGCAGCCCTCTGGCCTCTGTCTCAGGGCCTCTGGGTGGGTGAAGGTCCATCCTCCCTAACTAACGGCCACCGGTTCCAGAAGGGCGGGCTGGAGCTGTATCTCCTCCCTGCTCCCTGAACCACAGACGCACAGCGTCCTGGGACCAGAGGGAGGAGAGATCACATGCGAGGGGTGTGGCCTTGCGGTGGAGTGGGAGTTAAACTCTACCAGAAAGCTTTTAACCTGAGGAGAGAGAGAGAGACAGGAAGGAGTTCTAGATGGAAGAATCGGGATGACAAGATGAAGGGATCTCAGAGAAGAGGCAGGGTGCAGGAGTCCAAGTGTCGGAGCAAAGAAGCCCTGGGGCCTGGTGAGGCTGTAGCCCAGGAGGCCGGGCCTAGAGGCGTCAGCAACCCCAGATCAGGAAGGGACTCTGGCCAGTGTCCCCGCCCCAGACCCACAGCATGGCTTTATCCAGAGCAGCAAGTCGGTCACCACCGACTTTGTGGAGAGCAGGCCAGGGAGCAGCTGTCCCCAGAGCTCCTAACCCTCCTGGTGCCCATCAATCCCCAGACCCCTCCCCCTCAGGAAGTGAGCCTGGGCTGCTTGGAACGATCCCAAATCAATAATACATCTTAATCAAATAGTAGCAAATCTTTAATTGAAACCAATCATGGAATTGCATTCTTCTCCCTTCCAAAGAGCTATGCTTTTGATTAGGCAGACAGAAGACAGCATAATTTCCCACCCAGGGACTCAGGGTCCTGCCCAAGCCCCCCCTTTTCTCTGCTCAATGGCTGAGGAAGATAAGACCCGTTGTGGGGACTGTGAGCTCCCAGGCAGGCCGCGGTCTGGGGCTGGCTGTGGTGTGGGGTTCCTTGTGTGGTCCCACAGAGGCTCCCTGATGAGGCCTGGCTGGAGTGACCCCCAGGAGGTGGGAGCTGTCCCCACCTGGGCTCCATAAGAGCCCGGGGTTGGGTGCTGCTGCCTCTGTAGCCCCAGGGTGAAGGATGGATGAATGAGTATCCCAGGGCCTGGAGGTGCCAGGAGGGCCTCCCTGGGGGAGTCTGCAAGCAGCTGGGAGGTGGAGAGCTGGGGATCTGGTGACTGCCAGGAACTGGACCCGGCCTCTGTATCTCAAAGCCAATGTCCAATCAAAGTGCTGTCATCTCTCCCTTCTACTCCAGCCTTGAGCATCCCGTACACAGGATGCAGCTCAGCATCTTTCCATGAGATGTGAGTGGGCTGGACTGAAGTCATCTACTCATTTACCAGAGACCTTTTTGACCAAGCCTGCCCTTGGCTCTGGCTCTAGCAGGGCGACCCATCCTCTAGAGGCCTGAGTCCCTGCCTGGCCGCAGTCCTGGGCTCACCGTCTTCACCTCCATGGGGAACCTCCTGGGACCGGACTTTGCGTGTATAAGCACTTTGGGTCTCCCAAGCCAGGATTCTGCTAGTTATCCAGCTCACCTAGCCCCCCTCAGGACCTCTGACTCTTGCCTCTGACAGTCAGGGGGCCCACCTGACCCTGTGGAGTGAAGAGTTAGTTAGCGCTGTGTCTACATGACCCACCCCCTCCTTGGCATTCCTTGGGAAGCCTCCCCAACTCCACACAGTTCTGTAGGACAACTAATCATAGGTCCTGTCCCCCATCTATCAAAGGAGCCAGGCTGCCAGCGTACCTCACCCCTGGCCACAGCAGTTTGTTCTGGGACAGATATATGAGCCAGGGCAGTCACAGGCTTCTGCCAAGATTGCTAAGCTTGGAGGATGTTGCCCAGGTGAGCACCATCTTACCTGCCAGACGAAGTCAAGAAGTGGCCAGCAGAGCCGTGAGATGCATGAGGGAGGGGGGGACTTGGCAGTGTTGCTGGAGGTCCTGGATCCAGCTGACCTGAAGGTCCAAATGGGATATCTCAGTTACCGGGACAATAAATTCCCCTTTTGTTCAAACCCCTTTGAGTTGGGTTTTGTCACTATCAAAGGACTTCTAACCTAATCCTGATGAAAATGTCATGAAATGTCACAAAATGTGTGAGCAAATGCTGGACTTAAAACCACCCAACATCACGACCCTCACAGTGAACTCCAGGGTCACTGGTTCCCAACCTTGCTAAGGACGAGGACTCCTTTACAATGTCCAAAACAACCTCACAAAGCCTCACAAAATAATATCTGCACATTTACTATCCCTGGGATGGTTGCAAAAACACACAAAGAAATCGCTAAACTCTCTAAATGAATGTGTGTTTTTTCTATATCAAGTATCTGCATACATCAGAGAAAAGCACACACACGCATGGTAGAATATTCATTATTATCAGTCCTGAGAGATGCTTGCTGGCATGTCGTGTGGACTTAGGCGGGAAGTCTCAGCGTCTCCTGGCCATCTCCCAACCATAGAGTCTCCCAAGTCCTCCAGGGAGAGGTTGCCCATCTCAGGCTCCAGGTCCCTGCCCTGGGAAACCAGGGGATCACTCCTCTCTTAGCCTTCTTCCAAGAGGCCCAGGCTTCCCGCAGCCCCAGGTCTGAGTGGCCCAGCCACCAGCAGTGTCAGGACCCTTTTTCTCATGCTTGTTTAAGGTACTTCTTCAGGATTCCCGCCTTCAGTTGGTTTCTGCCGGAGTTTCATTCCCTCCTGATATGCTCTACACCTGTGCTTCTCAGTTGCAGCAACAGATCACCTGGGACATCACTGGAAGTCCCAGACCCAGATTCTGTAGGTCCAGCTGCAGCCCAAGAATTTTTATTTCTAACAAGCATCTGGCTGTGTCCTTGGCCACGTGATCTTACAGTTCAGCCCCACAAACTTGAATGTTCCTAACATGCCACGTGCCGGCTTCATCTGTGCCCTTGGTGCCCCACCCACTGTGGTGATAGGAGGGACATACTTGGGCACTTGAGGTAGGGAAAATCACTTCCTTGTTGGAGTCCAAACAGGACATGGCACAGGAGCTTCCTGGGACACTTCCTGTGTAACATCATGAACCTTCCCCTGGAAACAGCTTGACCATTTCCTATGCAATACTCTGAGCAAGGGCTGACAAGCTCTCCAGGTCTCCCCACCCACTCCCAGACCTCATCTCTACTCCTCCACTCCTACCAACTTCTTTAGCCAGAACAAAACACTTTTTCAATTCCTCTGCAATGCCAGGCTACCAGCCTCTCTCTCTCTCTCTTTCTCCCTTCCCCTCTCTCTCTCCTTCACCCCCTTCTCTCTTCACTTTTACTGTCAGATTTCACCTCCTTGAGAAGCTTCTTGCTCCACACACCATCAGAGTTAACCATTCTGTCCGCCATGCTTCCTGACCCTTGTGCTACTGAGAACTTGCACAGAAGGGTGAGGAGCTGGAAGGCAAGGATGGCTCTTATCCACCTCTACTGCCTAATGCACTGCCTGACCTGTGGTAGGGACCCAGTATCTGTTGATCTGGAGAGAACAGAGTGTCCCAGGTTGTAAGATAGGGAGTTTTAGCTTTTAGAGCAAGAAAAGAGCAAAATCTAACACCCTCATCATAGAGATGAGGCCACAGAAGCTCAGACAAGTGAGGGGACTTGTCTAAGGCCACCCAGCAAGAAAGTATCACAGCAGGGAACCAAACTTAGACCTGAGTCCAGAGAGCTCAGGCTTTTCTGGCTTTCCCAGGCTGTCCCTATGGAGTGGTATTTGCTGAAATGGCGTTTTAGTGTTGGGTCTCTGAGCAACTCTTCTTTCTTTTGATTTTAACTTGGAGGACACTGTAAACTAAGGATGGCTTGCTTGTTTTATCCTCTTTGCTTTAGCAGCTAGCAAGCTCAGAGCCAAATTTCTAACAACATAATGGATACAGGCTGGCATCTCATGGACTGGCATTTCTCTTTTTTCTTATCCTCCTGCCCTGGTTTCCTCCCTTACTAATTCTTTCCTCTTGTACTGTTTGTTGCACACCTCTAGGTACAAGATATAAATACTTGAATAGTGATGTAGCACCCATGGCAAGACTGGAATCAGAGCCACCCCTCTGGACCCCCACCCTGGCACTCCTCAGCATCTCTGAACATCCCTAGCCCTCAAGGAGCTTACAGTTGTGGAGATATTCTGACCAAACCCAGGAGAACTTTCAAAGATCTCACTATCCTCATTTTATTTATCCCAAACTTTGGAAATTTCTCTGAAAACCCGATTAAGCATTTTCGCAGCACACAGCACACAAAAATCAAAACCTCCCCAGCCGTTCCTTTTGCCAGTTATTCTGGGAGAACAGGAAGAGTTCAAGGGAAAGAACAGAAGTGAATTTCATTACCATAAGAAGACACCAAGAACAGAATATGATTCACAGAGGTCACTGAGCTCTGACAGGCACATTTTGCTAAACAATTACCTGTTTTGTGCATTGTCATAAACTACGGCATCTTCCATAAAACGTCCAAATGTTACCGAGGGTGGAATTGGACCTCAGGGCCCTATTTCCCACCACATTACAAGTCAGTAATTAACTCAGCTCAGAGGTCCCGGTCCTCCCTCGGCACCTCCAGGTTCTGCCTCTCCTCGCTTCTTTCAAGACAGCTCAGTAGCTCACAGACTCAGAGCCTCAGGACCATGTCTGTAAAATGCTCCCCATATTTCCAGACATCACACCACCAGGCAGCCTGATGCAGTTTAATTCACCTCCACCTGGGGTCACCCACATGGCAAAGAGGTTCTCAGGGGTACCATCAAAGGAGCACACACTGAGATTCCCGAGAAAATCCTGTTCTCATGGCAATACAGGGACACCAGACCCTAGTTCCTTGTGCCTCCAAGAGCCTGTCAATGGCTCCCTAACCAGAGCTTGAACCCCGTCTCCCAGGAGAAGCACTCAGGGTCTTCCATGACCCGAGGGCTCCCTCATCAGCCACCTTGTTCCACATACACCTACACTCCAGCCC
Organism: Pseudorca crassidens; assembly: GCF_039906515.1. NCBI lineage: Eukaryota > Metazoa > Chordata > Mammalia > Artiodactyla > Delphinidae > Pseudorca > Pseudorca crassidens. The sequence goes on along the minus strand of NC_090296.1, from coordinate 6,553,009 downwards.
CACACAAGCACCGGGCCGTGCTCCAAAGGTACCCCGTCCTTGACGTCTCTGCGCCTTTATCCATGCTGCCCATCCCCCACCTTCTCTTGACAAACTCCCACTCATCCTGCCAGAATCATTAACTCCTCCAACAGCCTCACTCCAATCACCAATCATTAGCCAGGTCCTCCTCCTGCATCTATCAAGCTGAAAGCAAGAAAAGCCAATTCCAACCTCAAGCCTTAGAAGGAGGCCACGTGGCATGGTGTCCAGAGCCCTCTCATTCCCACTCACACCACAGTTATGGCTGGTAAATACCTTATGGCTGGTAAATACCAGAGGTACAGTCATGTACAGCAAGCAACTACTACTAAGTCACACTTTTTATCTGTCTGAGCTGTTTGGGTTCCATATCCGATTTCTTTAAAAAAATAATAATAAACTTGTTTTGTGCTTTAAAAAGAATTGTGCTATGAATTTGACACTGGCTCCTGGGAACGGGTGGAGAATGGCTGTGAACCAAGCTGCCGGAGACTACAGAGCAGGACGGGATGGCGTTACGTAGGGCTAGCCTGGGGGAAACCGGGAAGGGCATTTCGAGCAGGGGGTACAGTGTGTACAAAGGCCCTGACTTTGACACATTCATCTGCCAAAGGCCACAGCCTCTGTCTATCTGCCCCTCTCTCTGGGTCCATGCCCCTTTGCCCTCTCAGGCCTGGCAGGGGCAGCTCACCACTGGTGCCAGGCCGGGAGGCACTCACCAGCCCGTGTTGGTTTCGTTTAGTTCTGCCCACAACTTTGTAAATGTCCTCTCAACCTCTCCAGTCACCCCTTCTGAGCATGTCAACTGCTCCCCACCAGGACCCAGACCTACATCGCCCACAGTCTCGATTCATCTACTCAACCATGGAGAAGAAAAGGATGCAAGTCTGGAATTTGTAGAGTGCCCACATCAGGCCAGGCACTTTGGCTGTGTCATCTCATTGGATCCTCATAAACAATCCTGTGATACAAGTGTCATCAGTCCCTTTTAGAGAGGAGGAGACAGAGGCGTACAAAGGTGAAGTGACTGGTCTAAAATAACAAGCATTTTTCTTTTAATCCTAGAAACATCTTTTCTAAACATTTCTCTCTCGCTGTGAAGTGACATGACTAAGGACCACTCTTGCTTCTCCCGGATTTATGTATACGGAGGATCTTGAATGATGGCCACTTAAGGTTAGTGATGCTTATTGGGGGGTGGGGCGAGTGACAAGATTTGTGGTGTATGAGATTGTTTTCCTTTTACCTGTGTACTTTTATATATTGCTTAAATCTTCAAAATAATGAACATCCATCATTTTATTAAAAAAAACAATGATAATTATTCTAAAAAATAGAAACTGGGGCATAGGAAAGAGTCAGTGGTGGGCGACACTTTGTGCATTCCTCTGTCATGACTGCAGGGCTGGAAAGGAGGGTGTAATCCCAACATCACTCTGATATCAGACACTGGCTCAGCTCACTCAGGACACCCCTCACATTAAAATGGGGACCTGGGCTGAAAGTGTGTATTTTTATCCTACTCCAAAGTAATTTCACAAAAATATTTATGAATTAGTAATTCTGTGACATAGACATTTGCTTATATCACATGCCAGAGTCATATATCTTGTTAGTGAAAGTGTTTCTGGTTCACATCTCAGGAATTAGGAGAATCTATAGTTCCTAGTGTATCACAAAGAGCCCCGTGACATCCAGATGTGGGTGCTCCCTCCAGAATATATTTGTGACCTACTGGAGAAGGTGATGTCCAAGGTCCCATCTACCCCAAGTGTCAGGATTCTGTGTATTAGCTGATGTAGATGTCACCTAGAGATGATCCCATCTCCCAGGCTAAACCCAATAAAAAGTTGGTGAGTGCCAGGAGTAAACTGAGAAGGATTTGATGTTACAATTGGGTTCATGGGGAAAAGAGCAATGATAGATTAGTCAGGTCTGCATGGTCGTGAGAGGAGGTGTTGGAGCAATAAAATCTCTCACCTGATTCCAAGTCCTCAGATTCAATCAACTTGATCAAAACTTTTGTTATATTAACTCCTCAGGATATTTAAAATTGTCTGAAATATTGCGAGGTGGCATGCTGCTCACCAATTCTCCACATTTCCTGCTCTCCTGGGCACATCTGAAGTTTAGGCATTATTTTTTTCTTTTAAATTAGCTTTAGTGAAGAATAACTTACATACAATAGAATTCACCAATCATAAGTGTACAATTTGGTAAGTTTCTGCAAATGTACACAGTCATGTAACCACCACTACATTCATGATATAGGACATTTCCATCACCCTGAAAGTTCCCTTGTGCCCTTTGGAAGTCAATCCCCTCCTCCCACCCAGTGGCCCCCTCCTACTCACTAGTCTGCTGTCTATCACTGAAGCTTTGCCTTTTCTAGAATTTTACATAAATGAAAAGCATTCATATAGAATCTTTGGCTTCTTTCATTTGGTTTCTCTCATTTAACATAATGCATTTGAGATTCATCCATGTTCTTGCACATATGAATAATTCAATACATTTTATTGCTGACTACCATTCCACTGTTTATCCATTCAAACACTGATGAACATCAAAGTTTACCCAGGGTTTTTGGCTATTATAAATAAAGTTAGGCAAAGCCTTCACGTGAACCCATGTTTTTATTTCCCTTAGGTAAATATCTAGAAATGCAATTGTGGGTCATACAGCAAGGGTGTACCTGACTTGTAAGAAACTGTCAAGCTCTTTTCCAAAGCTGTGTATTATTTCGCATCCCCATTAGCAATATATGAGCGTTCCAGTTGCTCTTCATTCTTGATGGCTTTTGTCAGTCTCTGTCTCTGTCTTTTTTAATTTTAGCCATTGACGGATGATGTTGTGCACGTTTTCATGTGCTTGTTTGACATTCATGTATCTTCTTTGGAATAGTGTCTGTTCAAATACTTTGCCTGTTGTTTTTATCTTATTGTCTTTTTATTATTGAATTGTGAAAGTTCTTTTTATATTCTGGATACTAGTTCTTTATTAGATAGCTGTTTTGCAACTATTATTTCCCAATTTGTGTCTTGCCTTTTCATTTCCTTAATGGGGTCTTTTGAAGAGCAAATGTTTTAAATTTGAAATCCACTGATTTGTTTGTTTGTTTTTTAGTTCACCTGCTTTGTGTTTTATTTTTTAAATCTTTACCTAATTAATACAAGGTCATGGAGATTTTCTCTTGTTTTTTGTTTTTTGAAGTACGCGGGCCTCTCACTGTTGTGGCCTCTCCCGTTGCGGAGCACAGGCTCCAGACGCGCAGGCTCAGCAGCCATGGCTCACGGGCCTAGCTGCTCTGCGGCTGGGATCTTCCCGGACCGGGACACGAACCCGTGTGCCCTGCATCAGCAGGTGGACTCTCAATCACTGCGCCACCAGGGAAGCCCTCTTGTTTGTTTGTTTTTTAAGTTTTATAATTTTAGCTCTTACATTTAAGCCTGTGATACATTTTATGTTAATTTTAAGGTGGGAAGTAAGGGTTGAGGTTCATTTTTTAGTATATGGATACTACCTTGGGACAATAGTCAAAAACCAGTATGTATGTATGGTTCTATTTCTGGACTCTATATTCTATCCCATTGATCTATAAATCCACCTTTATGGTAATACCAACAGTCTTGATTATTATAACTTTACAGTAAGTTTTGAAATCAAGTAATGTGGGTGCTCCAATTTTTTAAATTATTTAGGTTATTCTGAATCCTTAATATTTCTACATAAATTTTAGAATCAGTTTGTCAATTTCTACTTTAGAAATCCTGATGGAATTTCAATTAGTATTGTTTTGAATACATAGATAAATATAGGGAGAATTAATATTGAGTCTTGCCATCTATGAACATAGTATATCTCTTCATTTCTTTAATTTCTCTAAGCAGGGCTTTGTAGTGTTCAGTGCACACACATGCATTTTTTGTTAAATTTATTCCTTGAAATATCTTTTTTTATATGATTGTAAATTTTACAGGCATACCTCAGAGATATTGCAGGTTTGGCCTCAGATTGCCACAATAAAGCAAACATTGCAATAAGGTGAGTCAAGTGAATTTTTTGGTTTCCCAATGTATATAAAAGTTGTGTTTACGCTATACTGTAGTAAGTGTGTAATAGCATTATCTCTAAAAAAAAGTACATACTTTAAAAAATAGTTTATTGCTAAAAAAATGCTAACCCTCATCTGAACCATCAATAAGTCTTAGTAGTAAGATTAAAGATCACTGATCACAAATTACCATAACAAATTTAATAATAATGAAAAAGTTTGAAATATTGTGAGAAGTACCAGTATGTGACACAGAGACTGGAAGTGAGCAAATGCCATTGGAAAAATGGTGTCTATTGACTTGCTCAGTACAGGATTGCCACAAACCTTCAATTTGTGAAAAATGCAATATCTGTGAAGTGCAATAAAATGAAGCACAATAAAACAAGTTATGGTCGTATTGCTTTTTAAAATTTATATGACACTTATTCATTGGTATTTATAGAAATACCATTGACTTTTGCATATTGACCTTGTATTCTGCAACCTTATCAAATTCACTTATCTGTTCTAGTAGCTTTTTTGTAGATTCTTTGGGATTTTCTATGTGGAAGGTAATGTCATCTGGGAAGAAACAGCTTTACTCCTTCCTTTCTAGTTCATAAGGCTTTTGTTTCTTTTTCTTACCTTATGGCATTGTCTAGAATCTCACATATAATGATGAACAGAAGTGGTAAATGCAGACATCATTGCCTTGTTCATGATCTTAGGGAAAAGCATTTAGTTTTTCACCATTAAATAGGATGTTAGCTATAAATTAACTTAGAAAGTTTCTTTCTGTAACTACTTTGCTAAGAGTTTTTAATCATTACTAGGTACTGAATTTTGTCAAATACATTTTCTGCGTACATTGAGATGATCATTATGATTTACTTTCTAGTCTGCTAACATGGTGAATTACATTAATTTATATTTTAATTCCTGGCATAAAACCCACTTGGTCATGATGTATTGCCATTTTATATATTACTGGATTCAATTGGCTAAAATTTTAAATATTTATATCCAAGAAGGATGTTAGTCTGTAGTCTTCTTTCTTGTAATATCTTTATATTGTTTGGGTATCAGGGTAATGCTAGCCTCATAAAATAAGTTGTATTATCCCCTCTTCTTCTATTTACAGCAAGAATTGGTATGCAATTAACATTATTTCCTTCTTAAATGGTAGATAGAGTTCACCAGTGAAGCCAGCTGAGCCTGGAGGGACTTTTGTTGGTTTATTTTCGTGGGAAAGATTTAAACTACAAATTCAATTTATTTGCTAGATATAGAGCTATTCAGGTTGTCTATTTATTCTTGACTGAGCTTTTGTAGCTAGTGTAGTTTAGAGAACTTGTCCATTTCATATAAGTTGTGGAATATATTGGCATTAAAGTGTTCATAGTATTCTCTTATTATTATTTTAATATCTGTAGGACATGTAGTGATGCCTACTCTCTCGTTCTTGATATGGATAATTTGTGTTGTCTCTCTTTTTCCTGATCAGTCTAGCTAGAGACTTACCCATTTTATTGATCTCACAAAGAACTAGATTTTGTTTTTATTGATTTTCTCTATTGTTTTTCTTTTTTCTATTTCAGTGCTTTCTGCTCTTATCTTTATTCCTTTTTTCTGATTACTTGAGGTTCCGTTTGCTCTATTTTTTCTAGTTTCTTAAAGTGGAAGATTGTCACTGATTTGATAACTTATTTTCTTATATAAATATTTAGCGCTGTAAATTTCTCTTTAAGCACTACTTTAGCTGTGTCTCACAAATTTTTATGTTTTGTTTACATTTTTATTCAGTTCAAAATATTTTTTAAATTTTCTTGTGATTTCTTCTTTGATGCATGAATCATTAAGCGTGATATTTACTTTCCAAATATTTTGGGAATTTTCCAGATCTCTTTTTGTTATTGACTTCCAGTTGAATCCTACTGTGATCAGAGAACATTAGTATGATTTCTTACCACTAAAATTTATTAAGACTTGTTTTTATAACCCAGGATATTATCTGTCTTAGTGAATGTTCCTTACGTTCTTTAAAAAAATGTGTACTTTGCTTTTGTTGTTGAAGTGTTCTATAAATGTCAATCAGGTTGAGGTGATAGTGTTGGTTGGTAGTTATGTCTTCTACAACCTTTTTCATTTTCTATCTATTTGTTCTATCAAGTATCAAGAAAGGAGTATGAAATCTCCAATTGTAATTGTAGATTTGTCTATTTCTCTTTTTAATTTTTTCAGGTTTTCTGAACATAAAATTCTATTATTATATACATATGCATTTAGGATTATTATACCCTCTTGAGGGTTATCATGGTCCCTTTTATAAGTGATGCTCAACTTTTTTGTCTGAGGCCCACTTAGTTGGAGCAAATGATCCTGAAGTTCATTACCCTGCCCATTCCCATTTTCCAAAGTAATTACCAAGAAAAAAAAAGATTAACAAAATGAAAACCTAGAAGCTATTCCACCAGTATATTTACCAATGTGAGACTAGAAACCATTGAAAACCACTTGAATTCAAGACCACACTGATAATTCACTAATAACAAAGTGTCCCTACCCAAAACTAGGGAAATTTCAACTCTTTATCTATGTATTTGATCTACTGTAATTTTGCGTCAATGTCAGGAAGTCGGGTTCCTTGATGGAATGCTAAAATAAAGTTCTTAGTAAACTCCGGTAATGCACTAAATTTAATTTATGAGAACTATATTTGTTAACTTTGAATAACTCAATGAGTCATTGCTAAGTAAACATCAGCCATGCATAACAACAAAAATAAATGGGCTTGTGCATCATTCACAACTATGAACTGGACTCAGAATGTACATTTCTAATTAGTTTGTGACTTTCCAGGAATCCCTTGCTTCCCACCAGTGTGCGGTGGACCACACACTTAAAACCACAACTCCATGCAAGGATTCATTAGAGAAACTGCTTTCAGATTAAAGTACCAGGAAACACTCTGCTTCCCCTGAAGCAGTACAATGGGTTCACACTGATGACTATACTCATTGTATCCCTTTTCTCTTTGACAGCCAGGAAGCTTGGAGCCAAACTTTCAAATTGCCTTGCGTGTTTTCATTCTCACTTCTTTTATTTAAAGCAGAATTTGCCCTAATCGTATTATTCATACCGTTCTGATTATTAAACATTGCTCTTATCAGCCATCTCTTTATCTTTTTTCTTATTTGTGTGTGTGTTGAACAAAGCACTGACATGAATAAATAAATGCATGACTCTCTGTGGGTCGCTTCAGATATTCCCACCATCCTTGAATGCAAAACTCCGACCCCAGCTTTGCATTCTGCTAGTCCCCTCCGGCCCCTTCCAAGCTGCTAAAAATACCCTTGCGTACTTAACTCTTTTAAGATAGAGGAGAAACAAAGTCAGCTCCCTGCCAGCCATCCCAGCATAAGAACATCCCAGAATTGCAGACACGGCCAGGGCCTGGTGGGCATGCGATGACTGAGAAAAGAAAAGCAATCCTGGTCACATGGCATCGCAGTGGAAGCCAGGGGTTGCCTTGTGCATTCTGCTAGAGCAGTTACCGGGGTCTGGAGTCCCGGCGAACATGACATTGTAATCTCAGTTATGTTTTATTTATGGGGAGTGGTGGCACATCGAGGGTGTGTTAACAAACAAAGATGATTGCTTCTGAGCCACTCTCGTCCTGAGGTAATTAACACAAAGTAATGCACCAGTTGGGGGATTCAAAGAGCCAACAACATTTTCCATAGGAAAATGATCGGCAACACCCAGGCCAAAAGGGTGGAATCTGGAGAAGTGAGGAAGTGTTTTATCTCTGCTTAAAGGTGCCTCATTAAAAGGCACTGGCATAAATTATCCTTCCTTGTTTTAAAAAAATCCATATAACGTTAAGAAAACTACAGAGTATAAAATGTCAGGGACAGAGATGTGTGGATTTGCAGCTGTTGGTGAAGTGGGCCAGGGGCTCCTGGTGTATCTTGCATGGCATAAATTAAAAATATTGACTGCAACCCAAATAGCATTTGCAATCAGCGCAATGTGGCAATGTGTTATGCAGACCATTTGCTTTTAAAAAAATTAAAATATGAATCAAACTTGGATGACAAAGAAGTTCAACTCGGGAAAAATCAAATACATCATCAAAAGGTCACAATTCGTAGACAAATTGCTGTTAAAATTTATGACTTGTTTGCAAAATGTACTGTTGATCATTGGTAACTGCTAAACGCTTGGGCGCCTTCTGACAAAATAAATAAATAAATAAAGCACTCTGCATTCATTAGGGGGAAAAAATATGAAAAACTACCTGGGATGCTAATACCTAGCTGAGGCAGGGTAGAGGGTGAGGCTGCTAGTCTGGGCGAAGCAGAGGAGGAAGGACTCAGGGACCTCAGAACCCAAAAGCAAAGAGGAATGAGTGTCAGCCAGGCTGACGCACGATCACTCCTTGGGAGGATCTGAGATGGCCAGTTGTCTAAAAATCACAAAAATCAGAGCATCTAAACATTAACCAGCAAGGTTCCTGAGGCCCCAGAAGACGTGCTTAGAGATTCTGTGCAATTCTAAGCTTCCCGAGGGCCCCAGCTCTGACCCTCATCTGTGCCGGGTTCTCCAACCTCATTACCTACACATCTCTGAACTCCCTGGTGGCAGAGGCCACGCCCAAGTCAGATGGGCCCCTTCAGTGCCCAGCAGAGCACCCAGCACTGAGCAGGGCAAACTGGAGGGCTTTATGGTCTCTCCCCAGCATCCCTTCCACCTTTCTTGCACTGGGCAGCAGCTACAGATCTAGGGTAGGGTAGAAATGCGCCCCCAGCATCCCAGTCCTACGCCCCTGGCCACCCTGATTGGTTTAGAAAACCAGGATTAAGCCAGTTGACACATGGCTTTCTTCTGGCCAAGGAATTGGTTCAGAAATAGCCGTGCAGTCCATTTCAGGCCAATGAGAAGTGAGGCAGAGTTGGCTGGGGAATTCTAGGAAAGGGGGTTCCTCCCTCTTCTGAGAGAGCCCCTAGAAACCTGTACCCTCACTCCTCGGGACCATGTGAGGATAGGAAATGGAATAGAAGGAGATGAAACGGGGAAGGTACGCTGAACCCAGCTATGAAGGATTAGAACGCCATGCTGAAGCCTCCGCAGCCCCCCCTAAAGTTAGGTTGGGGCCATGTCATTGCTTTCTGGCCAAGGGGATGGGGACAGAAGTGATACTCACCACTCCCTGTCCTGATCCAGTAGGACACCTGCGTGTGACTCTCCATATTTCCCAGTACTGATGGCTCAGCACAGAGGATCCAGCAGAGACCCCCGAGGAGACTCTGCTCAGCTCCATCCAACAGAACTTTCTGTGACGGTGGAAATGTCCTATGTCTGTACTGCCCAATATGATGACCACTAGCCACATGTGGCTACTGAGCCCTTGAAAGGTGGCCAGTGCAACTGAGGACCTGAATTTTTAATTTTATTGATTGTTAAAATTCACTTGAATTTAAATAGTTTCTGGTAGCTACCATATTGGACAGCACAGTTCTAGAAGATGGCAGCAAAACAAGACAGAAGGGGCTGGAATTCCTGACTCTCTCCATAGGAAGCTGCCCATCATTCACTTTATGGGACTGTGACATTAACAAGAAATCAACCTTCATTACATTGAGTCATTGGGATTTTGAGGTTGTGCCAGCAGAAGTGTGAATGATCCTGGCTGACTCACTGGTGCCTATTGGGTGTTGACTCAGTGCACCGTGCTGAGCACTTTGCATGCCGTACCGCATTCAATCATCCCAACAACTGAAGGAGGTGTGTAGCATCATTACCCACATGTTACAGATGAGGAAACTGAGGTGTCGGGTGGTCATACATATGGAAAGAGGCTGAATGGGATTACAACCCAAGACATCTGGCTTCAGAGCCCCTCCAAGGTTAAAACCAAGGAATCCATGAGGGATGTTCTTGTCGGGACCCAGACGGAAGGCAGTGGCTACATTGGAGATGAACCCCAAAGAGTTCTATAATCTAAGGGAGCTCAGACAAGAAGACCCCTTGGCAAAAGAGGCACCAGGTACCTGGTGGTCCTGTTCCTAGCTCTGAAATCCTCCTTGCCATGCTGCTTTGACAGTGCCTCTGAGGGGAGGGTACCTGATTCCCCAGGGTTCTGTACCCCCCCACACACAGATGGGTGTTCCCCCCACTGAGCACAACGGGACACCTCCTCCTTCCTCAACTCATAGCCCTCCAGGACCCAGGATGCTAAAAGCTACAGGGGACCATGCCAGGGCCTATGTGCCCATAGGTGAGAAAGCAGCACATGGTCTGGGGTGCAGGAGGTCCAGGAGACGGGGCAGGAGAGGATCTCGAATCATACATCCCATAGGACATGGATGGGAGGGGACACGTATTCCTGAAGGCGGGGACAGCATGGAGAAAGGCCAGATGTCTGGGAAGAGCTTGCAGTGTTCACAGGGGCAGGAGGCTTCCTCTGAGGGATGTGCTGTGGCAGGTGAGGTGGACTTGGGGTTGCCATCGTTCATTTGGTTGTTTATTTAATACATCCATCATTTTCTGATATATGTCTAGGAGCATAAGTCCTTCAGAGCCTTCCTCATGCATCACCTCATCAATCTTCCAACCGTGCTGTGAGGACCATACATCCACCCCTGTTTGCACAGAAGGAAGCAGGCTGAGAAGTGACGGGACCCGTCCAGGGTGAGGCCTCAGAAAAAAACGTGGAACCAGGAGGCACCAGCTGACGGGGGCAAGGCCAACTCCCCCTTGCTTCTCATCGGCCTGAAATGGACCGCACCAGCTCCGGAGACTAGCACTCATTTAACCCACACGGGGCTTCTCGCATGTGAACCTCCCCAAAAACCCAGCATCAGAATCTCTCAGGATTTATGTTTAAAATGCATACTCCACATTACTCAGCCACAAAAAAAGAATGAAATAACACCATTTGCAGCAACATGGATGGACCTAGAGGTGATCATACTAAGTGAAGGAAGTCAGACAGAGAAAGACAAATATCATATGATATCACTTATATGTGGAATCTAATTTTTAAAATGTGATACAAATGAACCTATTTACAAAACAGAAACAGACTTACAGACTTAGAAAAGAAACTTATGGTTACCAAAGGGGAAACGTGGTGGGAAGAGATAAAACACGAGCTTGGAATTAACATACACGCACTACTATATAAGATAGATAACCAGAAAGGACCGACTGTATACAGGGAACTCTACTCAATATTCTATAATAACCTATATGGGAAAAGAATCTGAAAAAGAATGAATATATGTATATGTATAACTGAATCACTTTGCTGTACACCTGAAACTAACACAACATTGTAAATCAACTCTACTCCAATTAAAAAATGCATATTCCAGGACCCAGACCTGCAGACTCGGAGTCTCCAAGCAGCATGAGCTGGAAATCTGTATTTTAAATACAACCTCCATGGATGAGGCTTCTACTAGTTAAAGTGTGAGAACCAGCAGACTAATCAGGTTTTGGGGGCTCCACTTCTTCAGGGAGCCTGTGGGACTTTCTCCAAGAGGCAGCAGCCTCTGGACAGGGTCACTGGTCCCTAGAGCCCTCAGGATGACCTGGGTGGGTGCCACACAGCATCTTCGCCCAGAAGATGCTCGCCAGGGTGGGTGCACTGGGTGTGCAGCGCAGGGGAGGGAGGAAAGGATCAGAGATGAAAGAACAGAAGGAGAGACGGAGGCGAGTGAGGCTCAGTGATGACAGACAGACAGAACGAGAAAGTGGAGGGAGAGGGAGGGGAGGGAGCATAAGAAAGACTAGAAGACAGAGGAGATGGTGCAACGTGACGGCTGCCATCTGCCAGGTCTCTGGCCCCTCCTGCGAGCGGGGGCCGGCCAGGCCGGATCAGCGCCCCACCTCCGGAGAAGCGCCCACCCCACATGCCAGCCACCCCCTGCCCAGCTGCCTGGCACTCAGGGCTGGGGCAAGTGGGTGTTTCCATGACTGTGCCCGGCAAGGCTCCCCCAGACACACACATGGTGGGGGGTGCAGTGATGGAGCCAGCCTTCCCGAGTCCAATCCCAACGGCCATCCGGAGGCTGCAGGTCATCTGCAGACTGCAGGGCGTCACGGGTGGGAGGCAGGGGGCAAGGAGGCTGGAGTGGTGAGGGGTGAGGTCCAGGGCTTGCTGGGAACATGGGACCACAACCAGAAAAGGTAAGGGAAAGCAATGGAATTTTGTTGGGCACCTTGCTTGTACCAGGGGCCTTGGCTACCTTTTGCTATTTGAGCCTCACAACTCTGCAGTGAAGAGATCTTGTCCCCATATTACAGATAAGGAAACTGAGGCTAAGAGACTACAGACCCCAGGTATTTAGCTGGTAAGAAGCAGAGCCGAGATTCCTGATCAGTCTCAAGTGCATCCAATTCTAAATTCCATATTCTTTCCACTGCACAAAAGTTTCTAAGTTCATAAGGAGACAAAGAACAGTACAGGAGATTTTGAAAACAGTGCAAGTTGGCAATACCAGAGCCATCACAAGGCAATCATGACCAATCATAGACAGGCATGTTTGGGAGTCTGGGGGAGAGAAGAGTAGCTTCAGCACAATGTCTTGGGAAGGCTCCATGGGGTGAAGGGAGTTATCTACTTATTTATCATTCTCTATCTCACCATTTTCTAAAAAGTATTGAAGAGGTTACAATAAGATCACATATACAATAAAGCTGTCAAAATAGAAACTCAAAAATAATATAGAAGAAGGAATATTTTTTCGACATCACTACAGCAATCGAAGGAGGAATATTTTTTTTTAAATCTCAAACTATGTGGATGCCGTGGTTGAACACTAAATTTACACGGAGCTTCCTGGCAGTTGTGGCAAAAAGTGAAATGCAGCAAGTTACATGATTCAAATACAAGATGAGCTATATGGACTTATCAAAAGAGATGTTTATTTCTCAATGCTAAGTCCTAGAAATCAGGGATAAGAGTTCCAGAAGGATAAAATATCACAAATTCTTGTTATACACTCAGACACACACATATATATAACTACATATATAAAACATGTGTGTATATAACAATATAGTTGTGTAATTACACAGTTATACAACTATATAACTATACAAGTATAGTTGTATATAAAACTTGTATATGTAACTCTATATACTCTTCTAGTTATATATATATGATTGTAAATACAGTATATAACTATATAGTTATATATACAACTGTAGCAATAGAGCTAAATAGTATATAGTTATATGGTACATAGTTATATATAGCATGTGCCTGTTTGTGTGCCTGTGTGTGTGTGTCTAAACCCAAAAGAAAGGGAATCCTTCCTGTAATAAACCATAATGGAAAAGAATATGAAAAAGAATATATATATATATGTATAACTGAATCACTATGCTGTACACCAGAAACTAGCACAACATTGGAAGTCAATTATAAGTTTAAAAAAAAATTAAGTTGCATGTACCTAATAAAAAAAAAAAAGGGAATCCTGGAAAGAAAAAGGAATCAAAGCCAGAGTGGTGAGAACTGACTCCACAGCTCATGGGTTGCAGACCCACAAACAGAACCTGGAACTAGGGACTGGAGTTCTGGCATCAGTCCCTGTGATGCTGGGCACGTAGACTGGATCCTTCTATATAAAGCCTGGATTCTGAAGAGCTGCTCTGTTGGCAAAAACAGGACAAGAAACACTATACCCACTGGAATGTAGTAAAGAAGTGTGTGGCCTCTCTGGGCCTTAGGTGGAAAAAAGTGCTGGGGCCAAGCATGTGTGGGATCCAGGTTTACACTCCCTTTCTAGACCAGCTGAAGTTGCTGGGGTCCCACAGAAGCAGCCAGTAATGTGTTCTGAAAGACGTTTTTATAGCAGAAGTCATCAGACTCACCCAGAGGGGGAACCCACAAAGATGAATTCACAATCCGAAATCACAAACCACCATGGCATCAGATCCATGAGAGTCCTTGGAGGAAACAAACCAGAGAGAACTCAGAATGATGCAAAGAGCTGAGCAAGAGATCAAACTACTGTGTTCGAAGGATGTCAAACAACATAACAGAACGTGTCTTTAACAAACTTTTTGTTTGTTTTCATTGGCCATGGTTGAGAGAATTGTTGAGTGACAATAATTGTTTTTGTAGCCAGCCCTAGAAATGGCCATCCATGGCAGATGAAAGTATCACATTATAATGAACCCCATTTTAGGTGTAGCCATAGAGAAAAGTTAATTGCTCGTGCAGTTTTGTGATGTTGTACCTGGAAATGAGGTAGATCGTGAAATTCAGAGAGAACTGGACATCTTGAAGGATACAAGTGGTCAGACTCCGGTGAGAGTCTAAGTTCTGGTCCTCTTTAAGAAAGGGGACAGTCATAAGCCCAGTTACAGGTGCTCAGAGGTTTCCAAGTGGTTGGCTCACTGGATATGGAGGCACGTTTACAAGAGTTATTAATTGCATCCTCATCATAACTCTATGACATAGTGTCTCGATCAGCTCACGCTGCCATAACAAAATACTACTATCTTCTGTCCTCCATCACCTGCTTTACCTCCTGTCCATGACAGTCCGCCCTCCACATGCAGCCGGAAGGGTCCCACTAAAATGTAATCCAGAACCAGCCACCAGTATCCTTCCCACACATTTCCTCCTGGCACTTGTTTTGACTCATATGTGTCTTCATAAAATCACAAGTATATAACAGACCCTGTAATGTGTTTATTTTAAAACCTAACATTCCATCACGAACACCTTTGCAGTGCCATTTAGGTCGATCCAATAGCAGTATTTTTGATACCTGAAAAAATATTCCATTGCATGGATGTTCTATCACTTACTTATCTCATCCCGTGTTTTGGGGCATTTTCTAGATTTCCAGCACAGTGAACGTCTTTTTAGTTAAATCTGTGACAGAATTATAGTTTCTTGAGGATGATTTTCTAGAAGAGACATTATGTCAGAGATTAATAAAAAAAAAAAAGGCAAGTTTGCTTGTGTTGTGATCCACGCTAGGTTTAGGGATGTATAGGCATTTCCACATTGCCCAATGGTAATTCTGTATGGAGCCTTTATATGTCTTAGAAAATCATCTGCTAGAGCAAAGGGCTCCAAGAGAGAGCAAATACTGGAGAGACATTTATTAGAGCCTCTCTGACACACATTGTTCACTTGAATATTTTCAGTTGCAAAGGCAATAGCACTAACCTCCTGAAACTCTGGAAAAGGTAGGAGAAATGAGGCTCTCCCTGAAGCAGCCACATCTGATATACTTCCATAGCCACACACACGTTTAGCTAGATAATTTGGAATCATAGCATATGAACATTTTCTATTCTTTTAAGAGTTAACATTAGGTAGGGCAGAAGATCTGAACAGACATTTCTCCAAAGAAGACGTACAGATGGCCAAAAACACATGAAAAGGTGCTCATCATCACTAATTATTAGAGAAATGCAAATCAAAACTACAGTGAGATATCACCTCACACTGGTCAGAATGGCCATTATCAAAAAAATCTATGAACAATAAATGCTGGAGAGAGTGTGGAGAAAAGGGAACCCTCCTACACTGTTGGTGGGAACGTAAATTGGTACAGCCACTATGGAAAACAGTATGGACGCTTGTTAAAAAACTAAACGTAGAACTACTATATGATCCAGCAATCCCACTCCTGGGCATATATCCAGAGAAAACCATAATTCGAAAAGATACGTGCACCCCAATGTTCATTGCAGCACTATTTACAATAGCCAGGACATGAAAGCAACCTAAGTGTCCATCGACAGAGGAATGGATAAAGAAGATGTGGTACATATATACAATGGAATATTACTCAGCCATAAAAAAGAATGAAATAATGTCATTTGCAGCAACATGGATGGACCTAGAGATTGTCATACTGAGTGAAGTAAGTCAGACAGAGAAAGACAAATATCTTATGATATTGCTTATATGTGGAATCTTAAAAAAAGGGTACAAATGAACTTATACAAAACAGAAATAGAGTTACAGATGTAGAAAACAAACTTATGGTTACTGGGGGGAAGGGAAGGGATAAATTGGGAGATTGGGATTGACATATGCAAACTACTATATATAAAATAGACAACTAATAAGAACCTACCGTATAGCACAGGGAACTCTACTCA
The DNA here is from genome assembly GCF_039906515.1 of Pseudorca crassidens. NCBI lineage: Eukaryota > Metazoa > Chordata > Mammalia > Artiodactyla > Delphinidae > Pseudorca > Pseudorca crassidens. The sequence continues at coordinate 6,536,808 of NC_090296.1, read as the reverse complement.
ATACTCTGTAATGGCCTATATGGGAAAAGAATCTTAATAAAGGGTAGATATATGTATATGTATAACTGATTCAGTTTGCTGTACGCCTGACACTAACACAACATTGTAAATCAACTATATTCCAATCGAAATTTTTTTTAAGTTAGCATTATCTCACATACAGTTTTTCTACTATTACCAAAGTCAACCCCCTCATTTTAAATGGATATAAACATTCCATTTGAACAAAGCCTTTTTCAATCATTCACTTCTTTTTTATTGAACACAGAGGCTGCTTCCAACGTTTGGCCGTCATGCATGTCATTGGCTGGAAGTTCTCTTCATGAATAATAAGCAGTGTGTCTATGTTTCTTCTTTCCCTTTGACTAGTGAGAAGCTTAGACGCACACTTATGATTTCAGTGCGGCACCGTATAGCCTGCTTCTCTATGATATACTTGTACACAGGTGCGGACACCTTGCTCTACCTTTTCTTCTCTCTGGTCTTGACGTTTTTCCGCTTACTTATATTTTATTATGTTTCCTATTGGCCTCCTCAGAGCTTTGTGGAATCATGGAAAAAGAATTTAATGAAATGTCAGAGTGACCATCTGTAAGCATATAACTCTTCCTCTCTCTAGGAGTCGCTGACGTGTATACTTAGTACAGTTGCTGAGAATAACATGACCAAACCAAATAATCACAATACCATTAAGCCCTTGATATGTACTACCCCAGAGCTTTCAGAAGGAAAAAGGGGAACGTGGTTGAAACACAATAGAGGTAACAAAACTGAATCCTCAATTACACCACCAAACACAGGCCAAAAGGCTGAGTGCCAAAAGTGGTTGAACGGCTGGGAGTGTCACCTGCAGTCTACCTCTTAATTTCTTCCTTTCACTTACCAATTCCTTGGATCTGTTTCCACACTGTACCGTGGGCCATGGAGTAGATGCTTTGTACAATCTTGTCAATGGAAGGAGGAAGAAGGGCTATGAAGAAAGAAGGAGGAAGGAGACACCATCCCTGATCCTCAGTAGTTCCTGACTTTGCTGGAAGACCTGCCTACCCTTTGGAAACTTCAGCCTGCAATGCATTTTGTGCCAAAAAAGTTCCATATGGCCTGTCCCATGAGCGACATGCCAGCATTGTTATCACATCATGGGATTTAGACTGGAAGGGAGACCACCCCCTTCCTCTAGACAGGACCCCTGCGTTCACATCCTGGATGTGTCCCAAACTAGACATTTCTTATTTTTTACATCTTTGGTTATAAAAGGTCACAGAAACACAAGTATATTTTCATCGTGGCCTGTGAGAAAGAGATCACAGTAAAGGGAGACAGTTTGGACTGCAGCAGGACACAATGGGGCAAGGATTGTGTTTCTAATCTGTAATAAAGACATGAATGTCTCCCCCAGCCTCATGTTGGACCCTGAGCTCCCATCCAAAAGACAGAACCCTGCTTGTCTGTTCACTCACTGCCTCCCCAGCTAACTGGAAGTCATCCATGCTGTGGACTACATCTCCAGGGTCTAGGAGCATGGGGCACTCAGCAGGAACTCCAGGGTCATTAAGGAAATAAATAACTGAATAGATGGATGGATGTCCCATCCTGCCAACTGAAAGGTAAACCCCTGGAAGGCAGGGGTGAGTCTTACTGATCTGTAACTTCCCAGCGGAGTATGTGACACAGCATATGTCTTTGATAAATGTTTATTAAGTGAATAACTTGTGGGTGGTTGGCTGGATGGATAAATGGAAGGACGGATGGATGGATGGATGGAATGGAATGGAAGGATGAATGGATAAATGGGTAGGTGGATGGATGAATGGTTGATGGGTGGAATGGATGAATGGATGGATAAATAAATGGATATATAGATAGAAGGATGGAAGGGTGGATGGATGGATGGACGGACAGATGGATGGATGGATGGATGGATGTGCTATAATTTAGTGTTTGGGAGAGGATTCCTATAGTAGATGGGCTTGTAATAGATGACTTCTAAGGGTCCCAGCCAATGATAAGATTTTGCTTCTCCATGGGCTTCACTGTGCTTTCCCAACAACCATGCATTCTCCTGTTCCATCCCCTCTGCAAGACATGCCATTTCTCCCTCACCTCTCCTCAACTTCCCAGTGAATCCTTACTCATCTTTCAAGGAGCAGCACAATTTCCCTAGTCTGCCCTCCCCCCAGCGGATTAGTTGCTCCCTCTTCTGGGCTGCTCTCACTGCCCACATTGCCCCATCCTGCAGCCTTGTTTCATAATGCATTTCTTTCATTAAACAAGGGGTCCCTCGAGAGCAAAGACCAGGCCCTAGACCTCCCTGTGTGCTCAGGTCTGACCTCCAGCTCAGTCTTTGCTTTGGGAATTAAATAGACTTTTGAGCTCAACCTGCTTTGACTTCTTCAGTGCATCCTAGATGATCTTCAACCAGAATGCTATAAAATTGTTTTGAAGGCTAGACAGAGCAGACAATTAGTGACTAAGATTTCACCTGCACACAAGAAAGTCAGAATTTGATCCTCCCTGGCTTGAAAGTTACATGCGTTTCATTATATATTTCATCACATTAACATTTTTTTAAAAGTTCTATTCATCTAGTTTTAACTCCAAAGCAGAAGATGTTTTCTAGCTTTAATTGCTGAACTTACAGTTGAAGAGTGAGCTGTTTTGCAGCCTACTCTGAGGTCCCCAACGTCCTCGGGACCGCTTAGAAAATGGGGAGACCCTGTGACTTGCAAGGTGGCGGAAGACCCCGAGGTAAAACCAGCAAAAACATGGGATTTTCTGTTCTTGAGAACCCATTCTCACCCTGTGTTTTGTCATCTGAATAGGGCACATTTCTGACCTTAACTTCCCCATCAAATTTTGTTACTCTGTGCACACACGGCAACTGAAGGCAGAATGGTTCCTTCCAGATCACCTTAACTCTCCATTTTACAGGTGGGAAAACTGAGGCCCAGAAAAGGGAAAGGACTGGCCTGAGGTCACAGAGCTACGGATGGGACAATGAGAATTGAATGGAGCTTTTCCTTTGCCCTACTGGTGATCTCCAAATTGGGCTGAGGGAAGGGACAGGCCATGAGTGTGAATGTCAGGCATTCACACATCATCCCAAGCATATTTTTTTTTTACTCAGTTTAGATGTCTGTTCCTCAACCCTAAGATGGAGGTTCTTCCCCAAATGACCACATCTCCGTGTATCCCTATCAGAAAGCAACTGACCACTTCAGCTCTGCTATTTGCACCGTTTTCTGGGCGGGAAAAATCACAAGTCAGTGGGGGATAGGCAGGACCTACGGAAAAGAAGAGAATTCTTATCGGGGCATTCTTATTCTCTACACCCCTAGAAAGCAGGGCAGGCCACCTGCCCTGAATGGCTACCCACTCCGTTTTTAGTGCTGGACTTTAAATCCTACCTCTATTCATCCGGTGGTTAGATATGGCCTTGGGAGCATGGTGACTTTTTGAAGACAGCACACAGAGGAACACATCTCCCTCATTCTTCCTATCATCTGGCCAGAACCCACACAGCATCTCTGCAAGCATGGCTCAGTGTTTTCATTTTCTGCAGTCTCCTTGTGAAGATTCCCAGGTTGCCTACCTTGGTACCTGGTTTGTGGATGGTGCCCAGTGAGTTTGCAGAAAAGTGACTTGACTGGAATGTTCTTTGTGTCTTGAAGAACAGGAAACATAAGAAGAGTGGTCGAGGGGGACGTCCCTGGTAGGTGGTTAAGACTCTGCATTTCGGCTGCAGGGGGCATGGGTTCGAGCCCTCGTTGCGGAACTAGGATCCCACATGCCGCAGAGTGTGGCAGAAAAAAGGAAGAGTGGTCGAGAACCCAGTGGGTCTTTGACCCCTTTTCACACAGGGGTGGGCTCTGACCCTCACTCATTGGAGGAAAGCAACAGTTTCCTAAGTGGGTGAAACCCAAAGGAAAGCTGCCGTCTTCCTCTTCCATCTTGTCAGTTGCTCTGGGCCCAGCAGGGGGAAAAGCCAAGCTAAAGGCTACTTCCTTCTGAAAGACATTGCCTCCTCCTCCAGATCTGAGATTATCCCTAAAGAAGGCATCCTCAACTCTATCAACCTCTCGCACAGGGGGAGGGAAGGTGGTCCTCCTGTGTGATTCTATTAAAACCCATGGATGGGTGGAGATGCTCTCTAGCCCAACAGCCTCCCTTCATGATGGGAACCCCAGGGGACCAGACCAGACCAAGGACCCAGAGCAGCAGGGTCTCTGTCCCACTCATTTCTGACCCCTCGGTGCCTCACCCAGTGGCTCTCCCTGGGAATTCAGGAAACGTCAGCTTAATTATACTAGACCTGAGCCTTGTCATTCCCAGACAAGGGCTTTTAGTTCTAAACGACTTGTTCTCAAACTTGCCTGTGTAAGAGTCACCTGGGTCATTTTCAAAACTACTGATGCCTGGATCTCACCTCCAGATTCTGATAGAAATTGGTCTGGGGTGAGGCCTTGGCAGTGGAATTTGGAAAAATTCCCATGTGATTCCAATGTGCAGGCAGGATGGAGAACCACTATTCCACATCACAGTGCTTCACAGGGGTAAACGAGGAGCACTGTTGGTCTCTCATGGCATTATTTCCTGTCCGCCCAAACACAGCAGTGAGGGGTTGAGTCAGGAGGAAAATGGAGAAAGACCTTTAAGTCACTCTTGGAAATAAGCTGTCCATTCCCTACCCTTGAAAGACACAGAAAAGGACAAGGTTTGGAGATCAAGTTAAATGTCCAATTTATTTTTATAACTTGAAACCAGAACAAACTTGGTTTTGAACAAGCGTACAAATGAAATGGCAGACACATGCTGAACTGAACATTGTGACATTAAGGGAAAAAAGAGGCCCAAAATCTTGTACAGAGAATAAAAGGAACAATAAATATTTTACTAAGCCATATTGAAATGACCTCCTGTCATCTCAACATTTTATCCATAATAAAAAAAAAAGTGCCTGTTTCTTAAACAGAGCACAAATACCAAGCAATAATAAATAGTTCCAAACTTGTAGTAAAAGACAGAACCTCCAAGTAAACAACAAAATCTCATACAATAAGTAATAGAAAAGGTAAGAAAAATATTTCGCCTTGCCAGTACAAATGCAAACAACTTAACTCAATGTAACTTTGCTTCACAGAGCTGATACAAAGAGCACCAAAATCATGGGTTTGCCTGTGTTCCACAAAATCTTTGACTGTCACTTAGGACAGGGACGAAAGGCTGATTTCCCTACTTTTCACATTTTTGCTTAGAGGAATTCAGCTTCCTCCTCCCCCCGTGAAAGACCCTCAAATGGCAAGTGGCAGGTTCCAGTTTGGGGCAACTTTGAACCAAGTTGTGGCAACTTTGAACCAAGTTGTGGCAGTGTGGAAACCGGCAGGGTCAGCTGGGTCCCCCAGGCTCGGGGCCTCTCTCACTGGGTCATCTGCTTCAGTGTTGGCTTTTTAAACATGACAGAGAAGCAAAATGCTCATTTCTCTGCAGTCGACAGAGACAAAATCTTTGTGCTTTAGGATGGCTTAGTCCTGGAATCGTGGTGACTTTGCGGAAGCTGGTGAGAGCTGGCTAGCTTCTGTTAACTACAGGAGGATCGCCTTGGAGGCTCTAAAGGACCTTCCCAGGGCATCCGGAGGAAAGGACGGGCCCCTGGGTCTTCGGATCAAGCAGGTAGGAAATGGACATCTCAGCTTTATCTTCCACTTCCTCTCCCTTTCTTTCTACTTTGCAAAGGTAAATGGCAAGGAGCAAAGAGCATACTAAACAGAAAAGCGCCCAGAAGAAAGATTTCTGCATTTGGTAAAGAATTGCCCGACAGGATGCTTGGTTATACTTTCGTAACCTGAAATGGTTTCTTAGAGTTCCTGAAATAAAAAATGGCTTCCTGATATAGGTATTTTTTAAAAAACGTATTATTCCCTCATCCAAAAAAACACCATTTTATTATCTTAAAGCTACTTGGCTTTACAAAAAAAAAAAAAGGAGTGGGGGGACAGAGAGGGAGAAATAAATCGAATAAAAACGAAAAGAACAAATAAAGGACTGACAGAGGCGTAAGGATGGAGAGGAAACACAGAGGAAGGAAAGAGAAAGCTATGGAAAGGCACCGAATTCGTCCCAGGCCCTAGGCATTCGGAAACTTGACGGAATGTAGGTTTCGGAGAGAAAAGCAGCAACGCAGGTAAGAAAGACAACAGGCCAACACTCTCCAAGGGATAAAAGGTCCTGGTTGTGATGGGGACTCCTTCCTGAAATCCGATTTGCGCTGGCCCCAGCCACAGATCACGTCACCTGCGCCTAGCTGATACACCAGCTCCCTTTATTACAATTTTTGTTTGCTTGTTTGTTTAATGCTTTCTCAAGGACTGAAGAAAGCTCAGCTTGCGTTTCTCTCTGCTCTGAAGGGCAGGGTGACGGCAGAGGAGGAAGATGCTCTGGGCTCTCCTCTACATCTGACATCTTTTACAGATGCCTCTTAAAGAAAGGGAGGGCTCTGTGAAATGGTACCTATACCTTGACAAACACTGATTTTTCCACTCAATACAAATAAAGAATTTCCCATCTGGTTTGCTGTGGCCACACCAGGGAGCCTTGATGCAAGGTTCAGGGCATTCAGAGTGAAGCCCTATTCGAACAGTCCTTTGTAGAGGCCAATTCCGACAAAAATATATACAACTAAAATGATTTGTGAACCAAAGCATTTAGCTACTTCCTTTTGTTTCTTTTCCTCAAAGGTTGTCAAACAACCCTTTTTTCTCCTGTACAATAGGACTTAACATACAAATTTTTTTTTGCAATATTTTATCCTGCCAAATTAAAAAAATATATTATGGCAGCCTGCTTGTTTTTGTTTTTTTTTTCTTTTTATTTCCAAATTCACTAACAAAAAGGTACATTAAATCCTTTTAAAAGGACAAGCTTACAGTTAAAAAATTACAAGCTCCAGTAAAAATACAGCAAGTGCTTACATCATATGAACCAACCAATATCCATTCCAGAGAGAGGCGGGAGGAGGAAAATAAGTACAGATCAGAAATGTGGATTTTTTTTTCTGCAAAGCAATAACAATATTAAGCACTTTTTTTTCTACATACTTTTTCTACATGGTGTAGCAATCCCCTTTTAATCCCCAAATACAAGTTTCTATACATTTTTTTTTGAAATAAAAATTCAACACCCAAGGCAGAAAAAAATTTACTAAAACTCCGACTTTACAGTTACTGTGACAAGAACAAATTATTATAGACCCCACCATTTAAATTTTACTGCAACATTTTCAAGGAAAAGAAAAGGGTTTTTTTTTTTTTTCTTGTTTTGTCAAATGCCCAGGCATTCTCGATTATTACAAATACTGGTCCACTTTTACAGTAATCAAGAAATTTTCATATATATAATATATACTAAAACCCCGTCACCAAAAGAAAACAATATACACGCAGCCACTGTGGCATCTTTTTATAACCTATTAAGCAAACTCTGAAAAAAACGATCGCTCCAACACACATACACACAATTTTTTTTTACCCTTGTATGTATCCAATACTGTAAACGTATTTTTAAGACAGAGTGCACTAAATTTAACGTTAGAAAAAAATTAGCCGTTGTTCCTGAATTGTTTTTGTTCTGTTTTTCATTCAACGATATCAACTTGTACCTTGTGTCACTTGAGTTTTAATTCAGCAGTAAATCACCTCCACTCCACATCTAAGCAGCGTTGTCCCACAGACAAAAGGGGCTGAGGATAATTCAGCTAATGGATATCCAAGGTTGTGCTGGGTTTATTTCGTCATTTGATTGGGTCTTATGGCATTTTCATGTCTTCAACCAGGATTTTTGAAAATTTATTTAAAGTAAATGTGGCTTTGTTTGTTTCTAAAGAAATGTACTTTTCTCGTTTTACTTTTTTTTTAAAAAAGTCTTTTCATTTCAAACAAAAAAAAAAGTTTTGCATTTGTCTCAAGAGACTCAAATAGGAAGATCAGTTTTCAAGGCACTCACATCAAATTGAATGGCAGTAGAAAAACTGTCCAATAAATTATTTTATTTTGTTCTTTATAGTGCCAGTATTGTGAATGCCACGCTTAGCAATACTGACACTCCATCTCAGCCATCCCTTACAGTTTAACCCACCTCTGGGCCAAAACGAAGAAGATGCTGCAATTTCTTGTTTAGAAGCCATTTAATTTAAATGCAAACAAAAGCTTTAAAGTGCGGGTCAACAGAATTCAAATGTCTAATCTTAACAGTCCAATGTTTAGTACCTTCCAACCTAATGGGATAGAAAAAAAAAAAACCTGGGAAGTAGCGCTGGGCATCTTCGGATGGAACTCTTCCCGTTCTCCAGTAAAAGGGAACTGAAATTGGCAAGATCCTCCCCCCACTCCCCCCCCCCCGCCCCCCGTCCGTACAATGTCATCAGTGTGCATTCCGTGAGAGAATAGTAACTTCCCTCAATTCACCATCAGTACACTTGTCTGCTTGGGAAACGATCAGTTGTCACTGGCAGCAATGTATGACTTAGGATTTCTGTGGTGGGGGTGATAGAGAGAGAGAGAGAAGCTGTCAAGCCAGAAGAAGCCTGAAAGAACACCACTGGTTTCTCTCCTTTCTGTGTCACTGCAGGCCACCACCATCTACCCCCAAAAGTACCCTCAGCCCATTTTATTTAGTCTAATCTACGGCAAATAGCAGAGATGGCATCCCAGGGCCCACCGACATTCCAAGAAAAGTACGGGATCTGATGGGAATGCACAATTTTAGAATGCTCTTGGGCCATTTCCCAGGGGCAGCCCTCAAAAACTCCTGTTTCTCTGGCAGTGCTGAGTTTTCTGAGGGCCTCTCCCCACCACCACCACGCAAAGGTCTCCTTATGTATTGCAAAGTTGAAATCAACACAGAAAAGGCCTCTGTTACTCGGGGCATCATCAGTGCTACATCTCCTTTCCGATTCTGAAACAAAGTGCTACAACTTTAAAGATTGTTATCCGCTGTTCATCCACCCCCTCCCCCAAAACAAAAACAAAAACGCATGCCACTTTTTATTTCAGGACAAAAAAAAAAAGGAATAAAAAAGTAAACAACTTTAAAAGTCATTTAAGTGTTGGCTTCTTCACAAGAAATTACACATGCTTAGCTTAGATTTCAAAAAAGCAGCGCCCTCCCCCCCCAAATTATAATTTAAAATATATGCTTCCCCTCTACATAGCTCGGGAGTCATCGCTCAGGCTACTACTGAGTTTTTAAAAAACAAACAAAAAAAAGAAACAAAAAAAAGAAACAAAAAACTGAAGAAGGGATGGATACCCAACAAAATCTCTTAAAGGAATTTCAACAGAAAGAATAATAATAAAAAGTACCTGCACATGCCAAAAAAATTACAAAACCCAATAAATACAGAAATTATTGCACAGTTAAAAGGCTCCACAATTTTTACTGCCTTAATCAACCCTCGGGTTTCCATAGGACTTCGCAGACACAGGTTAGGTTGGAGGGCCGCCTCCCCTGGGGCCCCGGGGGCTCGCAGAGGGTGCCGAGCGGCGGCGGCGACACGGAGGCAAGTGTCAGGTCAGCATTCTCTCGCTTGGCGACGGGGCTACTGTACAGGTGCGCGGGGGCCGCGCGCGCTTAGCTCCTCTCGGCCTGCTCGATTTTGACGTCGTTAGTCAGCAAGTGCTCGCCGTGCCACTTTTTCATGTGTTTCTCCAGGGTGCTGTAGACGCTGAAGGGCATCTGGCAGATGTCGCAGCGGTACACCTCCTTGCCGATCTGCCCGTGCGTCTTCATGTGGCGCGTGAGCTTGCTGCTCTGCGCGCACGCGTAGTTGCACAGCTCGCACTTGTAAGGCCGCTCGCCGGTGTGGCTCCGCCGGTGCACCGTCAGGTTGCTGCAGTTCTTGAACACCTTGCCGCAGTACTCGCACGTGTCGCTGCGCCGGCCCTCCTTGGAGCTCGGCCTCCCGGGGCCCGGGCCGCCCAGGTGCGGCGTGCTGCCCCCGCTGGCCGTGCCGCTGCGGCCCGACAGCCCGCCGTCCAGCAGGTCCCCGGGCGGCGTGGAGAAGCGCAGGCTGCCGTTCTCGGACGAGTGCTCGGACGACGTGGCGAAGGGCGACTGGCGCGCGTCCGTGAAGCCCAAGAAGGGGTCCTTCATGAAGTGCCGCGACGCCGCGTAGCCCACGAGCCACTGCGAGTACACGTTCTCGGACGGGATGAGCGCGGCGGGCGGCAGCTCCAGGTCCTTCTCCACCTTGATGCGCTTGGCCGCGCTGTTGAGCCCGGGGCTGGGCAGAGGCGCCGGCTTGCGCGGGAAGAGGCCCGGGAAGGGCTCGGCGCCCGGCGCAAAGCCGCCGCCGCGCCCGTTGACCGCGCCGCCCGGGCCCGCGTCGCCGCAGCCGCCCGCGTCGTCGTCGTCGCCCGGGTCCCCGCCGCCCGCCGAGCGCTTCAGGAAGGCGCCGCGCTTCTGCTTGTCGGCCAGCAGCTCGCCGTAGGGCGGCAGCGCGCCCAGGCCCACGTTCTCCATGACCTTGCCCAGCACCAGCGCCTTCTCGTCGGCCAGCGCCTTGGCCGCGCCGCCCACGCCGCCGCCCGCGCCCGGCACCCCGGCCACGCCGCCGCCGCCGCCGCCACCGCCGCCGCCGTTCTCCCGGTTGCGGCTCAGCTCCGAGTCCATGCTGAAGCTCGACTCGGGCCGGCTCTCGTTCTCCAGCAGCAGCTCCTCCTCCTCGTCCTCCTCCTCCTCGTCTTCCTCCTCAGGCTCGTGGCCCAGCGACGGGTCGCTCTCGTGGTGGCGGAAGTCGCCGTCGGCCGCCTTGAGGCCCTCGCCGGCCAGCTCGCTGGTGCCGGGCTCCGGGGAGCTGGCGGCCGAGAGCCCGTCGTCGGAGCGGCCGGCCAGGGAGCCGGCCTTGTGCATGTGCGTCTTCATGTGGCGCTTGAGCTTGCTCGCCTGCGAGCACGCGTGGTCGCACAGCTGGCACTTGTAGGGCTTCTCGCCCGTGTGGCTGCGCCGGTGCACGATGAGATTGCTCTGGAACTTGAAGGTCTTGCCGCAGAACTCGCACGACTTGCTCTTGGCCGGCGGCTGGGGCGGCGGCGTGCCGCCGGGGGGCATGGGCGGCAGCGGCGGAGTGCTCAGGAACGGGGACTTGGGGCTGGGCTGGAAGGGGTTCAGGAGCCGGTGCATAGGGTTGCCGCGGCCCGGGGACACGGGCGGCGGCGTGGAGCTGTTGCCCGCCAGCTCGCGGAGCCGCCGCGAGAAGTCCATGGCGGGCGAGTCGATGGCCATGGGGTTCAGGCGCATGACTCGGTCGAAGGCACTGGGGTGCTGGGCGACGAGCCCCATCTCCTCGGCGCTGAGGCGGTGCGGGTCCAGGTGGTGGCGCGGCGGCGGGCTGAAGAGCGGCGGCGTGCCGGGCAGGCGGCCCTCGCCGAAGCCCGGGTGGTCCCGCAGGATGGGGCCCGTCATGCGCAGCAGGTTGAAGGGGTTGCTGTCGCCCAGGAAATTCATGAGCGGGGACTGGGCCACGGCCTCGGGCCCGAGCGGCGGCGGGATGGTGAGCCGCGGCGTGAGCGAGCTGCTGGCCGGCCCGGGCTCCAGGTAGATGCGGAAGCCGTGCGTGTTCTGCGCGTGCTGCAGCAGGAACCACGCGCTGTTGAAGGGCTGCTTGCATGTTGTGCAAATGTAGCTGGAAGGCTCATCTTTACCTGGGGAGACACACGGACGGAAAGGCAGAGAGAGCGTGAGAAGCGGAGGACGGGGGCTCGCGCACCACGGGGCCACTGACCTGGAGGCGAGCCGGAGCCGAGTGTGTCCGGGGACCCGCGGCCCTTGAGGGCGGCAGCAGCGGGACGGCTTCTGAGCAGGCCCAGGCCTGCGACCCCCTGGCAGGTCCCCGGCAGAGGGGCTGAAGAAGCCTGCTCTGTGGGCTGGCGGCCCTGGCAAAGCCCGGACCAGGCATGCGTCCTCAGCAAGTTAGCGCAATTCGGTAGACATCCCTCTGTGCCCCTAAAATACGGTGTCCTTAAGCCCATCACCTCAGAAGCCAAAGGAGATGTGTTTGTGAGAATGCCTGATTCCAGTAATAGGAAGTATGGGAAGGCTGGACTGCATAAAAGATAGCAGGGCAGATTTCCGCCGTTCAGGGCTACCTTCACACTGGCCACGGTCTAGACCAGGGATTGACAAGCAAGGCACTACCGACATGTAGACCCTGATGATTCTCCGCCTGGGGGCCGGGGGCCGCCCTGTGCTTTGCAGGGTGTTCAGCAGCATCCCTGGCCTCTACCCACTAGAAGCCAGTAGCACTCCCCCCCCCAATCAAGAGGATCCAAAATCTCTCCAGGCATTGCCAAACCTCCCGGGGGGCAAAACTGGCCCCTCCCCCCAGTCACTGACTAGGCAATCTTTGATCCAATAAAGTTCTAAGAAGCACAAATCAAACCAAATCGCCTTGCAAACTTTTTTTTTTTTTTGCGGTACGCGGGCCTCTCACTGTTGCGGCCTCTCCCGTTGCGGAGCACAGGCTCCGGACGCACAGGCTCAGCGGCCATGGCTCACGGGCCCAGCCGCTCCGCGGCCTGTGGGATCTTCCCGGACCGGGGCACGAACCCGTGTCCCCTGCATCGGCAGGCGGACTCTCAACCACTGCGCCACCAGGGAAACCCGCCCGAACATTTTACGAGAAACGGCTGATACCTCTGCATCACTCGGGATTTTAACTACAGGACATCCCAGGGTTTCACACACCAGGGTCCATGCAGAAAGCGCTGTCAGATTTAAACACGGATGCGTAGGAACAGAAGGATTCAGCATGTCATGAACATCACTACTGGGTGACAGCTGTCCCCCACCATTGCTCTCCTGGCCTCACACACACACACACACACACACACACACACCCCTAACCACAGTGTGGAATCTGGCCTCCAGAGACCCCTGGGGAGGGGGAGGGGTGAGGTCCTTTGCCAGAAACACTGAGTGAAAGAATGTCACATCTGACAGGACGGTCAGGATTAATGGTGGCAAGTGTGGAATTGTTACAAACTGGCTCTGGTGACATCGGGAGCCAGTCTTAGTGGACGCTGGTGGCACAGAGCCAAAACGTCCCTGTCTTTGTCCATCATTAGGGTCATCACAAAATGGAGCCTAGACCTTCCAACCAGAACCTCTTTTGCGGCCAACGTCCTGAACCTGCGGGTGAAACTGGCTGCTTCTCCAGCCTGAACCTCTTCTCCTCATGCTTCACGTGAACAGGACAGGTGTGGGCAGGTCCTGCTTTCCAACATCAGGTTTGCTCACTGGCCGGGAAAGGAAAAGGGAACACGACATCACAGCTGAGATCCTGAAATACCCTTTTGTTTTTTCAAACGTTCTTGTACCTGGAAGATTTGAACGCTGATAAAGCACGGTAGCCGCAAGCTCCCTGGTGGAGCCAAACGTGCATGTTAATTTCCATACCCCCGTATCAGGAAGGGGAGGGGGGAGTACACGGGGCGGGCTGGAGCAGACAAGCCCCATCTCAGCCACTCCCTGGAAGATTAAGGACTTCTGAAATCCCGTATAGAGATGTATTTTTTTGGTTTTCCAGCCACAAATTATGTTTCTTGGGGGCTTCACCCTTAGCAGTAAAATCCAAGTGGCTCTGGGACCAAACGTCCCGAGTTCCATACAGGTTAAACTTGACCTCTCCCAAGGTCCAAGGTCCAAGGGGCCTGGACCTCCCTGAGCCATGCAGTGTGTGCGGGCTGTCCAGGGGGCAGGGGGGCAGGGTGGAGATTCTCCCAGACACAGAAGCAACTGGGCCAGATCACCCACCACTGGAAACCAAGACCTGCCTTCCAGGTCTGGTGGTCTACGGGCATCACTGCACGCTCATGTGCAACAGGACATGTGTCTGTGTCTTTGGTAGTGAGGAGACCAAGAGGGGTGCGGGGGGCAGGGAGGACAAAAAGGAAAAAAGAATTCCGAAGGTCAGCTTCACCTCACTTTTCAACACAGCTCCAGGAGAACTTCTGAGGCAATTTTCTTTATACAGGGTGTCTGGGCAACTTCCTCCTCCCAGTATGTCTGTGTAATTCAGTTCCCCATGCTGGAGCCCCTGGGGAGAATTTCCCCACCTGGAAACAGGGCCTTTCCTTCCCAAGGCCCTGGGCGGCCGTGGTCCTTACTGCGGGAGCGGTAAGGCCACACGGACACCCCAGCCTTCCCGTCCTGCGTGCCACCCCGCTACGGCAGAGAGCGCCAGCTTCCTGGAGGCAGCATCTCCTGTCCTGGCTTATTAGTTAACGCGTGTGGGGAGCAGAACTCTTCACCTCAGACAGCCTCACGGGAAAGCTGGCCAGAAGCCATGATATTTAGAGCCCTCCGCAAATCCTTTTCTGGAGCTAGGCAGAATAAACGAGTAATAAATAAGATAAAGGAAAAGTCCCTTTCTGACACAGGAGCTCATAACACAAGTGAAGCCCCACCTCCCACAAGGTCATAGATCTTCCAATTAAAGCGCAGTCTATACCCTTCACCTCCGCTCCAGCCACTCTCATTAACCAGGCTACTGCACACAGCTGCTCTGGTTCCTCATGTTTTTAAGACGACGGGCCGCCTCCCTTCCCCCAATCTCCTTTTTCATCATCTTCATTTCCTTGGGTCTCTCCAGAGCACTTCCTGTTTCTTCTTCTGATGGCTACACATTTTCTAGAAAGTTCTGCTGCCCGTGAGGAATGTTGGGTATCAGAAGACGATGCAAAACTCTTAGGCAGGCCAGGAATGAAATGGCCAATTAAAATATATATATTTTTTAACTCAAACGGCAGCTGCTGAGAAACATGTAGCTGCGTGTTCTAAAGAGTTCAGATGTTTCCACTTTTTGTATAAAAAAAAAAAAGAGCAAAAGACACTGCTAAAACTCTAACTTGGAGCAACCGGGAGGAAGTTAACTGTCCGGAATTCACCATCAGGGGGAGAAAAGCTCTGTGCGTATCCCTTGAATAGGATTCCAGGGTCCCTCGTCAAGCCAGGGTAAGCTCTTTTCCCGCACCCCTGAACCCATCTGGCGCCCACACTTCTCTCCACGCCATGGCAAGATTCACTGCAGGTGCCGGTCTTCCCAGGATCTGACAGCTTCCGATGTTTTTAAAATCTCCCAGCCCTCAAAGGCCCTCCCTAGACAATGCACTTTCCACTCTCCTCCGTAACTTTCTCTTTTAAATAAAATGTTCATTTCCATATTACCACTTCATGGTTATCTCTTACCTAGAAGCAGCCTTGAGCACTGGGGCTGCTCACTTTTGAGAACTGAACAATGTCAGGAAGCCTTTGAAGAGCCGCTCGGAACATTTTTCTGTTCAAAAACTCACTAAATATTTTAAAGCCCCAACACACACAGTCACCAATGGCTCATTTTTAAATGCAGCGGAAGACCCTCGGTGAGAGGGCTGCTTCGGACTCAGGGCTGTCCCCGCTCCTGGAGCTCAGGGCCACCTGCCCAGAGGTGAGCTGGAAGCTCTACCACGTGCCGACTTCGCTGGTGGCCCAGACAGGGTCCATGTCCCGACACGCTGCCACTGTGGCTGCCGACGTTCCAACTGAGAGGTCGACGCCTAGGTTATTTTTATTTTTATTTTTATTTTATTTTATTTTATTTTTTTGCGGTACGCGGGCCTCTCACTGCTGTGGCCTCTCCCGTTGTGGAGCACAGGCTCCTGACGCGCAGGCCCAGCGGCCATGGCCCACAGGCCCAGCCACTCCGCAGCACGTGGGATCTTCCCGGACCGGGGCACGAACCCGCACCCCCTGCATCGGCAGGCGGACTCCCAACCACTGTGCCACCAGGGAAGCCCGACACCTAGGTTATTTTGAAGCGACTTACCCAGCGACGCCAAACCTGGCCTACAGGCCGAGAAACGTCAGCTGCGTTTGGATCACTGCATCAGGCTTGGCAACTCAGAACCCAGGGCCCGTGTCTTGTTTGCTTGCTTCCTTCCTTCTTTCTTCCTCAGACATTTTTGGTATCCATTGGCAGAAACCCACACTGGGTCTTCTTTTGCTCTCCTGGCTTTCAAGGGAGGCCCTGTGTTTTTCTCAAATTCAAAACCCTCCCAGTGATCTCTGCTGAAGAGAACCCTGGACAGCAGCGTGAGTTCATACCTCCGCCTTGACATTCCCAGCAGAGTGATGTTGATCAAGTCGCTTAACCTCTCTGAGCCTCTGTTTCCTCATCAGTAGAGCGGGAATAACATATCTGCTTCCAAAGAGGGCCGGGGGAGCAAATGAGATCGCGCATATGGACACACCCTACAAAATTCACACATCACTGCGCACATGTTACGGTTGGGCTTTGCGTGTTTTGTTTATTATCCATCTCGTACCTGGCAGTGGACGCTTCAGGGATGCCTTTCAGTCTAACTCTGGCAGTAATAAAACCCTGGAGGAATTTTCTTTTCTTTTTTATTTTTTAACATCTTTACTGGAGTATAATTGCTTTACAATGCTGTGTTAGTTTCTGCTGTATAACAAAGTGAATCAGCTATACATATACATATATCCCCATATCTCCTCCCTCTTGCGTCTCCCTCCCACCCTCCCTACCCCACCCCCCTAGGTGGACACAAAGCACAGAGCTGATCTCCCTGTGCTATGCGGCTGCTTCCCACTAGCTATCTATTTTACGTTTGGTAGTGTATATATGTCCATACCACTCTCTCACTTCGTCCCAGCTTACCCTTCCCCCTCCCTGTGTCCTCAAGTCCATTCTCTACATCTGCATCTTTATTCCTCTCCTGCCCCTAGGTTCTTCAGAAACTTTTTTTTTTTTTTAGATTCCATATATATGTGTTAGCATACGGTATTTGTTTTTCTCTTTCTGACTTACTTCACTCTGTGTGACAGTCTCTAGGTCCATCCACCTCACTACAAATAACTCAATTTCGTTTCTTTTTATGGCTGAGTAATATTCCATTGTATATATGTGCCACATCTTCTTTATCCATTCATCTGTTGATGGACACTTAGGTTGCTTCCACGTCCTGGCTATTGTAAATAGAGCTGCAATGAACATTGTGGTACATGACTCTTTTTGAATTATGGTTTTCTCAGGGTATGCGTCCAGGAGTGGGATTGCTGGGTCATATGGTAGTTCTGTTTTTAGTTTTTTAAGGAACCTCCATACTGTTCTCCATAGTGGCTGTATCAATTTACATTCCCACCAGCAGTGCAAGAGGGTTCCCTTTCTCCACACCCTCTCCCCTGGAGGAATTTTAATGCAGCCTGCCTAATGCATTAGAGGTTCCAGGGAAGTAGAAACTTGCAAACGTTGAGGAAAAGGCATTTTTTATTGTGACTCTTGGGAACCAACACGCAACTGGGCTCCTGCAATGAAGTGCTACCGCCTCCCCACCTCTGCTAGTAGGAGTTGTTTTTTTATTTTTTTAATGAGCATTTAAATAATTGTTCTTCCTTATTATGCTGGTTACTCTAATAATACCAATAAAGGTATCAGGGATGTTCAATAAAAAGCACACCTTTAACTGAGTTATTATTCAATAAAAAGGCCATAATTGAGAGCAATAATTTAAGAGGGCTCTCCTAAAGCCAAGTGATACCCAGTAGAAGGGTATTCCTGCCTGCAGGGGATTTAGTGGTTCACGGCTGCTCAAAAGCCACCTCCCAGCTCAAGCAGGGCCTGGGGCGATCACCGGCCAGGGCCTTTCTCCTCCCAAAGCTGGAGGCAAAAATGAGAGCCCTGACACTTGGACACTGAAGAAAGAACTGGGTCTTGGCTTCACGTGGCCCTCTACAGTTTGCAAAGCACTTGACAGTTGGTTTGGCATTTTCACAGCCATTAGCGCATTTCATCGTCACTCACACGACCGCTGAGGGAGGCCAGGCAAGGACCACCTCCCTGCTGGCACGTGATGATGCGACAGCTCAGAGAGGCAGAGTCCCCCAGCCAGCAAGGGGAGGGCCATGTCCCTGCTCGGGCTTCCAGAGACCTGGCTCCATCCCAGCTGCACCCCCCAGCACCACCTGAGATCGTTCTCTTTACACTCGTCAGGGCCTGTTTCACAATGAAAAGGTCCTCCCATCACACTGTGTGTGTCCTCCCAGGGAAGGGCATCGATGACCCTTTGATGGAGCCCAGTCGGGTCCACCACGGGCCTTGTCCCTGGAGTGGAGATGTTTAAGAGAGCAGGTGAGCCTACGGGGCAATGTGCCACTCAGGACCTGATGAAGGGGTCATGAGACACTGGCAGCCAGGGTCTGGGGCAGGCTGTTAGATCCAGGGTCTCCCTGGGGCAGGCCCCTTCCCTCTCTGGATTTTAGGGTACCCGGTGCCCAAGGAGAGGGCTGGATTCATTGGCCGACCACCCAATCCTCCTCCAGAATCTATGCCCACTAGCAATGCCACCTCCTCAGCGCCAAAATGTTAATAATTATTGTCACTATTATCTCTAGATGTGTAGACCCCTTATTAGTTTAAAGACTGTCTTCCCTTTCATGATCCCCCAGAAAGAAAATGTCAGTTGGTTTCCTTGGGGAACTCTGTAAGTTTCATGTTCATATCATTTCTGAGCACAGTCACCTATGAAATCTATAAGCACCCCTGCTTGTTCTGAAAGCATCCTATCAAACAAAACCTCAGCCTCACCAAGAGAGAAGGTGGAGCTAAGGGAAAAATAACAGCAGTAACAAGAAACCGTTATTAAACCCTTACATGAGCTGCCTGCAGCTAAGGAGAACTGTCCTCACAACTCCCAAGGTCAAGAACTGTCAGCAGCACCATCTCACAGATGAGGAAACTGAAGACTGGAAGAGATAAGGTCATCAGCCCAGAGCCACACAGACAGCCGTGCTCTAGATAAAAGCTTAGTCAGAAGAGGAAAGGGTGCGGACCTGGGCCCCTCCCAAGACAAGGGACCCCAGGGTAGGAGACGGGGCAGTTGTGTGTGCCTCGGGATCTCACCTTTGGTTCCAGCCACGTGCTAGTGAAACGTGGAGACGTGTTGTTCTCGGCTAGAATTCAACAACTTGGTGAACTCAGGCCAATCATCTCATGGAAAAGTAATAGATGCCCTTTGTTGGGCGTTGGTTCTGGTGGTGACAGTAGTAGCACTACTACTGCTACTAAATGGTCTCCCTGGTGATGAAGTGCTGAGCCAGCCTCAGTCTAGCACAGCCAATGCCCGTGGCGGACATTGCCAATCCATCCCCACACTCCCCCACCAGGCCTCAGAATCCTCCTTAACCCAGAGCTCCAGACAGCCATTACCACCACACAGGGTGTGCGTCTGCCTCTTTGCCATCCCTGGATCCCGGCTCACATAAGCCCACTAAGTGGGGGGACCAAGATAGGTAGAGCTGAGTGGACTAGGTAGCAGGGTGTGTCCTGCAAGAGCAATGCCTACGCTTGCCTTTCATTCATTCATTGAAACACGTAGGAGCTGGGCACCCTTTATCCACTAGGTATTCTGCTGGTATCGAGGGATGCAGCTCTCGAATTCCAGGGGGAGACGAGAGCACCTAATAACCCTCTCAGTTATTTCATGAAAAGTAAGAGTGCTGCTAGGACCAAGCTCAAGGTGCAGGGAGAGAAAAGCACGCAAGGGCTTGGCTGCCTTTGGGGGTTAGAACCTGCATCACCCCATGTAGTCTCATGATAGCTCTCTGCCCGTGACCACACAGGAGCAATAAAGGAGGCTCAGAGACCGCAAGTAAGTTACCGGAGGCCACATGACTGGCCTTGGGTCATTTATTTAAAATTCATCATCTGGTCTGGATTCCAAGCTCCCTGAGGACCGGGGCTGAGGTGATCGTGCTACTGCCCCAACTCCGGCCATCAGCAGGGTGACGAACGCACACGTGCTTCAGAATTGCCGGCACCTGTGTTAGCTGTGTTCTGTCTGTTTGCTCCCGCCGTGGTCAGCGTGGCTAAAGTCATCACAGGCAGAACAAGGGCGTCTGCCCAGGTCTGGGTGAACCTTCCCAGGCTGCACAGTCTGCCCTCCAGGCAAGGCCGCCTCTGGAGCAGGGCCCAGCTCGGCACTCACCACGACCCCGCTTCCCGGGCTCGCTGGGCAGGACCCCACCTAGCATGCCCATGCCTCCCCGCTGGCTGTGTTCCAACCACCAGAGGATGCTGGGATCCAGGTGACTCCAAAGAAGCCAGACGCTCCGCCACCGCCCCCATCCACCTCTAAGCCAGCCGCCCTGGCAGAGGGGGCAAGCGGGCCAGTGATCCTCCCACATCACAGCCCTGACAGCCGCTGCTGCCCGGAGGAAGCACCGGGCTCTCAGCCTTCAGGATCCGGCCGGACTCACTGCCCACTCACGCGCTGGACCCCCACCCTCCTGGTCCTCTCCCTGCCCGTGCATCTCACACCTCCTTGCACCTGCCGTTTCAGCTGCCTGGAATACCTGCCTTTCCTCCTCTCCCTGCAAAACATCTTCTTAGACACAGCCCAAGCATAGCCCCCTCTGAATCCCCATAGCCTTGGGGGAATGCTGCTCGACACTGATCACCACACTGGTATCACCTGCCCTTGACTCTGGTGGGCTTGACTCACGTACCACTGCACGTGCCAGAGGTGGACTTGTGGGCGCTCACAGCCACTCTGGAAAGTGGGCTCTAATCCAGATCTTATGTAAAAGAGAAACTCAGTCTCATCACAGCTAAGTGAGGGGCCCTGGGTCAGACAGCCTGTGGGTCACAGAGCCCAGATTCACAGCTGGGTCTGAGCCCAGGGCCTGGGTCGTGTCTGACGCACACCTGGCTGCCCCTCCACCGGGCTTGCAAACTCCGCCGTAACCGGCCCTGGACCAGACACAGCACGCCATTCCCCCTGCCCCCGCGCACACCAGCGAGCTGGCCGGTGCCGCGAGCTGGAGGCTCTGTGCAGGAAATGCCACGTGGAGCTTGGCTGAGAATCAAGAGGCCCCACAAGTAAGAAACCTCACCCGGCTGCGGTCCACTCACCCTGAGAGCACCCATGCGGCAGAGGTCAGCTTTGTGCTTCTGATGCCCAAGTTACCTCGGGCTGGAGGACTGGGCCTTCAGGCTTCACCACAGCCTCAAACTGAGGCCCCAGCATCCCCCTAGACAGCCAGGGGCACAAGAACCCCAGCAGAGCAAAAGCAGCATCCTGGGAAGTTACTAAGGCCAAGGAAACCTAATCTTGTCCAAAATATTCTAGGGACGTCCCTTTCCCATTCATTCATTCACTCGTCCATCCGGTCACCATGTGCTAGGCGCTAGGACCCACAACAGGACCTACTTACTTGGAGGGATCAGCCACAGGTGGGGGTCGGGGGGAGCAGGGGTGGGTTAAGCTGTGGACACAAAGGATTCTGAGGCAGAGCAGGATCTGCCGAGTGACCTCAGAGCATCCAGGGAAGAGGCACGCAGGCAACACCGCGTGGAGGTGAGTTCAAGCCAGACACAGGGAAAGTGGCACCGGCCCAGATCCAGCAGGGAAGGCACTCGGAGTGGAGAGCCCTGTGTGAGCACCCTCGGGGTGCACCAAAGAGAAAGCAGGTCTGTTGGCTGCAGAAGCAGGCAGGGGCGGGGAGATGGGAGAGGCGATGAGAAAGGCAAGGACCTGCGGAGAACTGTGCAAGTGTTTCCATCCGATGCATCCCCTGCTCGTTCTGCAGGGTTTCCCGTGCAGGGCTGTCCTCACTCACCCACACTCACCCTCCAAACCCAGGGCTGAATCGTAAACGTGAAAAAGATGCCCCACTCTCGGTGTTTGCATTCTCCTCCTAAAAAGCCAGGAAGCCCCTCAGGACAACACCCAACGTCTGCACAACACTACGTCTGCACCCGGAAACCGAACCACTGGAGCAAAAGCTGAGAGGCTCTTGTCCACACGTCTGTTCGTTTGCTCCTTCCTCCCTTCCTCCCTTTACTCTACACGTGCAGGCAGCGTGTGTCGTCTGCCAGGCCCGCACTGAGCTCAGGAGGGATGCCCACGCAGAGCCTGCGGTCCAGGACAAGAGGCTCTTGACTCCACAAACATGCAGTAAGGGCTCAGGCCACTAGTTCACTAAGAAAGGGTGTGCCACACGGTGCAGGGCCCAGAGGAGGAGAGACTGATGGCCTGGGAGGATCGGGGGAGACTTCTCGCAGGAGGAGACCCTGGAGCTCAATGAGTCCATTGTGCAGAGAAAGGGCAGAAAGTGTGTGCCCAGCGGAGGAAACTGCAGGAACAAAAACATGGAGGTGGGATCTTAAGATTCGTGGAGGCGAGGACCTGGATGTGGAACTGAAGAGGCGATGGGGGATCCACCTGAGGAGGCTCTGAAAACACACAAAGAAACTGAGCTGGAGAGAGACCAAAGTCCATTGCTGCAAATTCCATCACAATGAAAACTTTGATTTTTTTTTTTAAATGAAGATTTTCAAGCCCACGCTCAAGGTCTATTTGAATCACGAACTGTTCAGTACAACAAAATCTCAGTACAACGAAAGGATGGAGGTAAACCCCTCGGAGAGTTTGGTTGCAGGCCAGACCTGCCCTTCCCAAACTAAGAAACCGTAATGTATAAAGAAATGACACTGGGGGGTGGAAAACACAAAGAGGGAACTTCAGGTCCAATCTACGAGGACCACGAGCTCAGGAAGCGAGGCGGCTTCTACATCACCGTCTCCAGCAGAAGTTCTATTATTCCAGCAGAAGCCTCTTATCTGAACACCCACGGCTGAGAAGCCCGCCTTCAGGAATGGGGTGGTCCAGACTCTTGGGGAAACAGGGAAGTATGAAAACTGAACTACGGCCGCAGGCCCCATACACCCAAGATTTCCCCCAAACAGTCTTGACTTCAACTGCTCGATTCTGTGGTCGCACCAGGTGTGCAGTTCAGGCTCAGGAAACAGCCACCCAGCCCTGAAACAAAGCAATACCTCTAACTGTGGAGGGGGCATCTCGGGGCAGGGTGAGAGCCGTGGTGTTTGCTAGTCAGATGCAAGAGCCGGAGGCAAGACACACAGAGTGATTTTATACGTGGCAACTCACAGCATTCTTGAGAAACTACAGCGCACTCCTCAAGATCATCTTTATACAGTCCCCCCCCCCCCCCGCTTTACACCAGGCTCTCACATGCGTTGGAGATCATGTCTTCCCCGAGATAGATGAATGCATCGTCAGACTCCCTTGAAATCTGCTTTCCGTAGACTTCTCTGAAAAGGACCTACACTTTTCCAGTGGGTGTTGGTGGACTGAGAGATGAATGTACTTCCCCAACCCTCTCCCCCCCAGTACAGGGTTTTCTGAAAGGATTCTAGAATTCTGGGGACGGGAATTTAGCAGAGAACATGAAGAGGAGGCATAGAGCAAACCATCCTCATCACTTAATAAAATAAAGAGTGAATTAAGAAATACACAGGCAAAACCCGTCACGCAGTGAGCTGCTTGGGTGCTTGAGCGCTGGTGTGTACACAGTTGTGCACACACGTACACACGCCAAGCACACCTCACACACACATTCTGGCTGACACAGGAAGTCTCCCTTCTCTGTAATTCATGACTTCCTTCACGAGGCGGGCCTCCATCCTTCCTTTCCTTAAATCCACAGAACTCTCCACGTTCCACCCCGAGAAGTACTGCAGGGGCAGTAAGCCTCGTTTTAACGGAGTGTACGTTTAGCCCGGAGGAGGTAACTGACGTTACGGAGAGCCTTGAGGCCGAGTGATACGGGTTAGCTAATGCGGAGCGGACCCACAGCCACACACCACAGACAAGCAGTAATATGTTACATAGATTGTTCTGAGCGGTGTGCGTTAGAGCAAAAGTGTGCGGGTCCACTGGGATTGATAAAACACAAGGAAACAGCAGATGCGCACCTGTAAATGTGTCTCATTTGTCTCTGAAGTGAAAGGTTATTCCCTTGTTCGGAATTAGTGATAAAAACATGCTAGCCCAAGGTTTGTGGAGAATATCTGAATATTTAAGTTGTGTATAATGATAGGCGATCATAGGATAAAAACTGGACCTTATGAACGGGGCAGGGGGCACTGTCTGGATCACCAAGTGCTTCCCACCGCTGAGTCATTTATCTTTAACGCACGAGCACTTCCACGCCACATGCTCCCCCCACCCCCACAAAAGGGCTGCAGGGACTGTTACCAGACCCCACCGCCACGAACCGGTAACCACCCAAGCTTGACTTTGCCTGGGTGGGTGGATTCTTTTCTTTTTTTAGTTTTGTTTTCTTAAATATGTCTAGTATCTCCCTGCAACCAAGAGCTGAGACTGAAGTCATGCCCCTCCAGGACAGCCTCCTCCAGTGGGCCACCTTTCCCGACCCTGAGAGCCGAGGCCAGGCGTAGGGAGGGGCCTCGGCCCCCGTGTGGGCGCCCTGCTCCCCAGCACCCTCCCTGGAGGCGAGCAGGGGGGCTGGCAGGAAGCACCAGCTGTGCCGCGCGCCCGGGCTGGCACCCTGGCATCCCGGCTGGAGCCGAGGTGCCCGCCTGGCCCCATCCAGGTTAACCAACTGCAATGTTACAGTAACTCCAGACAGCCTGTCACCGAGCACAAAAGTCACCAGCGAGTGAATGTTCTTTTCTGCACCACAATTAAGACGAATCAATACGACGGGCCACAAATGGTATTTTACTCTCAATAAGAACTCGAGCTGAGTTTATTCAGAATATTTTAGCGCTTCCCCGGGGGATTTTGGGCCGACGCAGATGGCAAATAAAGTACTCAGCCTAAGGCTACAGCACATTATGGTAATTCTAATGTCAGATGTACTTTAATATACAGCTCTATTTAATCACCCCATTATTTCACATTTCCATATGAAAAACCTGCAGCACTTCTGCGGTGCTTTGCCTCTGCCACGGTGCCAGCTTCCTGCAGCCCGCGGGCGGTGGGGAGATGGTCATCCTCGCCAGCCTCGGCTCACAGTGTCGAAGTTCCCAGATGCCCCTCTGCACGGCGGAGCTGCCCGGCATGATCAGAGAATCAGGGCGTTCGGAGACGCACCGAATGCCACGGGAGGTTATGGGAGAGAAACCTAGCAGCCCCCACAGCGGCTGCACACAGGTTCACACACACATGCAGGGGTGTGCACGCACACACACACACACGGGTGAGGGCTCACCACTCAGCCTCTCTCCAAACACCAATAACCCCAGCGATGTGGCTGGGTGGCCCACTGGTTAGACCCAACCAAGGCACTGGGTTGGACCAGACGCGCCTCCTGCACGCGGCTGTCACAGCACCGCCCCACGCCCCCACCCCACAAGGGCAGAGGAAGGCGGCAGCAACGCCAAGGGCGGGAGGAAATGTGCAGGGGCAAGCGGAGGCTGGCTGGCGACAGAGGAGGCGGGGTGGGAGGGGCAGAGGAGCTGCAGCCCAAACCGACTGTACATCTGGAGCCAGGAGGCCCCCAGGATGTCCTGTCGGGTTCGCACTGGAGAACGTGAAGCTGCGGAGCTCAGGCCCCAGGGGAGGTGGAGTCCCGCGAATTCCAAATGGCCGGAGCACCTCAAGGCTGGCTCGGGCGGCCAGCTGGCGGGAAGAAGCCGGTGGAAGCACGGGTTTTGGCTGAGCGCAGGAAATCACGCTGACGCTGTCACCTGCGCACTTGGCCACATGGCGTTCCAGAGAAGCCCAGCGCGAAACCCGCGGACCACCCAGTTCTAGATTTCTCACCGATAGGCTGCCGATGGGCGAAATGAAACCTGACGCCTGGCGCCTGACCCTATTGGATGCCCCACTCACCAGTCAACATTTAAGGCCACAGAACAGGATTGCTGTACATGGGTACAGCACATGCCATCCAAATGAGGCCGCTGCTGCCCGTGAGCGGGCCCGGTCCCACTCCTAACATGGGGGAAACAACCTCTAAGGGAAGCAAGGAGGCAGGCGGGGAGAGAGGAAGGAAAGAGAGGCAACAACACTGAGAAAGTCCTAGCGTACGTTGCCAGAAACACTACCAATTCCTCAGAATCGTCCGCTTACCAATAAGACTATCAGTTACCTAATTCTAGCAGATTTGTCTCATAAGCTCAGTCTGGGAGATTTTTTTTAGAGGAAAACTGCTTGATTATTTGAAGGTACAGACTCTGGCGGTTCCAAATCCTGCAGGTATCACCGCGACAAACGGCTCACCGCCCAGCATCCACCACCCACCGTCGTTGCCCCTCAAACCAGGATCAGGACTTCTTAAAATACACTTTGTGGGGGGGAAATTCAACAGCGGGAATTCTTTCTCCATTTCCAAGGCCTTTGATTCCACCCTATTATTTTTGGTGATCCGTGAACCTAAAAATAGATACTAATATTCCCCAGTCCTTTTCCTGGCTGTAGCGAGTGCCAGTTTGGAAAAAAGAGCTAGAACAGTGGTTCTCAACTGAGGACTATTTCGCCCCCCTCGGGGATTTTGGCAATGTCTGGAGATATTTTTGACGGCCACGATTAGGAGGGTGGCGGTGTTACTGGCATCTGGTGGGTAGAGGCAGGGATGCTGTCGAACATCCTGCAAAGGTCAGCAGCTCTGGGGCTGCCAATCCGAAGCTAGACGTGCCCCGGCTTCCCCAGCAGCACGGAAGCTGCACCTGGCAAAGCTGACTGCAAGGGGAAAGTGGGGATCGCGGGTAAGGCAGAGAGTGGGAAGGGGAGGAGAAAGAGGGGAGAAAGAGGGTGGAGAGAAACTCTGAGACCAGAGAAGAGAAGGAGGGGCCCACATCACTGACTTTTGGCAGTAAGCGGACTTGTGGAATCCCAGTCAATTTCGTCATTATAGAAATCATATGAATTCCAGAACGGCCTGGAGCTGCAAATATCCGGGGCTCCTAGGGAGCTCTGTGCCTGGTAAAGGGGAATGCCAGCCTCAACAGGCAGAGGGAGCAGCACCCCCTCCCCCGAGCCTGCCACCAAAAACCGTCCCCCTGACGGACGCCTCCCTCCAGAACTGGGCTCGGCCACCAACGCCAGGACGTCAGGGGCTGCCCTACATTCGGCTGCTCAGACGTGAGCCTTGCAACAGCGGCTGCAGGAGATGAAAACCCAAATACACTTCCTGAAGTCAAAGAGATAAAAATACAGTTTCTGCTGCGTACACCACGCTTTAACAAGGCAGCAATCCTGCCGCGTTGGGGGAGGGGGAGGAGGGAGCAGAGAGGATGACCACGCAAGCTTGAGTCCATTTAAAAAAAAAAAAAAAAACGCGATCCGGAGAGATTACATAAAAAGTACAATTAAGGACCGCTCAGAATCCCGAGGCCTTGGAGAACGTGCTGCCTCCGGAATATTTTTAGAACAATCACTGGAGTGATTCTTCTGAGTTGTAGAAACACTCCCAATCAGAAAGTCAATTTTTCCTCTATTTGCAGAAGTGAGCTGGCTCCACGGGACGGAATGCGTGTGTTTTGCTTGGCGCCCGTTCACAACGCTGTCTTGGCAGGCTTTCCTTGGATCGCGCGCGGTGAACCTGGCGCTCGCACAGTAGCACTTTCATCTGAAGCGCCCGGGCCACGCTTCCCTAATAACAGCCTGGGAACTGCAAAGCCCCTGCAAGCCCAGCCCTTTACATGGGGAACAGAGACGGGCTTTCGGGGGGCCCCTCTCGCCACAAGAGGGATTGTAAACCGGGGCTGGTGCTTTCAATAAAGCTGTTAAAAGGCGGAAAAGAAAACAATGCCAGCGAGTTCTGGCGACCTTTCACCTCACCCCCACCCCACCCCCCCACACACACACACACGCATACACACACATACACACACGCACACGCACACACACCCAGCCCTGATGGCTCCTCCTTCCCTCCCACTGCCCACACAGGTACCAGATTATCTCTGGACCATCTGAAGTCTGGATGGGAAGGGACACGGCCACTTCAGAACCTCACCGAGGCTGAGTCCCTTGGGCCTGACAGATCTGAATCTCCTGCTTGGGAGCTTCGGCTGAACGTGAATGTGTGAACTCAACTCTGAGCTACAGTTTCCTTCTGCACGAATGAGGTTAATACCTGTCTTGAGGATCTCGGGCACACATGTAAAGAATCTTACATCTGGCCGGCACCCAACAGAGGAAGCTATTCATGGGTAAGAATGTGAATGAGTGAATGAATGAGTGAGTCAGTGAATGAATGAGTGAATGATTAAATGAGAGAATGAATGAATGAGTGAGTGAACGAATGAGTGGGTGAATGAATGAGTAGGTGGCGCCCATGAGCCCGCCCTTCACCATCACTGATCAGCAGCCGCGGTCCCGCCCTCCCCATCAGGGGAGCTGTCACTCAGAAAAAGGACTTCCAGGTACCACTTCCTCCCCCCCCTGGCGTCAAGAAGTGTAGTTATTTCGGCCTCTTGGAACTGGCGCATCACCACTGTCTTGCTTCACACATTCCCTTTTCTTTCTCTCTGTGTTGTTTACAAAGGTTTCACTCTGTTTTCAACTCATCAGAAAGGCCCCGCTAATACACAATTAACATGTGATTATAAAAAAAAAATAAAATAGCTTCCAGAAGAAGGAAATGTAATTAACTAGAGAATGCTTTTCAGTAAGTGCTTGCTTTAAGCCATTGTCAGAACACAGTCTACGTTCACCCACAATGCCTGGAACAGATGCCCAGGGCAGAGTGTTAAAAACAAGTAAAAAAGGACATTATTTTCGGGGGGAATAATAACCATCGACTTGGTACAACACGCTGGAGAACTCAGATTCCGGCTGCAGAGGGCTGACCTCCCCCCAGTCCTCTCACCACCCTTTTCTGTAAAAACGCTTCTCTTCTAAAAAATAAAATAAATGACTACACCCAACTCTGACATAATAAGTGAAACAGAGTGAAAAAGCAAAAGCCAAACACACATACTTACAAACTCCACCATTAACAGAAACTCTAGTCCAGACCATGAAAAGAGTCTGATGTCACCACTTTTTAACCAAGTCCGGGATCATTTAGTTTCAGATCATTCTGGACAAATTTCAAAAGGGATCTCTCTTAAAAACCCCCAAATCGAAAATGGACTTTTAACCTCATGTTCAAGAAGCAATCTGAGAAATCGAAGGAATTTTTCTCCCAGCTTTCCCTGCAGCCGCCCCGACGAAATCCAGTCACTCTATGGGCCCGACGTTGATGGTTTCTGCCCACCAATATGGTGCCACAGCAAAGTCCAAATTCAAGGAGCTCCCATTTCCTTGGGAACCCTGTGAGAAACGTGTGTGTCCCCGCACACGAACCATCAACCAAAATGATGGAGGAGAAGCAACGTCGGAAAGCTCAGGGCTGGTGGCAGGGCCACCACACCAGTCACCTGTCTTCCATCCTTTGAACCCGAGCACGGAGCAAACGCTCCCAGCCCCAGACTGTTCCCAGCCGCTGAGGGAGCAGTCAGTGAACGGCCCACACTTCCACCTGGCCGGCCAAGAAGCTGGGGCTTCTGGACAAACATCCCACCGGGGAGGCATCCCTCTGGGCCACTCAGGACTCCATCCAGCGCCGCCCCTGCGCCTTGAACCACGCATGAGGCACGGCTCTATTCCTGACTCGGTGGGTGTTAGCTGGGTGACCCTGGGCAAGCTTCCCCACTCCTCTGGATCCGTCTCCAGTGTGACATTCCTCATCTGTGAAATGGCCCCAAGAGGAAGCAAATGTCTGTGTCTTACAGGAAGAAAAGTGAGATTCAAAGGGTTTAGGTGTCTGGCCCGAGCTCCTGTAGGAAGTGAGGGAGCAGAGACCACGGGCCAGTCTTCTCAACCAGGGGGCCAACTGCCCTCGGGGACAGCAGCCCCCGGGAGCCGACAGACCCTGAGGGGCACTGGGCACCCACGGGCACCAGGTCAGCAAGACCTCGTTTCATCCCACAAGTTACGTGCTTTCACTGCAGTCCATGGACGAGAAGCCTGTGGCAGAGGATTTACTCATGTCTGTCTAAGGCCACCCAAAGTGTAAACTTAAGGCAGGCAACAGCAAGGTCATCCAGCCCTCCCCACGTACCGGATGGGGAAACTGAGGCTGCCCAGTGGAAAAAAGACTTCCCAAGTCACACGTGTGTTCGGTGAGCCAAGCTCTGGCTCCTAACCTGTGCTTCTGAGTCCCCTCGACAAACCCACCCCAGGCACCAACAGGCTGGTCCGCCCTGACCCAGGGCTTCTTCTGAAGAAAAGAAAGAGAAGCCACCAATGGCTCCCCCGATATTCCCCACGCCTCCTTCGTGGGGTCTCCCCCAGCACCCCCATTTCACAGATGAGACCAGAATGCAGAAGGCGGACAGCAGGCCCACGGCCTACACTTCGCCACCCAGCACCCTGTCATCAGCCCACCCCACAACCCCTGAGACCCAGGACCCTTCCCTGGGACCCCAAATACAACAGCCTGCATGTCTCAGCATTCGTTTGATAACTCCTACTAGGGTCATTGCCTCGGGTTCAGATGGAGAATCCAAGGCTCAGAGACATAAAGCAATCTGCCTGAGGTCACACAGCTCAAACCCATCCAGCGGCCAGCAGCCACAGCGGCGCTCAAACTAAATGCAAATACATTTCCCAGTAAAGCGCCCCGACTCCGCTCCCAAGGGACAGCAGATCCCTCCAGAGTGGGAGCCTCTCTCCATCCATCCCGGAATCCCTTCATCACTTGGCACCGTCTTGACACATAGTAGGTGCTCTACCAACACCTGCTGAACTGAATCCTGCCTGCGTCCAGAAAAGCCATTAAAATTCTGCAGCCGGCGCCTGCCCCGCGCATCTGCACGGCGCAGCAAGAACTGACAATTCTTCCTAGATAAATATCTGGAAAGAAGTCGGGAAACAATTAAAACTAGAAGCTAATAAATGATGGAGAAGCCCATGAGCCAAGTCCTGGCCCACTTCCCAGTCTTCATTCATGCATCAAAAAACCCCAGCGGTCCGAGGCTTCAAGAGGGCAGCTGGGCAGTGGGGCTGTCCGGCGTAATATAAATGGGAATTAGATATGATCGAGTGTACTCATTGCACTCCCAACAGCAGACACTATCTCCCAACTCCCCCTCTCGTGTCTCCCCAGCCAAGCCCCCTCCTCAGGGAACTGGTGACAGATGATCTTGTAACCAGGCAACCAGGCGGAGGAAAGGTTCCAGAGTTCCTCCACTGGAGCGCGGACGGCTGCGTTCTGCTGAGCGTGGCTCCCGGGATGCAGCGCCGTGACACCCTCTTCCGGACCTTAAAAAAAATGGGGGAGGGGGCAGGTGCACGAGCTATCCCCCCACCATGAAAACAAGTGCTCTGGCGTCCTCCCTCCCCCTCCCAAGCTAGGCCAGTGGCCAGCTTTTCAGGGAGACAGGTTTCCATGTCTCCACGTCTCCCCCAATGACAACCATGGCTATGGACGGACCTGTAACGGAAGGTCCCAGGGCCACAGTCTTTCCAGAAAAGCTCTTGCTCTGCGGTGGCCATCCTCCTTGCCTATCTGCCATCTGTAGCTGTCTTAACAAATGCTCCCAAGATTCCAGGGAGCCTCAGAGGTTCAACCGGGTCAGCTGCACTTTGGGCAAACATGTGCCTACAAAGAGAATGCCCTGTATCCATGGTGCGGGGGAGGCAACGGAAAAAGGATGTTGGGGTTCTCAACCAACAAAATGGAAGCTCTGTGTGCAGGGAGCATGTGTACCCGTCCACTCTGACACGTCAAAATGCTTTCAAGCTGTATTAGACACCTCGAGAGCCCTTTCACTGGGTGTTTGCCATAAGCCAGGTGTCCTCACATCCAAGGCGATACTGGGTCCACACCAGTTAGGTGGGTATCATGATTACCATGCAGATCATGGCAACATCGAGGCTCAGGGCTAGAGGGGTTGCAGGAACATGTGCCCCGAGCTAGGAACTTGGTCGGGAGGATTTGTATAATCTCGTGAACTTTATTCTCAGCCTGGTAGGAGGCCCAAGATGTACAACCAGGGGGGCAGCTGTGTGGCTTCCTGCCTCCCTCACCTGTGCCCTTCCCAGGGTTCGTGACGGAGCCTTTGCCAGCCGTTGTCTCATCTTGGGGCACTGTGTAGGATTACGGTTGGTGGCATCGAGCAGATAAGTGAGAAGAGGACCACGGGCAGATGGGCACATCTGCAGAGGGCCCACAGCCTGCCAGGCGCCGCCCCGGGTCTAAGGAACCCCCTGGCCCCTTCCTGCCAGCCGGCTGAAGTCGGTATGCGAAGCAGGGTCCAGGCACTCTGAATTCAGGGCAGAGCTGTCAGTTTCTTTCTTTCTCTCCAGTAACCATAGTGCACTTAATAAAGAAAAGGAGCGAAGTTGGAAAATTGAAAATTGGAAAGAGAATAATTTCTTTTCCGGAAGGCAAGCCTCCAGGAGGTTCCTGTGGGTATCAGAGGGTAAGGGGCACTCAGGGAGGAAATGAAGACCCTGTTTGGGGGGGTGGATATCATCCAAGTATCTAATAAGGTTCTTCTGACAACGCTAAGATACACACACAAACCGCACACTCCCTCTTCCTAGCTGCATGAACAGATATGATTCTTTCTAACATCTCTATCAGAATGGAAATGACCACTGCCAGAGACCGGGCAGACGCTGGAGCGAAGAAGATGCAGAGACTGGGGCCCATCGACTCAACAGATGTCCTCACCATATGCCCCCACTTCTGGACCGCGCAGCCCCAGACCCAGAGGAGGAGGGCCTCTGACTCCCAATTTGGGGCCACAAGAAGGGAATGGAAATACAGCCAATAAAAAGAAGAGGCCTCCCAAACGCACAGGGATGCAAGCCTTCCGTGATGGGAAGCTATCCATCACCACTGGGCTGACACAAGTGTTTTCAGCTCGTATCCCCCTGTTACATCTAAGGGCTGAATGGTTTTCTGGGAAGTGGGAGGAGCTAATGAAACCACAAGGTTGGCAGAGCCCGAGGCAGGGCGTCCGGCTAGAAACTTCTCTTTCCGATCAGCTAAAGTCACCACAACTTTAAATCAATGTTACTGCGTCTTCTGATTTTTAAAGGAACACTTTCTTCTCGTAGAAAATTTTACAGATAACAGACCAGGATACGGAAGGAAAATAGAGACCACCAAAGTAACTTCCATTAACATTTCGGTGCTCCCTTCCAGTCCCTTTTCAGTGGACTTGTACAAACAGACACCTACTGATTGAGCTATTACTGTATACCGTTTTGGTTTGTGCTTTTCTCTCTTGATATTACATTGGGAGCATTTTCCCACGTTGGGAGAAACGCCGTAAAATCCTTATTTTTCATTGCTATGTGATGTTTCCCATCATACGGCTGGGACACCGTTCATGTAGCCATTCTCCTCCTACTGGAATCGACTTGCTTCCAAAACTTTCCACTGTGACAAGGACACTGCAGTGCGTGCCCATGTTTTCAGGCATATACCTAGTTAATCTTCAGGATGGTGACCCAGAAGTAGAATTCCTGGACCCAAGGGCATGAGGGATCTCTCTACATGTTCCCAGCTATGTCTCCAGCCCTCTAAATACTGAACTGCTTTACAACCACCCTAAAAGGACACAAGAATACCTACGTATTCTCAAGTCAAGAAAGCTTTCCACACGATCGATAATTTTGGAAAAACATTTCCCAGAGGGGCTGGCAGGCATGCACTCTCCTGGTCCCTGCCAGGCTGACAATACCTATTGTACGGTACAGCTGTCTCCCCCGTGCACCCTAGAAGTACACCCAGCACCGATGACCCACCAGCGTGCCTCTCTGGACGCCCTGGACGCCATCTCCCTCCACATGGAATGATGCTATTGTCCACAAACAATCATTTTTTAAAAAACAAACAGAAAGGGTGTGTAGGCCAATACTTCAGCGAGATAACTTGTCCGCTTCCTGAAAATGTGAGATAATGAATAAAAATGTTCATTACGGAATTATTCACTTTCCTCCCCGATTCACGTCCTGGTAATTACCGTGACCAGCCTAATAAAAACTGCTACAAACCGAAGGTCAACTGGCAGTTAGAAGTGTTCATTTTCATTTCAATGTATTCATCTCTGGCTCCTAATGGCCTCATTTTCTCCCATGCTCCTTAATAAATACCACTGAATTACAGGTTAAATAGCTAAATTAAATTATTGCAATTACAGCGTGCAGAGCCCTGAATCTGGGTTTACCTTTCCCAGTTCAATTAGAGGCGAAGTTTCAACAGCCACAGAATTCTGACTGCTGTCAATATTCTCAGTTGCTGAGAATCTGCGCAGACGGCCAGAAATTTGGTGAGAGGGCATTTTTTCCCCCTGCTTGTTTCTGAGGGGCTGATTGGAGCGCTCTCGACTGAAACAAAATCACACCATCAAAAGTGGTTTTTGGAAAGAGACCACAAGGCATAATTGATTCTTTTCGACTGAAAAGGGAAAAGACTTAGCAGGGTTCTGGCTAAATGCTCTGTGCATGCGTGTGTGCGTTGTGTATGTGTGTGTATGTGTGTGTATGTGTGTGAGCGTACACAAAAGAAAGTCCCATCTTCTGAAGGGGAAAAGTACATTTCAATAAATCCAAGTCCCCCCTCCTTCGTGCCACTGGCCCACAATGATTTTACAGGTCCGCATTAAAGAGCTTGCTCATCATTTAAATATATTTGAACGTTTGTTGCTATTGTCTCACCACAGGATTAATTATCCAACATCCCTTATAAGACAGAGTGTCTTAATAATACGGAGTGCCTGGGAAGAAAAAAAAAAAAAAAACCCTCACCAGTTCTGTTTTCCCAAATCCCAAGATATGAGAGTCTATTTCTTGTGGAAGAGCTCCCCCTTACTTCTCCATCCCTCTGCTTCTAAAGGCACCAGATTCCACCACGGACAGGGACTCTTGTCTGGCTGTGGTTTGTTTTGTGTTTTTTTTAACAATCTTATTGACACACAGCACGGGTGAGCGATAAAACCCCTCTAGGCCCACCCATGAGTGTTTAGAAATCTGGGATGCTGCAGGGGTCCACACCATGGAGAAGAGAGCCCACCCACTTCCCTGGCCCCCGAGCCCAGGCCTGGTCAGACTTGAAGGGAGGGCCGATTCCACCCCGGTGGGCGGGGAGGTAGGGGCCCGGCTGAAATCCCATTTGGAGATTCGTCATCCCTGTTCCGAAAGCCCACAGCTGAGCGCGTGCCAAGCACTGAAAGGCTGGTCGCGTGGCCAGAGCCCGTGTATGTGGGCGGCGGCTGAGACCCCGGGCACATCAACTATCAGGGCCAGGGGTCTACTCCCCGCCCGTGGCTCAGGAACCCACATCTGGAAGCCCTCCAACCACGACAGACCTCCTCTGGAGGCCGGGGCACTTTGCCCCCGCAAAGGTGGAGGATTCTCTGCCCAGGGCCCAGGGAAGCCACCTTGCCCGTGACGCTGGGGTGTGGGGCATCTGTGTTCACAGCGTGAGGCCCACCACTCCAGCCAGGACCATGGCCAGGGCAAACGCCTGTTCCAGGCCTGGGCCACAGCCACTAGGGACACGTGCCCCCGGCACAGGGCAAGAGGCTGGCACGGCCACTTCCAAGTCAACCCAGAACGGCATCAGAAGCAGGGGTCCCGACGGGGAGCTCCCCGAGGGCAGGGCCTGCATGCGGGTCACCTGTTGGGCCCTCTCCAGGGCCTGGCACAGAGCAGCCGGCCCTCCGTCAATATCTGCTGATCCAGACTGAGTAGGCAACAGCCTCCCAGCTGTCCACGGGCTGGCCAGAGGGAGCCAGGCCTCCCTGTCCACAGCCAGGGGCCTCGGGGAGGCCCTCGGGCCTTTCTCCTCCTACACCACGCTTTGCTGACATGGGGACAGCCAGGCCCGGCGTGGTGAGGAGATGCCTGGGCGTTGAGGCAGGTCAGAGAGTGGACAGACATGGCCCCAACGTTCCAGGCCCCCAGCATTCTCCTAGGACCGGATTAACACCACAGAGCATCCAGTTTCCCAGGAGAAGTGGCCAGTGGCCCCTGCAAATATTTCTACAGAGGAAAATGCGACTCTAGCCAAGGATTTCTACCCCTGGAAGCCAAACCAAGACTCATTTTAAAGAACGCCTGAAAAGCAAATTGACCATCCACTGCTTAAAACGGATCGGTAGTTGAAAAGCTGTCACGCACAATTAACACATCAAATACTGGGGGGTTTTTTGGAGGGGGGGGATGACACAAATGGCGACACCAGCCCTCCCAAGTACTAGGCGTGTGCACATCTGGATCCCTAGTTGAGCCTTGCAACAATCTGATGAGACATCACCATTGTCATCATCATTATTCCACTGGGGTGCCTCCTCCAGTTTACAGATGACAAGCTAAGATTCAGAGAGGTGAAGTGACTTATCCAAGGTCACACAGCTGGGAGCCCTCAGTCTCCCATTAGAGGGCTGCCCCCTGGAGAAACAGCAGACCCCCAAAGCTGGCACCTGGGTACCTCTTGATCTGCTGCCAGCGGCCTGCTCCACCCCCTGTGCACTTTGTCCCAGGCCCCCGACGTCAAGCTGGCTACTCGTAGGGCCCAGAAGTGTCTATTCCCTCACACCCTGTGCGCTGTCGCTCCCTTTGCCTACAGTGGCCTCCCATCCTCCGTGCAGCCTGGGGAAAGTCTTGGCCTCCCATGATGGTCCCTGGATGCACTGCACTGTTCCCTGGCCATTTACCTGGTGTCCTCCAGGGGCTGCCTCCCTTGTCCCTGGATCCCAGTGCCTAGAACAGTGAGTGGCCTGAGCAAGGCCTTTCCCCACTCTGGACCTGGGTCTCTGGCTGGGGAGGGAGTCAGGCCAGACAACTCCCCACCCTCCACCAAGAATCCAGGGTCGCAGAGCCCGAGAGCTCTGGGGCAGGGGTGGCCACTGAAAAGCTATGTCCACGGAGAATCGTGTGGGGCTCCCTGGTCCCTGCCCTCGGCCGTCCAATACCACAGCCCACTTGGACAGGACAAATGTCAGCTGCCTTTTCCAAGCCTCCAGCACGCCCAGGCACTAGGCTGGGCCCTTCCACATGTCATCTCAATGAACTCCCCATTTCCCGGAGGAAGAAACTGAGGCTCAGACATGGGAAGGAGGTTCCCAGCCACCGAGCAGGAAGGCAGCGGCTGCTGCACCGCCCACCAGCCCCGTTCTCGTCCCTGCTGCCCCAGCAGGCAGAACAGGCCTCGATGGCCACATGAGCACGGACCCGCCAGAGGGTCCACACTCGTCTCAGGTTTGCACCCGCAAATCCCACCGTCACGGGCGGAGACGGTGCAGGCATCACCAGGCTCTGAGCTGGGGGGGGGGGCATGCAGTTATAAAGGGACCCCCCAACACACACACCTGAATGCATCATTACAGCGCAGCAGCAAGCAACTACCTCTACCCCTTGGGGCCGGATAAATCCTTTTGCAGCACCCCTGCCCAGCCCCTCTCACCCCTACCTTCGAGCCAACAGGCATCGCAGAAAGGTCCGGGGTACCATGTGGTCCTGTCCTCCCAGGCCGCTGCAGATGGAAAGGCTTCTTCCTCATGGTTTGGGCCACTGCCCCTGCCCCAGACTTCCAGGCTCTTCCTGGCCCCCAGAGTGTGGGCACAGTCAGAGCTGACCTTGGAACGGAAAAGGCCGCATTGGACATGATGATGGGGTGTGCAGTCCTCATCCTGGCCAGTTGCTGCAGTTAAGACCAATGCCCCAGCTGCGTGGTGGCGCCTGGTGAACTTTGGAGACCGGCTATTTCCCGGGGGTCTGGGGTGAAGGCAGAGGCTGAGGCTCCTATGAAGCCCCAGCTAGCCTGTACCGAGCGCCCTGAGCTCCTCTTGTCTGCCGTGACTGAGGGCATCTCGCCCTACAGTGCAGGGGGGATGGAGGCCCAGGGGCAGGGAGGCAGGTGGGGGATGCAGAACTTTGCTCCCCCCGCCCTGGCATTTCACCCCAACAGCGCACAGGTAGGGGGTGCATGGCGACCCCTCCCCCCAGGACTTGCTCCACAGATGTCCTGCCAGTTACCCACCGTGACCCCTCAGCTGCTCACTCAGCACATCCTCAGTGATAGGGCCACCGCTGGGCAGCCAGGAGCTGGGCATTGACATGCATCCGACAAAAGTCCAGAACCTTCTCCCTGAAAAGTGACTTCCCTCTTTCCCTGCACCCAGGCAGAGGGGGAGCTTCAGCGAAAGTTGGGGAAGGAATGTTTCAGACTAAACTGAGCGCCAACATCTTAAGTTCCACCCTTGGGTCCCTGAAGGTGGTCACGAAGGGCATTCCTTGTTCAAAAATGTTAAAAACGCTAAAACCCGAAAGAAACTCATGAACTCATTCACAATAAGGTCACGTGGGCAATGTGAACACAGTTGCTTGGATTGGTTCCTAATTTAAGCCCACCTGGTGTGACAACACCTCTTATCAAAGGTACCTGGGACGGGACAGGTGGGCCAGGTCCCAGACCTGTGGGCAGGTGTTCGGAAGATGCACCTCCATTAAGGCTGAAATGACCGTTACTTAATGAAACGTGATTTTTCACAGCAGTGGGAGGGGGGAATTAAAACAGTTCCTTGAAGGAAGGGTAGGGCTGTCCTGGGAAGACGAGAGAGAATTCTGGGGCTGGTACCTCTGATGCTGCTTTATCCTCGGCCATTACTGCAGGGTGGTGTGGCCAGTGGTTCTTCAGACCCTAAAAATGAGCGTCCGGGGACATCCCTAACTCAGAATCCAGGGCCGGCTGGGACCATGGAGAACTCCCATCTACTCTGGGTGTCCCATGCAGGTTTTATACAGTTTGGGGAAATTCAAGGATTTTCCCAAAGGCTGCACTGCCCACTTCTGACAACAGTTAGTTAAAAGCAGCCACACTGCAAGGTGTCGGCTACACTGGCATCTAAGGAAAGGGGAAAGTCCATTCCCCGCACCTCCTGTGTGCCAGGTCCCGCCCTGGGAGCTTTACAAACCTCCACTTTCCAGAGGAGGAAAAGCAGCTCAAACATATGTATATCTTAGCAGTCCTCGCCCCCCTCCCAGCCTTTGGGGAATTAGGTCAGGAATAAGTAAACAAACTGAGAGTAACGGGGTCATGGCATGCACAATCTTCTAATCCCATACAGCGTCTCCAACAATCAAAAGAAAATACCAGCCCAACCACCTCTTAACCACTGTGAAGCCATAAAGCCAGCCCCAAGGCCTTCCTTCAAACACCTTTCCTTTGCAGAACAAGTTGCTGAAGGAAGGTCAAGGTCACCCCATAAGGGGCCGCCCTTTACAGTGAGGTCTCACAGGAAGGGAACCCGCAAGGCCAGGGCTTCCTGAACACCTGAGGCCAGGGCTTCGGGAAGGGAACATCTAAGCCAGCGAGGTGCATCTGCCCGGGGCTGGAGCCGGTGGCCTCCTCGACCCGATTCTCTCTCTCTAGGGACAAAGATGCCGAATGAGGTCTGGGGATGAGGAATAAAAGGACCAGACCCTCCACTTTATGTTCTGTCTCAACTTCTACCAGGGTCAGTATGAGAACCTGTCTCCGTTTCTGTGTGCTCAGTGCCATGGTGATCTGCAGTGTGACAGTCACTATTCCTTATCTCAGGGATCCTCAAACTACAAGCCTTGGCCTGGCTACCTGTTTTTGTAAATAAAGTTTTATTGAAACAGCCACACCCATTCAGTACACACTGTCCATGGATGCTCTTGCCCTGTAATGGCAGAGTTGAGTAGTTGCAACAGAGATGGTTGGGGCCCACAGAGCATAACATAGTTACTACCTGGACCTTTATCTTAGATAAAGCCCTGTCTTATCTAAAAAACCCTGAGATGAAGTCTCCCAGACTTGAAGTTGATGCAAAAATCTCTCTGTCTTGAACCATTATGCTTTGTTCCATAAGCAAATCAGAAGTCACCGTGTTTCCCTTTTTGCAAAGGCTGCCAGGAAGCTCAGAGCTAAATTCTGTGCTCCTCTGCTGTGTAGTTTACTGGGATAACCTTTCCAATAGCTTGAATGTATGACTCCCATTGTTTCATCATTGCTTTAATGCTTCTGTTACTGGTTTACTTAAAGTAAGAGACTTTATATCCCTTTATTATCAATGTGGCTACGGTATAAATCATAAAGAGAAAAAGAGCATGAGGACAGGATGACACTCCAGCTCAGGGGTCCCTCTGCATCATGATAAGTCTTTGCAGACCCCGCTCTCGAATTCACCCAGGCAAGGGACCCCCCATTCCTTCCCTTCCAATCTCAACTCCCTCCAGCTGAGTCCTCTGGACCAGGAATTCCTGCGTGAAGCTAGGTGAGCTTCAGGCACTCGCTCTGGTCACTTCCAGTGCCCTACCTGCTTCTGATGGGCAAGACACTCATTCACTCAGACCCTCCTGGACAGTAAGGCCCACTTACATGCTAAGACTCAGAGACAGAAACACAAAGCTCAAAGCACAGTCCGTGCCCTGGGAGCCCCCCATTCCACACAAGAAGGTGATGGACTCAGTCCAGAGGTGTGTACTAAATGCCGCCCAGGGGAGCTAGTCCCGGAGATGCGGACGAGAGCTGGCTCTTCGGGAGTCAACAGGCTACCCAGAGAGCCTGAGGGGCTTGCCGGGTAGAGCGCAGCCAGGCCAAAGGGCAGAGGTGCCCAGGGCTCAGCAAGGAGCCCTGGAGGCCGAGCTCAGCCACCTGCCAACCACCACCAACGGGGTTCGGGCCTAGCAGTGTCCCACAGCTCCACCCAGAAACCAGGTGTGTGGGCTGGGTGACCCTGAGCCAGCTACAGATGTTTCCTGTACTCACACCAACGTCGCAGCAGCAGCCTTAGGAAGACGCGAGTACTTTACCAATTGAAGCTGCGATGCACGGCCTGGCTGGGTGGTGGAGCCCAGGGACAGCACTGGAGGGTGAGGCCAGAGGTCCCGGAGGCCGTGAAGCTTACTTACGAGGAGCTTACTTTCCCCTGAGCATCCCCAAGGGTCCTGACATTTAAAAGCAAGAGCTCAGGATCCAATCCCTCGTCCTCCCCAGGAGCACAGTTTGAACTTGAGCTCAGCTAGGCCTGCCACCCCTTCCCCGCTATGGAAAAGCCCAGGTGTCACTGGGGTGCCAGCCACAGGCCCTGGGACTTCACTGAGCCCTGGATCCCAGGTGCGGACAGGGATCTGCCCCCGCAGAGGCCAGCGTCTCCAGGGCCGCCGCGCCGCTAATCACCACACTATTTACCTGGAGTTTATAGGCAGTTGCTGCCACTGGCTGCTGGCAGGCTCTCATATTTACACCTAGCTTTCTCGAGGTCTCCCCAAGTGCGGAAGTAATAAAAGGGCCGTTCCTTCGCGCCGCTGGCGGGAGGCTAACCCAAGCAAAACCAAGCGCGGGGCTGCGTTTAACGAGAGGAAAGGGGCTTTCGGGCTCTCTCTGGCTCGACTTCAGGATTCCGGCTAACAAGCCTCCCTTGGGGGGTGACACGCCCAGCCGCCTCCATCCTGTCCAGGGAGGCTGGGGACAGAGCCTCTGCCCAGAATTCAGCCAGACTTGCTTGAAGCATTCCTGACCCAGGGCGCAATGGGGTAGCGTGAAGGTGTATTTGCTGAAGGACCACTCTGGCTGTCCATCCACCCATCCCCCAGACATCCGCAGGCCCCTTCAGTGAGCCAGGCAGGATGCTCACACCAGAGATACAGAAGTCACTAGACAAGGTCCCTGCCTCAGTCCAGAGAGGGGGACATGCAGGCAGACACCTACACTGCAGCCAGGCCAGGGCACCCAAGAGGAGGGAGGGAAGG
This sequence comes from Pseudorca crassidens, assembly GCF_039906515.1. Lineage (NCBI taxonomy): Eukaryota > Metazoa > Chordata > Mammalia > Artiodactyla > Delphinidae > Pseudorca > Pseudorca crassidens. The sequence continues at coordinate 6,495,205 of NC_090296.1, read as the reverse complement.
CTCCCGGCAGGGAGCACGTCCCGGGGGAGCAGAGCACGCAGACGGCTGCACAGGAGGGAGGCAAATTCAAACCACATCTAGAGGGAGGAAAAGAAAGGCTGTGGCCTCGGAGACCTGGGATGAGCTTCCCTCTGCTGCTTCATAGCCGTGCGGTTCTATAGGAGAGCTTGACCTGTACCAGGCTCAGTTTCCACATCTGTAAGATGGGAGTGGCCACTGTGACGAGGATTCAAGAGGTATAGGATTGGAAAGACGGGGCCCATGGGTCCCCAGTCTCTCTCAGCTCACGTTCCTACTGGACCCCAAAACATACATCCTCAGCTGACATCAGCCGGGAATTCTCAGGTGACTGAAGAGCAGGCTCGTCTCTGGGGTGCAAACCCCTAGAGACCACGGAGACCATGTGACGGAACAAGCCGAGTCCCGAGCCAGGACCAGGTCAGCGCAAGGGCCTCCCCAGCCCGCGGCAGCTGGGACGAGCAGAGAAGAGAACCGGGCGGCCACAGTCCCGCACCCGCCCTCTAGGGCTCACAGTGATCTCAGCCAGGTACCAGAGAACACGGGTCCCCGGGGGCCGGGAGGGGAAACCTCAGCCTCGGGTGGGCCAGTGCCCACCACTCCAGGCAGCCAGGCCAGAGCAAGATCTGGGAGGGTGAGGCACCCATAGCTCAGGTGAGAGGTGAGAGGCCTGGGGTTGAACTGGCCGGGTCAACCATCCTCTCTGCCTCTAAGTCTGTGACCTCACGTCAGGCCTTTGCTTCTCTGCATCCTCACCGCAACACTGGGCAATGCGGTCTGCTCCAGAGGGTCAGACTGGCTCCGGCACACACCAGCCCTTAGCGAGACAGCATCATTTTTACAACGGCTACACTTAAACCGAGGCCTCCCAACTACCTCCGCCCAATTGTCCAATGACTTGGAAAGACCCACAAGACGCAGACATTCCCCTCAAGGGCTGAGGACACAGTGCAAGGTGGTGTCTCCTCTCCTATCAATTCCCTCACGGCAAAGTCATGCCAGGATGGGAATGAAATTTCAACTTCTGGGCTGGTGTGATCAGTTAGTAGTGGCAGCCTCGCTTAGCCACTTAAGGTGCCCAGGCCCAAAGGACAGAGGTACCGTTATGGACTAGTAATAGCTGTCATAGGTACAGGAGGGGGCAACGGAGGCACACGTGCTATACACACCTGACCCCAACACATCTCTGGACAACAGCATGCCATTTCTTCAGGAAGAAACAAACGAACACAAGCAGAACATGGATTGTAGAAAATCGGAAAGCTGGGACAGCTGGTCCAAAAGGATGGCCAAGACCAGGGGAAGGAGGAAGAAGAGTTGCCCAGAATTCCCATAAACCTCTGAACTTTACCAGCAACAATAAACACAAGGCCACGGGTTTTCTACAGAGGTGTTTACTGAGAAGGTTTTCTCCAGGGAGAAATGACTGAAAATAGATCTCTCCCCTCAGCTAACCACCTCCCTGGCTCTGGCCCCTCTGCTCTGGGTCTGGAACAGGCTCCCAAAGGCACCCAAGCAGCTCGTGTCCAAGGACCAGGAAACCACCATCCTGGGGTCTGGGTTCGTGGCGAGGTGCGCAGGGCCATTCAAAGAGGAGACACAGGCAGCAAAGTCAGAAAGCCAGGACAGGGCACGGCTTCCCACAGGGGACAAGGAGGGCCAGGCGAGCCCCAAAGAGCAGCTCACACTGGTCTAGCAGGGGACACCTGGGTACTCCAAAGCCTGGGGCCTCCACACATAGGACATGAGAGGACCCTGAGGCAGGGGCCCGGCCCTCATCATCACCCCCTCTGCTCAGCTGTCCCCAGCATGGGTCATCATGAAGAAGACACCTTCCTCTCTACCAACAATCACAATGATCATCATAGGACAGTCAGTAAAGGTGCCCTTGCTGGGGCCTTCCACGTGCCAGGCCCCATGCTTAGCACCGTGCACACACTGGAAACTAGGTAACACCATCATCTCCTCCTAGTAAGTGAGGAACCCAGGCTCCAAGACGGAAGCAAAAGGCCACGGTCACCCAGTTAGGAAGGGGCAGAGCCAGGTCAAGCCCAGGCCTGGCAACTCCCCGGCAGGGTTCTCTGCCCACCCATCTCTGCCCCTGAAAGCACCAGCACGGTGGCCAATACGCACCCGGAGAGTAAGAGCCGGGGTCCCCAGGAAAGCCTGCATTCACACACTAGGGCAACATTTGGGTCTCACTTCCTCTTGGTCCTGTTTCACTGCTCCCTGGCCCTTCACAAAGCAACAGAGCAGCTGACCATGGAGCCTGGTCTTCAGGATGGAGGGCGGAAGCACCGTTCATGCACACACATGCACATGCGTCCATGCACGCAAACACACGTAGGCATGCACACATGTGGACACACATACACATACATGTACATGCGTGCATGCACACACACATGCCTCCTTCTGGATACTCAAGTCCATTGCCCTTACTCCCCAGGGTGACCTCCTTAACATAAATGAACCTGCTGCTGTAGAGTCCAAGGCTCTGACATGCTGGCCCACCTCTAACCCAGAGGTTCACTTGAAATGTTTACCCACCCTTCGGAGTCCTCCATCATGGGTTCCTCCGATCTAAACCTTTGTTTATTTTATGGGAAATTTAATGGGTAAACGAACTGCTTTTCCAGCCTGCGCTTCTCATGGTCTACACGGGCTTTTTCTTCTTACTCATAAAAAGAGAAAACTTCAACTTAATAAAGGTAAATGAACTTGAACCCCTGCCCACTCCTACTGCCCCACACGCATCCCCCAAAAGATGTGATGGTGCCAAACTCAAGAAACCAAACTCTGTATCCCATTCCAAACCAAGAGCCTTCCCCTATCCTGACTGCTGACTTCACGGGTCCATCCTCCCCACACGCCTTCCGTCTCTGTCTTTCTCAGATGTGTCCCTAAGCACTGTCCTCCTACCTGAGGATTCACCTGAGCGGTGGGCGGGCTGGAGCATCTTGTGGAATAAAGAGAAGCAAAATGGACCCCCCAAAAAAGGCTAAAATTCCAGACATCAAGTGACGCACCCAAAGCCAGAGAGACGCAACTCCAGGTTGGCCTGACGGCTACATCTTACAGAACTCAAGTCTCGTATTTCTTCGATATGCAAAGCTGCTGTTTCCCCTGGCCCAGCAGAGACTTCCCAGACGACACTCCCTCCCTCCCTGCCCCCCTGCAAGCTGCATCTGGGGCCGAAGGTCAGCTTACCTGTTGCCCAGGCCCGTGGTGAGAGGATGAGAGGGTGGGAGGCACAGGAGACAACAGCCCAGGGGCTGACCCCAGCCTCACTGCACTCTTCAACCTCCCCGCCTGCTTTGGTTGCTCTCCCCCAAAGCAGGATGCACGGCCTTCAGACAAGAAGTCTCTGGGTCTGGCCCCTCCCCTCCAGTGACACCTCCCTGCCCTGGTTTAGGACTTGGGCATCGGAGGCTCCTGGGAAAGATATCCCAAATCTAGAGACCAGTTTTTCTTCTTCTTCCTTCCTTCCTTCCCTCCTTCCTTCCTCCCTCGCCCCTCCCTCCCTCCCTCCCTTCCTTTCTTTTTTTCCGTGCTGCACAGCTTGCGGGATCTTAGTTGCATAACCAGGGATTGGACTCGGGGCCGGGCAGTGAAAGCCCCGAGTCCTAACCACTGGACCACCAGGGAATTCTCAAGACCAGTTTCTTTGAGGGAACAAAACACAGCCTGTCTTCTGCACCCTCACCTGAGCAGGAAACCCACCAGCAGAGGGGACCCTGGGATTCTGTGCCAGGGCCGGGCACGGAGCAGAGAGCTCACTGTACCCCACGCCCATCTGCTTCCAATTCACATGAGCAGACAGATATGGAACCCTTTCAACTGGACATTAATCATTCACAGCAATTAGATCCCCGAGACCTCGCAGAGGGAGTGCGACGAGCCCAGGAAGGAAGGAAGCCCCGAAGCGCTAAGCAGCGCGGCCGTGCCAACCTACGTGTGCCGACACAAAGGGAGATAAAGGCCCCGGGTTGCTCTCTCTCACCTGCCGCGTGCAAAGCCCCAACTGTGATCAGATGGCAGAGGGCTGCGCTGCAAAACGCTCAGTGGATTATTCTGCAGTAAGGTATAATTGGAAGGATTAACATGAAGGCGATGTTTCCCTTCCAAAAATTCGAGGAACGCCAAAACGACTCTCATCTGGTCTGGTATGACTCATGTTTTAATAGAGGAACTTAATTTTCACTTCTGAGGAATTTGGGCTCCGGGAAACATCGTCTAAGAAACACTCGTTTTGCTCCACCGATGAGAAGTACCGCCACCCCGAAAGTAAAAATAAAGGTCCCCCAGCCTGTCCCATCTCCCAGAATCCACCGGGCGGAGCCTCCACACGCTGGGACAGAGCACGAGTTCTCAGGGGAGAGGGTGGGGTCTGAGGTCAACCAGGCAGGTCCTAACTTGGCGTGGTGGCCCTTCCCGTCTCGAAGGCACTGCTCAGGCCGGGCCTGCCCAGAGGCACCTGGCAACACTGCACAGCAGCCCCTGGCATGGGACACTGTGTGGGCAGGATGTGAGCCTCCTGAAGAGGGACGGTCTCCACATCCCGACCCTCTGGCATCCTCCGCCCGGCAGCAGTGGCTCCCAGGAGATCGCGCCCCAGGACACTGACTCCTGCCCCTGCCTGAGCCTGGCCCTCACGCCCAGCAGGGGCCGATGGAACCAGGGCTCAGAGGTCAGGACAACCTGTCACCACCCACCAGCTGCCTAATTAGTGGAGGCAAGATTCCCTACCTCCGTGATGAGACATCACAGAAGCTCCAGAAACACCCATCCCTTCCCAGACCCCGCCCTCCTCGCACCACCCGTGTGCCCACGTCCGTGTCCCTGCCCTGAGCCCCACAGAGACCCTGCCTCCCAGGGACCCTCCAGACACCCCACCCCACTCCGGATTCCAACACGTGTTGAGTTTTACCTAAAAACTGAACCCACGATGAGCATCTGGGGTGCAGATTTCTTGCAACCAGCAGTACCTGGCAAGCCTCTGCTTTTCTGCCTCTCTACCTTCCCAGCTGTATTTTCTTATTTACATTGCCCCCAGCAGGTCCCTAGCGCCCACAGCACCTAGCTGATGGACGGTTCCTGAAGGGAGCAGGGATCATGGGGGCCGGCTTGAGGCTGCAGCCCCCGAGTACCACCGTCACACCACAGAAGAGCCCCACAGGTGAGAATTTCCCATCAAGCATTTCTGGACAGAGGATGCTCCAAGATACCACCAATGCTCAGGTGCTCATCACCACATCCTGGCAGCTCTGTTACCTGACTGGCCGCAGCAGGAGTCCCTTCTCTGTGCTGCGCACCCTTCACCAAGGCTTCCGCAGGACCCAACAGTGACCGGGATGGCGCCTGCCACCCCTACCCCAGCCCTGCAATGGAGAACAGATATCCAGATCCCCTCCCCAACTCGTCCCCACCTCTGCTCCGGCCAAGGGAGAGGCGCTCATTTATAAGTTGCAGATAATGTCACCCACCATTCATCCAAATGTGTCAGTTACATCCCATTAGACAGTAATTATTTTTTAATTAAAACTAAGAAAACTGGCATGCCTGTGCCGACTTTATGCATCTGTTATGGGTTAAAATAGCTTTTAAAAAATGTTTCGGAGACCGCAGTCTATTGTGGCCATGGCCTCTGCCAAAGAAAACGCAAGCTTGCTTATTTTCTCTGTGGGGCGCGACAGCGCCTGTGTGTGCCGGAACAGAATCGGCTGGCCGTGAAAAGAATTCTAAATAAAACACAAACATGGAATTTGGCAACGCCACAGAAGCAAGCTTAAGACTAATTCCAGCATGCGGACGGCTCTCACATAGTAAGTCTGGCTCCAGCATAAATGAAACCAGGCACTGTAAAATACCAAGCAAGTTGGAGTTTCAACTTAAAGGGACAGAACGCTGGTTCCAGGTATAAAAGCTTATTAAGCCGGCTCATACTGGCTCCATAAATCCATAGGTTATTAGCTGTTTGCTTTCAGCCAATCCCTCCTTAAAGAGATGCATATTAGGAGAGAGAGAAAGAGAGAAGGAGAAATGAAAACCATCACTTTGCACTTGACTTTTAGTACAGCCGTTCTGGAAATACTGTGTTCATTATCTCAATTAGAGGAGAAAGACTGTCAGACCTCAAGTACACACAAACCCAAAAGGGAGGGGAAGGTGAGGGAGGGCCCGAGGGATGCAAGGTAGGAATGCCCATCGCACTGGAAAGATGAAAACGGTCCCCCCACCCCCGCAGAAACCAGAAACATCAGGGGGCGGGACTCGGCCACAGGGGGAAAGCCATGTGGATGCTGGAATACCCCCACCCAGGGAAACAGCAATGGTAAGGATTTTGATAATAATTATAGCAACAATAGTTGCTATAAAAATAGTATAGTACTACCTGCTACTGGGCACCACCTTTCATATACCAGCTGCGGCTGAAGGTGGCATAGTATAACAGGGACAGTTCTAAAGTCTAATCAAGGGGTTAAGGTCTCTGAAGTCAGACTTGCCTCAGTTTCCAAATGTGTAAAATGGGGATAACAGTGCCTTCCTCACAGAGCTGGGCTGAGGGATGCTGAGGATGCAGCCCACGGTAAGCATTTAGCAAAGCACCCCTGTCAGAGTCGGGACTTGAACTCAGCCGTCCTAAGGCAAAGCTGGCAGCCCCCTGCCACACTCTCCTGGGCAGGGCACCCACGGGACTGGCCAGATTTTCCGGACTGGGAACTGCGGGCTCCCTCTGAGATTGGGGTGGGGCAGGGGCCGCAGTCTCCCCCAGAAGGTACTGAGAAGGCCAGTTCATCCCCAGAGAGAGACTTGCCCTCAAAGGCTTCAGCGGACCTCAGCGCTGAAACATGATCGCACACACCGCAATCCAGGAAGAACTGCAAAGTTCAGGGAAGAAAAATAATCAGAAGTGTCTCCACCATAAACACCCGGCACTGGGCGGAGGTGCAGGTGGGGGAGGGCCCTGTTCTGTGCTGACAGTGCTTCCACACCACCACACACACACACACAACGCGCGCACACACACACATGCATACATACACACACTCACGTATACACACACACGTATGCATGTACAGACATATAAACACATGCACTCACATATACATACAAAATACACGCACATGCGTATACATACACATGCATGCACAAATACACACATTCATACACACAAATACACACTCAGATATTAACACACAAACACACAGGGCCTCCTGTTACGGGGTCTGTGCCAGGCCCAAGGACCTGGCAGAGGCAATGGGAAAAACCAGGGAGAATATTACATGAGGCGATGTTTTGCTCCAAATGAAAAAGCCATGGAATGTTTTCCCTCAAGTCTTGGTTATGTCTTGCAGGTCCACTCAGACCCGGCTCATCACAGCCTCGCCCAGAGGGAAGCCCTGACCCTCCTGGTCCCGGAGTTAAACCAGCTTCAATCCTCCCAGTGGACCAGGTGTGGCCACAGTCAGGCCGCTCAGGGACTACCCTCCCAGCAAAGATATGCGCGGCCAAATGGGGGTTCCTGACCCTCTGACCCACCCCCGTCCCCACCCTGCTCCACAGGCTACTGCACCCTGACTTGGTGACATCATACATGTGCATCTTCCTGAAAAGATGCTCGACGTCTTAGAAAATGCAGACTAAAAATACCCCTGGCTTCTCAGAGCCGGTTTACAAAAATAATTATATTTTCTTAAAAAAAAGTAGATTAGAGGCAAGTATGTGTCCGGCTATTTTTAGCTTCTATTCAACTCTACTAATTTTTTCTCATAATAATCATTGCAGACTTTTTTTTTTTTAAAGCCACCCGCCTCTCTGTTAATAGCTGCGTTCTGACTTGGCACGGGGGATTGGGAGGGAGGGCACACAACCTTCCGTAAACCATGCAGGTCTGAGTGCTGCCCAGAGGTGACAGCGTCTGAGAGTCACCGAATTCCTGGGAAAGGAACATGCGGCCACTCCTTCGGAGACCAGCCCCAAGTTCAACCCACCACACATTTGGGGGACCCTGTCCCAGACCTCAGGAGTTCACAGAGGGCTTCCTGGGGTTCCTGGCCTGGAGGGGCTCACAATCCAGGAAGGGGTATGTCGTGGGTTGAATGGCGGCCCCCCGAAATGAAACACCCATAACCAAATCCTTAGAATCTGTGAATATGACCTTATTTGGAAAAAGGGTCATTGCAGACATAATTAAGTTCAGAATCTGAGATATCGCCCTAGATTACCCGGGTGGGCTCTAAATCCAATGACAGTTGTCCTTTTAATTATCCAGGAGAGAAAACAGACCCCCAAGGAGGAGGCCACGTGACCATGGAGGCAGAGACGGGAAGGATGAGGCCACAAGCCAAGGAATGCCCGGTGCCACCAGAAGCTGGAAGAGGCCAGGGGCAGATTCTCCCCTTCAGAGGGAGCACAGCCCTGCTGACATCTTAGCAAGGTTGGCATGATGACCCCCAAGCAGAGGCAGATAGGAGAGGCTCAGAGAGGGGCAGCACAGGCCCCGGGACACCAGCCAGCCTTAACCTTGCCCCCAGGTGTCCCCACTCTAAATACACTTTCTGCTGAACTGAACCCAAATCAACGCCCTGAGGACACAGCAGGAAGGAAAGTGAAAACTGTCCATTTGCAAAATTTTCTTTCCTTCAACTCTCAAGCTAGTGAAATGTTTAGCTGACAGCCAAAAACCAGCATCTGGGAGATGGGGCCACGGTGGGGAAGCATTTACACGAGAGACTGATGTTAGAGACCCTGAAAGGAACTGAAGACACTGGCCCGTGACCAGGGCCACAAGCACCAAGCCCGAGTCAGTGGGGGCCGGTTCCATGCCGGACGCTCAGGCCTATTAACCACATACCCTGGGCCAGCTGGTGTCCACATCCCTGAGACTCAGATTCCCATATGGTCCAGCAATTCCACCCTGGGTATTCACCCAAAGAACTGAAGGCAGGGTCTCCCACTAGTACGCGTACACCCACACTCCCAGCAGCACTATTCACAGTAGCCAGAAGGTGGAAATAAGCCGTGTCCATCACAGGATGAATGGATCAACTCTGGTCCAGCCACACAATGAATATTACTCAACCTTCAAAAGGAAGGTGTAACCTCTATGGGAAAAGAATCTGAAAAAGAATGAATATATGTGTATGTATAACTGCATCAGTTAGCTGTATACCTGAAACTAACACAACATTGTAAATCAACTCTACTCCAACAAGAAGTAACAATTATATTTAAAGAAATAAATAAATAAAAAGGAAGGTGATTCTGACACACGCTGTAACCTTGAGGACCTAATACTGAGTGACACCAGCCAGACACCAAAAAGACCGTGATTCCACTCATAGGAGAGTCCCAGCGTGGTCAGACTCATAGAGACAGGAAGTGGAGTGAGGGCTGTGGGCTGGAGTTGTGGGGGGGCGGGGGTGAGCGTTTAATGGGGACAGAGCTTCCATTTGGGGTGACAAAAAAGTGCTGGTGATGGATGGTGGTGACTGTACTTAAGGCGACTTGACTAAAAAGGGTTAAAATGGTACATTTCATGTTTTGCATATTTACCATGATAAAAAATAAATAAATTCCAGCACACATAGGCTCAAACCGTTGCGAGAGGGCTTCCCTGGTGGCGCAGTGGTTGAGAGTCCACCTGCCGATGCAGGGGATGCGGGTTCATGCCCCGGTCCGGGAAGATCCCACATGCTGTGGAGCGGCTGGGCCCGGGAGCCATGGCCGCTGAGCCTGTGCGTCCGGAGCCTGTGCTCCGCAACGGGAGAGGCCACAAGAGTGAGAGGCCCGCGTACGGCAATAAAAAAAAACCAAAAAAAAACGTTGCGAGAAAGAATCGGTGCAGATGATCGTATGCAGCCCGTGCACACAGTGGGCCCTCAAGCAGTGGTTCCCTTCACTAGTAAAGCAAGAATAAAACAAGGCGCCGGTTAATAAAGCACAAGGAAACTCAAGACGAGGGCGCCTGCGTCAGCGCTGCTCACATACAGCTCCAAGGGCGACTCAGGCACCCGGGGGCCTGGTCCCGCCAGCCACTCCTCACCTCTTATGAACAAAGGCAATCATTAAAAATGTCTGGACTTATGGAAAGACTCCAACTGCCCCTGTCTCTGCAGGTGGTGACTCCGTTTTTGCACTAACCTCCCTGGAGAAGTCCCGAGACCTCTGATCCCTTCCGCTGAAATCATAAAACACAGGCATTCTTATCACCCCGAGCTGCTCTGTGATTCATAACTTGCTCCTCTCCCTCACACCTGCCAGGTACAAGGCCAGCAGGTGGGCAGTCTGGGAGCCAGAAAGCAAGAAAAGGAGCAGGCTGTGGTTCCCAGACCCAAGGAGACCCGGGTTCAAATCCCACCTCTGCCGTCTACCAGCTGTGCAACTTCGGGCAAGTCGCATCACCTCTCTGGTCACAGTCTCGTCACCTGTGAACTACAGAATAGGTTGCCTTCCTAAGGGAGAAGCTTACATGTGTGGGAAGGCCCCTGCAGAGAGCCTGATGCACAGTGGGGACACAAAAATGATGACCAGGGCTTCCCTGGTGGCGCAGTGGTTGAGAGTCCGCCTGCCGATGCAGGGGACACGGGTTCATGCCCCAGTCCGGGAAGATCCCACGTGCCGCGGAGCGGCTGGGCCCGTGAGCCATGGCCGCTGAGCCTGCGCGTCCGGAGCCTGTGCTCCGCAGCGGGAGAGGCCACAACAGTGAGAGGCCCGCGTACCGCAAAAAAAAAAAAAATGATGACCAGGCCATGACCCGGTGGCCCCCTGCTGAGTGTAAGGACGCTGATGGGAGAGGAAATCACGGTGGATGCATCACCCACCCTGACCACACACCGTGGTCACACACACCCCCACCCCGGGCTCTCGGTTATTATTAAATAACACCCAAGGAGGGGGTGGGAGTGACGGGCAGGCTATGATTCCCCGCAGGTGTAACGCCGGGCAGCTCCGAGCAGCTAAACCCCACACAGAAGGACCCCTGCCCGCCAAGGGTGTCTTCCCATCGCTTTTTGGATTAAATTGGCCAGCCTTGATTATGTTTGTCATGGTTTAGATTATTTGGGTTTGATTGTGAAATGTGTACAGTACACAGCCCCTCTGCCCTGACCAGCCCTGGGGTTTGAAAAGTCAAGTACATCTTGTTCCTCCCACCAAAAAAGCAACAAAGAACACCTCCAGCTGTAAGGACGATGAAAAGTTGGTTTCTCCTGAAGGAGGAGAAATTGCTTCTAGGGAACTGTGTATGAAAATGAGATGGGAACAGCATGCCCTGTATTTCTTCGGCTTGCTCTCACAAATGTGAACACACCTTTTCTGGGTCTTCGTCATCCACCAGCACCTAGAGGGCTCGGCCAGCCCAAGCGCTGGGAAGACCAAAATAGCGATATAAGTCAACCTGGTGTGTGAAGGAATCTGAGGTTGATTTAATGATAAAAGCTTTTCCCATGTTCCAGGCCTCTTCATCAATGTCACAACTTCCCTCTGGTGGTCTGAGGGTCCAGAAACACTCTGTGTTCCTGCAAGTCACTAACAACTCAGACCCCTTAGGGGCCAGCCGGGACTACAGAAGGCTCACTGGGTCAGCAGGACCCCTCCTGGCAGGTACCCACACCCACATCTGTCACTGACCCACGCCTTGGAAGAAGCCTGTCCCCTCCGCCAGCCTCACCTTCTCCATCAGGAAAATCCCAGTGGTCCTCGGGGGCCCTCCCAGCTCCCACAAGCCCAGTTGTTTAACTTCCTTTAAGCAGAGAAAGGCATCATGGAGCGTGTCTCTCGCACTCTGTGCTCCCCCACTGCCGTGAGCTCCTCTAGGGCAGAGACCCCAGGGAGCTCATTCCTGGATCCCTGGAGTTCAGCCCAGATCAGGCACCAGCATGATCGGTGAAGGAAGGAAGACGCAGGGGACTCTCCCAGGATCGTGTCCGAATGTGGTCTGGTCTCTCACGGGTGAGCTGCTTTTCTGTTGCCCACGTCTGAGCCACCAAGCAGCCCAACGTGAAGCCGGAAGGGAGAGCCGAGAACACGACTTCACAGCTGGCCAGACCTGAGTTCCGATCTCAGTTCTGCTGTTTGTGTGCTGTGTGACCCCCGGGGCATTGCTTGGCCTCTCTGAGCTCCAGTATCCTCATGAGCAAAAGGATGGAGCTGCCTTTCCTTACAGGTGCTATGACGACGGGTGACTGAGTGAGGTATGCAAAGTGCCCAGGACAGTGCTGGGAACTAGCAGGCCCTTTAGACACGGCGGCAAGTCTTAGGAGCAGTGATGGCGGTGGGCCATCCTCCTCTTTCATTCATGCTAAGAACACCTCCCAGGCAGGACTTTCAAACAGATGGCAACCAAGTCATCATCGAGGTACGGGGTACCCAGGCTTTTCGACAGCCCAGCCTTCTCCTTCCTGCCCCCCCACTTCCCTTTGCCTCTGCTTCCCCACGTGCTGGTGATCAGCAGTGGCCACCCCAGCGTGGAAGCCCATCAGGGGACCCTCCAAGGCAGGGATCAAGAGTGGATACTTCTAGTGTCCCCATTTCCCAGATGGGGAAACTGAGGCTTGGAGAAAGAAAGCAGCTGGCCCAGGGTCACATATTGACACCTGTGCACCTTGAGAACAAGGACTAAGCACGGTCCCATCTCTGGAGCTTCCCACAATGCCTGCAGCTCTTCCGCCAATATGTGTCCACTATGGCATTTAAGTTCAAGCATAAATCCAAGCCACAGAAGAGACGCCCAGGAAGAGATGGAGCTGCCAGCGATCAGAGCACAACCACAGAATGTCTCAAACCTGGGATGCACAGAGGCAGGTCCCCACTGCAGATGGCAAAACTGGGGGCCCGAGAGGCTAGGTACAGGGCTCCCCAAAGCAAAATTCCTCTCCGTTGCCAAATCTAACTGCACGTTTCACATGGCTTCAGCTAGACGATGAATCTCCTTCTCCAGTTTTCAATATGAACCCAAGAGGGGCAGTATAGCCTAGTGGGCAGAGCCCGGGGGACTCGGTCCAAGCCGGCTCTGCCCCACACACCTTGTGGTCTCTTCCCCACTCTCTGCCTCGGTGTCCCCATCTAGACAATGAAGGGGTTGGGTGAGATGATCTCTCGGGACCCCTGATCCTAGATCGTTTAAAATTAACTCAAGCCTTCAGGTCACCAGAGGCGGACCCATTTCTGGACCATCCCATCCAAGCAGAGGGCGCACAGCCTCCTCTGCCCCTTTCGGATTCCCTTTCAAGCTGCAGAACGTGGCCGCCTTGCTCTGAGATCTCTGATGTCGGTGGCCAGTGCTGCTTCTTCACATCCACTAACTGCTTTAAAGCGCTGCACCCGGCGCTGCATTAAAAATTAATTACACATGCTATTTTATTGCCAGTGCATAATGTAATGAGCACCAGCTGTGCTAAACAGCCAAACTCCTTTTTAAGACAGCTATAAAAAAAAAGAAAGAAAGAAAGAAACTGCACTTCCAAAGGCCTCTCCTGTCAGAGCAGAAAAACAGCAACATCTTGTGCGGATTTGAACAGAACTCTTTGATTTAGCTCTGCCTTCAGAACGTCTGAAGGGCCGGCTTGCAGAGGGAAACGGAATCTGGTGAGGCTGCACCGGTCTCCACTCCGGGATGTTGCTGGGACCCCCCTTTTATCTAAGGACAGTCATGCGGGTAGGTGCCCCTGCCCCCCACTAGGCAGCATCGCACTCCTTCTGGCCCCCAGTCCCCGTCTGGCGCCCGGTGGTGCTGGAGGAGATGTGAGTCTGCAGCTCTGGCGGACAGGGGACTTTTCTGGAGTCCACCCAAGCCCTGCCACCCTCCTTCCCGGGAGCCTTGCAGCTCTCCATGGCCTCTCCCAGCACTTCCTCCGATTACTGAAGGAGGTGCCTGGGTTCTAAAGGCAGGTGGTCAAGGGCAGCCTCTACAGCAGCATGATTCCAAGAAGCCAGCAGACACCAGAGCAGACTCCAGGAACCGCTGATAAGCTGGACCCACAGCCCCTTGCACGATGTAGACAGCGGCGCAGGGCGTACAGACGACTCTTTAAATTTTTAATAATTCCCCTGAAAGCCCTTCCTCCACAGCGAGCCAACCACCATGGCCCCTGGGACCTGGTGAGCCCAGAAAGACCCCACAAGGAATGGGACTTTGCAGAATCAGGAGAAAGGCAAGGGAGTGTCCGGAACCTTCCCCGAAAGCGTGCTTCTGTCCACCCACACTCACCCACACTCACTTCTCTTCTTCACCCCATACTCACCCCTCCCTCCAAGGTCTCCACGGAGGCCCCCACGCCCCACCGGAGCGCCTCTGCACCCCCTGCCCCAGACTGGAGGCATATGCACCAGCAGGGGCCTGGAGAGCGTTGCCATCTTGGGCCACATCGCCCTGCGGCTGCCCACTGATCCTCCAGTGTCAATCAAACCCAGACCGAAATGAAACTACGGCCTGCTTCTTGTTCTGGTATGAAATGTGCAAAGCACAGACCATATCATTAACATAAAACTTCCAGAAATAAGACCACTTTCCAGACAGACTGTATTAATTGCATCAAGCTTCCACAGCTAGGGTGGTCTAAGCTACGGCATCCCATTGGAAGGATTCGGTTATAAAAACCAACGCAAAATGAACACTGGGATATAACTGAAAGAGGAGAAAACGACAGATTCTACTGTGAAATCCTACTATGTACTTACAGGTATTCTTTTATCTTTATTGTCCCTTTAACCCATGCCAAGACACCCCAGACTAGTTAAATAACACAGCAAGCACAATTTCAGTAGAAAAGTAAATTGAATTTAACTTTACAAGATTGCCCTGTGATTTCAGCATATCCTAATGACTGCAACTGACTCCTTCTATTAAATCCAAACACTTCACTTCCCCGAGCCAGGATCCCGTGCGTTCTTGCTGAAGACCTTGAACTTCACCAAGCGCATGTATTAATCATCATGGCTGATGACCATTTGCGGCTTTTAAATATGCAATGAAGTTTCTCAGTTCCTTTTCCACTTCCCGATGCTGGTACACGATCTGAGCCAGCCAAGAGGCTAAATGCCTTTAAGAATGGAAACTAGGGATCCAGCTTGATTCCAAACAGAGCCGAGCAGGTAATGATATAATGATGTGAAATCCATCCTGCTCGGGCATGAGTCAGAATGTCTGGAGGGCTCACTCAGCAAGAGGCATTGTTCTCAGCACCTGGCGTGTATGACCTCAGCCAGTCCTCAGAACAAGTCGTCAATGACCCCCATTTTGCAGGTGGGGAAACTGAGGCAGAGGGTGGAAATGACTTGTCCAAGGTCACAGAGCCATACAGGACGGAGCAGCCTTCACCCTGCAGTCTGATACTCTGATGACTGCCTCCCAGTGGTAGAAACCTCAGAATAGGGAAGGGTTCAGGGGTCCAAAGCCCAGTGGTTCTCTGAACACCCTACCCCTGCCTTGGGAACCCCCGCCAAGTCCCATACCCAGGCATCCCTAGCATCTCAGTAATCGACACTGATCAGTATGTTCTCAATATGAGGAGCCTCGTTTTTTTGTTTGTCTTGTTTTGTTTTGTTGCGGCACGTGGGCCTCTCACTGCCGTGGCCTCCCATTGCAGAGCACAGGCTCCAGACGTGCAGGCTCAGCGACCATGGCTCACGGGCCCAGCTGCTCCGCGGCATGTGGGATCCTCCCGGACCAGGGCACGAACCCGTGTCCCCTGCATCGGCAGGCGGACTCTCAACCACTGCACCACCAGGGAAGCCCAAGGAGCCTCGTTTTTAAATGCTACATATGTACCACACACACGTGTGTATGTGTGTGTGTGTATACATATATATATTTACACAAGGGGAAACTGAGGCCCAGAGAGGGGAAATGACTTATTCAAGGTCACTGGCCGGGTGGAGTAAAGGCCAAGACCACAGCCTTAGACTTTTGATTCCCCGGGCACCTTGGAGAAGTTCCTACGTGGAATTTCTCAGGGTAGAAATTTCAGTTTCCAGGAACACCGCAACCCAACAGAGTCAAAAAGCAAAGGGGGCTCCCCTGGTGGCGCAGTGGTTGAGAGTCCGCCTGCCGATGCAGGGGACACGGTTTCGTGCCCCGGTCCGGGAAGATCCCACATGCCATGGAGCGGCTGGGCCCGTGAGCCATGGCCGCTGAGCCTGCGCGTCTGGAGCCTGCGCTCCGCAACAGGAGAGGCCACGGCAGTGAGAGCCCCGCATACCGCAAAAAAAAAAGCAAAGGGGACCCCTCCTTCCCACTGTGACCATCAGAAGGAGATCTGGGGTTGGGGTCCTGGGAGGCGGGGCTGCTTGGGATGCCGCCAGCCGGAAAGGTACACAAACACACATAACTGTGTGGATTTCTCCCCCATAATATCACATCTTTCTATAAATAACCTCAAATGCATTCACAGGCATGCAATTAACCTGTGTGAAACACAGTTACATCAGGGTTTTCCATATTAATTTGAAGAGATAGGTTCAGTGCATCCTGATGTGAAAAGGGACAGAACAAAGTAAGGACGGCGGCCCCTTTCCATCTTTACAGAGGACCGCTTCTTCCTAACGGGTTACTGGGAATTTGATGGCTCCATTCAAACTACTAATTAAACAGGCACTAAAAACACTTTAGCAAACAGCCCAGTGCCAGGGACAGAAGCCACGAAGGGACCAAAACCACTGGAATAGGATATTTTCAGGTACTGAAACTGATCTGAAAATACGATGGCACAACCTGGTGCAGGCTAATTACCGCAGACCCATCGATGAGAGATCAGTGCCGGCGATCAGGGTACAGCGTCGGAAGCTGAGGGTCGGCCCCTTAGCAGGTCAGGAGGAGAGGTCCCAGGGACCCCAGAAACAGACACAGGCCCACCTCACTCCCCTCCCCAGCACTGCCAGCAAGCATAGGGGCTGTTCACGGGTTCTGAGCCCTCACAGCATCAAATTCTAAAATCAAAGAAGGCTCTAAGCCAGGTGAGCCAACGTCAAAGGTGAAGCAGGTGCAGGATGAGTGACCCAGGATCAAACCCCACCTCTGCCCTTCCAGCCCCTCCCTACAGGTCCCCATTCCCACTCCACCACCCGGCCCACCAGACTGCAAGCTGCAGGAGGGCTGGGACCTGCCATGATGGACCGCACTGTGGTCTGCACAAGAATGAATGAATGGGGTCCAGTGGTTAGGACTCCGCACTTCCAGTGCTGGGGGCCAAGGTTCGATCCCTGGTCGGGAAACTAAGATCCCACAAGATGCGCAGTGTGGCAAAAAAAAAAAAAAAAAAAAAAGAATGAATGAATGAATGAGTGGACAAATGAAGGTGAGCCTTATTTTCTCAACTGTAAAGTGGGGACAGTAAACCCACCTCCTAAGGTGGCTGTGAGCATTAAATTCAAGAACGCACACAAAATGCCTAGCACAAGGCAGCACACAGTAGGCCCTCAATTCATGGTCCCTATGAGGAAGCGGGCAGCACTGTGGCTGAGAGAGTGACTGGGTGAGAACGTCCCCAGGATGTAGGCAGAGGCATGGGGCTCAGTGGGAAGAGGGGTGGCCTTGTCGGGAGGCACCCTGACCACAAATCCCAGTTCTGCAACCTGGGCCCAGCCCCTCACTCTCCCCAAGCCTCTGTTTCCCCATCTGTAAAACAGGGGTGTAACAGCTCCTGCTCGGCACCACAGCTTCTAAGCAGAGCCAGAAGTTAAGCAAAGTGGAAAGTTAAGCGAAGCCCCAGGCACTCCACTGCCAGGGAGAGCGTGTTCCCGCACCACAGAACTTAACCAAGTCCAGTCATGAACGCTCAGGCTGATCTTTGACAGTACGGCCCCCCGAGTGGTTGCAGGGCTGCAGCACTGATTACAGGAAGCCATTAGAGCAGGGCAGCCACCCAGACGAGTAGGCATCCCACACTCAGCAAGCAGGGATCACAGCACAGACCTGCGGAGCCGGGACCGGAGCCCCAATCACCGTGGGCACCCAGGCAGCCCGGGGCAGGGAGCCGGCTTCTCTGTAAGCTGTGCGGACTCCTTCCCAGGTGATTCAGTCTTTGCTTTGTGCGTTCAAGACACAAGCCCAGTACCTATGATGTCACGATCTGTCACAGCAAGGGGTGCTGAAGGCTGCAGGCCACCCCACCAGCAGGAAGGCCCGGGGAGCTCTTGACCCTGGAGCTGGGCCACCTGTGGCCCTCTGCAGAGCTGTGGCTCTAACAGGGACCATCCCTTGGGACAGCTTCAATTAAAAGCAAAACCTGCCCAATAAACAGTTTTCCTTTTACCACTCGAGTCAAGAGAAAGCCTGCAACATACCCGGTGAGAAAGCAGGGACACAAAGAATCTGCCCCGGCTCGGCACCCACCCTCTCCTCTCCCGGCCCCTGCAGGACATTCACCACCACCGGTGTCTGTGTCAGCATCCCGGCTCCCGTGGCCTCAGTGCTTTTTGCATCAGGCTCCGCAAAGATACTGGGCAGGAGAGGCTGGAATGAGAGGTCCCTGCCTGCAAATTCCAGGGACCCCAGGCCAGGGCAGGAGTTTGGGTTTCGCTTGGGGAGGGAGAAGGGATGTAACAGAGAGCAGGTCGGGTCGCCACACTGCGCTGTCTGCCCATCTGTATAATGGGCAGCCACGCCGACCTGGAGCTGGGCGCTCAGCCCCGCCCCCTACCCCTACCCCCACCCCCGACACACCCCACAATGTTTCACTCCCTCCCAGAGCCGAAGCTAACAGGCTCCTTCAGAGAAAACTTTCTTCTAAAAGTTAATGGGCAACACATTCTCGCAAAGAGAAACTCAGCATTTTGGACGGCTCCAGGGATGTACACAGACAACCAAAGAATCTTCTCCTAGCCATGAGCTGGGGGTGAGGGTACTGGTTGGGGTTGGGGGGGGGGGGCGGCAGTGGCGAGGGCAGAAGAAAACCTCAGATGTTAAGCGTTATCCAATTAAACTTTAGCTAAACAGCCCAAAGAGATGAAATTTGGGGGCTGGGGGAAGGCGTTCTGGGAGTGAGACCTCAGAATGGGTGGAGGCACGGGGGTATCTCCTGACCAATGGGGACCAGGGCACCCGGGTACAGCTCTGCCGACATCCTTCGCCATTTCCCCGGCACCTCCCCAAAAGTGCCTTCTGGGGTGCAAGTTGCACGTCTCCCCTGGGTCCCCACCTTGCCCCAGCCCACCTGGGAGAGGCAGCCGCCAGCCCTGCCCAGGGCACACCCGCCATCCCCGGGAGCCCGCCCCCACCGCGGCCGTCGGTTACCTGACAACTGACACTGGCATCCAAAGGGAGCCTCCGTCTGACCCTCACCCTGAGTCCCGTCACCCGAGACAGGGCGCGCGCTGCAGCACGGCAGGGGGAAGCAGGGCGGTAGAGCGCCCAGGGCACGAAGAGGTGAAGTAATCACAGATGTGTGAGGGTGGGAGGAGGAAGCAGCTATGGGGGCCATCGCTGGCAGCTGGGCAGGCCTGCACGGCCCTGGAGAGAAAACAATAGAAAAGGCTGGTCAGTCGGACCCTGGACTGGGCAAGGGCTTCAGGGTGTGGAACGGGGCCCGGGGCAGAGGGCTGCAGGCTGCCCTTCCAGGGTGGGAGGCTCAGGGTGGCAGCCCCTGTGGGGGGCTTGGCGGGGGTGGAGAAGGGAGATGCAGCTGGGACTCGGGTGGGGGCAGGCATCAGGGAAGCGGGAGGGGCCTGAGGGGCTCCTACGTCCTCAGCTGCCAGGTTGGGCTGTCTTGGGACCAGACTTCCATCCCAGGGAGGCCTAATGCCGGGGCCGGGACAGATAGGAGCTGTTGGGGGCCCCTGATCCCAGGAAGGTCTCCCCAGGTAGGGACTTCTGGAGTGTTCTGGAGCAGATCCATTTGGGGATCTGTTTCCCCAAATCTGGGCCACCCCCCTCTGGAAGACCCAGTAAGTTCCAGGCCACCACTTTTCGCTCCATCAGGATGGGCTGCTGGTGCAGGCCTCGGACACCTCCAGGCCACCTCCCAGCGCCTGGGCACTGGCTGAGCCTCCAGCCTGGAGGACTGCCCGCCGGTGCCCCCTCCGGCCCACAGTCCTCAGCAACCGACACCTACACGCAGCACCCAAGCCCCAAGGCCTGTGGGACAGCTCTGAACCTCCTCCCCGAGAAAGCACCGGCACCGCCCAGCACCCCTCTTCACACCTCCCCGGGTCTGACAGCCCCAGCGCAGGGCCAGGGGCCTGCCTGTCTCCAGCAGCCCTACGGCTCGCCCGGGCTCCCCGGCAAGGCCTGCGTTTGATTTGGCTGTTTATCTTCAATGGCTAAGAGACCACCAGGGCACAACATTTGTGTGGAGCCCTTGCCAAAACCACAAGTGAAGAAGCCCAAATTCCCTGGGTAAATAATTGAGCGGAGAAGCATCAGACAAAAGGAAAACATCAAGAAGATGACGGGCAGCTGGGCCCCGGGCCGGCCCTGCCAGGGGTGCCACCCCGCACCCCCAGGCTGTCGGTGCCCCGCACAGGTTTACAGGGGCGGGGATCTGCCCACTCTACGGCCCCCATGAGGGAGTACCCCGTCCGGAAGAGCCACGGGGCCCTGCAAGCCCACCGTGAGCCAGCAGCCTATCAATCTTGATCGTGAGTGCGCTTCCCGGCATGCCCTTGGGGGCAGGGCTCAGCAGACCCACTGCACAGACCAGGAAACTGAGGACATGACTGCAGAAAACTGCAGACAGCAGCAGACAGCCCCACCAAAACCCCGGCTGGCTGCCTGGCTCCAGAAGCAGGGCTCTTTCTCTGTGACCCCTGTCTCTCCAAAACAGGTATTATCCAGGACCGGGGGCATTAGAGCATTTGAGGACCACTTGCACATGTCCGGCCAAGAGGCCAACGCTAACACCACCACCAGCACCTGGCCCCTCTGGGCCAATGAAGACCTTGTGCTAGGCTAGGCTCAGGGCCCAGGCCATTTCTGAGCCCATGACACAGCCCTGGAAGGTGTGGCCAAGACCTCATGCGCTATTCCAGTGACAGACACTGAGCGCAAGGCCGAGTCCCAGATCTGGTGCAGGCCCTCGAGAAACGTCAGCACCTGAGACCAACGTCGGCCACCTCCTCCCGGAAGCCTGCCCTGGCTGGTCCTTGCCTGAAACTCCCCAGCAGTGGACACAGCATGTCCGTCCTTGTCAACCACGTCAGCCCCACTTCACACCATTGAAAGCTCCGGGTCATCGTAACTGTGACAGCGGTTTTGTGCTGGGTCCCTACCACAAGGAGCTGGGCTCGCTTCACCTCAAACACCTCACTCGGCAGGGAAGACCACCCCCCATTCCACAGGGCGGAAACTGAGGCTCGGGGAGGTCTGGACTCGAACCCAGTGTGTCTCCAAAGCCTGGATGTGCCCTGCCTCCGCCTGGGGCTGCAGCTGGGGTGGAGTAACCAGGGAACCCCAGAATCTTGAGAGGAAGGGTGGGAGGGAGCCTGAGGGTCCTTGGGCTGAGTCGGGCTGCTGGAGGTTACAAAAAACAACTCCGGGCCCCCAGGTTCTGGGTGAGGCCACAGCACAGCCACCACCATTTACCATGGCTGAGAAAACCAGCAGGATGCCCAGGTAACTGCTGTCCCAGGCCGGAAGGGTGCAGAACCTGTGTGTCCATGCTTGGGAGGAAGGACCAAAGGGCGTGTCTGGCCGCACCCCTCTCCTTCTGGAAAGGTTGGGCTGAGTTAGGGCCAGAGTCTGTATAGGCAAAACGTCATCCTCCAACTCAGGTAGGGCTGGGGGGCTGGGCCGCCCCCTGGAGGGGCTTCTGAGTGGCCTCCTTAGACTTCTGGCCTCCATGAAGCCCACCTGCTCCAGGGACTGGCTCAGTGGATGCAGGGGAAAGAGAAGCAAGGGTCAGGGGCTTCCAATCCTAAAGCTGCCCACAGAGGACCCTCAGGGTGCTCTCAGAGGGACCCTCTGCCCTGGGGGAGGTCCCCTCACGCCAGCCGGAGCAGCTTAAACCGGAATCCTGCCCAAAGGTGGAACTCCAAAAACACTCTTCTGAAGCTGCAAAAGCCCAAGGTGATGCCAAGAGCCACCTATTGTATGATGAGAGGAAGTGTCCGGAAGAGCAAATCCACGGAGACTGAGATGGAAAGCAGAGAAGTGGCCGCCGGGGCCGGGGAGGGGGGCTGGGGGAGTAAGGGCTAAAGGGTGGAGGGTTTCTTTGGGGGGATGATGGAAATGCTCTGGTGTCAGTGTGACAGCTGCACAACATGGTGAACATACTCAAAACCACTGACTGCACACCTTAAACTGGTGACTTTTACATGATGTGACTCTTATCTCAACTTTTTTTAAAGCCCAACGTGAAGACCGTCTCTGGCTGCAGCACCTGTCCCAGGCCACCTCCCAGCCCTGGGGGTGGCTGCCTTGAGAAGCGCAGCCAGGGAATCCAGAACGCACTTGACAGAGGACTTGAGACCCTGTGATGAGACTGTGCACCTAAGCAGAGGCGGAAGAAGCCCAGAGCACAGAGGCTACGCTGCCTCGGAGAGAGGCCCACGTCCGTCTCCTCCTCTGCCATCTCCTGGCCGCATGACCCGGTTTGAGTCACTGTCTCAGAGCCTCGCCTTTAAAGGAAGGTCAGGACACGCCTGGCCATCTAGTAAACACCCAATAACCGTCACTATCCTTCATTTATTTTCCATTCCGGAACTTTCTCTGACTCCCTATGGGTCCTCCCCACAGCATGGCAGCAAAGGCCGCCACCACCCGTCCCCACAAAGCCCTGAAAGGCACTCCTTTAAAAAGGTACTCTCTTCTGAGGTCTAGGCTGGCTCCCCTCTGGAACTGGAACAGACACACGTGTACCGAGGTATGTGGCAGAGGGACGCCAAGACGCCATCTCAGCTTTACGTGGGATCCAGGTGGCTTAAAGATAAAATCCCGGCTGGCTCGATTCCTTACCATGGAAGTTCACTTTGGTTAAAGGAAAAAGAAATAAACAATGGCTACACATGTCATCTCATTTAAGCCCAGCAGCCTTCCTATCAGAGAGCTATTAGGACCCTCCTCTCACAGACAAGGAAACTGAGGCTGGGTGTCCAACACCACAAGGCTCAGAGGGCTGAGACTCTAGCTCTATGCAATCCATACAGAAAGGTACAAAATGACCAAAATTAAGACCCCTAAGATATCTCCTAAGCTCCAAATCCGGGTGATTTGGAATGCCTCCATTCTGCGGGAGTCTGTAACCACCCATCTCCCTTCTAGAGGGGCCCTGCAGATGGTCCTGCCTCACTCTGCACACATGCGCACTACCCAGCAGACACGCCCACACCGACTGATGCAGACACAAAAAACTCCCTGGAAAAGCCCCAGCCTGGTTTCGAGGGGAAGGCGAGCCTTTCCCAACGCTGCATCCTCGGTGTCCCCTCCCACATGGGAGGGTTACAGATTCCTAGCTAGCAAGAGGAGTTCTAGAATACACTGTGTAGGAGATGTATATTTTTCTCCCTACCGATGCCTTTCAATGGATACATTTTATAAGCCAAGAACTCCTACTGATGGTGCAAAAATGAGTCATAGATCAAGGAGGGAGACAGACAGGGAGCGAGTGCATGTGAGTGAGGGCCACTGGCAAGGAAACCTGACAGTCCCCGCGCCCCCTCCCCCCATGCCAAGACATTAATTCTCACAAGTCGGAGAAAATTACTATGCATGAATGCAAAAAGCATGATCAGGAGTAATTAACATGGCTTCATATGCAAATTTTATTAATGCAGAAGTACAAAGTCATTATGCAAATGAGACTTACGTCAACTCTCTTGACAAATATTCATCTCTGAGGCTCAAGTTTCTTCCTTTTTATTTATTTATTTAATTTCTCTCCCCACCCCCACCCCCACCTTTTTTTTTTCCTGGTGGTTTGGTTTGGTTTTTCGATTTTTTTTTTTTTTTTTTTTTGCAGGTGGGGGGCAGGTAGGGCTGGTGGCCACTTCGGTGGCAGCAAACCACGAGGTCTGTTTGACAAGTCTGCAGAGTTGTTTTTCAACCAGAGAAATTTATTCTTGCATTGTTGATTTTTTTTTTTTTTTTTTTTTTTTTTGCGGGGGAGTGCTGCTGGCAGGTACAAGACAGCTCATAGGAGAAGAGGAAAAAGTAAAAAAATTTTTAAAAAAAAGCTCTGGGCAGCAGGCAGCCAATCAAAACGCCAGAGCCTGTAATGAGGGCGATTGATGGCTCTTTGGCTTTTACTGCAGGGTAATGAACTAGACTCCAGTCTGAGGAGGGGGAAAATATGAATATTCATGAGACTGTGCTCCTGCCTTTGATGATTAAAGAAATTTTTAATATTCAAATAAGCACTTGCCAAGTGATTAACAAAGAACATGCACGCAGAAATATGGAAATGGGAGCCGGGAAGGATTCGAGAGGCGAACAGACTGCAGGAAAGGCAGCCCCAAATTTCATAAACAAGATAGGCAGATAACCCAGTTCGCACGCGGGCAAATAAAAACATTTCTTTCGATCGCTTAAATATTTTGCCAGCTACTTTGTCTTAAGGATGATAAAAATATTACGTATTAAGCAGGAGGGGGTAGCAGGGAGGGAGAAAGAGAGAGAAATCGCATGAAGTCAAATGCTCTGCTCACACTGAAGAATCCTCATCCTAGCCCACCTCCCCGCACCCCGATGGGAAACGGGGACTCTTTCTGGTTTGCTAGAGAGAGAAGATGGAGGGAAGCCACCTTAGACTTGAAAACCCAGTGATGGAGGTTCTGGCCTGCCTGTCGGGGGCACTGCGTGGTGGGGATACGGCCTGGGGTTGGCATGTCCGCGGCAAGTGGTCATTTGTTGCTTCGAGGCTGGTCCAGAGGCTCAAAGGCAGGAGACCATGACATCTAGAGGTGCGGGGGGTGTGATTCTTGGGGTCTCCAACCTGGAGAGCTCAGGGCCTCCTCTGGACTCAGACCCTGGTCAAAACACCTAAGGAAAGTAGTCATAGGGAATAACAGGTACATCTCGAGAAGGTGAGCCGACTCAGACTCCAGCACGGGGTCTGGCCTGGGCCTCTGCAGGGCCATCGAGGGAAAGGGCTCCATCAATCCAGCAGCCTCCATGAGCTGTCTGCTAGGGCTCCTATTTTAACAGCTCCACCACGGGTTCACGGTGAAGCACATAATAACAGTATTAGCTAGTAAAACGACCCTGCGGTTAAAACACATCTAATTAGCAGCCGATGACATCCATTTTGGCGATTTCCTATTTGAAAGAAGCAGAGCGCTACCTTAGAGCCAAGCAGTGGATACTTACCCAATAAACCCAGGCCTTTCCATCATCTGTCTCTTTCTCTCTCTCCCTCTTGTGCGGGGACTGGGGAGGGGTGGGTAGAGAGTAGGGAGTGGTTGAGACAGTGGGAATAGGGAAGAAAGATTCTAAGGAGCCTTCTTTGTTACTCAATTTCTGAGCTACAAGGGTCCTGGGGGAGGGGTACTCAAAAAATAAATTCCTTCACTCCACAGGTATTATTTCATGTCTTTTTCTTAGTTTTTCATAACCAAGCTCTGGGAACCAGCGAAGACTAGAAGTTGTTTTTCATTTCATTCTAGATATAGATATAGATACAGATATAGATATAGATATAGATATATAAAATAAGACAGAGCAGAAAGGGAATCCAAGGCTTTAAGTGAACGCAGTAAGTCACCGTGAGAACCCCCAAGCCCAAGGTCAGGTCCCCAGGGCAGGCCCCGAGGGTGAGTGGGTGTGGGGCACGGCTTGGTCACTGCACCAGAGCGTTTGGGGGACCTAAAATCCTCTATGGGGAGCTGCGGCTCCCCAAGTCCTACTTCCCACTACCAGATTCACATTTAGTCAGGCTAGTCTGAGCACCCACCAGGGTGTCCCTGGCTGCAGCAGGTTTGGGTGTGGGGGTGCATGTGTAAGGTCCTTTAGAAGAGAAGCAAGGAAAAGGAGAAATGAGGTCTCACGGGGTTTGCACAGCTGTGTTTCAAGCCTTCCCTTACGGTCATTACAGGAGAGACAAAACACATAGCTCCAATCCACGTCCGGCCTTTACTGAGGCTGCATGCTGCCAACAGCAGCCCTCTCGCCTGCCTGGGAGAGTGGAGGTTCCGATGCAGGTGGAAGGGGCTGCTTGGCTTTCCTCCCTGCAGCCTGGGCCTGGCCGGGCTTAGGAACACCGTGGGTACCCAGTGCCGGGCAGCAGGAGGGAGGAGCCTGCAAGAACGTCTCTGGGCCTAAGGCCAGGTCCACTGCCACTCCCCCAGTGAACATCCAGAGACCGCCCAGAGCCCTGGGTTAACACCAGGGCATCTTCCTGCACCCACATTCTCCAGAAGGCTTGGCCACCGAGAGGAGGCCAGAAGCACAGCCCTCCCGACACCCCAAGCCTGGCCACCTCCCCCTGGTGCGCCTCCCACCTCCTGTGCTCCTGAGATCTGTCACGGTGAATCACCACTTCAACTATTTTTGCTCTGCAGTACGCGGCACATTTAATGCATCCCAGAAAAGGGAGAGGCGAGGCACAGGAACAACCTTGCCCCCCAAAAACACCGCCACACCCGCTTTCCTCCTTCCACCGGGGCTCGAAAAGGGAACACCCTCCCCGGCAGCTGCATCTTGCAGTTAGAAGCAGGCACACACGCGCACCCCCTGGCCAGGTCCAAAAGCACCTGTTCCAATGACTACCAACCACAATTTCCTCAAGATGCAAGCAGCTGAAATACGCCAGGGCAGCAGATCCCCTTTCCTGCGTCCTGAGCCAAGGATCAGTGAGGTTACATCACAAATTCCAAAACCTTCCCTGGCCCTTCCAAAAGGTCCAGTAAGGGATCAGAGGAAACCTCAGGCACGGCTGGGGAGGCAGGGTGTGGCTGAACCATATTCTGGGAACCGTTTCGGGGTAAGATGGAGGCAGCTGGGCAAGTACTCGGGCTGACCACGCCAACCCCTAGTGGGCACCTGCAGGAGAAAGTGCACAGCTTCAACTCTCCTTCTGCTGTCTTTCGGGGAAATCCCTGGAGCTCTCTGAACTGCTGGGATGCCAGTAAACACAATCACTTGTTCTCCAGCCGGGAGGTAAGGCCTAGGCACCGTGGCTTCGAGACACACACAGATAAACAGGTATGAGTCCTCTGGGATGACCTCAGCAGGAAGGGTCGGCCAAATTGGAGCCCACGATCCTGGAATGGGCAGGCCTGGGGACAACAGAAGGTGAAACCATGTGTCTCACTAGCTAGAAAAATGTATGCATGCACATCTATTATAGAGAGATTGTACATATATGCATACACACACACACACAGGCACGCATACATCAGCAATGTGGGCATGTTAAAATGTCTGCATGCGCTCCACGCAATCTATAGAGGCCAAGGACAAACCAGAGTTGACAGATTCTGTGAATCTCACCAGCAAAAACAGCCGACCAATACCTAGCAGAGGAATTTCCCCTTTCCCCCTGATTTGGGCCTTCTGATCAGAAGCTGGGTAGCGGCTTCCATCTTCAGCAGTTTCTGCCCTAAAACACAATGTATGCAAGATCCTCAAGGAATCTTCTCTTGGGCTGTATCAGGAGCCACAAACAGCATAAGCACGTATCTTCGTGAAACACCCCTGGGCAAGAAGCTCAGTCTATACGTGGAAGTCAGAAGCTGGTTAAATCGTTTGGATTTCAAGCAGGAAGACTTTGGGACTTGGGGTCAGGACCCTGCAGCCCTTTCCCAGATGGCCAAGCTCCAATGACCAGCTTGGCCAGGCAGGCCTTAGACATGTCCCCATTCATTTCAGCCTGGGGGGAGGGGGGAGGGGGAAGTCCACAGTCAAGACAGAAGTCACGTGTCCCATGAAGGGAAATAAGCCAGGAGGTGATTCTTCAGATTTGGCGCCTACAGTGAGTTTTAAACTAAGGGCATATTTTTGTTTCGCACCAGCATCCACTGGGCCTGGTATCTGAGGGATGCCTGGGAACACTGAACCCTCACATTAGTTTACAAACTGGTGAGTTCATAAGTTGTCGTGGTTTGCAGGTCCCACCAACTCCAACACTGGCTTTGCCATGTGCAGAGTGCACAGTGGAACCACAGGACAAAGTCTGAACTATGAGAATCCCAGAGAATTAAGAACGAAAATAAGGCAGCCCAGCCAATGAAAAGAACATCACGCCACTGGAATGCCCAGCAAGGTGCCCAGCAAGGAGGTTACCCTGATGACTCAGTCTGAGAGGAGCAGGCAGGAAAAGGGATTACAATTCCAGGTGTTGATGGAGTTGTGGATTTGAGGAATGTAGGTATCACCAACCTTTTTTTCAGCTCTGTCTTTTTTTTTTTTTTTTTTTTGACCATAAAATTCTACCTGGGCAATAAGGGAACATGCAACCACAAGGGCCAGTGGAGGTCCTTGCTTTAGATGGACTAGAAATTTAACCCGATTACAAGGATGTTTTAAAAAATAATAAAGGGAGAGAGGGAGGGAGGAAGAGAAAGAAAAAGAAGAAGAAAAAAATCCAATTGTATTAAAAAAAAAAAAAAAACCCTGCTACAGTGTAAATGCATTTTTTGGTTTTAGTTGCATTTATTAGAGTTACATGCAATTGATCTCTACTATTGTAATAAAAAAACCCAGCTCTCCCCTGCATTTTGTTGTTGATTGAATCTTCTTTTTCTCCCTTCATTTCTTTTCACCTTTTGCTAATGGACATATAAAACACTGAGGTTCAACGCTTTGCATCACGTAAGAACAAAATCTTTCTATGGCCTCTTTATGTTTCTAAGCCAAGTCTGAAATGTCACTGACTAAAACACACTGAACAGGCCTATAATTACTTTCAACAAAATACTTCCTTTAACTGAGTTTTCTGTATGTAGATGGCATTTCATGTACATATTGTGAGCCCTCCTTTCAGCGCAGGTAGCATTTGATGGCGAAAATCACAAATGTTTCTTCTCAGGGAGCCGTCTGACAGCCACCTTCTTCTTTTTCGACGTGAAATCATTTTCCTTTCCCAACACACCAACAGTGACGTACAGTGTGTGCACAACAAAATTTGTAAAAATTAACACTTCGCCAGATTAATTTAATAAAGATAGTTAGCACATTAACACCAATAACATTGCTCCTCGCGATTCAATCTAGCCGCGTTCCCGGTGTCGCTGTAACAGGGGTTTACGTTCAGCTGAGGTTTACACCGCCATTTAATGTAATTAAAGAAACCGATAGTACAGTCCTCAATGGAAATATCATTTCTATTGCGGAGTATTCCCATTAGAAATTGGGGGAAATCAGAGCACGCTGACTTTGATTTTGTTGTAATTTTCTTTTCCCCTGGCTCTCTCTGAAACAGAGCTGATGTCCTGGACCTCAGACTGAATGCACTGCAAAGATTCCCTGATAAGACCCGCCTAGACTCCTGGAAGCAGCACCCAACATTTATGTGCCATTGTTTTGAATTTGAAACTGTTAAAAAAAAATTGTTTTTAATCTCTAGTCTATATTCGGCCGTAATTCTCTGCCCAGCAAACAGCGTCACATCGTGAAAATGACTTTTCAGATACCCCCCAAACAACATTATGGATAAAAACCCAAAGGAAGGGAGGCCTCCCTAGCTGTTCTTATATATAAACAACGATAGTGTAGCTAGAATTCCAACAAGCTCCAAACCCCGAACCTGGACAAGAATTGAGCTATCACCTCAGAGGATGATTACAGCAAAGCACTTGCTCAGGAGGCCTCCGAAACTAAACAGACACAACACCAACCCGAAAACAGAAAAAAAAAAAAAAAAAATCTTTGTACCACATCGTCCAAAATGGCAGAGAAAATTAAGTCTTGGGGCAGAAATGAACCCGGCTCAGCTCTCCGGGCCGAGCAAACAAAAGTGAGACGATTTCTGAGCCTGCTCGCCGCAGGTCCCTGTGCTGCGCAGGTGACTGAGTGGGGTTTTTTTTCCCCTTCCCTAAGTGCATTTTAATACCCTTATTCTACAATACATCCTAATTTCTTTGGGGAGAAAAAAAAAAATTAGTGACACTTAAAAAACGTCACTCTGTTTTGCAAAATCCAGCAGCTTCCTTGGCAGCAAGAGAGGCTGGCTGGCATTATCCCCTCATTTGACAAAACTACTATTTCTGGGCATGTGCTCAAAAACAGGTAGGAAGCAAATGCTGAGAAATAAGGAAGTAAAAACAGCCAACAGATTTTTCACTACCAAGAGCGCCAAGCGTAAACATGATTTATTTAGCTGTGTTTAACGTCTGTCCTCCACACAGCTACAAGACCGCTTGGGTTGAAGGAAGGGTGGGGAGGATGGGACAGAATCGGGGGGTGCGGGTAGCTGGGGGAAGAGCAGGGGACCGTGGAGTGGGGGGCGGCCCTGGACGAGGACTTCCTGAACGGCTCCGCTCAGAGTTTTAGGAGAACAAGAATCTTTAGCCCCAAAATATATGCATGTGTCAAAAGAAGGCAGCAGTAATCTGCTGGTTAATTAACGAGCTGCCACTAACAAAAGATGGAAAACCCAGTTCATACAAACAATATTTACATGGGAGCTGCGAGATCCTGTCCCCAGCCCCCCACAGTTGCCTTCCTCTTTTGCAAACCACGTGGGCTGGGTGCAGGGAACGGCAAGGAGGCCCTCCGGGTTGGGGGGTTCGGAGCTTCCAAGTCCAGGGGGAAATCTCACTGCCTTCCCTGCCCACCCTTGCATGCCCACGTGGAATTGACCGAGCTCTGTATTCAATTAAGGAGCACCAGACAGCTTCTGGCTCCAAGCCTGCACCAACACAGGCTACGGGATCTGCCGTGCCTCCTCCAGCCCCCTCCAGCTCCCACGCCCATGCCAGGGAACTAGGGCTCCATCGCATCCCCCGTGGAGAAGGCGGAGTGCCACACTCCCCCACCCCGACCCCAACCCTCAAGCCTGGGGTCTCAGCCCTCCTGGGGTGAACCGACCACATACGTAAAGAAAGCATCCGTATTTTCCAACTAGCAAAACTAAGCCAGAGGTTTGGGGCCTTTGCCAGAAGTGATTCCTATTAAAAGTCGAATTCAAGTCATTCAGCATTTGCTGGAAAAAGAATCCAAGCCTCTTCAAAAGAAAAACGGCAACAAAAATGTAAGACGAAGCCCCAACAGGACACTTGGGGCCTCCCATTTCCCCTGTGAAGGTACCATTTCAGTGCAGCCAGCTGTGTGCTCAGTGGGCATAAATGCCAATTCTTGTTAGCTTTGTGACGTGGTGGTATAGCAAACCGAGGATTTCCTCACCGGTCTGCACTGAGTTCCTTCCTCACCTGCATTCAGCAAGACTGTGCACTTAAAGGCTGCCTGCTGTATGCACTCTTCCCCAGCACAAATCTACATTCCCTTTGCTCCACTCTTCTCTTGGGGCCAGACACCAAATGTCAGGAAAGATGCCTTTTCTGGTGTATTCAGGCCAAGGGCAACAACTCTGTGTTAGGATTCGGAATCACATGACAGTCCCCAACAATAACAAGGAGCTGAGGGAGAGGGGGCAGCTCCCTAAAATGAATGGGGACGGGGAGAGGTGTTTCCTATCGGTATTAGGTTCCTAAATTGGAAATTCAAGTCCTGCCCCTCATACCCCTCCTAAATCTCCCAATTCTTCCCCCTCCCATTGAAAACGACAAGCTACACAAGTAGCTATTTGATTCCTTTCCTTTGCAAATTAGTCACCCTGCCCCCATGGACTAATAAACAAGAACAGTTTACACTTTTATGATGTCTTTGCAATCAGCAATTACTTCACTCCTCCAGAATGATTTGTTCTCGTATCTGGACGGCGGCAGGCGCATTAAACAATTGGATAGCCCCATTTTACAGATGAAGAAAGGAAGAGATGAACTGGTTTGCCCTGCGCTTTTTAGGAACAAACCCATTTCAGACTTGCAGGTCCTTGCCTACATCTAGGATGCTTCAACACGGCCCCCAGCACAACAGCAACCGCTAATACTGATCACAAGTCTAACCCAGACTCAGGTGCTGCCTGGGAGGCCATGCTCACAGAAGATCCTCTAAGAAAATCTAGATTGCTCACAGCAGTAACATTGAAGATGCTTAACTGCACCTCTGGAGGAGGCCTCCCCGGGACCCCTCTGGCTACCAATTCCACGGGTATTTCCACACGATCCAGCCAACAAAATCCCCCGTTCGCGAGCCAATCTCCAGAACGTGGCTCCTGATCGAAGCAGGGCTAGTCACCTGTGCCCCGCAGACCTGTCCCACGGCTCAAAACCACATGCCGCAAAAGCAGCCCACCTGCCACTCCAACACTGAAAGGTGTGTGTCCTCCAGAGGAGGGAGAGGACCCAGAGGGGCTGCGAGCTCTCTTCGAGGATCCTGAACGAGAACCTTCTACCACTCTGCCCCAAGCCTTGACCAAAAAACTAGCGGGAGAAATCACTCGTAATTTTTATCATTGTTAAGCCGTCAAAATAAAGAAAACAGAAATAAGGTGGCCTCCTCCTCCCCGCGATAGCCATCAAATCAGCCAATCACACGTTTACCTGTCTTGCAGGCCAAACATGAACAATCACACCCGCACACACACACACACACACCTGGTCTCCAAAAATCCTGAAATGGACATCCCTCCAAAGGAACTGCAGAGACCCAAGAGGAGGCCCCTCGAATACACACCCATAATTAGTGTTTCATGTTTCTTTCTGTAAAGGAATCCGGTAACATAAATATTAATCACACGTGAGAATCTGCCCCTTCAGTCTTGGACCCTTACGAGTGTCGGACTGTGATCTTTTACCCATATTTACAGATATTCAAAGGCAGATTCTATCTTGTTAGAACTGTTATAAACGGACGTCTGAGAAATCAACGAGCAAGTTCAGGCAGATATGAAAATCTTCCTGTCCAGGACTGGCAGCAGCTTTGAGTTCCCAAGTGTTGAATTTGTTACCTTTTCCGTAGGCCTTTCAAAAAAAAAAAAAAATGGACAGATGCCTTCAGCAGAAGTTCGGGTGAGCTAAATCTGAGATTTTCTGAGATCAACTGTTGCTCAAAATGCCATGAAAGCATTGTTTACAAAACACTTTAGCCTTTGAGAGCACAGAACGTGCCATACGAATATTCTGTTATGATCTGCGCCAGCCCACATCATAAATATATATGTATATACATTTTTTTTTAATTACCTTGACTCTCGTTACAGCAAATATATTCTGCTTGGTTCAGACCTACTTCTGAATAATGGAAAATAGAGACATGGTTCCAGTTCTAGCTAGAAAAGCTGTCATGGTGAAGGTAAACTTTTAATCTTCTATAGGCAAACAGCATACATTTTTATTTCCAGAGCAGCAGCTTTGGGGAAATGTTTGAACATTCTCTTAAGAGCTTTGTGGTAAATACATTGGGCGTCCAACCAATGCTTTTCTGGGTCTTTAAGGGCCTGTTGGAGTGCTTTAAACAATTGGAGGCCAATTTTTAGGAAGCAAAAATAAAGAGCGACTCCTAAGACGGTGACCATTTGCATTCAAATTCTCTTTGGGGGGGTTATTGTAAGAGGTCAGGCTGGAAGAAGGACTGACATTAATTCCCTGTAATTCCAGGAGGCTTTATGCCCCATTCTAGTGGAGGGTTCCATTCCCACACAATTGGGAAAACACTTTTGTTCCTGAGTGCTTTAAAATCCCAGCCCCAGGAATTCCCTCTAGAAAAGCAGACTCCCTCTCCTCCCCCGCAAAAACAAAACAAAACTCCAAAGAAAACCACTCTGGGACAGGGCTTTTGGCCCGGGATGGACATAAAAGACACAAGGGAACTCTTTGAGGCACCTTCCAACCGGGCCTCACCTGGATCTAGGGAACTGTGGGACTCTGTCGGGCCGGGCCAAGGCGGGTTGATGAGGGCGGCACGACCCTCTAGAGCACTGGCGGCAGGAGGAGAGGGGATCCCCAGGCGCCCCCAAGACCCGGCACCAACGCCAGGGAAGGAATGCCACCCCAGCCTAGGAGGCCCGCCCCTCGCGCGCGGCGGTTGGGAAAGAGGGGTCCACTGGCAGGAGTTTTCAGGAGTCCTGAAATGCAATTCCCCACGCACGGAAAGGTCGCCAGCGCGGGCGCACGCCGTGGGGTCTGGGGAGGGGGCGGCGGCGGCGGGTGGAGGAAAGGCGGCCCTGCGCGCACAAAGGGGCCCCGGGCCCGCGGCCTCCCCGCCCTTGACCTTGGGTCTCCGCCTCCATCCATCTCCGGGCGCTGCCAGGGAAGAGGGCTGGCCCGGGGCCAGGGGCGAGCTCGCCGGACGGCTTCGGAGCCGGGGACCAGGGGGGAGGATATCGGAAAGAAAGACTCAAGGGCAGCAAAGTGCTCCGAAGAAACCTGCATTCCAACTCCCCCGGCTCCTTCGGGAGCCGAGCCGGGTCTTGGGGCGTCTCCGATTCACTGCACGCCTCCGCCCCCGAGGAAAAGTTGCACGAAGGAGCGAAGGAAGCCCCCTCCCCTTGGCTAACCCTACGACTCGCCCGTCCCCCGCCTTCCACGGACCCGGGCCGAGAGGGGGAGGGGAGCTGTCACGGGAGGAAGAAAGGAGCGCGCCTTCCCGGCCAGGCCAGACGCGGGCAGGGTCAGCTGCGCCTCCGCCCGCCCCTCGCCGCCCAGCTCGGGCAGCTGGCCCATTAAGCCCCCGAATTATGCATGGGCCTTAAGTCCCCTCGGCACTCCCGCCCCTGGAAGACACAATCTACGTGGGCGGCAGCCGGGGGCCGGGAGGGCAGGAAGGAGTGGCTGATGGTCGCACAGCCGCGCGCCCGGGGCGCAGACCGGAGAGGCCGCTGGAGAGTCGACGAGCCCGGCTGCCCCGCGGGGGCCAGACGCGCCCAAAGGCCCTCGAGCAGAGCCTCTGCACCCCCGGCGGGACCAGGACCGGCCGGGAGAGGGGCACCGACCGCAGGGGAGGCCCCCGGAGCGGTCACGAAGTTGCCAGAGTGTCCGCCCATTTCCCGTACGAGGTCGGGGGGGAGGGGCGGGAGGGGAGGGTTCCGGCCGCCCCCTCGCCCCTGCCTGAGCTCTGCACCACCCGCCGTAGAGAAGACCATTGTGTGTCCGGTCTTGGCAGGGAAGGGAGACTAATGGACCCCAACCTTGGAGGCCGCCCCGGGGGGCGGGGCCTAAGTCCCCCGCCGGTGTGGCAGGAGGCGCTCCGTCCCCGCCCCCTCCCACGGGGGAGGGGATGGTTTGCAGGTGGTGGGCACCGTCGGGGGGAGGGGAGGGGACTAGGCTGGGGGTGGGGGAGTCGCTGGAGATCCGGAGAGGCGGCCAAAGGAGTCTTACACTTTGTAACCGTCAGGACACATGGGAAATTGCGTTCGTGGTGAGGCAGGTGCCGGCTGGTTTCATGGGAGCGGGAAAAAGGGATCCAGTCTCAGAGTTGGGAGGATTTAGGTGTCCATCTTCCCACCCTCCCCCGTAACGCGCCAACGACCCAGGCCCCAAAGCGCAGGGCAGCCTCGTAACCCCTCGGAGTCGGGCAATCCCCACAGCAGGCTGCTTTCGGTGTCTGGAACCGCCGTGCTCCGGGCGGGCAGCACGACCCCGACGCCAGAGTGTGGACCTTGTTTGCTGTCTTAGGCCCCATTTGTCTCCTCTCCCCTTCCCTCCGAAGCACAGGCCAGGTCAGGAAAATTACATACTTCTTTTTCCCAGCGAATAAAGTCGCCTCGCCTCCTTTGCAGGGAAAGTTTTACAAGCCAGTGATGTCAGTGATGCAGGGAGAAGACCACACTGTTTAGATTTCTTAACTGGCTGGCTTTGAACTCGGGGTGGGAGGGGGAAAGAATCCACTCTGGCTCCCTTGGAGAACTTAGTTTTGTGGGGTCTACCAACCTCAAACGTTTTAGCCAGTTGCTGGGGTGGGAGGGGGTCATCAAAGCTCTGTCCTGTTTCTCCTTAAGGGAGAGGAAGAACCCTAGACGACTGTGGTCACACTGAGCCCAGGACAGGCAGTCCCTGGCCCCCAGCCCCAGGGGAGGACCCCTAGAACCCAGCTGGGGGCTATGCTCTCCAGATGCCATGCTCTGGCCCAGAAAAGCCTTTGAAATAAAGCCAGCGTTTCCTCCACTACTTTCAAGGATCCCCTTGGTACCTGATGTCAGGAGAACAAGCCTGTTTTCTGGACACTGCTGGGTTAGACAGGCATCCTCCCTCGTGCTCCATCACAGCCCAGGCACTGAGGCTGTCAGGCCGCGGGGCTCTGCACGTGCGGGTCCTTCTTGGGTGGGCGAGGACCCACGCACCTGTTGGCACCTTTGAGCCTGGATTCATCTGCCTACACCTAAGGCTGTGTCCACACTTGGAACATGAAGGCGGTGGAAGCTGCCCAGGGTATTCAGCCAG
Source organism: Pseudorca crassidens (assembly GCF_039906515.1). Taxonomy (NCBI): domain Eukaryota; kingdom Metazoa; phylum Chordata; class Mammalia; order Artiodactyla; family Delphinidae; genus Pseudorca; species Pseudorca crassidens. Next base: position 6,458,878 of record NC_090296.1, on the reverse strand, counting down.
GGTCAGCAGCCCTGATCAAATACTGCCTCGGCTTAGAGAACCAGCTTGCTGTCTCAGGCTGGGGGATGCACCCCGCCCTTGGTGGTACATCCAAACAACTGCCTTCTCCTCTCCACACCAGGAGGGGGGGATTCTGACTTCTCACGTCCAACGAAAGGCCCTTTTGTAGCTGTTTTGCCACCCAAAGGAGCCTGGGGTCCCAGTTTCCATGCTGTCTGAGCAGCGGCAGGCAGCTCTTCTCCCAGACCTGTCTCTCATTCAAGTGGTCCCACCTCTCCCTCCCAGGCCTCCCCTCCCACACCCACCTAGCCTCAGCACAGACTCCTCCTTCCTGAGCGCCCCCCACGCAGGGGAGCCTGCAGAGCAAAACCAGCAGACCAGGAAGACAGCCCTAAGGACACCCACTTAAAAACAAAATAAAAGGAAGCCTTGGGCTTCCCTGGTGGCGCAGTGGTTGAGAGTCTGCCTGCCGATGCAGGGGACGCGGGTTCCTGCCCCGGTCCGGGAAGATCCCACAGGCCGCGGAGCGGCTGGGCCCGTGAGCCATGGCCACGGAGCCTGCGCGTCCGGAGCCTGTTCTCCGCAGCGGGAGAGGCCACAGCAGTGAGAGGCCCGTGTACCGCAAAAAAAAAACAAAAAAACAAAAACGAAGCTTTGCCTTCTCCAAAAAGGCCTCCCTTCCCCTGAGTCCAGCTTAGGGCCTCCAAGTCCTGAACCACCCCGCCCTGCCATCTGGAGCTCCTCCCTGGGCTCAATTCCAGCAAAGCTGACACTCCTGCCCCTTAGGTCACTGGCGGCCACCTAGCAGTGCCTGGGCCAGGATGGGTCCAGATTCCGTGGGACCTGAGGTTTATACAATGCGGGCCGGTCCTCTTAACAAGAAAACAAATACCAAGCCATATCTACAACAGTGGGGACAGTGCCCAGAAGGGGCCTGGGCACTCAAGGTACCCCGAGCCTAAATTCCATCAGTCTCACAGTGCGTGCACCAGATCCTCCCAGAAGAATCTTCACAGCTTGGAGCAGAAGGAGACCCTGTTTATCCTTTAGTGTAACAGTTTTCATTTTCAGCCACCAATTTCTTCAAAGAAAACCTACTTCCAAGCCCAATATGTAACAAATGAGGAAAGTGCCTGAATAAACTTGCTTTATTCAATAAAATTAAACTTTTTGGCTTCTTTAAAAAAAAAAAAAAAAGGAAGGGAATTTAGGTGGAAAGTTGGAGTCCACCCCCTACCCTGCTGCCAGGCTCCGGAAGCTGTCGGAAACCACTGGGGCCTCCTTCTCATATTTTGGCTAAGGAATTTCAGGCCCAGAGAGGGGTAGGGTCTGCTCAAGGTCACACAGCATGCGGGCCACAGGTTTGGGGCCTGCCCCTCCCCACACTGCATCCAATAAGCTCACCTGCCTGTTACTAACCCTACCCTGGGTGGAGGTCAGCTCCTAACAAGACAGTTTTTTTGCACAGATGGCGGTAGGCACACAGACATGCCTAAGACAGGGCTGGGGTGTCCACTGTCCTGATTCCTGCACCCCACACTAGACCCCAGGGGCCATCACGGAGCTTCACCCTTAGGGTGGAAATCGGGAGCAGAAGGGGCCCGTGTCAGCCACAAAGACCCACATGAACCCCGGGTGGCCTGGGCTCCCTGGAGATGACCCGGTGAGGACCCCATGCCACCCTGCGAAGGTCACTGGCTGGAAGTCAGGAGCCTAGTTTCTAGACACAACCGTGCCACTGACTCACAGGGTGGCTGTGCAAGGCGCCTAACGTCTCTAGGACTCAGTTTCCTCGTCTACAAAATGAAAGTAATATCTGATTTACCGCCTTGGTGGGGCAGAGACAGTGGATGGGAACGTGGGATGAAATATGACCACCGGCAGCCCATGCCTCACCACAGGAAAGAGCATGACTGCCGGAGTTTACACCATGGGTTCACTGGCTGTGTGACCTTGGGCAAATGACTTAACGTCTCTGTGCTTCAGTTTCCTCTTCTGTAAAGTGAGGTTGCTAGGAGGATTAAATCAGTTAATATGTGCAAAACCCTTCAGTGACTGGCATGTTGTAAGTTCTAATAAGGATGTGTTAAATTAAAAATCCAAATATGAAAAACTCAGTCTTTCTGTCTCCTCGGTGAAAAGAGAAATCCAAGGGCGCAGGGGGTGACAGCCAGGCTGCCTTATTTATGTAACTTACTGACGTAGAGCCCACTCCAAAGAGATTCGACAGCTGCTGGTTATGCCTTAGTCAGGCACGAAAATTAGGGGGGGAAAAGCTGTCAAATGCCTAATAAAAAACTTAAGTCAACTACTAGCTATTTACTGTCAAATAAAAACCCTAATAATAATAATAATAATAATAATAATAATTGAGGCTGAATGCTGGTTAGGTTCTCTGCTTGGGAGCCCAGTGCCTTTTCCTCTCACTCTCTTGCTTTACTTTCCTTCTCCCTTCCTGCCCTACTGCTGGAAGCAGGGATCCACCTATATAAGTCACAGATAATAAGGTCCAAGACCTAAAAAGGGGAGAAAACAATGACCCTCTAGCTGACCGGTATTTCATGTCTTCTTAATTCAATACGACTTCCAACTACGACTCTGTGCTACAGTCATGTTGCGTAGCTGCTGACACTCTTTGCCATGGTTTGGACAGTTTACCAAGGTACCTGCCATCTCCTGCCTCCCTGGGAGGCCAGCAGGACAGGGACCACTCACCCCCCGTTTACAGGTGAGGAAACCAGGACTCCATGAGGGGAAATGGCTTGCCTCAAGCCGCAGGGCTGGGCAGCCTGGTGTGGCCAAAGGTCACCTGTCCCTATTCAAGATAAACGGGGTCTGGACTCAGCCCCGCCAGCAACCAGTTACACAAGCTCAGACAAGTCCCGTAATAGGCAAGAATGGGGAATCAGCAAAGAGATCCTTCCAGCTCAGGCCAGGAGGCCAGAACCCCCATGCACCCCACTGGCAGCTCTAGTATTAACAGTTAAGAATCTACAGGGACCTATTATATGCATACATTGTCTAAACCAAACCTTATAACAAGCCTGAATGGTAAGAAAGATTATCTCCATTGTACAGCAAACAGATTTGGAGAAGTGAACATTTGGCTGTAGGTCATACAAGTCACTGGCAAAACCCAAATTCCAGCCCTGGTCCATCTGAATTCACATTTTATTGCTTGCTTTTCTGCCACCTTCACCAGGAAGTATGGGCAACTGTATGAAGATGCCTGGGACTGTGCATCAAGGTTTCTGGGGGCCTGAGGCCTCCTGGCAGTATCTCCAAGTGTCATACCCGGGACAGTCTTCAAAGACCTCCTTGAATGGGGTCTAGAGATAGTGCCTGCCACCAATGGCTCCACCAGCCAGGCAGAATTAGAATACCTCTTCTCCCTCAAGGCCTCCACACCCTGTGCTATCCGAAGAAGCCAAGCAGACCTGAATCTGATTCCACTTTGCTGTGTGACCTCGGGAAAGTCCCTTAACCTCTCTGAGCCCCAGCTCAAAGTGGAATTAGAAATATCTAGATTTCAGAGTGGGGTTAATGGTATCTGTTTCAAGACTGACGTCTATTTCAAGGTGAGATAACCCAAGAAAAGCACCTGACACAGTGTGGGTGACCAAGTTGGCCCCCTCTTCCCCACAACCCACAGGCCCTGCCCAAGCTCTGAGGTCAGCCCTGCAATGCCCAGCACCCCAGCCGGAGCCCAGGGCCATGTCTAGAACACTCCATGACTCCTTGGTGCAGACAGAACTAGTAATTAGCTGTCACGATTTAATAATAAAAAAGATAATCCAGGCCCCAGCACACACGGATTTCACTAATCTTAATTTGAAGGGAAAATATAAATATATCAAATGCAAGTTTTTTAAGACAACCTGCAAGTGGGGTTTATCTCCAGTCTCCAGCACAAGCAAGCTATTTAGTTCCTCCCACTGGCCAAGCTAATATTCTTCTCTTCACACTTACTTATGTTTTACAGTCTGAAGCAAACGTTCTCAGAGCAGCACGTAAATCCTCCAGCTGAGCAGAAGCCCTTTTCTGCAACGCATTTTGTCACTGGGACCCCAAACCAAAGCTCTGGTCTGTGCCCTGCCTGCTACGTGAACCCCACGCCCTACCCGCAGACACACCCCCGGCCCTTCCCGGGTTCCCAATAAAGACATACAGAGCGGGTGGGGCCGTCACACCAAGGACCTGCCCGCCACCTCCAGCCCAGGGGGACCGGCCACGTCCTGTCACCCACTGCCTGTCTCCTGCATTTCTCCAGAAATCTGACATTTGGGGTTCTGGAGGAGGAGCAAAAAAAAAAACAACAACAACAAAAAAAAAAAACGGCAAAAGGCAAACGTGTTTCTGACAGCTGATAGCTCGCTCCTTCCGTGATAGCTTCTTTCGGTTACGGAAGGGGTGATAACATGCAAAAATAAAATACCTGTGATCGGGGGCTATAAAATAGGAATTCTAAGGAGGAATCTGGAGAGAACGGCTGAGAGAGATATCCAAAGTAAGTTTTCAAGGTTCTGACTTAGAAAAGCAAGCACCTTATGCCACCAGGCAGGGTCCACGCTCTTTTAAAAGATTTCTAGATGCTTCCACTTCTCAGTGGTCTATCCAAGGCCAGACCCTGTGCTAGGTGGGCGCTTAACACCCTCACCTCATTGAATTCTGAGCTGAAGCCAAAAAAGTAAGTGCAGACAAGGAAACTGAGGCCCAGAAAAGTAAAGTGACTTGCCTGGGTGAGCACGTAAATCCCACCCTGGCCGACTGGCAGCAGAGCCTGTGCTCCTTCAACCCCCCCCCCCCGCCCCCGGACCCTACCCCCAGGGTGACCCGCCCTCAGAGCTGTCACCATATGACAGTAATGTGACTGGAGACAGGGGAAGGAGGGGTGACACACCAGACGGGACAGTCGTCCTGAGGTTGTTTCTGATGATGGCATCCTCAGAACCCCATGGAAATTTCTCCCCGATCCCAGGGAGACCTACAGTACTAACACCAGGAGATGACGGAGCCAGGGAGAGAGCAGAGCATCCGTGAGGGAAGGGGGAGGGTGTTCATATTTGCAGTACTTGCACCGTGCACCAGGCACATGTCATTTAAACGCCATGAGTGTTGTCAGGTAGGTTCCCAGATGAGGAAGCTGCAGCTCAGAAGGTCAACTCACAATGCGAGGGGCCGGCAAGCAGCAGGGTGGGGCGCAGACTTGGGCTCTCCAGTGGAGGCCGCAAACCTGGACACCCCTATACCCCCTTCTCCTCACCCCTTCCCAGGATGCCCATCCCAGATAACAGCTCAGAGACTCATGCTCTTGGCGAAGCCTGGGCCCCACTCATCTCCCCTCCCAGGCTTTCCTCTTCCTGCTCCCCTTGATGCATGGGTCCCCCAGCTCCATCAGAACCCTCCACAGAGGCAGGGAGAATGCAGCACGAAGGGATCTTGAGAAACGTAAAGAACTCCTATTCAGGCAGACATGTATCCGATGCTTGCCCCTGAGTCAGGTCTCCAGCCAAAGCCCTCACCTCTGACCCATGCCAGCCCTCTGTCTGCAGATGCGCCTTGCACACAAGCTCCAGGGACCTCCTCCACCCGCAGCTTATGGTCAAGGAGCAGTGCCCCAGGCCTCGACCGCACACATCAAGGGCAGGGCCGCTCACACTCCGGCCGTGTCCCCCAAGCGGGACAGAGCAGCGGCCCAGATGGCCATCCTCCCACATGCTCCCACCCCCTGGATGTTCTTTCAGGTGGGGATGTCCGGGGTGGGGGAACAGCAGTAGGTGCTCAGTTGTTGGTTGAATGAATGAATGAATGAATGAATGAATATCCTCCAGGAGACAAGGCTTCAGAAACGTCCTCCTTCTACTCTCCTACTTCTCTATCATTAAAAAAAATAAAAAAGGAAGAATTAACTATTTCTTTTATACCCGTCTCCAGAATACCATCTCCAAGAAAGGGTCCAACCCTGGTGTCATGATCTACGGAATTCCCACACAGTTCTCACCCTGGGGATGCCCTTAACGGTGGAAGGGATCCCACATATTTACAGGCCAGCCCTGCCCATCAATCTCTGGAGCCCTGCCTCTAGAAGCACCTGGCAGGAGGAGAGTTGGGACCTGCCTGTCTGGACCACACTCAGATTGTGGGCTCCAGGAAAGGCGGGACCCTCACGACCACCTGGGCACCTCGCCTCAGACAGCCAAGCCAGAGGTGGAGTCCCAAGGATCAGCCCTCCCCGCCCTGACCAGCTACCGAGCGGGGCCAGCTCTGGGGACAACAGCGGAGCATGGACTGGCCGGAGCATGCCCCTGCCACGGCCGGGGAGCAGGGACAGGAGAGGCCTGGGCGAGGCCAGCGGTGCCAGCGGCCGGGGCAGCAGCTGTGTGGATTTCCGGAAGCCCGGGTGGAGAAGCGCCTGTAATTCTTAGTCCCCCTCTTAAAATATAAAGACTCAATTATCTCTGAGCAGCTTGCTTTGCACATGAATTGACACATTTATTTTACAATAAATAACTGAAAGTTATCTGTGTTTCCTTTACTGTTAATCTACACAGAGAAATAATAAACAGGGCTTGTCTACAAAAATGCAACTCCTGCAGTCCTCAGAATTCAATTAAGCTAAAATAATTAATGCTCCCACCATAGTAAATGACTATACATTGGAGCCACTGAAGTTTTGTGCTTTAATCTTTCCTTTTTATTAAAAAAAAAAAGAAAAGAAAAGTTGGTGCCAAAGTAGGGAGGGGAAAAAGCAGAAAGGGAAACTGGGAAGGAAAGAGCATGATGGGCTGTTAAAATGGAATGGTCGTCTTCAGCTGACACAGCATGGAGACTGTCTTGTGCTTTCGATTAAAATAACATTTTAAATGCTTTGAACAAACATATCTCTTTAGACTTCTAAGAGATTGTTTTACATATTTCTTCAAGAATGAAGAAATCCATTCGTCCTGTTGCTGAACAGAAAGGGCCAAGAATATCTTTCGTCACACATAGAATAAAAATACTGTAGGCCACTGCAGTATTACAACCCAAAAAAGGGGGGGATGGTGGGGGACGGGGGGACAGGGGGGTGAGGACAAAGCTGCCTTGAAGATTAACGTTTATGAAATCATAAACAAACCTACCCACAATGATCTGCAAACAAACAAACCTACCCACAATGATCTGCAGCCTCTCATTGGAAAATACCTTCAATGCGAAATGAGGATTCGGATGGGTTCTGGAGAAAGCAGGAAGAAAGCCCTTCCACTGAAACATGAATAGGGGACCGTCTCATCGGCAGAAGCCACCCTGAAAGGTCTGTGTGCACTGATGCCAGGTGTTTATACCACTGGTGAGAACTATCCCTCTAGCGTCAGACAAAGAAAAGAAACACAGACAAAAGGGGCCCAACACCTTTGTGGATCGTGGCTCTGGCCCTAAGGAAGGAGCACTCAGATCTACACGGTGCTCTGAGAAACCAGGGTTTACTTTGGCCTGAACATGTCAGACACTTTTCTCAAGGCCCTTGGCAACTTAAGAGTGTGGGAGACTTCGTGCTAGGACACCCACAAGAAGGCCAGCCGCACAGGCCAGTCTGGTTAGACAGGGTCTCCCCAGGGCCCAGCCGGTGCCTGCAGGAATCTGCACACCACCGCAGTCTCTTCACAGGAGAGAGAGTCCATTAATCCCACTGTACAGATGGGCAAAGGGAGGCCCAAGGTCACAGAGCTGCCAGGTGGTTGCCACAGAGCAGCTGGGCTTGCTGCATCAGCCTAACTGCCTGCTGGGTGATGGGGGGTTCCTGGCCATGCCCACCCATCTCACCCGTGGGAGCAGAGTGCCCCACTTCCCTCAGGCTCACCCCACAAGGACCACCCAAAGCCTCAGTCCACCCAGTCTGCTTTGGACCGAGACACGGTAGAGATGGACACACAAACTTCCAGCCAAGCAGCTGCTTGTGCGCTGCCACACCAGAAGGGACCCCCAGGAGAAAAGTTCCACTAGCAAAGCATTTGTGGAACTCTGCTCCTTTAACCCACACACCAGGCCTGCCGGGATCGTCCCTCCTGGTGACACGTGGAGAAACTGAGGCTCTGACCCTGAAGGTAGTCCAAAGTCTATCGGCAGGGTCTAAACCCTCACCTGCACGAACTCCGATAGCGTCTTGCTGCAGGACAGACTGCTGTTTCTAGGAAACACAGGCCAGCCAGGGCCCTGAGCTCAGAAGTATGAACCGGAAGCAAACACTCCGGGCTGCACGGAGCACAGGCTCCCTGCAAGAGGCTCTGGTGCGCCATGACCTTGACCCGGAGAGGACTTGATGCGTAAGCCGACCTGCCCGAGGACGCAAGCCTCTACACCTGTGCTTCAGGTGCTAAAAGCCAGCTGTCCAGATGACCGGCCAAGTGGGCATGGCAGAAGGGACGGCCAACCTCCCCCAAGGGGCACCTGCTCCAGCAAGTTCTCACAGGCCCCTCCCCAGACCTACGCCTAGGACCAGGCAACATCAGAAGGAGCCTCTTTCGACAGATGGGAAACGGAGGCCAGAGAGCAGAGGAGAAGTGAAGGCCCCACCCACACGCAACATCTCGTAAAGCCTCACAACCACCCCGACGAGATGGGTCTCATTCGCTCCACTGCGCAGATGTGGAAACTGACTTGTCCAAGTTGTGAAGAACGAATTCCACCCAAGACTATCTGCTTCCAAAGCCAGAGACTAGGCCAAGAACGCCTGCAAAGGGAGGGCCAGCTAGCCTTCCGAACGTCCATCCTGTCCTCCTAGCCGCCTACGGATCAGGCCCCACCATGGAGCCTGTGGCCAAAAGCACAGTGACCACCATCAGCCCACCGGGCCTCTCCGAGCTCCAGGCCCGTCTCCTCCCGAGGGTCACTGGACGGCAAGGGCGAGCCCACCTGTGGCCCCGTCCTGGTAGCCCCCGGGCCCTCCCAGCACCAGCACCCTCAGACAGAGGGCGAGCCCCCCCACAGTGCAAGGGGCGAGGGCAGGCCTGGGACCCGAGAGGTGGCTTCGGCAGCGGCCAGACGAGTGCAACGTTCCATACCTGCAATGTTCTCCTGCTTGGGGCAGATGCCTTTCGTGGGTGAGAGCAGGTGGTCATCTTCGTCGGGGGTGACCTGGATCCCGATCTCCACCGGCTCGGACACTTTCCTGAGCTCAGAGCGTGAGGAGGGCGGCGGGCTGCCCTTGTCCAGGCCTTTGTCATAGCAGCCACCCAGGCTGCCGCCACACTGCTTCTTCTTGTGCTCTATAAAAACCAGGATGTCCCCCAGGGGGAAGTTCATCTGACACTGTCCACAGGTGAGCAGGTCAGGGTCGGGGCCCCCCACCATCAGCCCCAGGCTGCTGGGCTCCTCTATCTCCAGACCCTCATCTTCCTCGAGGATGGTGGCCTCCACATGCTCAGGCTCTGCTGGAGAGAGAAAGGAGAAGGGGGGGGGGGGGCAGAGAAGACAAGATGGGCTTAGGCAATCACAGGCACCCAGCGCTCATTCCAACCCTTCCCCACCAAGAGGCAGGCCCCTCCGCTGCAGGATGCTAGACGTCAGCACGTCCTCCCCACAACTCCTGGAGGCGGGGGTTCGCCATCCTGCGTGCAACAGATGGGCAAACTGAGGCTCCCGGAGCAGCACTGCAGCTCCCAGAGGTTGCTGCTTAAGTGGTACTGATCTTACTGCTTTCTAGTTTATTTCCTGCCAATTCTGCCTCCCCCCCCACCACCAACTCAGCATAGGGACACACACACATGACCACCCGCATATCCACACACATCTTGGTTTCACCAGAGACTGGGCCGTCTAGAGAGGTGTCTCTCAAACTCTGCAACATCTAAGAACCACCTGGGAGCTTTGAAAACCCCCGACACCCAGGCTGCACCCCAGACCAACTACACTGAGAGCCAAACATCAATCAGTCTTTTCCTTTTTTTTTTTTGTAAGATTCCCAGGTGACTCCGATGGGCGGCCAAGGCTGAGAACCGGGAGCCAGAGCTGTCTCTCCCCGCTTAGGCTCAGGCTGCCCCCTCTCTTCCCTCCCACCTTTCATTCACGTCCTCCCCATTCATAAGAGTCCTGCTTGCATTCCTCTGCCTGAGACCTGGCTGCACACCAGGCAAGAAAACAGAAACCCAGACGGGCGTCCCAGGGCCAGTCCTTGCGAGAGAAAGGAACCCACGGGCTCAGAAAGCAACAAGTGAGCGTTGGTTCAAAAAGAAATATTGAAAGAAAAAAAAAAGAAAAATGCAGGGAAGAGACGCTGGGAGTTGGCTGGCTGAAAGCGGGAGCCGGCTTTCCTGCCAGACACTCTGCTCCCGGTCAGCCTTCCATTGCTTTGTAGATTTCCCGACACTCACCAACTCCCCACTGTCCTTTTTTGTTTGTTGGTTTTATTGTCACTCCCAGAAAAAAGAAAAGAAAAAAAAATAATTCTTCAGACTACAAAAGCATTTCTTGGCAGAGGACGAACCACACTTTCAACGGGCTGTACGTTTTCATATTTCTTTAGCAGCCGATATATCTCCTTTCATTCTTTTTTGTAGGGGGCACGGGACCCAACTATTTTGAAGCTAATAAATGCCTCAAAACGCAGCAACCCCCTCAGGGAAAACTGGGAGACACGGCAGCCGAAACTGTCATAAATAAGGGACGCGGACAGTGAGGTTGCATCCTTCCTCGGGGTCTGAGCAAATTCGGGGTGGAATTTTTCGAGAGCAAATGTCAGTCGTCATGTAGATAGCACAAGCGGCAGGGTCTTCAGAGAAGCAAGAGGGCGGCCAGAGGTCTGAAACCCGAGGAGGCAGGTACATTTTCTGTTGTACGGTATTTAGGAAAGGATAATGAAAACCACAGAACACAGGGAAGAAATGGAATGGGGGAAAACACATTCCGTGGCAGTGAAGTTATTGACGGGTCAGAGCCAAAGAACAGACAATTTAAGGAAAAAATTCTGTGGCATCTTCCATCCTACATATAAATCACTGCTCTGTATTTTCTGAATACAAGCTTCTCCAGGGCCTGTGAGAGTCCATGTATAAGACCGGATAGACGGCACATGTAACATGTATGAACTAGGCATGCACGGGTCAGTGCACAGGTATTGCTGAGAAGGGAAGTGACAATTTGAGATCCCGCCTGTGCTTATAGAAAAGCAGACAGAACCCTCGATGAATTACACGTAGAAACGCACTGGAAATGTGACCGCACAGAAACACTCCGCAGATGAGGAAATCCGAAATCTCTCGTCTGCATACCTCTAACAAAAAGAACCTATAAGATATGAGAAACAGTGCACAAAGGCAGCCCCAGAAACCACTAATTACACTTTAAAAAGAAATCGGGGTTTATTTTAAAAAGAGTTGGAAGACAATGCTACATGATTCATTTACCAATTTATTTTATGAAAAGACGCTTTGCTATGGTTAAAATGTAATCACAACCCTCACGCCGAACAGTGGTTCTAGGGGGCACTGGGTTCCAGGTTCCTGCGAACGGTTTGCCAGAATGTAAAAGGTAATTATTCAGTGCCTCTTTCCCCTTTAATGATCTAACATTGAGCAATACTGTTTATATTGAAAAGCTCGCACCTTTAATTACCAATTACATATACATAATTTCAGAGCCAAAGGAGAGGGCTGTGAAAACAGTTCTTTAGAAATATAAGGATGTATTGTAGGCCATTTCTAGAAAAGGAACTCTAATAAATGGGGGGAGAATGTCAAAATATTGTTTTGTTAAAAAGAGAGAGAGAGAGAGGCACAAAGGAAATGCGCTAAAATGCAAAAGAAAAAGGACAAAATGAAATTGAGAATTCAAATGAAACAGGGGTGAGTTCTGTGGAGGTACCCGGGCCCTCCTGAGCGGGCCTGGCAGCCGGCTGCCTCCATAAGGGCATTTGATAAAAATAAACAAAGACAACAGCTCATCCATCCAAATCCCAACTTGATCATCCTTTCTGAGGATGGGGAGGTGTTTTCTGCCGTCTAATTTCATCTTTGGTTTCCTTGTTTTGGTTTTGCTTGGTTTTGCTTTTCATTAACTTTTTCAGCCAAGTCCGTCCATCCGTACTCCTGGTGGGAGTTTTGGGAAGAAGCATGAATATCTCCTCTCTGTTGGGAGGTTTTAAGCTACATAATTTCAATTTTCTTTTCTCTTTTAAAAGAAACACAGACGAATTTAAAAATGAGCAAAGGTCACCTGTTCATAAGTATCCCTCCCTCGCCCCTCCGTCTTTTGCTAAGGACTCTGTACCAGTACTTTTTCCTTTTTCTCCTTTTTTTTTTGTTTTGCTGTTTTGGGTAACATCTGGTATTCTTTCCTTTATTTGGCGGCCTCTGCCTTTTCACTTTCCTCACGCAGCAAGCCCTTGTGAGCCCCAGTAATTGAGTTTGAAAATAGCCGAAGCCGTTCACTGGGCTGCAGGTCTAATTTCTCCCTCCAGCCAACCAGCCTGAGCAGCCAGGCGCTGCTGGCGTCCCATCCTGCAGACGGCTCTGAACTCGGGTCTCCAGACCCCGGGTCCAGCTCACTGCCTCCTCCAAGGGCGTGCAGGAGAAAAAGAAACACAAAAAAATCCCCTTCCCCCCCTCCCCACTTGCAGTGCTGAAAGTAAAACTCCTTAGGATGACAGGGGTTTTCACCCAACTCCAATAATGGGGTTCCCTCTGCCCAGCCCCTGGCACGGGGAGCTCTGGGCTTTGACTCTTCAGGAGGCGCTTCCCAGGAAGGCAGCGACGTCACCCAGAACCCCAAAACTGTCAAATTTCTAGGCCAGAGCAGGTGGACCAAGACAGCTTGCTGAATCTCATGTTCAAGGCCTTCGGAGACACCCCCAAAGGGCTGTGGTTTCACTTCCGCTGGCAGGCGGATACCGAGCTGGGCGTGTGGGGTGCATGTGTGTGCGTGTGTGTGTCTGTGTGTGTGTCCCTTCTTAGAACCCTGTCCCTCACAGAAGAAATAAAAGGAGAAAGAACCACTTGCCCAAGCTCAGAGGAGGGCAAAGTGAGATGGGCCTGGCCCCCACCCCAGAACCTTCCTTCCTCTGACCTGTGGGCACCTCGATGGAGCCCACACAGCCTCAGAGAACCCGGCCCCTGCTGGGACAGGCACCCAGCGATGAGAAAGCACCAGAAAAGTGAAAAGCCACATACAAACGAAACAGCCTTTCAAATTCCCAGACCCTACAAACCAGTCCCTCAGGCTGCCCTGTCCGGCAAACTTCTTCAAAAAAAGAAGGCGAAGATGAGGTCTTTCCCGCGAGAGGATTTTTGCTTTCACGCAAAGCTCCCCGAGTGTCAGGCAGCCCTGGAAAATACTGCTGCCCTCACTAGTACGAGCTGAATAAAGCAGAGGGATCGCTAAAATGTTTGACTCATTAGGAGGAAAAATGAATGAATGCAGCAGACGACCTGTTTAAACGTCAGGTATCAGATTGGGGTGGGTCCTGAAATGTGACGTCCGAAAGCACATGGACAAACGTGTATTCACACACACACACTTATACATTTGTTGTAATTTTCCTTTACAACAAAACCACATTTAATTCACAAGGCGAGGCCTCCTCCCAGCTGATAAATGCATTCAGAAGCAATGAAATCAGGGTTCGCAGATAATAATGGACGTTGTTGTTAAGTGGACGAGGAAGCACTTGGTCCTAAGACTCGCTCCCCCATGCTTGGCTGGGAAGGAATGTGGGCAGAAGACAGATGGAAAGACATCATTAACACCGGCCCAGCCAAGCAGCCCACAGGCCCCCGGCAGCTGCAAAGGCCTAGCGAGCCTTACCTGGTCAGTGACTGCCCTACACACACGCTGGGCTCCAAGGGCCCCGCCCACCCTGGGTCTCCCCTAACAACTGCCCCTGCACCTGCCCTTCGGGGAATTCCAGCCAAGGGGCGGGCCTCTGTCCCCAGAGCACAGCGTGTGTGCCCTGCTGCACACACAGCGCACAGGCCCGTGTCCCCTTACCCCTGCACTGATTCAAATCCAGATCGCTGTCCTTAATGGCTAAGCCACAGACCAGGAGACACCTACATAGAGTTATGGATTCAGTGATGGGGGCGTGGGTGGATAGGGGAAGGATGTGGGGAGGAGGGGTGCCAGGCTCTCAAAATCTTGGGCCACCAACGTCACAGCCGCCATCCTATTTGCACGAGTGTTTACAAGAAACGTTGAGCACCCATCCGCCTGCCGGAGCCCTGCCTCTGGAGACGTTACACCTGCTTCCTACGAAGACGGAGCCTTTGCCAGCCGGCCCGTGCTCACCAGTAATCTGCAAAAGGATCTTTTCACTCTCCTCCCCGCGAACAGTCAGGGAGGGGCCAAGACCCCAGGCGACACCTAAACGCCACTAAAACGCGAACTCGACGGAGCACAACACTTTCTGAGCTTCCATCAATGTTTAATTTATTGGCTCCAAGAGAAAATAACAACCGTGTGTGGCGGGGGGAGGGGTGGATGGGAGAGAGAAGGAATCAATTCTTGGTGGAGAAAATAATCTATGACTAGATGACGCTTAAAGGCTCGACAAGACATTTATGAAGTTCTCCGCACAGAGGGAATCGCGCAGCGCCCGGCAGAGGAGTCGCAGATAAGCGGGGAGCCTCAGCTGAGCCAGGCAGTGTCCCGAGGACGTTCCTCGAGGGGCCAAGAAGGGTCAGGACGCAGCCGGGTCCCTGCCTCCCGTCTGCCCACCCAACTCCCGCCTCCAAGCAAGGACCCGACCCGGGGGGGTGCAGCCAGGCTGGTGAGAGACGGGTTCCGCAGAGAGATGAGCTCTCTCTTCCCGGACCACCTGCCCTCCAGGGAGAAGGGCTGAGGACTCCAGCCTGTTCCAGGTGTCACCCAGACCCCGAGCCTCCTTGAGACCCTCAAAGGCCACCTCCCCAGCGCCCTCAAATCCGCTGCAGGGACGGGCACACACCAGGGCCGGCCACCACCCCTCAAGGCCCCATCTGCTCCATGCCAGACACAGCACACGCCTCAAAATGAAATGTTCAAGATTTCTGACATCTGGGCAGAGAGAAGGATGCCAGGGCACAACCTTATCTGTAACGTGGATTTCCCTTCCCGTGAAAATGACCCAGGGTCTGGCTGACCGGGCCCATCATGGGGAAGGCTTGGCCTGCATTTCAGGAAGGCGGGGATTCCTGATCCGAGGAGAGGTTTGGGGTGCAGGAAGAACCCAGCCGGTAGACTCCAGGTGGGGAGTTCTGAGGGTGTGAGGGGCACCCCCATATACATACACATATTGTCCTCCATGCCCCCGGCCTGGTTTCAGAATACTTTAGCGTGTTAAAATCAGCTCGCTGCAACACACCCTAACTTGCTCCATGGACTCAGTCCAACCTCTCCCCCCTCCCCCACTGCATCCACCTCTCCAGATCCCGCAAAACTGAGCTCCGGAGGCCGGGTCTCACACAGTCAAAAGCAGGAAAAAGAGCCCATTAAGGAGAGCAGCGTTCAGGTGTATTCACAGAGCCCGTCCACTACTAAAAGGTTACTAAGAAAGAAGTCAAGTCCATGAGACCAAAGAATGGAGTGACCTATGATTTGAGAAATAAAATAGTTCTTTAAAGAAAAGAAAAAAAAAAAGGAAAGGTACAGAAATACTTCTAAACACATTCAGAAGATCCCAGAAAATTGCAAACGCCTTAAATCTTCAGAGACACGACAGAGCTCACAACGATGCGACGTAAAAGCATTCTTCGGGGCCCAACGAAGAGATTTGTTTTATGTAACGCTGTGCTTTTTCAAAGGTGCTCAGCAGAAGAAAAGGGCCATCATACAGGACGCTGAGCTACAAGCCCTTAACTGGAGGAGAGTCTCTGAGGCCGACAGCAAACTAGCAAGAGTGGAAGCTGCTTTCAGCATCTCGTTTCCAAGGGAGAAATTTAAACGTGATCCTCCACCAATTTTTTAATTCTCAGCAGGGCATCCATTTCTGAGGTGCACGTTCATCACAGTAACATTGGCATTCAGCTTCCTTGAGTCATTTTCGTGTGTTGTTTTAGCACTGAAGTTGTTAGAACGTTCTCAAGTGTATTTGCATTTCAGCAGTTCAATTGAAGGGGGTCATAAAAAAGTTGTGTGAAACAGAGGATTTTTTTTTTTTTTTTTTACTTTGAAGTTACCTAATTTTGTGTGGTCTGGGATTTCATTACAGTACCAGAGCTCAGTCTGTCTGATTCAACACCCAAGCAGATGATCAGCTGCCTCGGAAAAAGAAATAAAGAATGAATTTCTTGAATTTCAGCAACTACACAAAAGACTTGCATATGTCAAAATGCCGGACGAGAGTCCCCGTGAATGTAGCACCATTAATCAAAGCGCAATCTGGTGTCACTTTTGCCAGTAAAAACGATGCTGTTCCCCTCACCCCACTCGCAGGCTCGTGCAGAAGACACACGAAGTGTGTCCCTCTGCTTTTCATGTGTCTCCAAATAGCCTGCTCTCGGCACTTTTTATACTCGCCTGGGGAAAACTACTGCTCCAGGGAGGAGGTCAACAAATGGCTTTTCTTGGGGAGGGGACGACAGCTCGGGTAGATCTCACTGAGGTTTGGCTCTCTGGGAAGGAAGGAAGATGTGTGGGATTGGGAGCAGGGGGTGGGGAAAAGGACACACAGGCCCCCAGGCCCAAGCGTGTGAGTAAATAGAGCTGGAAAGTGACAAAGCCATGCTCAGAGCAGCCGGGTGACACATTCATCCCTGGTCTTCTGATGTGCCCTCTCCCCATGAAAAAAATACCCCAGCGGGCCCACAGCTAACACCACCTGCAGATGCTTGGCCGGCATCAACAACTTGACCGTGGGCATGGTCCCCAAGGAGCATTTACTGTCCCTTGTCCTCCCAGATGTGACAACAGCATTCAACTTAGTCCAAAGTCCCTGGAGAGTTTCAGCTAACGGTAAGACCTAACTGGACAGCCAGAAGGTCCTTCCTTAAGCCATAGGAGATGGAGGAGATAGTCCCCAAAGGTCAAGGACCCCATCTTTACCCTCCCCCATATAATATTTTTCTTCACACATTGTGGTATCTGTAGTCTGTGTTTAGTTACAGCTTGTGAAACTCCCCCAAGTTCCAAGGCAAAGGACTGGGGATTTCTGAAATGAATTTTTTTAACGGTTCTCTGCAGGCCAGAGGCAACTGTCCCAGCCCAAGGCTTCGAGGTGACAGTGACGCCTCGTCTCTGAGTCGTCAAATGAGCTCGCTGCCACAATATGCTTACAGCAGGCTCGATTCAGACATTAAATGAAGTCGAGAAATCATCAGATAAATTGCTGGCCCTCTGTACTGGAGAGTGAAGGCTCTTGCTCTGCCTGATGACAGCGCTAGGCTTTTGTCTGACCTAATTTATTTCTCTTTCAGGTTAGAATAAAGCACTCCTTTCCTGTCGCCACGTTACCTCTTCTGCCCATATATTGAACTCAAGCAGAAGACTCTGGGTTAACTGTGCTGTCTGCAGATTTCTTTTTTTTTTTTTTTTTTTGCGGTACGCGGGCCTCTTACTGTTGTGGCGTCTCTCCCGTTGCGGAGCACAGGCTCCGGACGCGCAGGCTCAGCGGCCATGGCTCACGGGCCCAGCCGCTCCGCGGCATGTGGGATCTTCCCGGACCGGGGCACGAACCCGTGTCCCCTGCATCGGCAGGCAGACCCTCAACCACTGCGCCACCTGGGAAGCCCTCTGCAGATTTCTTGAACTTGGAGAAGAAGACATTATAGATCCACAAATTCCGTGATCAAAAGCACACATATTCCCCAGCACGAAATTACACGGTTAGGGGAGAAATCGTGTCATTAAAAGCCATCCATTAAGGGCACCGTTTGGGGTGAAAGGTATTAGCAACGCTGGGTCTAGCAAGCACATACTCCTTCCAGACAAAGTTTTACACATTATTCGAGTTGGCATTTTATCTCTTTGGGGAATGGTGCTAGTTCACTTAGTACAGTGGGAACGTTACCTAATAAATGGAATTGAGGATCCAAGTGTTATAAAATCTGAGCTGAAAAGATTTCCACTCATCAAGCTGTTTGAGACGCATGACTCCCCAGAGCAGTGGCAGATCCCCAGGTCTGTGACATGCAACACAGGAATGGACAAAACGAGGTTCACCCTTCGCAGACCCCCTCACCCCATCAGGCATGCCTCAACGACCTAACGCAATTCAGAAAGTCGAGACCGCAGACTAACCGGAGGAAACACGCCCATTCAAAGCTAACAATTGTAACTGTTTAAAAAAAAAATTAAAAAAAGAAAATTGTCCCCATCTGCCTAGTGAGGGCTTGTAAATCAATGCCGACGGCTCGAAAATAGACTTCTCAAACTTATATTCTCATTTTGTCCTGCTCGACTCTCTGCAGGAAAATCAATATTACAACTTCACACTTAGGACATTTTTGCAGCAACGTAAACTGCTTTCGCGGCTGATGGAAGCCGGGTCCCGGCCCCTCGCAGCGACGGCTGCACGCATGACACGGGCACCGAGCTCCCCCTAGCTGCCAAGAGGCGCCAGACGCTGCTGGGCGTTGCAGCCTTGCCATCAACTAAAAGCCAATTCAACTGAAAGTTTATTTTGGAAAGTATTTTATCACAACAAGCAACGGAGAATGCAAAGCGATCGGAGAAAGGAGATGAAAAGGAAAAAGAGAAGGCGGGTGCAAGCCGTGTTCTAAGCCCAAAGACAGTGCCAACAGCTCGATTCTGATAAGGCGCTAGAAACCAGTGCCCTCTACAGCGGGAAACTGATCGATTGCTTTGCGCGCTCCCATCTCACCTGAGACAGATGCTAATTACTGTCCGGGGCACCCAAAATTGGCCTCCCCTTTGGTCAATGAGACCCATCTGGCCCCGCACAGTGGTCAGCAAAGCATCACATCCCAGCATCTGACTCAGCCTCCCTCCATGTTCCTAAGGCCGCCTTCACCAAAGCAACTGCGTTCACTCCAGCACTTGAGAAATGACTCGTTTTCTGTTACGAAATATTTTGAAGGCCAGACAAAAATCGCCAAGGCCAAAGCACAGAGAGCCACCTCCCACCCTCAGAAAAAAAGGAAATATGCCCCCGTGCATAATTTTCAGGGAGGGAAAGACTACCCTTTAAAAATATTATGGGTTGTTAAAATATGCTCATGGCTATTTTTTCTCTCAGGTGTGAATTACAAATGAATAAAGTCCGCCTGGCATAACACCTTGGATGAACACATTTCTATTCTCCCTTAGAATCAGAGCAGCTGACTTATATCACACTTCTAATGATATGGGGTTCCCTTCTGTGCAGAAGGGAGACAAACTTCACTCCCCCCACCAACTACCAAAAAAAAAGAGGGACCCAGGTCTTATGAAATTTATCAGAGGCCCAATTTTGAAAGATATGTGGACACCTGGAGATATACTCTACCCTGGGAAGTTAAGATAATTGTAAGCACAGCGGCCTTCAAAACACACAGCCACAGCAAAGCCTAATTTAAAAGGCAACCATGGAATTAACACACCCTAACTTCCGTGTCAAATCTGGGGTCTCTAGTAGTTCTGCAAAATCGTGAATTCATACGGAAAATTACTAACCTTCCAAGGAAACCTGTTGGTGGGTTGTCGAAAAAAATCACCTTCGCTGGGTCTGTGTAATCTACCCTGGCCTTCTTATTTCCTTCGGGAAGCCTCAGAGCTCCTGCATGGCCTGGGGTTCATCTGCCTCCCCACTCACCCGGCCTGGCACAGTGGGCTCATGGCCCTTCCCTCTGCCTGGCCAGTCACTGGTCCTCATCCTACCCTGTCCACTACTGTCACTGTGTTGTTTTGTGTTTGTTTTTCTTGAAAGCTGTGTCTGTCCTCCGGTTTTAAAAGCCATATCCATCTGGGTCAAACATTTTGAAACAAACCAGAAGCCTCAGTCTTCATCCCCAGCTGTCTCCCACTCTCTCTTTTCTACCTCACTCCTCTTCTCACTGGCCCTGTCTGTAAATTTAACTAGCTCATTATGGAGCCCTTCTCCCACTTGCCAACCCCCCTGCAAGATGATCGATGCTGTTTGTGTGCTCTTCTGTTTCTCAAACCATCAGTTATACTAAGTTGCATCATCTCTAAAGAACCTGAGGCCGGCGGGCTGCCACCCAACTGAAGATGCACCACGTTTTAGGCTGTTTCTTTCACATTTGAACTAAAATGTGGACACCGGATCGGGGCTGCGGCAGCACTCATTTTGCTGGCCAGGGCTCCAGAGCACACGAGACCCACAACTCCTGCATCGTTGTGGAAAGGCACACTTGCACAGGCCCTACAGCCGAAACTGCATCCAATTCTTGCTTTTCCCCTGCCTGCACTCCCACCTTCCGGGTGACATAGGACAGACAGAAAAGCCAGCTGCTTTTGGATAATAAATAGCCTTGTCTGAAAACTGGTTGGACCACTCTCCCTGCTTAAACCCCTGCATATGCCCTGGGCTCCGTGCACTCCAGGAAGGCAGGTGGGATATCCTTTGCCCCCTGGTCTCCTCCCCACCTCTCCTTCCCTGCCACTGCTCCAGGGTCAGCCGGCTTTCCCCAGCACTGCTCTGAGCAAGACTGAAACAGCCGTGAAACAAATGAAGGATGGAAGGATGTTGCACTAGGCACCCCTCGCCCCCCATGCCCAGCTGCCGCCAGTCCTCCTGGCCAGGGCTTGCTCCTGAGGTCCCAGGAACACCAGAGAGGAGAGAGCAAAAGCAAAGCGAACCTACCTGCTTCTTTCCCCCTTTACACACAACTGCAAACACTCCTGGCTCCTTCGCTGCTGCCAGCTTGGCAATGCACCCCAGACAACTCCCCCTTCCCGGACTCCCCCCCCCCAACTTCCCCCTCCTCAAAAACAACCCTTGCAATTATACAGAGGCTCTGTGGGGCAAATTGCCTCCTGGAGAAATTAGGCGTCTGCAAGTACAGACATTCTAACAGCCACTCCACCATCTAAACGGGGGAGGGGGGTAGAATAAGCGATTGCTAAAGGATTGGTAAAGGACGAAATGTCAACTGGCGATGAGGACCTTGATCAAACCAGGTTCAAATATGGTCGCAAAACATTTTGTTTTAAATGCAACCAGCGAGTCTCCTTTGATGTTACAATGATGAAAAATAGAAGTCCTCTTCCCTCCCTCCAGAAAGGTATCCCTCTCCCAAGGCAAGCCCACTTTAATATCTATTCCCTTCCCCCCAAAATAATAATAAATCCACAAATTCTTACTAATGTATCTGCTGTAACAAAGGAGAGATGGCAGCAGCAAATGCTCCGAGCAGATGGCGCCTATGCTGAGTTTTCAGGGGAGGGGAGAACCCCTTTATATATTTATTTATTTATTTAAATTTTTTTAAATATAACATAAATATTCGGCTCTCGGCCGCCCCGCAGCCGGTCCTCGGCGGCGGCTGGGCGCGCAGCCCTTCTCCAGCTCCGCGCCGGCAGCCCGGCCCCAGCCTGACGAGGTGCTCCAAGGACTGCAGGAACACAACCTGCCCGCTGTTTCGATGGCACCCAGAGGACGTTTTATTTCTATTGCAGTTTCAAAAAAATTAAAAAAAAAAAAAAAAAGCAAAGGCGACCCAGGCACCGCGAGAGAAAGGACCGCGGGGAAAGGTTTGCGCGCCGCGGAGCAGCGGCCCCGCGGGCTGCGGCGGGCGGGGAGCGCTGCGAGCCGACCTTCCGGGGGTGCAAGCGTGCAGGCAGCCGGGCGAGCTCCCCTGCAAACCCCGTACCTGGCCCGCTCCCGCACGCTTCTTCCCTTTGCTAAATAAACCCGACTGCGGCGCTGGAAGCTGCTGCGTCTCTGCCCCGCTGCCTGACTTTGCCCGCCCCGCCACTTGCTTGAAATCCACACGATTTCAGCCGGTGGATTTCCACTGCGACCTGCCTTGTTTATTTAGATAGGGGAGATGAAAGATCCGAGATAGGAAGATGGGTGAGAGATTGATAGATCTCTTTCCTTTTTTCTTTTTTTCTTCCCCCCCTCCACTATTGTACAAGCACATCCCACTCCTAGCTAACAACGCTTTTTTTCCCCCCGTGGCGGGGATTTTTCACAAGCCCCCGATGCCCCCACCTTCTTTTGGAGTGGGGGAAAGAAGACAAGATCATCCCAGGAGACAGACGGAGGTGGGGAAATGGGGGTTGGGGTGCAGGAGCCCGGCAAACAGCCACGCAGCTGGATTCTTTTGCAAATAGCAAGAGGAGGGGAGAGAAAGGCGGCTGCGGAATCCTAGGACCGGCGTGGCAGGCGCCCTGCCCGGCCGGGTGCAGCGCCTGGGGGACTCGGAGCCGGCGGCCGCCCCTCGCCCCGCATCTCCCCCAGGCCCGAGCGCACCCCGCTCTCCTCCGCCCGCGCCGTCAGCGCGGACCCACGCGCTAGCCAACTTTTCCCCACTTCCCGGCTCCCCTCCCCCTCCGCTCCCCCAGCCCCCTCCCCCTCCTCTCCAAACCCCGCCACCAGCGCCGCCGCCGCCACACACGCCGCTCGGAGGGGCGAGCGTCCAGCCGGGATCCGCGCGCACACACACACCTCCTCCAGCCCGCGCGCCCCCTCCCCGGCCCGGAGCCCGCTCCGCAGGCCCCCGAGCCCGAGGCGCGTCTGAGTGCGCAGAGCCCGGACTCTCCGGGCTGCAAAGAAACTTTCCCAAGGCCCCCCGCCCCCTACCATGCTCTGGGCCGACGCTGCTGCCTCTGCGAGCCCGCGGGCCTCCCCGGCGCCCGGCCCGGCTGCGCCTGGCTCGGTGTCCCCAGCCCCGGGCGCCCGGAGCCCCATCCTCCGGCCCCTCGCGCGCACGCCGCAGACACTTACGGGTGATGAGCTCCCTCTGGGACAAGTGCTGCGGGTTGCCCTGTTTGCGGCGGGACATTGCCCCGGCATCTATTCTGGCATCGCCCGGAGAGCTGCACCGATGGGGGGAGCCGGGGGAGGGGTCCGAGCCGCCGCCGCTGCCGCCGCGCCGCGCCGCTGCCGCCGCCGCCGCTGCCGCCGCCGCCGCCGCGCCTCCTCTGCCCGGGTTGGTGTTTTGGTTTTTTTTTTTTTCCTTCCCCTCTTGCCCTCTCTTCCTCCTCTTCTTCTTCTTTATTTTGCGCTTTCTTCTATGCTGTTTTTTGTTTTGTTTGCAAAAAAAAGAAAAAGAGAAGGAAAAAGGAAAACCTCTCGATCTAAAATAGGAGAAAGGCAAAAAAAAAAAAAATCTGCTCTTGCTTGTCGCGGACTGGCTGGTTTCTTCAAAAATATATTCTTTTCAAGGAAAAAAAAATTGCTTACACTTCTTCAAACTGCTTGGCCTCCTGGACTTGCAAATGTCTTCTTGAACTTAAACCGGATTTTGCACCGGCTCCTGACACTTTCTTTCAGGGTCTGGTAGGTGGAAAGCGCACTTCTACCAGGAGGGGGAAAAAGGAAAAAAAAAATGCAAACAAATAAAAAATAGAAGAAAAAGAAAAGAAAAAAAAGCAAAGAAAACTTGGGGACTTGTCTCGTACCCCCTCACCCCGCCCCCTCCAGAAACCCAAAGCAATGTAAAACTGCCCCGGTTCGGTTGTTTCTGGGTTTTCTGCGGGCTGCCTGTTTTTTTCTCGGAGACTGACCCTTCCGAGGCTCTGGGGGGACTCCAGGAGCGGCTCCTTCCCAGTTCACCTGGCAGGCTGGCGCCGGCCGGAGAGGCTGCCGGGTCCCCGCGAGCGCTCCCCAGCGCTCCCCTGGCGCCGCGGGCCCGAGGGGAGCTGGGCCGAGGGGCGGCTCGCCCAGTGCGCCTGGGTCGGTGCGGGCGCGGACTGGGAGCTATAGATTGCAACGTGAAGATGGCGGAGTCCGGGTTCTCTGGGAGCTCTCGGTCTCTCTATGGCTGGGGCTGCCTCTGTACAATGGGATAAAATTCAAGTTCAAGTGCGGACGTGACGTTTAATCTGCACTAGAGACAAAAAGACCCAGAGAGTCGGAGCACTGGGGGCGACTAGCGGTGGCTTTTTAACATTGTACCCTGTAAGAGAACAAGAAAGCGCACACACACACACACACACACTCACACACTCACACACACTCACACACATATTCGCCCGTGCGCACACCCGCAGTCCAGGCCGGCCACACGTGCAGCGTTTTAGAGCGCTCCTCTCCTCCCCTTGCACTGCCAGCGCAAAACGCCTGGGGGAGGGGGGGGGAGGGAGGACGCTGGGCAGGATATTTTTAAATAAAAGAAAATCCTCCATCCCTCCTCCCCTCCAGGGAGCTGGACCCCGAGAGAAGAGGGGCGGAGTGCGCTGTGCGTGGAAGTAAGTTGAATCAACGCAAGTCCCCACCCACTCATCCGAAAGCTCTTGGCGGGGGGGGGGGGGGGGGGGGGCGTGGGGATGGCTGTGAAAGAGGGTTGGGGTCGACACGGGGACTGGAGGCAGATGGTCAATTGCTTCATGTCCCTAGAAAAGTACCTTGGTTGTTTTCACTTTTGTTTTATCGAGGGGTCGGGGTTAAACTTCCAAAAAGTGTCTCCATATAAATCCTGATATTCCAAACTCGGCGAGAGCGGAGCGGACAAAATAAAAGATGCTAAGAGCAGAGAATTAAGGGCACATTTGGGGGAGGGGAAACGTGAGACCTTGTCTGAGTCGCATTCCGGAAGGAATGTTCACCCCAATCTGTGCGCTCCCTCCACCTCATCCCATTAACTCCTTGCGGTGTACACGGACACCCCGGCCCCAACGTCGAGATCTGTGGGAAGCGTGGGGGTGAAGGGCAGGGCTGCTCCACGTGGGAGAGGTTCTCGTACCTGCTGACCCAGAAATAGGTGTGGCCGGATCTCTGGACCCACTCGTGTGGGTGACCCCCTCAGGTCCCCCAGTTCCCTCCCACCCCCTGACAATTACTGCAGCCTGGAAGTAACGCCCCCCTCCCCCAGGGCTCCTCCGCCCAGGGCAGGACTGGAAATCGCCCGTCAGACCGGGAAGGACACAGCTGCCTTGTCAGCCGTTTGATCTGCAGCCGGCGAGGACAAGAGGAGTTGTGGGCGCCTGTCCGTGGCCCGGGGACAAGGCCAGGCCGCAGTCCGCGTGGACCTCCACCCCCACTCCAACCTCCTCGTCCCTCCCCAGGCCGCAGCCAACTTCATCTATTTCGCGACTTGCCCTCCCGGCTGGGCGTGCCACGCGGCCGGCCCCCTCACCGTTCCCAGGGCATCTCGGGTCTGGGCCGGGAGGCGGCGAGGGCGGGTCCGGGCCTGGCTCCCGACTGGGCTTCGCGGGCGAGCCCAGCTGCACCCACCCCACCCCGCCCCCAGGCCGGGCCCTGGCGGCCTCACCGGAGCGAAAGGCTGGGCCGTGACGCCTCCGGGAGCGCCGCCTCCCTCAGGGCCTTTTCCTCTGGGGAGGATACGGGGGTGGGGGCGTTCGCCCCCAAGGTCGTGGGTCGGGCGACGGCACCAACAACTTAACAGAGCGCAGCGCCCATTGGCGAGGACAGAAAAACCTCTCAGCCCAAGCCACCCCCACCTAAAAACTAATAACAATAAAATGTGCCCTAGCGTGCAGCTCTGCGGACCGGGCGGCAGGGTCGGCGGACGAGCGGGTGGAGACTGGGCGGAGGGGGCGGCGTGGGGGGCGAAGGGGCGCGGGGGGCGAGCCAGTCCGCACTAGCTACCCACCCGGGGCTGCGCGCTGCAGCCCATCACCCACCACCTACACCCCACCTCCACGTGGTCCAAAGTCTGGAAGCACCTCCTCCCATGCAGCCCTACCACGAAAATCTTTCCAGGAAAGTGGCCTAAGTAAGAAAAAAATGCCCACACGCACCTTAAATAAACTTCTTTAAGAAAACCATAAACCGGCCATCCCAACTTGCCCACATTCTTAAATTTGGGAGAGCTCTCTGAGCACTGGTGGTGTGAAGTCCAGAGAGGGACAGTGCTTTGCCCAAGGTCACACAGCGCACGGGGGCAGGTCTGGACTCAAATCGCCGCGGCTGGCCTGCCTCTCCGCGCCGCCGGCGCTTCGGCGCCCGAAATCCCAGCACGCGACCCTCACCCTCCCGGGGCCGATTACAAGGATGGGGGACCCGGTCTGTGGCCTGGGGGAATGGGGCAGCCCCCTCCTAGGAAGGAGGCCCCTCCGCGGACTGTGCAGGGTGCCCGGGGGCCCCGGCTGCAGCTGCCTAATCGCGCGCGCTCGGGCGGCTGGGTCCAGGGATGGGGCACCCCCGCCCCACCCCCAGCAGGAAGTAGCGGGCAGGGGGCGGCGCGGGCCGCGACTGACCCGGGGAGCACTTCCTCATTGGCCCCACGCTGCCCCGACGGCGGGAAGAGGGACGCGCGGGCGGGCCGGCGCAGGGCTGGACACGCCGCAGCCCGCCGGCGCGCTCCACCTCGCGGCGGCCAGGGAGAGGCTGCCCTGCCCCTGCCCAGCCCTGTGCTGGCCCCTTCGCCCTCCTCCCCCTCCTCCTACTTCTCCTCCTCTCGGGAGAGGCGGCCGGGCGCACGCAGCGAGCGATCCCAGCTGCCGCTCCAGTCTCCTTTTTTTCCCTCTGCCCGTCTGGCACGGGCATCATTAGCGCTGAAAGCTGTTAATGTCTGGTCTCACAGCTCCCCCTTTAGTCTTGCTATGCTCCCTGTCTCGCGTTCCAAGTAGGATCAATAGCTGCCTCTCCGCCGACCTTGACCTCTCCCTCGACCCCGCCCGGCTACGGCAGCTGGCCCCCAGTTTCCCCACTCTCTCGATGCCCAGACAACAGGCGGGCGGAGCGAAAGTGGGGTGGCGGAGCTCGGGTCACAGCCCCGTCCCTGCCCCGTCCCTACCCCGTCCTCAGGACCCCTGGCAGGCAGGGGATCCAAGACCCTTCTGAGAAGGTTACTACACACACACACACACACACACACACACACACACACACACACACCCCACTCCCTGACCTACCAAGCCTTTGTTTAGAGTAAAAGTCACTCCCATCCCCAAAATGGGGGGGTGGGGGGGGAGGCAGGTGCTTAACATATGAAAATATAAATGGGAAATTGCAAGTACAAATGTGGTCCTAAAGTAATACCACAATCCTTCCGACTCTTTTCTTCAGAACGTGCTGTAGACCTACTGTGTGCTCCGCCCAGAGCTGGGGCTTTGTGCAGACTGCAATCAGACAGAAAGAAATGCCACATTTTCTGCACCATCTTTCAAAAAAAAAGGAGAGGTCAGAAAGCTTTTTGAACTCACAAATATTTCTAGCTTCACAGTGCGTTCCAGCAGATAATCCTTAATATTTTTCAGTTTCTTTAAATTTCTTTATTGAGGACTAGTTCGGAAATCATAAATCATTTATCAAATCAGAGCGTCTTTTTACTAACCTTGTGTGGGGCTCTGATTCCCAGTGTGTGCTGCGTGGACCACGCCATGCAATGGGGGCAGATTAAACAGTCACGTGACCCCCTAGCCGAGCTTCTTGTTTAAAATTTTTTGAACGATTCTCAGTGCTTAACTCTTAGCTAAGGTGGGGCTCTATTCGAGATTCTGCAATGTTATCTTTGCCTTCTGAGCTGTTATATTTTATATTATGTCTTTACAGAAAATTGGAACGAATCGAGATGTGTAGTGTCAGTAAAAATGGGAACTCAATATTTCTGCAGAAAGAAAATCGTCGTTTCATTTGTTTGTTTGGTTTTTAAACACGGATCCACCCTCTAAAATGTAGTCAGATAACTTTGTAGCAATATAAAAACTCAACAACATATCTTATCAAATTACCTTGGGCTTCATTTCTGATGCTTTAAAAAAGAAAAAAATCCAGGCAAAGAGAAGGCAGATCTTTTCGTATTCACAGGTGTAGGGCAAACTCAGAGGCAAACTGTGTCTGCTGATTTCTATTCCTTGGAGTCTATAAACGCTATTGACTGCGAAGATGAGGATAAATAAAACACATCGATCTGATCAGTGGATTGACTTGTTTTAACTTTCGAAGAAACTGCAATGGAAGTCCTATGCAAGTCATATTTGTGTACATATTAATAAGGTTCCCAAGATGGCCTTTATCTCCTTCTTTACTGTTCCAGAATCTCTAGGAGCTATCAAATCCCAAAGCCTAAAAAGACAAAAGAGGCATTTTAAGCTTCCTGGCGTATCTTCTAGAATTATTTTATGTCATTTCTGAAAATTACAGCCAATTTCTAGGAGCCATAGCTCTCAATTAAGGCTTTGCTAGATTTGGAGAAGTTTTTTGCATTGTCACCTTACAGCAGAGACAGGCCCACAAAACTTGCCTTCCAACAAGTGTGAGGTTGATTCTTTCCATGCACTGAATTTAGCAACATTGCTTTTGTTAAAACATGGCTTAATTTGCACCTTATTTGTTTCTGCAGTAATACCTGGGCTTGATACAGTGGTAGATTTCGGACTACGGGAAGCACGGAAGCTCTAGGAAATTGAGGCATCCCTGCCTGCAGGCTTTATAGCTGCAGCCTGCAAGGGGTTAAACCAAAGTCACTGTTCCTGATTCATGTATTATTTTCCTTAAAAAATACTTACCCAGCTCTCCGTATATGAAAAAGACTTACGCCCACATTGAATGTTCCTAGCTCTGTCCCTGTCATCAGAAATGATATTGAATGGCTCAGTACTAGGGGATCTGGAACTATTTCTACAGCTTTCTCACCTCATTTGGAATTTTCTTGCCTTGCTAATTTTAATTCTTTAGTTGAGTCATCAATTCAAATTTGGTAGGGATTGGCATCACCCAGTTGGTCGACTTGGTAGAAACATTGTTCACGAAGATGATCAAACCGCACCAATCCCACCCCCTCCCCACATACACAGAGATCAGAGTGGCTGTGGGGAGTGTGGTGTGTGAGTGTGTGTGTGTGTGTGTGTGTGTGTGTGTGTGTGTGCTGTACAAAAAGGGTCTCTCTGCTGCTTTCCGTCCTGTCACCAAGTCTCCAAATTGTATATCTGAAAATGCAAAACGCACACACAGACACCAGTTTGAATTCAGTGGGCTAGTGACCGTCAATCTACCCTATTTAGAGCACAGACAGGGAAGAGAAAGAGAGTTAAAATGGTTCATTTGGGGAAAGAACTGGGATTCAGAAGGGAATTTTCTGTTCCAACTCTGGCTGTCAGCGGCTGTCGTCAGACCTGGCGCTACAATGAGGTGTCTTGGTGATAAGAAACGGGGAGGCGCCGAGGAGGGAGGCAATAATGATCACCTTCTTAACAAGGGTTTTATGAAGCTGTGAGGATTAATTAGTTTGTATCCTTAAGCAGTTTGAGAAAGAGGAAGTTTCAGTAAATGCAAAGCTGGAGTTGTAGACATCTCTGACTCAGTTGCGAGCTCTGCGCCCCTCCCCCCTCCCCCCACCCAACAATGTAGGTTCTGAATGCTCCTGTCTGTGCTGTGATGCTCTACAAAGGAAGCGGTGAAAAAGGGAAGTAAGGGGGAAGCACTCAATTAGGGAGGAGCAGAGGAGAGAGAGGCATGAGTCAGGCGAGCATCCCTCTGAAAGGCAAAGGCACCGTTAATGAGGATGCTGCAAGGGGTCACTTACCAAAAAAATAAAACTGAAAACCGGCCAACACCTTGTTTTCAGATATGCCTTCCAGAGCTGGAAAAGACAAGGGAATCTGGGAGAGCTCATCGGCTGTTTCATAGTTTTAGAAAGACCCACAGTACGCTTTCAAGTGAATTCAACAAAGGTAGTTTGTATCCTAGAAAACACTTAAGGGCCATTCCCTCTATTCAATAGCGGAGCGTTAAGGTTGCAAACTGACAAATAAACAACCTCTACAACACAAAGTTTGAACTGCAGGTGCATTATTGGAGGTGGAATAATATATCTACAGTACGTGGAAGTTATCAAAGTTCTCCCATTGTGCGCATTCTAAAACATTGCATCTGCTTGAAGACGCAATTTACGGGGCTCAACTTACAAGGCAGACAATTTGCTGCAACAAAAGATAATTAATGCTGTAGAGGGAAGATTGAGACGCTGGATTGCTGTGCATCCTGGTATTAGTTTAAGCTGGGTCCTTTAAAAACATGGTTTCAGTGTGATTTTAAGCCTTTGGAATCGTTGAAACAACAATGGCTTCTAAAATATGGATGTGGCAAATAATGTTTCCGGTTTGAACTTGCAACAAAGCCCCTCTCTCTCTCTGTCTCTCTCTCTCTCTGTCTCTCTTTCTCTCCCATATGTGTCCTGAAATGGAACACTGCACAGGAGCAAAGACACCCACCTTTGACCTGTGTCCAACGGTCCACCGTCTACGCAGGGCGGATCTATGGTCGATTTTTCACATCTGAATTCGGACTTCCAGATTCCAACCCATGCATTCATCAACTGTTGAGATTTAGCACAGGCGCCTGCAGTTTCATTATTTGTATCTGATTAACAGGAACAATTAGAGAACTGAAGAGTGAGGACGCCTGTTTGGGGACCGCTTCGGTATTGTACCCAGACCACACATTCCAGCTGGGAAGGAACACAGTAATGGAGAAAGCAGTAGTGGATTTAACGCTCGGCATCGTGTTTGGGGAATCGAATTGTTGATGTTTCTGGCAAGAACTCATACTCCAACTGAAATCTATCAAACACCTTAATTAGCTCTGGGTACCTAAAGGCACCCAACCCAGAAGCAAGTTGGAAATCCAGGAGAACACAAGGGCAGGAGCTGCACAAGGGTGGCCGGGGACTCCCTGAGTTCCCCCCAGGGTCCTGTGGCCTCAGTTTCAGGACCAGGATGTACGGGCCGTGGTGCGAAGAGAGCCCCGACTCTCACCACGGCGGCCATGGAATACAAAATGGAGGATGTTTGGATGGTTTGACGGGTGTCAGCTAATGGGATGGGAAGAAGCCACGGTGACACGAAGCCGTTGCCGATGGTAACTGAAGTCTTTTCCTTCAGCCAACCATTCCACATGGACCTCAGCACAAATTATTGTTTTCAATTACCACCTGTGTATTCCTTCCCATGCAACTTATTGATGTAAAATTATAGCTACACCGGTATAAATAAGTTATGCTGCAGTTGTAAAATGGAAGAATTTTGTTGTAGCAATTATGTTCAGCAAGATGACAAAATAAATTTCCAGAGCTGTGCCTGCAGCAACCTGGGGAATTTAAACCTCATAATTTCCATTCATTTCAGATAATTTGGAGTAATTTCTATATGTAATAACTTTGTAATGAAAAACACAGCAGTACTGAAGTGATTTCGCTCAGTTGTTTTTTTTTTTCTCCTATGGTATACATGGCACAAAATAAATGATAAAAATAATATTTCCTTTTTATATGTGTGTGTGTTGAGTAATTCCTTCGGCAAAAAATCGTAAACTAATACCCAGACTAAATCTCTGTCCACAAAATGAAAAATAAATTGAGTTAAAGAAAGTGAAAAAGTATGAAAGGCTTTGGATGTTTTATTGTGACTTTATTGAATTGTCTTATTCTCAGGTTCCTTCTGATCTCTAAGGGTTACACTTCCCAAGTAAGGGAAGGCAGGCCTGCCCCCAGATTCCCAAGGGGGGCCGCAGGGAGACCCCCAAATCTGGAATATCCGGGCCAGGTAGCGATTTCTTCCCCAGAAACTGTAAGGAAAGGCAGTCTCCTCCTGAGATCAGCTGGGATGTTCTGAGTTGCCGCTTCTCATCAAGGTCTTTAACAGAAACTTTCTCTGCGACTGGAAATGACTTATTAGGCTGGGCAGTGGTCACGGAGGGCCTCCTTTAATTAAAGACATGTGAGGTGGCGCTGCTTCCCTGCCTGCCCCAGTGCCCTGCCCGACCTCTGACAGTGACACCCGCCACGGATGTACACAGCCCCCAAACGCCCCGTGTGATCCAGCGGAAGCCCCCACTGCGTTGTTGGAGGTGACAAGGATTACAGCAGCTGCATTACTCCCAGTGCCGTGCAATTAGCCTCCAGGGCCCATCAAGGGTTTCCTCCAGAATGAAAAATGGAGGCTGGATCTGGTTGAGTCATCTACCCCCTAAACCCTCCCTGCCAGGAGGGAAGGCCAGACCACTTGTCAGCTCCCGAGAGGGCTGCCGACTGCCTCCTACTAGAGTTTCTCCCCCTGCCCTGCACGATCCTGCCACTGCGTGCAGCCAGGGGCGCAGACCTGGGGTCTCGGACTGTGTACCAGGTGCCCACTGGCTGGGTGCTCTGGGGAGAGGGGGGAGGGCCTTCATTCTCAGCTCGGTGACCTCCCTTGTCAGATGGGGCTCCAGAGCCCCTGTGGGCTACTGGTTGAGCGGAGGTAAGTGCTGGCCCAGTCCCTGGCACGTAGCAGTCACCCCGTAAGCATCGCTGTGACTCATCCTTTCAACAATGCACGCTGATGGGTGCCTGCCGTGTGCCAAGCACGCTGAGGTCCAAAGACTGCTGTGTGGTTCCTCGTTCAGACAGGCCTGAATTTGCCACACCACCCCCGCTCCGAGGACCACGTGGTAAAGCAGACACAGTTACAGGACTGCAGTAGTTGTAACCTAGCCCACCAAAGGGTCTCGTGGCCATGCATTCTAAGTGCTATAGGAGCGAAGGAGTAGGAGGCAGGGGTCCTGAACAGAGTACAGAATTTTCCCCAGACCCTCAAGGCCTGCTAGGTCAGAGAGAGACTCGGGCGGTTTATCTTATCTAATCCTGGGAAGAGAAGGACCTTCATCCCCAGGAAGCCCAAGGCCACTCGTGAAGGGGCCGGGCCAGAATCACCACCAGGTTTGTCTCGGGTACAGCCGTGCCACCCGCCTCTGCCCAGATTGGACGCCCAGACGTCCTGCAAGGCAGCAGCAGGTGACTGGAGGTACCACTGGGTGTGGAACTAAGTCAGCAAAGCAAAGTGAGTGCAGGACTGGAACCCAAGAAGAAAGAGAAAATTTAAAGAGAAGCAAGGATGGGGTTAGGAGAGGATGTTTTCTTCCACTGGGGACAGCAAGATCCAGGAAAGCACGACCATGGCTCTGAAGCCACGTAATCTAGAAATGGGATGAAGGAGCAAAAATAAAGAAGGTCTGGATGTGCTGAGTCTCAGAGATGGCTCAACAGAAGAAAGGGGCTTGAAGTCCAGCCAGAGGGAGTGGGGGTAGACAGAGGGGTCTTCTGGTTAAATTTCAGAATAGACAAATACTAATACTGGTACAGACTGTTACAGAGTGCAGAGCCCGGTCGCCACCCAGACTTGAGTTTCTCCTTCCAGCAACCTTGTGAGACGTGCAGGGCGGGGCACAAGCATCTTGATCCACACCTCCGAGAGGCACAGGTGTTGAGCCCCTGCTGTCCCCACTGTTTGCTGGGAAACCTCAGGAGAGCTGCTCCCCTTCCCAGCATCCCAGGTCCTCCTATGTTATGTCCCAGACTCTCAGCAAGGATTCCATCAGATAATCTATTTGAAAGCCCAGATCACGGGGCCTGACACATAGTAGGAATTTAATAAATTATAGATATTATTCTTTTCATGGAGCCTTACGCTGAGATCAAGAGGAAATTCACATCCAACCCAATCTATGGTATACACTTGAGCCCTTCATTTCAGGAGTGAAAAGAATAATTCTCCCTGGATTTCATTCGTGAGCGTATTTAACTAATGTCGGTGAAGCGCCTACTGTGTGTCAGGGACCAGGCTAACCTCTGGCCAGACCCAGAGGTTAACCTTATCTTTAACAGCAAGCAGGCTACAGCACATCACTGGACTCTGAGCTCCTCAAAGCAGATGGCAGAGTCTGTCTTTTCTCCTCCGCCCGTGACGGGCATATAATAGGTTATCAATGAACAAGACAGCAAGATGTCCATACAAGACTTAATAGGTCTGCACGGGGGCCCTGAAAAAGCCAAGCCTGCAGAAATAAGACCGAGAAGACACCCTTTGGTGTGTACGCGGGAGTCATCTCAGAGATGGGGAGCAGAGCCTCACCATTTCCTTCTCTCAATCTCCAAATTCCCCGTAGTCAACATTTATGGCTTGTATAATCAGCCACAAGAAATTAAAAAGGGTTGTGGCCACAGTACTTTGTGTTAGCAGAGAGGGGGGAGATAAACTAACCACCTATGAAAAAAAGACTGGAAGGAGATACAGAAATAATGACCACTATTGTGTTAGAATTATGGGATTAGAGTGTCTTTTTAAAAAAACTTAATTTTCCAAATCTTCTAAAATGTCGTAGAAGATTTGCCATACATTTTTAATAAAGTTTTGCAAAAGCATCATAGGAGCAGTCCCTGGGCTCTGAAGAGCTCTGTGGGCTCATCTGGCCTTAAGTCGCAGTGGTTGGCGGACACTGTCCTGACACAGGGACCGTCCTGGGGGCAGGGGCCACTGCGAGACGAGGTTGGATGGGATCCTTTTTAAGAAGTTCCCTCATTTTTTTCCCTTCATTCCCTTCTGTTTGGAGGCCTCCATCACCGGAAACTGCACGTCGGGTAAGACTCTCAGAAGTCCAAAGGGGCAGGTGTTAAATGCCCCCTCTCCCCACCTGCTGGGGACACCAAGGAGCTGGCATCCTTCCCTTCCCCCTCTGCCATCAGCATCAGGGAGCCGCCTGGCCGGGCTCTGTGCAGGGTACGTGCTAAGTGGGGGTCGTTTTAGACACGCACGATAAAGAATGTCCTCTCGAAGCTTCCCCCTCTTTCCCACCTTCTGTCATCCCGGGAGATAATTCATTTATGCAGCTTTCACAGAAGACTGACATTTTCGACTTTTTTAACAGAATAAATTTATAAGGTAAATTAGGGGGTGGGAGCCCTAGTGTCCTAGGCAGATTCAAACCGGTAATTACAGAGGGCCTAATTATGTATTCACCACGGAGCCTTCTGGAACAGGGAAGGCTACAGGGTGGCTCTTGTTCCTCCTGCAGAGGACATTCTCCCCTGGAAACTTCACAGCCAGCGTGTGAGACGCTTTTTCTTCCAGCCCGAGCTATTGCGGGGAAGTGTGCTCCCGTCAGCGACACCCAAGCCCTGGTATTTGCAGAGAAAATCCTGACCCTAGTCAGAGTGCCCAGATTTTCCCCAGCAGCTGTGAGGTCAAGTCTTTTTCAGATCAAGGGGGCCTGACTTGGATAAAATAAAAGTTATTTTTTAAACCACAATTTTTTCGTTTTTTGTTTTAATATTTATTTATTTGGTCGCTCCGGGTCTTAGTTGCGGCTCGAGGGCTCTTTTGTTGCAGCATACCAGCTCCTTAGTTGTGGCATGCACGTGGGATCTAGTTCCCTGACGGGATCGAACCTGGGCCCCCTGCCCTGGGAGCACAGAGTCCTAACCACTGCGCCACCAGGGAAGTCCTACCACAGTTTTTAAAAAATCTTGCTCTGCCACATCTTCCCCGAATTCCACTTAGAATTCTAGATCTACATCTACCAGCCTATGGTATCAAAATTATCATCAGAGCTATCTTCCGTGCTTGGCTGGGGGCTCCTTGGGAGCCGAAACTGTGTCTTTTCCTTCTCCATCTCATCAGAACTCGGCTTGGGAGGCTGGCCTCTCTATAGTTGCTTAATGAACGAATGAACAGCCAGCAAAAGTGCACAATGACCCTCAGAAGGGAAGGACCCTGGTCCTCAGCAGAGTGGTGAGCTGGGTAAACGGCAGCCTTTCTCACACAGCCCAGCGCACTCAAGGTTCGCATGTGTCCGCTCATCTTAAGCGCTGAGCCCTCCTCTCTGTGGCCAGCTCTGCCTCATTTTCCAGTGCCCTCTCTGCTCCCCAGGTGTCTAATCATTCACTTGGTAAATACGGGTTGTGCTCTGCTGTGGGTTGAATTGTGTCTCCCCCCCCAAAAAATATGTTGAAATCCTAACCCCTGTACCTGTGAATGTAACCTTATTTGGGAGCAGTCTTTGTAGATATCATTAGTCAAGGTGACCTTACACTGGATTAGGGTGAACCCTTAATCCAATATGACTTGAGTCCTTATAAGAAAAGGAGGGGACACGCAGAGAGAAACACAGAGAGGGCGGCCATGTGTCCACGGAGACAAAGACTAGCCCAGCAGCCACCTGAAACTAGAGAGGCAAGGAAGCATCCTAGGGCTTCCCTGGTGGCACGGTGGTTGAGAGTCCGCCTGCCCGTGCAGGGGACACGGGTTCGTGCCCCGGTCCGGGAAGATCCCACAGGCCGCGGAGCAGCTGGGCCCGTGAGCCATGGCCGCTGAGCCTGTGGGTCCGGAGCCTGTGCTCCGCAACGGGAGAGGCCACAACAGTGAGAGGCCCGCGTACCACAAAAAAAAAAAAAAAAGGAAGCATCCTCCCCTAGACCTTCAGAGGGGGTGTGGCCCTGCCGACACCTTGATCTCAGACTTCAGGCCTCCAGAACTGTGAGACGATACATGTCTGTTGTTTTAAGTCTCCCAGTTCATGATGCTTTTGTTACGGCAGCTCTAGGAAGCGGATACGCGCTCCTGCCATGTGCAAAGCATGAGCGAGGCACGGGAAACAGAGCTGGACCACGCAGATGAGGGCGCTGCTCTCAGGCGGCTCAGAGGCTGCAGGCCTTTTCTTGAAGGCCGTGAAACGCTGTGAGAAGCTTCCCAAGAGTTTCACATTTGCAAAGAGAATGTTGACAAGAACTGTCAGTCCTCCTTGTCACCCTAAAAAGAGCAGTGATGACTGGACTAGAAACACCCCGATGCCAAGACGGTGGCGGGTCCCTCCCTCCACCCTGAAGCCCCACTCATACACCCACGCTGCCCTCTCGTCCTCTCTTGGTACTTGCACAAACTTCAGACTCCAGTTATAATGGCAGAACTTGGGGAAAAGCAGAACTTCAGCGAGGAGATTCTGGGATGGGAGGGCTTCCCATCGGCCCTCAGATCACACGCCCCCCAGTAAGCTCACACCCAGCATGGATACAAGGTTGACTCTAAAATGCGCCGCCACCTCTGAAACTCTGCAGCCGCTTGAGGTGTTAGCTTGGTGTGTGGTTGGGTTTCGTTTTCATTTTGGGGTTTAATAAACAAAGAATAAAAAGCAAGAGACAACAAAGAACAGCCCACTTCGTAGCGGTGGTAGCCAACGACCATGCAGGACTAAGGAAATGGAACTGGATAAAAGTTGGGTCCCTGGAGTTTTACTGAAAACCCCTTGGGGTGAAGTAGAAGACCCACTGCTTTCTCCCCCCCCCCCCCCCCCCCCGCCGAATCATCCAGTCAAACAAACGCAGCCCTGCTCCTACATGTGCCAGAGAGGAAAGACAACTTTTTACCTTTCTCCCCCACGGACCCTCTTAAGAAAGGTCCAGCCTGGGCAGGACTGGCTCCGGATGGCTCTACCAGTTTCTGGCCTGTGTGTACAGCTGCTGGGGAGCCGGATGGAGAGTTCACACTTCTGAGAAGTGCTGGGTTCACACCCAGACGCAGGCATCTGCAACTTTGACCAGACGCAGGGATGAATGGCAAGTGGATATTACTTAGCCAATGCAGGGACTCTCTTCCTGTTAGGCTGTGAGGGAGTGGAGAAATGGGGATGGGCTTCCAGACGTGGTCTGGAACGGACATGGTCTGTACCCCTACTATGTGCCAGGCCTAGTACACATAGTAGGGGTACAGCTGACATCTACAGTTGAACAGTTGACACCTACTCTTCCAACACACGCACGCTGTCAGGTACATATCAGTATATCGCATTTTACAGGAGAGAAAAACCAAGTTACATAGCCAGCCCCGTGCTGCACAGCCAGAAGCAGCAGTTAGGATTCCAAGTGTGGTAGTGCGGGTACCATTCATTTCTATATCCTCACATTAGGTTTAGGCAGGCTGTGCTGCAGAAACAAAATAATCTCTAACAGGAAGAGTTTGACACGAGAAAGGCACACAGTTTTCCTGATGTCCTATACTTTGCATGTTAGCGGCCCTCCTGCCCCTCTAGCCACTCCAGGTGGCCTCCAGGGCCATCGCGGCTGAAGAAGGACATCAAAGAGGCCACTGGCTCTTAACTGCCACAGCCAGAAGTGACACACATCACTTCTACTCACAGCCCATTGGCCAGAGCTAGTCACGTGACCCAGCATAACTGCAAGGGAGGCTGAGAAATGTGGACCAGCACCTGGGATATTGGAAGTCTGTGCCTGTTGCCACCATATCCAGAAACAGCACTTACTTGAATAAACGGGCAAATGGGCCTTAACTGGAAATTTCTCTACCAGTCAGTTTGGGGAGCAGAAGCATGGCTCCATGACAGTAATAACCTGATTAATAGCCTGATTTGTTACATAACTGTACTTAGGATTCTTACTCTGAGCTTTTTTTTTTTTCCCCATCTTCTGATATTTACTCATGGCACTGTTTCTCTATCCATCTCTCACCAGGCTTGCCCCCATCACATGGAAGAAGGGAGGACCTTCAAGGCAACACAGAGATCTTAATCTAGAAGACTTTATTCCTCATTGTGCAACTTGCCACTGAGAGCAAACAAACCTACAGGATGTAGAGGTGACCAGTCAGCTCCTCAGAGAAAAGAGGATAATGGATGGAGCCCCTCTGGTCCAGAAATGTGTCCATTTGACATGACAGTCAAAAAGACTTTGAAACTCTGGAAGGTGTGAAGTAGGTGTGTGGGATGATGTAAAACACCCAGGCTTCACTTCAAAACCCTCAAAATAGTGTTTGATGGATGGATTTAGATCAGAGAACTTTTAGGCTGGGAGGAGTCAAGAGATGATGCTGTCCACCTACCTCAGGGGGAGTCTGAGGCTGCGGGAAGGGGCCCATGCCCAGAGGGAGAGCCCGAGCCTGGAGGGTGGGCCCCCCTGGCCCCGGCTCCCGGGCCGTGGCTGCAGCCCCAGATTCCCCAAATGCCCTTTTGATCTGTCAGTCAACAAATGTGAAATGAGCTGTTAAGAAACCACAGGACTTTGTCACCATTAGGCCTGACAAAGGCTTGGAAGAGCTCACAAATGCCAGTCACCTAGGATGACAGCTGGTGACAGGAAAATGGCGGGCGTGATGGGAACCTTCCATTGTCAGGGAAGGAAAGGGGCGACTCAACACGGGGCTTCCCTCCCTCCAGGCCATCTTCTCCCAGTCTCTCCGCAGCACTGGGTGCCACCCATGCCGTGCTTGAGGTCAGACTGGCCAGACCTCACCTCAAACAAGGTGTCTCCCTTCAGGAAGGCCACCAGGTCCTCAGGACCTAAAGAGACTGACTCAGGAGGGACAAGGGTGTCGGGGGGCAGCAAAGAGCACCACCCAGGCCACATGGGACCTCACTGAGGCCTGGCGGGGTCCCGGTCAGGATAGGGGCCTCTCCCAGGGGTCTTGCCTTGAAACACAGGCCACCCAGAGCTGAGTCTCACCACTCTGCCATGTCCTCGTGGGTCGGGAGGCCCAGCACCCCTCCAAGTGGGAAATAGAACCCTCCAAACTGCCAGGGACTCATTGTCTGGATGGGTCAGAATGGACAAGCTCCCCCAGGGAACACTGAGAGCTAAAGGAACCCCGGGATGAGTGGTTTAGTCCCAGCTGGTGACAGGGGGAAACTGAGGCCCACTGAAACCTCATCTCCAGTCGGGCCACCTCCTCGCTGCAAACCAAGCACGGCCTCCCTGCCTGAACCCGTTCCGTCTGCCTGGGGGGCTCTGGCCTGGCTCCTGCAGCAGGTGACAGGCGGCAGCTCATCATTCAGGGCCCCATCCTGGAAGCCAGTCCCCCTCGGCCCACCTTGCTTAGGCGCTCGCTCTGTCCTCCTGCTTCCACAGCAATTAGCCCTGCTCCAGAAGCAGCAACCCCTCCCAGGCTTCAAGGGTTCTCCCTCATCCCCTCACCCAGACGGTGAGTAACTGCGGGCAGAGACCAGGGCTCACTCAACCGTGTGTTACCGGCCTCCCCCCACTCCCACAAAGGAGGCTCCCAGGGTTAATGCACGGAGCAGCGAGGGGAGAGGTAGCAGGTGAAGCAGAGGATGAGGGTGCAAAGACGCTGATGGGGGAGGGGCAGGATGATGAGGCTGGACCAGTGAGTGACCCACGGAAGTGCTGCCCTTGCCGGGACCTGCTTCCTCACCAGAATGCAAAACCCAACGCATTGCATGATCTCAACTAAGAAAAAGAAACGTATAAAAGAAAATAGTTTATGATATTTTTAATAAAAGGAAAAGAAGGCAAGGAACAGAGAGAAAAGAAGAAAGGGAGGGTGGGATTAAAAAGGCAGGAAGAAGGAAAGAAAGAAAAAAAGAAGAGAGAGAGAAAGAATGAAGGATGGGAAGGTGGGAAGAAGGGGGAGAAGGAGAAGGAAGGGACAGGAGGGCGGGAAGGGGCCGAGAGAGGGAGGCAAAGACAGACTAGAAGATGCGCCAGGCTAATTTCACTGAACTTGATCCTCAGGGGCCCCTGGAGGGGTCTAGGCAGAAGTGGGGCACTGGAGGATTTGGTGCCACACAGGGCCCCCTGGAGTTAGCCTGGAGCAAGGGTCATGCCTCAGTTCTCCCCACGGCTCACCGCTTAGCTCAGGCAACCAGGTGTAAACCACTCAACTCGCCCGCAGCAGGTCCTGCGATGGGCTAGCATGGATGCAAGACATGCTCTGAGTTGTTATCTGTGCAGCCAGCCAGGAGGCATTCTCCTCTGGCTTCTGGAAAAAAAAAAAAAAAAAAAAAAAAACCTCACTTCTTTTTTACATCATCTCAAAAAATCATTTCCTGAGCCCCTACTATGTGTAAAGGCTCCTGAAGTGAAGGACAAGGTTTGCTGGGTAGGGACCAAACCGAATCCAAATCAGAGCTCTGATATTGCCTTGCAGGGTGACCTTGGGCAAGATACTTCACCCCCAGCACCTCAGTTTGCTCATCTGTAGCGGGAGTCATAGCAGGACCTCAGGTCCCCTGAGAACTCACTGAGATAACGCAGTCAAAAGTACCAAGCTGAGCATCTGGGTATGGAAGGTTCCCGATACAAGTAAATGGGATCCAGATAAATGACCAATACCAAGCAGAATGAAGCAAGTTCTAAGGAGATGAAGATGGGGGACGTTGTGCAAAAACAAAGGCAAGATAACTTGACTAGGCAGATCAGGGAAGGCTTCCCAGAGGTGGAGGCCTTTTGCCTCCCTTTCAAGGCTCAGCCGAGCATCACTTCCTCCAGGAAGACTTCTGTGACTGCTCAGCTGGGTCAGGTCCCCCTGCAGAGCTTCCACCAGCCCTGGGCTTCATCCATCACACTGCATCCTTCCCTGGGCTGTAAATTTCTATAGATCCATTGCTGCTGCCAAACTGCCCGGGGCAGAGGTTGTGTCTCCTTCACGCCCGAGTCCACAGAGTCTCACATGAAAGACACATCCTAAGTACAGAGTAAATGGCTCCTATATTCTGGGCTGTAATTAAAACATGCTGTGATTTTCCCCCATCTCCCCCAGGTACCACCCCATTTCTCCAAGAAGAGAAGATTCTTGAAAGAAGTTGTGTACACTTACTCAGTTGAATTACTCTCTCCCATTCCCTCTGGAAGCCACTCCATCAGGTTTGGCTCAGCCAGCTCCAGCCAGCTGCTCTTGTCAAGGTCACCACTGTCCTCCATGTTGCTAAACCCAGTGGTCAGAGCTCAGTCCGCACTCTACCAGACCCATCTGCAGCCTATAGTCCAGCTGACCACTCCCTCCTCTTCAATGGGCTCACAGGAGGCCATATGCCCCTGCTTTTCTTTAACCCCATCTCACTAGTCAGCAGTCTCTTTTCTGGCCCCTCTTCATCTCTCGACCTCTGGACATAGCACAGCCCCAGGGCTCATGCCTTGGCCTTTTCCTCAATTTACACTCACCTGTTTGGTGACACCAACCTGTCAAGTCCTTTAAAAGCTATCTACATGCCAATGACTCCCAAATTTATATTGCCATCTCCTGAACTCTCACTCCATCTACCCAATGCCCTGCTGACCTCCTCACGGGGTGCCTGATAATCGCCTCACCCGTAAGCCCTCCAAAACAGTCCTGAACTTCCTCCCCCAATTTACCCCTCCCACAATATTCCCTAACTGGGAAGATAGTCATAGCTCAGGCTAAAGTCCAGAGAGTCCACCCTGACCTTTCTCTTTCTTCCACGCCTGACATCCAATCCGTCAGTACATCTTACTAGTTCTACCTTAAAAGTCTTTCCAGACGTGACCATTTCTTACCACCTCCACTGCCACCTCCCTGGACCAAGAACCTTCTGTCTGGGCTTTCCCTCTCCATCCTTGAGTCTGTTCCCAATAGCCAGTCTGACCATTTGAAACATAAGTCAGACCACCACAATATTCTACTCTAAACCCTCAATCACTCAGAGTAAAAGCCAAAGACCCTACAATGGCCTGGGTGGTCTTAGGTGGTCTGGGCTCCATCACCTCGCTGACCTCATCTCCATCACCTCTCTGACCTCATCTCCATCACCTCTCTGACCTCATCTCCATCACCTCTCTGACCTCATCTCCATCACCTCTCTGACCTCATCTCCATCACCTCTCTGACCTCATCTCCATCACCTCTCTGACCTCATCTCCATCACCTCTCTGACCTCATCTCCATCACCTCTCTGACCTCATCTCCATCACCTCTCTGACCTCATCTCCATCACCTCTCTGACCTCATCTCCATCACCTCGCTGACCTCATCTCCATCACCTCTCTGACCTCATCTCCATCACCTCTCTGACCTCATCTCCATCACCTCTCTGACCTCATCTCCATCACCTCTCTGACCTCATCTCCATCACCTCTCTGACCTCATCTCCATCACCTCTCTGACCTCATCTCCATCACCTCTCTGACCTCATCTCCATCACCTCTCTGACCTCATCTCCATCACCTCTCTGACCTC
Source organism: Pseudorca crassidens (assembly GCF_039906515.1). NCBI lineage: Eukaryota > Metazoa > Chordata > Mammalia > Artiodactyla > Delphinidae > Pseudorca > Pseudorca crassidens. The sequence continues at coordinate 6,416,155 of NC_090296.1, read as the reverse complement.
ATCTCCATCACCTCTCTGACCTCATCTCCATCACCTCTCTGACCTCATCTCCATCACCTCTCTGACCTCATCTCCATCACCTCTCTGACCTCATCTCCATCACCTCTCTGACCTCATCTCCATCACCTCTCTGACCTCATCTCCATCACCTCTCTGACCTCACCTCCATCACCTCTCTGACCTCATCTCCATCACCTCTCTGACCTCATCTCCATCACCTCGCTGACCTCATCTCCATCACCTCTCTGACCTCATCTCCATCACCTCTCTGACCTCATCTCCATCACCTCTCTGACCTCATCTCCATCACCTCTCTGACCTCATCTCCATCACCTCGCTGACCTCATCTCCATCACCTCTCTGACCTCATCTCCATCACCTCTCTGACCTCATCTCCATCACCTCTCTGACCTCATCTCCATCACCTCTCTGACCTCATCTCCATCACCTCTCTGACCTCATCTCCATCACCTCTCTGACCTCATCTCCATCACCTCTCTGACCTCATCTCCATCACCTCTCTGACCTCATCTCCATCACCTCTCTGACCTCATCTCCATCACCTCTCTGACCTCATCTCCATCACCTCGCTGACCTCATCTCCATCACCTCTCTGACCTCATCTCCATCACCTCTCTGACCTCATCTCCATCACCTCTCTGACCTCATCTCCATCACCTCGCTGACCTCATCTCCATCACCTCTCTGACCTCATCTCCATCACCTCTCTGACCTCATCTCCATCACCTCTCTGACCTCATCTCCATCACCTCTCTGACCTCATCTCCATCACCTCTCTGACCTCATCTCCATCACCTCTCTGACCTCATCTCCATCACCTCTCTGACCTCATCTCCATCACCTCTCTGACCTCATCTCCATCACCTCGCTGACCTCATCTCCATCACCTCTCTGACCTCATCTCCATCACCTCTCTGACCTCATCTCCATCACCTCTCTGACCTCATCTCCATCACCTCTCTGACCTCATCTCCATCACCTCTCTGACCTCATCTCCATCACCTCTCTGACCTCATCTCCATCACCTCTCTGACCTCATCTCCATCACCTCTCTGACCTCATCTCCATCACCTCTCTGACCTCATCTCCATCACCTCTCTGACCTCATCTCCATCACCTCTCTGACCTCATCTCCATCACCTCTCTGACCTCATCTCCATCACCTCTCTGACCTCATCTCCATCACCTCTCTGACCTCACCTCCAACGCTCTTCATCTCTCTTGCTCTCCACTGGCCTGCATTTTGTTCCTCAATTCACCGGGCACACGCAGGCCTCAGGGCCTTTGCACCTTCTGTTTCCTCTCTCTGCTATACACGCCCCCTCCCCCGATATCCGCGTGACGTACTTCCGTCCCTCCTTCAGGTCTCTGCTCAGTGAAGCCCTCCTGGTCCAGCCTATTTTACATTAAAACACAGACAACTTAGATGAAATTAACTAAGTTCTTGAAAAACACAACTTATCAAAACTGACATAAAAGAAACAGAAAATCTCAACAGTCATGTCTATTAAAGATTGAATCTGTAACTTAAAACTTTCCTCCCCTCCCACCGTTTTCCTTGCCTCCCTGCACCCCAACCAAAAACAAAAGCAGACCTTTACGCCCAGAAGAATTCACTGGTGAATTTTTCCAAACATTTAAAGGAAGAAATGATACCAATTTTTCTCAAACTCTTCCAGGAAATAGAGAAGGAGGGAACACTTCCTAACTCATTCTATAAGGGCAAATAATGCTGATACTTAACGCCTGACAAGGATGTTACAAGAAAAGAAAATGACAGTCTTTTACCCCTCATGAACATAGAGGTGAAAATCCTAAACAAAGTATTAGAAAATTTAATACCACAATGTATGAAAAGGAAAATTTACATCATGACCAATTTATTCTGGGAATGTATATTTGACTTACTATTCAGCAATTGATGTACTGATGTGGAATGACCTCTAGGATATAGTATAAGTTGAAAAAGCAGAAGAGTATCTATAGTACATTACATTTGGTGTAAAAGAAAGGGAGACATAAGAAAATATACATACATCTGCTCATTTGAACAACAAGGAACAGGAAAGATAAATCAGGGACTAGTAAGGTTGGTTACTGTATTAGCTTTCTAGGGCTGTCATAACACAGTACCACAGTCTGAGGGGCTCAAACGACCGACATTTATTTCCTCACCATTCTGAAGGGTGAAGTCCAAGACCAAGATGTCAGCAGGGTTGGATTCTTCTGAGGCTTCTCTCCTTGGCTTGTAGATGGCCACCTTCCCTCAGGGTATGTCTGAGTTTTAATCTCTTTGAGAAGGACACCAGTCCTATTAGATTAGGGCCCATCCATATGACGTCATTTCAACTTAACTTACATCTTTAAAACCTCTATCTCCGGGCTTCCCTGGTGGCGCAGTGGTTGAGAGTCCGCCTGCCGATGCGGGGGACGCCGGTTCGTGCCCCGATGCGGGAAGATCCCGCATGCCGCGGAGCGGCTGGGCCCGTGAGCCATGGCTGCTGAGCCTGCGCGTCCGGAGCCTGTGTTCCGCAGCGGGAGGGGCCACAACAGTGAGCGGCCCACAGACCACAAAAAAAAAAAAAAAAAAAAAAAAAAAAAAGTTCAAATAAAGTCTCTATCTCCAAATACAGTCATATTCTGAGGTACTGATGGTTAGGACTTTAACATATGGATTTGTAAGGTATACAGTTCAGTCTGTAACACTTACCTACAGGGCTTGGGTGAGAATGGGGTGGGAAAGATGGAGGGGATAGGAGATGGCAGAATAACATTTCTCTGACTATAATATTTTATAGAATCCTGACCATGTTAATGTTTCACATTCTCAAAAAAGAGAGGAAAATCAGCAAGGATGAGGGAGGGGACCTAAATTAGAAGAAACAAAGTAAGAGTTGTATTTCAAACAAATAACATGACTACACTGAAGGGAGAGAACTAAGTAACTTTTGGACACAGTATTTGCATTATATGCCCTCAGACAACAGAAAAAAAGAGTTTTAACAAATATTGAATTCTAATTAGTAGGCTTCCTTTCTGCAGAGGTATGGGCTAGCAATTCTGAAACTACCCTCTGCACATTCTAGGATGGGACAAATAGGTGAGTATATTGTTGATAACAAGAGCCAGGCTTTCCACTTTTGAGAAGGGAGTTACAAATACGGAAAATGAATCTGAGGCATTGTTGGAAATTGGAGTTATTAGCGTGAACCCGTAGTTTTTAATATACATATAGATAGCAAGATACAGAAATAAGTATAAATGTGTCTGGATGTGTGTCTGTGTGTGTGTGTGTGTGTGTGTGTGTGTGTGTGTGTACAGAATTTCCCAGCTCTGTCTGATAACAGAGCTGAGTAGCAATGAGCATATATTAAGACTAGATCTTGGTTTATAAATACTGTTCTCCACGCAAAGGAACTAATGGCTGATTCCACTCGGGCAGGGAAAGCACAAGATGAGCTTGGAACATCTTCTTGTAACAAAAAGTAAGGAAATGTTCCCCAAAAAATGATGGAGGCAGGTCAAAAGTACAGGAGCCAGAACAAAGGGGCTTCCACTGCACCAATCTGGGACAATTCAAGCATCAAAATAATGACAACAAATAATTGTAACCTATAGAATAAAGTAAGACTCTATGAGTCCTTACTGATTCATAAATAAATGAAAAGAAAGCTTCTTCCTTATAGTAGAAAGTCAACTAATAAAAGTGGAAGGAATGACATCATTAGAAAATCACCATTTGGTCGTATGTCGTAGCGGTAATGATAACAATAACCCATTCTAACAGTAGAATAAATGCATAGGATAAAAGCCATTTTAAAACATAACTGGCCTTTGCTCTTTAAAAGTGTCAGTGTCATAAAATAGGAGACTGACTGAAGAGGCATGACGAATGTGTCCGACAGATGACCTTGGATCTCCTTCTAGTATAAAGGACATTATTGGGACAATTGGTGAAATCTGAACAAGGGCTACGACTTAGATAATAGTTTTGCACCAATATCAATCTCCTGATTTTGATGACTAGACCGTGGTTATATATATAATAAATATGTATGAGAAATCCTTGTTTTTAGGTAGTACAGACTGAAATATTTAGAGATAAGGAGGTATCATATCTACATCTTACTCTTAAATAATTCAGGAGAGAGAGAGAGAAGGTGAATGTAGTAAAACATTATCATTCGAGGAGTTTGGATGAAGAAGACCTGAAAATTATTTGTGCTGTTCTTACAACTTTTCTGTACATCTTAACGTTTGCTCAATAATTAGTCAATGTAGTAAATTGAATACCATTCTTGGCACTTTCCATCTCCTCCCTGTGCTTTATTTCCTTCTGTAGCAGATATCGACATACATAATGTAGTATATTTTACTAATTTTGTTTGTTGTCTGCCTTTACTTACCAGAATATAAGCTCATGAGGGCAGAAAGTTGGATCTATTTTGTCCACTGCTGTGTCCCCAGCAACTAAAATAGTGATTGTCACAGCATTTTAACAATAAACATTTAAATAAAGCATTTGCACAGAGTAGTGTTTAATACATATTTGTTGAATGAACTAGTGAGGGCAGGGGGGAATGAATGTTAAGCTGGGCCTGGAGAGCAGAGTTCTTGTGGCCTCAAGATTAATATTTGAATGCAAACATTAATGGGAAGAACCTAATAGAGCATCCTCCACAGCCTGTCACTGGAACTTGCTCTGCCGTGCTGCTACCCCAACCTGGTTTTGATGAGTCCATTCCCACCCCCAACAGGAGTGAAGGCGCTCTTGGCATGGCCCCAGGAAAAATGTCGGAGACATATTTGTCCTTAGCCCCCAAGGTGAAATGGAAATAAATTCTCCAGAAGCCACCAGAACCCACCAAGATCCAATCACAAACCCAGGACTAAGAGTCAAACCTCCCCAAAAATTCTCTCTGAGTGTACTCACTGCTTTTCCTTGTAGCCATGACTGGAGGGCAAAGGAAGATCCAAAAACGCCTGCTTTATAGCACAAGTTTGGGAACAACTTGGGAAGAGGCAAAAGGTCCCGAGGAAGTTAAGACAGCAGAAAAAAATACCCACTCCCTTCTCTCTCTCTCTCTCTCTCTCTCTCTCTCTCTCTCTCTCCCCCTACTCCATCCCAGAAAATTTATGATCCGCTGTCGTGTTTTAGCAATCCTAGTCAGTTTCTCATCATAATTTCCACTCCTGTTTTAGAGCAGTAGTTCTCAAATTTGTGGGATCATGAGACTCACCTGGGATACTGATTCAATAGGTCTAAGGTGGAGTCCTGGAATGTGTATTTCTAACAAGATAAAGGACCAGAATTCAAATCCAGGAATCTGCCTCAGAGCCCATGCCCTCAACCACTATGCTATGCTCTTCTGATTCTGATAGAATCAAAAAAGTGTGCAAAAAGTAATTACGAAGATGTCCACTGCAAGATTTTCCAATATCGCAAGTACTGGAAACTAGCTAAATGTTTACCAATAAAAGAGTGATTCAGACGCAAGAGGGAAGAGATATGGGAACATATGTATATGTATACTAATTCACTTTGTTATAAAGCAGAAACTAACACACCATTGGAAAGCAATTATACTCCAATAAAGATGTTAAAAAAAAAAAGTAACAGTGGAAATTTAAAAGAAAAAAGAAAGAGTAATTCATTAAATTATGATACAGTGGAATTCTGCTCTCGGTTAAGATGGACACCTTTCAGGAGACCAGTGTGTCTGTTAAGAACAAGTATAAAATCCAGATAAAGTTTTAAAAATTCTTTTTGAAAGCATCATGGCTATAGGCTGGGATGTAAAGCAATTCTCAACAAATTTGAGAAGACTGAAGTCATTTAAAGTTTATTCTTGAACAATGGTGGAATTAAGCCAGAAATCAATAACAAAAGAAGAACCCAAAATGTTGGAAATGAAGTAAAACTCTTCTAATAGTCAGTTGGTCAAAAATACATCAAAATAGAAATTAGAAAATATTTTAAATGAAATGATAATAAAAATACAACATATGAAAACATATTGAACTTAAACTGTGATTAAATGAAACTTAAAGGCACATATTATAAATGAAGAAATTCTGAAACTTCATGACCTAAGTATTCAAGTTAGGAAAAATAAAAGCAAACTGAACACAAAGACAAAAATAGGAAAGAATACAGAATAAAGCAAAAATAAATTAAAAAGAAAACAAGTGTATACTAAAAAAAGTTAGCAAAAATAAAAATTAGTTCTTTGAAAAAATGATTAAAATCGATAAATATTCAGAAAAATCAGTCATGAATCAAAGAAAGAGAAATTGAATTACCAATATAAGAAATGAAAAGAGGACATCACTACAGATCCCATATACATAGAGTAGCCATTTTCCAACATTTGAATTCTTAGATGAAATGTCCAATGCCCTAGAAAAGTTCAACCTTTCAAAATGGACACAAGAAGAAATAGAAAATGTGGCTATTATATAATTATTTTAAAATTGTTTTATAATTTAAAATCTTCCCAAAAAGAGATGTCCAGGCACATACAGTTTCCCTAATGAATTCTTTAAAACATTTAAAGAAGTAAAGTCAACATTACACAAACTTTTCCAGAGAACAGAAAAAGGGAGATGACTTCCCAATGAATTTTATAAGACCAGAATTATCCTGATGTCAAAATTCTGCTAAAGCATATCAAGAATGTAAAATTACAAGTCAGTTCCTCTCATGAAGATAGATGCTAAAATCCTAAACAAAATTTAAGCAAGTTGAATCAAATGATTTATAAAATCATGACCACATATGATTTATTTCAGAATTGCAAGGGTGGTTTAATATTTGAAAATCAACCAATTTGATTCACTAAACTCTCAGAAAATGCAGAAAAATTATATTATCATTTGATAAAATTCAACATTCTTGTCTAATTAAAAATTTCTTAGCAAACACAGAATAGAAATAAACTTTCAGAAATTATAGCCATCTATGTAGTCACATTATTATTTCACACATTGAAATTAGTATATTATATTTAAATTTGATTGTATTCTTTTAAAATTCATTTTGCAATGCTTATAATTTTTTAACAATAATGTGTAGTGATAAAGGTACAATTTAATTAAAAAACTATGCTAAAAATTAAAAAACAAGAAATGAGCTTTCATACTCTTATATAACATATAAAAAACTGACAGTTATAATCATCTTATCCTTTCTTCTTAATATAGAAAACAAGGATCCCACTACTACCATTTATATCAACATTGTTCTGAAGATTCTAGATGGTGTGATAAAGAATGAAAAATAAATAAATGATATAAGAATTGGAAAAGATGAAACAAAACTGTCATTTTCTCAAACAACACAACATATGTAAAAAATTCAAATAACCCACATATGAACTATCAAAATTAATCAAAATTAGTTAATCAAAATTAATTAATTAATCAAAATTAATAAGTGAAGGTAGTGAGATTGTTAGATACCAGCTGAGTGTGAAAATGTCATTCTTACTTCTATATAACAATGGCAAACAATCACAATATGAAATTTTGAAATGATACCACTTACACTTCTGGCTTATTGTAATGGCAGAGGGAACTGGTTTGGCAACTACTCCCAAAGATAACAATTGTAGAGTATGAGCAAAATTTATCAAAAGAAAAAGTATTTGAAGATAGTGTAAAGTAATGAAAAGAAGACAGAAATCACAGGAGACTTTTGTTATAAAAGAGGCCATTGCAGTGAGATAAAATTGCAAATATGTTGATTTTTTCCCTGATGTGACTGAGAGTGATCTCCAACCCTCACAAAACATACAGCAGAAACCTCAGATTTCCAGGCGTGATGAGGCAGAAGTGGTATTTCAGAGATAGCAAAGTAGCTAAAAATTTAAGGGGGGGTGGGGAGGTTCCTGGAAACAAGAGAGCAACAGAAAGAAAAAAGTCTAAAAAATCTGAGTGTAAACTCTACCCAAAACCCTGGATGACTGCTAACTTGCACATGCATACTGGAGAGCACAGGGAGCCCAGTGAAAAATCAGGCAAAAATAAGAGAAGAGCCTACCTTTGAAAGATAGAACTGCATTGGAAGAAATTTGAAAGTTTGCTGCATTTTTTACTAAGGCTATTCCCCAGTATACAGAGCAGGTTGCAGAAAGCTGAATTGTTTCTGCATATAGAGGTCAGAGCTCAAGACTGGTAAAACAGCTAGAAAGTTAAGGGAGAAACCATAGGAACAAGGAAGTCAGAGAAAGAGTGAATGACAAATTGTGGGTGTAAACTGTCCAAATCTTTGGCTAACTACTAAATTATGCTGGTACACGGGAGACCCCAGAGATCCAAACTAAAAATACAGCAGCTAGAAGCTGAAAAACTAAGGATAGAAGAGATGATGTTTGAAGATTGAGACCTGGCAGATTACCTACCAGCTAGAACCAAAAAACAACAGTCTTTAGAAGAACATAACAGAATGTAGAATAATGTATTGTCTACAATGTCTAGTTTTCAACAAAAAATTACTAAACATGCAAATAAGCAAGAAAATATGACATGTACCCAGGGAAAAGTTAATAGAAAGTGACTCCAAATGGGCAGAGAAGTTGCATTAGCAAACAAAGACTTCAAAGCAGCTATTATAAATATTTAACAGAGATGTGGAGTTTTAAAAGGGTAAATAAAAATGTGATCTTAATGAGTAAACAAATAGGAAATTACAACAGAGACAACAAAACTATTTTTAAAAGTTAAATGAATATTCTACTGCTGAAAAGTACAGAACTGAAATGAAAAATGGAAAATTTATTAGATGTGCTTAACAGCAGATTGAAGATGAGAGAAGGAAAAATATCACTGAACATGAAAATAAATGACTAGAAGTTGTCCAATCCAAAGCAGTAAGAAAAAATTGAAGGAAAGGGAACATCAGAGAACTATAGAAAAATATCAAGAAGTCCAATATACATATCAAGGGAGTTCAAAAGGTGAGTAGAGAAAGAAAGTTCTGAAAAAAATATTTGAAGAAATAATGTTCTAAAATTTCCCATATTTGGTGAAAAATGTTAAGTTACAGACAAAGAAGCTAAACAAACTCTAAACAGGATAAACACAAAGAAAATGACACCTGAGAACCTCATAATCAAAAGGCTGAAAGTCAAGATGTAGAGAAATTCTTGAAAGCAGTCAAGAAAAATGGTACATTTCATAGAGAGGAAAAAGGAAAAAAATTAAATACAAAACAAAAACAGTGAAGATTAGAATGTATTGGAATTACGTATTCACAGTACTCAAAGAAAAATAAAACTAGCAACCAAAAAAGCTGTCCTCCAGAAATGAAAGCAAAATAGAGACAAAAAATGACATAGTCCAACATTACAAGAAATGCTGAAGACAGCTGAAGGGAAATGACACCAGATGGTAATTTGTATCTATAGGAAAGGATAAAGAATAAAGTGCACCAGAAATGGCCACCATGTGGATAAATTTTAGGATATATTTATTTCTTGTCTTATTGTCTTTAAAAGGCATATAATTGTTTAAAGCAAAACTAACAACACTGTATTATTGGGTTTATAATGAATATAGATGTAATATATATGATGATAGCATTAAATGTTACCGCTGTTTCAATGTTCCTCCACTTTACCTGAAATATTTCAATACAAATTCTAAGCAGATAAATTAAAGATGCCTAGTGTAATCTCTAGGACAGCACTTAGAAAACAATCCTAATATATATATATCTGTAAAGATGAATTTAAATAAAACATCAGGAAATTTGATTAACATAGAAGACAGAAAAAGAGAAATAGAAGAACAATAACAAAGAGAAGACATATGGAAAACAAATATCAATATCATAGACCTGGACTTCTCTGGTAGTACAGTGGTTAAGAATCCATCTGCCAATGCAGGGGACACAGGTTCGAGCCCTGGTCCAGGAAGATCCCACATGCGGCGGAGCCACTAAGCCCATGCGCCACAACTACTGATGCTGCACTCTAGAGCCCCTGAGCCACAACTACTGAGCCCACGTGCCACAGCTACTGAATCCTGTGCTCCTAGAGCCCGTGCTCCACAGCAAGAGAAACCACTGCAATGAGAAGCCCATGCACTGCAATGAACAGTAGCCCCCGCTCACTGCAACTAGAGAAAGCCTGCACGCAGCAACGAAGACCCAACGCAGCCATAAATAAATAAATAAATCTACTTCTTAAAAAAAAAATCATAGCCCTAAAACCTACCAAATTAGTAATTAGGTTAAATATAAATGGGTCACACACTAAAATCAAAAGGGAAAGATTGTTAGACTAGATAAAAAAGCAAAATCCAGCCAAATGCCGTCAGCAATAGATGCACTTTAAGTGCAAAGACGCAGACAGTTTGAAAGTAAAATGACGGCAAAAGATGTACCACGCAAAGAGTGAGCGTAAGAAATTTGGAGTGGCTCTATTAATATTACACAAAGTAGCCTTTACAAAAAGTATTACTAAAGTGAAATTCATAGTGATAAAAGAATCCATAAAGCAGAAAGATGTAAAAATTATAAATTCATGTGCATTTAATAAGGCAAAAACTGATAGAACTAAAGAGAGGAAGGAAAAAATAACAATCACAGCTGGAGATTTTAAACATATTTTTAAAGTAACTAATAGAACAACTAGAGAAAAAAATCCACAAGGATGTGGAAGATTTAACAATACATCAAGCACACTAATTGATATTTTTAGGATAGTACACTCAACATCTGCAGGATACAAACTCTTTTCAAGTGTATATAGAACGTTCTTCAAGATAGATCATACACTGGGCCCTAAAATAAGTCTCAATAGATTTCAAAAGGTTATAAAATCTTACAGATTATATGCTCTGACTAAAATGGAATTAAATTAGTTATCAATAACAATGAGATGCCTAGAAAAGCCCCAAGTATTTGGAAATTAAACAACACACTTCCAAATAACCCATGGATCAAAAAGGAAATTGCAATCAAAATAGAAAGTATTTTGAATTTAATGATGGTAAATATACAACATGTTGAAAATGTGTGAGTTACAGATAAAGTGATGCTAAAAAGGAAAGTTATAATTTTAAATGCACATAGTAGAAAATAAGTCCTTAAAATCTGTGCTGTAACCTACTATATTAAGAAGCTTTAAAAAAAAAAAAGGATCAAAATAAAAGCAGAAGCAAAGAAATAATAGAGAGCAGAAATCAATGAAATAAAAACTAAACAATAAAGTAAGTGAAACCAAATGTTGGTTCTTTGATAAGATCAATAAAGTTGATAAACCACTAGCTAGAGTAACCAAGAAAACAATGATCAATTTCAAGAAAGAGGAGACACAACCATAGATCCCACAGACATTAAAAAGATAGTAAGGACTTCCCTGGTGGCCCAGTGGTTAAAAATCTGCCGGCCAATGCAGGGGACACAGGTTCAAGCACTGGCCTGGGAAAATCCCACATGCCGAGGAGCCACTAAGCCGGTGCAACACGACAACTGAAGCCCACGCACCTGGAGCCCTTGCTCCGCAAAAAAGAGAAGCCACTGCAAAAGGAAGCCTATGCACCGCAACGAAGTGTAGCCCCTGCTCACTGCAACTAGAGAGAAAGCCCACGGGCAGCAACAAAGACCCAATGCAGCCAAAAATAAATAAATATATATTTTTTTAAAAAAAAAAAAAGATAACAAGCAGTGTTCTGCTCTCTCTGGCAGGGGAAAGAAAGTTTGATTTGCAGTGTTTGCCAAACTTCCATGCTGTAAATATTGCCACAATAACTGCTTTCAAGCTATCAAAGTGACATCACTGAATGTGAAATTAGAAAGCAATGTTCACAGTCAACTCCTGTGAGCTTTTAAGAGCTGGGTCCATGCAACAACATCCCTCACAAAAATGGACAAAAAATTTTTACCAAAATACTGTAAATAACATTATGCCAATAGATTCAACAACCTAGGTAAAATAAATTTTTGAAAGGCATGAATTATCAAAACTAACTCAAAAAGAAACAGAAAACACGTAGCCAAACAACTATTAAAGAAATTGAATTTGTAATTTTAAAATCCCCTTACACACACAAAAAAATAATGTCAGGCAAATATAACTTCACTGCTGATTTCTATCAAACATTTAAAGAATAAATAATACCAATCCCACACCAACTCTTTCAGAAAATAGAAAAAGAAGAAATACTTCCTGATTTATTTTCTGTGGCCTTGATACCAAAATCATAACCAATTGCAATATTGCAATCAATTCTAGCAATATATAAAATGACAATACATCATAACCAAGTGGAATTTATCCCAGAAATGAAACATTGGTTTAAGCTTTGAAAATCAATCCCTGTAATTTACCATATTAATAGAATAAAGAAGAAAACTGACATGATTATCTCAATAAATGCAGAGAAAGCATTTGAAAAATTTCAACATGCATCCATGATAAAAAATTCAGCAGGGCTTCCCTGGTGGCGCAGTGGTTACGAGTCCGCCTGCCGATGCAGGGGACACGGGTTCGTGCCCCGGTCCGGGAAGATCCCACATACCGCGGAGCGGCTGGGCCCGTGAGCCATGGCTGCTGAGCCTGCGCGTCCGGAGTCTGTGCTCCACAACGGGAGAGGCACAACAGTGAGAGGCCCGCGTACCGCAAAAAAAAAAAAAAAAAAGAAAAAATTCAGCAAATTACAAGTAGAAGGAAACTTCCTCATCCTGAAAAAGGGTAGCTACAAAAATAATTACAGCTAACATCCTACTTGATGGTTAAAGACTGAATGCTTTCCACCTAGGGTTAGAAACAAGGCAAGAATGTTGACTAAAACTAAATGTATGCATTCCCTCTCACTCACTCCTCAACGGAAACGTGAATCTGCAGACACCAAAAGACAGGGAAAAGATGGTGCATAGCCACGTTATTCATTACAGCCCCAAACTGGAAACAACCCAAATGTCCATCAGTAGTAGAATAGATAAATAAACTGTGGTATGGTCACATAATGGAATACTGTAGATCAGTGAGGAAGTAAATGACCCATTGAAATATGCAACAATATGGACGAATCTCTTGAAACCAGATACAAACACCTACATACTATATGAGTCCATACATATGAAGCCCAAAAAGCAAGCAAAATAAGCCATGGTGATAGAAGTCAGGATAGAGGGTATATTTGAGGGAAAACAATGACTTTTGGGGTGCTGATAATTTTCTATTTCTTGATATATGTGATGGTTACACAAACGGGTTGGCTTTTAAGAAATTCATTAATTTATACAGTTATGGTCTGTGTATGTTTTTGTATGTGTGTCATGCCTCAATTTTTTAAATTACTTTAAAAATTTTGGTGGATCCACTCTATAAAATGGCAGGTAACCATTTTTTAATGAGGTAGCTTTCCCTACTTGTACTAATTTGAAAATCTCCTCAAGACACCTTAAGGGAAAATAACAACAAAAAAAATCATATAGCGCGATAGTAAATTTTAGAATGGTCTATTTATTATGCATGTAAGTGCTGTGTGTGTATACACACGTACACATACATTTTAGATGGATGGATAGACATAGAAAGATAGATATTAAATTGAAAGTTTTGAACGAAGCACAAAGATACAATAAATTTGAAATTCAAAAATGAGAGTCCCAACCGAGATGAAAATTTTCAAAGGCAATACCTAAGTCAGTGGCGTATCATAGAGTATCAAGTGTGGCCCCACGAACGTAGTCTACCCTGTGCACAGACAATTTTCTATACATAATTTTAAAACAATAACAAAACTAAGTAAGCACTGCTCTTCTTTTTATTAACACCATGCATTGGCCATTCTAAATAATGCTAGTAATAAAATATTCCTCCTGGAAAAGAAAAATCTTCAGTTGGTCTAGGTTCTAAATAATTGCTGCTATTACATTTGAGTTTTAATAATTTGTAGGCAATTTCAAAATTAGCACATTTTATTACTTACCCTTTATTGAATATTATATCCTACGTGGACATTAATTCAAAGAAGTTCCAGTTAAATGGTTTGTACCCAATACACATGAACTCAGTTCCATGTGTGCATTTGGAAAGTAAGTTCATAATGGTTAGGAATTGTTCAAGCTTGCAAACTGTGAAGTGTGCTGTTTTTGTTTGATGTGCAAATTTTAGCTCATAAATAAAATATTTTACTAAATTTAAATATACTTAAGGACTTCCCTGGTGGCACAGTGGTTAAGAATCCACCTTCCCATGCAGGGGACATGGGTTCAATCCCTGGTCCAGGAAGATCCCACATGCCGTGGAGCAACTAAGCCCATGTGCCAGAACTACCGAGCCTGTGCTCTAGAGCCTGCGAGCCACAATTATTGAGCCCGCATGCTGCAACTACTGAAGCCTGCACACCTAGAGCCCATGCTCTGCAACAAGAGAAGCCACTGCAATGAGGAGCCCACACACTGCAATGAAGAGTCACCCCTGCTTGACACAACTAGAGAAAGCCTGTGCGCATCAACAAAGACCCAACGCAGCCAAAAATAAATACATAAATTTATTTTTAAAAATTTATTTTAAAAAATATACTTAACATTGATACTTCTTTTTCTTTTTTAAACATCTTTATTGGAGTATAATTGCTTTGCAATGGTGTGTTAGTTTCTGCCTCATAACAAAGTGGATCAGCTATACTGATACTTCTTTTATTTTTTTTTAATTTAATTAACTAATTCTTAATTAGTAATATATGAGTACAGATTTTTTTTTTACCTTATATGGCCTTGCTGAATTCACTTATTTGTAGATTTCTTAGGATTTTCTGTTTACAGCTATGTTTTCTGCAAATGAAGCCAAATTTACTTTTCCCTTTACAATCATTTATTTATTTTTGCGGTACGCGGGTCTCTCACCACTGTGGCCTCTCCCGTTGCGGAGCACAGGCTCCGGACGTGCAGGCTCAGCAGCCATGGCTCACGGGCCCAGCCGCTCCGCGGCATGTGGGATCTTCCCGGACCGGGGCACGAACCCGTGTACCCTGCATCGGCAGGTGGACTCCCAACCACCGCGCCACCAGGGAAGCCCCCTGATACTTCTTTTTAACTGTTAATTTTTTAGAAGTAAATAATGATCATTACTGATGGTTATTACTGATGGTTGATCATTTTCAGCAAAATGATCAACAAAAAGGATTTTGTTCTATTGAGAAGGAAAAGTGTTAAGAAGCTTTGGCTTCGGGTGTTAAATATGCCACTGACCACAAGGATACCATAGGGTTTCAATAAGAAAATGTATACAAAGGTCATAGTGTAGTGCCTAGTGTATACACTCAGTTCATGGTAGCTTTTGTTATTAACATTCATAAGTGATTGGCCCCCATCCACCTTCCTCAACCACTTATCTATTTCCAGACTTTGAGAAGTTGAGATTCAAATTGAGATCAAAGTTTCAACCATGTGCCAAGCCCTGTAATTAGTGTTTTATAAGCATTATCTAATTTATTACTCACAAAACCCTAGGAGAACAATTTTTTTATCCTTAGCTAATATATTACAAAACTACAGAGAGTTTTTTCTCAAACTTACTTTCTCCAACTTATTCAGCTAATAAATGGAAGTATAATGATCAGACCTATGTTTCTCTGATATTAATCCTGCACTCTTTCTATGTAACCATCCTGCAAGTTGTTATACCATCATCATCAACATCATCATCATCACTACTACCATTTATGAGCATCTACTCAATATGCCCATACTTTGGTTGACATACTCCATATAAAACAATTTTTTACTCACATTTTACCGTTTTCTTAGTTCTGCTTTCCTTCATGCACCTCATACTCTTCATCTGGAATCATTTTCCATCTGCTTAAAGTATATTCTTTTTTTTTTTTTTTTTTTTTGCGGTACGCGGGCCTCTCACTGTTGCGGCCTCTCCCATTGCTTTTTTTTTTTTTTTTTGCGGTACGCAGGCTCCGGATGCGCAGGCTCCGCGATCATGGCTCACGGGCCCAGCCGCTCCGCAGCATGTGGGATCTTCCCGGACCGGGGCACGAACCCGTGTCCCCTGCATCGGCAGGCGGACTCTCAACCACTGCGCCACCAGGGAAGCCCTAAAGTATACTCTTTAGAACTCTTTTAGTGAAAGTCTACTGGTGGCAAATTTTCTGGTTTTGTTTACCTTAAACAAAAGCTGTATTTAATCCCCATTCCTAGAATATATTTTCACTAGGTATAGACTTCTAGGTTGACTATTTTTTTCTCTGCACGTTTAAGATACCATTCCACTGTGTTCTGACTTCCACTGTTTCTGTTGAGAAGTCAACTGCCAGACTGTCCCTCCTTTATGTATTTTCTGTCTTTTCTCATTAACAAAAATAAATCTGCTTCTAAAATCTTCTCTGGTTTTGGTGCCCTGCAGTTTCATTGTGTTATGTTTTCTTTTAATTTAACTTGCTTGGAATGTATTGGGCTTCTGAGAATTTTTCTTTCCTCAATTCTGGAAAGTTTTCAACAGTTATCCCTTCACACTGCTGGCTTTGCCCCATTCCCTCCCCTCTCCCCTGTGTCCCTTCATCTCCCTCTCTCTCTTCTTTTCTCTTCTTCTCTCCTTCCTTTCTGCGGCTGTGATTAGACTACATTTGGACTCTATCTTTTAGATCTCTTTACCTCTTGTTCATATTTTCCATACCTTTGTCTTTTTGAGCTAATTATCAATAATTTCCTTGTTTTTACCTTCAAATTCACTAGTTCTTTTTTTTATTGAAGTATAGTTGATTTACAATGTTTCAGGTGTACAGAAAAGTGATTCTGTTTTATATATAGGTATATATACATATATTCCTTTTCAGACACTAACTCTTTCTTAAGCTTTTTCTAAACTGCTATTAAATCTGTCCATTGAGTTTTTAACTACAATTCTTATATATTTTTTACATTTTAGGAGTTCATTTTCTAACCTACTTGCTTCCTACTCGTTTTAAATTTCCCCTTTTATTTCTTAAATATATTAAACATAATTTTGTGCATTCTTTATATAATACTGATATCTGAAGTTGTTGAAAGATGTATTATGCGGTATCTCATTCTGCCTTCTCTCTCTCCCTCTCTCTCTCTCCCTCTCTCTATCTCTCTCCCTCTCTCTCCCTCTCTCTCTCATTTTCTTATCTGTCTAGCGATTTTTACATTGAAGTTGCTCATTTTCCATGGAACTCTGGAAAGTTTTTAAAAGCCTGGGATGAAAGTGGTTTCTTCTGGAGAGCAGGTTTGCTCTGTTCTGTCAGGTACCTGGAATCACTGCCAGTATGAGGCCACTTTAAGCTAAAGTCTCAGCTTGAAATTCTTTGGCATCCCAGGTTGTGTGAATTCGGGCTACAACATTCCTTGGTTACAAATCCTCAGAGGAAGCTTCATTTTCCCTCTCACCCAGCACCACAGTCCGAGACAAGCATTCTCCCTCTCAGTCTCAGTAGGGGAGGATTGATTTCTAGTTCTCTCTTACATGGCAGTGTGCCCTTCCGCACTCCTAGCTTCATACCAAACTTCGTGTCTTGAGCAGGTCCTGAACTGCCTCGTCTTACTCCCTTGCCTCAGGGTATACAGAATCAATTCTCAACTTCACCTGGTTCAACAAATGTCCCTGAGTCAAAAGCTAGCTTTAACCCTCTGCTGACCTTCCTGAGTCTCTGTCTTCACTTACAGCCTGGCCTGATATACCTTATTTTCTCACCAGCTCATGGATGCATTTAAGATTTTTTTCAATCCAAGATTTTTAGTTGTTTCCAGCACGAGAATTGTCCATTTTGTCCACAGTGTTGCCTGACATAGAAGTTCCTGGGCCTCAATGTTCCTTCAAAATTGGCTACTACCCGTGCCCGCGGGGTTATTGGGAAGATCAAATGAGCTAACAGTTTTTAAGATAATTAGTAAACCAATGATTCTGCTGTGAGAAACAAACAGGGTCAAACACCTCAGACAGCAATGAGGACGTACGCAGAGGCCCGCAGTCCAGGGCTCCAAGTGGATCCAACTCTAGGGAAAGGCAGTCATTCGGTGCCAATCAACCCTCAGCATCTTAGTGCCATGGCACTCCATCCCCTACAAGCAGAGGCTGTGGGGATACAGGCTTCAGAGATGAGGTGGCATAGGGGCCAAACTTGAGGGGGCTTCAGATGGAGTTGATGCAGAGAGACTGGGGGAGGGCATCCCAGGCAGAGCCAACAGCAGGGACAAAAGCACAGAGGCCTGCAAAGGCAAGGTGAATGCAGGGAACCGGCCCGTGAGGGCAGTGATGGCCGAGGTTAGAAAGCAAGGCTGGACATTTAGGTTGCTTCCATGTCCTGGCTATTGTAAATAGTGCTTCTATGAACATTGGGGTACATGTGAAAAGAATCTAAGAAAAAGAGTGGCTATATGTATATGTATAACTGATTCACTTTGCTGTACACCTGAAACTAGCACAACATTGTAAATCAACTCTACTCTAGTAAAAATTTAAAAGAAAAAAAAAAAGCGAGGCTGGGGCTGTATGGCTGACGCCTGGAAGACCAGGCCAAGCAGCTCCCACTCTACCCTCAGGCCCTCGCAGGTCTGCGAACAGCACCATCAGGAAAACTGAGGCAGCTATCTGTTTCACTCATTAGTTTATGTCCAACACCCAGCATATTTCAGACACTCAACAAGCATTTGGCGAATGAATAAATGAACGAACGAGTGAAGCCTGTTGGCCTGGTCTCTTTAAATTGTGGCCATATAATATGTCTTTTCTAGTTTAGCCTGGATTTGTTTGGAGCTACATATGTGGATGGACTATTAAATAATTTCAATAAACATTTCCAAGCACGCATGCGGTGGTTCCGAGTGACCCGGGCTGCCGTTGGCGACACACTGACGGTCCCTGAATTCCCTTCCTGTCCTTGAAGAGCTTCTCCGGACATTCCCAGGCACCTTCCTGACAAGTTTCATCTTGTTGCTGGCTTTTTCAGCCCAGCACAGCTCCTCAGTTAGGCGTCTGGGGAACAGATCCCATCCCCTATCCACAGGGACAAGCTCACAACCAAAGCTGAGCCTGGGTCACTGTGATTGGTCCAGACGTGGCTCTGGGATGCAAGGCCAGTTGGGCCCTTCCCCAGAGTGTCTTCTGGATAGACCCAGTGGAGAAGAGTAGTCTTTGCTCTCAGGTCACTAACTGGGAGAGTATGATTCCAGAACTGTCTGGGGCCATGCGCGCACATGGAGGCAGCAGGCAGAGAGGAACTGAGATGCTTAAAGATGGAGAGCCAGCCAGCCAGCCATGTTGCCGCAGCCCCCATCTCCAGGCGCTCTGAGGCCAGCGGTACCCTGCCCTGGAGGGCGTTTATCACATGAACTCTTTTCCACCTTAAGCCAATTTGAGTTGGAATTCTGTCACTAGCGATCGAAAGGATTTCATCTCATTCAGAACACTCTGCATGGTGTGTTACTTTGAAGATATTTGTTTACTCGTTCATTTATTTATTAAACCATTTCTTGACTAAATACAGGCAGTTTTCCACCAATTTCCTCAAGCAACTGGTAGCACAGAATTTTTCCAGATATTATGTCCACCTGCCCTTCTTCCAGGAGCTTCTGTCAGGACCTCGTGCCTGGTGTGCTGGCTGTCCAGGGACATGTGAGATGATGGGAGAATAAGGATAACCTGGCCACCAAGCATTGCCTGTGTGTGTGTGTGTGTGTGTGTGTGTGTGTGTGTGTGTGTGTGTTGCAAGTGTATTGTGTGTGTGCACGAGCTGCTGCTGATCTTTTCCAGGCTGATCTGGCTCTGAATCCCCACCACCACCACACACACACACACACACACACACACACACACACACACAACTGGGTGGGGGCAGCTCACCCTGAGGAGATGCCCAGGGCTCCTCTCCCTCCTCTCTAAGTTCACCCAGCAAGCAACCTCAGCGAGGTGAGCCTGTCACACCTTCCCCTCATCTTCCAAGTGAAGACACTGAGGCTCAGAGAGGTTCAGAACGTGCCCAGGATCACACAGCTCCCAGGAGATGGAGCTGGAAACCGAGCCCAAGTTTCCCAGCTCGCATCTAGGGCTTTTCTGCTGGAGACTGTGAAGTCTGTGGGTGAAGACGAAGGGCAGGCAGCACCCATTCAGATACTTATTGCTGAGTGCCCTCAGGTAATTAGCCACCGCTCTGAGCCTCAGTTTTCATCTTTTTAGAGCATGGGAATGTGCTTGGTCCGTGCCTGGTGCATGTTAACTACTACCATTTTTACAAGATGGAAAACTAATGGGATGGGGGTGGAGGTGCTTGAGGAAAGCGGGGCAGGCAGGACTATAAAGGGGCAGCCCGAGGGGGCTTCTTTGCCACAAGGGAAGAGCTCTGATCTTGACTGTGAGGGCGGCAGCATGAATCTACGCGTGAGATAAAATGTCACAGAATTACACCCAAAAACTAGCCCAAAAGACCAGTGCGGGCAAAAGGTGGTGCAATCTGAGTGGAGGTTTGTAGTGTAGTTCATCACATTGTGCCAACCAACTTCCTGGTGTTGCTAATGGACAGAATTTTGTCACATTTCACCATTGGAGGAAGCTGGGTGATGGGTAAATGGGACCACTCTTCTATTTTTGCAATTTCTTGTGAGTAATTATTCCAAAATAAAAAATAATTTTTTAAGATGTATAGGCCAAAAAAACCCCAAAACCCTCAGAGGTACAGGTGGTGCCTATGACCTTGTTGTTGTAGATATCTTGCAATATAACTTTCACTCATCACTACTTTGAAATTACAGTAGTTGGTAGATCTACTAGTTGGCTAGATCTTGTAACTTACATGCATTCGTAAAGAAACACAGGTGTTTCTGTATCTCACATTTGCTTTTAAACATCTTGATAACTGTATTTCAGTATGATCAGTTTCCTTTGTAATCTCCTGGCTTTATATTATACGTTAAGAAAACGGGGTTCTGAGAAGGTGGTCCTTCTGCTTCCCTAGCTCCGTAGCACAGAAAAGATCAGGAACCTTGCCTGGGGTGTGGAGTGTCAGCTAGCCACATGGTCCAGATGAGGAAACCAAGACCAAGGGTTTAGTGTCATCGCGAGGTCTCTGATTCCCAGAGTCACTTGGAAGGAAAGTATTTCCTCCAGGAAAAGAAGAAAACTCTCCCCGTTGCCACTGGCCACCTCTGGGTGGGTGTTTACTCTGCCGGGTGGGGTCCATCTGGGTCCACTCTGGGGCCGCATGGTGGCCTTTGAGACAGAGAACAATGCCACATTGTGGCCCTGGCTTCAGATAAAAGAGAAGCTTGGCCCGATTGCCCAGGCAAGAGCGACTGTCCTCTTCCTATTAATACAGGAGGGTGTGCTCCTTGCCCACACCCTCACCACTTTTCGCCGTTGACGGTTGTGTAGAACGTGATCCCACTGCCTTCTAATGGATGGTCAAAGGCCAGTGTGCCGGGCACTTTTATTGTCAGCTGCCTCAGTAATCTTTAACCTCCCACTGGCCAAAGGGCTGAAACCCAGAAAGACAAAACAAACATGGGTTGGGCACCAGAGTTGAGTGACTCAAGTGATGCAAGGCTAGAGGAAACCAGCTCATCCCCCCAACTCTCGCTGGATGCTGGTCGTGATGCTGGGGGACAAGCGCCCCAGACCCACCCACTGGGATGCCATCAACATCTCTCCCTTGCTGGCGGCGGGAAGCAGGACCCCTGGTTAGAGCTGTTAGCTTGTCACCACAGGTTCAGGGAAGGAGAGCAAATGCCACACTAGCCATGGTCACCCCCACCCAACCTGTGACCAAAACGTGAGGATGGCTGGACCCACTCCAGGAGCAAACGCTTCTGCTGGGGTCAGTCAAGGAGGGAAAGGGGCTCAGTGGGCAGTGGCACGTGCGTGCGTCGGGGAGGCCCGCACTGACCCAGCTCCACCATTCATCTGAGCATCCTCTTGGAGCCTCAGTTTCCCCGCCTGTGAACTTGGGACACTAATATCTCCTCTCAGCATCAGCACCATCTCCTGCCATTTGCTGAGCATTTGCCACCACCAGGGACACAATGTACTTCAATTCTCACAGTTCAAGAAGTGGCCTTCACTGTCCCCGTTTTGCAAACAGGAAACCAGCGTGCGGAGAGGTAGACTTGCCCAATGGCGACACCGAGATCTGAACTCAAGTCTCTATGATTCCAAAGCTGTCCCCTTCCCACTCAACTGCACGCGGGGTGCCCTCTCAGCGAACATGATCCCATGCCTGGTGGCTGAAGGTAGGGATCTTAGCTCCATTTGACAGATGAAGATGCTGAGGCCCAGTCCCTGAGTAAAGGGGGAGTGGGTTCTGCTTGAAGCCCGAGTCATGTGATTCCACGTCCTCTTACTTCCTCTCAGACTGAGGAGGGCTACCCACATCCATGGGCAGCTCTTCTCGTCACCATCATGAGAAGGTGTGGACATAGACCCAGCGCCTGAATCCATTTCAAGGGGCAAAGACAGAGGCCCAGGAGTCCCTAATGGTCCCCGGTGACACCGGTGTGCCTGTCCCTATCAGTGGCCCTGCTCTCTGATCAGAGCAGTTGTCACTATGCAGGGAAAGGTCAGACAAGGAGAAAGGGATGGAATCCAACCCCCATTCCTGCCTCAGAGAGGCAGGGGCTGAGGAGGTAGGCACAGTGTTATTCGTCTGGATTGGATTCCTTAATCCCTTTGGCCACAAAGCTGGGTCCCTGCTGTGCTGGTAGAATTTCCCCCCTCTCTGGCCATCCCAGGCTGGGGCTCCAGCCAAGCCCTCACCAGCCCCACTAATAAAGTTACTTTCTGTGCCAGGGGCAGAAGGTCAGGAAAAGCCAGCAGCAGTTTGAAGAAGGTTATGGTCTTGCGATCCGCACCAGGGTGGGGCATGGGGAGGGAGAAAGATAAGAGTGGACAATAAAAAAATAGGCAGAAAGAGACAGTTGGGGGGGGGGTGCTGGCACCAGAGTGTGGCCCCCGGCAGTGCTATCTCTTTATGACCTATAAAGGGCACATAAACTGGCACAAATGCCAGCCTTATCTCCCCCTCCGGCTCTGTAAATGATCATCCAGAGGCCACCACTGGCCTCAGAAACGACAGCTGCGTTGGTCACACTGTGGGCACCGAGCCATCGGGCAAAGGGAAGCCCAGGGCGCAGGGGCTGCGCTCAGCTCTGCCCTCGGGCTGGAGGGTCCTCGCCCAGGCATCCCCACTCCGGGAGCCTCAGGGCCCACGGCTGCTGAGCGACAGGGCCCTTGATGTTGCCGATGAAATGTGTTGTATCTTAGGTCAGGGCAGACCCTGCACAGGTGATGGTCCAGGTGGGGCCGGGGGCTCATTCCCTTTAGGCGGTGCGGGCTGTCAGGGGCCAGGCTTTGTAGTGTAAAGCGTCTCTGGATGGCATGGGTCACAGCAGGAAAACATGTCTGTTGGTGACACGTGCTTTGTCCATTTTTGTGAGTAACTTAGCCGCATGCGAAACGACCATAGCGTACCGTGAATGCACGGTAAGTGGCCAATGTTATTATTCATTATAATCCACGCATCAGGCCTATGAGATGTGCCTTCTATCTGGGGCCCAAGACAATGTGCCACGCAGGCCTCCAGTCTCAGGGGGCTCCATTGACCTACACCTCCCCGCCCCCTGCAGCACTCTGGAATCCATCATCGCTGCATTTGCACTAGGGCTGAGTCCTGGCTTCCCACGGGCCGCTCCCAGCATGGCAGGGTCCTCACACCCAGCTCAGAGGCTCACAGGCACGGGACCCTCTCTTTCTAGGGTCTTTCTGAAACACCGGGAATGCCACGGATGTGGAACAGGGCTTTTCCTGGTGCCCTGGCATCGGCAGCCAGCGGCCAGAGCCACCCGGAGCTTAGGTGACTGACCACTGAGCATCCTCCAGGTGCCAGCACCCTCCCATCGCACAATCCATTCTCCCTCTCAGTCCTGCCCTGTGCCGTCACTTCCTGTTGGCTCCAGCCAATGGGAAGCCCCAATTGGGGATGGGAGGGCGGGCAGAGGGAGGGGCCGGGGCACCTCTTGGCTTTCTTAGATTTGTCCTACCGTGACTGGCTCGACAAGCGCTTTTGTCGGGTGCCACCACCCGCGCCTCCACCTGGGCCTCCCCACTTCCCCTGGCTGTTGGCCCCTGGGTGCAGCAATGTCCTCTTGGTTCCTTTAACCCAGCTCACACCGCTGTAAAACATCCCAGAATTACTTTCCCTCCCTACATGGGACTCTACTACCCACAGGACCTTGCTGGATGGGGACCAAAGCCCCACCCTCAGCGAGGCAGGCAGACGCGGCAGCCGTGTTGCCCTTGACCATCACCCCAGGCAACCACAGGAGATGACCTCCTCCCTCCCCCACCTGCCTGCCAGAGCTCCCTCTCCTGGATGGTCATCTTTGGGGGCAATAGGTGGGCTGCCCTGCCCCGGCCGGGCCTCTCTGGGGAGACGAGAGAGAGCGAGAAAGACCGGCAGTGGCAAAGAGAAGAAGCAGAGGAGGACTGTTCGGCGTGGGGGACCATGTGAGTGTCTCCCAAAGGCCAAGAGGACAACTGAGCTAGTGATGGGGTCTGAGCTCTTGCTGCCTCCTTACCAGAGACAACTACCTGGGAGAGAGAGGATGCTGGCAGGCAGCCAGAGGCAGGGGAGGACCTGCTGCCTGGAGCTGGGCTGCGGGCAGGACAAGGTGAATATCCCTGCCAGGAAGCTGTGCCGGGGGGGCGGACCCTGCACTCACCCCTCCCCCATGAGAGCCAGTGTCTGGACTGGGCTGGCCACCCAGGGGACATCAAGTGTCCCATCAAATGGGAGGGCAGCCCTGCTCTGGGTGTGACACTGGAGTTCTCAGCGGCACTGAATTTTGCCCAAGAGACCAAGGGGTTAAAAGAGGGCAAGGGCGATGTGACACGGTCCAGACGGGGCCAGAGAGTGGAGAAAAGCAAAGCCATTGTGTGCTTGGGCCCAGCCCAGCTGGAAGTGGCCCGTAAACATATTACAGCCACATCAGGCCAGGTCCCCAGCTTTATAGAACAGGGTTTGAAAAACCTAAGAGGAAATTATCCTGACTAGTAAAGCTGGAAGTAAGACGATGACTGGGCACCCTCTGCCTGCCCCCCACACCTCCTTCCTCCCTGTGTTCTTTCCCCTCCTCTGGACACATGTCACTGCATCCCCGTCTTGTGCTGATGCTACGGCACTAGAGGAATAGACGTCATTACCAGTGCTATTCGTGCACGGGTACAGCAGAGCGATCTACAGGACATGCTGCCTTGTGACCATGGTATAGTGCGCGGCGGGGAGAGCACCCCCTAGAGGCGAGAAGGGTTTAAACTTGAAAGTCAGAAGATGTGGGTACCCGACTGTGAGTCCTAAACACTTCAGCGCGTTTAATTCTCACAACAGCCCCAGTGCCTCCCTCACTGCGTGACCCTGAACCTCAGTTTCCTCATCTATAAAATGGGGCACATAATACCTACATGACGGTCTTAGACTGAGGGTTAAGGGGATCGGTGTCCAGAGGGCTTTGGAAACGGAGCATCTGTGAACTTCTGTCTCCCTGATGGGCCATGTGCCCTCCGAGTGTACAGACCTGCCCTGTTTATCTTGCTACCCCAGTTCTGTGGATAAAGCCTGACATGGGGTGATGGGAACCCCTGGGAAATGATTCTACTTTTTTTCATATAGATAATTTGGGGGCTGTGATTTTGAAGTAGAAGATCAAAACCACATTTGATCTGGAAGCCTAGTTTCGAGGCCTGGAAGCCTGCTTCTAGATCACAGCTAGAGCTGCATGTTACGGAAGGGCAGGCGACAGGGATTTGCTGCAGCGCGACAGAACAGCATGAATGAAGTCTCAGTGAATGAACAAAATTGGAATTAAGGTGAAACCCATTTTAAAGCTCATCAAGAAATCTTATGTCAGTGGTCGGGGGTGGGCAGAGGGCGCTGTCAACTGTGTCCGGGGCACGACCTTAGCTGGTAAACCCTCCTCCAGGTGCCCTGGTCCATGTAGCCCTGGCTGGAGGGAGGTCTGCGGACCTGGAGCTCGGGGGGACCAGCCACCCTGTGCGGAGAGCCAGCAGGTGCTGCGAGGACAGCAAGGTGGGTGGAAGGCCCACGTGGAGGGGCTCAAGGGGGACGGGGAACAGATGGGCCAGGAACGGTCAGTCCCAGAGGTGAGGTGTCTTCTCAGTGGCCCAGGAGCCCCCCGGGCAGCTTTGAGGTGTGGGCTGTGATGCTGTCACATGAGGCTCGTCAGAGGAAAACCCCTCCCCCAGTGCTGGGGGCTGACCTTCCGGAGTCAGAGCCTGTGGCCGCCGGCTGACCACACAGCTGGGCGGCCGGGCAGGGCCTTTGTGGAGGGGCTGAGAAAATGCCCTGAGCTCAGCCTGGGCTGGGCTCTCACCTCCGCCCACCCATGTGCCCCCTGCTTCCCCTTCCTCTCTGGACTGTCCTCATCTGTCGGGCCCTGACTGTCACTCTGCCTGTGCCCATGGGAAGGCATCCAGGAGGGAGGACAGCTCGCCCAGACCAGACAGAGCTCGACAAGGGGTCACCGTCCTGGCTGCATTCTGAGTACAGCCCAGGAGGCTTCCTTCTCCCCAGGGCATCTCCCACGGTGATGCCCAGACCCCAGACCCCCACCCCCTCTGCTGTTCCTGTCCTGCCCCCTCTGCTTAGCAGACAGGCCAGAGGACCCGAGGGTCAGACAGCGGCAGACACCTGGCCCTCCCCAGCCCTGTGGGTGCTGCAGCCACGTGGCACTGCCACCAAACCACCGGTGTCGGCTGCCCACTGGCGGGTCGTCAGCAGATTGCAGGGCACAAGCTGCCACCAAGACCTGGGCACACGGCCGGCCGCCCGGGGAGCATCCGCGCCCTCAGACACGCCTGGGCGCACGGCCGGCCGCCCGGGGAGCATCCGCGCCCTCAGACACACCTGGGCGCACGGCCGGCTGCCCGGGGAGCATCCGCACCCTCAGACACACCTGGGCGCCCCCAGGGCTGGTCTGCTGAACCTCGGCCTTTCATGCACCCACTTACTCACCACCGGTTTGTTGAGCGTGCTGGCGGGCATGTGCACACACACACTCGTACTTGTGTTTCACGCTCACACACGCCCCATCCCCCAGGCACACTGAGAGCCTCAGGGAAGGAGAGTGAAGATTTCCCGGGCCCACTGCGTGTTGTATCTGGAACCCCCCTTCTCTCTCTCCCCCTTGCCCACCCCCTCCTCTCCCCTCCCCCAGCCCAGCCCTTGAGAAGGGAGGGTGTCCCCTTCGTCAGTCAGTCCTGAGACCCCCTACCCAGTTCACGTCCCAGAGTGAGCAGGACACGCCTCTCTGCCCGCAGCCTCCCTGTTGCCCTGGTCTGGCTACTGGGGAAGCCTCTTCGGGAATCAAGGTGGCTCCGTGTGCCTGGACACAGACCCTGGCCTCAGGCTGGTCACCTGGGTTCAAACCCTGGCCTCACCCACCTATAGCTTCCCGTGTTAACCCCAAGCAAAACTCTAACACCTGTGAACCTCCATTTGGTTGTGTTTCAACATCTCAGAGACATGCATAGGTGGAAACACAGCTCCATCACCCCTCCTACTCCAGCCTAATTCCAGCTAACTTCAACTGACACTTCCTCCTGGAAGCCCTCCTTGAGCATTCCAGGCAGAGTCAGTGACTTTCCCCTCTGACCACATTGTCCTCTATCACCTCCTATCTCTGTGTCTCTCCCCACGTGCTGTGACTGCCTGAGGACAGGGGTTGCGGTGACCCAGGTGTCCACTGCTGGAGGCCACGCAGAGCCAGGCCATAGGGACGCCAGTCCCTGGAAGGCACCGGAGGGAACAGAAAGGAAACGGGAATGGCAGGCTGTGGAGGGGCGGCTGCCTCTCCCAGCAACGTGGAAGGTGCTGGGCTTTCCATATGTTGCGTGCTTCTCCCCTCCTGCAGCATTCGCCAGGGAGCGAACTTTGGGTTTGGCAGCGACCCCAGGACTCCGTGTTTGTCTGTCTGTTCCTTCCAAAGCTTCAGGAAGCATCCTCCTGCCCAACGAAGTTTGGATCCTGGGGACTCTGTGAAGGGGGCTCCCCTTCCCAAGGCGGTTCTCCCTCCCAGGCACCCCCGTTTCCTGCCGGCGGGAAGGTCTGGAAAGGGTCCAGCTGGCCCAAGCCGAGATCCCCTGCCCTGGCCTCTGCCTAGGAGGCTGGCTCCCTCCGAGTGGACTGCCAGCCCTGGCTTTGTCCTCTGACGTCCCAGCCCCACTCCTCCCTGGGCACTGGCACTGATTCTTGACTCCTGACCTCGTCCTGTGGCTGTGTCTGTACCCGCCACGAATCTTCCACCCGCTGGAGCCCTAACCCTGGCCCCTGGCCTCCAAAACCACCCTGCTGGGGTGAAGAGAGCAGGGCACAAATTGAGACGTTGAGATTTGAGGTTGGCCTGCTGGGTCACCGTGGGACCTGGGCCTCAGTATTCTCATCTGCAAAGTGGGGACAGTAGCTCTGACCCAGCAAGGGCTGTGGAGCACGTGTACCCGGCTCCATCCCTCCCACAACACTGCCTCTGTTGCCCTGTGCACACCTGTGCCCCGACTCTGGCCAGGCCCAGCCGGGACTGTCCTTTCCCATCCTTCTCCATTACAGTGTCTCCTCCTCCAGGAAGCCCTCCTGTTGCCCAGCCTCAGAGGTGGCTCCCCCCTCAGGCCCCTCCCCCTGGCATCAAGCCTGAGAACCATCAGACTCCCTGATCCTCTTCATACTCCTCCCCTCTGTTCATTTCTTATCTTCCCATATCTGAAGGCAAAGAGGGGTTTCACCCACATGCCAAGCAATGCATTCAGCCTGGGTTCTCAGGGGTGTCCCAGGCCTCGGGGGATTTGGGAGGCCTGACTCTTTCCCTTTCAGCTGCCAATCACTTCCCCTCTCTCAGCCTCAGTTTCCCCACCTGTACAATGGGGATGAAATGGGTGCCGCCTTCCAGAGTGCGGTGAGGACTCCTGAAGGAACACACATGGGTGCTCACTGGCTACCCCGGCACAGGGCAAGTATTTCATAAATGGCAACTTAGGAAACAAGCCTCTTCCTCCTCCACCTGTCTTCCCGGGAATCAGCCCCCTTTGGTCATCAGCTCCTTGATTCCCTGTCCTGGGCCATCTGTGGTGACTTGGGCAATCCTGTTGTGTTAGTTTCAGGTGTACAGCAAAGTGATTTAGTTATACGTATACATACATCGATTCTTTTTCAAATTCTTTTCCCATTTAGGTCATTACAGAATACAGTAGGTCCTTGTTGGTTATCTATTTTAGATATAGCAGTGTGTATACGTCAATCCCAAATTCCCAATTTAGCCCTCCCCACCCCACCTTTCCCCTTTGGTAACTGTAAGTTTGTTTTCTACATCCATGCTTTTAAATGTTACTCTCACCCCAAAACATCCTCACAGGAATACCCAGAATCATGTTGACCAAATGTCTTGGGCGCCCCATGGCCCAGGCAAATTAACACATAAAACCAGGCAGAGGAGGCCTGAGCACCAGAAAGCCTGCTTACTTAGACCCTTAGACCAGGCTTTGCTGAAATGCACTTTGGCGTTTTCCTCTAATTTAAGACAATATAGGAAGCTGCTGGGAAGGTTCCTGGTGAGTGGGCACCCTGAGGATTCGGGCAGCCCCGTCACCCCATCTCCTCAGGGTGTACTTTGCTAGACTTAGTGAATAAAAATGCAGCATGCCCAGTTAAATATGAATTTCAGAACATCTGAAACAATTGTTTTAGTGTAAATGTGTCCCAGGCACTACTTAACACAGCTTCATCTTAGTTTTTCCCTTATTCTGATTCCCTTGCTTCCTTCAGGTTTGGGAGATGAACAGAGAGACTAGGTTTGGGGCCGGGTGGCCTGCCCTGCCCTGTGTTCTGCATGACTCTCCCTCAGAGTGGCCCTACTGTGTGTGCAGGACCCCTGTGTGGCTTCCCACGCCCCCCGTCCTGCCGAAGGACTGTCTCTCTCTCTCTCTCTCTTTGATCGCTTGGTACCAACCCCTGGATCAGAGCACGTTTACTGAGCAATGTCATCTATGTCCACAGCACAGGGCTCGTGGCTCCTGTTGCCCAGAGACCTGAGTTGCTCCAAGTCACTCCTCCCAGGGTGTCTGTGTGGGCCCCAGAGGTGCCTGAAGGTGCTTAAGCCCAGCGTGTGAAGAGCCTGAGACAGAAATGCTCGTACCACGGCCACGCAGCCGGCAAGATGCTTCTGCTTAGGGGACAGACCTACAAACCTCAGACACCTTCAGATAGACCTGCCAAGCCTGGGTCTGATCACCCGGAAGAGCGTCTGCCCTGCGAGGTGGGGGAACCGGGCTGCACCCCGTCTTCCACACAAAGTTACCGTGCGATCTTCAACGACCCGCTTCACCCTTCAAGCTTGTTTCCTCATCGCCAGAGTCCTGCTTCTCAATCTCAAGTCTGTTCTTCTACCCAAATCCCGTGACTCTCTTTATAGGCGGAGCGCATAAGCTGGCTGGTGTCAAGGTGAGCGGGGTAGAGAGGTTCACCCAGCCTTCAAGCTGCCCCAGAATAAACACTCATCCATTTGTTCAACAAACAGTGAAGGTTTGCTCATTGGTAGAGCTTGGAACGTACTCCCCACACGCTGGAAATGCTCACAAATGCTGACTTCCAGGATGCCAACTTAGCGGTGAAAATACTGGAAAGAATGGTGTGGTCTTCCAAGATCAGACGTTTGGCCAAGGCTGTCTGGCTAAGGCTGAAAGGAGCTAGTTGATCTTGACATTGGCTGGAGCCCACATTTTGCCATTTTATGTGCAGTGTGCTTCGAGGGAAAGACAGAAGAGTGAGGGACGGAGGCAGAGATGCAGAGGCTCGAAGGCAGAGAGATGGATGGTGATGGAGAACGGTCTGGTCCTCCTCTGTCTCTGTCTGTACAACACAGGACACGAAGCGAATCCTTGCTGGACGGGCAGTGAACGGGTCAACCACCAACTCCCCCCACCTGCTGTGAAGTTCAACATCATCTTGCTGCTGCCGAGTCTTCCCCCCAAATGACAGATTATTATCAGCCTCCCCATAAGAACAGCTTAGAAGATCTTCAGACCCTCCGCCGTAGTAATAAAAGTCATTCAAGCCATAAAGAACCATTAAACTTCAAACTCATAAGTTATCCTACACCCAGTATATTAGTCCATGTTGTATAGATGGGGAAACTGAGGCTCAGAGAGGGAAAGTGACTCGCCAGTATTGCACAGGCAGGAGGGGTGGCTGATGGAGGATTCCCACCACCACCACCCCGCACTCTGGTCACTGAACCAACTGAAGAGATCGTAAAGACACTCTGTGGCCCCAGCACAAGACTCCTGCCCCCCAAACCACCAAGACACCAGCTTCAACATTGCAGGAAGCAATGGCAGCATCTCGACAGTCAGAAAAGCCCTGTCCGTCTGCCCCTGCTTTGGGCCACATCGGGCCTTTTACATTTGCAGGATGGTGGGAGCCTCCACGCCAGTAATTATCAGTCCTATGGCTCCAAAAAGCAACATCAATTTCAAAGGGACTCTGCCTCCAGTTTCTAAACAGTTGGGTAATGGAGAAATTCTATGCTGAGACCACACATACATCAAGATGGCTGCGGCGGCGTCTGGAATCCAGGCTGCACGTGGAGCCCAGCTAACCCCCCGCCGTCAAGCCCTAACACGCTGCCAGCACTTCCCCAGCTCTCCAAGCTTGATAAAGGGCCGGCCCAAGAGACAGAAGAAATGAATTTCAGGAATTTGGTCTTTCAACACCCAAGGAGCTGGAGCCCAGGGCAAGAAATTCCGTCCTGCCTCTTCAAGTGGCTTCAGTGCTTCTGGGACAGGACAGCGCTGTGCCTTCTCTTAATCTGTTCTCATTCACTCATCCATCCACTAAGAGGCAGTGAGCACCTACTGTGTGCCGGGCCAGGGGCCACGGGAGCCCCAGAACTGTGTAGCTGTGCTTCCCCACCCCACCCTGTGATCAAGACCCTGTGCCCACTCTTTCAGGGCACGCATCACCCGATCATGCCCCTGCCTTTGACCCGTCTGAACCCTCACCAGACCGTGACACTCACGAGCAGAGACTAACGCAGAATAAGGTCTTTGCTGATGACCAAGTTAAGATGAGGTCATGAGAGTGGACCCTAATCCAATATAACTGTGTTCTTTAAAAAGGGGAAATTTGGACACATACACACACACACACACACACACACACACACACACAGAGATGATGCCACGTGAAGTTGAAAGCAAAAATTAGAGTGATGGGTCTACAAGCCAAGGAATGCCAAAGACCACCAGAAGCTCCGGGTGTGGCCTGGAACAGATCCTGCCTCCCAGCCTCAGAAGGGACCAGCCCAGCCACACCTTGACCTTGGACTCTGGCATCAGAAACTGCGGGACATACATTCCTGTTATTTAAGCTGCTCTGTGTGTGGTTCTTTGTTACGGCAGCCTTGACAAATGATTACAGATTCTGATAGGCATTTGGTGGGAATCAGTGTGGACAGCAGTGAGGCAGGCACTTGAACCCTGCTTCCCAGGAAGAAGGGTGACCCGTCTACACAGCAGACATCCTCTAACACCTGCCGTGTTTCCTGGGCCGCCCCTGCAAGGCAGACACTGGAACCGCCCTCTACTTTGAGATGAGGATACAGGTCAGAAGCTGGCCTGCTGGGGGGAGGTGGGATCTGAAGCCAGGCCCTCTGGCTCCAGAACCCCCATTCCTAAACAGCCTGCCCCTGTTTGCCGGGCAGGTGTGTGTGGGTAGCCACTCTTACCAGCTGTGCTATTTAAGCAAATGACTCACCTCTCTGGGCCTCAGTCTCCCCACCTACAAAACAGAGCCCCCAACACCTTCCTGGGGAGGTGGTGAGGGAAGGAGCTGGGTGAGGGCTGCACCCAGGACTGAGCCTGCAGAGGTGACCTCCCTGGGGAGTCAGTAGGACAAGGACACTGCACCGAGAGAGTTCTCAGACAAGGCTGAGAGTGCGCAGGGCCACCTGAGAGGGACAGAGTGGGGAGCAGACAGGGTGCGGCAGGGTCAGAGCCACCACCTGCAGAGGTGTGGTCACCCCTGGCAGGAGGGCTGCGTTTTTCACAGACACTGCTGCCCACACCCTGAGTCTCGTTTCCAGGAGGCCTCTTTGCAAGCCCATGGGAAAGGGTCTTCCATCCCCTTGCCAGTGCTTGGCCCTGTGCCCTCTGACCTCGACATGCTGGGTATTCCTGGTGCCCGGGCCCCTTTGGAGGACCGAAGTGCCCGTTGCCTCTCCCCCCATTCACCCCTGGACTTTGCAGCTGATGGCCTCCCTGCATGTCCAGAGACAGCTTGGGAGGGTGGAAGGGGGTGGGGGGGACAAGCACAGAGGCCCCCCTTACCACCTCCCCACCCTGCTGCTTCCCACATTGGTCACTAACTCTTCTAGCACCTTGCCGTCCCAGCCTTAAGCCCCACTGGAAAGGAGCCCATCCCCCAGCGCTTTGGGTTGTCCTTCCGAAATACGCGTCTAGCAGGGTGCGCACCCACGCCGCCAGTGACTACCCAAGGCCCTCGGGAGAGAGGCCAAAGCGCCCGCCTGGCTCTCAGTCTCCGCCACCCGCCACCACCGTTGATGGGGACCCGCCAATCACGCGTGAGCGCCTGATGCCCCCAAGCGCTCCTAGGACCTCCCCTCCCCCACAGCCTTTGCACCTGCGGTTTCTTCTGCCCAGGACGCTCTTCCTGTCCTCCTCCACCTGCGGAAGCCCTGCGCTTACTTCATTCATTCAACACCCCTGGATGCTGTGCAGGCTCCCCCAGAGCCCCAGGGGGCGCTCCCACCTTCCCACCCACTCTACTCTGCACCCCATGGAGGTCAGACTGAGTTCCCTAAAATGTGTCAAAGAGCAAATGCCTCTCCGGCTCAAGAACCATCGATGGCTCCCACTGCCTTCCCCCACCTGAGTCTGCTGCCCACCATCCTGCCGCCATCGATGGCTCCCACTGCCTCCCCCACCTGAGTCTGCTGCCCACCATCCCGCCGCCATCGATGGCTCCCACTGCCTCCCCCACCTGAGTCTGCTGCCCACCATCCCGCCGCCTCCAAGCATGCCCCAAGCTTGCTCTGTGCCCTCCTTGGGGCTGGACGCACCTGGGTTTCCATTTCTGTTCCCCTGTGACCTTGGATGTGTCACTTGCTCACTGAACAGCTGTCCCCCGCTGTCAATGGGAAGGTTCAACTACTGGAGTCTCTAAGCTCCCTTATGGCTCTGAGGTCATGATGCCGAAGGAAAAGCACGTTGTGAATGTCCCTTCACGGGGCACCATGCATTCGGGAAAGGGTCTCTCCAGCTGCCCACAGCCAGCAAGTGCCGGTGATCATGAGGGGCTCGTGCTCGTGACCCTGCTGTGGGACCTGCAGAAACTGCTAACCTTTGGAGTCTCCGAGAGAATTAAAATAGGAAACCGTCTCTGCCTCCCACACGGGGTAGACAGTTTTCACAGTTCACACACGGCACTTTGGCTCAGAGAACCTCGGCTGCCGTTCCAGCATTTTCAGACGTGACGACCAAGACTTTAAAATGGATAAAAAAGGAAAGGTGAGTGGTGATGCCGGCAGGATGTCTGCTCACCAGGGCCCCCACCTGTCCACCAGAACATATCCTCTTGGTTCTGAACAGGTCTGAGGTGGGACATGCACACACACACACACACACGGGTGAACATGCACACAAACGTGCTCACAAAGAAACGCATGTAAACACACAAACTCACAAACACCCACACAGCCAAACACACACATACACCCTCTCCCACCCACAGGCACGTCTACCGACCACACACATGACAGGTGTCCTGGGTGCCTGCACCCATGCACGTGTACACACCTCCCTCCTCGGGGTGATGTCCATTCCCCCGGACCTCCCCCTCCTGATTCCGGCCTGCCCCTAAGCGAATCTATGGGGGTGACACGCAAAGACACCAAGACACCCACACCCACGCACCTTCTCTGCTACCTAAGATGCACACGCAGCACGCAGATGTGCCCACGTGAACATCTCCTCAGGGTGGGTGCTTTGTGGAGAGGACAGAGCTCAGGCTTCAGGGCTCCTTATGCAGGGTCCTTCAGGGGCCTGGCACAAGTGGAGGGTGGGTGGGAATGGGCAGCGGCAGAAGCAAGGCCGGGCGCCAGGCCAGGGCAAGGCTGTTTGGCATCCATCCCACGAGGAGAAGGAGGAATTCAGATGCCCTGCACTCAGGCACAGAGCCGGTCCTGGGCGGGCCCTGGAGGGCACTGACCCCCATCATTCTGCCAACGAAGAAACCGAAGCCCCGTGTCGGGAAAGGTGCCCCCAGGCTGGCCATCTTTCCACACCCAGTGTCCTCGCCTCTGGGGCCCAGACACGGTGGCCCTTCCTCTTAGCTGCCAGCCTGGCGTTAGGAAGGACTTCAGGGCATGACCTCGGTCCACTTGAAACGCTGTTCTCCTGGAAGTGTCACCTGTTCAGTGGACAAATCCTGATGGAGCCCTCCTCTGCGCCAGGCCCCCAGGGTATGGACATGAAAGGCACCATCTCGAAGCTGGAGGCCTGGGATCAGCCTGAGCGAGGGAGGCCGCAGAGCAGAGCCGGGAGCCGGGGCAGGAGAGGCAGTCAGGAGGGGGACGCTGGAGGGGACGGGACAGGAGGGCGCACAGGAGCTACAAGTGGTTTGGCAGGGCTGGGGCCCCACAGGGGTGGAGCGGGTGCTGGCACGTGCGTCAGCTTGCCTGAGTGCAGGGTGGGCTCCTGGCACGCGCAGCAGATCTTCTGGAGCTCCTGGCTCCAAGAACCCAGAGGAGGAACTTCCCCCGGTTCCTAGCTAACAGTTTGCTTTCTGGGCAACCTTTACCATCTCCGAGTTACGTGCTCGGAGGAGATTTCAGGGTGTCACGCTGACATTTCTACTCCTCCAAGCTGCTTGTCACCTCCATGCTTTATTTCCATGCGGCATAGAAGAGGGTGGTGTCTGGCCAGCCGTGGAGCCCAAGGAGTGGGTCTGGCCTTTTCTTGGGGAACATTTGAAAGGCTCTTGGAAGAACCCCGAATGCATATGGGAGGGGGCTGCCGGGCCCACTGGAAAAACTCCAGAGCAGGAGAGAAGAGAGTTCCAGACACCATGGGGACTTGCTGAGCCTCCAGTCTAAGGAAAGCACCTCCTGGCGGGCTCCCCGTCACCAAGGGGTCGAGGTGGACACGACTGTAAGTCTGTGAAAGGTGACTGCCTGTCAGAAGCAGTGGACTTAGGGGCCAGCGGGCAGGACCTGAGTTTTGGTCGTGGCCCCCCTCTTTCTAGCTGTGGGATGCTTGTCTGCTTGACAAGGGCTCTGAGCTTCAGTCCCGATACCTCCAAAACTGGGATAATAATAAACAGCTTCCAGGGGTCCTGTGCTCTGTAAAATGTCCATGTTTTGTAAAGTGGAAAAAACCATCTGTACATGAAGGATGATCATTTTCCTCAATGACAAACAGGTTGGAAGGATGGACCTGAATCCCTGTGTCACCACCAGAAGCAGAGCTGCCCGCTTAAGGAGTCTGCTTGCCCAGGGCCGATGGAGGCGGGACCCCTCCCATCTTCATGAAGCCACTGGATTTGGTGGGGGCCACGTTTGTTAGCACAGCTCAACCGTCACCCTGACTCACACATGCTCCTTTGCTGTTCACCCTCACCGGATGGTGCTTCATCCTCTAAGCATCGTTTCACCTGTAATGTGATTGCCAAGGGACCAGCGGGCTAGGCCGCCTGTAGGTCACCTGGGGAAACTGTGAAAGGAGCAGAAACCAGCCTGGAGGGGGCTGTGGGTGGAGCCTGAGGAAACGGAGTGAACAGAACAATTCTTACAAGAAGTCTTCACTGGAGGGTCATGCAGAGTCAAGGGGTTTTTTAAAAAGATCTTAAGCTTATTTAAATATTGATGGGAAGGAACCAGATGTGGGGAGGGGCCAAGGTGAACGTATAGGAGAGGGGTAATTCATTGATTGCATAAGGTACCTGAGAGGGGGAGGAGATAAGATTTGATGCACAGGTGGAGGAATCAGCCTTATGTAGGAGAGGAGACCCGTCTCAGGGAGCTGCTACGGGTATTTAATGATATAAACCATGTCAAGTCCTCAGCAAGGTGGGCTGCACATAGTAAAAACTATTCTGTGTTAAATATATTATCTGAGAATGAGAATAAATGTTCATTTGGGTCAAAAGCCTTTCAGACATCTATTGAGATAATCATATATCTTTTCTTATATAACCCATTGATACAACTTCTTATACAAATAGATTTTCCTTAACATTAAACCATTCTTACATTCCCAGAACAAAGTCTACTGGACTTGGATGAATAATTAAGATGCTGTTGAATCTGACTTGTGGGGAGTTTATTTAGAATTTCACATCTGCTTTCTCAAGTGAGACTGGTCGATCATTTCATTTTGAGGTTACCTTTGATAGATTTTTGGTGACAAGATTATTTTAACTTTGCAAGATCATTTGGGTAAATTTTGGTCTTTTTATTGAAATACAGTTTAGTTACATTGTTGTGTTAATTTATTGTCTACAGCAAAACGATCCAGTTTATATATATATATATTTATACATTCTTTTTTTATTCTTTTCCATTATGGTTTATCATAGAATATTGAATATAGTTCCCTGTGCTATATAGTAGGACTTTGTCGTTTACCCATGCTACATATAATAGTTTGCATCTGCTAATCCCAAATTCCCACTCCATCACTCTCACACACACACCCCCTGTGGCAACCATAAGTTTGTTCTCTATGTCT
This sequence comes from Pseudorca crassidens, assembly GCF_039906515.1. Lineage (NCBI taxonomy): Eukaryota > Metazoa > Chordata > Mammalia > Artiodactyla > Delphinidae > Pseudorca > Pseudorca crassidens. The sequence continues at coordinate 6,378,356 of NC_090296.1, read as the reverse complement.
GTGAGTCTGTTTCTGTTTCATAAAAGTTCATTTATGTCATATTTTAGATTCCACATATAAATGATATCAATTTTGGTCTTTTCTATGCTTTGGAAAAGTTACTCATCTGTTCCTTAAATAACCTAAACAACTTACATATAAAACTACCTAGCCCACAACCTTCTTTTGAAAGTATTTTTATAAAACCTTCAATGTCGACTTACAATTATTAATATTTTTGAAGTTTTTGATATCTTCTCAAAATTTTTGGTAAGTTGCAGTACTCCAGATAATTGCTTATTTTCACTGAGATTTTCAAAGTATTCATATAATTATATATATTATTCTTTTTGTAAACCACCCCTCTGAAGTTCTGTCCTCTTTGTCATATTGTTTGTATTTTGTACCTTGTTATTTAATTAAAGTCACCAGATTACTGAAGTTTATCTTTACAAATTGACTCACATTTATAGGTTAGCTCTGTTTTTTACTGCATTAAGTTTGGATTGACATATATACACTAATATGTATAAAATGGATAACTCATAAGAACCTGCTGTATAAAAAAATAAATTAAATGAAATTCAAAGAAAGAAGTTTGGCTTCATCTTTTTTGTTTTATTGGGGCTGCTTTTCCCTCCTTTCCTAATTTATGGAATTGAATGCTTAAATCATATACATTTTAGCTCTCTTTTTGGATAAATAATTCATTTAATAACTATGACTCTGCCTGGGAGAATAGCTTTATTCTTATTAGGTAGAGAGTTTTTATTTTCATTACTTTCAAAATATTCTGTAAATGTATTTTATCCCTCTATGTTCCCATTGTTATTAAAAATACTTTTTTAAAAGAAATAGTTATTTATGGTTTAATTTTGTTTTGATCAGAAAATGTGACCTGTGAAATTTATGTTTTGGGGAACACAGTAAGATTTTTATGACCTGGCATATGCTCGACCCTGGTCAATGTCCCACAGATGCTGGAAAATAAAGCGATTTCTTTACTTGTGTGTGAACAGGTAGACACTTTATTGATATTATCATTCAGACAGTCTTTGCCTTTTATTAAAATATTCAACATTTACAGCCTTCTTTCTGTCATCTTGTTTTATGCTTTCTGTTTCTTAGTTCCCTTATTATTCTTTGTTTTCTATTTCTTGCTATCTATGTAAAGTGATGCTCACTTTTACCTGTCCCTGTGGAGAAGGAGGAGGGAGGGATGATGGAGGAAATGTTTAGGCGTGGTCATTTGCTCACAATCTCAGGTGAGGTGACGGCTACACTGTTGCACACCTATGCCAAAATGTATGACACTGTACATCTGAAATACGTGCAGTTATGTCTGTTATACCTTAATAAAGCCGTTTTTAAAAATGCCTGCCACATTGTTCCAGAAGATCTGAATACTCACTGGAGATCAGCCCATGGACCTCAGGCGCCCTCCCCGGCAGTGGCCCAGCTTTGTGCAAACATTACATGTGTATGGGTCTTCCTCTTTCCTACAAATGTGAAAAACCCTTCTACCATGGCTTTTTTTCATCTAATATATTTTGATGCAAATTTTTAGTGCCATTAGTGATCTCCTTTAAGATAATCAAATGCTTATAGGCTTATATCAAATCAGGCTTATATCAAGAACAAATGTAAGAACAATGTAATACGGCTTGACGGATCACTGTGTGTTTTTAGTAATTCATCCTGCTTTCCTTCCTCCCTGCCCTTCCCCAAGTCTTTGTTGTTTCAATTGGGGGTTACAGATGAAGCTTATTTAAAAAAAACATTTTTTTTTATTTTATAAGTTTTATTTTCATGATTTTTTTTTTTTTTTTGCATTCTATTGTGTGGCCCAGTTTACAGCAGCATTTATACATACACTTGTATGTTTAGTTTCCATGCTTCTTTTTTTTTTTTTTAATTTATTTATTTGGTTGTACTGGGTCTTAGTTGCGGCATGTAGGATGTAGTTCCCTGACCAGGGATCAAACCTTGGCCCCCTGCATTGGGAGTGCAGAGTCTTAGCCACTGGACCACCAGGGAAGTTCCTGGTTTCCATGTTCTCGGCAGCCCTTTTATACTACTGGTTTCCATTCTTGAGATCTTCATTTGGACTCATCTCTCAGTTGGCTATACACCGTTGGATAATTTTTTAAGGTAACATGAGCTGTATCTCTCCCAGTCTCTGCCTATCCAAGAATATTTGCCTGTAGCCTTTGTTCACGAACGACACTTGGCTGGGGACATAACTTTTGGTCCACAAATTTTTCCCCTCAAAATCCTGAAGAGAGCATTTATTTTCTTCTAGTGTTGAGTATTCAGAGGAGAAATCTGGAACGAGCCTGTTTGTTCTTTCTTTGTAGGTAACCTGTTTCTTTAATACCTCTCTGCTTAGTAAAGAATACTTGGGAAACACAAAGAAAAATAACTGATTGCCTATAATTCCACCAAACATAGATAAGATTGTTAATACTTTGGTGTTTGTCTTTTTGATCTTTTTTCCCCTATATCAGATACAGGGAGTTCCCTGGTGGCCTAGTGGTTAGGATTCCGGGCTTCCACTGCTGTGGCTTAGGTTTGATCCCTGGTTAGAGAACTGAGCTCCTGCAAGCTGCACAGCACAGCCAAAAAAAAAAAAAAACAATCACACATACACACCTGAACTGAGAAGAAGACCTACAAATAAAAATGCACCAGAAATGTTTGGTTGAAATTTTTCAGCCCTTTGGAAGAGAATTAGTAAGTGAATCTTCTCTGAATGCCATTTTTATTAACAGAAAATCAATTTCTCCTTGAGCTCATACACTTAATTTTAAACAAATATTTAAAGAATACCTATGGGGATGGGGGCACATATTAATTACTAACCTGTATGTGCCGATCACATGCCTCACCATCATTACGTGTGGGGGCACCAGCATCCACTCGGGGCTGAAGGCGGAAACCTGGGGACCCCCATCTCCCGTCCCTCACACCCGCCACGTCTGACCAGTGGGAAGCCCTGTCCTGCCCAGTCGGCCTCCTTGCTGTCTCTGCCTCTCCTTTCCTGCTGCCCCTGCCCTAGTTGAGGTTGCCCCACCTCTCACAGGGACCACTTTGCTCCCAGCACGCTCACTCCAGGTGTATCACACGAATCCCAGCTCCCTGATACTTCACCAGAGCCCCTGGGTCTTTGCATTTCACATGCTCTTCCATCTTCCAGAATGTTCTTACATTCCATAACCATCTCCTCCCCATCACCTCCTCTCTGGAGTCCTAGTTATCCCCAAAGAGTATTCCTCTGCCATCCCAGTTCAGCATTATTTCTATACTTTGACCAAAGACCACCTCCTCCAGGAAGTCTTCCCTGACTCCCTCTGAACTTCCCAGCACTTTCTCCGTCCTTCCCAGAAATACTTGTTACCTTGGAAGATGATTTTTAAAGTTGTTTTCAATATACTTTCCAAACCAAAACTCAGTGTGTGTGATCTTTCTGGGACAAATGTTCTCTGGTAGGAAAAAAAAAAACATTGAATTAGCTTGGAAATTTTATGGGAAGTCTAGGATAGGTGGTTGCCAGATTGTTCTTCCTCCTCTAAAACAAAATATAACAAAATAGGGCCAGACCTGCTTAACCATTCACAACCCTTTGAGCCTCAAGTTTTCCATCTGGGAAGTGGGGATAGTAATGTTGTCACTGGGAGTACTTGGTAGGAGAAAGAAGAACAGGAGATAATGGGGTTATAATGAATGAAATGGGCTTTGAAAATTACAAACTCTGTCAGTGCTAGACAATAAATCCCTTGTGATCAGCTCCACGAGTGTCTCCTCTTTGTGTCCCCTCCGTCCCCCATGTCCCTGTTATGGAACACTCGGAAAATCCCCTCCACCCAGCCTGAGAATTTCCATCATCACCATGTAACCATTTTCCCCTCTTATGGAAAACAGATGGGATTAACAGATTGTATCTATTGTCTCTTGTTCTTAAGCAAGGTACATAAGGATCTGTGTGTCCCCTTACAGAAGACAGGCAGGCTCTATCACTGCCACAGGGAAGGGAACATGTGAGGTCTGCAAATACCCTCAGAGTTCCTCTCTGTTTAGAAATCAAGCTTGCTTGGTGTATCAGTAAGGATCATGTTCAGCAACATGTGACTGAAGATCCAAAATAACAGTGACTTGAACACGAGAGAAATGTATTTCTCTTTCACACTAAAGAGATCCAGAAGTAGGAAATACAGAACTGATATGAGGGACACAGGGCCATCAGGAACCTTGGTTCTTTCTAGCACGCTGCTCCACCTTCACTAAAGTGTGACCCTCGTGATCTAAAATGGCTGCTAGAGTTCCATCTATCACATCCATGTTCCAGACAGCAGGACAAAGGAAGGATCAAAGAAGGGCATGCTCCTAACTTTTTAAGATGAATTCCTGGAAGTCCCACAGGACACTACTGTTCATATTCCACTTGGCCATAAATTACTCACTTAGCTACAAGGGAAGCTGGGAAACAGTCTTTGGGATGGATAGCTATGTGTGAGGTAAAAATCAAGACACTGAGATGGCCCCGTGTAAGGTTAGCTAGTAGAAGATTCCAGGGACTCCTGAAAGGAGAAAGCATGGTAAGGAACAACAGATCTTACCAGGTGACTTGGGTTTCTTGGGTGGGGGGTGCAGAGCTGGTTGCTGGAACACGATCTGATCAGCCACCCTGGCACAAGCAAAGAGCATCTAAAAAGCCATACCTGGGAGTCCCAGCCAATCTATGTCGGGACCATCGTTCTCTAGTGGCTGTGATGAAGACCCCCAGCCTCAAGGGGGATTGTCTGAGTCAGATTCAGTTGTGACACAAGGACCAAAGCCTTTGCTGAGTCCCTGCCTAGAGTATTTGGATCGTGACCAAAGGCGACTTTAGGAAGGGAAGCACGACCTTTCACTCCAGGACCCACAGGGATGATGAGCTCTGAGTCTGATTAATTTGAGTAGTGAAAGAGCTGTGTGTTCATTTTGTATCCCAAGTGCTAGATGAGAAAGACTCAGTTGTACTTGGAAGTGTGGAACTTGGTCTCAGTGTTCGTGGGACCTGAGCTCCTTTTTTGCTGGGGAATCCTCAGGTATAAAAGCAGGAGGGTGTGATGGGGGAAACTGGGACAGATTTCGCGTGTGACTCCATTAGCCTCACACTTTCGTCTTAGACAAACAGAGAGCCGGTGCCGTAAAGTACGGAGCCCAGCAGGGCACTTACAGGTCACGTGCACACACACACACACACTCACACACACACAGCCTTCCTTCTCAGATGAGGAACAAAGCCAGAGAGGGAAAGACCTGGCCAAGGTGGCCCAGGATGGAATCCGTTGTCAGAAGGTAACCCAAGAGGGAGGGAACCATGAGAAGACTGCCCAAAAGCCACGAATGTGGGGAGATTAACTGACTGCCATTTGAACTGGAAGGTGGCGGAGGTAATTCTTCCCGGAGGCAGAAAAGCCAGTCCCCAAGGAAGCGGGGCCCATCGAGGGACTCTCTGATGACCATCACGCCACGGGCTTGCTCCAACCCCTGGAGCCCAGTTCAGAATTCAGCAGTAAATGGGAAAATCTGCAGAGATGCAGACATGGCCACCCAGCTTCCCAAGCAGAGGGGCGTGACCAAGTGGGACCACATGTGACTATGGGGCAAAGCAATCGGTGCTGAAAAAGTGCCAAGTCAGGTGCCCCAAAGTCCTCCATGTCTGCCCTGAAGGGCCAGACATGCAGCTGGACATGGGCACTGATGGGAAGGACACTGCCCTGGCATCCAAGGACCTGCCCTGGACACCTGAGGAATCTTAGGCGGGTCCTACAGTGTCCTTGAGACGCTGCCCTCATCCACGAACCGGGGCCTCTGGACTTCCTGATCTCCAAGTCCCATCGCAGCTCTGTGAGTTCTGCTCTCTGCAGGGAGATTGGTGGAGAGAGACCTAAGCCTACCAGGGGAAGGAAGGATGTGGCAGGGAGGCAGGAGGGAAGCATCCAGCCATCTGTGTGTCTGAACCTAGATTTCAGTCTCCGCGTAGCCATTACTCCTCTGTGCATCCTTCTTCCCTGCCCTCTACATCACTGGATAATTGTGAGGACAGAAGCATAATGCTTTGCCAGCTGTCAGACACTAGAGCGCCACGCACAGGTGGGCATTTTTCAATTTGTATTTTTAGTTAATTGGATGGAGAATCAAGAGATGCCCGTCTTGCGATCTTGGGTGAGGCCCTTCTTTCTGGCCTCCGTTCCTCATTGCTCCAGTGAGAGGCTGGTCCACTGGAAGGGCCCAAAGGCTCCTGCGCTCATGTATCATCTCCTCTGTGAACCAGGTACTGTCTCACCTGAGCCTCAAACACCTGAGGAGGTAGATGGGGTTAGCACTGGACTCCTACGTACTCGGACTCCAAAGCCTGCACCGAGCACAGCGCTGGGCTGACGTGGCCCACTCCCCGTCTCCAGTCCTGCGGGGGCGGTGGGAGAGGGCGTGCCTGTATTCCAGTATTTAGGACTGCCCACTACGTTATTACGTTTGTGTTTTATTTGTCTCTAAGCGCCACGTTGACGAGTAAACATCCATCTCGTGTATCCCGGCTTTAGTTCGTTTAGGTGTCCATCTTGGCTTCCTTGACTTGCAAGCCATTTTAGGTAGATGGAAAGGAGCGAATCCTATGCTATCTGCCCATCTTGACTCCATCCCCCTATTCAGGCAGCGTATTTTCTTTAACCCCTGAGGGCTATCCTCTAGGGGTATAGAGCAAACAAAGACTTGGTAAAATACTGTGGAATTTTGCCAGGGTTTCAAACATCTGGAACTGCCACATGGTATTTGTTGGGGTTCTAGGCAATGTCTTGGGTAACATTTGTGGGGGGTCCCAGAAATCCTGACGGAGCCCCAGGAGGGCGGGTGGAGGATTACCCGTCATTTCACAAGTTGGGGTAGAGATCCCACGGGCTGGGAACTGGGTTGGAAAGCCACAAAGATCAAGTTTAAGGATGGGGTAGACGCAAAGGGCTCGGCACGCCAAGATTCAGAGCTGGCCAAGCCCAGGCCAGATACCCAAGGAAGAGCAGAATCGGTCCACGCGAAGGATCTGAGGAGGCAGGGCCTGCATGAGAGCCTTTCTAAAAGACAAGGAAGAACGAGGCCCTGCCTTTGGGCTCCACGAGGCCTGGCCAGAGAAGCCAGGTCCCACCTTCCAGGTGGGCACAGTTGGGCAGAAGTCCCCAAAGGGAATCGGAGACCACGACAGGGAGTGACATTTAGAAAATGCACGTGGATCAGGACGGTTAAGTTCACAAAAGGGAAAACAGGTTTTAGTACACCCCTGAACGATGAATCTCCTAATACTATCCTTTTATGCTTATTCTTTCAACTCCCAACGCCCCTGTGATTCAGGGACCCACCACTCCCCTCCTTCTGCCTCTTTCTGCCCCAGGACTCAGCCCTGTGCACAGAGGACTCACGTATCAGGCTGGCTGGCATCACCAAGACCCCCATGACAGTAATCGTGGGACCAGAACGTTATTCCATATTCCAAAGGTATGAATGGAAGTTCAGTTGAACCCATGTTTCCAGCCTCACCAACAAACTAAAAGAGCACATGACTTTGCTTTAGGGGACCTCCATCAGCCTGGCTGCATCGGCACCCATTAGAAGTTTTATGCATCTTTGGTTAAAAACCCCGAGAGCAAATCAAATATCACCTTAACATTTTACTGTGGTCAGTAGACATTTTTTTCCCAAAACATGGGTTTCCTGGTATGGTTGGGGTAGGTTAGGCCAAAAGGAAACCACTGGCCTTTGTCTGTGGCCTAACCCCCTGCTGAACCCTGGGGTCAGGAGAGCAGAAGCCCCAGCTCCCTCACTGCCACAGATGCCTCGTTCACGGTGGGGAAGCTTGGTGACAGCTGCACCACAGTTCGTTTAGTGAACAAACGTGGGGCCCATGTGCCACTGTTTCCTGTTCCTACCTTCTAATGAAAGCCCACAGCCCCCCCACAAAGCCTCCCCACTACACACACGCATACCCAACAGCTCAGGTACTTGGGGGGCTCCCTCTGGAGGGTCTTAGGCAGCCTTGGGCACAAGAGCAGTAGCTGTGGGACAGTCACGGGGTGGACCCACCTTTCCCCCCTGGTTCCAGCCCCTCCACCACATATCCGCCCCCCGCCTGATATCAGCACCCCAGAAAGACACCCACTGCTCCTGCAGGTCGCCCTGCATTTCCTGGGCACCGCTGTCTGCTAACTGCCCCCCACGGTCCGCCCCCCGCCCCCCGCTGGGACCCTGAAGGCATGCAAGATTCTCCAGGCTTTTCCGAGAGCTCTGGATGGAGGCAGAAGGACCCTCTCCTGGGGGGGAGGCTCGTGGACCCAGGCCTCATCTGCATTGCCTGTTATTCTGACGACTGAAGTCTGGGTGAAGGAAGTTGATATTTTCACTAGGTTACTCACCAACAGCGCGCCAGCGGAAATTAACAACAGCCATCGGAGTGGCATCCATTCGTGCACTGAACGGGCATCTTTTGACCAACACCGTGCTAGGTGTTTCAGGTAGGTGAATTCGACTCACAAGAAATCAAACACATCAATAAAGAATTCAGAAGAGTACACTATTTTATTATTATTATTATTATTATTATTTTTTTTTGGCAGTTAGCAGGCCTCTCACCGTTGTGGCCTCTCCCATTATGGAGCACAGGCTCCGGACGCACAGGCCCAGCGGCCATGGCTCACGGGCCCAGCCGCTCCGCGGCATGTGGGATCTTCCCGGACCGGGTCACGAACCCGTGTCCCCTGCATCGGCAGGCGGACTCCCGACCACCGCGCCACCAGGGAAGCCCAGAAGAGTACATTATTTTAAAGCAGAGGTTGGCAAACTTTTTCTGCAAATGGCCAGAAAGGAACTATCTGGGGCTTTGTGGGTCACGCGGTCTCTGTCACAACTACTCGACTCTGCTGCTGTGCGCAGCATGACGGCAGCCAAAGCGAATGGGTGTGTGTTTCAATAAAACTTTATTTATAAAAATAGGCAGCGGGCTGGATTCAGCCCTCAGGCTATGGTTTAGAGTAACATGAGCTGCTGCCATGCAATTGATTTCTGGTCCGTGGGCAGCTCCCCTCTAAGTTTTGATTCAGACCCTCAGAGTTTGGTGAATACCTGGCCTTCTCCACAGACAGGTGACAAGGAAATTACCAGATGTATTTATAAGGCACGGAGGTGCTGATTAAGTCTAGAAAGGACTAAGGTTTTGGTTTTTGTTTTGGGGTTTTTTTTTTACATCTTTATTGGAGCATAATTGCTTTGCAATGGTGTGTTCGTTTCTGCTTTATAACAAAGTGAATCAGCTCTACATGTACATATATCCCCATATCTCCTCCCTCTTGCGTCTCCCTCCCTCCCACCCTCCCTATCCCACCCCTCTAGGTGGTCACAAAGCACCGAGCTGATCTCCCTGTGCTATGCGGCTGCTTCCCACTAGCTATGTATTTTACGTTTGGTAGTGTATATATGTCCATGCCACTCTCTCGCTTTGTCACAGAGGTTTTAAAAGAGTCACCGAAGTCACTCAGCCGCCAGAGGGTGAAAAGAGTGTTCGTTCTTCACTAAGAACAGGAGGAAGAGGAGTGAAGCGGGGATGGGGCAGAGGGGAAGGCTGGCCCTGAGCAAGGCGGCTTTGCAGGCAATGCTCAAAGGCCCAGGCTTCATCTTGAAGACAACAGAGAACCAGAAGGGGAGCAAGATGATTAGGTGTGGATCATAGGGTACCCCTGTGGTCAGCAGAGGACGGCTTAGAGAGGAGCACGACTGGAGGCCAGGGAATCAAAGAGCTCTTCAGCAATACTGAGGACCAGAAAGCAAGAGGTTCTAGATCATCTTAGGATGCGACTCCACGAAATTCCTGGATGGGGTTGTAGGTGGGCAGGTTTCCTGGTTGGGTGACTGGGTGGGTGGTAGAGCCTTCGCAGAGATCAGGAAGCCAAGGGGAGCAGATGTGGGGAGAGGGGATGAGATTTTTGGACGTGCTGAATTGGCGGTGTCGGAGGATGTCCAGGTGATGTGAATGCTGGGCCCGGCGGGCTGCCGGCCAAGGTCCTGGAAATCATTTCACAAACCGAACCAGCAGGGCGTGAGGCCACCAGCCAACACTTGTGCCGAGGAGCTGTCTGGAGAGAGACGGGCTGGGTGCAGTGCGGGGGACGGGTCACGATTTACACCGAAGAATATTGATTTCAAACAGGTGGAAAATACGAGCCGTCGAGGGTAGACAGGAAAAAGACCTCGACACCCATTCATCAGGGGCCGCGGATCAAGGAGACCAGATGTTGCTGCACAAAAAATGCAAAGAATTTCATAATTTATCCCCCAGACAAGAGGGGCCCGTTAAGGTCAGGGCAGGCAGCCTAGAGTTGCTGGTCGGCCGGGAGATCTCCGGCAGGGCTGGGGTGGTGAGTGTGACCACGCGTTACCAATGGATGCCAGGTGGTGTCAGACACACACCTCCATAAACACCTGCACTGAGGGCAAAGACGCCTCCACGGACAAGTCGCAACATCTGCATCCAGGTGTCCCAAAGCTGGGCTCCTGGAGGGAGCCTGGAGGATCCGGGCATTCTGAATACCCCTCCTCTCTGGTGCACTTGTGACCTGAAGACCCAGTGTCACTAATGTCCCCCACTGGGGGCCAGGCCCATCCGTGTTGTTGAGTCCTCACCACTGCCCAGCCTGTAGGGCTCACTCCTGCCATTTGTGGGGGGAGGTGGGGGGGGGGGCAACGGGCGGAGAAGGAAGGAATTTGCCCAGTTCCTACTGCTGGAACCAACACAGCACATTTCCACACAAGCTTTGGAGTTAGGACTGAGGATCAAATGAATTCCTTTTCTAAGATGTTTCAAGAATGAATGTCTGGTCAGTTAAAACCCACTTGAACTCCCAAACCCAAGTTCCTTCTTTAAAGCTGGACTGTTTCCCTAGGTACATGTGATGGTGTATAAGGAGCACCTGGGTGTTTTTCACATGCAGCATTGCTCATTATTTCCTTCTGATTAAGATACAAACCAGAGTTATGGCCTCTACCGTCAGTCACAGCAAAGTCTCATGTCCTGCAAAAACAAGGCCTCTCAGCTGGTGGGGTCTGGATCCAAACTGAGCCTGTGACACGCAGGAGGAGACACCAAGGAGTGTGAGCTGAGAATCTCCAGTGGCCCAAATTCTCAGCAACGCATCCAAAGAATCCTACACCAAGACCAAGTGGGATTTTCCCTGGGAGGCATGGATGGTTCAACATACACAAACCAATGGGATATACCACATTAATAGAATGAAAGATAAAAATCATGTGATCATCTCAATAGATGAGGAAGAAGCATTTGACAAAAAGCAATATCCTTTCATGATAAAAATCCTCAACAAACTGGGTAGGGAAGAAACATACATACGCATAATAAAGGCCATCAATGACAAGTGCACAGCTAACATCATCCTCAACAGTGAAAGTCTGAAAGCTTTTCCCCTCAGATCAGGAATAAGACAAGGGTGCTCACTCTCACCACTACTATTCAACATGGCCCTGGAAGTCCTAGCCACAGCAATTAGGCAAGAAAAAGAAATAAAATGCATCTAAATCAGAAAGGAGGAAGTAAAATTGTCATTATCTGCAGACGACGTGGTCTTAAATACAGAAAATCCTAAAGACTCCTCAACAACTGTTAGGCTCAAAAAAACTGTTAGAACTAATCTACAAATTCAGTAAAGTTGCAGGATGTAAAATCAACATACAGAAATCAGCTGCATTTCTATACACCAACAACAAAACATCTGAAAAAGAAATTTTAAAACTATCCCATGCACTATAGCATCAAAAACAATAAAATACTCAGGAGTAAATTTAACCAAAGACATGGAAGATCTGTAGAAAGCTACAAGGCTTTGATGAAAGAAAGTGAAGAAGGCGCAAACAAGTGGAAAGATATCCCGGGTGCACGGACTGCGAGAATTAATATTGTTAAAATGTCCAATACTACCCAAAGCCTCCTATGGATTCAATGCAATCCTATCGAAATTCCAACTGGCTCATGTTTCTCTTTGAAGGGGACCTCATTAAAAGTCATCAGCCCATCACAGCCCCCTCGCCTGTCCTCCAAGTGACACTACCGGTCTACTCGGCCCATCAAGAGCTCTGTGGGGACACGGTCTGAATCACACTGCCCAGGTGAGGAGATGCCGACGGCAGTGGGGTCTGCACTCAAGCCCTCAGAAAGCAACAATGATGAGAGCCTAAGAGCTTGTCAGGGAAAGGGACCTGGGAATGAGCATCTATGGGCCAGAAATTCCCCTGGAGGGAAGGGTCACTGCTCTTCCATGCCCACCTCTGGGTCTGGCAGGCATATGTGGCAGTGGCAGGGGCGAGGGGGCCAGTGGGACAGGAGGATGGAGGAACACCGAGAAGGGAGGAAGGAGGCCCCCGGGGGCAAGGCGTTGGAAGGAAGAGCAGATTCCAGGTGGGGAGACGCAGACCTCTGGGCAGCGGAGGGTCTGGGGGTGGCTGACTCGGTGATTTTCAGGGAGAAGAACCTCTGGCCAAGTTGTGTGTGGGGCCTGGCCCCCACCCTTCAGGCTCATCACCTCCTTTGCTGGGTGCCCACGGCCCCTGGGCATCCTCTCCCATAACCCTGACTTCAGGGTACCACATCATTGCCCGTTTTCTGTCTCCCTCCAGGCTGGGCTCTCCATGTGTTTGCACCATTACTGAGAAGGAACAGATGGGCTCTTCCAGAAGTTGGAGGGGCAGGGGGTCGGAATGGGGCTGGACGGACAAGGAGGCGGAATGAGGTGGGCTTCCTTCTCCTCTGCCCCCCACAGGCCCCCTTAGTCCCAAGCTAGCGGCTGGGCCCCAGTGAGGGAGCCAGCAGACAGCAGCGTCCTGCCTACCGGGAGCAGTGACTCAGCCACCATCTGTTATTTAATGAGAGGATGACAAGCCAATTGGCGTGTTTCCCCCGCTTCTCTTTAATATGGCAAATCGAGAAATGTGACTTTCTTGATCTATATTTTAATGATTCTGACTCGCTCACTCTTACTTCTCTTAATTCATCAGTACATAAAGCTGTGATTTGTCCAGGAATCCCTACTGGGGTTTCTTCTGACTTTGCTTCAGGAGTTTGGGTCTTTTGGGGGGAGAAGGAGGGTTTTGCCAGGTTACACCCTTCCTGCCTCTGCCACTGGAAGGGGCCAAGTTCAACCCCAGGGTGCTCCTTGAATCAGAAAGAAATGGGGCCCAGGAAGGCCCCCCCCAACCCAGCCCACTTGAGAGAGGCCAGGCCACCGTAGCGGGTGACAAGCTGGCCTTGCCGTGCGTTTGAAGTCTGAGGCTGTACTGTCCCAGGTGGGCTCCGCAGCCAACCCTGCACGACCCTGGATGGGTCCTTCTCCCCCTCAGGCCTTGGCTTCTCAGGCTGTAGGCGGGAGGCCCGGTTGGTCCCAGAGGTCCTGTGATTCGGCGGTGCAGGTCGGGGATCTTCTGGACAGATTTTCTGGTGGTTTGGATGAGCACCATGTTCTTGCTTTCCCTTCTCACTATTTATATGACCTCAGGCAAGTTCCCCACGTGGGGACCGAGCCTTCCGCTCTGGGCTGTGCCCGGGGAAGGGTGACAGCGCCCACGCTCCTCTCAGAGCCCAGAGGAACGCGTGCGGCCTCCCCTGGGAGAAGGAAGCTCCCGGGGAGGGCAGCTGGGTCCATTAGAAACACGCTCCTCCTGGCTGGCAAGAGGGGGCTCAGGTCTGTGGTGGGAGAGGCCCTCCTCTCCCCGGGCCCCTGCTCTCTTTGATCCCCTGACCCCTCTGGAGTTTTGTAGTAGCTTCAAGCTCAGGAGGCCACCCACCTAGTGAGGACATGGGTTCGGGAGGGTGACAAACCAGGGTTTGGACCTGTTTGTCGGCTGTGTGACCCTGGGCCAGAGACCCCTCTGAGACTCAGTTTCCCTATCTGTTCAGCAGGGCTGAAAACCCCACTCACCACTGGCAGAAATAACGTGAAAAGTCAGGGGAGGGACTGCTGGGCTCGCCCCGCTGGTGGCAAGTTCGGCCAGAGTGCCCAGGTGCCGTGCCCCTCTGCTCCCAGCAGAAGCCACCAGACCCCTCCCTGGACAGAGGGCCCTGGGGCTGGGGGCGGGGGCCTGGGGGGGGGGGGCTGGGATCTGGCCACGTGCTCTGCCTCAGTCCAAGAGCCGCGCTCACGTGACCATCGGCAGCGGATTGATGAAATTAAGCACAGATGGCTACTTTGCTGTTCTTTGAACTGACAGCTGCTGGTATAAAAATAAATTAAATTAAATTTCACATAAGTCAGACTTTTCTGTATTTTTTTAAATGATCTAAGTTTTTTTGTGTGGTTGTCATTAAATTGTTTTCTTTCTTTTTAACATACGGAGGCAGAGAAAACTCCAGGGCGGCAGAAACAAGAATGAGAAGGCGAATGCCCCAGGGCGACCCCCAGATTTGGAGAAAAGTCCCATCCTACCTTCCCACAGCCCCACCTCCCTTTCCCCAAGGTTTTTGAAAGACCACAGAGCTGCAGGGTTAAAAAAAAAAAAAAAAAGTCTTGGCTCCTTTGTCCCAAGAGGCAGGGGCCAGGGAGTCAATTGGTGCGAATTTGAAGCCAGGCCCGGCAGCCAGTGTCTGTGCCCTGGAGAAGCGGCTCAGCTGCTCCACGCCCCTGTCCCCACCTGTAAAGGAGAGAAGTGATGACGCCTCCCCAGGAGGTACCCAAGTACGCAGAATTCTCGGCTTGTCATCACCTGTATGACCTGGGAATACAGAGAATCCTCACACGGAAGGATTATTATGAAGGTTAAATGCAAGAGGAAATATGGAAAGAAGCCCCCAGCAACCCCTGTCCCCCGGCAGGCTCTCAAAACCACCCCCTGTGGCTGGCCTCACCCACCCACTCAACCCCCCTCCTGCCTCCCTTCCCCATACCCTGTGCTCTGGGTCCATGGTGGGCACAGCCACTCAACACACAGGAGAAGGAGTGGGCAGCCCTCTATCTCCCACCCCTGGCGTCTCCATCACCCTCCCTATGGCTATGTTCTTGGACAGCCCACCTACTGGCCACAGCCAAGTGGTCCAGCGGGGAGCACCTGGCCCAGGCAGGCCAATCAGAGCCCTTCCCTGAGGTTTTTGTAACGAGAGAGAGAGGTTGATCTTGTATACGGTGGTAAGCTGTGAATCTTTGGAGAAGGTGCCTGGAGAGAGAGGATGAGGCTTGTCCACAAAGAGGCAGAGATGAGAGATGGGGAGAAAAGCCCAGGGGCCTTTCATTCCCTGGGCTCACTCTTTTCCTGCAATTCTGCTGCACCCTCACCCTTCCCACAATTCAGCTGTTCACCTCGGCTGTGGACTTCTTTCCGCCTGAGCTGGCTCCAGCTTGGTGGCTGTCACTGCAACCAAAATGCCCTATTCGTCCCTCCCAGACCAGCGGAGGAGAAAGTATACACTACTGACAACAGCCGTAGGGAGACCCACAAAGGGTCGCAGGAGGGGTGAGATAAAAAGCGGTGGGCACCCTCGGTGAGAGAGACCGATGCTGACAGGGAGTCTGAAAGCCTTCTGGAAGGAGGTGGTACTAGAAGTGAGATGGGAGAAACAGGGCAGCTCTGGACATGTGGAGAGGCGGAGGGGGACTTCCATGCAGTGGGAGCAGTGTGGGCAATGGCACAGAGGTGGGAAAGACAGGCACGTGTTACATACGTGGTCAAACAGTGGGAAATACACTAGAAAAGTGCACAGGGTCAGAACATAAAAGGCCTAAATGCCATTCTAAGGGATAAATGTTTGTCTATAGTCAGGAATCGCGAGAACACACATACCCCACACAGGCTGCTCTTACCTCTCAGGCCCCTGGCAGACACTTCTCATTGATCCAAGCATTCCTCCTTACTGAGGTGGGACATGGCATCAGAATCCTTTTTTTTGGCTGCGTTGGGTCTTTGTTGCTGCACGCAGGCTTTCTCTAGTTGCAGCAAGTGGGGGCTACTCTTCGTTGCGGTGCCCAGGCTTCTCATTGCGGTGGTTTCTCTTTGTTGCACAGCACAGGCTCTAGGCGCACGGGCTTCAGTAGTTGTGGCGCACGGGCTCAGTAGTTGTGGCTCGTGGGCTCTACAACGCAGGCTCAGTAGTTGTGGCGCACGGGCTTAGTTGCTCCACGGCATGTGGGATCTTCCCAAACCAGGGCTCGAACCCGTGTCCCCTGCATTGGCAGGCGGATTCTTAACCACTATGCCACCAGGGAAGCCCCAGAATCCTTCTTAAGAATTGATGCTCCGGGCTGATGGGAGGCGGCACGTAGGGTAAAATCTATTTGCCACCTGTGTCGCCCTTGATGGGGAGGCTACTGCTCTGCCTCCAGGGGGTGATCTGGTCCTGTCTGGTGTTAGCAGGGGCAGTGACAAGCCAGTCAGTACTGGTTTTGGACAAGACCCTGTCCTTTCTTAGATCTCCAATGGCTGTCCAACAAACAAGGGAAATGGACAAGACCAGTGGCTTTCAAGTCTGTTTGTTTTAAGTTGTTGAAACCTTGACTCAAATTCCACAATGCCCCCCCGCCACAAGTATACTAAAAATCATGCTCATCTAGGGAGAGGTGACAGAACCACTTTGGTTATGAACAGCTCCCTGATCTGAAGGCCGAGGTGCCTGAGGCTTCTCCCCCGAGGGTGGGCAGAAAGGAATAAACCAGGACTCCTGGGTTCCCAGGGCAGGAAAAAGGGAAGGGCAGCTGAGAAAGGGACGTGGTCCCATGAAGAGCCCCAGCCAGCCTGGTTCTGATGGAGCACCAGGGGCTGTGGGTCCCCTGGACTGTGGCCGCCTGTGGGTTGAAGGGCTGAGCCCCAAATGCTGTGGCCCATGCTTGGCCTGGGAAGCGAGGCTCAGGTCTTCTCCCTTGGGCAGCAGTGGCCCTGCATCCTCAGCAGATGGACAGGATGGTTCTGGACAGCCCAGACCACCCCAGGAAGGAGCGCGGCGCCCAGGGCCAGATGCTGTCCAACTGGGCCGAGAAAGAGGACAGACTGGCACCCCATTCAGGATGCCTGAGTATCAGACTCGGGGGACTCTGGGAAAAGGAGAGCGAAGTCCAAGGGCAGGCCCCAGACATCCCACTGATGCCATTTTGTTTCACTAGAAGAATGACACAACACGGCCACGTTTGCATTAGAGTTGGTGGAGCAGTTCTTACTAGTTTTATGCAAAACAGGAAATAAATTGCTCTTATTAGAGAAAGATGAAAGACCGTTCCTGAATCTCCCTCCTGCCCCCGTAACGTGGTCCCCTGAAATCCAGAGAACTTCTGAGAGCTCTCCCCACACCCATCTGCACACTCCAAATTCCATTTTCAGGGGGCCCTGGAAAGGGACCTGGACTAGAAGTCAGAAAACCAGGGCTCCTGGTCCCCTCTGCTGAGTAATGACTAAGTAGCCTTGCAATGGCGACATCTGATAGAACCGTCTGCAAGGTCGAAAATACCCCACACTGCAGTGTCCGGAACGCTAGTCCCCGGCCACTCGTGCTTACTAAGCACATGGAATGTGGCTAACACAACCGAGGAACAGAACATTTTACACTTGACTGCGTTTTAACTTAAATAGCCACATACAGCTACCACACGGGCAACCCAGCTTCAAATTCTGAGCCTCTGTTTTCCAATCTATAAAATGGGCCTATGAATCCCTATCTCTCAGGGGATTTGAGGGATGAAATGCGATAAATGGATAGGAAGGAACTTCATGAACTAAAAACTGGTGAAGAACTGCAAAGGATACCACTCAGCAACCTGTGGTTCATTTCTTTCTCCCCAACTAATAATCCCAGTGACATACTGGGCACTGGGTGTGAGCTTGCAGTGCAGCTTGAAGCAGACTCTCAAGTTCAGTCATGTGCTATGATTGTGCCAAGTGCAACGAGGGATAAGGACAGTCTGGTCAATAACTGGCGATGATGTGGGTTCGTGTTCCTTGGAGAACAGCCACTTATGATCAGTCCAGATGCCCTAGGTAGACATCTTGGGCCAGGCCTTTTCCCGCCCCAGGACATTAGCCCAACCCCAAAGCTCCCAGATGCGACCACTGGTGCCAAGTCCTCAGGCCTCTGCTGCTGCCCAGCATCTGGGTAACTCGATGGAGGACAGGGCTCTCTCATTCTGGTGATAATACACTACTCAGCAGGAACTGTGCCCAAGGGGTCCCCTCCCACGGGGGTCTGAAAAATCAATGCAGTTGCTTTTCTTTTTCTGTCTGTGGGGAAGAGGAGGCAGAGGGTAAAACAGAGTTCTGCTCTCTTTTTTTTTTTTTTTTTTTTGCGGTACGCGGGCCTCTCACCGTTGTGGCCTCTCCCCTTGCGGAGCACAGGCTCCGGACGCGCAGGCTCAGCGGCCATGGCTCACGGGCCCAGCCGCTCCGCAGCACGTGGGATCCTCCTGGACCGGGGCACGAACCCGTGTCCCCTGCATCGGCAGGCGGACTCTCAACCACTGCGCCACCAGGGAAGCCCCCTGCTAACTCTCTTTTGATCACAGGTGGAGCATGGCATTTCCCTTCTCTTGACTTGGTTTCCCAATTTGTAAAAAACAGAAGTTGGACCCGGTGACCTTTCTGGTATGTGGCAGGTGGGACTTTTTCCAATTCATTAAAAAAATCCTGTATAACAAGAACAACAGGGATGCGGATGACAAACAGCTGTAGCAACTACCGTGTGGGGAATGTCTGCTTGTTGCCAGACGCTAGGCTAACAGCTTTACACTGATGTTTGCATTCCCATCAGTGAGGTAGGGATGATTACCTGCTTTTGCAGACGATGAAGCCAAGGCTCAGAGAGGTGAAGCGGCTTGCCCAAACTCACAAAGCCCACCAGCGGCAGGGCCAGCACGGCAAGTCCAAGCCACTCTATTGCACAACTCTCCTTTGATTCTCCCTCTCATGTCGGGTCAAAGTTCCCACCCTCCCCGCCTCATGGGGATCAGGAGACCCAAGAGCATATCGTGCCTGGAGTCCAAATATCAGACCTAAAGGCCTCATCTGATCCCATCCCCTCAGGCAGAAGGTGGGGGCCCAGACCCTGAGGAGGCCCGGGATTGACCTAGGTCCCACGGCCAGTGAGCAGCGGTGCATCAGTTTGAGAGCCAGCTCAGGGAGGATGGGAAAAAGGGTGTCACTTGCAACCAGCTCCTTGCTGATCTGGACAGGCCAGCCATGTGGAAGGAACACCTGGAATTCAGACAGACCGTCCTAGGAGAAATTTCCACCGTTCTGCAGCTCTAAGCTCCTCGGTTCTCTGAGTCTGTCTCCCCATCTGACAGTGGGGGACCCCTGCTCCCTCCTGATGAGGGACAGTGGATGCACTCAGGCACAGGGGAGCAGCTCCAGGCACAGCACTGGTACTCAGGGGATGTTGTAACCCAAGGACCAAATCCAAGGACTCAGAGGTCCTGGCCAGGAGAGGCCACCATGACGCCAAAAAGTCAGGCCCTTGGGAAAGAACTGGACCTGGACCAGCCCCTCCCTCTGTGGGAGGCAGTTAGTCCTCAAGCCTGAGTCCCCAGCCACACAGCCAGGAGAGCCTGGCAGCTGCCTGTCCCAGTAGCACCAAGAGAAGAGGATTTCAAGTAAATTAAAAACAAGCATGTGTGTTTCTCCTTTGCCCATCTGTGGCAGTTTCTCGAAGCACTCTTGGAGGGGGGAAGGAACAAGGCGGAAGTAGAATGGCTCTTGGAGAAGCTGGAAAAATTAGCAATTAGGAGGGAAAATTGTAATGAGAAAATGAGCCTTAATAAGGCAAACACAATACTGCAACGGCTTTTTTCTTGCTCTCTCGTGAAAACAAGCGGTGACTTCATGTCTGGGTTTCTCTGCTTTCCTGAGGCAGAGCCAACTGGGAAAGAGCTGGAGAAAAAAATGTCTCCATTGTCCCTAGACAGTGGCCCTGGCATCCAGGAAAGACACGGCCTGCTTAACTACGATGAGCAGGAGAATCTCACCTGCACCTTTTCTGCAACTCCTACTCTGCTCTTGGCATCACACACTGTATACACATACTCCATTAGTCAGGATAGGCTAGGTCCTGCTGCAGTAAAAACCCAAACTCTCAATAACTTAACACACAAAATTTACATCTCAGTCACAATATATATATATCTGGAGGGTCCACTTTGCTACACTCTTGCATGGTTTTTCTGGATGTGGGGGATACAGTGAATCTTTCCACCTCTCACTGGCTCTTACAGTCTTTACCTGGAAGGGATGCTCATCACACTCATATTTCATTAGCCAAAGTAAGTCACAAAGTAAGTAAGCCAAAGTAAGGGACTCTCGTCAGTTGTATTCATATTTCATTAGCCAAAGTAAGTCACCCGACTTCAAAGAGGCAGGGACCTGTATTCCTAATGTGCACCCCACGGAGGATGTGGAAAATCTGTGACCAGCCCGAATGACTACCACACACACATTGTGACTAACCCTCTCCAAGGTAGGCAGATAGTAGCTATTAATGCTACCGCCCTCACTTCACAGGCGAGAAGACTGAGCCTCAGAGAGCAGACATGACTAGTCCTTTCATTCATTTGAGCAACCATCCAGCCCTGATCACTTGCAATTTCATTCGAGAACTAAATAAGTCTCGACTTCTTGATATAATTTCCTACAATGCTTTCAACATTCTGCCAACACTTCTTGAGAACCAGCGCTGTGCCTGGCACTGAGGATACTGGAGTGAATAAAATACACACATGCTCTGCCTTCATGGAGCTCACGTTCTAGGGGGAGACACAGACAAAGAAGAAAGCAAGTGAATAAACAAGAAAATGGCATTATAGAGCCTGAGAAGGATGATGCTAGAACTGTGAAATGAGCACGCTGAATGAACGAGTACACTCGTGAGTAAATGAATGTTTTCCACCCTTAACCCTCAAGACCCAACTCCAGGGCCAGACAGGCAGCAGAGAGCAGGGCTTTGGAATCAGAAGCTGAGCTGCAGATTCCAGCGTCACCATTTTCTAGAGATATGATCTTGGGTAAATTACTTAACCCTGCGGTCTTCAGTTTCCCCATCTTTATAAAGACATGAAATCTTACCACTGAGGGCTTAGGAAGAGTTTATATAAGGTGTCCAGCACGGTAAATGTGCTCTAATTAGTTTCACCCACAGCACATAGATCAGGCAAACGGAAAGAGACCCCAGAAGTCATTCCCATGCAAAGAAAACTGTGAGCCCGAGACTGGGCTGGGGCTGGGCTCCGCTCCTGCCTGGGCCGGCTTTCCAGCCTGCAAAGGGACACTCATCACTTGGGTTGTTTGGGGTTTCCAGGCCCTCAGCTCTGATATCCCTGGGCCTAAGATTTAATATCTTTAAGGGCCAACAGACAGACACCCTTAATACAGAAACAGCTGCCTCTTTTATAAGTATTGATGCGGATCAATATCGCTGGGCCTTGCTGTAAATAACTTCAACAGTCTGTCTGTGGACACTGGAATTCACTAGTGGTGACATGACTGAAACCTGTACCCGGCCGGCTGCCACCGCACGGGCCTCTCGTCACCACCGAAGGCCTGGTCTGGGAACCTCTTAGCTCTCACCTGAGGGCGTTGGCACCACCTAGGAGTTCGGTTCCAGGGCACTGGCAGTGCTCCCAAGCTGCTAGGGTAGGCAAGGAACAGCGCCCACGAACCGCACTGCAGGAGCACGCAAACACAGGGCGGAAGCCAGGCGCGGGCCAGCCCTGGGCATTGATAGCGCCCCCGTGACAGGCTCTGATTGGCTCAAGTCGCCACACTCCTGTATGGGCAGTTCCTATTGGGCAGAGTTCACGCCTGCCACCACCCACCTGAGTCTGTCTTTGGCTCCTCCCCCAAGCCCTGGTCCAATCAGCTACGCAGGCGGGTATCTGGCACTGTGTGTGCAGGGGGTTCCTGCTTCAAGAGCCCGCAGCCAGGAGAGCTCGGTCACCTCGGCGGTTGCTGCCCCAAATAACACGGTCATCTTGGACGAGTCACTTCTTCTCTCATCTGCAGATTGGGTCCAGTGAAGTCCTCTAGTGGCCCTGCTCGTATTACCTTACACAGGAACTGGCTCCTGGCCAGTTCCTGCCACATCCGGGAGAGGTCAGTCCAGCTGCCACATGCAGGGGACCTCGAGGACACGAGTGGAGGGGAGAGAAGGGGAAGGCGACCCCTGGAAGGCGGCCTGAAGCCCCCTGCCCCTTATATACACAGCGTGCAGACGGCACCTGCGACACGTAGTCTGGCCCCTCCACGACCATTTCCTCTCCATCTAATTTTTCAAGCATCGGGCCAGCTAGCGAGGCACCGGCACCGTTCCTGCTGTGGACGGAAGGCCCCTCTCGGCCAAGGAGTTACAGGCGCAGCGCATTAATGCTCGGAGTAGCTGAGCGTTTCCGGCCCTCCCACGGCCAAGCCCATCCCTTCCAGCCCAGGAGGACCGGAGCGGGAGAAACAGCTGGCCTCCCTGTGCAGTGTGAGTTAATGGGAGTTGTAATTTCTCCAGCGCCTCTGTCTAGAAATGGGAGTGATGTGCATAATTTATGGGGGTCTGGGTCTGCGCAGCCGGGCTGGGCGCCGCGTGCTCACAATTGGACAGATGTGGGAGAAGGGAAAAGTTTCTGGAGGCGGCCTGCCCAGAGCTGCTGCCCTGGCCTGGCTCTTCAGCCCTGTGTAGGAATGTGAGTGCCTGGGGGCTGGAGGGAAGACCTAGAACTAGCAGTTATCCGAGCCCCAGTTTCCTGGGGCAGGGGATGAAGGGGGAACCCACCCATTCCATTACTGATGGTGGCTTTTATAGCTCTGAGTCACAGCCCAGCTGAGGGGGCATTTGAGCAGCCTTGGGAGTCCTCTCATTTGCCTTCCAGCCTGATTCCAAGCTAGGTATTTGTTTCTTTTCCAACCTCCCCCCCGCCCCGCAACCCCTCTAGAATATCAGCTCTATGAGGGCAGGAGTCTTTGTTTTGTTGACTGCTGTTGACTCAGCATCTAGAATAGGGCCTGGTCTGTAGTATGTACTCAAAAAATATTTGTTGAATGACTGAGTGAGCTCAGGATCTCAACAGGAATCAGGGAGATGGTGTGGTAGATTTGAAAGAGACAGATACGAGTTTGAATCCTAATTCTGCCGCTGATTTGCTGTGTGACCTTGAACAGTGTAAACCTCTTTTTAAAACTCTGTACCACTGTTTCCTCCTCTGAAAAATGGGGATAATGGGATTATTCCCTTGGGGCATCTATTGGGGGCATCTCAGGGTGGGAAGAGGGGCCAGTCAGGCAACAGGCAGGGCTGGCAGGGCAGTTCTGAGGCCCACCGCAGAGTCACCACAGGGCTCAGGAATCCATTCCACAGACCGACGCTTCCCAATTGGAGATTTTTTTTTCCCCAGAGGACATTGGGCAATGTCTGGAGACATTTTTCGTTGTCACACTGGAGGACTGCTGGCATCTAACGGATTGAGGCCAGGGATGCCGCTCAGCGCCCTACAGTGCACAGGACAGACCCCCCCAAAAAGGATTATCCAACCCAAATGTCAACAGTGCTGAGGTTGGGAAACCCAGGTCTAGACCCACGAGAGCATTCAGAGCCTCAGAGTCCCCATCTGTAAAATGGGAGGAGGACAAGGTCATCACAACACGGGCAGACTTCCACCGAGTCAGAGCCTTCCAAGCCCAGAGGGAGCCATGAACAACGGGGGCCCCCCTGGGAGAAGTGTGCTCCCCTGAGTACCTGAGGGAGCAGGGGGCTCCGGGGTCTCTCTCCACCCACGTAAATCTGCCCAGGAAGGTGAGAGCAGTGGCAGCCCTAATTGAGGCCAAGAAGCTGTGTCGAAAGTTCAAAGAACTTTCCAGGATTTCTTCCTTAATTGTATCTTTAAGGGCGCCTGCCTTCACTCCTGCCAGGTGCTCCATAAACCATGTTTTCAGAGACGGGGTCTGCCCCCGAAGGCTCAGCTCAGGAAGGGGCTGGTGAGCTCTGCACAGTGTGACTGGGAGCTCAGATTGCAAAACCACCCCCAAGGCTCCAGAACCGCCCGCCAGGACTCTAGGATTCTGGAACTGGATGCTGTGGCATTTTGACACTAGATCTACAATCAAGGACTCAAGAGGGCAGAGGCTTAGGAAGACGTGTGCCCTGATTCTGGAAGCGTGGTTCTAGTATTCGACCTCTTGCTTGGGGACCCCATTCACACTGACCTCATGGGAACCCAAACATCACAGCGAACCAGGGTGTCGGGCTGCACCCCACAGACCTGCAAGGCCTGTACTTGGCCAACCTCAAGACCAAAGAAAAAGCCCGTCAGCAACAGGGGCGTGGGTGCTTTAACGCATGGGGGATCTTACACATCTGAATCAAGGTCCTGGGGCAGCGCCCCACGATGTGTGGCAGACCGCGGGCAGGACGTGGTGGCAGTCTTGGCTCCTGGGGGGAGGAGAAGGTTACCAGTTATAGGGGAAGCTGATGTCAGGTTGGCTCATTGGTTATCAGGGAAACTGTCAGAGTGGCACGCCCCTCACCACCCCTTTGATAAGCTATCCTGGTGGAGATGTTCTCATCTAAAGATTAGAGCAGTCACTAGCTGGGGCAGAGGCAAGAACATAGGAAGGTCAGTCATGTGAGTAGGGTATAGGGGAAGCAGGCGCTGGTCAAGCAGGGGATGTACAGCCAGCAAGAGCACAGCCATCTTGGGCAGCCTGATCACACACAGGGTTTTCAACCTGATGGTTTGGCATGTTTGCAGTCACGAGGCTGACACGGTGCTGAAACCACAGGGCGTCCTGAGTTCCAGGTTTTCCTGCTGGAGGTCAGCTCCCCGCAGGGACTGAGGGAAGAGTGTCCAAGACCCTGAAAGTTCTGCACGGCCCCGACACACTGGGCCAGCTCCCCCGGGAGTGGATTCTGTGGGGCTCCCACCAGCGGGGACACAGCTGAGCCGGTTCGTCCAGAAGTCTGGTTGGAAAGAGCCCAGGTGCCCAGTAATACATTCCCCCCAAATGGGGACACCCATCAGGTGACAGAGGCAGCCCACGTCTCCACCTGGGTCAGGCTGGGACGACAGCCACATCTGTCCCAGCAACAAGGCGCAGGGTGCTTCTCAGAGCCTGGCAGCTTCCCCAGCCCACAGGGGCCTTTTGAGAGACAGCCGCTCAGCCAGCCCCGACAGGCTCAGTGCCTCTGTCCAACAGCCTGAATATTCCATGCGCTTGAATAATGCAGGCCGCCACACCACAGCAAATTAACTGGGGCTGCTAGAAAACTGCAGAGGGAAAGGCTGGTGGGATGGGTCCCGATTTTTTATTCCAACCCGTGGCTGTTTTGAACTGCAAGAGGTCCTTGCGCAGCTAAGGATGAGGCCTGACACATGGGGCGGGGGCGGGGACAGAGGCATGGAGGGGCACCGTACCACTCCCAACCTCTGCGGTGTTTGAGGCGTCAGTGAGTTGGAAGGAAAAGGGGGGCGGAGCTGGGTTAATCCAGTCTCAGATCCCGGCTCCACGACTTACTAGCCATGGGTCCCTACCCAAGTCACGTGACCTCGCTGAGCCTCAGTTTCCAAATCTGTGAATGGGAGGTGTTGCCTTGGAGCATTAAGTGAGGCTCCATGGGGAAGAGAAAGTGCCAACTGGAGATTTCAACGTGCATGAATTCTCCCCACCCTGGACCTCCTCCATCACCACCGTCATCACCGTCACCCTCATCCTTACTATGACAGTCTGCGTCCACAAGCCAGGACAGCGGGAGCTGCCTTCCTGCCTCGCTTTCCCCGTACCCGGTGTGCTGTGGAATTTTCCTGACTGCTTCGGAGAATGCGTTTGGCCAAGAAATTTGGGGGCTGGAAAGGAGGACCCTACGGAAGACAGTTAAAATGTCTAACCCCGGAAGGCGACAGAAAAAATGAAGACAGGGCCTTCCCTGGTGGCGCAGTGGTTAAGAATCCACCTGCCAATGCAGGGGACAGAGGTTCGAGCCCTGGTCTGGGAAGATCCCACGGAGCGGCTAAGCCTGTGCGCCACAACTACTGAGCCTGCGCTCTAGAGCCCGCGAGCCACAACTACTGAGCCCATGTGCCACAACTACTGAAGCCCGTGCACCCAGAGCCCCATGCTCTGCAACAAGAGAAGCCACCGCAATGAGAAGCCCGCGCACCACAACAAAGAGTAGCCCCCGCTCACCACAACTAGAGAAAGCCTGCGCACAGCAACGAAGACCCAACACAGCCAAGGTAAGTTAATTAATTAATTTAAAAAATGAAGACAGCCTCCAAACCCTGAAGCCCAGCTCTCTTGTAAAAAGAAAAAAAAAAAAAAAATTGTTTTTAAAATGCAAAACAAAAGAGTATGTGTCCCTTATAACAATTCAAACAATAAAAGCATATTTAATAGCCTGTCCTACTCCAGTCCAATCCCATAAGATAACCAATGTTAACAGAATGAATTAATACAAATTAACCTCTGTTTCCATTGTTACTCTATGTAACAGTTCCCTAGGGCTGCCATAACAAAGTACCACAAACTGAGTGGCTTAAACAGCAGAAAATTATTATCTCACAACAATCTAATGTCACTAGAAATTTGAAATCGAGGTATCTGCAGGGCCACGCCCCCCTCTAAAGGTGCCAGGGAAGGATTCGTTCCAGTCCTCTCTCTTATCCTCTGGTAATTCATCGGCTTGTAACAGTGTAACCCCAATCTTCACTTGGTATTCTCCCTGTCTGTGCATGTCTATGTCCAAATTTCCCCTTTTTATTTGTTTTAAATTTCATTAGACTTTATTTTTTTAGAGCAGTTTTAGGTTCACACCAACACTGAGCAGAAGGTACAGAGATTTCCCATCTACTCTGTAAATACACATCCTCCCCCACGTTACCATCCCCCAGCAGAATGGGACATTTGTTACCAATTGAACTTACATCGACACATCATTTTTACTCAAAGTCCACGATTTACATTAAAGTTCACTTTTGGTGTTGTTCCCCTTTTTATTTTATAAGGATTCCAGTCATATTGGATTAGCGGCCCACCCTGCTCCAGTATGACATCTTAACTGATTACATCTGCAACAACCTTATTTCCAAACAAGGTCTCATTCTGAGGTGCTCCGAGTTAAGACTTAAATGTATGAATGGCGGGTGGGGGGCGGGAGGGGGGACGGGGCTGGGGGCAGGGTCACAGTTCGATTCATAACACTCTGCAACTTTCTTTTTTCACTTAAGCACTAATAAAAATCTTTCCAGGTCATTGTTCCAACTTACTCTTTTTTTTTATTTTAAACTATTTTTTTAAGTCTTTATTGAATTTGTTACAATATTGCTTCTGTTTTATGTTTTAGCTTTTTGGCTGCGAGGCATGTGGGATCTTAGCTCCCCGACCAGGGATCGAACCTGCACCCACTGCACTGGAAGGGTGAATTCTTAACCACTGGACCGCCTGGGAAGTCCCCATTCCAACTTATTCTTTAAAAAACACACACACAGCAACACAGCTTTATTGAGACATAATTCACATACCATACGATTGACCCATTTAAGGCATATAATTCAACAGGTTTTCGTATATTCACAGATAGGCATAATCATCCTCACAGTTAATTTTAGAACATTTTCATCACCTCAGAAGGAAACCCCATACCATTTAGCTATGGTTCACCCCCTTACAATTCACCCCTTTATTCCCCCATCCTTCCCAGCCCTAAACAATCTACTTTTTGTGTCTACAGATGTTCCTATTCTGGGCAGTTTATATAAATGGAATCATATACTCTTAACTGGCTTCTTTTACTTAGCATAATATTTTCAAGGTTCATCCATGTCATAGCAATTGTCAGTACTTCCTTCCTTTTTGTGGCCAAATAATATTCCATTGTGTGGACATACCATATTTTGTTATCCATTCAACAGTTGATAGACGTTTGGGTTGTTTCCACCTTTTGGCTATTATGAATAATGATGCAATAAACATCGTGTAGATAAACATCTTAGTGCAAGTTTTTGTATGGACTTACATTTTCATTCTTCTTGGCCGTATATCTAGGAGTAGCATCACTGAATCACATGGTAACTCTATGTTTAATCATTTAAAGAACCGCCAGACTGTTCTTAAACATGGCTACAGCATTTTACATTCCCAACAGCTATGTATGACGGTTCCAGTTTCTCTATAGCTTCATCACTTGCTATTATCTGACTTTAATCTAGCCATCCTAGTGGGTGTGAAATGGTATCTCATGGTAGTTTGATTTGCATTTCCCCAGTGATGAACGATGTTGAGCATCTTTTCAGCTGCTTATTGGCTATTTGCATATTTTCTTTGGAGAAATGTCTATTCAAGTGATTGGCCCATTTGTAAATTGGATTCTTTGTCTTTTATTTTTGAGTTATATGATATCTTTATCTATTCTAGATATAGATCCCTTTCAGATAAATGATCTGAAGATATTTTCTCCCATTCTGTAGTGGGTTGTCTTCTCACTTTATTGATAATGTTCTTTGAAGCACAAAAATTTTCAGTTTTGAGGAAGTCCAACTGAACTGTTCTTTCCTTTGTTGGTCATGCTTTTGGTGTCATATCTAAGAATCCACTGACAAAACTGAGATCATTAAGATTTACCCTTGTATTTTCTGCTAAGAGTTTTATAAGCTTCGGTTTGGGTTAGTTTCGTTCATTGAGACATTTTGAGTTAATTTTTTTGTATGGTGTAAGGTCAACCTTATGCTTTTGCATGTGACTGTCTAGTTGTCCCAGCACCACTCGTTGAAAAGACTGTTCTTTCCCCCGTTGAATGGTCTTGGCACCATTTTGGGTCTTTTACCATTTCTGTAAAAAAAAGAAAAAAAATCAGTTCATCATGGATAAAGAAGATGTAGTATATATATACAATGGAATACTACTCGGCCATAAAAAAGAATGAAATTTTGCCATTTGCAGCAGCATGGATGGACTTGGAGGGCATTATGCTAAGTGAAATAAGTCAGACAGAGAAAGACAAATACTGTATGATATCACTTATATGTGGAATCTAAAAACTACAACTAGTGAATATAACAAAAATGAAGCAGACTCACAATATAGAGAACAAACTGGTGGGTACCAGTGGGGAGAGCGAAGGAGAGAGGGACAGTATAGGGGTGGGGGAGTGGGAGGTACAAATAAGCTACAAGGATATATCGTACAACATGGGGAACATAGCCAATATTTTATAATAACTATAGATGGAGTGTAACCTTTAAAAATTGTGAATCACTGTATTGTACACCTGTATATTACATAATATTGTACATCAACTGTACTTTAATTTTAAAAGTTTTAATCAATTTACCATAGACACAGGGGGTTATTTCTAGATTCTCAATTCTATTCCACTGATCTATATGTCTATCCTCATGCCCATACCACACAGTCTTCGTTGCACTTGCTTTGTACTAAGTTTTGAAATCAGAACTGTGAGTCCTCCAACTTTGTTTCCCTTTTTGCACAATTGTTTTAGCCATTCTGGGTCCCTTGCAGTTTCATATGAATTTTAGAATCATCTTGGTAATTTCTACAAAGAAGTCAACTGGGGTTCTGATAAGGATTGCATTTAATCTATAGATAATTTAGAGATAGAGCCATCTTAACAATACTAAGTCTTACAATCTGTGAATGTGGGATGTTTCTCCACTTATTTACACCTTCTTTAAACTCTTTCAACCATGTTTTGTAGTTTCAGAGGGTAAGTTTTGTGCTACTTTTGTTGAGTTTATTCCTAGGTATTTTATTCTTCTGATGCTATCATACATAGACTATTCCTAATGTTTTTCAGATATTTCAAAAATAGTGTTCCTGCCATTGCGAATGTGGTGGGTTTTCCATTTTTGTTTGTTGCTAGTGTAAAGAAAGGCTATTTTGTTGTTGCTTACTTACCTGGTATCCAGCCACCTTACCCTTTTCTTGTTGTTGAATTGCTTGAATTTTATATATACATAATTTATAACCTGAAAATAAAGGCAATTGTATCACTTCTTTTTACATATTAGGATCATCTTTGTTCATTTTCTAGAACAGTGCATTAGCTAGGACAGTGTCGAATAATAGTGGTGGTAACAGGCATCCTCTCTTAGTCCTAATTGTAATGACAGTGGCTTTAGAATTTCTGTTTGCTTCTCAGTTTGGGAAAAGGTCTTTACATGTTTAAGTAGTTTTCTTATATTGCATCTTACTTAGGAGAGCGTAGTAGTTAAAAGTGTGTATTCTGGAGTCAGAGAGTGTAGGTCTGAATCATAAGTTACGTACTAGATTTGTAACCTTAAAGAACTTACCCAACCTCTCTGTGTCCTCAGCTATAAAGTGGGGATAATAACAGTTCTGACTTTATGTGCTTGTTATAATGATTCATTATTCTTCTGTCTTCTGATTTCCAGGACGGGAAATAAGAACTCTGATTTTGGTCTAGATTCTCTTAGTAACTTAACTGTTTTCCTCTGCCTGGAATTTTGAGAGCTTTAAAAAAGTTTCCCCTAGAATTTAGGAATTTCAGCAGACTAATCCTGCCTGAAACGTGGTGTGCCCTTTTGATCTGAAAATGTTTGAGAGTCTATTGAGGGGGGGAAGAAAAAAGGCAGTGACCTCAGACTTCTATACCTGGTCATGATCATTCATATCATGGATATACGAGTGCCAAATTTTTTAAGATTTTACATTCTAGCCAATGACAGTATCAATTATTGACCAGTATTTGGAACATTGGGAACTTTGCTGGTGGGAGTCAAAATGACCAAAGCCACTTTTACATTATGCAATAAAGTTGAAGAAAAGAACACCCCATGACCCAGCAGTTCTACCCCAGGGTCTATACCTCAGAGAATTCTGACCCATGAGCACCATGAGACTGGCCTTGTAGAAGCAGCACTGTCATGAGAGCAAAACAAAGCAAAAACAAAAACAAACATCTGGAAACCACCCACATTTCATCAGCAGAAGAATGAATCCATACATTGTGGTCTCTTCATAGGGCGGAATGCTACACAGGGGCGAAAAAGAATAAACTGCTGTGCGCACAGTGTATATCATCTCAGTACCATCATGTGGAGGAAAAAAAGCAGAGGGTAGAAAGATACACACAAAAGGACTCAATTACGTGAAGATCAAAAACATGCAAAACTAAACAGTGTCACGTTTAGGGCCACATACACACAGAACAATAAAGCACAACAGGAGAATGATAAATGGATAGAAATCAAGGCACGTGATTGCTCTGAGGGAAGGTGGGCAGGGGGCGGGACCTGGGAGAGTGCACAGAGGACCTTGGAGTCGACGTCCAGTCTTGTTTCTTACACTGGGTGCCGGGCACCCCAGGGCTCCTGTGTAGTTGCTCTTTATACCTCACGCATTTTCACAGATGCTCTTTTGTGAGTCCTGCTATCGAACTAAGCACACATTTCACAGAGAATGGGGTTTAGGAGGAGCCTGGGGTCTGCTGTGAAAGGGAATAGAGACAGGAGGAGGTGGCTGGAGAGACACGTGGGGTCAGGGTGGCGGTGTCCCCGGGGTGGGGTTGGTAAGAATGGTCCGCCAGGTACATTGTTTGTATAGAATTTAAAACATAATAAAACTGACTGAAAGTCAGTCTGCTTTTTATTATCACCATGTGTCTGCAATTCTATACAATGTCAGTGATAAATAACCGGCCCTGAAAAAAAACCTCCTCCTGGTCTGACTCGTAAACAATAGCTGCAGTTACTGTTGAGTTTTAATGATTTTTAAAGTTTGGGGGGTTTTTTTGTTTGTTTTTTTGCGGTACGCGGGCCTCTCACTGCTGTGGCCTCTCCCGCTGCGGAGCACAGGCTCCGGACGCGCAGGCTCAGCGGCCATGGCTCACGGGCCCAGCCGCTCCGCGGCACGTGGGATCTTCCCGGACCGGGGCACGAACCTGTGTCCCCTGCATCGGCAGGCGGACTCTCAACCACTGCGCCACCTGGGAAGCCCTAAAATATTTCTATGACTTACTTTTAATAAACATTGAGAGCTACATGGAAATAAATTCCATCGGCCCTTGAAACATGCAGCTACCCCCAGGCTGCCCAAATGGTCTTCTCCTGGTCCCATCCCCAGGGACAGGATACACCCCCAGGCCTCCTACCTGCAGCCCCAGTCGTCCACCTGGCACTTGCCCTGGGCACCCCTCTGTATGGCACAGTACACCCAAGCAGACCTTGACATGACCTCATGCTGAGGGGCCTCATCGCCAGCTGCCCTTCCCCTCAACTCAGGCCACTCCGTTCCCCCCAATTCCTGCCCACACTACTGTCATCTCCCTGCACTGCCCCATTCCCAGCGCTGCCGGGAAAACCGACCCATCCTGCAGAGCTGACCTTAGAGGCTGTCCTCTCCAGACAGCAGCCAGTGGCTCTTTCCTCTGGATCCCACACCCTACTCCACAGGCAGGAGTTTGTTGCCTGGCCCCCGGGTCACCCTCACCCCTGGCACCTGGACACCCCCGGCAGGTGCTCAGTGAGCATTTGATGATGGTGAGTGATGTTGGGATCAGTCCTTCTGGGCCAGAATTCTGTATCCCAGGGAGGTCCCCACAGACCCTCTGGAGGGGGCCCTGGTGGCCCTGCATGACCCAAGCCACACACTAGGCACTGGGACCCCAGGGCCAGAGCTAGCCTCGGTGGGCCAGAGAGCCCGTTCGTGAGTGTGCACATTCTCTGGGCCGTATCACAACGCTAAGGATTAATATTTTTGCTCCATTTTAATCCCCCCAATAGATCCATAAATTCAACACAATTCCAATCAAAACCTGATCAAGATTTTAATGGGATTTGACAAGCTGATTCTAATATTCAGATGGAAGAGTAAATGTTCAAGACTAGCCAAGATAGCTTGAAAAAAGGAAAAACAAAGAGGGGAATTCTGCCTGACAAGATGTCAAAGTATATTATAAAGTAATTTTAATAAATATAATATGATATTAGCACATGAATAGATAAATAGATCCTTGGAACAAAACTAGAAGATCAAAAAAACAGACCCATGTGTATACTGGAATTTAGGATATGAAGAAAAGTGGCATTTCAAATCAGTGGGGAAAAGGTGGATTAGTCAATAAATATTGGAACAATTTAAAATTAAATTTCCTCTTCATGCCGTTAACCAAAATTAATGGAATAAAGATATAATTTTTTTAAACCCTGCAAGAATAACAGAAGAAAAAAATACATAAAATGTATTTATGACCTTGAGGAACCTTAAACAAGATTTAAAGAAAAGCGAGATTCATAAATTTCACTACGGAATTTAAAGGTCTGTATGAAGAAAGATAATGTAAAGTTAAAAGAGGAGTGGCAGATAAGGAGAAAATATTTACAGCATATATAACAAACTAAGGATTAGTATTCAAAATATACAAAGAATTCCTTTAATAAGAAAATAGGAAAATGATATGAGTGGATAAGATGCAGAACAGACATTGTAAAGGGTTAAGACAGATGCTCAACTTATTAGTAAAAAGAGGGAATGCAAATTAATTTGACATTTTTTTCCCATTAGTTTGGCAAACATTTAAATGTGTCAACATCGAGTGTAGGGAGGTAGGTCCTCTCATACACTGCTGGTGAGGTTACAAATGGATAACGTCACTTTGGAGACTAATATGGCAATATCTGTTAAAATTTCCTATGCAGCCTGCCTGCCTTCTTTTCTTCTTGAATATTCAGACCAAAAGCCATTAGACAAAGCTGGGCAGGGTGGGTGTCCACACCAGAGGGAGGAAGGGTATAGCAGCCCAGCATGGGTGTCGAGACTGAGTGGGTCCAAGGGGGCAAGATTTGCCATGTTGAGGGCCAGTGATGTGGGGAATCAAAGGCCCCACGGGGATGAGAGGGTGTCGGGGCGGGTGAGCACAAGGTATCAGAGCCAAAGCAGGGAGAAACGTAAGGAGGGTCCCTGTACACAAGGGTGATGGTGGTGGGGTGTGGGAGCCCGGGCAGAGTTAGGGGGCATCCAAGGGAGATGGTGGTGGCAATGGGAGATTGATCACCTACTGGAGGATTGATCCCATAAGCAATTATTTTGAGGATAATGGGACCCTGGAGTCTCACTGTTGGGGAAGGGAGCTACAAACTTGGAAGGTAGAAAACCAGGATGAACTCTGGTGTTGGAATGGAATTGGAGGTATGAATTATATAGAGAGATAGAGGAATGTAGAGGTAAATGAGTGTGTAAACATGTGTGTGTTTAGCTCTGTCCACTGAGAGAGCCTGGCAGCCGACACCCCCAATAGTAATGAGCACACATCCTGTCCAGATCTGGGCTGCTAACACCACACTCCACTAAACAGGAACGGGGCATGAGCCATCGATCCGGGGCCGGGGCAGGGAAAGAACAAGATACGTCTGGAATATCTTGTGACAGAAGGTAAGGAGGTGCTCAAAGGATGTTGAGGACCAGGGCCAGCTTGAAAGGCTAACCCACTGGCCAAATCAGGACCAAGTTCAATATCAAAATAAATAATGGTAAAAAATATAAATGATAATAATGACAGTAATAGAAGAGGAAAGGGCTATTTACATATCATACACATACAAATGTAATACCCCTGCATACACACACACACACACACACACACACACACAACACACACAGGAGATAATTAATTACTGAGAAAGTAACTCCACAGTTGGTAAATATGGCAGAAACGACCACAGTCAAATGAATAAAGTCACCCTAGTTGGCTCTGGGACAAATGGAAATCCTGTCCCCCATCCTAGGATGCAGGGAGCGGAACGCGGCATCGCTTCCGTAGGGTTCCTGAGAAGGTGCGGAGCCTGAATCCACGCGTGACAAACCCCAGCTGAGGGGCATTCTAGGAAAGAGCAGGCCTGGGTCCTCGGAAGAGTCAGGGCTGGGAAAGTGAAGGAACTCTCAGATGAAGACAATTAAAGGGGTGCGACAACTAAACGTGAGACGTGATCTGGGATCCTTTCACTATAAAAGACGTTCTGGGACCTCTGGTGAAGCTTAGACGGGGTCTGAGCATCGGGTGGTCGTAATGCATCAGCGTCAATTTCCTGCCTTGGTGGTTGTACGGTGATTAGGTGGAGAATGTCCTTGTTTGTAGGAAATACATGCCAAGGATTTTTGCTTTGATTTGTTGCGTTTTTGCAGGAAGTGGGGCTGGTGTTTGATAGCGCATTGCGTGGGCACCTTCAAATAGTGTTCAGGAAAAGAAAGTTCTCTACGCTACCCTTGCTCTACCCGAGCCTTTGTGGGTGTAGCTGAGGGAAGAGCCTTCACTGCACTTTGACCTCCAGAAGGGGTGGCTGGGTCTGTCTCAATCACCAGTGAGGTGCTGGCGTGTAGTAGGCACTTTATAGGGGGTCTTTAAAGGGGGAGTTTGGGAATCACAAAGCTAACCTGCTTATCGGAGAAGGGTTGCTCCTAGGACCGTGTTCATCTCTTGATTCCTTAAAGAATAGGTTGGCTGGGCTTCCCTGGTGGCGCAGTGGTTGAGAGTCTGCCTGCCGATGCAGAGGACATGGGTTCGAGCCCTGGTCTGGGAAGATCCCACATGCCACAGAGCAACTGGGCCCGTGAGCCACAACTACTGAGCCTGTGCGTCTGGAGCCTGTGCTCTGCAACAAGAGAGGCCGCGACAGTGAGAGGCCCGCGTACCGCGATGAAGAGTGGTCCCCGCTCGCCACAACGAGAGAAAGCCCTCGCACAGAAATGAAGACTCAGCACAGCCAAAAATAAATAAATAAAAAAGCCAAGCCTTTGAAGCCCTTTAAAAAAAAAAAAAAAGAATAGGTTGGCTTTGTGATTTGGGCCAAAATCCTGTAACTCAGCTTCAATTTTCTTGTTGGCAAAATGGAAATAGTAATAAAGGAATTGGACTGGACAGTCTGTTGCAGGTATGTGGAGAGAATCTGAGGTCCCAGTGACTGTCAGGCAGTCCGGCACCCCAAACTGGGCCCCTGGACCACACCCTTCCTACCCTTCAGAGCCCTGGTCCATGCTGGCTCTTGTTTCCCAGGGCCCTGTGATCAGCCAGCCCCTGAGCTGGATGCCTGTGGACCAGGATAAATTGGACATGGGCCTGCCTTCAGTCTGGTGGGTGTGGCAGGCACATAAACAACCATAACACAATGGGGCGCATGCCTTGGGGACCCCTGGGGAAGAACGAGAGACCAACAGCCACCCTGGATTTGAAGAGCAAAACCACCAGACTCGGCCCATCCATCCAGGTCATCCTGGCGCCTAGCACAGCGCCAGGTGCGTGGGGACGGGCATAAGTGACAAATCACTCCAGCCTCAGTCACAGAGTCTGTGCTCTGTGCTAAGCAGCCCACATAAAGTATTTGATGTAATCCATAAAACAGCCGTATGAAATAGGTGCCACTGCTGCCCCATTTTATAGATGGAGAAGTTGAGGCAGGGGGTTAGCTCACTTGCCCAGGCAGCTGTGAAGTGAACAGACAATCCTGTTCTCCCATATCATTTCCCAGCGAACGGACGCATAGAGCAGCACACGTGCCAGGGAAGTTCTCGCCGGGGTGATGCTGTCCTCCTCGAGGGAGACGGTCCTCGCCGGGCCGCTGGAGGTGCCAGCATCCGTGCAACCAAGAAGGCTCTGATGAACACCTCGGTTATCCCAGGAGGACTTACATTTTCTTTTATTAAAAATGTCACAGGAAGTCCACTCAAACGTTTGAAGCCACTGCTAAGCGTGCACACGTTTCACATTAATTAAAGCGAAAGATGACAGCCTCCAGGAAAAGGAGTAATTTTCTTCTCTCGGAGAAACGACCTTTCAGGAGAGCTTGTTCTTCAGTTCCGGCTGGTCATTACCAGAAATCACTGAGTATTTTCAATAAAGCTGAGATGACCAGCTCTGTTTGCAGCGTTCCTCGTCCTGATAAGAGAAGGGGCTTCCTTCCCAGGGCGTCCCTCACCCTCGGCCAAGCCATGAATGATGTCCTTGGTGAACAAAGAATGAACCCTGCTTGGAATGCAGCTCTCTGCCCCCATCCCCTCCCCGGGGGCCCCTGCAGCCACCAGGGGACAAGTTCTCAGCTGCCCAGCGATGTGACCTCCTGCTTCCTGTGGTCTTGCCGTCCACCTCGTCTCAGTCCCCCAGCCATGGCCACAACCTGACCTTCGTCACCCCTCCAAACAGCAGCCCCAGCTTGCCCCCTCTGGCCACCCCCTCCTGCCCTCCAGCGCCCCCCCTCTGCACCCTCACTCCGCAGCTCTGGGGCTCAGGAGACCCCGTCCCTTCATCAGCCTCACCTCTCAGGTGCCCACCTGTCTTCTCACCCAACCGTGCGCCTCACCACCTTGTCCCTTTGCCTCCGAACCCCAAACCGCAGCAGGGGTTTTGCCAAATGGGTTAGACTTCATGCTTCATGCCTGCGCCAAAGCGGCCAGCGATGGCTGGAGAAAAGCACGCCTCTGTGCCGGAGGGTCCTCTTGGAGGCCGTGCCTGGTGGGCTGGCTCCGACCCCCGCAGAACTACCTTTCCTCACCTTCTCATCGTTCCCCAGATGCTCACTCCTGCTGCCCGCACCCCTAAAGAGAGTCTGTCTGTCTGGGTAATCACTGCCTTTGTCTCCCCTCCCCCACCTCCCCCAGGTGTGCCCACACTCTGCCTGCCCCATCCACCACGGAGCTTCCCCATGGGCAAATCCAGTGGTCGCTCACCTGGCAGAGGGGCTGCCGGTGTTCCCCATAGCTGACAGCTTTTCCTGGGACGCCCCTCTTCTCTGCCTGCGGGCACTGCAGGGTAGACTGGGCCCAAGGCGCCAGCTTCTGGGCCCCAGGATCCCGCACCAGGACTGTACACAGGTGCAGATGATACTTTCTGAGAGAATGAAGGTCCCAGCGGACATTCAGGAAACTCAAGAGCCCTGTCCCCGCAAAGCCAACCTGGCTGGAGCCCCGTGGATGCAGGAGCCTAGGCCGGCCCCCTGGGGCCTGCTCGCTTCCCCACCCACATGAGACAGCAGAGCAGGGGCAAGATACTCAGCCGTGAGCCCGCGCCATCCATCACCCCACCTCTCCAGGCGGATGCAGCCTGGACCAAGTACCGTTTTGTTCCTAAGTCTGCAAAACCAGGACAAGGGCAGGCACGGTCTCAGGCCTTTCCCACGCCTCCACACGTCTGTCAGCAGCTCCACCTCTGGGTGCTGTCATCCATCTCCCTCCAGCTGGCTGGGCCGCCAGCGGGCACCTTGAATGCAATTTGGCAAAAATCAGACTCCTGGCCCCCCGCCCCTCCGCTCTGTGTCCTTCTCACCCCAGTAAATGGCTTCCACCCACCCACCCAGTGGCTTGGCTGGAACCAGGTACCAACCCCCCCTCCCTGCTTTCTCTCCCAGCCAGTTCCTCATCTTGTCACCCCACTCGACTCGCCCCCCTTGCGCCGGCCATGATGGCCTTTCTGTGCCTTAAACCACACACACACACACCCCAGGCTCCTTCCCACCCCAGGGAACTTGCTGCAGCCCCTTGTGAGTCACGCCGCCTGAGAGGCCTTCCCCGACCGCCCAGTGAAGAGCCTTCCCTCCTCAGCCACCTGCCCACCTACCAACCTGCTTTCCTTTCTTGTAGGTACTTGTCAGCCTCTGGAATCATCTTAGCTACGCCCTGGAGTGTTGTAGGATTCTCCCTCCGGAATGGGAGCCCCCCGAGGGCCCAGGCCCTCTCCTCCCTCCCCTGATGCGGGACCCACATGGTCCAGGAGCCCCGAAAGCTGGGAGCTTAACTTGGCTGGAGACTTAAGTCCTGTATTCCTGTCCCAGCTCACCTCTCTGACCTGGTTTCCTCATCCACAAGATGGACAAACCCCTGCA
This sequence comes from Pseudorca crassidens, assembly GCF_039906515.1. Lineage (NCBI taxonomy): Eukaryota > Metazoa > Chordata > Mammalia > Artiodactyla > Delphinidae > Pseudorca > Pseudorca crassidens. The sequence goes on along the minus strand of NC_090296.1, from coordinate 6,339,513 downwards.
CCCGCCTATCTCGGGCCCATGGTGAAGGTCAGATGGGATTGCAAGTCGCCCCTGGATGAGAGGGTGTGAAGGTTCCCCACGTGGACAGGCCTCACACCCGGCTCGCCTCCCGCTGAGAGGTTCACTGAAAGCCGAGAAGTGCCCAGTTGACGCCCACATCGTGCTCCACGGGCCTGTTTATTTCTTGAAACCTTCGTGCGTCTGTCCCATTGTTGGAGGGCCTTCACCGGTCCCCAGGCTACCTGGGCACACCATTCACTTCAGTCCTGTGGACTCAGACTAATAAGTGCTGAGCCTCTTCACTGCGATGGGGAGGAAGCTGCTTTTGAATTGCGGATTTCTTTTTGCAAGATAAATAGCTGGTGGAAAAGTAATACCACATAACAGAATACAGTCAAGGAAGGGAGTGTTTTAATATAGCTAGATACAGCGTGTGGGTGGTAAAAAAAAGTAGCTTCGTTTTTAAAAAATATTCATTTATTTATCTATCTTTGGCTGCTCAGGCCTTAGTTGCAGCACGCGGGCTTCTCTGTGGTTGTGGCACGCTCGGGCTCAGTTGCCCCACGGAATGTGGGATCCTAATTCCCCAACCAGAGATCGAACCCGCATCCGCTGCATTGCAAGGTGGATTCTTAACCACTGGACCACCAGGGAAGTCCTGCTTGGTTTGTTTTTAAATAAGAGAAAAGAGGTAAGAAGTTTCACCCTTGCAGTAGAACCTCCGGGGCCCACACAGGAGATGCACAGCCCTGGAAGGAATTCTGCAGGCTGGTGACAGCGTGGTCGGAAGAGGCTGGGACCAGAGTCCAAAGGCCGAGTTCAAGTCTCATCTTCCCCTCCCATCAGGTGGGAGGGAATGCGTTTGGCCTCTGAGGCCTCAGTTTTCCTCCTCCAGAAAATGGGGGTAAAAAAATCCACCTTCCTCCGGGGCGCGGACATTTAGTAACTTCCTTCAAGGGCTCAGGGGTGGAGGGATCCTGGCAATTTGGTGGAGAAATAAGACGTGCTTTCAAGTCTCAAGGATTCAGGGAGGCAGTGGGAGCACCATTATGTCTTTACACCTCACTGGAAGAAATGAGCGTCCTCAGGGCTGGCACTGGAGTATGTGTGACCCGGGGTTTAGAAATAGGGACGTCTCAAAGCTGAATTCGAAGAGCCTTTGACCTTGAGGCGCTCACAGTTTAGTGGTGGAGGTGGACATAGAAACAGATCATCAAAGTCCCGCTGAGAAGGCCAAGGGGAGAGGCAGCAGGAAGGACCTCCCGCTTTGGCGAGTTGCCGTCCACGCTATGTCCTGCAGGAAAAGGGTCTCCCTTGCTTCTGGGATATTTCCATTTGAGGTCGGAAGGGCTCTCCTAAGCTGCCCGAGGCTTTGAGCCGAGGGCAGGCTGCTCAGTGGGCAGCCCCACTCGGCCTCTCCCTGGCTGTGCCCTGGGTGGGTCACGGTCCTCTCTGCGCCCAGTTCCTTGTCTGGAAAAAGGCGGTAATCACAGCCTGTAGTGTCGATGTGGGTGCGAGGGCACAGGCTCTGCAGCCAGCCTGCCCGGGTCCCAGTCACACGTGCATGCACACACACTCACACAGATGCACACACACACACACACACACACTCTACTATGCAGGCACACGTGTGCACTAACCTCGCCGGGCCTCAGCTTCCTAGGCTGTCAAGAGAGGTGGCCCCGGAGCCTCAGAGGGGGCAGCGTTTGGCACATGGGAAGCACACAGTGTATGGGCAGCACATGGTGACCCATCCCGTTACTTCTTCCTCCTGTCGCTGCCAGTCACCCCTGGGGCGGGGGGGGTGGTCGGTGGGGGGACTCAGGCGGCCTCAGAGGGAGACCATAATCCAGCCCCCGTGCAACACCCAGGTCCTGGTGATAGTGGGGGGCAGGCTTGGCGCCCCAGGCGAGGATTCAGGTCCACGAGGTGGGGGAGGGCACAGGTGGGCAGCGGGCGTGCAGAGCCAGGAAAGGAGGAGTTTGTCAGGCAGATGGTGTCGGGAAGGGCATTCCAGGTTGCTACAGGCCAGGGGAGGCAGGGCCGGGGCCTTGGAGGAAGCCATCGGTGACGTGGCAAGGTGACCCTCCCTCCCTGGCTGGCTGGGAACCGTGCGCTAGCACCTGGAGAGCCCCGCGGACAGATCAGTGCTCTGTGCACGTGGTCCCCTTCCCCTGGAGATGAGCACCCGTGTGTGCTGCTACTGGCTGAGCTTAATTGCCTGAAAAACCCTGTCCTTTATCCTCTGTTTGGGCTACCAGTCTCTCAGCATTTCATTTCAAAAACAAAAAAGCACCACTTGGACCCTCACGTGCTGCTGCAGATTTGTCTGCAGTTCTTGCTGTACTTTTAAAAAAGAAATGTAAAAAAACGTTTTACGCTCTCTGTGCAGGCTCGCGGCTGATTTTTCCTGCAGCCCCGAGAATGCAGCGGCCGGCCCCGGGCACAGTCCTTAGAGCTTCCCTTGGGCTCTCTCACTGTGATCCTGTTCATGTGGGCGGGACCGGGACCCTGATGCACAGTGAGGAGTGGCAGGGCAGGGTTCAGGCCCAGGCAGTCGTCACTAGGACACAGGGCTTCGTTCTGTATTTCTGAACTAATTTTAGACTTATAGAAAAGCTATAAAAACAGTGCAGAGTTTCCATATATCCCTCACACAGCTTCCCCTCAAGTTCACGTCTTGCGTGACCAGAGAGCAGTGAGCCAACCCAGGCAATGAACATCATACACAGCTCCTAACTAAACCTCAGACCTAACTCAGATGTCACCAGGTGTCCCACGAGTGTCCTTTCCCGTTCCAGTGTCCCGTCTAAGATCCCCACATCACTTAGTTGTCCTGGCTCCCTCATCCCCTCCAATCTGTAACAGTTCCTCAATCTTTCCTTGTCTTTCATGATCCTGGCACTTCTGAAGTGTACCGATCAGTTATTTCGTAGAATGACCCTCAGTTTGGGCTTGTGTGATGTTTTGTCAGGATTGGACCGAGGTGGTGCATTTTTGGCAAGAATCCCACAGAGGTGATTCTGTGTCCTGCTCGGTGCCTCACATCAGGGGTTCATGGTGTCCGTGTCTCTTCATTGGTGATGTTGACCTTGATCACTTGTTTAAGGTGGTGTCTGCCAGGCTTCTCCACAGTCAAGTTCCTATCTTTCCTTTCTAATTAATACATGTCTTGAGGGAGGTACTCTGAGACCATGCAAATTCTGTTTCGTCTCAAACGTTCACCCATTAATTTTAACGTCCATCGGTGGATCCTGTCCACAACAATTATTAGTGTGATGTTTGCCAAAAGGTCACGTTCTATTTTCTTCTTTTCTTTATATTAATAAATAGGAATTTGACTGTAAGGAAGAACTGTCCCTTCTCTCCATTTATTTATTGAATTGGTTGTTTATATCAGTATGGACTCGTGGGCATTTGTTGTAATCTATGTGTTATAATCCAATACTACCGTTATTTATTTTATTGCACAAATTGTTCCAATTTAGCCATTGGGAGCCTCTTCGTTTTGACTCCTGTGTTCTCTCAACGAGACCCCATCCTTTTTTACCACCTCCTAACTTCTTGACACCACAAGATGCCCGATACGAGCTCATTTTGTATTTTCCCTGCTCTGATCCTGAGACCATTTCTCCCAGGAGCCTTTATTGGAGGATGGTGCTTGAAAACAAAGATGAGGCACTAAGGGTGCTGTTACTGGGGCATCACTGTTTCCAGGCCCACTCAGTGGACACAGCTGGGAAACACATGTGCTATACATGCGCTAAACCACACCCACACACATCCATGATTCTGGGTCTCCCTATCTTATACACAGTAAAGACCGTGAGTTCATACTGATCACAGGGATTATTTTAGCCTTCCTCTTTTCCTTCTTTGTAACTTTTCTCCAACAGGGAGAAACCCAGCTCTTATTATCTACAATATAATGATTCTTTGTCCAATTCTCATGGCTGTAGAGGGTAGTTTCAGAATTGCTGACCCGTTCCCCTTCAAGAAATGCATTTACTGACTAGGTTTGTGTACAGCTCTTTCCCCTGTGCCCTTATAGTAACCAGTCAAGACACTGAATTCCAAAGTTGCTTATATTAGTTCCTTCCCCACACCCTTCAGCGTGGTTGTGCTATTCATTTGCAATATGGCTTGGTTCATTTTGGGGGAGGGTATTTCATTTGGGGTTACCCTCATATCCAGGTTTGTTTGGTTTATTCTGGGTGGAATGTGAAGGACAAATGAAGGTCTGTGAAACATTGCAAAGGTCCTGAGTCATAGCTGGACCGAAGGAAAGACTCAGAGCCTGGCCACCCGAGCCCCCTCCCTGCCTTCTAGCCCCATTCCCCACTCCTTTTCACCCACTCCATGTAACTCATCTCTTTAGTGTCTGTTTTTCTTCCTGTATCTATTTTACACAAACGAGTGTATTTGCCTAGACCTCCTTCTTTTCCACATGAAGGATACCATGCCTCAGAAACTCTCTCGCACTTTGCTTTCTTCACTTCACCGCATGTCCTGGAAATCACTCCACGTCAGCTCACGGAGATCTCTTCCTCCTCCACTGTGTGGAGGTTCCAGAGTTGATTCAACTCCTCTCCTGTTTATGAACTTTGGAGCAGTCTCCAGTATTTTGCGATAACAACCAACATTGTAGTGCTCAACCTTGTGTGTGTCTATTTTTGTATGTTGCAGGTGTGTCTTCAAGACAGATTCCTAGAAGTGGGATTGCTGCGCTGACAGGTAAGTGCGTGTGTAGCTCTGCTTGGTTTTGCCAAGTTCCCTTCAAAGGTGTTGTACTAATTTGCAGGAGTGCAAATGCAAAAGTGCATGAGAGGACCTGTTTTCCCAGAGGCTCACCAACAGAATATGTGGCCGTATTTTAATTTTTGTTAGTCCAGTACGGGGAAAATGGTATGTCAGTGTTGCTTTAAATTGCATTTCTCCATAACGAATGAATTTGGACACTTTTTGTGTGTTTGAGGACTTTGTGTGTGAATTGTCTGTTCATGTCTTTTTTCCCATTTTTCTCTCAATTTTTAAAAGTTCTTTATATAATAGAAATATTAGTCCTTTGGTAAATGTTGTAAATATCTTCTTCCAGTTTACTGGGAGAGAACATCTTTTGACTTTGTTTATGGTGGGCTTTTTTTTTTTTTTTTTTTTTTTTTTGCGGTACGCGGGCCTCTCACTGTTGTGGCCTCTCCCGTTGCGGAGCACAGGCTCCGGACACGCAGGCTCAGCGGCCATGGCTCACGGGCCCAGCCGCTCCACGGCATGTGGGATCTTCCCAGACGGGGGCACGAACCCGTGTCCCCTGCATCGGCAGGCGGACTCCCAACCACTGTGCCACCAGGGAAGCCCTATGGTGGGCTTTTTAATGCAGTTTTTAAAAATTGTGGGAAATTTCCTACAATGTTGGTGGGAATGTAAATTGATACAGCCACTATGGAGAACGGGTGGAGGTTCCTTATAAAACTAGAAATAGAACTACCACAGGATCCAGCAATCCCACTCCTAGGCATAATTCGAAAAGATACATGCACCCTCATGTTCACTGCAGCACTATTTACAGTAGCCAGGACATGGAAACAACCTAAATGTCCATCAGCAGAGGAATGGGTAAAGTAGATGTGGTACCTGTATACAATAGAATACTACTCAGCCATAAAAAAGAACAAAATAATGCCATTTGCAGCAACATGGATGGACCTAGAGATGATCATACTAAGTGAAGTAAGTCATACAGAGAAAGACAAATATCACATGACATCACTCATATGTGGAATCTGATTTTTAAAAAAATGATACAAATGAACTTATTTACAAAACAGAAACAGACTTACAGATATCGAAAACAAATTTATGGGGACCAAAGGAGACACGTTGTGGGGAGAGATAAGTCAGGAGCTTCGGATGAACATGCACACACTACCATAGGTAAGATGAATATCCAACAAGGACCTACTGTACAGCACAGGGAACTCTACTCAGTATTCTGTGATAACTTATATGAGAAAAGAATCTGAAAAAGAATGAATCTATGTATCTATAGGTAACTGAATCACTTTGCTGTATACCTGAAACTAACACAACTTTGTAACTCAACTATAATCCAATAAAATTTTTTAAAACAATTATGTAGTGAAATCTATCCATCTTGGGCTGCCACCGGGTTTTGAGGGAAAGTTAGAGAGTCTTTACCTGTCCCTGAGTGCAGTCCTTTAAAGTGGGGAGGGGGGTGTTGATGGTGGGGGGCAAGGGCAGGAGCAGGCAGGGGAAGGTGGAAGGGTCTGCTGGAAATAGAAGACAGGCCAGTTTACTGTGGAGCTTGAAAGGATTACGAAGGGACTCACTTACACAGGTGGCTCCCCACACACTTCAGATTCCGGTAGGTCTGCCAAAATGGAGCTGGCCACCCACGCTTTATGAAGACGTAGCGAGGTACAAGGCCAGGGGCCCGTGCCCCTCCGAGCACACGTGGAGGGAGGGTGGGGAAGGGGACCGTCTGAGCTTGCGGATTCCGTGCTGCCATTTTACCACGCTCTTTCACTGCTGACCCATTGTCCGGGCGGAGAAACTGGAGTTCGGTTAAATAACCCCGTCAGCGGTGGAAGGGCTGGGCTGAGTCCACAGGTTAGTCCACAGGCGGAAGTGTGAGTCCACAGGGCTCACACCTGTCACTGCAGCCTGCTGGCTTTGCAGAGGTGGGAAGGGGGCTTTTGGCTCCCCCAGGAGACCTGCTTCCCATCCCCAGAGCAGTTTTTGCTTAATGGCATCTCCAGCCCCCAGGCCCCAGCAGTCCTGGGCTCTCCTCTCCCCAACAGGCACCTCCCTCAGATCTGCTTTCCTCCTGGACCTCCTGGCTGGACCCCTTCACCTTCCCTGGGGTTCACTGCTGCAGACACTTGAGCGGTTCCCTACTCCAGCCTGGTCCCCCCAGTGCACTGTGTAGGACCCCACAGGGATCTCCCCCAAAATTCAGAGGGCCCCTCCCTAAAGGAGAAAAGCCCCATTTCTTTTGCCTGGCGCGGGGGTGCGGGAGGCTCTGTGACCAGCCTTCAGCCTTCCAAGGGCCCTCCTCCACTTCAGCCCCACCCCTGGCTCCAGCCCCCCAGCGTCAGAAGAGCCAGGCATCAGCTGCCTCCCTGTCCACTGGGGAAGGTGCTGCTGTCTGCTGGGGCCAGGCTCCCACACCACCTCCCCGGCGGCCACCCCTGTGTCGCTCTGATGTACCCAGACCAGCCCTGATTCCTTCCAGTCTGGGGGTCTTCCCCCCGCTGTAGGTATTGGGCAAATCGTAGATACAATAAAATCTCTGGAAAAGTCTACTGTGGAAAAGGGAGAGGAGACATGGGGTAGAAAGAGCGCTGTGGAGCGGGCAGGACGTGGGGCGGAGAGGTGGGCAAGAGAATGAGGCCCGAGGGGGGCATCCTACAGCCTGTGGGGCAGGTGACTCGTGAGTGGAGGAGGTCAACAGGGAAAAAAATGCAGGCCAGAGTCCCCTTCCCTACAGCTTCCTGGCAAAGCCACGACGGCCTATTCTAACCAAGCCCCACGAGGGGCCCAGAGCATCAGGTGCGCTCAGATTTAACACAGGTTTGCAGCCTGCAGGGATATTTCGGGATTGGCAGACGCTGCTCCGTTCGCCTGCCTTTCCTTTCCGTTGGTGTCCCCGGGCAGGTGGCACTCCCTGCGCGCCACGCATCCCCGAGGACAGGCTGCTACCAGCTCTGTAAAGCGAGTCGCGTCTTTGCCTCCCAACCACGATTCTTTGGGAAAGTGATCTGTCCTTCTTAAGAGTATGCGATCACCCTGTGAGTTCCTATCCATCCATCTGTCCACTCTGCCCGCAGGCATAACGCTGTGGAATTGTTGGGAATAAAGCATTATAGTGAAAGTCACCATTCTAACAATTTTCCAAATTATATTTTGTCGAAGACTATTTCTTGCCGTTTACAGTTTCCAGCCCTCTTGCTGAGCCAACCGTCTTGGACTTCCTTTCTCTTGGGCCTCTTCTGGGCACCTACACTGTGCAAGGAGCCGCGGGCACAGCCGCGGGCTGTAAACGGGGCCTCGCGTATCAATTGCAAAGTGAAATCTCGTGGCGAGGGCGCTACAATGTGCCGTGGACGTGCAGGGCCTCAGCCACAGTTTAAGGATGGAGAAGCCGGATGGCGGGGAGATGTCCAGGGCCAGAGGGCACCCGCAGACAGGGCAGGGTCCTGGCTCCGTGCACATCGTTGGTATTTGCTGGATAAACAGGTGTAATTGTGGGTCTTACCTATTCCTTAACGTTGAGCACATCTGTACTGAGAAGCGTTTATTTATACAACACAACAGGAGCACCAACAAACCCCAAACACACATAATGCGAAAAAAAAAATCCACCTCTCGGATCAAGTTCTTGGCTCGGTCTGGGAAGGTACCTCCTAGAACTTGGCTTCGTTTCCCCCGGCGGCTTCCTGGAGGGCGGTTCGTCCTAGCTGGCACTGCCACCAGGGGGCGCAAACGGAGCAGGGGAAAGGAGATTGCCCAGGTAGGGGCTCCTATAAAGCCTGCGGGGAGGTGGGACCCAGGGCCAGAGGGAGGGGCGTGGGGTCGGGTTGGATGAGGGTGAAAAGGGAGGTTTGGCTTGTCTTGTTTTGGTGGCAGAGGAGGTCTTGGTGGACTTTCTCTGCTGTTTCCCATGCCATGAAGAGGTGATAGAATTCCCTTCCTCGTGGACACCGATCTGGGAAGGCTGCCCGCGGTGGTGGTGCAGGGAATGGGCTTCACCCATTCCCTGCAGCTTCACCCTTGGCCTCTGGTCGCTGGCGGCTGAGCTGCCTTGATTGCTCTGTTTGCCCGTCTGCCTGTGGGTCATTTCGGGGATGCAACCTGGAGGGTGACGCTTTTGTTCTTAACTCACGTTGCCCTTCGTTGCGAGTTTGCAGAAAGCACTTATTTTTAAACGTGCAGATTCAATAGTTGAAGCCTGAAGTCTCCATAATTGAATGACTAGAATCCTGAGATGATTTAACAAGCGCATATACTCATATTATCCTACTAACTGCGCACGTTATTGGGGCTTAATTTTTCTATTTCCTCGGCTTGTAATCTACTTTCCTCCCCATCACATACACAGCAATTCTATTCTTCCAGTAACAGCTGTTTTATAATCATCACCCTGACAGCAGAACTACATCCTTGTATTCATTTAATAACTGTTTATCCTCTATCTTCCCATTTTCAAAAAGGAGTAAGTTGAGTGCTCCAGAAATTGGAAAAGAAAAAATTGAAATTTGACCTTTATTAACTGGGTTAATTGTCAAAATCTCTGCTTGTAAAAAAAAAATTAATGACCAAAAAGTGTAACTTCTAGAGTTTCAAAGATTAGGTTAATGTCCAAGGAAATACAAACTCTGACCTTTTTGACACATGTCACAAGTAACATCTATCCTAATAAATTGCTACCTGTGAGCAATTATAACATTTTTCCTGTATCCAGTCATGCAGTTTAATTGCTGCTGGAAATTCCGGCTTCCTTGGAGATAGCCTGCAGAATTATCTGATGCCTACGGGCGTCATTTTATATTTGTTGTAGGGGAGAGTATTTGTTCGTTTGGATTTCTAGACACTGAAATGTCATGGACAGACAGCTTAGCCGCTTTGGCCAAAGGCAACTTGGGCGGTAAACAACAAAACTTATCACAGGAACGACAGGGAAACAGGTGACAAGCTTCTATGCCCAGATGTGGTGTGTCACTGAGGCTGGATCCTCTCATTTCCTTGTTAATTGTCCGTTTGAGATAGACTGAAGTAGGTGTGGCCTAGTCAAACCCCGCGGGATTAACAAGTGGTTTTCTTTAAATGGCATCATTCTGGGATGGGTGCTCGTGGACTAGTTTGGGGAAATGGGGCTAATCTCCACCATTCGCGCTCTCACTTACCAGTCTCATAACGGGTTTCTGTTTCAGCCAAGGAAACAGATTTCACGGTCATTTATCTGGAGTCACCCCAAAGCTATGATGCTGGGGTTCCCCTCTTATCATTCCACCCTCATTCGGAAGATCCCAGAATGTTAGGAAATCTGGAAATGTAGTATCTGTAAACATGAAGAAGATTCTAGTTCCCTGAGGCATGTGTTCAAAGCACTTAAGTTGTGAAAAGAAATCAGAGACTTAAATTCTGTATTATTTGGTAATAGAAATGAACCTTTTGGGGAGGGGGGGATAAGGAATAAAAATTAGTCTAAGAGAGAATTACAGGTAATCTACCATTCTGTAGACTGGGGAATTAAAAGCCCTGGACAGTCTCTTTTCTGTTAGGGATGGAAACAAAGGAATGTGCCTCAAGACCTAGTTTGGGTGTAACTTCCCCAGGAGGCCCCCTGCAGCCTCCAGACATGGGCTGGGTGCCAGGACCGCTGCTCCTGGAGCTCCTTGTGGACGAGCGGCTGGGGGTACACTGTTTGCACCCCCAGCACTGATCAGATACTCCAACAACTGTTGGGTGAATCGACAGGTGTCACTGAATCAAAGCTTATTAAGGAAGAGGAACTGGGATGGGAGCCTGTGGCCACCCGTGGCTCACTTTCCCGGCAGCTCAACATGGCACCTGGACCTGTGCTTTGTCATCTGGAAAACAGGGCTTCTGCCACCTGCCCCTGCCACCGGGGTGCAGTGCGAGATAGCAGCAGACCAAGGCTGTTTGGGTCCCTGTGGGGAAGAACCCACACCTTGAAGGTCTGAAGTCTTTGCCGTCTGAGCCTCCAAGAAGCCTGACCTGGAAAACTGCTGGGTCCCATGGGGGCCCTTGCTCACCCTTGCACGACCGCTGGTCCACTCATGTCGTAGGGCTGAAGGCCTGGGGGAGGAGACAGCCGCTCCTGTCACCCCAAAGGACGGGGCTCCTGGCACTCTGAGAGCTCCACCCAGTTAACTTACGCGGAATGGCCCGGCCCGTTCCCTGAAACAATCGGTAGCTTTTGTTAATGTCGTCGGCGCATGAGTCACCAATTCCCAGAGCATCTCAGCAGGCAGCAAACACGCACACCACGAGCCTGCTCTCCACCTCAACACCCTCAGCACCCAAGTCTGGCAAAAATAACCCTATAAAGGCTTTTCTGTAAAACACCACCTTTGTACAGCTGCTGGTAGAGCTGGTGGTGTCAGTGTGTCTGTTATAACACCTGCTTCCTAAGGGGGGAGGACGGATGTGAGGGGGGAGGGGGTTATTCCTGTGCCCTTGATTTGATCCAGCCGGGGCAGAAGAGCGGGATTTTAACGTCAGCCTGGAGCTTCTCCGCAGGAGCGTGTAAATCACAGCCACCGAGGTGGAGGTCTCCCACTGCTGGGGGTGCTCCACCAGTGAGGAAACCTTTTCAGAGCACGCACTAGGCGCCAGGTCCTGCACGAGGCACCAGGAAATGAAAGATGAGCCACAAAGGCACCAGCACTCACATCGCACCAGCTGGGTGAAGTCTGCCCTCAGCCATGCCGACCGAGCACCTTCTCTGTTGCCTGAAACTGAAGAATACGAGTTTTGAGAAAATCTTATGTGCACACGTATACATATACACACACACATTTGTGTAAATGTATACATGTAAAATATATGTATGGACACACACACAGGTATGCCTGACTCGTAAGAGGGCGTTAGGAGAATGAATAAACCTAGGGGTTGGCGCCGAAATGAGTGTGACAATCTGGGCTAACTTTCCTAACCCCGCAGGCAGGCTAAGGCGTCCATGAACACAGGTTTCTCTGTCGTTTTATCTCGTTTCTACGGGAAATACCAATGGTCTTTCAAGCAGCTGGCCATTGCTACATTTTTCCATCTAAAGAAGTTCATTCATTACAAGGTAGGTGAAACTCTGCAGGAGCTCTCCTTGGGGTCCCTGGGCACCAGCCAGTTCAGGAGCCTCCTGCGGGATTCCTCAGGGGGACCTCAACTTCCTACCCCCCACCTCCAGCCTGGCACTGCCCTGTCCCCACTCCACTGCTCACAGACGAACCCCTGAAAGCCCAGGTGCCACTTCCTCCAGCGCTTCTTTTCCCGAGTTCCAGAGTGCGCAGAGCACCCCGTCTCCAGAAGCGTGGCGTGCTCTGCCCGGGGTTACGGTTATTTGTTCAAATGCTTGCCTCACCACCTGCGGGGGCAGCAAGGGCTTCTTAGGAATCTGAATTACACAGAACCTGGCATTACACCAGGAACACAACTGTTGCTCAGTCCAGGTCTGTCTCAGTGGACAGATGCCAGCAGTCTGCCTGCAGAGCAGGGATGATTTTGCTGCCCCCCAGTCCCCCCGCCCAGTCCCACTAACATTTCCTGCCTCCCAGGAGTGGCTCAGACTTGGAAAAGAGTAATGACTCACATTTACTGAATGCTTAGCACGCGGCAGACACTGTGCCAGAAGCTTTCATACCCGTTACCTCATCTGGTCCTCCCGGACCCTCTAGAGGTAGGAAGCGCAGACGCACTAAAGGTGGGTACAAACACATCCAAGGACTGTCCCCAGGTCCCAGGAGAGAAGCGGGGCTGGGTCAGGAACCCAGAGCCATGTGGCCTGCAACTTGCACTCTCAGCCACCGTGGAGAGCCTCCCCACCCTCTGCATAAAGATAAATAAAATCAAAGTGCCCCAGACACTTAGAACACCCTCTTCCCACGGCCGGCGATCTGTTCACGTCCATGCCCACGTCCAGAGCAGCCTGCATTGTTAGGAAGCGCCCCTCCCTCTGCGGGGATCTGCCTCCCGGCCCACTGGCCCTGGCTGTGCCTTCTGCAGAGACAGAGTGAGTCCCATCCCTCCTTCCCGTGACAGTTCTTCAAATACCCAGGGCCAGCACTGCAGCTTCATTTAAATAACAAATTCGCCAGTGCATCTAAATACAATTTGAGTTACTCCAATTCGATTTACACACAGAATTTTAGGAATACGCTATATAACGTGCTGCTGATTACAATAGTAGGGTGACCCCTAATGAGGTTACTGGATTCTACTGTATACTTACCTGAAATTGACATTTAAATAAAAGTGAGCCAGATTCTTGGGTCAGGTTATCGCTACATCCTATTAATAATAAACATGTTCATTTTGCCAGATCGGTAATAATGTGAACATGGCACGGTGTATCACATAAAAAGCTTCTCACCGTAGCCATGGTTACAGCCAACACTTCAAGATCTGGGCTTCCTGAAACTCACCCCCAAAACCAACCACCACTAATCATGATCCCCTATTTTCTTTACAGCCAGTGCTGTTTTAGTTCTGAACTCAAGTTGTAGGTACTTTCTTTGGGTTTTGTTTTGAATTCTTTCACTCCAACATGTACGCTTTAACCATCAAACACATAGTAAGTGATGACTTACAGAAAACGAATTCCCTTTTTTTTTTTTTTTTTTGCGGTACGTGGGCCTCTCACTGTTGTGGCCTCTCCCGTTGTGGAGCACAGGCTCCGGAAGTGCAGGCTCAGTGGCCATGGCTCACGGGTCCAGCCGCTCTGCGGCATGTGGGATCTTCCCAGACCCGGGCACGAACCCGCGTCCCCTGCCTCGGCAGGCGGACTCTCAACCACTGCGCCACCAGGGAAGCCCAAATTCCCTCATTTTTAAGTGAAAGTTTAATTTAGCAGAAGCCTGCATACTGGGAACCTGGGTATATTATACTTTTAATGTCTTACCTCACCTCTCCAAAAAATTAAATACATCTTCTAGTGAGCCTATTCTAGAAACTATTGGGGGAAATCACCCATCAATTGGCAGCCTGAGTGGAAAAACGGGGTGATTTTTCTAGGCTGGTGATATCTAATTCCTGTTTACACAAATAACACACAGAGCGAACGAAACAGAAGCAGAAGCTGGCATTTTTCCAATGACTAGCCTGAGCAGCCTCTTATCCAAAAGCATTAAGAAGAAAGTAAACTTTAAAATGATTTGAGAGAAAGGTCTATTTTCATGACAGATGGCAGTGAGGGTTCTTCAATGCCAATTTAATCACTTTTCCTCAGTTTTCAAATGCTTCAGCTGTGAACCCAAGTGTCTGTGCCGCAGCGCTGAATCCCTCATGGGCGCAGAGGGCTGAGGACATGCACTGTGGTCTCGCTGACCACCCCCCCCCCCGAGTCCTGCAAGGGTGATTCTATCTGACCTAGGAAATCATGTTATTCAACACACTCTCTTCCGACATCAAAAGCGTTCTATGAGCACCCTTTTTGTCACAGACAGTCTCCTTGATTGGAGCGTAACCTATATAATCGTTTTTTGGTCCAATAACCTTAACAAAGAGACACTGTGGATGGGCAATTCATGGACAGAAAAGTGTCTGAATTTTTAAGCAGGGACCACTGATAATTTAGTACCGTTCCCTCACCTCCCAAGTAAATGAGGGAACTGAGGCCCAAGCGTCAGGTCCCTGCACCCTCCAGTGGTGCCGTGAGGACCAGGGCTTGTCCTGACCCGCGTCCAGCTCCACCTGAACTCGAGTCTTCTCCAGGGAGTATTTTGAAAACTATTCTATCTCATGAAGCTACTTTACATCTGAACTGTGTGTGTGTGTGTGTGTGTGTGTGTGTGTGTGTGTGTGTATATGTGTGTATATATATATATATTTTTTTTTTTTTTTCCCAAAGGACATATATTTAACATTAGACTTGAAAGCTGTCATCCAATGAGAAACTCATCTACAGGCAAATCAGTCATGAGCATTCTTCAGCTCTTCTGGGGCTCCTGTTCCAGAGAGAAAACTCCTTGAGTACCACCGTGCTTCTGCCTTTTGGAAATTAGTACGTAGGTTTCCCAGACTACCTCATATCTTTGGTAAAGTATCTCAGGTACAGGGCTGATAGGAGAGCTGATGTCACTGGCATCCTCTTCTGAGGCAGTTCAGATTGTGTTCACATTAACAACATAGGAAGTTACAGGCGCCGACCTCACGTAAAGATGAAACCTGTCTCTAGCGTCCAAGGAAGCAGGTACACGTGACATGCGGAGCCCTGGGAGGTGGGGTGTCCTTGGTAGAGAATAAAGCAAGTTATTGGCAGAGCTGTGTCTTCTCCAAGGAGAAACACCGAGAGCACCCTGAAGACTACCTGTGTGCAGCGATGTTTACCGGGACGGTCGGGGGAATAATTCACATAGCCTTTCCCAAAATAAGCGACGTACTTAATAGTCAGGACATCAGAGACGACGTGAACATTTGTAGTTAAGGAAGACTGGCAATCCATAACCTGAAGACTGGTGGCTTTCTGGGGATGGATCCCACCTCACCCCCAGGACACCACCCCAAGCCTCTACTTCCCCTGAAGGTAAGAACTCCTCTTCCTGTGTTCCTGGTGCCACCGGCCCTCCCTGAGCATGCCCTGCAGGCTAGGGAGGGGGCTGAGCACACGCGCCTCTCGTCCATCTCTGAGTCCCCAGGGGGGAGCAACACACAGCACGGGTCAGGTTCGAAACCCCGCGGATAAGCAGGATGGTTTGCATAAAAGCTCGATTCAAGGGGCCTGTCGCACTCCAAAGAAAAGGAATAGACAAAAATATTAATTACGTTTTCCTTTTAATAAGGCTTTTTACTCAAAAGTGTAGCTTTGAAAATCTCTAGCTTGTTGTGACAACCAGAGAAGCCAGGAGCGGCCTTGCCTTGAACATGGTGCCCTCGCAGCTCCCCGGCACCAGGGCTGGAGGGCAAATGCACCACTTTACAATCAGAGCCAACATTTAAAATTAGGAGGAGGATGCATGTCCTACTTGGATTCAAGGAGAAAGGACAAGTTCTCAATACAGTAAAACAAAACACAAAAAGTAAACAAATCTTTAGAAATCACTAGATGTGTGTGTGTGTGTGTGTGTGTGTCTGTGTGTTTATATAATTAGGATTATCATCAACATTTAAAACTATTAAAAATAAGGTTGCCACCTTACCTTTTCTTTTGGTACTGGGGTGTTATTTTTTTAGGAAAATTTTTTCTTTCTTCCTCTCAAGTTCCCTAACCTGAAGCCTGTTTTCCACTGTGCAGCCAAATGCCCCACCTTCGCGCTGCACCCCCAGAGCGCCACCGTCAAGCCCCGCTGGCAGGGGGCAGGGCAGGCTTTGATTCTGGTTGTCAAGATGACAGGCCCACAAAAGCACAGCTGACAGAGGAACTGAATTCTTCCCCGGGAAGAAGATACATTTGCCCGCAATGGGTCTGCAAAGTCTTCCGAGGCACCTCTTCCCCCTCTGTGCTCTGCTTGATAACTTGTTTGTTTGGCCAAGAAGCAAGATGGCAATCTTAATCAGAAAGGGAAGCTAGATTTTTTAAATAACTTAAAAAAATCATTTTTATATAAAGCAGCAAAAACATATTTTCCTCTCTGCAGAAAGAAAACCGTGAACAAGGAAACACAGCGATGTACACGGGGCCGTTCATACACTTCTGCTAAACTGGGTCCCCCGACAGACTCAGAGCTACTTTCCAACCTCCTCGGCGCTGTCGGAAGAAGATTCTTTGGCGTCTCCGGTCGCTCTTTTACTTTCCTCTTGATTTAAACTTTCCTTTTCCGAACTGGTCCCGTTGGGTATAGAGTTTTCGCCGTTGACCAGCCCGTACTCTGCAGCCTTTGCCCTGCGGACAGCCTCAGTGAGGGTCAAGGCCTCCTGTGTGCCGGCCTCCCCGTCCGGGTCCCTGAGGACCAGGGGCAGCCGCGAGTCCGCCACGCCCTCCAGCAGCCCCGGGTTACTCTCCTCGTACTTGGGGAGCGGGGCGTGCCCCTCCACCTGCCTGCGGCAGTGCTCTCGGTTCGCGGCTGCGCTCTTGACCGCTTTTTCCAAGATCTCTTTCTCACCTAAGCGCAACTTGATGGCCATCGTGGCACGAACGGAAAGGGCATGGTTTTTCAAGAAGGACTTATCTTCCTGGAAAAGGAAACAGAGCAAAATTAACTACAGCAAGTCTAAACCAGCAAAACGATAGTGCCAGAAGGCAGATCAGTTGCTGCCGGGGACGAAAGCATGAGAGAAATTGGGAGTGATGGGGGGGGGGGGGCGGTGACAGAAGGTTCTGGAACTTGACTGTGGAGGTGGCTGCCATGACTGCACGCTTAAACCCAAGCGTACACTTCAGCAGTGTGAATTTTACTCTATGTAAATTATACCTAAGTAAATGATTATAAAACAAAAAAGAAGAGCCTAAACCAAATGGTGCGTGGACACTGACAGAACTCCACTTATTTCTAAAACCCTTCTGTCTTGTGCCCTGATGGAGCCCAGGGCTCGGCACCTGGCTGAACGATGGCTGAATGACAGGCACTTGAAGTCAGTGACCCAAGAGTAAACTTGTGTTTGTATCATATGAATTAGAAATTATGGAAAAATGTTAAATAATGTAAAAAATTTATATTCTAATCAACAATGCCTCAGTGTGACTCTTTTGGTAGGGGTAAACATGTAAAATAGAAAAATATTAATAAGTTTAATGAAAAATGTCAAATACACAATGATTTTGCTAAAGCACGACAGTAATTTACATTTAAGAAAGAATCTCTTATTAAACATCTTTTAAAACATGACAAAGCACAAATCCTCCCTTAATGAACAGAATTACCTCAATGGTTGTTTTATATGTTTTTAAAAGAAGTGAGGCTCGATCTTCAAGAAATGTCCACAGTTTGACCTCATTGTCCCAGCTAACAGGATACTCAGAGTTCCCCAAGGTGAAGATTCTGTCAATGGCATTATCTCCCAGCAAATGTTCTTTCAATTCTTCTACAAGAACACAAACAGCCATCTGTTAGGGGAAACAGCACTATTTCTCATTTTCACCAGCAGCCCACCTCACAAAACATCCTTCCCAACAATGTCATCTTCCTGGGGTGACGAGTTCTCCCTGATCCATCAGCCAGGCCGTGGCTAGACTCTCCAGAGCAGAGCCAGAGCTGCTTCAGGGGAGAAAGAGGGGAGTCTTCCTGATTTGGAACCCAGACCAAGCCTTGCTGGGCCAGCCCTCCACACTGTTCACTGTATTTAAGAGGGATCCCGAGAGCCTTTAGATGGTTTCGGAAGATACTTCTTAAAGACCATCTGTAGCGACACACGCCTTATTTTGACAACACCCCTCTTGCAAACTCTGAGCCCAGTCACAGCAACTGGGTCAAAAAGACATGTAGGTGAGCAACGTAAACTGTGAAAGCAAACAACAGCACAACAACCCAGTGATCCTTCTAGACTGAAATCTGACGGATGCTAATTCCAGCAGTTGACCTGACAAAGCTATTTGTCTCATCTTACAACAAGTAAACCACAAACTGAAACCCAAAAATGGACTAGAAAAATCTTAGTTAATGAAATACGTGTCTATATCCCTCACTTGTCAGGAATTTAAAAAGGAATTACAAATAAACACAAGTGCACATCTCAACTGCCTTCAAATATATGTAAGAAGAGGGAAGAATTCAGCAACTGCTCTGAGCATTTTATCTCCTGGCACATTATCTTCAAAAGACCAAAACATGCCGATCCTATTCATGCTCAAGAAATACAACCGTGCTTCTTATGTAATTATGAGACAGTATCTCTTTCAGAGCAAAATGCCCTACAGCTGTCACTATTTACAATTCAAATGGAAGAACTTCTGCTGCCAGCAAACCAAACTTTTATTAGTATTAGTGAGAGTGATTCAAAGAATGCATCAATTGTCTTGACAAGACAAACTGTCTATGACTAAAGAGAAACTAAAGAGAATCAATGGAGCTAAGATGATTCAAAAGCAGGTTTGCTGGGTTTTTTTTAAGAAAATAGAAGTTAATCTAATATTCAGAAAAGAAATTTCTTAAGTTGCATTTGTTAGCAAAAGGTCATGATGAAATTCAGGATTTTTAGATTTTTGATCCTTCAGTTTATATTCTCTGCATAAAGCAATGAAGATGTTTAAAATGCTTTTTAAGTGGAAGAAGCTTCTTTTTAGACGCCCCCAATACTAAGGTTACAGTTTCTGTTTTCCTCCTCAACCTACCGAGTTGCACCCTTTAATTAACATTGGGAAGGTGAGGGGCTGAAGCAGAGTTTTCTCTCTGCCGCTCTTAACAGTGATACTGGACTGGCTTCACATGCCTGGAGAAATAGAACCCACGAAAGGCCATCACCCTGCCTGGAACACTCAGGAAGTGAACCACAGGCTCCGGGGGCAGGTTTCTTCCCCCTCTTCCCTCTCGCTGACAAGCCCTTCCTGGATTTCCTGCATTCCCTGCCCACCGCAAGAGTGTGGTTTGGTGGCCCCCAGCCTGGCCCCTGGACACCCTGCAGCGCTAGGATCTCTTCCGTGGGCTATCGGTCTTGCAAACCCGCAGGAGCCACGTGGGGGCCTGGGGTACAGGCCCTGAGGCGGCAGAGCTGGGTCCCAAGTCAGGGTCATCGCCGGCCAGCTGAATGGCCAAGTTACTCTCCTCTTTGCATGGGAGCTTCTACGTCAGTCAAGTGGGAGCCCCACCTCCCTCCAGCAAGGCTGATGAGGATGAACGAAGCCTGCACCACGTTCAGCATCGTGCCCGGCACAGAGAGAGGGCTCCCAAATTATGGGGATTATCATCGTCGTCATCTCTCATCAGGATATGAACTGTGACATTCAACTTTGTAACCCTATATTACATGCAAGAAAAGCCCACGGTTAACCCTTAACTCGTGTTCACTAAATTGAAGTGAGGAACCAGTGCCAAAGCACAAAATCACCAGAAGCTCCCACGTGAGTGACAGGGAGTCTAGAGCAGTGTGGCTGCGAGCGAGGGACAAGGACCACCTAACACCTCTCTGGGCTCTGCAGTTGGTTGTCTGTGTTTCAGGACTCAGTTTCTTCTACTTCCAATGTCAAGCCAGGACCTGGGCGGCACTTCTCTGGCCGCAGACATGAAGGGAGGGAGCCAGACGGCAGAGACCAGCAGACTCCCTCCACGGGCTGTCATTTCTGCTCCGGCCCCGGGCTGCCCTTGCTCTAGCGCTCGGACAGCTTCCTTCAGAAGAACACTTGTCTGTCTCTTCAGTTAGGTGGCACGCACTCACTGTCACTCATTCCCACCCAATCCGCTGTGCACAGGATCCAGGGTAGTTTACAACAACAGCAAAGTCACACACAATTAAAAATGGAA
This sequence comes from Pseudorca crassidens, assembly GCF_039906515.1. Lineage (NCBI taxonomy): Eukaryota > Metazoa > Chordata > Mammalia > Artiodactyla > Delphinidae > Pseudorca > Pseudorca crassidens. Next base: position 6,319,423 of record NC_090296.1, on the reverse strand, counting down.
CCTCACAACCAGGGGATTTGGAGGAGTATATTTTCAGATGAAAAGTGAAAACACAACCGCAATAGATCACATCTCAGTGCCAGAGATCCCAAACGGCTTGTCTTAAGGAAACATAAAAGTAATGCTCAATGCATACATTTAACTTTTTGTGCCTGAAATAAGAGGCTGTAGACAGGAATATTTGCAGTTTAAACAGGTTCTGTTTGCAGTGTTATTTACTCCAACTGGATGCCTGGCACTGAAAGGCCTGCTGGCAATTTCGGATTCACACTACAGAGCTGGTTAACAAATGAAGTCCTCTGGCCCACGTGGGTCAGGGCCGACCACCCGACTTCAGTGTCGATGACCATTCACCGTGAGGACATTTGGGCTCTGTCGTCCCGGGTAACAGGCACATCAGAAGCTCCCATCTACAAATGTCGAATTTTGATACAGGCAGACAATCCAAGATGTATTAAGTTTTCTTCCAATGCAGTAGAGAATTATTTGTTTATTACAAGCATATACTGACAACACACTGAGGATTTAATAAAATACTTCCAGGATAAAACAGATCAATTTCTTCTTTCTCCAATATTACCTCTTCCCCCCAAAGTGCTTTAATTTTAAGTAATTTTATCTTTAATCTGAATCCCTCTGTCTCACACTTCATGAATTAAAAAAAGAAAAAAACGCAACATTTTTTTTTTTTTTTCTGAAATGATTTACCTTCGGTCATGCAGAAGACTCGGAGAAAAGCCAGAAGTTGGGCAGAGATGGGTGGCTCCGTAAAATGCAATGCAAAGACACTGGAGCTGACGAGAGGAAGAAGAGAGATCAGGCCCTGCTGCAGTGGCCTCCTCGCCCCACAGTGAAATCTCTGATTCTGCACTCCGTGTGTGGTCCTCAGGGAGCCTGGGCCAGCATGAGGGACCCCACCTCCTCACCAGAACTCTAAAAACAGAATTTTCAGCCCTGGCGAAATGCGGAAGGCCTGGGCTGGCCGAGGAGGGTGGCGGTAACCATCACTGCCTGCAGTTCTTAGTCTAATAGCCTTCATCTCGGGTGCACACAACAACACATCAGGAGAATTAAGCATACCCATGGCTCCTAAGAAAGGTTAACAATAATTTATGTTGAGTTCACATTTTAATCATTAATCAAATATTGACAAGTTCAATAAAAAAAGGTCTAGATAATCCATTTTCATTAAGAATGGTTCTCTCCACTCCCTGGAGAACCAATAAATCATAATTCTTGTCCTTATCATTTTGCACCTCAAATGCAGGAAAATCTTAAGATTTGATTTAACCAGAAATTCTTGAAATCACTGACTATCATGACTTCATTACAGAACCTAATGGTGGCAAAGAATTAAATGAAACAAATTGATCCAGGTCATTAACCTTTTCAAAGTGAAAGGCATTAATGACATGGAGACACTTATTTAACTGAACGAGGATTTCAGGCCACATTCCCTGGAACTGGCTGTGGACGCTTCCAGCGACACAATTACGTTGATCTGAAAACGCTGGTAAATCACCATGCATCTCCACGGTTTAACTTTGCAGTGTAACAGGGATGAAGGGATTAAGACAAACTACAGTGGAGAAGTTTTATTAACACGCCAGTTAAACACTACGCGACTGGAAATATTTCAAGTACCACAGTAAAGAGCTGACAGATTTTTTTCTACGTACGTTGGGATGCCAGCGCGAGCCAGGACCTCGGCCTTCATGGCGTACAGCCTGTCACTTTTACTCACTCCAAGCTTTATTTTCACTCTGTCGTGTGAATTATTGTCAAAGAAAAAACCACTGTGGATCACAAACTCTGCATTTGACCGAGTGCCATAAAAAATGTAAATCTGAGATGCAGTAAAGAAAAAATAAAGGGATATAAAAGAAACTTAACATCCATTCTCAGTACAGAGCAGGGCAAAGGATCAGTTCTCATATATTTAACGCAACTTCACACTAAGGAGACAAACAGCTCTGAGGTGACCATGTCCCTGTCCTGAACATCATGTGCTGCCGGGCGGGGCCGGGCGGGCTGAGAAGAGCACACGCCGACCTCCTAGCACCCAGAGGAGCCGGACCCCGTCGTCCCAGCCTTTCTCATACCCCCTCACACTCCCAGTCACAGCGAGACTGCTGCTTTACGACTGCACTTTAGAATTCACCATGTTCTTTTCTCCCTCTCCTTTAACTACAAGAGCGTCTCCTGGAACCAGGGTTTAAGGCAGTGTCTGTCAGAAACCCACTTCTAGATGCTGCGGCCATTCTGCACTGTCTCCAGGCACTTTGTTAGGCTAGTATTTTTCACTCTGTCCCAGCTCAAACATCAGTGGTCTGTGTCGGTTCTGTCTTTTGTGTTCCCTGCTTGGTCACAGGACTGCCAGGCAGAGTGCAGGTGTCCATTCGCGCACATGTTCAACCCCACCCCAAATATTACTCAAAACCTCACAGATTAAAGTGAAAGTACAAGAAGGCAGCTCTTGTGGTTCCTGATTCCCTTATGGTTTTGCCGCTTAAATAAACTGCCTCCTTTTAAAGAAGGTTCTAATCAACAGAAAAAGATACGAAAACAATGCAGTCTATACAATCGAAAAATCTGTTCTACTGTCGTAACACAGAATTTATTTTCAGTTGACGGTGTTACACACAGTAGATGGGTTGTGCAAATAACTGCGTTCACATCTTTCTCCCTGGTGGACCCGAACGTCCCATTCAAAGCACGGCATATTTATTACGGCTTTGGGTCTCAATATGTATTCCAGAAAACAAGCCTTAAATACAAATCTCAAAATTTTCTGCCCAAGTTAAATACTTTTTAAAAATGATCAACACAGTTTGAGGTGAGGGACTCCGTGTGGAACCCACCTGCTCTCCGGCCCGGAAGTCCTGCAGGGCTACACACTCACAGCGGTCGTCCTCCAGGTTGTAGCCGGTGGTGATCTGTACACGGGAGGAAGGATGACAGGACAGCGTCTAAGTGCTCTCGCTCAGGAGGGCCTTTTTCCGGCGATTAGAGGATAAAAGACACGCAAAGCTACTTAAAGGGCTGCATTCTGCTTGCTTCACCAAACTGAGCAAAGAACTGCTTGGTTATTTTCTTTGATTCTACTCACACCAGAAATCCTTATGGAAGACCCCGTACCTGCAGTGAGGGACATACTCTTCGGAAAATGTATTGTATAGGTTATCCCTTGCTGGTCTCAATCAAACATAATCATTCATTACAAAGTTACAGGCTTTGAGCTCATCCCCCCCCTCCCCCGCCATCTCCAGCCACCCACCCACCCACAGGACCTGCGCTCCCGCAAGGAGGGAAGCGGGATCTCTGGAGAACTCGAACTGACTTGCAAACAGCATCTTTAGTATTTGGTCATTAAGAACACAAGGCGGGTTTCCCACTGGATAAAGAATCAGGGAGAAAGAAAAGCTGTTTCCGAATTATGTACTTATTTTACTCTGGAACTAGAGAAATTAAAACTTTCAGATAAGCAAAGGAAAAATAAAACAACTTAGTTGTATCCTATTCACTCTCTTTATGCTGAAAGCTATCCTGTGAGAGTTTCTGAACCCCCAAATCCACTAACCACACTGACAATCCGCATCTCTTCCTAATCTCTCCTGTCAAGGGGTGGGGGAGGGGGGCAGGCGATGTCGTGGTCTCGGCACTGAAGTCACCACAAAATTCTCTGGGCCTCAACTGGTCAGCATTTCACCTTCCGAGTCACCCTTTGCATTTTGTTTGTCCTGCCGTCCCCTGGCTCTTCTCACCCAGCTCAACACGTGCAAAACCCTTCCAACTGGTCTCAAATTCCAGAACTGTCCCTCCCGTGTCCCGTGTGGCATACGTGTTTGACCTCCTGTTTAAAACTTTTCAGTGGTGCTCCACTTTGCCTTGCGGAAAACATCCAAATTTTTGAGCAAGGCCAGTTTACAAGGAGGCCCACACCTCCCTACGGTCTCTGGACACGCCACTCGCCTGCCACTCCAGGCGCCGTCCCCGCTCCCTCGTGCCTGCGACCACCTTCAGCTCCTGCTTTGCCTGAGCCCCGGCTTCTCTGGAGATGCCCCCCTTCATCCCACCCTCCCTCTCTGTTCCCCAAAGCCTCTCCCACCCAGTAATAGGGTATTTATATCTCTGCACCCCCCACCAGCCAGACCTGCAGCCTAGCCCTTTTCACCTCGGCGCCTGGAGCTTAGCTCACCGGGCCCAACACCTGACACTGCCCTCGCCCTTGAGAATATCTGCTTGATGCAGGGAAAAGAATAGGCTCTCCAATTTATATTAAAAGCTCCTTCTCAGAAGTCTGTCCCTCAGAGCAGCCCCCAATCTCTTAGATTGTCTGTAAATGCTCATTAATTACTTCGATCTCCTCATTTTATCCTAGAGAATCAAAATTCAAGACGGCTACAAGTGCTACTTTGCTATTCAAGGTATCAACAGCTCAAAAGATTACTTTTGAGTCCAGGGAATGGCATTTGGGGATGGAAGGGCAGATAACACTCCTCTTTAAACCCAGTATCCCCAGAACCAAGACCAATGAGAAATACGAAAGCAACGAGGACTAAATGAAGGCAGGTGTTCTGGCTCATTTTCACTCACAGAACAGCTTAAACACTTGATAAAAAAATCAGCTCCATGAAGTTCCTGCCCAATATCAAAATCACTTTTATGACCCCCAAACATGACCCTGATGATAAGGTACAGAGTGGGGATTGCCCATGACCTCCCAGCCCTAGAAGGCTGGCATTCCATGGTGCAGGCAGTACCCAGGGGCCTGACAGGAGCACGAACAGGCAGAAGGAAGTCAGGGGAAGCAGGAGGGAAGGGGGAGGGCCAACAATCTATAAGAGGAGCACGCGGAAGCACAGGAGACAGACGGTAGAGGACAGGAAGGGAGGCCCGTGGGTGGGGAGGTGTGGCCATCCTATGCGTGGTGCTCAGGATGGCCCAGCCTGGGGAAGCAGCGGGAACAGTCAGCGCAGAGGCCCTCGGTGGGCGTGTAGGGCCCAGACAGACTGGGGTGTAGCGAGGACAGGCTGAGCAGGGGGCCCTGTCTGCTACTGTAAACACCTGGGCTTTCACCTTGAGACTGGAAGCCTCATGCACATCTAAATGTTTCAGATCTTCAACACTCAAACAGAAGGGCCTCGAAAAAGAAACCCCTGCAATTCTGCTTGAATCTTCCAAAGCCCTTTCATCCTGGTTGGTAGGGTCACGTACCCAAATACAAGGGCTGATCATTCCAACACGCTTTACCTGTTGGAACTAATACAGAGGCCGAAACCCACTCAGAAGTATCCTTCTCTGTATAAACTGAACAACCTCAAAAAAGGGAAAGCAGACCTGTTCCCGTTAGTTCTGAACAAGCCACGCAGAATTCAGATACATTATGCCTCACAGCCCAACACGCCGCCTTATAAACCTGTCTACGTTTGTTTCTCGGAGTGGCTAGGAAATAGATCACGTTCGCTAGAGTCTCCAGCCCGGCCTAGATATTCATCCAGCCTCTTAATTTCTCGTGCTTTTCCTTGCTGCTGCTGGTTTGGAATCACTGTCACAGGCTTGATTCCTCCATTTCTACCCCCATAACCAGGTTTGGGGACACTGTTAGAAGCACGCAGCGTTGCTGGGTTACAAATTTCTATCAGCTCCCCCAGCGGTAGTCAGATCAGACAGACAACGACTGTCAGGACAGACACACACAAAAAAGAAATCTACTGTCTGAAAAGCTAAGCCTTTCTTTCAAGTACCTTATTTTAAAAGAGATTAACTGTTAATATGTATGACATACAACTTCATAGTGCTAAAAGAGATTCTGAAATCCTACCAGACAAAATTTCCCATCAAGTGTTGTTTTTACGGTGGGAAACTGTCCAACAAACGTGTAGTAGAGTTAAGTGTGCAGAGAAGACAACCGCTGCAAGAAAAAGCACTAACATCTTGGATAAACCTTCTCAAGGTTAGCAGTGTTTCTGCCAGGACTGCGGTGGCTGAGACCTGATGAACAGTATTAGGAAAAAGACAGTATTAGTAGTTGTCATCAATTCGTTATTTTTATTTTGAGATAAACTAACTTTTTTTTTTTTTTTTTACTTTTAGGGGGGGAAAGAGTGAGTAGTTTACATGAAAGCCACACAAAACCAGTGTGTATGTGAGTATGTGAAGGTGCAAATGCACAGCAAGAGTGGGAGAGACGTGCAGAAAGCCAGTAGCCAGCTACCCAGGAGGCGTCGAGTGGACCAGCCACGGGGCCGCCGGCGCCCAGGACTGGCAGGGGACCTCCGAGTTTCACTGCAGAGGCTTCTGTTTTCTTTAACTGGTTTTCTTTGTTTACAGTAAAGTATGTACTTGTTAAATTTTAGAAAGAAAAAAATAAACCCCGATGATCAATCAAGTTTGGGAACCAATGACCTAATCCAAGAAAAAGAAAAATGTTACTGTCAAATATTAAAAGCTATTTGAAAAATTTTTAAACGTCAATGTTATAATCATTTAAAATAGCTCTGAAAGAAAACAAAAAGAACAAAATATAAAATTGTATTCATTAATGAAAATAAATGATAAAATACGCTAATACGCCTCAAAACGGCTAAATTAAGCACATCTAAATTAAGGCAAAAATATAATTATAAAAGTATAGATATTCTTTCTCTCCAATTTAAGAGTGTGCTGTGGCTAGACCTTCCCAGGTTCACACTAGGGTTTCTCTCAAGTGTTTGGCACACGTGGCATGTGTTCTGGCCATTTTGTGGAATTAGATGTGAAATACTCATTTATAGCACCAGTCTATTTATAATACTGCTAATAATAACAAAGAAAGCTGACACTGAGAAAAGATGAACAAAAAACTAACCAAACCACTATACGATTATAATATTTAAAAATTCAAAACGTTCTGAAGTTGATCATATTTCCAACTAGTAATATCAGGAAATCTTTCTCAGCACAGAGAGCACAGCAACCTGCTCCGAGGTTCAGAATCTGAAGAATGCTGAGAAACAGAGGCAGCCTCCTCTATGCGTCATGATTAACAATCCTCACAGCGTCTCCCTATCTTTCCAACGTCTGATGATGCCAACTGACTCCTGCATCCAAGGCCAAGAGCCAAACGCCGAAGTGCACCTCCTCCCGCCCCACTGCCAGGGACACCAGGACTGGCTCCTGAACAAAAGCAGGTTAATCAACGGGGCCAAGGATGTGTCTGCATAGCAGGTGAAGGGAGAGGCGGCAGGAAAGAATCAGAGAAACTTAAGTAACTGATAATACAGTCAGCAAGGAGAGAAAACAAGCAACACAAAAGGAAAACCCAGAAGGAGAAAGGATTTTTTTTCAATAAATTGGTATTTTAAAAAGAATAAGAAAAAAGAAACTTTGGTTTAAGTCTGTCATCCAATAAGATAAGAAAATGTATGTCTAGGCTGGAATCGTGGCTTAGCAAAGAAATGCAGTTCACTGTGGCTTCTGAAAGTGATATAAGACTCACATTTTCAGGATTAAGTAAACACAGAGAGAAAAAACCGCCAGCCTCTACACATGGGGGGCGAGGTTTGGCGTTGTCTGCTCCTCTTGGAGGGGGCAGTAGGGGACAGTGACTTTTAGGCAGAACTTCGCCGGTTAATGAACACGACCCGAGGAGGTCCTTACCAGGCCGTTGGTGTGATTGCACATGTCCCACAGAGGAATCAGCGCCAGGGTCACCCGGGAACCATCCTCCGTGGGAATCTGGTTTTGTCGAGTCATAACGGAAGAGACCGCCCACCTGTAACAATCAGAAAAGAGGCGAATTATGGCCGGCACATCTGAAAGCCCACGGCAGTCACAACTCAGCCAAAACCGAGGTGTGCCTGACCTCTCACGAATTTTCAAAACCCTTTCCTAAGTCGCAAAGGTGATGTTCATCATCATTTAAAATTAAGTCTAGGGTAAAGAGAAAAGGAGGGGGGATATGGAAGGAAAAGGGAGCCAGGGGAAATCTAGGAGTGAGAGATTAAGGGAGGACGTTCCCGGGAGAAAGCGGCCTGGAGGAAGGGCCTAGAACAGAGTCAGCCAGGCCTCAGCTGGTCCCGGTCCGCGTTGCTGCGGAGAGACCCCACCCCTCTTTTACCCAAACGCTGACTCTGTACCTATTTTGAGCCTCACTGAAAAGCAAACACTAACTCCTTTCTGATCGGAATCCTCTAAGAACTCTACAAAATGTGGAATGGTATTTTTTTTTACTATGTTGTGCACTGCATTAAATCTTTTTGTTAAAAAAAAGTCCCTACTTTAAAGAGCTAAAACAGTCTGTTTGAAAGAAAAAAAATCCTCACCCCACACTAACGTTAATCTTGAGCATCACCTGGCTCTATCAACTAATCCCCACCAACACAGGTTAATGGCAATTTCCACATGGCTATCAAAACGCTGCTCCCTGCCCCGGGGTCCAGTGTAACTTCCAGAAAGAACAATCTCTTTTTTAAGGCTTTAAAATGGTCATGCAAGTCACTTCTTACCCAAGCCCTTCGCACTTCTGAGATCCCAATTTCACTCAGAAACCACCCTCCAACACATGCCTTGCACATACGTACACCACACCCCACACACACCCCAACACACACACACACACACACACACACACACACACACACACACACCCCTCACACCAACCTGTAGTCCTCATAAGTGAAAGAATCCTTCAAGGGCAGTTTGTGGGCATGAGGATGGGTCTGGGAATTAGAAGTTTTAGAAAGCAGAGGTGAAAAGAGAAAAAGGGAAAACAGAAATCAGTCAGCAAAATTTCATTATTTAGCTGCCTAACAGATCCTAACAAGAGCCAAATGAAGCAGGAGGCATCCAGCCGCGCTACTGAGGGATCATCGTGCTATTATGCTCTCATACATCACTGTCAACTTAATTTGTTGTGCCCAGCAGCCGCCATAAATCTGCTGCTTCATATTTCGATACCAGGACCCACAGACACGGCACAGAAATAAAATTTAAGGTGGACTGAGTTTACAAAAGGTAGGCACACCCACACCATAAGTCTCTCGTCTACACGGAAACCCGGAGTCTCCAAGTCAGGTGTCTGTCCCAGCCTCCCTTTGCATCTCTTGCCTTAATGTGCTGTACAGCCCTCACGAATAGTCCAAATCTCTTCTTGCATCAATAAAAGGAACAATTAAAGGCACTCTAATAAATTGAAACTTCTTTCATTTATCTCTGACTTAAAATCATTTGGAAGGAAATCAACTTGTTACGTGCAAATGAATCATACAACATGGCAGATGCAGCTCAAATACAGAAAATCAAGAAAAACACAGTTTTGTGAAATTATGAATTAAATTTTACAAACAAATGTAATAAAGATAAAATCGAGATCGGCATATGTGAATTTCACTCCTTTTCTTTCTGTCTCTGGACAAAAGAACATTTGATAAAAATATCCAAAACTCCACACTTTAGAGAAAATTGTACACATCTCACATCCTCTCTCTCCACAATACTCCCCCCACCTTGGGCCTTTCGAGCACTTAAAAAACTGCGTCTCAACTAAGAAATTCAAAGCTGTAACAGTATAATTTTAATCTTCGGTTTCCATTACAGGCTGACAGACAGATTGCAGTAAGTGATCAAATGGTGACTTCTGAGACACCAGTGCGATTCGGCTGCACCGTCTCTGCAGCACTGCAAATGCACGGAGCCCCGTGCAGTATGCAGTTCTGACTTTTGACGCATTACCATCACAAGTGCATATGGTAATTTATCATCGCTCACTGCACTGTACTCGCTGGCACCGTATGCAGGACAGTAGGGGATGAGGTAAAAGTGGCTCGAACCGTAAATCAATTAGAAAACAAAAGCTTGTGCTCGGCGCGCAATTTTAGGCAAATTATATATTACAAAAGGCTGCCAATTGGGTGCTAGCTCCCAGGTGCCTGCTTCTCCCCTCTGATCCTAAACCCAGTTTTAACCCTTTGGAAGAAAAGTCAACATATGGAAATACAGTTACCTAATATGTAAATGTTCTGACAATAAAAATGAAATTAAAGAAGATATAATTTAGGTCAAAATATAAAATAACCTATCGCTCAGGGGCATTCTCTAGCTGCATTATTCTAGCTAGGAAGATTAGAAAAAACTATCTCTGGTTTAGGAAAAAAACCCAATACCATGGTCAAGCACAGCAAAGATTCGAGGAGAAGCTTCTTATTGCCTCTTCTTTGTAATGAGTGAAATGCAAGCCTGTGTCCTAAGAGTCCTAAAGAAGCTTTCCATTTAATCATGGAACTTGACCATAAGGGTGCTCAGGTTTTTCCTCGTAAGAGTACAAATTCCGCAGATAAGAACTGCCCCTCCACCCAAAACTAATTTGATGATAAGTACCATAGAAATTTTTCAGAACTTTGAAGAAAAGAAATTCCATTGCTAAAATTTCCTTTCACTTATAATAAAATGAAGCTTCACACAGTCTGACCTGCTGGGAATGTTGCACATCCTATCTCTTCTCAAACTCTAGGAGGGGGGAAAGCATTGTTGCTTTTGTTATTTTAAAATGTTTTAAATTCATTTAAACTGGGGAATGCCCTGTGGTATTTTGAAAGCTGGTAAATTCCAATGCTAAAACCCCTGAGTATTAAAAATTCGACCCCTCCCCCCTCGAAAAGTTTGACTTACTGAATAGGAGAAGAGATGACAATTTTCAAAATTAGAATGCTGAATGTCAAAACGACTTGTGGAAGAATGTTCCAAACACTCAAAGATCTTTAAATAGCTTTGGACTCTACGAAGAAAACTCTTCAAACAAGGGCAGCCTCCCCAAGGACCAAAAAGATGGAAAATTAACTCTCCAAAATGTCTCCCTTCCTACTATTTATATACATTTCTTACCAAAAATACAAGTTTATGTTCACAGGCCTGACGAAGTCGTAAAGAATACGCAAGGGAAAAAATACGCAAATGCTTTCTTCAGGTTAATTTTGAAGATTATTTTGGCTATAGAGTTACGTAATGTTTGCAGAATCTGTTAGAAATAGTTGTTCTTATCTGCTTCAGAAATAAGGTGTGCCCACTGTACGTAATTCTGGTTTTAAAAAAAAGCTATTCTACCACAGACACATGCACTTAACAGTTATACTGAAGTGGAATTTGAGGCTATAGAGAAAGGCAAGTATCTTCCATTTCAACGGGGCCCTCACTGCTGTGACACCAGCGCCACCTACTGGCCTCATGGCGGAATCGGTTACAGCTGCAGAGTTCTTGAATTATTTCCTAGGGCAAGGCCCCCAGAGCAACTTATCCTAAAGCAAACCGGGGTTTATCCAGAATGGCTACTGGCTCAGCTTTACTCAAGAGAAATTTGGTTTCTAAAAAAAAAAAAAAAGAAGAAAAAAAGAAACCAACCTACCTCTTTAAATTATTATATAATAGTTTTACAAGGATCTTGAAACATTCAAATATTGAAGTGATTTTCACGTGAAAAGCATTTAACTTTAAAAATAAGTATTTTCACATACCCTGAAAAAATAAACAAGAATAAGAAATATGTCTATTCCAAACACTAAGCTCTGGACAGATTTTTTTTTTTTTTAACACATCAAGCCTTAACGTTTAAAAATACATTTTCCAAAAATTATAATATTAACCTGAAGTTACTTGAAAGCTCCTAAAAATGTTCTTAGATGAAAGTCATTAAGTTCACACTTTATGGGGAGGATAACTGAACACTCCTCATTTATAGAGCAAAATCTTATAAGGGTTTTGTTTATCTCCAATAGAAGACATTCCTAACCTGTACTTTAAAAACTGTAAATGAAAGCAGAAAACTTACTCATTGTGGCTAATTAGTTTGAGATAGCTGTTTCCAAGATCTAGCTACACATGGGATGAGTGAGGGTCTGTCTGGCAGTAGAGAAAGACGACAGTGATGGGGTCTCTCAGGTACCAGGGCCCAAAAGGAGCAGGCCATAGGGTCCACCAAGCATTAACTTCCTCCCCACTCCCCACCCACCCCATAAATACAGGTTTAGAAACAAGCCCATATTTTTTAAGTGATCGACATTTTCACTTTCTTGTGCATTATAAACATCTGAAGTTGGAGATATGAACAGTTCCTGTAGCTCATAATCAGACTTGAAGCCCTATAGAGCTTACTTTTAAAAGAGGATTCTTGTTTCCTTAAGTCAAGCCTGACAACCCAGGGACGCTCTCTCCCATTCCCTCTTCTATCATAGGAGGTGTTCCAGATGAGACACAGTAATATTGTACCTAGTACAAAATAATCACTATGTTTGGGGAAGATTAATATCTAAAATCGTTTGTTTGGCTTCAATAAAAAGAAGTAATATTGCTAAATATGTAAGTATGACATTTTGAAGAATTTACCATATTGCATGGGTCTGGTAGCTATGCTTAAGGAAATTAAAAACCACTACAGTCAGCATATTTGATCCTTATTAAAGTTCTGTCTTGAACTATCACTCACATAAAACAAAAATAAACCAAGAAGAAATTTAAATAAAACCTATGGATTACAAGAGTTGAAGATGAAAAAATGAACAACATTCTGCCTTTTAAAAATTGATTTAGCATGCAGCTTCTCTTTATAGTCCCTTGATAAAAATGAAATCTCCCTAACAAACACTTAATAAAACCTGTCAATATCTCGGGAAAGAAAAATGACACAAATGCATTAAGTATTAAATACCCTTGGAAAAAGTCACATATTCCATGAATTTTTGATGTACTATCTTGACATTAATGTAAAACCTTGATATTTATAATTGACAGATATTTAATAAAGTATAAAGAAGATGACTGCTGTGTAGCATGCAAATTTTTCAGGTTGATCAGAAATGAAAGATACAGACATGTACTTAAACTAAATAAACAGTTAATATGTGCTACACGAATCAGCTGCAGCCTTATTTTAAGCTCACACAACAAATCTTGGTGGAGAAGCAAAATAAGCAGAATTCATTATTATGTGAATTCCTAATTCAGAAACATCTAGTATGTGAAACAGCTTTGCAACAGCTCTGCACAGGAACAAAATACATTTGAGTTAAAGCTGCTTCTTGTTTTTAATATTTAACAGTAAACATTTCAAAAAATAAAATAAAGACAAGCACTTTCATAAATATATGGACAGGTATTTCCTAAAACAATTCTTTAAAAAAAACCACATTTAACCTAAAGAAAGATTCAAAACACTCTAAGGAAATTAAACAAAAAAAGATTAAAACACACAAATGGCCTCTAGGACACAAACACTTCTCAAAATCAGATCTTTACTTTTCTAAAGAATACTCATCTCTAACCTTGACCAGTTTTTATATGGAAACTGAGTTGAATACATTTAATAATCACCTTCAATGAGGCATTTAAATATATTAAAAGGAAAGTAGCTCAGTTCATAAAAATGACTCCTAAATACTGTATTTTAAAGAATTTTACAACCTGCTGTAATATATAATCAATTGTTAACTTGAAAAATATGTATGGTAGTTCAGTGACCTATTAATGGCTCTATAGTATCAGGAATGACAAAACATAATTTAGAAGTTGTATCTATTTTGTTCCGATAAAAAACCACAGTAGCATGCAATTTGAACTTCCTAACTAAAATATGTCGAAGACTGTATTTGGCATATGTATTAAAAGGCAGGGGGCAGGGGAGGGGCAGAAGGAAAATTTACACTTAGAACACTGAGGTTCCCCCTCCTGCTCCAAAAACAGGCTAACTAGAAGCAGCAGGTCAGGCAGCAATCTCTAGTAGGTCCTCAACCCTCCTGCTCGTATTTCATTTTCTAAGTGGATATAACACAGTTTAACTGAATGACAAATTGCAAAATATCTTTTGAATCTAGAACTTAGTTTTGATGACCATAAATCAGAATCAAAGCACGGTTCACGCGTTTGGCTCTTGAGGGAAAAAAATCAATTTTAAAGACTTTCATTTTTAAACACAGATTACACCCAACTCTTCAGGGAATTTTTCATCATAAAGTTCTTTGAATTCACTCAATACGATCAAATAAATACATCAATACACATTAAATTTAAACTGTCTGCTTTTCCCTTATACTTAATTTTTATAGCAAATGGGTATTACCTTATAATACAAAAATTTTAATTAAGTAAATGAGTTTAGTAGAGAAATATCAACGCTGTTCAATAAATTCATAAAATTACTTTAGGATGGAAGAATTGGTTTTTTCATTGGAACACTGAAATCTATAACCTACATCCAGTTTAGATTAAATTGAAATCTACTGAAACACTGAAAAAGATATGCCTGTTTAAAAACTTTATTGGTTACCATTTGTATTCCCTGAAGAGGGGCAATCAGCCACGAATCAAATTTAGTCATAATCAATCTACATTTTTGACTGTCAATCATTTGTTCACTCAACAAATATTCATTGACTCAGAAAAAAGCTGAATAGGTTAGGACTAGAAATTCAACAAATACTGCATTTACTGACTATCTTGAATGCTCTGCGAGGTGCTGTGTGACAGGAGGACACAGTCACTATCCTCACAGGGGTCCTGCCAGGCAGCAGTCAGATAAGTGACTTTAAAAAGAAAGGTGATGCCAGAGGTTACAGCCCAGACCCTCCTTCTCCGACCACCAGGTTTCTCTGCTCTGTGTCCTCCCAGTCCTGGGCCCTTCTTTCCCACCGTGTGCACACGCGCACGCGTGCGTGTGTGCAAGTGCGTGCGTGCGTATGCATGTGTGTGCGTGTACACGCACACAGGCACATTCGGTTCACAGTTCTTTGCCCGAGGAGGTGAGCGGGGCAGGGACGACGTCCTTTTTACCACTAGGGAACCCCCGGTGCCTCGCACGATACCTCATTCAGAGAAACGCTCTCCTCCACAGTGAGAGGGAAACGCTCCCCCTGCCCTCTGCCCTGGGCAGCAGCGAAGGGCGAGCCGCGACCTGGGGGCTAGGAGATTTCCTCTCGGTGGACCCGTCATGGCCAAAGTGACAGGTGGGACAGAGGAGTGGCGACTCCAAAGGTGGCGAGAGGCAGCGCCAGGGTAAGCAGGCGATCTGGCGGTGACCAGACCCCACCCCAGGGTCACGTGCTTGCCACGCTCCTCCCCTGCAGCACCGCACACAGGCACTGCCCACGGGCTTCCGGAGAAACAGATCTGGGCTTCCTTTCCTTCTGTCTGCCATCTCTCATGAATAGGGTATTTTCCCACTATCTAGGGTCAAAGAATCTTCTCTCTTTTTCCCCCAAAAATCTATCTTCAAGCATATCTGAGAAAGCTTTACTCTACTTTAAGAATCCAATAAGGGGCAAAATGGACCAAGCCCAGCAGTTCCCTGTCCCAAATGGCCCTCCACCGTGCCACTCCAACTCACCCCAGCAGCGGTGCACCTTAACAGAGACAGCCTCATCCTCCCTGGTCACCTCAGATCACCTGACGCCGAGCCTCCGTCTCCTCATCTGAAAAGGGGGTCAGAGAGCAGCCTCTATCTTTTTTCTAAGCTCTTAAATCTTTTGTTTCTTTGCCTTTGACACTCCCCACCCCCAAATATCTCAATCTGCTGATTAACTTGAGGACTCCAAACCATGATCGAATCTCTCTTCTGGTCTGCAAAAAGATAGTAACTCCAGCAAGCAAGCAATACTTGCAACTCCTCAACTTATCGCCAAAGAAACTAGAAATAAACAGAATGGTAAACAGCAGTTTTCATTTTTAGAAGGATGCATTTGCATCAGAAAAGCAGGCTAGAATTATTTATCATCAGCTTCATAGAATTTTATTTTTCATTTCGGCTACTTTAGATTTCAACAATTCAGGATAGAGACTTTGGACTCTGGTTAAATTAATCAAGCTAGCATGATTCGGGGCACCAGTCATTCATAAGAGGAGAGCATTCTGACCACCATTATGAAGCCCATCTCCTTGATAGGGAGACTGACGTTCAGAGATGCATACAAACCTTGTCCCAGAAAAGGAATTACCGCGGCTTGGTACACAGGAAAGCTCTCTGTATCTCTAGAAGACAGAGACACAGAGACAGAGACAGAGAGAGACTGAGAAACTGAGAGGGAAGGAGGAAGGGAGGGATTAACAGTCACCATTTACTAAGCAGTCTGTGCAAGGAACTCTTGCGAGCTTTACTGAACTTTACGTGTATTACATAATTTAATCATCCTGCTTCCTGTGAAATAGGCACTATTAGTAGACCCATTCTGTTGCTGCAAAAACTGAGGGACAGAGAAATTAACAGCATGTCCAAGGTCACTACCCAGTTAATAAATGATGGGGCTGGGATAATAACCAGGCAAAAGTTTTCTGGAGCTTACTGAAAGGCAAAGGATAATTAGTTGTCCCGCTTTTATAAATTAAGGTTAAGTTCTGATACGGTAAACACGTTTTTTTCCTGTTGAAATTCTAGGAAAATGCTTGGTAAATATTGCTCTCATTTAAAATTCAGCACAGAGATATTTTAAAGGACATTGCAAAGCTTAGAGGCAGGCAATATTACCAAAACTAAGAATGTTTATGTCTGTTATTTCCAAACCACCAGAAAGCACGCCATATTTAGTTAAAGTCGCTATCTATAGTCATAAAATCTCAGACCCAGGTGGTAACTTAGAGATCATCTAGCCCAATTCCCCTGTTATTCTGGACATGAAGAACCCTGGTCCCAGAAAACACATATGTACCAAATACATGTAGATAGGTACACTCTTTTCCTTTAATACACTTTAAAACATAGAGGTCATATCTGGAATTCACTTTCTGGTATTTTCTTCATTAGAATTATGCCACATTGGTGTCCCAACAACTTCCAATATTACATTACCTGGAACGCCTATCACTTTCATGATAACTCTGAACAGCCTCTAAGACACCCCACAGCTTTATCAATCACTAAACCAGTAATACCTCCAAGTGCTTACACGGGTGCCATCTCTTTGGCTACTTGCAACTCTCCTCGTTGTCAAGTTGTTAGAGAAATGAACTTTGGCGCCTTAAATGTCCTGCCTTTAAGCCTAAAGGAAGCTGAAGTCACGAGCAGCTAGTAAGCGATGAACCCAGGGGTGCACCACGGAGCCTGAGAACCCGCGTATTTCAGACTTGGGATTCTGATAAAGACCGGCCACATTCTGACGTAATACATCAGTCCTAAGGATTCAGGAGGGTTCCCACAACTGAGCAAGCCTCTGAAACCCTCACATGCTCAGGCACATCACATGGATCCACACATCACATACGCTACTTGGTCACCAGCTGCTATGAGCTAACCCTGGTAAATCCCAAGGATAACAAAATCCAGGGTAGAGGTCCCTGCTGCACACAGCCAGCTGCTGGTCACGAGGGAGGTGGGTAAGAGTGGGTGGCTGAGATCACAGCACCAAGGTTCAGTGCTTCTTCGCGACCCCTGCAGGTGCTGGGGTCCACAGGGAGCGTGTACGCGACCAGTGGTGAGGGCGCTGGTGCCCCCACCATCGCAGACTACTCCTCTCCCTTCCTTTTCTGTATTCCGGATGCTTAAACTGTGCTACAAGGTACCAAAGAGAAAATCCCCAACACTACTTCTCTGGGTCCCCTCCCCATCAGGAGAGCAAAACCACAAATGTTCCAACCAAGGAGGAGAGGTACAGAGGCCACTCCTCTTGCTCCATGGCTGGGTACACAGGAAAGCTCTCTGTATCTCCAGGAGAGAGACAGACAGAAAGATGGAGAGAGACAGAGGGAGGGAGGGAGGGAGGGAGGGAGGGAGGTATGAACAATATAAAGTCACTGATAAAGAGCTATTGCTCAGAATAGAAAACCTTTTTTGTATCCCCTGAAAAGGGAACTTTCAAACGTATCACCCTGAGATTTGATAAATAAAAAATTTTTTTAACATTTTTGGTAAAAATGCCCCCATTAAAACTACAATGAACTGAATTACAGGGCTACAATTTGTTAGAGGCACAACAGAATGTTCTTACAGTAAGTCAAGACAACTCACTTGACTAACCAAATGTAATTTAAAATGTCCGTGCCTTTGGGTAAAGTAGCTGAGAGCTTTCTTTTTGATTAAGCAAAATTATTTTATATTCAGCTTCAGTTGATAAAAAAATGTCCCTCTCTCCTTTTGAGTCCAGAAAAGGTACCATAACTCTTTCGAGCGTTGTTCTACCAAAAGATAAAAATTTAAAAACCAGGCTATTTCCCTACTGGCATCAAAATTTCTTAGGGAAAAGAAGTCATAAAAAAAATTCTTCTGTAAAGTTAGAGTCTACCTTGAAACAGAACCAGGTATAAAATCAAGAAGAGGAAAAGGGCCGATCAAATCGTGCAGGACTGTACCAGGCTCTGCCCAGCTTCCATCTCTGAAGATAAGCCCAAGTGAGAGCCCAGCAGGACGAGTGAGACAATGCAAGTCTACTTCTTTTTCCACAAAAAATATGCTTTGCCTTATATTTCCTTAATTAGATGCTTTACTGATCAATAGTTATGAGATAGATTTCACTCTCATTTTTATCAGAGAAAATACTGTCTCACTTTCTAAGAATAATACCATTTTGTTGGAGCAGTCAATATCTGGATACAAATTTTCAGTGAAAGAACAGTTTAATCAGTGCATAGCTTTTAAGCACTACCTATAAAACAGGCAATTATCAAATTGTTCACTTGGAACCGAAAGCAAGAAATCCAATATATTAACTTAAGTCACCTTTCGATATAAGATGACTTTTGATTACAGTCATATATGAGAGAAGATTTTAGAACTGGGTTTTGAAAACCAGGTCTAACTCCTAACCCAGAGTCCCGAAAGTTGGGGAGCACTTCTATTCGGGGGGGGGGGGCAGGAATGGCAGTGAGAGAAGCCCCGGGAAGAGTGAGCTTGAAGGGTCAGCAGGAACGTCACAGAGGTCGAGGAGACAGGGCAGTGGGACAGCCACGGGATCGGACAACTGGTGGCCCAGGGACCCATCAGGGGGTATGTCACTGGTGGGGCAGTGGGAGGGCCTAGACCACAGGGGCTCGAAGAACTCTCAAGCATGGAATATTCTTGGTACATGCTGTGGTTAAAGACAGAAGGGGACAGGACGTTATCTCAAAGGCACAGGGACGTTCTGTAAACCCAAGGGCTAAAGCTGGGCAGGAAGGAAAGGATGAGAAAGATGGGGATGGAGAGACGGCACCCAGAGCAATGTCACAGAGCTCTGGGCACGGGCCACCAGGCTCACCTTAGCTGCTGGCCAGGACTCCTTCTCAGAGGGACTGAGGGAGGCAAAGACACAAAGAAACTGAGATGGAGACAACAAGAAATAGAAGAAATTCCTGTCATCTGGTCTGAGTTTTCTCTTAGTAAACTGGGAACGGGTGAGCCTGGGGGCAGCTCAGGGCTGCAGAGACTCTGAAACAACACCTAGGGGATGAGACGGTCAGCGAGGTGTGATAAGGCATCTCTCTGGCCAGGCTACGGTTTGACCTGGCTCAGAGTTAACTGTCACCTGGACACTCCTGCTGATGCTCTGGGGCCCGGGAGCAGAGGCTGAGACAGGATGGTGCGGAGGCTGCAGGTCTGCTATAAAGGGCAGCACAGCCACCTGCTTCATAACAGACACGAGAGAAGAGAGTTTAGATTTAGTCTCGAGCTTCTCAGGCTGGGGAAGGCGGTACAGAGAGAACCTCTTTCTAAACACTTAATGAATCTGCTGCAAAAAGAAAAAAACCTGTTTTCCCATCTGCACTTCCAGACACATATAATAAAGTGACATTTTCCAACATAGGTTTTTCTAGATCATTAGCTTTGTCAATTAAGACTCTCCTCGGCAAAATGGCCATTGTTTTTTCTAGTCATCTTCTAATTTCTAAAAAAAAAAGTTGCAAAACCTGGAAGTAATCTTATATATCCCTGAAAAAAACGTGACGTGGAAAAGTTTCCCCCAATTTTCATAACTACAATTTGATATTACTTTCCAGATCAGAAAGATTTACCTCCCTTCCACTGATTCACTCTGCCAACCCTAAGATGGTTTGATATCCCTCTTCCTTCAAACCTTCAGATGCCCTCCAGTGACCTCTGCGTTTCCAACACAGAAGTCTGCAAAATACCAGCTGGTGCCTGACCTTACACCATATTAAACTGCTCTTGAGTTGATCCATTCATTCATTCACTCGTTTACCCACTCCCTTATTCAACAAATATTACAGAGTGCCCACTCTCGAGTGAAATGCTGTGCCAGGGAATGGGGAACAAGTAAGCAAGATGGCTCAGGCCCCTGCCTTCCTCCCAGAGCTTCCTGTCTGCTGGGTGGCGGGTACTAGACACAGTTATGGTCGGGATGAGAGCGGCTGAGGGGAAGAGTGCAGAGCAGGGGGAAGTGATACAGTCTGGCAGGGGGCGGGTGGCAGGTGGATCCAGGGAGGGAGAAGGGACGGGCACAGGGAGCCCTGGGCTCTCCCGCTGAACCTGTCAAACGCAAGGAGCTGATAAACACAGCCGGACTCCAGTTCACTGTTCCTGCTACGGGTCAGGCCCCGTGGGGGACAATGAGTAGGACGGGTTCCCTATGCACAAGAGTAATGACACCATCGCAGGGCATCCAGGTGGGCAAAACATGACTGTGTTTTGGCACCAGAACACATGCCGTGTGCTGGAATCACAGAGAAGGGGCTGCAGACGTTGCTGGCAACAGAGCGATCAGGCAGTGACTCAGGGAGGAGGGGGCACGTGAGTCAGGTCTCCAGGTGGGAAGGGAGAAAGTGCCCCAGACCGTACCAGGAACATCGGTGCAGGAGGAGGAGGGGCTGAGGTGTGCTGGGTGGAAAAGCTCATGTAGGGAAGCAGCAGGGAAAGGCTGGTGGGCACGCGAGGGCCCTGCAGAAGGCGCGGTGCACAGGGCAGCAGCTCTGGAGGGGCCCTACTGGTCAGCTGCCTCACGTGTAAAGGGAAGACAGGGCCCACCCCCGAGGTCTGCTGGCACCTGAGAGGCATCAGTAAGTTAGTAGCCCTCCAGAGGAAGGGACTTAAATTCAGTAGACATTGGTAAATTAATGGAAATGATGAAGAAGGTCTTCTTTAGGGAAAGTAATGTACCAAAGGATGGATCAAAACAGAGAGCAGAGGAAGTGGAGAGTGTGGGGAGGGGGCTGGTGAACCTGATAAAAACATTGGGTCTAAGGTGGCAAGGCCTCGGCCAACCACCAGTGAGAACTGAGTCCCCAAGGAGCAGAATCCTGCCACCAGTCAGGAGATGGAGTGCAGACGCTGGTCCTCCTCCAGTCGAGCCCTCAGATGAGAGCACACACTGACTGCAGCCTGAGAAACACCCTGGAACACAGGACCTGGTGAGGCTATGCCTGGATTCCTGGATTCCCAATACCACCCATGCGAGAATAAGGGTGCATTGTTTTAAGCCTCTAAAAAACAGACAACTATGGGTCTGGGAGTACTTCTCAAGAAAGTTCACACGAGCACATGCATACCTTATCGGTCAGGATGGGCTAGGAGCTGCTGTAGTAACAAGTGTCTTCAGTAAATGTTAGCACCTTTCTACCTTTTAGGAAAGGGGAAATGAACATATTTACTGGAAAAAAAAGGAAGAAGATGCACAGGATGGGGAATAAGTGACAGGACAAAGACACGTGGGCATTATGTTACCAAGAGCACAGGTAAAGGGTTAGCCTGGACAAGGAGAGAAAGGTGAAGACAAAAGAGGATGGTGACGGTAAGGGGAAATAATGAGAAGGACACAGAAAAGGCATGGAAACTAAAGGTGGACAAAACACCTCAATTCTCTTCCTATTGGAGGCAGGAGCTTGTGCTTAGAATGAGGGGCATTTGGTCTGCTTTACGATCATTAGTGTGGTGATACTGTCTCTTGTCCCCTTGGCCCCACTTGTGCTCAGCATTCACTCAGTCACCTGAAAACTAATACTTTATTTCAATCCTAAATTTACAGCTTTTGGAGACATCCAAGTTCTTTGAAACATATGCTTTGTACTCTGAACAAAGACACTGGCTAGTTAAGATGTGATAAACAGTTGCTTCTACACTGGCAGTCTCAAAGAGGATCAAATCCAATATAGAAACCCATCTGAGTCTCTTTAATTTCCAAAGTTACTTATGAAAATCAGGCAATGTGAAGGCCTCCATAAGGCCCACCTCACACGCTTATGGATTTATTTTGGTCCCTTCAATTCCATACACCTGCTTTTGATCTGTAACACAGATGAAAACTGTGATACACAAAGGGAATTGTAAGACATTCTGGACAGGCTCCAACAGCAAGCTCTTTGCTCTTCCAAAGTCCTACAGTCCAGGACGCTGCTGTCTGGGTGCACTGCATCCAGGCCTCAGTCCAGACCTACGGACACCAAGAGTGGAGCTCAGGAAGCGCCATTTTTAACAAGTTTGCAGGTGACTTATACTCACTTGAGTTGAATCTAGGAACTGGGTATATTGCCAGCTGCCACCAAGGAGGAGGTTGTGAAGATCTTTGCTATCTGATTAAACCCCTCCCCATGCCTTGCAGGTACATATGCACATGCAGGTACATATGCACACACCGATGAATGGTGGCAAAATGCAGTCTGGGAGAAGCTAAATTTCACACTAGGGTTTCTGGCCCCATCTTTGTCCAGATCTGCCCACTTGAGGTTCCGGGTCATTGAAACTCTGCCAAACAGAATATATAAAACTTTAATTCTCCTCCTTAAGCTATTGTATTTTCTAATATTTTCTACTGTACTTATGTATGGTTTCTAATTTTAAAATAATTTCACTTAAAATAAAAGAAAAAAGTCAAAAAGGCCGCTGAGAGCAAGGCCAAGGACTCAGCCATATTACTTTTTCCTCTAAAGTAATCTAAAGGTCTCCAACTCCATCCATATTACTTAGATTCTCAGGATCTCTAACACAGTTTTGGACCTGACCTGCAAATAACTGATAATTAGAATTTATTCAACTTATATTTATCATGTGCCAAACGTCAGGCTAGGAGCTGGGGAAACAAAACTGAAGAAAGTCTGTTCTCAGCCCTTTAGGGGCTCAAAATGGCCCCATTAAACAGAAATTAGTGAAATTATGCAGGTGACTCATTAATGAACAATTAAACTTCTCAATCTGCTGAGTAGTGAAGATGCAGGTAAATGCGGCGCCGCTGGCTCACGTATCACTTTCCTCCCCACGACAGAACCTCCGTGCCCGTCACCCCTGCCTAACTTCCTAGTGCCAAGGGCCACGGTCTCTATGTCAGGAACTCATCAGCCCGCTTCCAGAGGACTGGTCACTGTGTGCAGAAAAGGGTCTGACTGAGGCAGGTGCTGAATGGCATTATCATCCAAATCAACTCTACAGTAACAATAAAATAACAATTAACATTTATTGAGTACCTACTATATGCCACGCACATAAAATATCCTAGGCATTTTACAGTATTAACCAAGTTAAACCTCGCAAGGAACCCTGTGAGATAGGTACCACCATCACCCCCATTTTACAGATAAAGAAACTATGCCCCAGAAGAAACGTGCCCCAGGTCACCCAGCTAGGAAGTGGAGGAGTTTCCAAATCCATTCATCTAACTTCAAGCGCTGCCTCTATATAAATGTAACACATATAATGGTAAGAAATTTTTTAAAAAGATTATTGGGTGGGCCCACAAAGTGGGCACCCCACGTTTCTGTGAAGATCTGTACTTCACAAAATCCTCTTACACTTCTCATTCAATCCTCCAGGACCAACATGAGGCAGTGACCGGCGCCTCCAATGTCAGATGTGGAAACTGAGGCTAGGTGACCTGCCATCTCTAGGTTATTTGGAGGCAGGGCTGTGACTCAAACCCAGCTGTTGATTCCAAATTAGCACCTTTCTGGCACACACCATTCACACAAATGCAGAAAAAGGGGAACTAGTGTGGCCTTAAAATAGCAACATGTGTTTTTAAGGATTTTAAAGCAAGATCTAAGCATCTAACCCTAGAACCACTGATCGCCTTGTCAGGGTCAGTTTCAACAGCAGAACAATTACCATCCCACAACATATGCTGAACAAGGTGATATTTTCCCCATCTGACCACTCAACAGCCATAAATTCTTATATAAAATTAGATTTTAATATAAGAATACTATGAATGTACCGGACATGACCATTAAACACAGGGACAATTTCTCATAACAACGCTTCTGTCCTTGCCACCCTCTTGAAGAACAGCTGTCCACGTGGTTTAAGGGCACCACTTCTGAAGGTATTCTCTCCTCCTACCGATCCTAAAACATCACAACCTATTTTATTAGGATTTGAATATTTAAGTGGTCAGTTTTGTGGAAGACCTGACAAGTAGGCATACAACTGAACTACAATGGAAAAACTACCAAATTCCCTTCTCTCTGGCAAATGTCTAATCATGACGCTTATATGCAAAGAACCAGATTACAGTCTAATTAAAACAGCACACTTCAGAGTCAATTTATTTTATGAATTGCATCTTTCGTGTGGGCATTTTCATTATGGTTGCAACCTGAAAGTTAAAAAACCACAAGAACAAATACTCTAAATCAAGTCCCTAATAAGCAAGTTGGAAGGGGAAAACAATCTTCAGTTTCTGCACATGCCAGGCCATTTACTTCATGCTTCAAACATTGCCTTTAGACCACCAAACACTGAAACTGTAGCTCTAGATGTTAAAATGCTCCATGGAAAGCTCCTGATAATTAATGTACTGAGTTTTGTTTTAAATAAAAGGCTAGGGGCACAGATGTGGAAGAATCAAGATTTTTCTCAATTTCTTCTCATCCCATACACATGAGTTAAAGAGAGACGGCTCATAGACTTAAATGTGAAAGGTGAAGCAGTAGACCTTCCGGAAGCAAACGTACAGAACATCTTCACAACCCTGTGCCAGACCAAGCCTTCCCCACCTCAGCACGCCTGACATTTCGGGGCAGATGATTCTTTGTCGTGGGGAATGTCCTGGGCGTTGCAGGCTTGGCGGCATCCCTGGCCCAGCTGTGAGAGCCAAAAATGTCTCTATCCTCCAAGGCGCAGACCGCTCTTGGTTGAGAGCCCCTGGGTTAGGCAAAGAATTCGTTAAAGGACACAAAAACACACCATCTTTAAAAAATAAGACTGATAGATCAGACTTGATTAAAATTAAGAACTTCTGTTCATCAAATGATACATTAAGAAAGCACTAGGCAAGTCCCAGTCTGGGAGGAGAGAGTCAAAACATGTCTTATAAAGGGCACGTAATCAGAAGAAAATGCCAAATCACAAACAGGCGACGGGGCGGGGCAGGTGGGGGGAAGCTACGGCTTAACATTTACAGAGTTTCTGTTTAAGGTGATGAAAAAGTTTTGATAGAGGTGATGGTTGCACAACACGATGAATGTAATTAACGCCACTGAATTGTATGCTTAAAAATGGTCAAAATGGCAAATTTTATGTTACATATATCTTGCCTCAATTTAAAAACTTAATAACATAATATACTACTCTCCCCAAAAATACACACTGGACTTCAAAGATTTACTGCAAAAAAAGTGAAATATATCATAAATCACTTTATACTGACTATATTTTTAAAGGATAATCTTTCAGCTCTATTGGGTTAAATAAAGTATATTATTATAATTTTGTTTTAAATGAGTAAAAGATTCCAACAGGCACTTCCCTGAAGGAGATACCCAAGTAATTAATAAGCAGGTGAAAACACACTCAGCACCATTAGTCACTGGGGAATGGAAGTCGGGACTACACGCATGCCCACAGGACGGCCCTGCAGCCCAGGCTGGGAGGAAGCTGAGCAACCAGAATGTTCGAGCACTTCTCCCGCCACCAAATGGGTTTAGTCGCTCAGAAAATGGTTCATCGATATCTACTGAGGTTGGGTGGTCACATATATGACCACCCAATACCCCAGCTAGTCTTCTTCCAAGAACACCCAGAAGAAAGGAATGCATAGGTCCACAAGAAGACACATACAGGATTACTTACAGCAGCTTCGTTTACAACAGCCAAAAAGTGGGAACCACCAAAATGTCCATCCATAAGAGAATGGATAAATGTGGTTATTCAAACACTGGAAAACTATGCAGCAACAATAAGGGAGTCAACTACCGCTACACCCAGCAACCTGGATGGATCTCACAGACATTACACTGAGCAAAGGAAGGCAGATGCAAGCGAGTACACGCTGTACAACCCTAATGACAGGAGGCTGGTGAGCAGGCAAGACTGACCCATGGTGACAGAATCGGAATAGTGGTCCCCTCTGGAAAAGCGTGGGCGGACACAGCCTGGGAAAGGAGACTGGGGAGCTTCCTGGGATGGTAAAAATGTTCCATATCTTGACTTTGATTTAGCTACTTAGTATAAAGACTAATCTATGCTTAATGCATGTGCTCTAGTGTATAAACTAAATCTCCATTTAAAAAGTCAACAGAACATCCCCAAACTGTCCATCTTTGCCACAGAAGGTGCTACTACGGAGAGCTACTAGATGGCCCTGCCTTTTTTTCTATCATGTATTTATTCCATTAATACTGACCATTCTAAATAACTGGCGTTGCAAAGGCTTATTTGTTATATATGATATAATCCATCAATAGATACACACTATGTTTACCTTTTTCCATTACTTGCCATGTGGAGAGACTGAAGATAAATCTTATCAAAAAACCGTTTATAATGTTTGATGTTTGGACCGGCTTAGTCTACGTAGGGAGTCTCCTGGGTTTTTCACCACCCAGAAATTTGACCAGCATGCCTCCTAGGTCTTTTCACCATCCCGACAAAAGTGCTTGGCAGGACAGGCCCAGGAAGAGAGCCTGACACCACCTGCCATCTCTCCGACCACACTGAGAGTCCCTCCCTGTTCCTCTACTAAGGCACCAGGATGAGTGTCTTGCTGAAATTAAGCACCTCCTTTAAATTAAAAAAGAAAAACAGTAGGTGAAGCTGGCTTGGAAAGATTTTTTCTTAATGCAGGTTTGATCTGGTCCACAGCTATGTTCTTATGTGCTTTTCATTCCTAGAGCAGCCTGTCCAGGAAGCTACTGCTACCCACACACTGGAAACAAAATCCAGAATTGCGTCCAAAAGTGTTGACACCGTGGGTCGGTCACCACCTACTCTCGGCCTCACCCAGGAGTTGTATTTCTTGGTAACTGGTTACCAAGCTCTCGCTGCGCGCCAGCACTCACTGGGCTGGGTGCCCGATCCACGCAGGCCAAGCCCTGCCTCTGCGGTGCTTCCGCTTTAGCAGGACTCGTGAGTACACGTCCACCACTTAAAGCATTGTAACTGCTTACGCTGAAATACAAACCAGATTAGTTACTGAGCCGTGGGCACCCCGTAAATGCTTACAGAGTGAGCGACCAGCTCCCTTGGCTACAGGGTGAAGTCAGCATGATACTGGAGATCCGGAAGGTACATTAGACTCAGGTAGGAATCTAAGTTCTTGTGTACCAGTAACTGGGTATGAGTTCAAGTCCTGGAACAGACAGACCAGCAAATAGTCCTCCGTTTTGTCAAACAGGAATCACAGCCAGACCCGGGAGGGTGGTTGTGAGGACTCAGTGTGCTTAATGAGTATCTGGGCACCAAATGAAGTGCTACTGCAGCGCCGGTCCTGCTTTCCCGCCCCCGTGCAGCCTGTCTCTCCACCCTCACTTCCTCTGCCCCGTGCACACCACGCTCCAGCTGCACTGAGTGGCCAGCCTGTGCCCTTTGCCCACTCCCCCCAGTAAAGCCCGGACCTTCCTCGGAGTCAGTTACCTCACCCGCCTCTGAGAAGCCTCTCCTGACTCCCCAGTCTCTCGGCTCTCCCCTCGCCTCTGGGCTAGCGCCCCCTACCCCTCGCTCTTCTCTTACGGGACGAGATTTGGTTTTCCGCTAGACGGAGAGCTCCTTGAGGCCAAACCACGTCTGCAGCCCCAGCACCTACCAGTGCTCTGCACACATCAGTGGTGCTGCGTGACAGAGGCTGACTGCCAGAGAGCAAAGGCCTAGGCGCAGCGGGACTTCTGCGTGATTCTGCGACGTGCGGGGGGGTGTGTGTGTGACACGGACAGAACTGATCCCTGCCAACAGACCTTTCTCGGCTTGGGAATAATACTCCTAAGTCCTCCATACACCCTGGTCCAACACTTCACACCCTCGAGGAAGCTTCATTTCACATCTACATTAGCAGTAACTGAAACACTGCCCTTGCCACTACACCGCCCACGTTCAGGTGATGAAGTTCCAGCATTGACACCCAGCAGCTGTATCTAGGAGGTCCCTCTGGTTAGCGTAATGACCTGTTAACAGGAAGCTGCTGTCCTTCTGCTTCTAGAAACCACAGCCACTAGACTGATGAGAAGACCACACAAGAGCAAGGACCTCCACGCTGATGGTAGCAGTTCTGATGTAAACGCCACCAAATGAAATCTAGCTTATTAATTTTAAATGATTTCACAGCATTTAAGGAAAAAACATGAGGCTGACACAAAGATTTCAGAACTCATTAGAGACAGTCTTGAAATCACTAATATATTTAAATTGAACGCTGCTCGTCTGACAGCTTTTCGTTCAGACGTGCTATTGTGCGTGTGTCACTACGGTTAAGGTTGGGTGAGCGCTTCCATTAAAACCTTCACCTTCACGAGCTTATAATTTCACAATAAAGATTTGCTCCAGGCTTGACTTTTGCATACAAAAGGTTTCTGCTTGAAATATCTATTCCAAAGTACAAAATAAACCTGTCTGGACTGAAAACTCAGATACAAAGATTACTTTCGGTGCCTTGCATTCAAACAAGTTAGAATAAGCTAGAAATTTAGGATCAAAAGTTTCCTTTCTAAACCATAAAGGTTAGAAATAGAGAAAGGCTGGTAAAGTCAGCTTAGGAATAAGGGGGGAATAGTAAACTTAAAACCAGTTTATTCCAGAAACCTCAAGGTCATCCTAAACTAACTCTCTCCCAAACTCCTCTCATCCAGTTTGTCAGCAGATGCGGTCAATCCAACCTTCAGATACTTCTCAAACTCCTCAGGCTACCTGGTCTTCTGGCCTCCCTGCCACGAGGTTATCTTTAAGCGAGCAAACAAACCCAGGCCAACCTGATCACTCTGCTGCCCAGGGCTCCCTACGACATGCAGGGCAGAAACCCCAAAGCCTGCTGAAGGCCCTCGTGCCCTCCCACCCTCCCTCCTTCCTGCACCCTCCATCCCAGCTCCTGGAAATGGACTTTTCTGTTTCATCCTCCTGCCTTTCACATCCAGTACTGGAACTTTCCTTTCTGACATCACAGAAGTGTGCTCAAATCCAGCTTCTGGTTAATTACATTAACAGAATGCTACGTTTTAAAACCACATTTTATTCCCTGACAGCTCGGCTGTGAGACAGGGTGGGAGGTAATTGTGGCAACTGAGGCTCAGAGAGTTTGAGCCACTTGGGCAGGTGGCATAAAATACAACTACTGAGGCCACAGCCATTTCACCCCATAATGGTCTGAGCTACAGGAATCCCAGGGAGATGCAGGGACCCAACTTCTGGGAGTTGGTCCCTGATGCAAACCCCGAAATGACCTCCCTCAAATCCAGCGGCTGCGGCCTTTGCTTGGCCTCGGCTGTCTCCCCTCCTCGGAATGTGTCCTGCCGCCCCCCAACTCCACACCTTTGCTGACAGTAGTTCCCTCCCTCTACCAGACAATTTTGCCTTTCGAGCCCCAACTCAAGTACCACCTGACTGCCCCCCAGGAGCTCAGACGGCAGTCACTGCCTCAGTTTCCCATTTTTGCTCTTCAACGTCTCCTGCCAATTGTTTTCCTCCCATCTCTACTATAAATTTCTACAAGGCAAGGACTCAGATTACTTCTCTATCTCCTTATAGCACCTACCACTGGCCTGGAGGAGAAGCCAGCATTCAGCAAAACACCATTATTATTAGAAGGTATTTTAAATAGGTAGTTATTTGACTTAAAATTTTTAATGAATACTATTATAATTTTTTCCTGATGAGGCTGAATGTAAATAAAAATAAACACAGTATCCATGATATGTTTTCAATCACTAATATTTAGAACTCACTTTTCCTTGTACGCCAAAAGAATAAAATTGATTTGTGAAATGAAAAAGTTACCCAAATTGCAACGCGTGACAAAGCTCAAGGACTAAAGAACACAGGTGGGCCTAAAAGTAGCAGCTCCCCAAAAATATAATTCAAGCTTCAACTGTCGATAACTGTAGGGCATTTTGCTACAGTCACACGTGAGCCGGAGGTAGCCAGTGATTTCCAGGAGGAAACAGCTGGGGAGAGGGTCAGAAGGAATGCATACAGCCTCGGATGGCCACACGACAACACGCCGAGGAGGAGCCGTTCCCTGGAGCAACGTAAGGAGCAGCCATCAGGCCCAGCACAGCCACAAGCCCTGGCTAGAGCGGAGTCAGCGGAGGCAGCATGGCAGTGGAGGGCATCTGGTGGGAAGTGAAGAAAAGTGGCCCAGAGCACATCTGCAGAAGGCTCTGAACCTGAGCATAAGAGCCTGGTCGTGAACACCGGGTAAGAACGAAAGCACAACAGAAGCCGACAGTGTTGTGAAGTACATTTCACGTCACCTAATCTTTTGGAAAATATAGACGGTATTTTATTTTTTACAGAGAAAAACACAGTAGCCCAAGAGAGTATAAACCAGTTTTATGGACAGCTACTAGATTAAGTCTGCTAAAAGCAGAGGATGTGATAAATCCTCCCCTCACTGTAAGTTTCACATCTGGGAAGACAGAGGAAGAAAGGCCAGGGCCATGGAGCTTTGGGCAGAGTGATGGCATGCTCTGTTAGACTTGCGGCAGTCCTCATTTACATGGCTCCTCTGATGTCCCAACAGGTTTAGGGACATCAGAGGACCTTTGTACAAATTGGAAGAAGTTGCCTGCCTGTTAGGATGCAGCTTTGAGGGGACACAGCTTAGGGAGCCGAGGACAGGTTGGACTTTGGCCATCCACCTCCCACGAGGCCCTGGCCATGCGAGACTCACTTGGAGAGCCGGCAGGCAACCGGCTCCCCACTGAACAAGCTCTGCCCAGGCTCTGTGTGCCAGGCACTGTGCCGGCAACAGTGCCACGGTGGTGCCTGGAGAGCAGGGTCACTCCAGAGGAGAACACGGATAATAAGTCAATACACAGATTTTAAAAAAGCATGCTAACTGTGATGATGAATTTTATCTGTCAACTTGGCTGGGCCACATGCCCAAATATTTGGTGAAACTTTATTCCGGATGTGTCTGTGAAGCTGTTCTTGGATGAGCTTAACATTTAAATTGGTGGACTCTGGGTAAAGCAGATTGCCCTCCCTCATCGCTCTCCTTCTCATCTAGTCAGCTGAAGGCCTGAACAGAACAAAAGCCTGACCT
This sequence comes from Pseudorca crassidens, assembly GCF_039906515.1. Lineage (NCBI taxonomy): Eukaryota > Metazoa > Chordata > Mammalia > Artiodactyla > Delphinidae > Pseudorca > Pseudorca crassidens. The sequence continues at coordinate 6,288,086 of NC_090296.1, read as the reverse complement.
CCCCCAAGCTAGCGGGAAGTCTGCAGCAGAAGGCCTTCAGACTTGAACTACAACATCAGCTCTTCCCTGGGTCTCCAGCCTGCCGGCCTGGCCTGTAAATTTTGGATTTGCCAGCCTCCATAATCATGTGAGCCAATTCCTTAAAATAAATCTCCTTCTATACACATAAACACATCCTGTTGGTTCTGTTTCTCAGAAGAGTCCTGACTAACACACTAACATAGTGGATAAGGCAGATCTACTTCAGGGTAAGGGAAAGCCTCACTCAAACTGCAACATTTTAGCTGAAACCAGAAGACTGAGAAGGAGGCAGCCATGCACAGAACTGGGGGAAGGCACTGCAGAAAGGGAGCAGATGGGGCCAGGGAGGCTGGGCGAGACCAGCGAACTGATCACAGCCAGGGGGAGCGGGCTGCAGTGACGGGGAGGAAGGGGTACCCAAGGAGTCACCTGAAGTGGGAGGAGAGGCCATCTCAGCAGCCCTGCCCTTTGAGTTTTTCCAAGTGTGATGGTAAACCAGCAGCATGATATAATTTATGTTACGAAAAGATCTCTCTAGTTCTGCACACAGACCCAGACAGGAGGGTTAAGAGTGGAGAGACCCTCTGGAAGGCAGGACAGTGGCCTGGACTGGGTGTCCGTCATCACTGGAAGGAAAATGAATTCCAAAGTAAGAGAAACGACAGTAAGAAAGCCACTGGCCATTTTAAACAAGTCAGAATTGCTCCAGACCAAAAATAAAGCAAACAAACAAAATTAACTGACTTGAATATTGAAAAAACTTGTACATGTGACCATAGTCATTGCTGGTGACCACGAAAAATTAGAAAGCTATCTGAACACAGAAAACAGGCAAACAACCCCATAGAATAGAAGAGAATTAATTAAGCTAGGGAACACAGAAGACAAGTCTGCTCCTGACCCCCTGCAGGTTCCAGAAGAGCCACAAAACAGATGATTGAGTGACAGGTGGCCTGAGTTCTGGGACTCTCAGGGGGGCAGGGAGGATTGCAGCCTGCAGAGAGCACAGGCTCTAGGGTCCGAGCCAAACCTGAGACCACCCGTGAGGCCCGGCAGGTCTGCTCTTCAGGAGGAAGGAGGAATCGCACCTCTCACTGGACGCTGACAGGAGGAAATGAACTAAGGCACAGTGTCTGACCAGTTTCATTAAATGCTACTTGCTGCTGTTTCAGCTACTGGCTGGTGGCTTTATTCACCCAACAAACTGCGACTGAGCCCTTGCTAGGTGTTAGGCACCTTCCAGCTGAGGATAAAACACAGTCCCTGCCCCCAGTGTGCTGACATTCTGGTTGGGAAGACAGACAAATGAATGAAGAAATACACATATGCTGTCAAGTACTAATGTGCTTTGAGGAAAAAATAGGCCAAAGGCGAGGTCAGAGAGCAGCGGGGGCCCGTGTCTGAGATCACCTTCTCCAACCACCACTGCTCCCATTTAAAAATGACAAAAACCAAAAGAAGTCCTCCTCCACTTTCAGCTGGAAGGACTCTTCCTTCTCTTTCAATCTATGTCCTCAAATATCACTTTTTACCGAATTAATTTTACAGGCCCAGCAAGCAAGCTTCTGACTAACGTGGTAAACTGTCGATTCCAAGCAGGGGCACCTTGCAGAGAGGTGTCTGCTAAACAAATGCCTCAGGCGGGGATGGGGGGGGTGGGGGGGTGTAGACAGGGAGGGAAGGAGTCGTGGCAGAAGGCAAAATCTACTCTTTTGCTCTCGAGTCAGGAAACGACTCAGATGAACGTTCCAGGGAGGCATGCTTTGCCTCTGTACAAGGGCTGGTCCTCTAAGCAGTCCTCACGCTGGGAAGGGCTGCCTTGTCAGATCGGGCCCTGAGCAGGGACCGTGTTCTAGCAGAGGCCAGAGGACGGCCCAGGAGAGGGTATGGCTGACCCACTGAGTCTGCAGGGCTGGCGTCTGTACGCTGAGCCCCGCAGAGATGCCTCTTCTCCACTCCCACACAGCCTGGCTGGCGGGCACCCATGTCTCCTTTCTACAGATAAGGGAACTCAGACTCCAACTTAACCTGACCAGATTTACCTAGCGGGTGACAAGCTCAGACTCGGACGGACTGTTCTTTCTTCTACAGGACACCGACTCCTCCGAAAACTGGCAAGCTGGGTGCAGAATGGATGGCTAGGCAGAGTGGGAAGAAGCTGCTGTTAACAAGACTATTTAAAAATTATTATATTGCATGGGCAATTTTTTGGATAATCTGCCCAGCAGAAACACGCTGCTAAAATGAGTTTCCGTAACGGTAAAAGATGTGATCCACCTGATCTAACGCCCCAGGGCTAGAATGAAGCACTAAATACTCAAAGCAGAGCGCCTCTGCAAATGCAGGAAGCAGAGCCCGATGAATACCAACAGCAAAGCCCCACCTACGCTCGGGCTCTCAATTCCAAGGAAGTCAGGCGGAGGGGACTGCGGTTGTGTCTACTCCACAGCACCTTATGGAATAAGGGCAACAGAACACAGGCGCCTATGTTCCCTGCCTGTGAACACTCACTAACCTACCGACTCTGTTAAAGCGGTCGTCCTCACCATCTCACTCCATGCAGGTCTACACACTCCCTCAAGCTCACCGGAGGGTGAGCTCGATCCACTCTTCCGCTTGGTACTCAAATGCAGAGGGGGTGGACAGTCCCAGCTGTGCCTCCACATCCAGCTGCCGAGAGGTCCCGGCCCAACCCGAGTAAAAAGGATGTATTAATAATATAATCCCTGATGTTATGGAGGTTCCTCTACTGCCTCTAATTCCTTTTCATGCTTCTACTGTAAATGCTTTTCTCCCTGAGAGAAGGCGAGAAGGATACGCAGAGTGGCCATGGGAAGGTTGCAGCCTAAGCCAGAATTTCTTAGGTCATAAGCAATTATGAAAGCAGTACAGCTGTGCAGGGAAGGGACAGAATTTGCACGTCAGCGTCAACCATCACGAGTGGCTGCCAATGTGTCTGCTCACTCAGGAGAGTGTTCTCGTAAGGGCGCTTGTCAGAGGTCTCAAAAAACAGAAGCAGGCTCTCGTCTTATCACACACACTCAAAACAAAACAAAACAAAAATAAAACCAGAATTCCTATCCCAGAGAATAGGGAATGTAATCACCAGATACAGACCTTAGGGGGCTGGGAAGAAAAGCAGGTTTCAAGAAAAAACAATTTTGAAGCTTTTGTTTTTAAACTTGTATTTTCAAAAAAGTTCTACTGATCAGACTTGTGGGAAAGACCCAGGACTGGTAAAGCGGGGGCTAGAAGGGGAGAGAAGGAATTGTAGAGAAGATGGGTCTGTGGAGACGAGGGAAGTGGGAAAAACAGCCTCTAGGGTCGGGAGGATCTGGCCTTCAATCCTGACTCGCCACTCAGCCCATTTCCTCACCTGTAAAACGGGGTGATGCCCCAAAGACTCGGGCCCTAGGACTGGAGCTTTCCGCTGAATCTAATTTGGTTAATTCTGTCTCAGATTCTCATGGGAAGGCAGTAGTTCCTGGAATAAAAGGCAAGAAAGCTCTCACAGTGCTGGACACATAGGCGGCATTGCCATGAATGATTACCCTTGTAATGGCTTTGTTGGACTTCCGTTCCCAACTCTGATCAGCAAAGTTGGAAGCTTTTCTCAAGGGGCCCAGGTGACAAGCCGAGCAAGGGCAGGAAGGCTGTCGTTCACAGGAGGACTGCCAGACAGAAGAGCCAGCGGGCCAGCCAAGGGCAGGAGACAGGAGTGCCCTAGCAACCACGGCAGCCTGGAGATCTGGGAATCTTACCTGGAAAACTTCTACAGGAGGACACAGAGCGTGGGGCTGCCCAGCCTCCCCGCTTGTACAGACACCACAAAACGGTGACCTTCCTCAATAACTGCCAAGAAGGAATATGCGCCACCAACTGGACGCAGGTATGGCTTCCCCCATTTAGAACCAGGAATACAGAGAAAGAGCATTTCGTTTCTTGAGTCCCTCAAAGGCTGCTGAAACAAAAACTGGAAAAAACAAAGAACACTAGATTCCCAGCAGGTGAAGTCTATATCTATTTGAATTGCTATAACATTATACAAAACAAGCAAACTGTTAAAACCACAAATTAGATGTTTTTAAATGTCATATCTGCAGCCTGTATTTATAAAAATGGTGAAAATTAGATACACGTTCAGAATGAATAATCTACAAAGTCAGAAACCTTAAATAAGGACATGATAAGGACAACACTCATACACATTTAACACAAATTAGTAATGCACAATGTCAGCTATCAGGAAAAAGCAAGGACACAGGTCAGTGCATCTCAGCAAGACAGCCAGAGGCTCTACAAAGATCACCAAGTCGCTGGAAACTCTCCAGAGAACATGCAAGCCTGGAGTGATTTTCCTAAGTTCCAGTGTTTCCACTTTTTTATAACAGTAAAAGTCAATTTGGTAAGGACAAAACAAAGAAAGAAAGAGAGAGGGAGCTTCATCAGCTTCATCCCAGCGTGGGGGAAAGCCAGCAGCCTACGGCGTCCTCCGCATGTGCCCTCTCCCACCTCTGCACAGAGTGAGACTGAGGCTGGACGAGGGCCCCTCCAGGAGCTGGAAGGAATCCCAGCAGGTGCCCTGTGCAGGCCCAGGGGATGGCACAGCTTTCTGCAAGATAAGAGCCCAAGAGAGACTTTGAACAAGACTGCCCTGCCCTTAAAACCAGACCACTTCTGGGCTTCCCTAGTGGTGCAGTGGTTAGGAATCTGCCTATAAATTCAGGGGACACGGGTTCGAACCCTGGTCCAGGAAGATCCCAAGTGCTGCGGAGCAACTAAGCCCATGTGCCACAACTACTGAGCCTGCGCTCTAGAGCCCACGAGCCACAACTACTGAGCCCGTGAGTCACAACTACTGGAGCCTGCGCGCCGAGAGCCCATGCTCCACACAAGAGGAGCCGCCGCAGTGAGAAGGCCGCGCACCGCAACGAAGCCTAGCCCCCACTCGCCGCAACTAGAGAAAGCCTGCGCACAGCAATGAAGACCCGACGCAGCCAAAATTAAAATAAATAAAAACAAATAAATTTATTAAAAAAAAAAAAACACTAGACCACTTCTTTGCCCCAAAAGTAAGACCAGAAAGAGCTGTAGAGAAAGACTGTGACCTGCCGACCCCAGTCTGGGAGGGCTCGGGTCCGGCCGGCCTGCTCTGACCTGGGCCTGGGAACCCCACATCTCCCACTGCTCCTCTGCAAAGGGAGGATGGACACTGCCTCCCTCACAGGGTGACTGGCAGGACTAAAGCCCTGAGGAGAGAGCCCAGGGGCTCACACCGATGGGGCCGCTCTGTCCCCACAAAGCATCTTCTGTTAGTGACCTCAGGTCCATACAACAAGCTCAGGAGCCACTCCCACCTCCCGGTCCGGCCAGTGCTCCAGGGCACCCGGCACAGAACACGACTCACAGGATGGGAAGAGGCCCCTCGGACTTCGGGCACAGCTTGGAATCAGAGGGCTTCATTCTCTCCCCATCACATCCTGCACCTCCAACCAGTGCCCTCACCACAGAACCCACGTTTACCTCGATACCCCCAGCCACTGAAGCGCCTTCTCTCATCCCCACCCTCGCCTCTGACTCACCTCCTCGGTGTCCCATACCCCCCACCCTGCGTCAGGAGTCGTGACATTGTCAGGAATTTGGCTGAGAACAAGAGCGTTACGTACGGAACACACGTGCCCCCGGAAGGGAACTTACGTGGGAACGAGGGCAGGAGCAGGGTATCCAGGAGGTGGTGCCCACGGCCAGGCTTTCAACTTTGTACTATGTTTACAACTTTTTCGTAAGTCGAAAAAATTATTTCAAGATAAAAAGTTCAAAAACACCTCTTTGTACCCCCAGGGACATTAGTCCCGGTCCCCAGGTGTGGTGCCTCACGCTTGAGATCCTCAATAAACAGTGGTTGAATGAACAATCAGGAGGATACAGTGGGCTAAAAACAAAAAGAAAGGGGAGTGAATCCAAGGTCAGGAGGAGAAGGTGGGTTGGTTTATCTGGAAGGAAGACCCTTACACAGGTTTCTAGGTGGAGGGGAAGGGCCAACGGAGGGAGAAGCCAGCTACGGAGAGCCCTCCAAGCTCCCCATGGCCTCAGGGATGACGTGGAGTAAACCTGCACATAAACCGGGGGTGCCCGCCACCACCTCAGCCACCAGCGGAAGTCAAGTTCCATGAACGCAAGTGCACATCCTCCGTTGCGGGGCTCTCGGGTACGCGCACCCACACGTGCCTAGGACAGCATTTGACGGCCACATACATCGCCTGCATGTGTCAAGGCGCTGGATCTTTAAAGTATGCTGAGTCCCAGGGGCTTTACTCAAATCTGATGTTATTCCTGTAGGCCTCATGCATGATCAGATCTTCTCTATGAACTTCAGGAAAACAGAGGTAAATCTATCTCCAGCAAAAATTCACGTCTGTGCTCTTCTCCTGTGGCTCCAGCAGGGACAAGGAGAACAGCGAGAAATGGGACAGCAACTGACGCTCAGCCACAACTGCCACGGGATGCCGAGAGCCAGAAGTGGCACCTTCCTTGGCCTCTGGGCAGGCCCTGTTCACAGCAAGCTGTGAGTCTGGCTGCGCGGGTCTCCTGCCACCACGGGCCTGGCCAGGTGGGAGAAGCTGCCTGTCCGGCCAACTTAACACAGCCTCCCCCCATCCTGCAGCATTAGGCAGGAAAGGCGGAAGGCTTGAAATAAAATTCACAGCACTTAACACACACAGGTGTTTCTCCATCAGCCCTTCCCCTGTACCTCTCAGATTCGATCAGCGCAAAAAGAGGAGATCCAAGTAAGGTGGGATAAATCACTTAAACGATGAGATTAATGGGGAAATAGTAATTTTATAGATATGCCTCTATGCTGTTCAATCCCGTACACTTGAATTTACTTAAAAGAGCATCACATTCAAGCTCAACAGCACAGGAAAATGTGCTCATCCCAAGAGAGCTCTTAACCTTGGGACAGCTGGCGCTCCACATCGCAGTGCCCAGCCCACTACGTGGGATTGTCAACTAGACAAACAGCTCATTCACAGGATCTGCTCATTTCTTTTCCATTGACACGGGTGAGAAATATTTGGACTATCATTCATCTACGTTAAGATATGATTTTCTTCATTTTCTCACAATCACACCACTTCAAAGTTGGGTTTAAGCCAAATCCTACTTTTTTTCCCACTGATTTCTATCACAAAACTAGTCATATATTTCCATGCAACAGTCCCAACTTGGAGCTGAACTTTGGAATGTCCTGGTCTGTCAGGCGTACTTTTATAGGTTAAAGCTCTGCAGCAGTTTTAAGGGCCAAGTTCTGCCTCTACTATTAATCCTCTCTTCTTCCCTCGCGTCCCCCTTCACAAACTGACAGGAAGAAATTCTACCACCACTCAGGTTCTCAATCCCCACGAGCCTTTTCCAGCGTTTGGCTGAGCCACAATTTCTAAATTCAGCTTCCTGAGTTTGGGTGCTGACATTTCTCAACCATGAAACTGCAGCAGAATGTTTCACCAGCAGGTGTGAGATCTTAACTGCAGGTATGCACAAAAAATTCCCTGAGTTTGAGGCTTCTGGTTACATACTATCATCTGTTAGATACCTAAAGGACACACTGTATACTGCACATCTCAAGAAGAATACAATGCAGGTACAATGTAAAAACCTTAAAGAACCGTGAAGCCCAAGCGCTACTGCACAGAAGAGGACGAGCAGAGTCCTGGAAAGACTTTTAAACCAACTCTGTGAAGCAAACTAAAGACAGAAAGTAACCTGAACTACCAAGCGGCCGCACTCAAAAGCCTTTGACCAAGAAAATATGCTGGGAGGAAATTATTTTCCTAGTTCTTAGGCAACAACAAGCAGACAGAGAGAGAGAGAGAGAGAGAGAGATAGGAGAGAGAGAGAGAGAGGTTTCTCTAAACATTAAGAATGCAATGCAGAGAAATTTACCTAGAAGCATTTATAATTCCTAGAAGTTAGTATTAGTGCCAGTTTTCTTTTAGAATAAACATCCTAAAGGCTGACGCAAGATGACTATGAACACGTCTCTGTGCTCCTCTCCCAGGGACTTGGGATCGCCACCACACAGGGACCAGCCGTGCTTGCGTCACACTGCTGGTGCCCCCAGGAGACAGTGGCCGGGCCGGGGCTGGCAGACCTTCAGGCCAGCGGCCAGCTCAGGAGAAAAAGAATGAGTTTCGGCTCAGAGCAGAGTTTGGTCTGCATCCCCAGAAAAATGACTTTAAATTGGAAGTCATAACAAAAACCTGCAAATCAGGTTCTGGAATTTGAGCCCCCAAATGTTACGCCAGGGTTTGTGATTATAGCACACATACACGTCTCTGGGAAGAGGGTTCCCAAGACCCTGAAAAAGGTTAAGAGCTACAATGCAAAAGAAAAAAAAGAAAAAATCAAACTGAGGGCAGGTCGCTGTACTGAAAATGTTAAACATGAACTGCTGTAATCCTACTCACTCTCCCCTGAGTGATAACGCATTGCTGAAGTGATCTGTCTACTAAAAGGGAGAAAAAGCCCAACATCCAAGCCTGGAAAAGCATAAGATGTATGGTTTGGTACTGAAGTGAGAAAACATGACACACAACATAACAGCAGTACCGTGTTAACATTCATGTTTACTCTCAATTGTTACTGAAGACTTCTATAAGCAGTGGGAACATCCTGAAACTAGAAAAACAGCTAGACTCAAAATATGATTTTTAGAAAGATAACTCTTGCTTAAATCCATTTTTCTTTGTCATGAATTCTTATGCAAAAACCTTCTCCTCCATAGCCTAGACCCCCTGGTTGTCTCAGCAGTACATCTCATTCTGGGCTGCCTTGAGGTCCTATTCCATCAGGCACAGAAATCAAATCATCAATTAAGAAATTTTCTGCCAAAGCTCATTCTGATGTATTTTCAATGTGCAATCATATCTTCTGCTGCCTATTTTTACTAACGTTAAGTGACTGTCACATTTTCTTTTACTGAAAAAGAACCACCCTTAGACTGGCCACATTGTGGGGCTCATGGCATTTACTCCACATAAAGCCACGCTTCTCCCGCTGGAATGTGGGTTCCAGGGATGCACAGCGGCAGGTAGGGTCATGGGAGAAATTGGGCTGTTTTCCTACAGTGCCAGTCTGACCTGACAGTAAGTCATTTCACATGATTGTTAAACCACAGCAAACAAACAACTGCACACATTTTTAATATTTAAAAACATGAGATAAAAAACCAATGACAGTAACAACAAAAGCATGAGATATCGAAGCAATCTGAGTTTGTGAAGAGCCACTTGGGTCTAGGCCCTAGTCCTGCAGGAATACTCTTCACTATCCGTGGCCAATAGGAGTTTTTAGTAGGAATGTTAAGAAATACTACCATAAGGTACTGCAGGGACAGGGGAGATGCAACTTAAAACAATTAACACAAAACAGCCAAATGACATGGCCTGAAGGATCAAAACACAAAACAGTAACAGAAATGGAGCATTTCTATGACAAGTACTGCTGTACTGAGGGCCTCACGCAGATCAACTCATTTCGTCCACTCAGCAACCCTGGGAGACAGGTGCTGTATTATCTCATTTTGCAGAAAAGGAAACAGAAGCACAGAGCCCTGGCAAAAACGATGCTGTGGGGATTTGAACCCTGGCAGGTCAGCCCCAGAGCCCACCCTCTCCACTGCCATGCCGCCCTGGCTCGGGTGGCTTCAACCGTGGCCTCCTTGGTGTTTCCTCATGCCACAGGCATTGCAGCCCGGCACTGTGCTGGGGGCTATGATGAACAGCCCAACTTGGGCTGACAGCAGTTACGCTGAAAAATGGGTCTTCTACCTAACAGATCAGGAGACAAACACAGAGGGGTAGGGTAAAGCAACAAATGCCAAATTATATTTAATTTAATAGTAAATACATTTATTAGGATTTCAACTCAGGTTTGTCTGACTACAAAGCGCAGGCTCTTTCTGTGCGGCCTCTCTCTCTTGGGCAGATTATCCCACTGCTGCTTCGACCCTTCCTGAAACCACCCTCAGTCAGAGCTGCCCCGTTCGGGGCACATGGTCCTTCCCCTCCCATCAGTTAAATGCCCCCTTCCTGACTGAACTCTCACCAGCTTATGTGGAGAAATGATGATAGCCCACCACATAAAGTTCATTTTCAAAATGCAATTTCAAGGATCTCGACTCGACTCCTTGGTCCAAGTCTGTGTTTTTAAAGAGTAATCTGAATTTTACACTTAGAGTTTTTCAATCTTTGTTCCCCTGTACTTACATCCTTAACAAGTCAAACATCTCCAAACCTAGTCTTATATCTGTAAGTTTTTGAAAAGAAGTGATGTTTGTTAAATGACAGCAAGCAGAAAAGCACTTTAAAATATATTCTCCTAGCTACAGCAGGCAGCTAAAGCCGGGGGGATCTGGAACTGGCCCACGAAGACTTTCTGACATATGGAGACAGTGACCAGCAACCAATGCCAGTCAGGCCCTAGGCATCCAATCACTAGAAGGGATTGATGGTGATTTCTGGAATCACATAGGTATTTGAGGTGCTCTGTCCTCTATATATAAATACAAAGCAGGGGGTCTCGGCCTTAGCACTATTGACATTTTGGGCTGGACAATTCCTTGTTTGGGGGCTGCCCTGCACATCAAGAGAAGTTCAGCAGCAACTGCAGCCTGGAGGCCAGTGGCATTCCCCCCACCCCCAAATCTAACAATCAAAACTGTCTCCAACTGTTACCAAATACTCTCTCAAGGGCAAATACCCTCTCAACCGCCCAGCTGAGATGCACTGATGTAACACAGAAGAAGCTATTATGTGGTCACAGACATACCTTGCTTTCTCTTCGGTTTGATGCTTTTGACAGTCAAGAAAAGTACAGTTTGATTGCATCTTTAAATCATTTTTAAAATTTATGATTCTGCATATATATTTTTTTCTTTTTACCTTTTGAACCCTTTCACCCATTTTTAAAATCACAACCATTATTTTCAAATACTCAAGATTGGCTTAATTATGCAAAAAAGCCAACATTTGATTGTCTGATAATTCCACATTTGGATATACCTTGTTTCACATTTATTAATCAAAGTTTCCAATAAAAAGGAAGAATAAATAAATAAAGGAATACTAAAAAGGAATAACGGATAGATTCATTAACGCTTTAAGACTGTGGTTGTTTTTTTAAAAAGGATATTCGGATTCATTATAAGTTATCCAAATTGTTCTTGTTAGTCATGTGAGAATTTTATTACTCTTAGAAAAACTTCTGAATTAAAGTTTATTTTTAGAATGTTCTCTAGTTCCTGAGATGTTCATAATAATACTATTTACTACACAGACTGTGGTATAATTCAGTCACCTAAACGTCATCTAAAGTGGTTTATTTCAGAGGGTTATTAAGAGACCTGGCATGAGACGGTTCCATCAAAATGAACAGAGTATTTTAGTGACTCACGGACCTTTAAAATCTCATTGAACCTTGAAGCCAAACTGCACTACTTTGTTAATACTGAAATAAACAGACCGGTGAGTGTAATGAAAATCCAAAGATCACGCCAAGCCAGCTGTCGGGAGACTCAGCATCGTTCCAGAACCCTCGGCCTGACCACAGAGGCAGTTCCTCTCAGGGTAGGCCGCCAGCCTTCGCCATCTCACAGCCCCGATTTGAGAAACACATTCCTGAAAAGAGCTGGTTTCCAGTTTGTTGCCTAACAATAGGAAATAACAAAGGTTTAGACCTGCTAGGGTCAGCTTCGCTTTTATTAGTCATTGAAGAAACACAATTAAGAACTAGGAATAGGGCTTCCCTGGTGGCGCAGCGGTTGAGAGTCCGCCTGCCGATGCAGGGGACACGGGTTCGTGCCCCGGTCCGGGAAGATCCCACATGCCGCGGAGCGGCTGGGCCCGTGAGCCATGGCCGCTGAGCTTGCGCGTCCGGAGCCTGTGCTCCACCACGGGGGAGGCCACAACAGTGAGAGGCCCGCGTACCGCAAAAAAAAAAAAAAAAAAACTAGGAATAAAAGCACAACCCTTTCAGGTCACGAAGAGCCACGTCACACTTTAGATTGCAGGGTTGCAGGTGCAAACTAACCGAATAATCAGGGTTTTGGCCTGCTCCATCAATATTTTTCAAACCAAGCACACTCAAAATAAATGCTATATACATGTTATATGATAATTCTTAAAGGCTTCCTGAAGTTTAAAGTTTAGAAAAGCAGCGACTTCTACTTGAAGACAAGAGTCATAGTTTTTTATGTATCTGAAGTATTTGATACAGGGGAGGATATAATTTTGAGTGTGACATTCTTGCACAGTAGGCATGCTGTAAGGTTAAATGATGAACACCCAAACATTATTTCCTGTAGCAATGAAAACAGAGCAGAGACAGACCAGCTAAGGAACAACCAAATCAAGCCTAATCCAGGTTATCCAATTACCCAAAGAAAAGGGAAAGGGAGCAGCTCACCTTCCCACTTGCCACCTATTAGGTACAGCAGCCCAGGAGCTGATTCGTGGGCATATGAGAAAGGGGCGAGTCAAGAGGCAGAGACACTCGCCCTTTCTTAGCTCCCAAGGGAACCCTGACACTGGCCCTCAGCTGTCTGAGTGCTGTTCAGCTGGAAAGGAAAGAGAACACTGGCTGAACTGCCAAAACACAGCAAGGAGCAATCAGGTGTAATTCAAATGTTCATGACCTTATAGAGATTTCCATATGACACGTCTACTTAGAACTAATCAAAATTAATATAATACACAGTACACTTTGCAAAACATAAAGAAATCAACTGTCAATATTTTACTACTAATATACGTATGAAGAACCCACAAATGGACTTTCATTTCCTTGGAAAATTTAGACATGGGGCATATCTTTTTGTACTAGATAGATTGTAGAGCTTCTAAAAGTCCATGGTTGTCTTTCGTTTTCAGAAAATGCAGTGACTTTCATAACTTAGGAGCAACCGCTGCTTGTTTTAACACTGGGCACTGAGGAAGTCAGATGTATTCCAACCACATTTCAGTGACATTTCTGTAAAAACAGAAACAATGCACTCGATGCCTTTTACCTTAAAAAGCAAAATGTTTAGGTGGAACATTTAAGCAATCAATTTCCCTCCTTCCCCACCCTGTAACACATCCTTCAAACAGCTCCCAGCCGCTCACCTGGATGACCTTATAGAAGTAGGCGTACTGCCGCGCTGTGTTCTTATACTGGCTGAAGACGTCATGTATGGCCTGTGTGGACTGAAGGTAGCGAACCTCATCCTCTTCGAAGTAGAGAGGGGTGTCGTATTCGCTGGGGAGGGTCTGAATGTAGGGCTGCCAGAAAGAGTTAGGGTCGGCTCGCTCACACAGCAGATGAAAGGCCAGTGTGATGTTTCCCATGGCTTGAAGAATTCGGTCTTGAGAATACAAGGGCCCTGAATTAACCCAGAAGGTAACAGCATCAGTTCCACACACTGCTTTAAAAAGTGTTTATTCAAAATATATATTAAAGTTATAGGAATATCTTGATAGTCATGTAACATTTAAGGTAAGGTGCCCTCTTCTTTTGACATTCTTCTACTATGTCAGATTACAAGTGTGGAAAACACTTCGTGTGGATTTGGGGAAATATTTCACTAGTTGAGAAAACGACCAAATATAGTCCCTAGCGCCACAAAATGAAATTTTATATATTTTTATCATTTTTGCTCTGCCTTGAACAAACAGAAATTATTCTCACCCAGCACTGAATTTTTAGCAGATTCAACAGTCATTAGTAATTTTCTTGGAACCCATAAAAATAATTCTTCTGCCTAGGAGGAAAAAAATAATAGTAGAATCACCAAGACATGTTACAATTGTCAATCCAGCTACATCTATGGTCAGAAATCCAATCACAATGAAATACAACTTAAGGTTGCCTATAAGCATTTTATTTCTAATTATCAAATACGCTTTTAAATGTACACGTTTATGTCACAGTTAAATGAGTAGAAGCATCGTCTCGAATCCTGTTTCCAAAGAAAAACTATATACACTGGGGAAAAAAAAAATCAAAAAAGCAATTCGAAGCAAATATAACAATTTGGGAATAGAGCACAAGGGTGCTTATTTATTCTTTGCTGTACTTAAGTTCTAAAAACAAAACAAAACAAAATTCTACCTCCAACAAAAACCCTAACCTGCCAGTGTGAATTGCTATTGAGTTTCTGAAGCTAGAGTAACATTCCTTCCTCCACATGCTTGACCTTAAAGCACACGGATACCAGCGAAAGCACAAGCCCGTAAGACATACTCTGGTTACTAATTTTTTCCCAAGGCATTATCTCACTACTTTGGCAACATGAGATGCTTCTTTCAGGAAGTCCTGTCCATGTGTCTATACTGCCTAAAGCATGCACATCAACATAGTACCTTGAGTGGGGTGATGGTGTCACGGGTATATGCATATGTCCCAGCTCATCAAAACATATACGTTAAATATGTGTGATTTTGTATATCAATTATGCCTCAATAAAGCTTAAAAAAACATGCACATAGTGAAGACGGACCACCGCTAAGATATTCTGGGCAGCATCCATACTAATGATGCTTCTCATCAGAGATGAGAACAAAGTGTGACAGCTGGTTTACTCTTGCCATTTACCAATGTCTACTATTTATTTTTATGTGTGTCTCATCCCTTACTATATCAGCCTCATGAAGGAAGAGATCCTGGTGTTTTGGGAAGCATGGTATAATAACAAGCAAGGTACTATTCACACACTAGATATTTAACAGGCATCTAATAAACCAGTGTATGGTTTATCAAGGCATCACTGAAAAGTAAACTGCGACTTGACCAGAGATGCTGCTGGAAGTTTGAAGGGACCCAAATAAATAACATCCATTTCCTCCACCCAAGTTCTGAACCAACTGAGAGAGACACAAGAATACAACAGATGGTGACACAAAACATCACCTACGGAATCCCAGAATTAGACAGACTCCCCACCTAGTTACAGGCAGGACTGGAGCCCCGACAGGCCTCCCCACGTGTGGCCTGCCCTGTAAAACTCCCAGGGTGGAGAGAGCAGGGGAGAGAACACATATGGCAACCAGCTCCCACGGAGAAAAAGGCCAAGCCCAGATCCTTCTTCCAGAACCATCAGATCGTTACACCTCCTCTCTAGGAGCGGCATGATGAGGGCCAGAGAGAGGCCTAGAGCCCCGCCGGGGGCTGCTGCTCCCTTCATCTGGAAGGAAGGACCGAGAGTGGAGAAGAGCTTTGTCCCTTAGCACATGGATATTTCTCTTCTTCTTTCCCCTCCCCTCTGCTGCTGCTGTCTCCGTAAGTGGTACCTCCAGCCACTCAGTTACCCACTCCAGAAAACCGGTCCGCATCTCGACACTGCCCACCCTCCACCCCACCCACATCCAATCCATCACAGGGCCCTGTGTGCTCTCCCTCCAAACCACCCAAGCTCACATCCTCCTCTTCACTCAAATCTCAAAAGCCCGCAAGACATGTTCTCTGGTCTCCTAACAGAGGTTCGGAGATGTGACCCGACTTGCCCCACTCACTGGCTGATAGCACAGTTCCAATGAGGACAACCTGGGAGGGGCTGTCTAGAGCCCTGGGCTGAGGCCCCTCAGGACCACGGGGCCAGCCGGGAGACTGCAGGTCAGGGAGAGAGAGGTGGGCTGCACGCTGCCGACACGCCCACAGTGTGCTCAGGACAGCCCGAGACGCCTGTCTCCAAGTCCTGGGCCCTCCACGCCACACCACCCAGATGCTCTTAGAGCCCGCCCCCCAGACCAGCAGCTCACCTACAAACTCACCTTGATATCTCTTGTCGCTCTCAAACCGAAGCCCTCTTCTTTGAAGTTCACCATTTCAAAACCCTCAACAGAGGCTCCATTTTCAGAGGCCCATTTCATTAGATCAGGAAAGTAATCTTCTCTTTTTCCATCAAAAGTAACAGACAGACCTATATCAATCCGTGTTTTAGAAAACAAGAGCTACTTTTAGAACATATCAGTCATGTTGCTCTCAGAAAATAAAAAACAGACCACTGGAACTACCTACCTAGAAATAGTAGTAAGACTCCGATCTTGAAAAAAAAAAAATCAAAACTGACCACCAGATGTCACAGTACATACCTTAACTAGTGACAGGAAAGGTGAGTTAAAATCCTGAACGCCCTGCTGGTTACAGAGCAATAGCTGCTGGTCCCAGGTGATATGAATATTGGCGGTCAGGTTCTATTAGGTGCACTAACAGGGATGGGGAAAGCCTTCATGACCACTGCAGGTTCCTAGAGCAACCTGCCATCTCTCATGTGCACACTTGCTTTAACAAAACTCACACGAAAACAAAAATCAGTAGCTCACATACATACATGCACAAGGAGACGTCTGTAAGGAGGAGCCCTAGACCCTGATTCTAAGAGCACAAAACTGGAACGCTCTGAATTTCGTCCAGCAACTTAAATGAGCAGCATCTATATGTATCACTGTAAGCGAAACACAAAACTTAACACTGGTTTTCTGAAAGTCCAGTAGTATGATACCATTTACGTAAATTGTTAAAATACCAATTACTACCATCTATTTGTATGGGGTTATATATGAAGCAGAAACACATTCACTGTAAAGACAACGCCCCCCGAGGGGGAGGGGAGGGGAGAGGAGGGAGTGGGATGGAAGTGTGGGGCTTCAGCTGTGCCTGAAACGCCTAATTTCTTAAAAACAAATATAAGAACCAATCAAAGCACGGAGGGAGGGGAAGAGATCGGACCAGTAGCTGAGAAGGAAGGAAAGAAGAACTTGAACCCACAAGACTCTGGCATGTATCCAATTGAGATAGTAGCTGCTTAGGTGTTATTTTCGGCACTTTTCAGCACGTTTGAAATATCAAAAAAGATGAAAAGCCATGTATAGGAAAAATCATTATTTTTCTGAGGAATAAAGAGAGAGGAACAGGAACTTCGACCACATGAGGTGCTGGGCACAGAACCCAGCCCAGGGCCTGTGGCCATGTCCCCAAGATACAATTCATGGTTAACTAGGTCTGTGAAGCAGGACTGCCTGGCCTGACGCCGTGCCAGGCTAGGTCTGCAAAGGTACCTGCTAAATGGAGAAAACTGATTTTGTTAGGGATACTCTAAAACAGAATTTACTCTTCCCTTATTGAGAACTAGTGAATGCTCTAGCTTCAGTGCCAGTTATAGTAAATGGTCTCTACTCAGCACAGAAACTCAGGATATAAAAAAACTTTTCAGCAACCAATTTGGTGAGCCAGGATTAGCACAGTCTACCATTTAATGCAAATTAACACATTATAAAAGAACCCGTCCCCATTGAGGGTTTGAGACTATCTAACCTAAAGACTGCATGTTTGCAGATGTGCATGGGAGAGCGGTAAAACTACTCCCTAAGAGGGCAAATACAAAACAAACCGTCTTCCCACTAACTTTCACGGCAATAAATAAAAGGGGAGTCAAAGAAGTTCTCTCATCCTTCTGAACGCAGGCTCCTTATTATGCTTTCTCCTTCTACCTTCCGTGTGGCCTGCATACAAATCTACTTTTTGTGCTTTACAGCACAAAAACAATAGGTATATTGAATACGCTTTTCCGAATTGACACTTGGCCCCATTGCCAGCCTGACTGGGAATCATTAAGATGCCTACTGAATACACCCTGGAAAAACACAGTTTGAGAAATATAACTACATCTCTTATTAAATCAAGACATATTTGAGCTCATTGTAAATCTTGACAAGACACTAACCAATCCGTATATATTTGTGTGTTGACCACACAACACCATGTACTGGCCTCAAACCCTAAAGGAAACACAGGATGCAAAAACAAATTTAAGTATGTATTTCATAAAATAAAAATAAATGAAAGTTATACCATCTTAGTCCCCAGATAGAAAAACTGTCCCCGCTGAAGCTCAACATTTTTATCCCTTCCAAAGCAGCAAAGGCACCTCAAACATGGGGAAAATCCTGATGGATTCCCAATGCAGTTTCCCTCCCAATATCTAGGAGCCCTTCTACAACCACCACCCAGACAGGCACGGAGGCCTGAGGGTTGATGCCGAGACCTTCATTCTCAAAGCCTCTCTGCTTATGCCAGGTTCCACAGGATATTATTAAAATGTGATGATCATTTGAGGAAATTTACCTTTTTGTTTTTTTCGTATTTTCTCAACTAGAGACCGGATCTGCACATACTCTTCCCATTCTTTTCCTGGGCCAGGGGCAGGACTACTGCATTCTGTAACACAAAAACCATGGCACCGAAACATTTCTCTCAGCTTAGCCTGTTAGTCTTCAGAAGAAAGAGGATCTGGGTTTTGTTGTTGCTGTTGGTTTCTTTTTAAAGAACAAAGGTATATAGCCGTGATGACAGAGGTGAGAAGTATAAACCAGGTATACTTTTTTTAAATTAATTAATTAATTAATATTTGTTTTTTGGCTGCGTTGGGTCTTCGTTGCTGCACGCGGGCTTTCTCTAGTCGCGGCGAGCGGGGGCTCCTCTTCGTTGCGGTGCGCGGGCTTCTCACTGTGGTGGCTTCTCTTGTTGCGGAGCACGGGCTCTAGGCAAGCAGGCTTCCGTAGTTGAAGCATGCAGGCTCAGCAGTTGTGGCTCGCGGACTTAGCTGCTCCGCGGCATGTGGGATCTTCCCGGACCAGGGCTCGAACCCGTGTCCCCTGCATCGGCAGGTGGATTCTTCACCACTGTGCCACCAGGGAAGCCCATAAACCAGGTGTACTTTTTAAAGCACGTAAACCCTCTGAAACCACCCAGGCCACATATTACACTGTGACCACAGGACACAGGTGTGAGCACCTAACTTGCATCTACCCCATTCTTGCTGCTCTGATCAATTTTCCTCAGAATACTCATAACAGGAAAATCTAAAAAGCTAAGCTAAAATGCAAAACATTTTCCTGAAAACTCTTGTGGATGGTGAAAAGAAGGTATATTAAGAGTCAACATTTTTTTCTAGTTAAACTCCATAACAATGATTCCCTAAGGGAACCAGTTAAATTGGACATAAGGACAATTAGTCAACAAACATTTCACATCCTTGTGTAAGGCTCTATAATAAGCACTCTGGGGGAGTTACAAAAAGAGATGGCACAGTTGCCGCTAAAAAAGAAGCTAAGATTCTGTCAGGCCAAAACCGAAAGACCTACCCGCCAAGACCGGAGCCATGGCAGTGGAAGGCCGCACCCCGGGCACCCGGCCTGTCAGCGGCCCTGACCTTTTAAGACAGTATCAGTTTAAAGAGAGAGACCCCGACCACATTCCTGATAAACCTCCTGGCCCCCTTTGTTCCCCACAGAGAAGACCAGATGTGGTAAATAATCAACAGGGGTGTGGGGGTAGGAACTGGGAGATGGGGACTGACACATACACACCATTGATACCATGTATAAAATAGACCACTAATGAGAACCTGCTGTATAGCTCAGGGAACTCTACTCAATGCTCTGTGGTGACCTAAATGGGAAGGAAATCCGAAAAGAGGGGATATATGTATATGTATAGCTGATTCATTTTGCTGTACAGTAGAAACTAACACAACATTGTAAAGCAGCTATACTCCAATAAAAATTAATTTAAAAATTAATAATAATTAACAATAACTAGTTATGCATTGACTCATAACTTAGGTTAACCAGTCTTACTTCACTCTTCCATCAACAAACACTGACTGAGGCCCCAGAACACAGGAGCCTGTCCTGAGGCCGCCTGTAGTCCAGCAGGAGAGACAGGTGGGGGCGGGCAGGTACAGCCGTGCTCTGTGGGAGCCCACACTGACCTTCTGGGGGGCTCCCCACAGGGGGGATGGGAGAACTCAGGGAGGGACCTGACCCTGACTCAGTTGCTGCCTGCCTGCCTGCCTGTGTCAAGGAAAGAAAGCGCAATTTTTATTTGGGGGTTAGCCTCTCACATAATCTAAAATAAGGGGCCAAGAAAATGAGACAAACGTAGTTAGTTAATCGAGTGACCACAGCTAAATCTGAAACATACAGAGCACCAACTTAAATTCCAATTTAAAGAAAGAAGTTACCAGCTTACACTAACTTGCTAAAGCAAGTATCGGCACTTAACAGATACTTAATTTCCTAGAGCAAGAACGGATAACCTCCATACGTGAAACTGGAAAACTATTACGAATCACTGAAAGTAAAGGGAAGGGAGCCCAGTTCCTACGTTTGCTCTCTGAGCGGCACGCTGCGCTCACCTCTGGCTTCACGGCCCAATGACCTTCAACCTTCACGTGCCATAGCTCACATGGGGCTCGAGACACTCTATTTACTGATGCAAACACTGCGACTCAGCAGGGTTAAGGAACTGGTCCAAGGCCACACTGTTAAAAAGCAGTGGAGTTTGGCCTGGCCCACCGGTGCAGGCAGGGGGGGGTGGTTATCTACATTCATTCGTTCTGTCGTCCAAGCCTCCTTTAACCATAGTTACAGTTGGTACCATACCTGTTAGGTAAAAGTTACCTGTTGGAACCTGTTGGTACCGTACCTCCATTTTTACAGGCAGGGAAGCTGCAGGCTGGGGAAGATCTGTAATGTGCCAGGCCCCATGGCTAAACAAGCTGCGATCTGAACACAAGCTTGTTTCACCTCCTGCTCCCCAGACCAGGGACCCCCACGCGGTGCATGGGTGTGAGGAGAGAGACACACGTGTCCCACACAGAGGCGGGAAGGCCGAGCCGAGACTTACTCTGCAACAGCTCACTGGTTAGGTTCAAGGTTTCCTTCGGGGACACGCTTGCCGTAGCACCAGTGCCTGATTTCTGCGTTTTTACTCGACTCTTCTTACCCATTTTCTGACTACGGAGAAGAAAAAGAAAAAACAAAGAGAAAAGCATTACATTTCCAAAGAACAAAACTGAGTAATAAAACGTGGCACAGCAGTGGCTCGGCCTTGAGACATTAAGATCTTACCTCAAAGGTGCCATATCCTGAAGTTTCCCTCCAGAAAAAGCAACGTGTAACTAATACTAGTATTTGGAGGCACTCAAATGTGAAAAAAAAGCTGCTTTGTAGTCTCTGGAAGAAAAGTTCGTTCCTTTTCACCTACAAAAACTACAGTAGAAGCAAGTTTTACTCTAGAATTTTTTTCAAATTACATAGACTTCATTGTATATCCTAGTATTCTGTGATACTACATAGATAGAAGTTACATCTACATTCATGTATCACAAACTATCACATGGCCACAAAAACCTATATATTCTCTCCTCCCTCTGCTTTAAACGAATAATTTCCCATAAAGAGTAACTATATCATAAGCAACAGATTAGACCCTCTAGACACATGCTGAAGACATTTTAGAGATCAAAGAAACTTCAGAGAGCTAATTCAATTCCTTAATCTTGCTTCAAGGAAAATCCAAAGTACCTTGCCCAGGGTTTCACAGGAAGTCGATGGCAGACCCTACCCTCGAAAGAGGTCTCCACTGCCTCCCAGCCTGGCACTTCAACCACCCTGGAGCCCTCAATGGTCTAACAAATAAGAAATGGCCAGGATATGCCACAAGCAGACGAGACAGTGGGACAGGGGATGCACCGATAGATGCCGGGCAGAGATGTTTATAACATCTGTCTGAAAACATTTTATAGCAGTGAGTCAGGAGATGTGTCTTGAAGAAAGAAAGGGACTGGGATGTATGAAGAAAGGGTGGGCAACTCAAAGGCAGGGCAGGAATGAGGGAAGCACATGGCAGGGCAGGGGGCACAGCACCCCAGGTGGAGAGGTCTCTCTGGGGAGCGGTGGGAAAGAGGACCCCAGCTGCAGGAGGGCTGCAACTGTTGTCTGAGGACTTTGATCTGAGCATTCCTCCTAAGACAGAAGCGCTTGAGGATGACAACCCAAGAAGACGGAGAGAGATCCCCCCAGAGAAGCCACTGGAGCCACCCACACTAATGAATACCACACACCACGATGATGCTCCATGGACCCCTCGCCAACAAGCTACAATTAATCTCAAGGGAGAACCAAAAGGCCAACTCTGACCTACTTGTTTTTTACAAAGAGAAATGACTATTGTAGTGTGGAGAGCTGTGATGGGACAAAAGGTTGAAAATGCATATTCTCCTGCAGCCTAGCTGATCACTGATTCCACTGCAATGACTCCATGCAAATACAGGCCATGCTAAAACAACAGAAAATAGCTTTCTATTAAAGGGCTATCTTATGTAGCTTCTCTGATGCGTCTGATGCATGAAGTATACTTTGTAACTTACGTATCTAAAAAGGCTTCTAAAACACAAGAGTGGAACACATAGTGCCAGGCACCCTGGAACAAAAGTGAACAGATAACAATACCTAAAACTTCGGCAGCAAAGAGAATTAGTTATTTTGAGATCAAAAGCAGAAGGAAAAAAAAAGTGTGGGGTGGGGGGAGCAGGCGGGGGAATGGTTTAAGCACCTTTCCTCAAGCTCAAGGACTAAACGAGAAGGAAGCTCCCGGGTTTACTAGCTCACAGCTGAGAGGCCTGGACAGAGCACCTGCCGCTCTTCTTTGCACCAGGCCCTCTCCACATCTACCAACGGCATCTCTGCGGAGGACCACTGAACTTGACCTGAAAACAACTAAGACTACCAGTAAGCCTGGAAAGTAGGGCTTTAATCACACTTCCAAATATAGCTTGGCAGGAAGAACTGTGAAGCCCGTTGTCAGAGATGGGCTTGCCGGCCTCTCCCTGCCAGCGTGACCTTCTGTGTGTTAGGCGTCAACTCAAAAACATCACTCAGATAGTAACTCCAAGACCCTTCCCTCCTCTTAGCAGGCCTGGGGCACAGTGAACCCAAGGCAGCCGCGCCCCGCCTACACCAGTCTCCCCAGCACGAAGACCCGAGGGCTACAAAACAGGCTTCTTCACTCTGCCTGCAGCCCCTTTCCCCTCCCCACCCCAAGTCTTCCCTCAGGAATCCCTCCAACTCCCATCACTCTCTGGCATCTAGATACCTGTCCTGAAATAACAATCGTTAATTAAAGCAGCAGCAGTAGTGACCCTGTGTGCAGTCCTTAACCTCTGCCAGGCACTGGGCTAAGATCATCTCTTCATTTGATCTTCCCAGACACTCTAATCAGTAGGTATTAGCCTCATCTTTTAGATGACATTCTCAAAAAGGTGAAGTCCTCCATCTTTGTCCAAGGTTAGAGGTGCAGTTAGAACTCAGGTCTGCCTGACTCTAAAGCCTGTGCTCGGCCACTGCCCCACTGCTTCTGTGACATGCAGAGCAAAAGCACAGGGCTCCGCAGGGAGCAGGAGGGCGGACACGTCTTCCAGACCCGACACCGACAACATCCGGCCAAGTGGTAACACCCCTGAGTATCTCAGGCCACCTGCTCGTCTTGAATTCATCTCTTGCTTAGACTATAAGTGTCCTGCGTTCTCCCTGCCCAAGCCCACCCCTGCCACTTAAATCTGCCCCCACTGAGTAACAGGTACCAATATACAACATAGGTGAAACTTCAAAACACATCAGGAAATGAGCACCATGGACCCCTCGCCAACAAGCTACAATTAATCAGGAGCAGCTGTCCTTGAACTTCATACACATGAAATTATACAACATGTAGGCTTCTTTTGCTCAACGCAAGGTCTTTCCATGGCTCTAAGGTGACACCTAACCTCCCCAGCACAGCCCTCAGGGCCCTTTACTGCTTCACCCCATTTTTCTTGCCCGGCTTTATTCTTCCCATCACCGCTTACACAACACAGCTCTAGGATTTGCTCTTGTTCTCCCCTTTTCCTGAAATAAAGCTACCCTCTGCTAACCCTGTCTCCTCCTGGCAAAATTTTTCACATACTCAGTCAAAATGTCCCCCATGGCCTTGAGGAAATTCCGGGCTCCTCCATGCAGCCCTCACTTCCATGCAAATCTGTAAGAACGGGTCAAGTTCAAGGTGATTAACAGATGCTAAAGGCTTGGCTTACCTTGAGATCAGTCTTTTGGAATTCTCTTTGGACTGTTTCCCTCCCACAGGGATATAAGCCCTAAAGAGAGAAAGCAGCCTGCCCAGGTTAGACAGTAAGAATCTCCCAGTAGGCATTAACTCGCTTCTCAATTAAGGAGGGGTAGGGAGATGGCTGTCCTTCTCCCCAGGGGATGTACCTCCCTGGGGTACAAGACCCTAGGTCCAGACCAGCTCTTAATCTGTTCTACCTAGAAACCAGGTTGACAGTGACCTCACCCAGGAAAGCCTCCAGTCACTTGGACCCACTCTGTCCCGGAGCTCCTAATTACTCAGCCCCCGGCGCACTGAATCAGAGGCATGTCCTCAAGTGTGTACTTGAAGAACTAACATTTCTGGAGGGCAGGGGTTCTCTGTACCCAGTTCTATGGCCCAGCAGCCGTTTTTCTGAACTTTACAGACGTCAATGTCTATAAGATTCATTTGCCTCTGGATTCGATATGGTTTGGCACCAATTCTTCTCGCATTTGTGTGACCAATGTACCACCTAAAAGTACCTCAAAGGCGGTAGCCCCGCATTTACTTCTTTTCACCCCACAAAGCATTAGGCCCTCCTGCCACCCTCTGCCAGCTCCCTCAGCCCCTCGGCCCCATGCCATCCTCTGATCCACACGCTCCCTCTTCTCTGCGGCCTACGTGCCTTCAGCCCTTGGTGATGGTGTCTGAGTCTTGACTCAAACCCCAGCTCACCGACGGCCCCCTCCCCACTCCACACCCTGCCGAGCTCAGCCCTGGAGCCCCCACGGCCTCACGCGCTGTAGCTGACATCATTTATGTGCCTACCTCACCCACTGGTGTGGCTTTCTGTCTTGTGGCAGAAAAAACCCAAAGCTTCCATTTCTAAATTATCTGTAGGGTCTAGTATGGTGCCACGGACACAGTTGAGGGTCAAATATTTGTTGAATGAAGGAAAATCTTATCTGAATTTACTAGTGTTACTTATGGGTAAGATTTATTTCCCATCACAATAGTAAGATTATACAGCAAGGAACCATTTTGATATATTCTTCCACCAGTGACAGAACAGTAGCCAAAATGAGACATTTACTTAATACTTAACTACTACTTCTAAGAACTAGGATGACTCTTAAAAGTCAAAAGATAAATTTATACATATAAAATTCACATTTAAAAAATAGTTTCCTTTGGGAAACCGTAGTTTGTTGTTAGAAAAGCTTTAAGGTATTAAAGTTCATAAAAGAATCTCTCCAATAAACACAAACTGAATTTTTAAAGTGTTTTTGGTCTCTTAGAAAACAACCAAGCAGGAATAAGTCCATTTCCAATAGAAATGGAAGAGCTGTTACTCAAGCACAACTTCAAGCTCCAGGGGCACTTGTGACTGGGGGCACGAGCATCTGTACAGCTCTCTGCACTGGCCAGACACGTTCCCGCCACAGCCTGCAGAGGCCAGTGGTGACCACTGGCCTGGCAGGGTGCTCAGGCATGGCTATGACTTGGCCAAGAGCCCACAGCCAACAAGCAGCGGACCTACAGCTTCAACCTGAAACCCTGTGTTACATCCAGCACATTTGCAACTAAACAAGGTCTCCTACATCCACATGCCAGGACCACACCAGCTGCTGCAGAAGATGACCACAGCCAGATGAGGGACAGCCAGCCCTGCGGGCCACAAGGGTCATGAGATGAGGACCCTGGACTCAGCCTGGATAACTCCTAAAATGTGCGGGCAAAGTAACCAAACAGAGAGGGGTAAGGAATAAAGTACAGGTAAAGAAGAAGGACTAGATGTTCAGATTCAGTCTGAGAAAGTGTTAGAATCCAGGCTGAGTGGTTTCCTAAACTCAACCCCCTTCTGCCTTGTTTAGCTAACAAAGATTTCCCCAACTTCACGGATTTAAAATAACTACCTACCCTGTTCATTTATGATTCAAAAACTTGTTACATACAATGAATAATTTTCATTGTGAGTTCAGCTGAATCCGGGGCTAGATTCCAAGTTTCAACAAATGAAAGAGCCAAATAGGTATCCTGAATATTCTTAGTGCTCTCAGTGGAAAAACAGTACCTATTAGTTTAATTCATCAATTTCCTACAAAGACCAAATATTTCTCTTCAATATTTATTTCAAATATGTATATTAGAAAAATACAAAGATGTGCTAAATTAGATATGTGTATGCACACACAAAGTTAAATGCCAAATTTTAGCCGAAGGTACAATGCTAAATGAAAGATTTTTTCCCCCAAAGTTTAGATCGAAAGCAGGTATAATTTCCAAATTCTTAATGAATTATCTGGGGAAAACAAATATACAGTAAAAAAGGACTTAAACAATACTTAAGACAAAAGAAAATAATATGCAGAAAAGCAATAGGATTGACAGGCAAAAGGATTCTACAGTAAACAATTACAGTGACAGTCCTTCAAAGGAAGGGGCATCTATAAAAAGAAACAGCAAGCTAAGAGTTCCACACATATCTACATTGCTTCACCATCAAGATATTTTAAAAATCTACAAAATCCTCAAAATCTGGCTCTTTATAACACCATAAACTATTTAGCAAGTCCATCAACAATCTCTCCACCTAAGAGATACAACAAACTTTAGAAAACAGTAAAATAGATGGCATATTCAATTATTATTTAAATTGCTGACAATATGCAAGTGTCATCTGTAATCAACAACCACTTCTGACCAGTGAAGTGATTCTTTCACACATAATCTGCCTAAGTGAGGAGAAATAAGAACACAGTGCATTTAAGGAACTTGGCTGATGGCGTGGTGGGCGTGGTGAGGGGGATACTTAACCCATTTTTACAAAGTATACTTCACACCTACTGAACAGACCGAGATGGAATTCAGCTGTGTGGGGTTTTTTTTCTTTCCCCCAAAATTCTAAACGGAATGAATGTATATTTGCGATATTCTTGAGTTGCTTTCAACTAAATACAACTAGAATAAACATTTTTGATTATACTTATTTGGTAATTTGGTAAACCAGAAAACCTTAGCTCAAACCCAGCATCTGTTTTTCAATGTATGCTGCATCTTCCCAACTTTACAGCTGGTTTGACTAAGGGAGAGAATGGTCCTAGGGCTTCCTCCCACCTCAGGCTCCCAGCTGTAAACGGACTTGAAGGGAGTGTGAAGCCTGCCTAATCTTTTGGAGGAAGAAAAGAATCTCACTAAAATACTTCACAGGCCATTAGGATCAGATTACTACATACTGAATTAAATACACAGACTACAGGATGATGGCCTAGGAAAATGAAAGCACTCCCAAATTGAAAAGCATTTAACTGTGCTAAGCTCTCTCTCCTCCAAAAACTGATGAAGCATACATGGTCCTTGCGTTGGTACCATGTTAACTGAAATACTGGAAACACCTCTCTTTGCACAGTAGCAGGATCTAGTAACAGGGTCAAGCCTTACTAACTTATACAGGTTCAAGTGGCTAACTAGCACTCATCATTCCAACCTCTATCAAAGGAGACACTGATGTGTCACAGCTCAAAAGTACCAAGAAGTCTGGGCAAGCAGACAGGCGAGAAGATGGAATTAATTTCAACTCAGTAGCTACATACATACCAAGATGAATGTAGACCTATAAGCTGCATGTAATTAAAATTTCTATCTTTATACAGAACAATCTGGGCTGTCATATATACATATATAGATAGATACGTAGATAGATACAGATATACACAAACTTGAGATTTAAACTTGCTCTCTACAATGTTTTTGCTATATTTCCACTAATACACATGATAATTTTAGAGACACTTAAACCATCTTTGATTGACTTTTCAATACATAATAGTCTTAGTTTTAAACTGCTATTGAATTAAGTTGTAAATACACTTAAAATGAGGCTCCTATTTAAAGGAAGTTGCAAAACAAACTCTTCATAAAGCAAAGAATCATTCAGTATCATGAATAACCATTTCCTATTATAGCTTTCTAAAAGAAAAATGTTAAGGGTGAAGGAACAGCTAGCTATAATCTGTCAAGAAATTACTTTCAAACCACCCACATTCCTCCCATAAGGATTCTAGATTCTAGAATTGTGGAACATCAGGTTTGGAAGAGACCTCTGGGGCTATCTGTGTTAACCCTCAAGCCTGAACATCTTTAAAATAAAGATATCTAATATTATGTAGCAGGTATGGTTATCAAAGTGCTTTGCTCTCCACTGCCAAATTCAACCCAAGGAGATGAGTCCCCAACTTACTGTGGTTCACGTTCAGATACTTCAACTTTAATACAGACGGTGCAAGCGCATACACATTCAGTAGAAACCTTGAATTTTTATCTTTTCCCAGGCTAGTGATATGCAGTGTGATACCCTCTGGTGATGCTGGGCAGTGGCGGCAAGCCTCAGCTCCCCGCCGGTTACACGGAGCATGAGCGTAAACAACGAACACACTTACAACCCTTCTGAACAGACAGCCATTCTGTTTTTCACTTTCGGTACAGTGTTCAAAAAATAACATGAGATATTCAGCACTTTATTACAAAACAGGCTTTGTGTTAGATGATTTTGCGCAACTGTAGGCAAATGAAGTGTTCTGAGCGCTTTTAAGGTCGGCTAGGCTAAGCTGTGATGTTTGGTACATTAGGTATGTTAAATGCATTTTCGACAATGGTATTTTCAACACGCTATCAGGATGTAACCCCATCATAACTCCAGGAAGATCGGTATAGCTAACACTGCCTTACTTTTCTACCAGCCAAGTGAATGAGTGAATTCATGCTTGCATTCAGTGCACATTTCTTGAGTATCTAATATGAAATGCAGGGATAAGTGAGACGTGGTCCCACAGTCTTGAGGATAAGGTGGTAACCAACTACACCCTTTGTTACGTAAACTGACCTTCAGCCAGATACATGTGCTACATTAAACAACTGAGTTTTGGAACCTAAATGCAAATTATTCATGCTGTCACGTTGTTTGTTTCTGGGCTGTTGAACCTGTGTGTGCCCTGGGGCAGGCCCCCAACATGACCGTCTTCATCATAACTGCATCATCAGGCATATTTCCTATATCAGGAACTGAGGTAAGCATTTTACACACTAGACAAAGAAAGATATTATGCCCACTTTACAGATGAGAAAGCTGAAGTTTAGTGAGGTTAATAAATTTATGCAGCATGACAGACAGCTAGTAGCACAGCCTCATCAGCACAGCTCGATGTCAAACGTCACAGATGCCCAATGGTATTTCATGGATTCAGTGCAAAACCAACCCCCTTAGAGAGGCTCTGAAGGTTCATTATCTCTGAAATTCTAAATAACAGTATTCCTTTGCAGTTGTAAAACATACCATGTAAAGCTTTTACCCCTTTGGCCTTTTAAAACTATAGAGTCATTATGCTGGCCTTGTCCAAATACAAAGGAGTGGCCTCAGCTTAAATTTGGGACATGAACAAAACTTCCAAATTTTATGATAAAGGCAACTTTCATGAGTATTTTTCAACACTAACCCTTACTTTCTCTTAACTGTGCTTAACAGAAAACTATTGATACTGAAGAGTCAGGCCTATTTTCTGAGATTGAAACCTTAAAGGTTTGGTCATAGAATTTTTAGGCCTTGTTATGTTCTAATGAACTGTATCGTGAACAAAGGGGAAAGTGAAATTCAGGATGGTAGATAGGTAATAAGGCTAAAATACTGCATACTTATTGAGAGTTCTATGTAGACACCTGCTTATCTAATTCTCTAGACAATTTTTTAGTCCTTCTAAAAAATAGTGAAAGCACTTTTTCCTGCCCTGTCCCTCTGCCCCCCGTCCCTCTGTACCCCCATTATTCAGCCTACACATGTAAGAAGTTAAAATTTTACTCTGGCTTGGTAATCAGTATCACTCAGCTCCCTTTCAAAATCTTAACTTCAGAGCTGGACTTGTCTTCCATTGCCAGTCAAGAGTGTTTGGACTTATCTTGATTATTAATTAACTTCTACTTGGAAAGGACTTGAATAAGAAAAAAATGTTCAAAGTCTTAACTTTGGTATTTGAATTTTATAATCATTTGGAATCATTTTTCTTCCATTCAAATATATTTCAGTTGAAAATTGTCAATAGCTGTGTTTGTACCTCTGGTTTTACGATCTGTTTACTTCTAAACCTAGAAGAAACTCCCAAATGGAAATGGAGTCTACACAGCTAATCTCTGGCTTGAGTTACTGAATGAATTTAACAACAAAAAGGATTCTATTCTGTTAATCAACTTTTTCCCCATAAGACTATTAAAATGACTTGAAAAAAAAAAACAAGTCTCAACTCCTTTGTAATAAAATATGTGTATTAATATTTTGTTAGAAATTTATTTTTACTTTGAGAATAAATATTATGTAAATTATATATGCAGATCAAACTATTTAACAATCTCCAATTTTATGAGTAGGAAAATGAGATGACATAAGGAAATCCAACGTACAGAAGTCAATTTTGTCAAGTAAGGTACACTTGTATATGCAACAAAAGTGAAAACCAGAAAAATTTAAAAGCCAAGGAATCCTTAATCTGACCCCCTTAATATGACTCAGAATGAACTGATATCCAAGATAAACACTTCTTCAACTGTAGCAAGAAAAAAAGGATGCACAGCAAATCAAAATATTCTTTCTGATAAATTAATGGGCCCAAATATAATTCTTGTTCATTGAGAAAACAAATTAACTGGCCACAAGCAAATTCCAAAGTACCATAAGAATAAAGATATATTCACTCTTCACTATTCTGTTAAAAGTGTTTAATGCCATAGTAATAAATGACTCCATTTCCTTTGTGCGGGAACAAAATCTAGGTCCCACCCCCAGGACTGAGGTACACGAAGAGAAAACACACTTGAAACTCTTCCTCCCTACTCCTCACAGAAGCCAGAGAAGACAAACCAGTTTCTAAAGATAAAAAAAACCTCCCAGTGATAGATATTCATCAAACTACACCAAAAAAGATACAGTATTATTAGTTACATTTCTAAAAGCTACTGCAGATTAGTGATAAGAAAAAAGGAGACTATGTAATTCAAACATTTTGAGAGATTTGGAAAGCTTCAAACTAAACTGACATCTAGTAAAAAGAAAGAGAAACCCTGAGCCAGGAGGTAAGGTTTTCATTCATATTTTTACTAAAATTCCACGCGCCACAGAGTAGGTACCTGGTTCCCATTGAATTCAATGATTATCTGCTAAATATTTACTGCGAGCAGACTCCAGCGTACTGTAGATACTCTCCTCCAGCTGTCATCTCCTTTGCCATTCTCTTCTGGATCATGAGAGCGGCAAGTTTTAAGGAAACGGTTGTGACCAATTATCAGAGCTCTCAGAACAAAACAGTTTTCCAGGGGTTGAACTTTAGAATGGAAAACTATTACAGTACAACCTTCACAGCTCTCTCAGTTTCCAGTGGCTTCTAAAGCAAAGGTTTAATCGTCACTGAAAACGGGGCCTAAGTGTTCAGCAAGTGTTACTTTCTTCCTGACAATCTTATTGCACTCCTATCAACAGAACTGAACAGAAACGTTCATTTCTACAGCACACGTAGACATAAATGTTTTAATCTGCGAGTCCAACACCATTCCTATCCCAGGGATCACTGGAGAAGAGATGAGAAGCAGCAACCATTTTACTCGTTCAGACTAGAGTTTCATTTCAGACATTAAGTTACAACTTTGAATATATATAAGAGAGGGCAGACAGGAAGGGGTAGCAGAAGGAAAACACAGGCCGTTGGGGCCCAATAACAAGCTGTTCTGCGGCTCTCTGAGAACTTGGCTTTTCAAATTACTATCCTAGGCCCGAGAAAAACTCCTTAAAATGCTGGAACTTTTCCAAACTATCAATCACAGCAGCCCCAGCAACTAATGTGCTAAGATGAGACTACATACATAGTAGACTCTGTATGGACACAATATATCAGGGTTCAAGTAAGTCTTGCCAAATTTTAAGGGTACAGAGGAAAGCTGCGTTTATTTTGCTATATTCTTAAGTTAAATTCATTCACTTAAAATGGTAAGAAAAACCTTTCCAAAATTATTTCTGGTTCCTTCAGTTTTGAAATAGCAGTAGGGTCATTTTGGAGAAAAAAATCGGGGAGGAAGAGGTTATCATCTACACACGGCAAAATTCAAACTTCTCAGTGTCCAGTTCTGCCAGTTCTGCCGAACGCATACAGCTGTTGTAACCACACCACAATCAAGCTCTGTGCAGATCCATCACTAAAGGGTTAACTCTTCGGAGGCTCTTAAAAGCAAAATTCACCTGTCAACATACTTTAAAAAGGATTTTTTCTTTCCAAACATCACCTCCTTCATTTGGAAATGCAAAACGTCACCTCCTTCATTTAGGATCCCAAGTGATCCTACACCAGTCAACACACGGCAGGGGTAAGCCCCCCCTCCCCCGCCGCAAGTGGCGCCCAACGCTAATCGGCTCCTCCCCCGCCCACACACCCCCCACCCCCGAGTAGACACTGGGGATAGAGGATACACAGTTGCATCGCCAGGCTGGAGCCACGAGGAGGAAGAGTTTGATGCTGGAATGACAAACTCCAAAGCACTGAATTCTTCTCCCTAGTAGGGCACGGAGCGTGGGGAAAATGGCCAGGGCGCGTGGGAAGAAACATGACCTATTTTCAACGACTGTTTTTATAACTGGAAATTGAGGGAGAGAAGCAGGGACTAGTCCCCGAGCACCCCCGAGGGCACCTGAGGTTTGGAGAGAGGAACATGAGAGCCACACCGTCCTCGCCTAAGCAGCCGAGTGACGACGGGAGGGAGGGAGGGAGAGAGGAAGGAAACGGGTGCGCGAGCCAGCCCCACGCAGAGCCGAGCCGACGAAAGCGAGAGGGACCGACCCCGGCCCCACCCGGTGGGTGCCGAGGGGCCGGGCGCTTCCTGCACCTGCTGCCACCTCTGGGCGGGCAGAGCGGGGAACGGAGCTACGGCCGCCGGGAAGGGACGCTGGGCAGCGGTGAGCGCGCCCCCGCCCCAGGAAGGCCGGAGGGCAGAGACCGTGCGGCGCCCTCCGACCTCGCCGGGCCCCCGGCACCCAGCCTTGCCCGCCGGGCCCCAGGGCGCACCCCGACCCCTGCACCCTAGGCCCAGAGCGGCCGGCGGGGCGCGGGCCGGACCACGGCCGAGGGGCGCCGGCCGGGGTTGGGGGCAGCCTCGCAGCACTCTGGGCGGTGGGGGGGGGGGTTGCGACGCGAGTCTGCCCCGCGGGCCACGCGCGCGGAGGGGCCGCCGCCGGCACTCACCTGCCCGCTTGCCCCTTCGCGCAGCGGCGGCGGCGCCACACTCCGCCGGGACCCACAGTCCACCTCAACCAAGCCCCAGGCGGTGGCGGCGGCGGTTGCGGCCGGACAGGCGGGGGCGGGACCGCTGCCTGAGACGGCCCCGCCGCCGCGGCCCAACCCGGTTCCGCCCGCCCCAGGCCCCGCCCCCGAGCCGCCGCCGCCGCCGCCCATTGGCCCGCGGTTCAGTCGCATGGGCGCGGCACCGCCCCACCGCCCCCCGACCGTTCCGCTCGGGTTCCTGCCCAGCCATTGGGCCGGCGGGCTCCGGGGCCAGAGCGGCCTGCTCGGCCCCCGCCAGGTTCCGGGCCATAATTGGCTGGGCTGAGCCCATGCCCGGGCGTTAATTGGAAGACCGGCACCCCGAGCCCCGCCTCTCGCGCCCAAGTTCCGTTAGCAGGTTCGGTTGCTCCCGAATTCCCTCTCTCCGACGGGATGGGCCCTCTGGTGGGCTCTTCCTCCCTGACGCAGCGACCGCTGACCCGCGGGGCGGGGCCAGGAGAAGACTGGCGGCTCGTTCCACGTTTGAGAGCTCTACTTTCTTCTCATTGGTTGACAGGCGTCCCTCCGGTCGCTTATTTCTAGTCCCGGACGCAGCGCGATGACGTAGATTTCCCGACATTCCACGTCCAAGATGGCCGCAGTCAACAAGGAGAGACGTTGCTAAGGGGCTTGCCTGAGACGAGGGGTGAGTGACCGACGGACCGCGGGCAGCGCCACTCAAGTCCCGCGTACCTGGAGGTCGGATTAGGGTATGGCCACCTGCCTCCATCCGCTGGCGGAGTCTCTCTTTCCGGCTTCCGCCTCCCTCCGCTACCCCCCGGGTGCAGATCGAAGTTAGCGGGCGACAGCGGGGCCGCGAGACGCGCTCCGGGAGAGGGTCTGAGGCGCAGGAGCGGGTCAGGGAGGCCGGCGCGGACCGTAGAGCAGGTAGCGACGCTCCAAGTGAAGGGCGGTTAGGGTTCGGGGACTTTCTGGAAGGTGGGGAGAAAGGGCAGGGGTCTTAGGCGCGCACACACTCAGCGGTCCAACCGAAGACTACCCACGTCTTTCCGGTTATTTCGCAGTGTGTTGGTCCCAACCTTGGTAACGCCTGAGACTTTGGGTATCGTTCCACATCTGGGGTACTCTGACTTCGGAATCTGAAGACCCGTGTAATAAGGGTGGGACTAGGAATGAGGAAAAGGCACTTACGCGGTTAGTTTCGTTTTTGCCGACACATCACGCTTACCGACCCTCTCCTGGGTTGTTTGGTTTGTTACCAGAGGAATTGTTCTTTAGAAGGTTGAGGCGTAAGGCAAGAGGATATCTAAAAGCTCTCAGACTATTCCCCGCACAAAGCATGGTCGGTAGCGCTCCCGAAATTTGGCTTGCCAGTCAAACGGAGCTTTCGCTAAATCTTCTGACGTTAGGAACGGCTTCTCACAGCATTTAGTTGAAGATGGCCTGTTTTATGTTTTTAAGGTAAACTTGATAATGCTTGTGTATCTCTTGTGTATCGTTAAAGATACCTAGCACACTGCCTTGCAATTCTGGCGCTGGTTAAGGTTTGTATGAATGATGTTGCTAGAATGAAAGCTCCACGAAGGAGCTTTATATCCTCAGCACCTAGAGCACTGCCTGACAGATAGTAAACTGTCTTCATTGCTGAATGAATGGATGGATGATGGTAATAGTTGCGGTATTGATAGACATTTGGTTAAGATTCTTAGTGTTCTTAGATGCCTGCTTGTTAAATAATCTTGACTATGAATGTAATAGTTATCCAGGATTGCTTTGTTTTTTCAGAGTGACTACCGTTGGTGTCTAATTTTAGTTTTGTTTTTTTTTTTACTTTTGTCTCCTTTTGATTATCTTTTGATGCTTTGTTGAGAAACATTAGTTGATTCTTGTATAAAGCATGTTAAACATTCCATTTTGAAAACGTAGTTTACACCAACAAGCAATAAAGAAACATTTTACTTGCTAATGAGATCGTTAACTCTTAAATGCCATTTCTAAAATTGAACGTCATAAAGAAAAACAATGGTCATAGTTTTGGCTTACAAAATAAATTGTTCGTTTCAGGAGATTATATTTGAAAACAATGAGAGTTTGCTAAGTATCTAGAAGGAAAAATGTTTTGTTGTCTCTAAAACTAGGTCAAGACAAAATCAAGAAGGATTAAGTTCAAGGTAATTGAGGAGATTATAAAGAATATCTAATTGGATTACATCTAATTCTATTTTCAGGGTCAAATAAATGATATACCAAGATACATGCAGATAAGATTGTGAAATTATTGTTCATAGGTTTTGAGGAATCTTAAAAGTGCAGTTAATGATAGAAGACTGGAGTCTGATAAATGTGTCAGTTTTTGCAGAGAGCAATTGGGTGGCTTTGGATGCTAGAGCTTATTAGTAATCTGTTTTAGAGTCTTGTTGGGACAACAAGAAGAGAGCTTCTAAGTACTTGGGAAAAAGGGCTCACACCCTCAGACCAACAGAGCTTCAGTTTAAGAAAACCAGGTGACACAAATCATGTTTTCTTTTGTTATAAGTTTACTAGACTGGTGGTGGATGGGGGATTGCTAGACATGAGTCTATTTAGATTTCCTTAGGGCACTGAACATAATCCCTCTTCCTATCCTAATAGACACAAGAGAGAAGTATACTGGGTAAGGTCTAGTTAGATGGATATATGTCCGTTCAAATTAGCAAACCCCAAATGCTGATTAATGGGTTGATGTCAACCTGAAGAGAGGTCTTTAGCGATAAGTTGCAGGGCTCTGGCCTTGCCCTTACTCTGGTTAGCACTTTTTTTTTTATTACCAACTTTAAATATATGAGGCATGCTTCTCAAATTAATAAATGCACTCAAAACCTGTAGTGATAGTTAGCCAGTATGTTAGATGGCACTCAGGATTCAAGAGTTCTTAAAGGCTGAAATTATAGACCAAAACTAACAAGATGTAAATTTGCCAGGAATTATTAAATTTATCAAAACTCAGTTGTGGGGCTTCCCTGGTGGCGCAGTGGTTGAGAGTCCGCCTGCCAATGTAGGGGACATGGGTTCGTGACCCGGTCCGGGAAGATCCCACATGCCGCGGAGCGGCTGGGCCCGTGAGCCATGGCCGCTGAGCCTGTGCGTCCGGAGCCTGTGCTCCGCAACGGGAGAGGCCACAACAGTGAGAGGCCCGCGTACCACAAAAAAAAAGAAAAAAAGAATAGATATCTCTACTTAGTATTTCCCCGCTTTTCTTACTTAGATACTAACATAGCTGTGTATGCTTTCCTGCACCTTGCTGATCCTGGAAATTTCTTTATACAAGTACTTACAGATCTTTCTCAGTCTTTTTTAATAGCTACATGGTACGCATTTGTGTTAATGTACCATATTATTCAACCAGTGCCCCAATGGACTTTCACGTTGTTTACAGTTTTTGCTGTTATAAACAATACTTTGAATGATCTTGTGCGCTTGTTGTTTCATAATTGTGATCTTATTGTCAGAGTAAATACTTAGAAGTGGAATCGCTAAATCCAGGAGCAAATGTGTGTGTAATTTTGTTGGATATTGCCAAATTCCGAATCTCTGTGAGAGTGGTTCCGCTTTGTACTCCCACCAGCGACGTAAGAGATTACCTGCTTCTCCCTGGCCTTGCCAACAGAGTATATTGTCAAACTTTTGGACTTTTTGCCAATCTGATAGGTGAGAAAATATATCTAGTATGACATCTAACTCCCAGCTCTTCATACTCTTACTGAGCATCTGATTGGGAACTCTTCATACATACTGAGGCTTTAGTTAACCGGTCTCCCCCAGCCCCCACCCGTTGCCCAGTTCAGTCACACAGAGTGTAAATTAGTTCAAGAAGATTACTTTTCTCCAGGTAGTACTTAATTCTTCCTGTTGGAGGGAACGTTTCTCTTTAGAGCTCCCAGGTGCAAGGAGGAGAGCGGTCAGCCCTCCATGTCACCTTTCCCACCAGAAATGAGGCAGCACACAGGAGAAGTTAGGCTTCCAGATTAACTGATGGCCCTGGCCCAGAGCCTGGCTGCCGAACTGCTATTTTCTTGCTGAACCAGACCAACCTGGTTCTAGCTACCTCTTTTAGAACCCTTTTGCTGCCCTGTATGAAAATGTCTATTCGCTGATCCAGTTTACAAACAATTTCCATATTATAATGGCCTCTAGGTGAGAGTCCTTATTTTTTGTTTTCTTTTCTCAGCATACAGCTTTTAGAGAATCTCTTCATTCTGAATGAAAGAGAAGAGGATGAGAAAGCAAGAAATATTTAAAGGAACTCCTTCTTTCCCTTGTGGACTACCTCCCTCCATCCTTTCTCCCCAGATCACTACACCCACACCCGATCTACATTGCTCAGTTCAGTGGCTTGTGCAGATATGAATTCATCCAGTCTGGTGGCTTTTCTAAGTGAAAGTACCTAAATGAAATCAAGTAAACTAAAAAAGGGAAAATTTTGACTGGATGCTGGATGGAAGAAATGGATAATTTTGGAGGATAAATCTTTTGGGGGGGTTAGGACCAACCTGGGTTTTACTGAAGAACAGAATCTAGACCAGCATAAGGGAGGTGGGCCTAGTGAAAAAAGGCAGAAGGAAATGAGACAGAAAAGCTCCTCCTTTTAAGCAATGAAATTTGGGATTTATCGTACTGTGAGTCACTTAAGTATTAAATTTGTGTTTGGAGGTACGCCTGGGCTTCTAACTACCGATCAGTAGTGCTTTTTCTATTGAAAAATTTTTATCAAGTACAAATCTGTGATCGTAGACTGTTTACAATGATTGGGATTATTTAACGTGAGGGATCCCTTTCCAACATTACTGCTTCTTCTCTTTCTTTTAGGATTCTAACATTTTCAGAAAGTCTGTTGGAAAGAACGAGTCTACTTCAATAAATGAAGGAGAATAAGGAAAATTCAAGCCCTTCAGTAACCTCAGCAAACCTGGACCACACAAAACCATGTTGGTACTGGGATAAAAAAGACTTGGCTCATACACCCTCTCAACTAGAAGGACTCGATCCGGCCACTGAGGCCCGCTACCGCCGAGAAGGGGCTCGGTTCATCTTTGATGTGGGCACACGTTTGGGACTGTATCCTGATTCTGGGACCTGTGATAGACAGACTCCCCACCAGCACCACAAATTAAATTAAATGCTATAGACAAAAGACCAAGTAGCATCCCTGACTAAAGCAGCTCTTAATTAGCTTTCTTATTTAAATGTTGCTTCAGATTTGCTTGGCTCTTCAGGGATTTTCTATTTCCTTTTTATCATTTAAATGTGTAGAATTAGCCTTTGAGCAGGTGGCCACCAGGATGGAAAATAGCACCCAGTGACCTCAGTTGAAGTATTTCTAAAGGATAGTGAAGCCCTGCCTTACTAAAGCATAGACTTCAGCTTGTACCAGAATTCCGACACCCGGAGATTCCCATTCGCCTGCTTTGCCACTGATAGTGTTTGCTTTCCCACTGCTCTTGTTGTTATTGTTTGTCTTTATTGTTTTTTCCACATTTAACTAAGACGTAACCTGTAAAAATTCTTGGCCAAAACCCTTAACCAGAACAACAGACACTATGATACCCTGGCAACTGGAATAATTTATTTTCATCGCTTCTATATGTTTCATTCCTTCAAGCAATTCCCAAGATATGTAAGTGTTTGAATTTTATTATAATTTTCTATCACATGTTATTATTTCCACACAGTTTAGTGGACAGATTGTAGTCTCTCTTTCTATTTTATTTCCAGAAAGTATTTATTTTTGTATGGTACATATTATATATAAACAAAAACAGCCTAAAATTTGTTTTTTTCCCAATTAACTGTATTAAAGTATTTTTAAGTTTGTTATTTAGTCCAATATGAACCATAATCATATTGTACTTAGTGTGAAAATTTGCTTCCTTGTTACTTTTCCCAAGATAAAATTGGCCTTACAGTTGAGAGCCAACAAAGGCCAAGACTGCATAAGTTCTTTATACCATATCCGTTATTCTTCAGTTACTCCTTAAGACATGGACTGTCTTATGCTCTGTGGGAGAGTCTGCCTCAAGTAGCTTTCAGTCCAGGGTAGATGGTATGACAGGTACAAAACACACTGTAGAGAGTGAGGCCATAGGAGAGGTACAGAAGGAAGGCTGTAGCATTCGAGGGAGAGATTAACTACATCATAGAGGGATCGAGGAAAATTCTGGGGAGGAGGTGCCAGCACTGGGTTAAGCCTTGACTGTAAGTAGGACTTACCCGTGCTGAGATGGGACAGAGCAGCAGTCCTACAGAAAGCAGCGTGAGCCAAGGCCTGGCGGAGGCCTGCGCGGCAGCCAGGAGGCCTGTCGGCGGGAAGGGCATGCTGGGACCCTGGGTGCCAGGTAGACTGAACCAGACCATAGTGGGCCTTGAATGCCAGACTAGGGAACTGTGGCTTCAGTAGGTAAACTGAAGTGATGGAAGTGTTTCATGAAGAAGAAGAATTAGATGTAACAGGAAGTTAGTCTGCTGGGGGTCTTCCTTTTGCTAAGATTTTACTTAGTTTTGTACACATCTTCCTCATTAATTTGTGACGTTCTAGGGGAAGGAGACCGTGTCAGGATCCGCTTTGTACCCCGGCACAGGATCTCACTGATGTCTAACGTGGTCAGGATTCTGTGAAGGGAGGGGCATGTAGGAGAGACTGGAGCGAGCGGGCAAAGAAAAGCTGAAGGTAGAGCGGTGAGAAGATCGCAGTGGAGTAGGAACTGGACCAGGAGCCAGGCAGCGTGAGGAAGGAAAAAGAAAGCGTGGGCAGTGGTGCAGAGGCGAATTCCAGAGGACATGCGTTTGGGTGCACCAGTCAGGGAGTCAGTGTCTTTAAGATTGCAATGTGAAAAGAAAATTTGTTTCTGTGACTTTTTTCCCTTTCTGGTGGCTACTTTGTTTACATGACATTTTATTCAGAAAACTAAATTTAAAATAATTTATGAAGCCAAATGGCGGGGCGGGTGGAATATTTGTATGTGACATTTCCTTCAAGATTTTAGAGTGTCCAGGTGTTTGCAAATGAGAAAGAAGCTGGCAGGAGAGTGAGGGAGCCCAGTTTGTTGTGAAGGCCCAAAATGCTTTTTCTGTTCTGTGTGAGCTTTGATAACAGGGTCTCAGGAGCTTTTGTCTCCCTTTTAGGTGACAGGAGCTTGTTGTCTCTTTCTGGCTGGGAAAGTAGAAGAAACACCAAAAAAATGTAAAGATATCATCAAAACAGCTCGGAGTTTATTAAATGATGTACAATTTGGCCAGTTTGGAGATGACCCAAAGGTAAGAGTCATAACTTCCTGCCTTCAGGCCTTGATTCCTCACAACAGCATTATGATAGAGTTCCCTGTGTTGACAACGGCCGTGGCCCTGTATCTGCCAGTCCCCTGTGTCCCTAAGAGGACTTATGCAGAAGGTATTCTTCCTTGCTTCTGTGAGAAAGGAGGGAAGATAACGTAGCCTACACTTAGGTAGCATCTGCTAATGTGCCATGCTGGGTTGTGAGCCCGTTAGGGGCAGTAGCACATAGAACATGTGTGAGCAAAGTCCTCTCGTGGCCCTTAGCACTCCTAGGCCCAGAAGCAGTTTGGCTTCTTGGGTTCATCTCCAGCTGGCTTCTGGGAAGACAGAATGTACAGATGCTGGATGTACAAGTGTGTCTACGTGTGCTGTGTGTCTTTTGCTTCCCAAGAGTGGTGGAAGGTATTAACATTTGCAGACACCCAGGTTGATATACTATCCATCCTGTCCCTTCCCCACAACCCCTGCTAATGTCAGGAAATGATGGTAAAATAATTGTATACATGATTTTATTATGTTCTAAAGAGACCACTTTCGGGTCGGTGGCAGCTTTCCTCCTCCCCTGTTCTTGTCAAGGTCCCCCCATTGTAACCCTTATAGCACTTGCGAATTAGCCTTCATAATGTTTATCACAGCTCACAATTGGATAGATTTTAACCAGATAATCACACAAAGAACATTCCTCTTCTCAACTGTAGATCTGTGAGAGCTAAGACCCTGTCTGTTTTGCCTGATACCTAGTGCAGTGGCTAGATAGAGTAGGCATTCAACAGGTACTTGTTGAATAAATGACAAACTAAGGATGTGGGGAGAAACTCAGAATCACAGTTAAAGCAAAACTAAGCCAGACGATGCCGTTCAGCACGTCCACAGCCCTGTTTTTCCTAGTCAGCTGGTACTGCCTCCCACGGTAGTCGGCCTCCCCCACCCAGCAGAATCTGTGTGTGTGTCTGCAACGTGTGTGCCTTCCAGGAGGTAACAGGCCCAGAATGCTTTTGCACATACTGTGGTCGTGATTTGTAAGTAATGTCAGTGTGGATAACTCTGTCCCTTGAACTTATTTTATAAATCCATTCACCTGTTTATAAAAATGTGAGCCTATGAGGAATTCATACTAACAGTGGTCAAAAATGTACTTTTATAAAAGTAACGTAGCATCAGATAATGTTTCCAGTGCCTGTGGGTTTTTGATTTTCACACAGCAGGGAGACAGTTGTAGGAATGTGTTGTGCTTTAGTCAGGTCTTGGTCACAGGGGCAGAGGGACCTTGTGGCTGATGAGCTGTGGTTACGCAGAAGGAGTCGCAAAGATCTGGAAGCACCGCAGGGCAAGGGCACGTGGCAGCAGCTGGCGTGTTCTGTCCAGGACGCCTTTGGAGGAGTCCCCTTCTGCTTTCAGCCTTTACCCACTGTACCAACACATCAGGAAACCGAGATCCCGGCCAGGCACAGTGAGGCAGAAGTTCTGCAGTTCCAGGGCCCAGA
The DNA here is from genome assembly GCF_039906515.1 of Pseudorca crassidens. Taxonomy (NCBI): domain Eukaryota; kingdom Metazoa; phylum Chordata; class Mammalia; order Artiodactyla; family Delphinidae; genus Pseudorca; species Pseudorca crassidens. The sequence continues at coordinate 6,246,022 of NC_090296.1, read as the reverse complement.
AGTCAGGAAGAGGGCAACAGCCATGCTAATGAGGCTTTTAAGCCAGGCCAGCCTGACTCAGGTGGGCAGAGGGGCTTTGCAGCCTGCCCTCCCCTCTCTCATGTGCAGTCTCCCCAGGCATGACTGGGTGTCGGGGCCAAAGGAAGGAACCCAGGATCTGGGAGCGGTGAGGACATTGTGGAAGACATTTTCCTCGCCGGAGAGGAGAGGAGGGAAGTTTGGGGGGAGGCGGCAATGTAAACAATTAGAAAAAATACGGTCCTGAATCATGTGCAACTTTTTTGTCTTACTTAGCTTTGCCCTAACTCTGTGGTTTCTCCCTGTTACATTAATTTCTCGTGTGTTCAACAAATATTTGTTCCAGGCTCTGCATTAGGCACTAGACATGAACAGGTGGCAAAGCAGGCCTGGCTTTTGCTCTCATGGATTTTACAGTCGAGTGGTGGGACAGATTTTAATCAAATATTCAGATAGCCAGCTACCTGATTATGAGTTGTGATAAATGCTATAAAAGTTATTGAAAGGTGCGGTGAGGGCATTCGATCTGGGAACCTAGACAGGTGCTCCAGACAGGAAGTGTGGGGCTGAGGGAAAGTTCCCTGAGGAATCATGTTGGCACACAGACCTATAATTATTCCATTAATTGAGTATTTGAAACACAAAGGGAGGCCAGGCCTTGGGCTGTCTCGTAATACTATATGGGCTACAGTCTGGACACTTGGTAAAAGATTGTTTCTAAATTTAAGGGATATGTTGAAACTTCTGGAAAACAGGTGGTAACAAAAGTGGGGTGGGGGGACAGTGATAGTGGGATTTTTTTTGATACTGTGTGAAAACCTTAAGATTTTAAGACGCTTTCCTGAGAGAACACTTGGGAAACAAGGGTGGAAAGACATTCACCTTGCCATGCCATTTGGAATAACACTCATGGTAGAATCATCTCTACATTCTGTGAAGTGTGGTGCCATACTTTAACCTGAAAGCCAGTTATCTACGTGGCTTCTCTTCCCAGAGTTAACGGGTTTATGCAGCTGTTAATGATGAGATTGTCAGTCTCTCCAAGGCCCTTTCTTCTTCGACTCAAACAAGTGATTGTAATTGTTCTTGCCACACAGAGCATCTTAATTGTATTTTACAATCAAGTAAAATGATAAGTGCTCGGACAGTCAGGCTCTACAGAGGTTGAATTCAAGAAGTTGTTTATGGACACTAGAAAGCATAATAAAAGAAGAGATTCCATTTACAGTAGCAGCAGTAAAATAATATATCCAGGAATAAACCTTATAATAAATTTGTGGAAACCACGTTGGGGCGGGGAGGCTTTAAAACTACTGAAGGACTGAAAAGAAGATTTTCATAAATAAATTTTTGATAGAAGATTCAGTGTAGTTTAAAATGCCCATTTCCCTAAATTATTCTGTAAATTCAGTGAGTTCCCAATCAGAACATCAGTAGCTTTCATTTTTCCTAGAATGATACTAAATAAAATGATATTAAAATGCAGGTGGTGGGGGGAACATGGCTAAAACAAGAAAGGTTTTTAAAAGAGGAATAATCATTGAACTGTCCCTTCCAAAGGTTAAATCTCTGATCCTGGTACAGAAGTAGACAAACAGAGCAGTGAACAGAAAAGATTGTGTGTGTATGCGCACGTGTGTGTGTGTGTATAGACAGTTCAGGATGTGGCTTAATAGAAGAGAAAATGATAATTTACTTAGTAAATGACATTGGGATACCTTGTTTCAGGTAGATGAATGATTAAAACACAAAAATGATGTTCCCCCATTCTCTCTCTCTTTCTCTCTCTCTCTCTCTCTCTCTCTCACACACAGACACACACACACAAAATTCACTGTCCAGGTTTGCATGAAGCTGCCACTGTCATAATCTTTCTTGCTTAAAATTTTCAATGTAAATGCCTGGAAGATTGCATTTTTTTAATGGAGGTCTGGAAGGAAACTAAAGTATCTGTAAAGTAAAGGTCTATTTTGTAAAGGGGGCTCATCTGTATGGAAAATAATAACATTTCTAAGAATGTTTACTTTGTTTCAAGTAGGTTTTAAAAATTAACTGATTGTTTTGTCTTCCTACTTTTAGTTCTTTTCAGAATTTATCATTGTCTGTGAGCATGTTAAAGGCCTGAGTGGGAGAGAGGAGAAAAGGAATGAAAAATAGTTGCTAAAATATAACTTGAAGAGAGAATAAAAGGAAAGCTCACTTTTTTAATGCTGTTTCTGACGTGTGATTGAAATTACTGTCTCAACATTTGTTATTTCATTTTTAGGAAGAAGTAATGGTTCTGGAGAGAATCTTACTACAGACCATAAAGTTTGATTTACAGGTGGAACATCCGTACCAATTCCTACTCAAGTATGCGAAACAGCTCAAAGGTAAGAAAAAAAAGTTAAGAGAACTTTTTCATTCTGAAATCAGATCTTTATAATAATTTGATGATACTCAGATTACGCTTCTCAAAAGAGGACAGCAGAAAGTTCAGTGTGTGAAGTACCTAGGCCATAGCTTGCCAGACAATTCAATATTATAGCTGTTAACGCTGTTTCCTTTTATGTATAAACAGATTCTGTCATCCAGTTGCCAAGTGATATGAGGCAGGAAAATGAGTAAGGATTTTTTAAATAGCCTAATAAAATCAGGCTTGGAGCCAGGTTTCCCATAAATGGTGGTTCAGTGTAGGTCATGCAGAAAGAGAACAGAGGTGGGACTTGGGCCTGCTCATTTGTCCTTGTTTCCCAGGCCGAAGCTCTTTGCTGTGTATTGGGGGTGGTGCTAAGCACACAGTAGGCTTTAAATAAGTACTTGTTGCTTCTCATTCATTCTTCTTTTTTTTTTTTCCTTTCTATTACTAATTTGCCTTTTCTTCCCCGTTTCTAGGTGATAAAAACAAAATTCAAAAGTTGGTTCAAATGGCTTGGACATTCGTAAACGACAGGTACATGGGTTCAAATGTTGGTTTAATTATGGTGTTTTAAAATAGGTAGGGACTTTACGTGTCATCTAATCCAAACCCCTTATTTTGTAGTCAGGAAACTGACTTGCCCCAGCTTAAGGAGCCAGTTAACGGCAGACTTGGAGTTAAAGTCCAGGTCACCCGCTTCCCGGCAGAGGGGATACCCTGCCACATCACGGTGGTATAGGATGCTGAAATCTTATCACCGGTTTGAAACATAAGTCCTAAACAATACACCAGAGAATTTTGACAAGTATATACTTAAATCCATTTCATTTTGCAAAATTGCAAACTATATATTTGCAACTTTATACTTCCTTGTAGTGGTTTTAGAGCCTTGATGTTCTTGGAGCTGAGAGATCTAAGGAGGTGCTGGATAGGGAACAGAAGGCCCGCGAGTTGCCATCATGTAAGGAGATGGTTCAGTGCTAGGGTTCCAGCTGTTTGAAGAACTTAAGCATTTTCATTTGTATTTCATGACATAGCAATTTTTTTTTTTTTTTTTGTGGTACGCGGGCCTCTCACTGTTGTGGCCTCTCCCGTTGCGGAGCACAGGCTCCGGACGCACAGGCCCAGCGGCCATGGCTCATGGGCCCAGCCACTCCGTGGCATGTGGGATCTTCCTGGACCGGGGCACAAACCCGCGTCCCCTGCATTGGCAGGCGGACTCTCAACCACTGTGCCACCAGGGAAGCCCAACATAGCAACTTTTGAATGTGCTGGAATTCTGATTTTTTAAGGAACAAATTAGTAGCTATAGTTAAAGTAACTTATCTCGGTACATTTAGAAGACTAAAAACTTGCTTCTTTGTAATACTTTATTTGATCATGTATAGGGAAAAATAAGCAAACTGACATTTAGATATGGCATCTAATCTCCATGCATTGGGTTAATCATAAACGTTTGCTCATCCGAGTCAAGTCACCTCTTTTTCTTGTTGAACTAGTCTCTGCACGACCTTGTCACTACAGTGGGAACCAGAGATCATAGCAGTGGCAGTGATGTATCTTGCGGGACGTTTGTGCAAATTTGAAATACAGGAATGGACCTCCAAACCCATGTACCGGAGATGGTGGGAGCAGTTTGTGCAAGACGTCCCTGTGGATGTTTTGGAAGGTACAGGGCGTGCTGAGCTTTCTGCAGGGTGTTCCACATTAGATCATTCTTCCCTGTGAGGAAGAATGAGTCCCGAGAATGGATTCTCCCAAACAAGTCCATGCAAACTATTCTTTAATTAAATTCTCTAATGTAATGTTCATTCTATCCAAACACATAGTTTTGGTGAACTAAAAATGCACACCAGTGCTGTGCACAGCAGGGATTGGTGAATTACAAATATGACAGCCACATATTGGCCCTTGTAGGGGAATCGCACCTGCAAGGGAAATGGGAGTATGTTTTTTTCTAGGTAGAATTTTATTTAAAATATCAATTTGTGGCAAATGTAATTGTTTCCTATCATTTAGACATCTGCCACCAAATCCTGGATCTTTACTCACAAGGGAAACAACAGATGCCTCATCACACGCCCCATCAGCTGCAGCAGCCCCCACCTCTCCAGCCCACACCGCAAGCACCACAAGTGCCACAGTCACAGCCGGCTCAAGGCTCCGAGCTGCCCCAGCCCCCGCAGAAGGACTCGCAGCAGCCAGCCCAGCCGCAGCCACCACCACCGGCCCAGCAGCCCAAGAAACCGTCCCCGCAGCCTAGTCCCCCCCGGCAGGCGAAGCGCGCCGTGGTGAGTGCGCCAGGTTGGCACTGGGTGCGTCCGGCTTCCTGTGGCGACACCCCACCTGTGTGTGTTCCCCTTTCTGAGGCAGCACACGGAACACCAAAAGCAGGGAGTGACACGATCCACCTCCCCGTCTGCCTGTATGGCCACAGGCAGCCTGACAGCTGGCGTGGTCAGAGGAGAGGTACCTTTTGAGGCCAGGACGGCTCTGTCCTCCTCCAGCTGCTGCTGCCTGTGTCAGGGCCCCAAAACGTGCCCGGGTGTAGTTTCCACATCTGCACACTGACTGCCGGAATAGGTGTCTCCCATGTCTTTAAACTTGTAAAAGTTTCTCCCCATGGTAGCAGCCGCGCCAGTGGAGGAAGCCGTACGTTGTGACACAGACCCCAAGGAAGCCCCACGGGATAGGGGCGGTCAGCAAGCACCCTCACCACGGTTAAGACAGCTCGATGGAGGGCATGAAACTTAGTGCTCAGAACTCACTAGTCAGAAAAGTTAGTAATTCTGCCTGCTGTCTGATTTGAAAGGGGAAGAGGAAGGAGGCAGAAATGATCTGTTAGGTGCCATGGTTTGCTCTGCAAGTTCAAGCCAAAATTAATTTTTGTCTGAGTCCACGTTCTGGCTATGATTCTGTTCAGTGCCTGAATAATCAGTTTTTCCTCACTGCATCTAGGGCCTTGGTTAACAGTTGTGTATTTTCTTTTGTAACAGGTTGTTTCTCCCAAAGAAGAGAACAAAGCATCAGGTAATTTTATGTTCTTGTGTTTCGTTTTTTAGTTTTATATGTTGTTTATCAAGACTTTAAATTCTTAGTCAAAAGTTGTTTCCTTTCAGATTTAGATTGGCCTTAAAATTTAACGTTAGAGCCCATCAAAAACTTTACGCTAGCTGCGTTGTCTTCTCTGTGTATTCCCTGACTGTATATTTTTGGATTGTACTTTAACAGTATCAATACAGAAAAAAAAAAATTAGTGGCAATAAAAATGTGCTTGGTAACATAAGTCATCCCTCGGTATCCACGGGGAATTGGCTCTAGGACCCGCCTTGGATGCCAGAACTCGCAGATGCTTGGGTTTCGTAGTCCACCCTCCCTGTCCACGGATGCGAAGGGCCGACTGTATATCAAAATATAATTAGGAAAGTAGGCGAACTGCTGCAGCAACATTTATTTTTGGAGGTTAGTTAAGCCCACCACAGTCGACAGAGTGAAGGGCCCCGGGCACCCCCAGACTGAGCACCAAGCAGCAGAGCGATGGGTAGAAAGGATCGGAGCCGCAGTAGGCGTGCTGCCCTGCTGCTTACGGGGGCAGGCTTCTTTTAAACACGTTTTTTCCCCCATATTTGTGGAGCCCAGAGTTGATTAACTTGTTTCTGTATTGGAAACTAACAAAGTGTGAGCAAAACCTGAAAGATCACAGAGGAGAAAACCAGAAGTGTTTTGTCTCCGGGTCAGCCTGTAGTACTGAACCCTGTGCTGGCACAGACCATGTTTACTCATTTCTGTTTCTCTGTCACTTAGTTCCAGGGTAGGAACCCAGTGAATTATTTATTGAACTATTGTGAGATCTTCAAGTTACAGTAAAGCTCCTTTTTCTCAGGATCTTTGTGGGGATGATGAGTTCATTACAGGGGAGTTTTTTTAGCTCCAGATGGGCAAACAGTAAGTGCGAGACACAGAAGAGGGGGCTGCACTCCGTGCCGCATGGATGTTGGGTCAGCTGAGCTGGCGCTGTGTCTTCAAGAGGCAGAAAGGAGCCCGGGTGGCCTTGGAGGGGGACTTGCCTTGAGCAACAAGGGCTGACAGGGTGGAGCCTTCAGGCAGAGGAGCAGAGTGAACAGTGGGGTGGAGAATTTGGGAGATAACAGAGCGGGGAGTCTTACTGGACTGTGAAGGGTTAAAAAGGAGTAGCTTTTGCTAGGACTGAAAATGTGCTAGAAGCAGGTGGTAGCGCCCGCCTGGTGGAGGGTGGATTCTGCATAGGCAGGGGAGCCAGTGGAGGCGTTTGAGCAGGAGAATGGCACGGTCTGAGTTCACTGTAGAGAGAGTTCCCCTGGCAGCAGTAATGGCAAGAGGGTGGGGAATGGGGAGGAGCCTGCGAGCCCCAGAGTGAGACGTGGTGTCGGGGGTGCCTTGGGGCCTGGAAGCAAGACCCCACTGTGCTCTGGGTTGCAGAGGGCTGGTGAGCGCTTGACATGTGGCCTACTCCAAAAACACCACGTGCCCTCAGTGCAGAAGACACACGGATCTCTAAGAGTTAGAGAAAAGAACATTAAAAATCTCATTAATAAAATTCTACATTGATTCCACATTAAGATGACAAAATTCTTGATAATACCAGGTTGAATCAAAGACCGTATTAAAATTAATTTCACCTCTTTGTACTTTTCAGCGTGGCTACTAGAAGATGTAAAATTGCCTGTGTGGCTCTCCTTATATTTCTGTCGGACAGCACTGACCTAGATGACCTCAGCTCAGCCGTCTGTGGGAGGGGCTGGAGGGGGGCGCCTGCGTGAGAGGGGTGGGCTGCTCGGTCTCGGGACAGGGCCCAGGAGCCTGCTCCACGGTTTGGGAGGAGAGATGGAAGGCAGAGGCATAGATCTGCAGCTCCTCTGCCTAGAGACGGGGGATTTGGCCTCTGAGGAAGAGAATAGAGAGAGGGATGTCCCTGGACCTTGAACCCAGCCTGTGTCTGGGACACAGGAAGCCAAGAACGTTGAGCAGTGCCAGAGCAGAAGCAGAGCAGAGCAGCGTACGAGCCAGAATAAAGTGAGTTTCAGGAAGAAAGAACCAAACCATACAAGCGAAAAGATGGCATTCTTTTCTGGTAGTGTGCGCGCACCCTGTACCGTCACAAACGGAAGGTGCTGGATGTGGCGTAGCCTGTCTTGGCGACTTAGGATTGTCAGTGAGGATGCTGGTTACATGCAGCCGCTCAACCCTAAAGGATGGGCTCTGTCCTCTGCCCCAAGCGGTCCCAACGACCTTGCTTTTCTGTCCATTCGCCAGCCTCCAGGTCTCTACCGACGCCAGTTCAGGTGTGCTGCTATAACTAGGAGTAAACATTTGTGAGAGAGAAAACAAACTTAAGTGTGCCTAGACAAGAGATAAAAGGTGCCGGCTTCTCCTGGGAGCACTTGGGGCCTTTCTCGGTGCTCTGTGTGTTAGTGAGGACCCTGACGGGTACCCCTTGGTAACTGAGATGCAGTCTGCTGCTCTCATGTCATTGGAGGGCTCGTCTTAAGTGGTCAGGAGGAAGTTGGGCAGAGGTGGAAAATGGGCTGGCGGACTGTAAGAAGCGAGAGGGTTTTTACTTTTGGAAGGAGGTGAGAGGCGTGGGGTGGCAGGAGCTGGAGGGGGGATGTATTTGTTTCATTTGTTTTGTTCTTTTAAAAGGATGGTTTAGCTGGTGCCTTCCTCAGCTTCCCTTCAAGCCTTGGTCATATCAGCCTTTTCCCCCAGAAAATTCCTTAACAGTGCATTTTTCTTTTTCTCCTCTCTCGCTCTCTCTGACATACTTACTGTATACGAAGAGTAGCTTTTTAATCTACTTTTTCTTTTCAGAACCACCACCACCTAAAATTCCCAAAATTGAGCCCCCTCACCCTCCATTGCCTCCAGCCCATCCACCTCCAGGTAAGTGTTGCCTGCAGGCAGCTGGGAGGGCCAGCTTTTCTCGCTGCCTTTTTGAAGGGCACACTTGGGAAATCCTGGGGAGGATTTATAGAAGAACTTCAGAAATTTAGAGAGACGTTAATGACCTAGGATTTTTCAAAAAATTGGTTTTTTTACAACCAGATAGCTTGAGGATGTGAATTCTAAGTATATCTGAATATTCTCTGACCTCTCGCATCCAGAAATGGTGGAGGATAAATGACTTTAGAATCAGTTTTAGGAAAACAAAGCCCTGCAACTTAGGAACATTGTCGAGATCTGGGCAGATCGCTGTCGACCTTAGACTCCAGGCTCTCGCGTCGGCTTCCCGTTGGCAGGGCGTCTCCTCAGTACCCTTTGGAGAGTAAGCAGTTGTTCATGGAGTCATGTGGAGAATAGAGTGAAAAGGCCTTCACAGGCACACAGTGAACTGGGACGCTTCCTCAGCGGCATTAAAAATAGAGGAGAAAGGTTGTAAAGAACTTTCATTCTTCAGCTGTGGCGACACTTTGGAAGGTGAAGTGTCCAACTAGAGAAGGCAGGAGTTAGGGTGTGTGTGCCAGAAGGTGGGAGATACTCCAGCGACTTCTGAGCTTCTGGGGGCTTCAGCTCTTCCAGTCAGCTGCTGGCCGCCAGGGAGCCGGGGCGGGGAGCGGTGCCCCCGCCACACAGGGCACGGGCCAGAATGCCGCTCACGTGGGTCGTTGGGGTGTCAGAGGCCGTCCCGGCGTGTGTTTAACGCCACGTCACTCGTGTGACCACCTCTCAGGCGTCCTGCCAAATGCCAGTGCCGCCCGCAGACGGTGCTGCATCCTGGCCCTGGGCTCACAGCCTCTGGAGGCAAGACGGGCAGAAAGAAGGGGCCCCGCGCACGTTTGTACTAGAAAGAGGGCTGGGGGTCTGGGCGGAAGGGACTCCATGCGCCCCCGGGACTGCCCGTGCCTGGTGCGCTGGGGAGCGGGGAGGGAACACCCAGAGTGGCTGGAGGTGAGGTGCAGGGCCTGCGTGACAGCACATGAGCCGCTGGCTTCGGGACACGGGCGCAGGCTGTGCTGTCTGGCCACAAAGGTGACAGCTGCTTGCCGCTCCTCTGGAAGACGGCCCACGGTGCTGTGACAGGGCCAGGAACCCCCGGGGTGGCCGTGAGCTGTTGGGGTTGCGGGGGGGGGGGCTTCCCTGCCCCGAGGGAGTTGGTGGATCCCCCCCTACACGCGCAGCCCCCAGGGGCGCCCTGCCGGGAGCCGTTCCAGAGCTGGCAGTGGCCTGTCTCCCTTCTGCAGACCGGAAGCCACCCCTTGCAGCCGCCTTGGGCGAGGCTGAGCCGCCAGGCCCCGTGGAAGCCGGCGACCTCCCCAAAGTCCAGATCCCCCCTCCGGCCCACCCGGCCCCAGTGCACCAGCCTCCACCACTGCCGCACCGGCCCCCGCCCCCGCCGCCCTCCAGCTACATCACCGGCATGTCTACCAGCAGCTCCTACATGTCCGGAGAGGGCTACCAGAGCCTCCAGTCCATGATGAAGACCGAGGGCCCCTCCTACGGGGCTCTGCCCCCCGCCTACGGCCCGCCGGCTCACCTGCCCTATCACCCCCACGTCTACCCCCCGAACCCGCCCCCGCCGCCCGTGCCACCGCCGCCAGCCTCCTTCCCGCCACCCGCCATCCCTCCCCCCGCCCCTGGCTACCCGCCCCCCCCGCCCACCTACAACCCCAATTTCCCGCCGCCACCCCCCCGCATGCCGCCCACCCACGCAGTGCCCCCTCACCCTCCTCCAGGCCTGGGCCTGCCACCGGCTAGCTACCCGCCTCCAGCTGTGCCCCCTGGAGGGCAGCCGCCTGTGCCCCCACCCATCCCGCCACCTGGCATGCCTCCAGTCGGGGGGCTGGGGCGGGCAGCCTGGATGAGGTAACCTGGCGCCCTTCTTTCTTCCTTTGTTTTTTAAAGAAAAGTTTTTCTAATTAACTTGAAAAGTAGTTTAAGTGGGTAAGCCGCAGGGTACCTTGTATAATGCTACACAGTTGTAGTATGGGAAGAAATGGACCGGACCCCCAAGGTGAAATTGGGGTGGTCCTCCACATCTGGGGAGTGGGGACAGCAGCTCTCACTGGAGCCCAGGCAGAGCCGGTTGTGACCCGACTGTGCGTTTGGTCTCAACCAGCGTCGTCCGCGAGTCCTGCGCTGAGTTACTTTACACTAGTGAGAATGTTAACCAGCCATATTGGCTCAATAAATAGCTTCAGTAAGGAGTGAATTTCCTTCTAGAAATCAGTGCCTATTTTTCCTGGAAACTCCATTTTAAATAGTCCGGTTCCATCTGAAGTCAAGCTGTTGTCATTGCTGTCATTCCATGATGTTCTCTCCCATGACACGTGTAGGTCAATTGAACCACATTTTTGATTTAGAGATACTTACATCCTTTGCGTTTAAGAAGTTATTTTGAAGGGGTTGACTTGCTGGATGGCTCTATTCTTTTTCCTCCAGGAAGAAGGGGAGAAATGTACTTGGAAGTAATGTATGTTTACATCAATTTGCAAATTCCTGTACATAGAGATATATTTTTTAAGTGTGAATGTAACAACATACTGTGAATTCCATCTTGGTTACAAATGAGACTCCTTCAGTCAGTTACCCAAATAAAATCAGTTCTGAAATGACGCCTTTGTTCGTTACGGGCACGAGGTGGGGCTCCAAGCCTTAGCAGCCCCTGGGTTTGCAGCCCAGAAGCAGATGTTCTCCTTCTGGACCCTGGGGGCCAAGCAACAGGCAGTGGAGGAACGCTGCCCAGGAGAGGCCTGGCCACCGGCCAGACCCAAGCCCCTCCCTGGGCAGTACCCTCATGGGGCAGCCTCCCACGTCCAGTGCCTGCGTGGGCTTTCTTGGGAGGAAGCAGTTGAATTTCAAGCTGGTTTGGAACTGCCAGTGTCCCTCCAATAGACAGGGTCCTGGGTTAGACCAGGGTTCGGATTTGAAATGCTTTGCATTTCTGGCCTATGACTAGAGGCCGTGGAGCAGCAGTCAGCGGCCCCCACCATCCACCCTGAGGGGCCCCATCACCCAAAACAAATGAGCACTGCGTACCCACCAGAGGCTTGCAAGAGCCTTTATTTATCTAGCGCAAAGTATACACTATCAATCACAATCTTCTGTTACTCCTTTTACTAAAATAGTTCAAATCAATGTTTTTACCACACTATCAAAAAGTTCTAATTTTTTTTCTCTCCCCAAATCAAAGTGGTTCAATAGAAGGTAGAAACGGGCACAGGAGTCCAGGGCTCCCAGCTCTGCCCAGAGCTGGGGAGGGGGCGGCCCCAGTACTCGGGCGGTCACATCCGACAGAAGGTAGATAGATAGAGCGCGGCTGCCGGCCTGGGGCCAGGGGCCAGGCGGTCCGCCCATTCCCAGAGAGCAGCACAAGTACTTCCCCCACGTTACGAAAAATATACACCTCTCCCGCTCTGCAGTCATGCATTTCCTTTGTTTCTTAAAAAAAAAAAGTCAGTAGTATGTATTGTTTCCTCTCAAGTTTTCAAGAAAAAAAAAAAGGTCACTTTTTTCTCTTTAAACAACACTGATGTGTGGCTAATAACTTTTGGATAAAAATGTGCTCAGTGGATTCCGACTCCAGGATGGGCTTGGCCACCTGGGATGAGGCTGGAAGGGTGACATCCATCACAGTGGGAAAGGAAGCCACAGCACAGGTGTCACACGGGGCTTCGGGCGCTAGAAACAGTGTGTTTATGAAAGGACATCAGGTTCAGCAACACCCCACCACGAGCTCTCAGAGCTGAGGCTCCAGATGGGAGGTTCGCCGGTGTCACCCCCTGCACACTCCCTGCTAGTGGCAGAGCAGGGACTCACCCCGAGCTGGCCCCCGGGACCCTCCTCCCAGCCGTGGGCTCCCGCTGCAGCTGGGCCCCAGGCCGGCGTGGGGCGCGCAGAGGCGCTGCAGGCTTTTCGACAGCTTACGTTAAAAGAGATGCCGTCACAGGTACGATTCTGCCCTCAAAAGCCATTCCCATGCAGTGCTGGCTCCGGGACACAGGCAGGGGCAGGAAGGAGACCGGCACCAGCTGGTGCTGCCTCCATGGCGGGCGGGAGGCTGCTTCTGCAGGGAACGCCTGACCCACTCCCCGGACGCCACCGCAGCACTAGGGGACAGGGTCACCTCCCTCTGGCAGGGAAAGGTCCCTTGGAGGCTGTTCTTCCCTGGGTCCGTTTGCAGGAGACCTGCAGTCACCAGGACACCTGGCTTATTGCTTATTTTCAGTGGTGGCCAAGCCAGCCTGACCCAGACGTGACACACGGGTTCTCAGATGTGGCTCCCACCCAAGAGACCCAGACCCCCCTCGAGCTGCTCCACGGTTCTTTGGACTCCAGGACCCGGGAGGGGGCCTCTGCCCTGCAGCTGACTGCCCACCCGGGCAGAAGCCACCCAGAACATGACCGAGGATGTTCACCCAGCTCCAAGTGCACACCCCTAATGACAGGGAACTCACCACATGACCTAGGGACCAGCTCCTTCCAGAGAGCCCATAGCTTCCTGTAACACCCAGGGCAAGAGGGCCGTGCCCGACGCCGTCACCGGCACCCGTTCAGCACTCCTCGGGCACAGTGAGGGCCGCGGGCCTTTCCCCTGAGTGTCGACCCAAGGGTGCCGATGGCAGACAGGCGGTGGGGACGGCTCAGCGTCCCCGCTGGGGAGAGGGACGGGGCAGCCTCGTCCGTCCCCTCACCTGGTCCCCATCCCTCGCGTGAGCCTCGGATGAGGCCTGTCCGGTGCCAAGCCAGCCTCTCGGGCTCTTCGCTCGCCCGCGCACAGAGCTCTAATGACCACTGGAGTCCAGCGATGGGGGAGGAACTGCAGACAGCGGGTGGACGGGGGCTGGTTACAACAGCGGCCTGTCCCCGCCCCCCAGGCTCTGGGATCTCGTCTGTGATACGCCACTGATCACTTACGCCCTCGGGGCCTCACTGCCCTCGCACACAAACTTTAAAATTTACATGTCTCGCTTTACAGTTTATACACGATCCTTTTACACTGAAGGTCTTACTTGATCCCCAGAGCCCTGCAAGGAGGACCTTAGGCTGCCCACTCTGCAGGGGAGGACTCTGAGGCTCAGGAAGGGAGCTGACCGTCCACCGAGAGGAGGCAGCAAGGCAGCGGAACTCAGCTGGGGCCTCCGCCCCTCCCAGCCCACCCACCAGCCGCCTCTCCAGCAGGAGGACCCCGTTGGCTCGCGTGCTGTGAGTGAGGATACAGGCTGACTAGAGCTGATGGCCTCGAACCTCTGAGCCCTCCTTTCCCGACCAGGGGCCCAGAGAGGCTGAGTGACTTGCTGAGGGTCACACAGGAAAATGAAAACCAGAGCCAAGCAGGGCTCCTCCCAAGGAGGGCAGAACTCCTTCACCTACGGCCACGCGACTCCGTCCACAGTGATCCAAAAGGGGTCCAAGCTCCGGGGGCAACCGTTCCTGAGCAGAGGCCTGGCCACGGCCCGGTGCCACCCATGCAGAGAGAGAGGCCCAGCCCAGAGACTCCACACAGCCCATGATGCGAAGCACAGAAATGGAGGTGCCTCGGGCCCTGGGCAGGAGGGACCCAAAAGGATAGGGCACAGCCTAGGACAGGGTGAGGGGACACTGCAGAGTGTGTGGCTAGGGGTAGGGGCGTGAACTCTAAAAACAAGCAGAGCCGGCAGCGGGGAGGCTGGGCCCTGGGGCCAGAGGAAGGGCCGCGGGTGAGTTTCCTCGTCCACGACTCTGGGGGCCCACTGCTTATGGAGCCAGTGTTCAGGCCACAGCAGGCGGGTCAGAAGTGGTGCCCCGTGCATCAGTCCAGCTGCCAGCGGCCTCTGTCCAGCACAGGTGGCAGCCGGGGATGGAGGTCTTGATGAGGTGCCCCTCCACCAAGGCTGGGCACAGCCCGGCACGGTTCCTGGGCCGGACATCTCTGAGCAGCCTCAGCCTCTCGCCAATGGAGCCCAGAGCCCAGGCCCCTGAGCAGGAACGAGGTTGTCCAGGCCGCTCTGCTGCGGGGAATAGTCTTCCCGGTTTGCTGGTGTGTGAGAGGTGGGAAATGGAGTCGCACCCCCGGCAGCCAGGCCACAGCAGGCAGCGTCCTATGTACAATTCACCACGGAAAAAGAAGACAGTGGCTCGGCGCGAGGGCCTGCCCACGTCTGGGGACCCCAGGCAGGGCCAGTCCACGTCCACAGGGGAACGGCCCTACAAAGGTCCTTTGAACTGGTTTCCAGACAGGTGCTGCCGGATGGAGGGCTTGGAGCTGGCGGCATCTCCCAGTTTTCTCCAGACCACCTGTGGGGAGGGGCGAGCTGTGAGTGGAGGGCCCATCCCAAGCCTGCCCAGGGGCCTGTGCGCACAGACTGCCCCATCGCTCTTCAGAATCACCTGCGTCCCGAGAGCCATGGGGCCAGGAGGGGACACGGAGGCCGCGTGAGGCCCAGAGACCCTCAGAGTACGTCTTTGCACGTCCACCCTTCACAACCACACCTCCCACCCCGAGCAGGTCACATCTGGGGGCAGACTTGGCCTCGCGGCTGTCCAGTGGGGCCTACAGACCCAGGAGGTGGCAGAGGAGGGGGATTCGGGGCACCTCATCCCAAGCGAGGCCCAGGTGCACCCCGTGATCCACCTTCCCTGCTGGCTCCCTCACGAGTCCAAGGAGACCATGCGTATTGGCCAGGCGGGTCGGGGGATGACGCTCTGCCTCCCCAAAGACCCAGAGAAGCCCAGCTTCCAAAAGCCAAGGCAGCTAGCTCCAGGGTGGGGCGTCCTGCAGAATGGAGCGTTCCACCTGCACCCCCGTGAACAGCACCTGTGCGCTGGCAGCCAGCAGGGGCACCAGCATGCTGGGAGGCTGGGAGCCAGACAGACATCAGGGGACAGGGGCCAAGGGTCAGGATAAATGGGGCGAGCAAGACCAGAGATCAGGGACCCTGTTCTTGGGGAGGGAAGGGGGGAAGGAAAGAAGGAGGGGAAAGGAGAGAGAGGGAGGGGAGGAAAAGGAAAGGGGGAGGGGAGGGGAAGGGAAGAGGGAAGGGAGGCGGGAGGGGGGAGGAAGTCAAGTGGACAAAGAGAGGCCAGGGCTCCCGAAGCCCCAGCACCCGCTCCCAGCCCCCCAGGTCACCGGCCCCTCCTGGGGGAGTAATGGCCACACAGGGCCCACCCCCCCAGGTCACCCCCGGCCCGGGCCCCAGGAGGCTCACGTTGCACATCTCTCGGACGATGGCCTTCTCCTTCTCACTCAGGTCCTCCTCACAGCTGTCCTGGAGCTGCCGGTCCAGGTTCTCATGTACCTCTAGGACCTGCAGGGGACAGGGCCCAGGGTCAGGGGCGGAAGCCACCAGGCAGGCCTCAGGCAGGTCGCCCTGAGCCGCGGCTGCGAACGGGAGCCGTGGGGTCCCGGGACGGAGGGGTGGTGTGCAGGGAACAGGGGCATGGAGAGGCCTAAGGGCCAGGTGGTCCTTCCCCGCTTCGCGTCCTCTCCCCGCGGTACAGCGACACCGGGGACGCTACACGAGGGAAGCAGCACCCCGTGTCAGCATCGGGGGCAGAGCTGAAGACAGGTCACGCGGGAGCAGGGAGGACAGGTGGGGTGGGGACCACTGTCACACGGGGGGACTCACTCCGCCCCCGGGCCCCCACTTGGGCCTCAGGGCGGCCCGGCTCATGCACGTCAGGGGTGTGTCCCGGTCACCGCCCGCACAGGCGCGAGTGTGCCGTGTCTGTGCAGCCGTGCCAGGCCTCACACCCGGGGGACCGTGCACTGCGTCCGCGGCGCGCATACACGTGAAGGGATGGGGATGCCATGGTGGGAGATGCACCGCAGGGCGCACCCGGAGGCCCTGAGCAGGGCACAGGAGGAGAGTGGGCCTGGGAGGCCTGAGCCTCACCCCACAACCCCCATCCCCGACCCTGGGGAGTGCCAGCCCTCCCCCCACCTCCCCCAGGCCTCAGCTTCCCTGGCCGCTACCCAGCACCCCGCGGAATCCCCACACCACGGTGCTCCAGGCAGCCACGGCCACCCAGAGGCCAAAGTCCCTGCCCTGCCGCTCAGCTGCCCCCAGGCTCAGAGAGGGCAAACGTGGGGTCCAAGGTCACAGGCTCCTGAAGTGCAGCAGGATCTGGGGGCCCCCGAGGGAGCGGCAGGGCCTGGCCCTCACCTTCATCGCGTGTACGACAGCCTCGGGCTTCTGTCCCGCAGAGCTGTAGCCGCCCGAGGGCGGCGGGGACAGCTCGGGAACCGTGCAGGCCGGGCCCTGTGGGAAGGAAGTGCGTCTCAGCTCGCCCTGGCTGGCTCCCAGGTGGCAGCCACAGGTGCGCCAGCAGCTGGGAGAGGGCACTGCGTCTGCGTGGCCAGGGCCCAGGCGGGAGGAAATGGGGGTGGAGGTGACGGGGGAGAGGAGGCTGGGCGTGAGGCCGGGGGGCAGCATCGGGACTCCCCACACACATCCCGCAGGCTCCTCTAAACAGCCCACAGGGAAGGTCTGCTGTCTGTTTTGCCGGTCACCTGGGAAGGTGCGAAGGACCTGGGCTCCAGCCCCAGGCGGCCTGCCTCCTAAGGTCTCTCTCCCTCCCCGGCCTCCACCCCCCAGGGCATTCCTGGGGCTTCCAGCCCTGACCCTCCCAGTTCTGTCCGGC
Source organism: Pseudorca crassidens (assembly GCF_039906515.1). Lineage (NCBI taxonomy): Eukaryota > Metazoa > Chordata > Mammalia > Artiodactyla > Delphinidae > Pseudorca > Pseudorca crassidens. Next base: position 6,229,011 of record NC_090296.1, on the reverse strand, counting down.
CACCCAGGAACAGTGCCACCTCCTTCTGCCAACACCCTAACTGGCAACCATGTGCCCACCACCCACATCAGCCTGAGGGGCCGGGAGGCAAGCCGGGAGAGGAAGGGACCCACTCCCTGGCCCTCTGCCCGCCCGTGTCGGAAGCCGAGTGTCTGTCTGCCCGGCTTCTCCCCAGCTGGCCAGGTGTCCATGGGGCGGAAGGCAGGGCTTTTGGCTGGGGCTGCAGCGGGGACCCCGGCCCCAGAGCAAGGTCAAGAAGGGATCAGGGCCGCACAGAAGGAGGCCACACACAAGGAGGCCGATGCAACCGCGGGGCGGCAGGAGCCGGGAGGTCAGGAGACGCTGGGAGGGGACCTGAGGGGAACCGGCGGATGCTGGAAGGCAGAGATTAAACACCAAGAACACCCCAGGGAGTGCGTGAAGGGGAGACCCTGGCGTCTGGGCAGCCTTCCTGTCTCTGAGTCTTGGTTTCCTTCTCCGTCGGTGGCCCCCGATGACCCCTCCAGAGACCAGGCCAACTCAGTGAGCTCAGCTCATGAGGCCATCGCCCTGGGACCCTGCCCAGCCAGGCCACGCTGTGCGGGGACCCTCGGGGCCTGGAATCTTCCACCATCAGCAGCCACCCTCTGCCTTCTCCCCACCGGCCCGCGTGGCCCGGACCTGATCCCAGGGCCTCGCAGGCTCGCCCTGCTCTTGGCTCCAGGCAGAGGCCAGACCCCACAGCCTTGATGTCCGGCAGAGCTGGGCTTGGGCAGGGTTCTCCAGGCAGGCCCGACCCACTCTGCACCTCGGTTTCCTTGTCTGCACGACAGCTAGAGTCCCTGTGTCCCAGGCTGTATGGAGAGCCTGGGATGCTGTTTCCCTAACTCTGGCCCAGGCTGCCCGGTCTCTGGATCCCGGCCGGGTGTGTCATGCGGGGGAAACCAAAGCGGCTTCTGGGAGACAGGTGCCGGGTGGGTCACACACACATAGGTGCGCACCCTGAGGCAGAAGGCTGCCCTCCCCACTAAAGGCCAGCAGGGGGCGACCGCACACAAGTACAGCCCAGGAAGGCGCCTGGCCCTGGGCTCCTCTGGCCTCAGGTCCTGTCTGCGCCTGGGGCTCCCTGACCGCCCGCACTGTAAGGGGGCCGATTCTGAAGCAAAGACTAGGAGTGGCCACGATAGGCCGTGCAATCCAACCGCTTCCTGGGCCACCCCACCAAACAGACGGCAGGTGCTAATGAGAGCGTAGCCGCGGCTTCCTGCGACTGAAGCCACCACCGGACAGCGGTCAGGACCGCGACCTTTAGAGCATTTCCCAAACCCAGCTCACCCCTGCAGGCCTGCCATGGCAGGAGGACCACAGCCTGGAAAGCCCGGTGATGCCTGCCCCCGACCTCCTAAGAGCCCACTCGGAGCAGAGCAGCCCACGGAGTGCCGCTTGCCACCCTCTGCGCAGACGCTGTCTTTCTATGCTCCCACTTTACAGATGAGTAAGGGGAGGCTGCACGACTTGCCAAGGCCACAGAGCTAGTAAACCAGGGGGCCGAGCCTCCCCCCCCCGGGTCTGTGGGACTCCAGCGCTGGAGCCAAAAGCGGGGAGGTGCTCCCAAGAGCACTGAACACAGGCGTCCACACACGTGCCCGTGCAGGGGTGTTCAGAGCAGCACGAGTCACAACAGGCAGAAAATGGAAATAAACCAATGCACAGCAACTGATGAACGACACACAAGATGTGGGGCACCCACACAGCTGTTGCACATAAAACTCTGTCCAAATTTATGTGGACAATAAAATTTGACAATAAAAAGCAATGAAGGTCTGACACAGGCTACGATGTGGATGAATCTTAGAAACGCGGTGCTAAGTGAAAGAAGCCAGTCACAAAGAATGGCATGTTTTATGATTCCGGTTTATATGAAATATCCAGAAAAGGCAAATGCGGAGAGGCAGCAAGTAGATTAGCGGTTGCCAAGGGGCTGGGGGCGGGGGCTGCGGGGAGGGACTGCTAAGGAGCACGGGGTTTCTTTCCAGGGTGATGAAAATGTTCTGCTGCGATGACTGCACAAATCTGTGAAGATTCTAAAATCCACTGAAATGGACACTTAAATATAGTCAACTGACCAAAAAAAAGTAGGGAAACCAGTTTCCCCGAGGGAGCTGTCAAAGCCTCCTCCTCTCAGACCCTGATGGGTACAACCTCCGTTGCTCGCTCCACTGACAGGCAGTGGGTGGGAGAAGTGGGTAGGGATGGGGTCGGGGAGGGTGGGGACATCCAGCTGGGCAGGGAGGAGGTGTCCCCACCCCACAGGGTCACCTGCTTCACCCCGGGATTCTCTGACATGTGGACATGCAGGTAGCCTTACAGAAAATGTGCCCACACGTAGCTGTGGAAGAGACGAGGCCCCCGGCAGCATCAGAGCACAGGGGGTCCCCCCACACAAACCTCCTCTCCCTGTGGACCCACGGGCCCTCCAGGGCCCAGCAAGGGCTCAGCGCCCTATAAACGTCCCAAGGGGCCTGGCCTCTGAACTCCCACCTCAGCTCCGGCCCCTCTACTGCCTCCTCAGCAGCCTCTGTGGCTGCCCCTCCCACAAGACACCATCACCCTCTCCATCTGCCCCAACAGCCTGCCCGCGGCCTCGTGCTGCACGCCGGCACCCGGCCTCCACGCCCAGCTTGGCCTGGTGCTGGCACGCACTAGCCATGCGACCCTGGCAAACCGTCCCATCCCACCCCACCCCACCCCAGTGGGCCTCAGCTTCCTTCCCTCCAAAGGGGGTGACAGCCCATGGCACGCAGGCAGCCTAAAGACAGCACAGGGAGCCCCTCCTAAGGCCTCCTCCAGGAAGCCTTCCGGAAGACTCATGCCCTCCGCTAGCACTGTCAAGGCCTCAGGGGCTCAGCCTCGGGGAGTGAGCTCCCTCTGCTCCCATCTGCACGTCCTAGGAGCCAGCCAGGCTTGCACAGCACTTTACAGTTTGCAGCTCACCAAGAAGTCTTCAGTGCCCTGTCCCGTGAGCTGTTAGGATTCCCACAGTCAATCAGAATGAACAGAGGGCAGAGGGTATGAAGGGCTGGGGGAGCCGCTCCTGTGGGGGCAATGCAATGCTGGGCTTTGAGAGCCCTTCATCATGGAGCCTCATTCAGCCACGGGGCTCCTGGATAAATATTTGGATTATCTGTCATCAGCAGGCTTTGCTGCCTGCACAGCGTCAGCAGCTACATTCCTGGAGAAGGTGCGAGGGCCTCAGAAGAGAAACAGCAGAGCGCTCGGCCAGCAGCCAGCGGCAGCATCGGCCTGCTCCTGCCAGCGCAGAGGCCCAGGGAGGAACCCCGGGGCTGCCCTTGCTGGCTGGGATGGAAGGGAGACAGCCGGGCTGGGACCCTGGGGGAGAGTCCAGGCCCACCTTGCAAGGGACCTCAGGCCAGCTCGGTTTCTCATCTGTTCCGTGGGGACTTCTCAGCAAGTCCCTGCCTTGCTGCAGGGCTTCTGTGTGTGGAGAGCGCCCAGCACGGCCCTGCACGTAGCAGATGCTCAATAAACATCTACAGAGCTCATGCGAACGCGTGCTTCTTGGGAGGTAGTTTTTGCACATTCACAGATTTGTACAGTCATCCAACAGAACGTTTTCATCACCTCCTCCCGCCTCCTGCCAGCCCCTGGCAACCACTAATGTACTTTCTGCTTCTGTAGATCTGCGTATTCTGAATACAAGAATACATCCCTCGGTCACAGAGGGATGACGGGCACATTCACCCACAGGGAGCAGTCCTGAGCCGGGCATGCACATCCCAGGGAGCTGGCCGCACGCTGCCCTCCCTGTCCCACCCAGGGCAGGTCAGAGCCCAGGCGAGAAGCCAGGATCACCTTGGAGGCGCCCTGATGATAACGGAAGCCCACGGTCATAAACTTGAGCTCCTCTCCCACCTCCGTTATAAAGTCTGGGGTAGTCGCCCTCACGTACACACAGGGCAGCCACTCCCTGCTGTGTCCAAGGAGTGACAGAGGCGGACGAGTTGCACAGACAGACAGCGGCTGGGCCGCGTGGCCTCTGCCCCAGCCTGCACTGCCGGCAACGGTATCCCAAGTTGGGCCCCCACCTCTCACCACCACGCCGGGCCCTTACAAGGTTCTAAGGGTCGAGGGTGGAGGGTCAAGGGTCGGGAGCCCAGGCGCCGTCCAAGCCTTGCCCTGGAAGCAGCTCGGGCAGAAGCTGAGGATCCCAATCCCAGCTCAGCCGTGGACCATCCTCGTGCCCTGGGCAGGTCACCAGCCGGTCTGAGCCTCACCCCTCCACTTCCGGAGGTGGGCGGTCCACATGGGAACAGTGGGGCTCTTGGGAGAGGGACACTTACATTCTGCAGGGCATCCTGGTAGGAGGGCGGCAGGCTGGAGAGCTGGGACTCCGAGTGGTACGGGGAGAAGCCTTTCCGCAGTGTCCGGAACTCTCCGGAGCCTGCCTGCTGCGTGAGAGAGAAGGGGAGAGGGGTTAGAGGTGAGGGGCGAGGGGCTGGGCTGAGGGGGCCGAGGATGCTCCCGTCAGGTCCTCGGACCGCTGGACGAGACACCCCTGCCCGGTCCAGGCAGGGCTCCCTCCGTGGGTTCCCTCCGCTCTGTTCCTCACACCTGCCTGGAGGCCCGGCCTGTGCACCCCACCTCCGCCCCCACCCCAATTTGATCTCACTACCACTTTCATCAGTAGCCGTTGACGTCCATCTCTCTGTTCAAGTGTCAGAGCCACGAGGCCAGGGGCTTCGTTTCGCTCCCTGCTGTGTATTTTATAAACGTTTCTTGCATGGCTGAATAGACAGGTGAGTGAATGGGAGCGTGGCTCGCCCCGCCCGCCCCCCTCGTTCCTCTGCTCCAGCACCCTGCACTGGTCCCCGAATGGCCTGGGGAACGGCCTCTGCAGCCCCTGGGGCCCACGTCCTCGGGGAAGTCCTCCCGCCTCCACGGGGCTGGGGCTGCCCAAGGTGTGAGCCTGCAGAGCGCTCTGACACGCTGCCCGTGAGCCTCCGCCGTCAGAAAGCAGCTCGTAAGTGTGAGCCCTGGGCCTCACCCTCTGTATCCACAGGTGCCAGCGCAGCCGGGCTCATGACTAATGAATGCCCAGGGCACGCTTAGAAGGAGGGGGGAAGCGGGAATGAATGAATTACTGAATGAATGAGTGAGTGAATGAATGAACAAGCACCTATGTGGCCTTAGGTGGTTCCCCTCGGGGCAAAGCAGAGCCGCGCAGAAGCTGGGGCTGGACCCAGAGGCGGGGGCACCCAGGGGTCACGCTCAATCCAGCGGAGGCCCCCTGGTCCCGCTGAGCAGAAACCTTGGCTTCTGGACCCTCTGCATCACTACAGCCCTGGGGTGGTGCTTCTGACCCCAACACCCTCTTCTACTTCAAAGGAACTGCGGAAACACTTCTGGGCAGATAAAATGCAGCGGAACGTCCCATAAATCAGCAGCAGCCGTTGAGTTGCCCAAACAAACCCTAGGAGGGGAAGAGGCCAGGGCTGGGGGAGCAAGACAGGGCGGCAGCCACTCCTGGGGGCCCCTCCTCCTCTCCAGCACTCCCCTGCTCTGCCCGGGGGGCCCCGCACACACCCATCTTCCCCCCCCGCCGCCGCTGGACCCAGGCCCCCATTTCTCACGGGGCCTCCAGCCTCATCAACTCCCTGGGTTCTGCCTTCCCGCCCCCATCAGACCCAGGTCAGACGCCCCAGGTCTCAAGGGCTTGGGCACACACAGCAGTGCCCTGTAAGTATCTGTAGGACAGGAGCAGAGGCGGCCCGGAGGAACAGGAGAAAGGCAGTCACTCCCCTCATTACCCCACTCCCATCCCATCCCCACCCCAGGCTCCCGCCGGCCTGAGGAGAGCCGAGACCAGCCGCCTAGCTAAGAACTGTTCCCGTGCAAGGTCACCAAGGGACACAGAGGGGAGAGAAGTGGGGTCCCCTGAGTTGCAGCAGGGTCTTACAGGGGGATCCCGGTCACAGTCCTCTATCTTAAAATTGGACTGTCACCCAAGGCATACTGACCCTCCCTGGCCCAGCCAGGGGTCTATCTGAGCCGAGCCTCTGCCACCGGGCGCCAACAGGAAAGAGACACCGCCCCTCGCCCAGCACTCATTCACCCTCCCATGGGGATCCGCCCCCCCAGCTCCATTTATAGGCAAAAATCCCAAAGCCAATTATTTTCCTGGCCAGATCTCTGTGACAGTTACAAAATCTTCTCCAGTGGCAAGCGTGTTCTCAACTCAACATGCTGAACGTGCACCCCTGGGGCCGCAGGCCACACACACTGGTATGGATTTGACCACAGGGCCAGGCACTGGAGCCACTGCTCTCTCCCGTCGGCCCCTGGGACCAGGACGGCGGGTGCTGCCCTGTCCTTACCCGCACCCTGTCTAGATTCTGCTCTGGGCTGAGTCTCCCCTCCTCCACAGCGTCTCTGATCCCGGACCAAAGGGGTTCAGAAACAGCCCACGTGCTGCTACTGAAAACACAGGTCTGTGTGTCTCCTCCCTCCCGGCAGATAATTCCCTGGGGAGGAGGTGTGTGTGCAAGAGGGTGGGGAGTTTTTACTTAGCAGCACGCAATTCCTACCCCTGCCTCCGGCGATGTCCATAACTATTTGCGAGCCCACAGCACTTTATGAGCAAAAAGCCACAAAGCTGGCGGGGAGAATGCTGGGGCAACGCAGCTAATGACGCATCGACATGAAGCAACACGACTGCACTTAAACCCAAATTAAAACTCCTGCCTCTTGCCTCTTGGTGCCCTGGAAGATGAAATCCCTAGGGTTTCACCACTGAGGTGGAGCGAAGCTGAAGGGGCCTTCAGGGGCGGCGGGGCGGGCAGGACACGGGGCGCACCACTGCTCCCCAGGAGAGGACTGCCCTGCCCCCCAGGCCCCCTGACGGGGTCCCTCGGGACACAGGGAAGCGGATCTGACACACAGAGCAGGAGCTGGAACAGGGTTGCCCGGATCCTTAAAAGGGAAGGAAACGATCCAGCGCTGCAGCTACGGCAACGGCCGCTTCCACCCCGCCCTGTCCCCCACGAGAAAGCAGCACAAGAGTTCTGGACCGGGAGGGAGAGACCCAGGAGGCTGCAGAGCCTCCCATCCCACTGTTAAGGGCACCCGGGGCCTCTGTCCAGGGCCATCACTGCAACGCTATCCAGCTCAGAGCGGGTCGCGGCGGGTAGTGTGAAGTCAGGCTACCCCAGCCTCTCCGGGCCTCTGTGGGGCTGCAAGGAGGCTCCCAGCCACAGAAGCACCTAGTCATCGCCTGCCCAGCGACTCCTGCTTGCAAAGCCGGGGGATCCCTTGAGGCCACCTGCAGAGCCTCCTGGGGAGCACCGTCAAAGGAGGTGCTGAACAGAAACGGGCCAAGGGCAGAACTCAGAGAAAACAAGGCTAGGCGCCCACCTCCCCGCCCCTCCACTCAGGGCTCCTCCCTGGGGGGCCGCTTTCTGGGCTCGCTCAGAGGCAGCTACTCGCCCTGCCTTCCTGGTCCCAAAGGGCTCTCAGCCCCTCGGGTGGGCCGCAGGCTACAACAGGACGTGGTCCTACCGGGTGCACCCAGGCAGGGAGGCAGCGCCTGACAGGTGAAGCGGGGCCTGCCACTGCGGAGATGGAAGGTGAGCACCGACACGGGGGCGCCCGGGCGTCCCCACCTGGCAATCTGCCCGCAGGTGACTGCTCAGATCCCCAGACGCAGGGCCCATGGGCCGATGTGTATGCAGTGACCAGGGGCAGGACCCCATCAGTGGGAGCCAGTCCTCAGCCTGCCAGCCTTCGTGGTACAGGGAGGTGTCGGTGTCTCTATCATGGGGACAGGTGACAAGTGACACCAGCCCCGCTTTCCGAAACCCTAACACAGGGCAGTGACACCTACCTCCCAGGGGTGGCAAGGCTGTAGCGCTCGGAGAGGGTGGGAGCCCAGCACTGGGCGCTGGTGGGTTCTTCCTACCTCCAGGCACCCCTGGAGACCTCGCCCGAGGACCTGGGCCAGCTGGGAGCCACCACTAACTCCTGTGGCCTCGGCAAGCCCTCGCCCTGCCAGGCGCTGCAGGTTCTCCTGCAAAGTGCAGATCTCGACCTGCCCCTGACCTCACAAGCTGGGCAGATCCGGTGAGAGGTGGGTAAGCAGGGGCCCGGGTGCAGCATCACAGGAGGCCACTGTCTCATAACTCTTTTGCTGTTACTTTGTAAAACTGGGCAGTAACACCAGCTCAGAGAGAGGGCGGATCCCACAATGAATCTAAAGGCAGGACCAGGGCACCCTGGGTGGTGGTCAGCTCCCAGGAAGAGATGGGAGGGCGCTGCGGGGGGCACCCAGAGCAGACAGGGCATCACACAGCACTGCAAGCAGCCCCCACCCCACACAGCACTGCAAACAAGCCCTGCCGGGCAGCTCTACCTGAAGCCAGCTTCTCGGGCGGCCATAGGGGCGGGGCAGCTGGAAGGGAAGAGAGCAAGTGTCACCCAGCGATGCCAACCACGACCCTCACCTCTGCCCTCCCTCCCCTGGACGCCCATTAGCCCAAAGCCGCCAGGACCTCGGCTGGGCTGCAGCAGGGAGGCCAAGGGCCGAGGTCGGGGTCCCCAAGGCGCCTCACAGGAGCCCCGTGTTTTTAGAAACTCCAGATTGCACAAGGACCGACAGCGTGCCTACCACACGCCAAGAACTGGGGCCCCAACCCCTTCACAGCCCTCCTCGAGGCTCACACTGGAACACAGCTGCCCTTCTGAGAGGCACCCCGAGATCCCAGCCAGCTGGGCAAGGCCAGATATCCGCCCGTCCTCAGGGCGAATGTGGCCCGCAAGGTCTCTCACGAGAACATACAGGTCCTACCAACCAGATTTACCTGCTTTTTTCCCCTTTTAATTTTACGAGAACTCATTAGCAGGCCGTGAATCAAAGGGGCTGCGGCGTGGCCAGGGATCCAGCGGGTTCTTCCGGTTATTGCTCAGATGAGGCAGCGTGTCGTCCACGTGCGGTTAACACGTGGCTGATGTCTCACCCGCAGCTGGCACTGCCCCCTACCCCCATGCGACTTCAGGTCCTAAACCATTTTTCAAACCCGGATGTGTGTACTGCCCAGAACCACGTGGCCTGTAACTAACTGATGGGTACCGCGCTGACCGGGTCCCAACCGCAATGACCGTCATCCCCTCACGGGTCCCCTGGTGGGACCATTACTTGCTCCGATGAGGTGAGTGAGGGGCGGGCCTGTGGAGGCAGGTGGGGGACTCTGGAGGGCACAGGTGTTGCAAAACCCAAATCCCATCGCAACTGAGTGGACCTGAGCAACTCGCCCACTCCCAGGTCTCTGTTTGCCTGCATGTCAATTGGGGTCCAGTAGGACACTCAGCTGCTGGACGGCCCACAGGTGAGGTCACAGTGGCCGACCCCCGACCCTTATCGCCAGCCAGCCCCGGCCCTCAGTGCTTTCCGTGATTTGCCCTTCAATCCTGGAGCAGACACCGTTAGTGTCCCCGTTTTACAGCTGGGAAACCTGAGGCACAGAGAGGCTAACCCACTGGCCCAATGCCACCCAGCTGGTAAGTGGCACTTTGGGGGTTGGAACCAGGCCCTCTGGCTCTGGGGTTAGCCCCTTACCATGCTGAGCACCTGGTGTCTGGCTCACGGTGGACCCTGGTTAAGCCTCGGGCGTAAGGGACAGAGGTAGAATTCCTTGTCTCTCTTCCTGCCCACGTTGCTAGACTGACCATCTGCTTGGAGGATGGAAAGAGGGGGTTTCCTCCCTGGCTGAGGAAGAGGCTGGACTGGTTCTAAGGTTCTGCTAATGAAGCAGATGAAGCCCTCCAGAGACCACATCTCTCATGACAGAAGGGGCGGGGACATGACAGCCAACCCCGGAACACCAAACAGGCGAAGCAGGGACAGCCCAGAGCCCGTCAACGAAGCAGCACGGCACAGAAGATGCCAGCGAGCAGAACTGCCACCACAGACACACCATGAGGCCAGCATCTCTGCAGGGCTTGGGCAAGGGGACCAACCAACCAAAACAGCCCTCCCTGGGGAGGCGGGAAACAGTACTGAGGTGTCAGCAATGGGCTCAGATAGTAGCAGACTGTTCCTCAGTCCCAAGGCCTGGATGGTTCAAAACGCAGACAAAAGGCAAGAAGGAGCAGTCCACCAGGGACCAAGCCCGGCTGAATGGGCGTGGGCTTCCAGACCTTGAAAAATCCCAGGCTCCCAAGCCCAGGAAAAGGAGAGAAGGGCAAGCACTGCCTGGGCGCCCCCAGGTTCCAGTCAGTGCTGTAGCAGGCATCACCATCGCCCCTGTCTTATAGGTGAGGAAACCAGGCACCGGGACATAAGGTATCTTACCTAAAGCCACACAGCCGGTGAGTGGTGGAGCAGGGATTATCTGAACCCAGACTCCTCTGGGGCTCAAACCCACTTTCTTATACCGTCAGGCCAACAGCATCATTGCTACAGGTTGAACTGTGTCCCAATCAAATTCATATGCTGACCTGTTGACCCCATGCTCCCCAGAACTGTGAGACAATACATTCAATACATTTCAGTTGCTTAAGCCCCTTCTCCACGCACCCCGCTCCGACAAAGTGCATGGTTCTTTGTTACGGCAGCTCTAGCAAACTAATACAATCACCTGTCCCAGGAAATCCTCCTCCACCCAGGCCTCAGTTTCCCCATCCATGCTTGGTGTAAATCCTGGGGTCACTTCCAACCTGAGTGTACAGTGACCCTGTGTGGCATGGCAGGATGGGAAGAGTGGGCACCGGGGCCAGGCGAAGGGGGGCCGGCTGGGACCCGTCACAGCCACGGGCCTGGACCACTGCCTCCTCTCCCCCAGACGGCCGCCCGCTCCTGCCCGACCTGCTTCTTGCTCTTTTGTGAAGCTGGCTTCTGGGCACACGCGGAGCCTTCATTGATCAGCCCAGCAGGGAAGTGAATGGAGGGAACCACAGAGCGTAGGCCCCCGCGTCAATCAGAGCCGCCTCCAGCCCAGCCCGGCTAGGCACAGAATCCACGGGAAAAATCCTATCACATACTGGGCTCCAGATGAATCACTGCAGAGGAAGCAGCTGTGTTGATGAAATTTTAAAGCCGACATGAGAAAGAAAATATGAACTGCAATACAGTAATTTAGCCTGTGAACACTCTGGCACATTTTTAATTAAAGCTGTTTTGGAGTTAAATAGAGGCCGTGGAGGGAGAGGGTGGGCAGTGGGGAACGGGAATCCACAGCGGCTCTCTGCCCTCCCACCCAAACCCCAAAGCCACGTCACCCGAAGATAGTTAAAAGAATAACATTGCTCTCCCCTGCTTTTCGCCAAAGGCAGATTTTCCACTTTGCACAGAGCTGGAGGTTTCTGTGCAATTTGATTTCACTGAAAAGATATAGGTGCCAGAATCATGAAATCTCACAAGCTAGAGCCCATGAGACCGTGGCCAGAATCCCACCCATGGCAGCAATCTCCTTCTTCAATATTCCCAAACACGGTCATCCATCACCCCCATCCATCCATCCATCCATCCACACTTGATTACCTCCACAGATGGTACACTCACTACCTTATGAAGCCACTCTCCCTGGGTTAAGCAGACCTTCCTTGTTCTGGGCAAGAACCAGCCTCCCCTCCCAGCCTGGGAGACCAGGCAGGTGCAGCCTGGGTTCCCCAAGATGCATCCACCAAGTCCAGTTGGGCATTGAGACACAGATGTGACCACTGAGACCCAGCAGCCCAGTCCTTGAGTACCTAACAGTCCAGCAGGGGTCAGGGCCAGGCTTCACAAGGAGGATCCCAATATCCCAGCAGCAAGAGAGGCAGCCTATGGGGCTGAGAGCCCAGAGCAAGTGCCGGGCCACCTGGGGGTGGCTGGGGAAGGCTACTGGCAGGAGGCCAGGAGGAAGGAGGCTAAGAAAACCCCATCTTCCCTGGACCAGTACTCATCAAAATAAGACCAGTACTCTACTCGTGGGCTGAGCCCTGCCCACGGAGTTCTCCCCACCTCCACTGTCCTCCACAGCCCTCCCGTATACATGAGCCTGCTGGCCAGGACAAGGAGGCAGCACAAGAGTGCCCCCTGTGGGTAGGCCTCTGCCTGGACACCACTGTACACCCAGCCCACCGCCCCGCCGGCCATGCACACAGCAGGTGATCAGTTACACATGGAGTGAGTGAGTGAGTGCCCATTTTACAGGTAAGCAAACAGAGGCCAGGGGAGAGGAAGTGGCTCAAGGGTCCTCATAAAGCTGATGCCACCTGAGCCACCCTAGGAGCCCAGAGGCAGGCAAGGTGTCAACTGCTACCAGGAAGCCCTGAGCAGGCCAGAAGCGGCCCTCCTCTCACTGTTTCTCACATCCCCTGCGTGGCTCAGAACAGCAACGCCCTCCTCCAGGGCACCCACCCACCCTCAAGGCCAAGCCCTGGCGGCAGCGGGTGGCAGGGGCAACAGGAGTCCCGCCCATGACCCTGGAGATGCCCTGCCCGCACCCTGGCCCCCGGGTGCTTTTGCATCCTGTAGCTTGAGGGTCAGCCCTCGGCTGAAGCAAGGGGACCAGGGCAGGTGGGTACGCAGTGCACTGGAGGGCCAAGGCCCCAGCACCACACGGCTGTCCCCTTCTCGGGATGCTGCGTATGGCCCTGACCCCGCTCACTGGGAGACCCTGGGCAAGACCCCCACTCGCCAGCAGAGTCCTCGTGAGGAAGAGACGAGGATAGGACCCAGGGGCCCCACCCCATGACACACACAAGCACCCACGGCTATCACCGGAGCAGCTCAGCCTCACAGGGCTTCATCTGGGGAGAAAGAAAAGTCTACTCAGGAAACAAGAAACTTGGAACACTGGCACACTGGATGGTCTCGGCGTTCCCAGCACTTCTCCTGTACCAGCGAGGAGCCGGGCCAAAGCATGTTCTTGTCCCTAAAGCCCCATCTGCCTGAAGCCAGCAAGCCTGGGCCCGGGCGAGAGGTCGCGCCCCCATCTGATGGCTGTGTGTTTCCGGAGAGCCTGGCGTGGGTACAGGTCGGGGACAGAAGCCCACTGCTGCTGCCTCCAGGACAAGGACAATGTCCCCAGTCTGACCCCTGGGAGCAGGTCAGAGCAGGCTTGGTGGGGAGGGACCAGGCAGAGAAACCCCCTGCCCAGGTGGCGGCCCGCACCCCTGATGCTGCAGACACAGGGCCCCGTCAACCTCCACCTCTGCCCTTGTGGGCACGGGGCAAGGGGACACAGCTATGGGGGGCTCCCTTATGAGACCAGGGGGCTCCCAGAGGCAGGAAGAGGAGGAAGGACTGCCACTCTGCAGCCTGTCCTTGTCCTTGGAAACAGGACCACAAGCCATGCCCTGCCTGGACCGCAGAACAGCATTGCAAATGGCATGCCAAATCTGGGGTCCAAGCTCTCAACCTGCTTCTCCCCAGAAACAGTGACACAAAGAACAGCTGGACTGGGGCAGACTCACAAGGCTGCTGACCCGCTGGTCGGAGGCTTCCACTGCCAGAGCGAGGTCCTGGCCTTCACCCTGCTGTACATGGCTGAAGTGAGTGACTCGCTTCCCTACTCGCTGGATGGGAACCAGCCCCAGAGCAAAGGCCCCCAAGTCCTGAGGCTGCCCCCATCGCCCCTGCCTACAGCGCCTGCAGCCCGCCCCACACACCCTCCTTAGCCCACAGGGAGTGTTCAGGTCTAAGGAGCCCTAGCCCACCGCCAGGCGAGGCCCCAGCCCCTCCCTGCCCTTGCCAGCCCCGAGGAGCCAGCATATCTTGTAGCCAGGCCCTTCCAGCACCTTAACAAGTGACACATTTTGTTTGAAAACAAGCCTTGCGATTCAGTGCCTGGCTATGCGCCTGACACAATGCGGTGGCCATGGGATGTGGGGGAGCAAAGACCCAAATGTGAACCACATACTCTGCAGGGTCCTGCCGAGCTAGGGGGAATTTCCAGCAGCCCCTGCTAGGGCGAGAGGTGGGATGGCAGCTGTCGGGCTGCACTTGGGGCTGTGAGCATCCCAGCCGCCGCCCAGTGGGCAGAGAGGGTGTCTGAGCAGGGCAGTGGCGCCAAGCCCACTGGTCGCCTAGCAACGAGGCCAGGCAGCTGAGCCCTCCCTGGGGCTGGTTCCCAGAGAAACGCTCTGGGCATCCCGGCCGGCCACTTATGGGCCAGCAGATGTGGCAGGGGCGAGGGATACTGAGATGAAGTCAGGGATGAGTACAAGGGAGAAAGAGGCTGGAGGGTCAGCCGAGCCAGCTGGCCCCAGACACCCCGACCAACCGGGCTGATCACAGCCCCCCATCACCACCCTGCCAACAGCAGGAAAGGCCCCTCGTCCTGGCAGCCACGCCCCCTCCACGCTCCAGCCGCACTCGTCAAGGGCACAGACGCCTACCCCCCACCTCTCATCCTGCACCACCTCCTCCCCGCACTGACCCCATCACCCATCTCTAACCCGCCGTCCCTGTGCTGGGGACAGGCCAGGGGCAGGCCAGGGACGAGGCCTGGCCTCACCTGTCTGTGGACTCAGGCCAGGCAGGAGGGAGGAGGGCAGACCCCAGCCCAGAGAGAAACTGGCACAGCAGGGGCAGGGAAGTTTCCATGGGGGTCTGAGCGGGGACGGGCCAGCCCGCCTCTTGGGCCTTGATGCGCCCATCCAGAGGGCAAAGCAGTCCATTTCTTCAGCACTTGCGTGTGTGTTCTGCACCATCTCTGGGACGGGCCCAGCGCCAGCCCCCAAGGGGCTCGCAGACCACAGTGGGGACAGACAGGGAAAGGCTGTGATGGAGGGAAGGCAGGTGGCCGTCCTCGGCCAGGTGTCCCAGGAGGTGACTCCGGGCAGGAGTCGGGGGCAGGTGGAAGGTTAGGGGTGGGAGGGGGGAAGGGAACCCCAGGCGTGCTGGGGCGAGAGTGGTGGGTGGGCAGCAGGGCCTGCGCTGGCCCTCAGGGTGAGGTTGGCCCACAGCCAGCCTACCTGTGCCAGGAGCTTGTCACCCTCCAGCAGCTTCACCTTGGTCTCCAGCTGCCTGATGTAGGTGGACGAGGGATCTGTAACGACACAAAGGGGGCATGTCACCCGTCGGCAAACTGTATCCAACAGGAGGGCCCACCCTCCCCTGGGCCCCCTCCAGTGGGCCTCTGAGCCCAGGTTTCCCTGACCTGCAGAAAGTGGGTGATGGGTTCCCTCGCCAGCTCGTCCTGAGCTGATTCCTTCAACTTCCACAATGCTTCAGGTCCAAAAAGAGTTCTCACAAATGCTCCCCTGATGGGACCCTCACCCAGGGGCAGCCCACCCCAAGGCCCAGGGTCCAGGGAGGCCCTCCCCTGCTCAGGGGGGAAACTGAGGCCCCAAGCATGCCAAGTCAGCATCTGGGCTTCCTCCGCTCCATCCTGCCTGACGCACAGAACTTCTACAAGCGATCTGTTCGGGGGGCTGCATAACACAGATAACCCACCACCCCTCCTGCAGTCAGAGGCCAGGGAGACACCTCCAGCCACACGCCCCCAGTTCCTGAGCGCGGAGGGGGTGAAATCCACCTTCCCTCACCACACTGACCCCGCTGCACAATCACATCAGAAGTGGGAGAGGGACTGCCCCGCTGGCGTGGCGGTTAAGAATCCTCCTGCCAATGCAGGGGACACGGGTTCGAGCCCTGGTCCGGGAAGATCCCACATGCCGCAGAGCCACTAAGCTCGTGTGCCACAACTACTGAGCCTGCCCTCTAGAGCCCGCGAGCCACAACTACTGAGCCTGAGTGCCACAACTACTGAAGCCCACGCACCTAGAGCCTGTGCTCTGCAACAAGAGAAGCCTCTGCTCGCCGCAACTAGAGAAAGCCCACGCACAGCAACGAAGACCTGACGCAGCCAAAATATAAGCTAAGTAATTAATTAATTTCTAAAAACCACCTTAAAGCATCCTGTCTCTATTAAAAAAAAAAAGAAGCGGGAGAAATTCCGCCACCCTGGCTACCCACGGCCCTGGTCCTACCTCCCCATTGGGCTGGAAATCAGCTCAGAGGAGAAAACTAGTGACTAACTCACTCCAGGCCAGGACAAGGGAGCCTGCCTGGGTGGAGGCCAAGGGTGACATGGGGCAGAGAGGGCAAGGGGAGGGAGGCAGAACACGGGACAGGGAAGGTTAACACAGGGTAGGGTAGGCAAGGGGACGGAAGAGTCACAGCAGGTGCCCGTGCCGAGGGAGGAAAGGTGGGTCTGAGCACCTCTGTGACAGCATAGGGTACCTCCCCCAGGAGGTCTGCTGCCACCTGCTAAGGGACGGCTATGCTCCTCTCACCCGCATGAGCGCCCGGCCAGAGGCCACACAGCCCAGACGCCAGCCTGGGCCCTGCCCACCCCTGGGCCAGTCGCTGTTCCTGCTGTACCCACCGGCCCCGATCCCCAGCAGGACTCAGGGTCTTCCCGGACCACACCAGCGGCCCTTCATCTCAGAAGGCACCAGACCTTCGACCAAAGCCAGCTCCCTAATGCCCCACACCACTGCCCCCCCGGGGGGGCTTTTAACCTTCCCAGGTGGGCAAAGGGGGCTGAGGTGCAGGCAAAGGACAAGCTGGACCGTCATGCATCCACGCCAGCACAGTCAGCATGACCGCGGGCGAACCCTGGGCCCTTAGGTGTGTGACGCGGACGCCGTGCCCCTCCCCAACAGGGCCTGCCGGCAGAGGAGGGGTCCACGGGCGCCCTGTGAGGATGGGGCGGCCAGTGGCCCCCTCCCCAGGGCCCCAAGCCCCCTGCGCTGGAGGCTGGCCCAGGCTTCACGAGCTTCCGCCCATCAGCAGCGCCGAGCTGCCGCCTCTGACGTGCCCCCAGTTACACGAGGTGCCCGTGTGCCCCTTGACCTGCCTGCTGTGGGTCACCGTGTTCCCCAAGCATACCCTCAGGAGCCTTGTCTCCCCAGCCCTGGACCAGGCCCAGGAGCCCTCAGCCCCGCCCTGGGCAGGAATGGGGGGCGGCCCACCCCGCCCCAATTACATAACCAACTCCTCCCCCCTGCTCCCTGCCAGTCACCTCTCAGGAATGCGGAGCCTCCTAGAGAGGAAGAGGGTCACTGGCCAGGCCACTCCCCCTCGCTCCCAGGGAGACCCTGGTGACACAGGGCAGCTCTGCGAGGAGCCCCGCTGTGTGACCTGCGAGAGGCGCCATGGCTTCTTAATACACACGCAGGGCAGTGGCGGGGCAGGGTGGGGGGACCGGACCCCTGTGCCCAGGGCCCGGGCAGGGGACCCTCAGCAGTCACTACAGTTCACGCCCCATGCTGGGCCCCGGCCTCGGTTTACCCGTCAATCAGCCCAAACTGACCAGCAGTTCCCACATCGTGTCCGCACCCGCCCTCACAAACAGGCCTGATGGGAAGGGCCTCAGTGTTCCAGGGGTGCTGGGCCCTGTGAGCAGGGGGACGGAGATGGGGTGCAGCCTGGCCTCCCCAATCCTCTGTGTCCTCCACCTGCTGCCGGCAGGAGGGTTCCCTGGAACACCACCCGGGAAACAGCGGATTAGACCCTCCCAGCTCCCTCAACCTTACACGTTAAAACAACCACTGACCCCTATGTGGTCCCCCTCTGGGTGGGGTCGGCGGGGGAGGGAAGGTCCCCCCCATTCACCCCCGTATGACGCACGGCAGCCCCTGCACCTGGCGCCTCCTTGAAGGCTCACAGGGGCCAAAAGACATCGTCCCCGTTTTCCAGACGAGGAGGCCACAAGGAATAGTGTCCCTACTTGCTGGCAGGTGAGCAGGGGGGCCCAGGGCCCAGACTTCCAGACCCTCTCCCCACCACCCAGGCCCACCCCCATAGGTCAGTGCTCAGGATCCCAAGTGTCCCGCCACTCTGAGAGGAGCTGACAGCACCGTGCCATTTTGAGAAGCCAGCAGAGGTCCCTAATGAGACGTGGCTCTTGGTCAAGCGTCTCCCCTGGACGCCCCACTACTGCCCAACCCTCGGGCACGGCCGCAAGCCAGCCCCCTTGCGCACCCCAGCCCCACCAGGGATGTGCTGCCAGGCACAGCCCTGAAGCCAGAAGGACCAGCCACCTGTGTGTGACCAGCGACCTGAGTCAGGTCACTAACTCTCACGCTGCCCTATACGGTCGCAGAGCCACCCTGAAGGCGGGCACACCGCCCGCCCATGGTCTCCTGGCTATGGGGGCGATTTTGTGTCCCTCTGCCATTCCGATGCGCTGAGCCAGGAGCTCCCAGCCCTTCCCTTCTCTGTCAGACTGCCGCTGGAGCTTGGCCTGGGTGGGAGGGAGTCAGCAGACGTGCCGAGCAGCTTAGCGCCCGCGCCAGGCAACAGGCGGGCCGGGCACACGGCCACTCCACAGCCTCACGCCCACCTCCCAGGATGGCAGTCGGGAAGAAGGAGCGGCGACAGAGCCAGCGCCACGAGAAGGGACACAGGCCATCGCTCATCCCACAAACCACAGGCCGCGTTCATGGCCCCGGAACAAGGAGCCGCTCCGCTCGGCCCATCTGTCTGGGTTCGCCCCAAACCCCAAGAGGCTGCAGAGGATGAACTACGCTTCAGACATCAAGGTTTGTTGGGTTTTTCTTTTAAATTTCAAAAGAACAACGTGAGAAGCTTAAAATGCCTTTAATCACTCGGTGCTCCCAATGGAACGTATCCTAAGGAATGAATTGCAATCATGAAGAACGCAGACAGCGTTACAGTGACCCAAACTGGAAACAACTCTTCGTCCAACAACAGCAGAGCGTTTATACCCTTGTCGCCAACCAACGACGTTTAGGAGAGTCTCTCTCCTCAACGGTAAGAAAAACACTTAAACGCCAGTGAAAAGAACTGGACACAAAACTACAAGTAGAATGGCTATTATGTTTAAAAATACTGAAACAGAAATCCAGGAACGAGGCACACAGAGATACTGACCGTGGTGTTGCTCACGAGGAGATGGGTGACTTTATTTATTCACACTGTTTCTTGTTAATTTTCAAGTAATCTCCCTTTAGAATAGGGAGAAATCTTTCTTTATAAAAAAGGAGAAGGGACTAAACGATTGTACCTTCACATCGCAGAGTCCCGTGTTAATGTCAAGGGAAACAGAAGGGTGGCCCAGAGGATGGCGTGGAAAGTGGGCCCCATCGGCCACCCTCTGCCCACTGCCCCCAGCTCTGCTCTGGGGGCCTTTTCCGAGGTCCAGGCTCAGCCCCGAGCCTGCCCGATCCTGCAGAGTTTAACAGGCTATGAGGCCGCCTTCTCAAAGACCCAGATAAGCCTCCCCGGCCACACGGGACCCCGTCCCCACCGCCCCTACCCTCAGCTCCCCAAGCCAGGCTCTGCATGCTGCCAGGAGCCAGGGAGCCGGACATCTGGTCACCTGGGGGTCAGAGCAGGTGCCCTGCCGTGGGGACGAGTGAGAGCTAGGTGGACCCTCAAGTCGGGGTTGGTGGCAGGGGTGAGAGCAGGAGGGCAGGGGATGCCAGGAAGGGCCCGGCTCCCTGGGAGGACGATCCTTCCCAGCAGCCTCGGGCAACTCACAATCCCACGGGGCGCCTCCATGCCCCCGCCTCTTGGAGACAAGCGTGTAATTAAATTAATCCCAGGTTTGCAGTAACAAGGAGTAGAGCCAGCAGGGAGGGAAGAGCCATTTCCTGGCTTGACTGCTGGGGGCGGGGGGGGGGTGGAATGAGGGAGGTGACTATGAAAAGGATCCTGAGCCAGGCTGGCCAAGGTATCCCCTGGACATTCCCTGACCCTCCCAGGGCCCACTGGTCCAATTCTGGGGGACTCACGATCCACCTTCCATCTGGAGTGACAGGGAGAGCTCCCGCAACATTCTCGCCCACAGGAGCCTGAACATCAGCCCTCCTACGCCCCTCCTCACAGGTCCTTGTTCCCGGGGCGTGCAGGACCAGAGCAGCCCGTGGGTGGGTGGAGTCCTGGAGCCGAGGGTCTGCAAGCCCCTCCCCACTGGCGCTGATCGGCTCCACCGAGGAGTCCTGTGCCAGGTGCTGGCGTTGACCATCAGGGCACTCTGCCCTCCCGGAAGCTGCCAGGTCACATCTCCGCCCCCTGCAGCCTGGCCCCCTGCCTGCCTAGGCAATGTCACCCCAGCCTCACCATCGGTCCAAACTGCAAGAATTTGGGGGCCAGAGGCCATGTCCAACCACCCCTGTCACCCCCTCCCCACCTAGCTCACCGCTAAGCACGCAGTAGGCCCTTGGAAAAACCTGAAGACCTAACAGGAATCAGTCCTACGGGCTGGGTCGAACAGGTTTCCCCAAACGAGTTGACTCTTAATCCTATGAGCTCCCACCAGCAGCAGCTGCAATGACAGTAAGAAGCACTCAGCCTGTGACAGTGACCTGGCACCCCCAAGGCCACAGAGGGTACAGCATGCCAGCGGCCAAGGGCAACTGTCCCTCAGACCTCAGCCCACAGCATTTACCCTGTTGTCTTGTGCCAACCTCACCAGGAACTTTCATCTTAATTTGGGTGAGACAAGGATTCGCATACAAGTGGGTTACGTGGGAGGTGACCCCAGGAAGCCCAGGTGAGGGTGTGGAGAGGTGAGGCGGGGAATGGGAGCTGATGAGAAGGGTGTGAACCCGCTGGGGGTCTCACAGTTGCTCGCCTGCCCAAGGGCTCCCTGGTGGGAGCCGCTCATGGCAGGAGGGTGGTGTTCATGCCCCAGGAGTGCCCACCTGGAGAGGCAAGCTCCCAGGCAGAGCTGCAGGTGCCCACAGGTGAAGCGGGTGGTGGGCACGGAAGCGGTGAGCGCCACGGGGATCTGGGCAGGGCGCCCACAGTATCTGCTACAGCTTGGGAAAAAGTACGACTTTCCCTCTCTGCAAAGGAGGAAGTGGATGGAGACTGAGGGCAGGGGACTGGGGGGCAGCCATGTGCGGGGCCTGATTCTCCAGCTGCTGCCTCTCCCAGGGTCCCCACCAGCCCTGCCTCCCTTCTACCCCCTCTCCCTGAGCGGGGTCCCTATGAGGTCTCGGGGACAGGCAGGCTTTGCGGCAGGTCATCAGCAGGAGACTCAGCAACGCCACACCTTGGGCCCCTGCTCACACCCAGCAGCTCTGCCGTGAGATGGCCGGCATTTCCACAACGCAGCCCGGCTGATTCAATTCCCTTCTCCTTCCACTTCATTACGAGGGGTCGGCTGTGGCACCGAGATGGAGGGGCCTCATTAAGCAGAAGCACCCTCACCATTCCAGGCTTCCCTCCCTCTCTGCCCCAGAGGATGAGGGCAGCTCCTGAGAGCATCTGCCTTCCCGTGAGTCGGTTCCTGGGCTTCTCTCTTTTCTCCCGCGCCCCAGGACTGGCCCCCAAGGGGACAGGTGAGTGCCACACATACCTGCGGGCCGTGGAAATCAAAACCAAGTGGGGCAGGCCCACTCTGCACCACGGAGCCTCAGTCTCCACCCGTGCCTCCCACCTGCCCAGGATGTGGTGGAGCTGTCACCCCTCACAGGTAACCTCAGACACTTCACCCCCATGTGGAGGTATCTCCATCCCCCCACAGGCACAGAAACAAGGACGCAGCGATGCACAAAGTCACACAGGCAGGGCCACCAGGAGAACCACCTCCAGGGAGCTCGGACCAGCCCCGGGCGCCAGGGACAGTGCTATGGTCTGGATGTCAGTGTCCCCCAGAATCCATATGTTGAAACCTAATGCCCAATGTGATGGTGTTAGGAGGCAGGGCCTTTGGGAGGTGATTAGGTCACGAGGGTGGAGCCCTTGTGAGTGAGATTAGTGTCCTAACCAAAGAGACCCCCACAGAGCTCTCTTGCCTCTTCCGCCAAACGAAGACACAGCAGGGAGACAACCGTCTGTGAACCAGGAAGTGGCCCTCTCCAGACACTCAGTCTGCCAGCACCCTGACCTTGGGCTTCCAGCCTCCAGACCAGAGAGAAACTCCTGTTGTTTATGAGCCACCCAGTCTGTGGTATTCTGTTATAGCAGCTCGAACAGAGTTAAGACATACAGAGCAAGGCGAGGTCATTCCAGCAAGAAGCAGCAGTAACCACACACTTAATGAGCACCAATGGTGTGCCTTACTTACAGGCAATCGTCCTCATCGTCTCTCACTGTGAGCAGGTGACCGACCCCTGTTTACAGATGAAGAAACCGAGGCTCCGGGATGTGAAGTGACAGCTGCAGACCAGGCAGTGACGGAGCAACCTGCTCTCCCCAGGCAGCCTTCCCTACCTCGGGCTCAGTGCAGCCCTGGGCTCAAGGCAAAGGCCACACTTTCTGCAGTACCCAGTCCTGCTGGGAAACAGGCCGGTACTCAGTGCCAGAGCGGCCGCTGCCCTCCCACCCTGCCCACAGACCAGGCTGGTGTCCCTGCTGCCCTCACCTCTGATGAATGCACAGCCCCATCAAGGCCCGGGACACTGATCCGGCGGAGCCTGGGAACGGTCCTGTCTTCTTCAAGGACTTGGAGGATGTTCCAACCCCAGGCCCACCTACTCCCCAGACGCTGAACAATCCCAAAGGTCACCAAAGGACTGAATCCTTGCAGAGCAGTGGGTCCCCAAATCCAGGACTAGAAAGGCAAGTTACCTGTTTCACGACCGTCCAGGCTACCAGGGGGCTGTGAGCTCCCCATCACTACTGAAAAGCAAGCAGAAGCTCAGTACTGGATGGAGCCCCTGGAACACTGAAGTTTCCCCACGTAGCTGGGAGGGGGGCCCCGGTGCCAACGTACTCACTCTACTACCCTCTAGATCCCCCAGGGACCCTGCCAGGTGGGCGGCAGACGGCCTATCATATAGAGAACAAAAAGAACGCTCAGCGAGTGAATGGGTCCACCCAGCGTCACAGAGCCAGGCACCGGCAGGACCAGCAATCACGCGTGCTCGTGTAAGGGCATGGTCCCCTACTGCGAGGGTCTCTCAGCCTAGTGCAGGAGCTGCAGGAATAACCACGTTTGCGGAAGGGCAAAGGGTGGAGTGAAGAGGCTCAGCCCAGGGATGAGGGGGGCCGAGAGCAAGGATGTGCTGATGGGGAGAAATCAGGGACTCCTTCCTGAAGGAGGCGGCATCTGAGCTGAGCACTTAAGAGCAAGCAGGACTCTGACAGGCAGACAAGGCAGGGTGGGGATGGGGAGGATGGAAGGCGAGTCCCAGCTGAGGGCGCATCTGCCTCCTGGCATACATCGCGGCCCCAGGAGGTGCGGGCTGAACGTGAGACAGATATTATTTATGGATGAAGGCGAAAAGGCTGAGGAGGCATATCAGAGGAACATCAGGTTCCTGCGAGGAGGAGTGGCAGCGCTGGGCGGGGAGGGCTGCCCCTGCCCCTCCCTCCTCCAGGCGGGCCTGCCCACCTGAGCTGCCCACCAGTAGGTCTGCATGGTGGACAGGCCAAGGCAGCTGGCTGCAAACTCCGAGATGACTACCAGAGCCTCGGGCGTGAAGAAGAGTTCCCCTGTCCACACAGGACATCAAGGGACACTTCTTTCCCATTCGCACACGCAAATGTTACTGAGCGCCTCTTATGTGCCAGCAGACGCCAAGCAAAACCCCAGCCCTCCCAGCACGCCCCTAATCCTCACACCGAGCTATCCCCGTTTACTGCAGAGGAGCCTGAGACTCAGAGAGGTTAAGTAGCACGTCCAAAGTCACACAGCAAGAACACTGCAGGGCTGGGATTTGAACCCAGGTTTGTCCAGAGCCAAGGTTCTTTCCACCCTGCCTCAAAGCTCCCCCAGCAGCCCTGGGGGCCCCATACAATCACCCTGGGCCTCGCAGAACACCAGCACCGTGGTGGCTGGCACTGCTCATTCCAAGCCTTGACTCTGCCAGGGAGACACAGAAACCAAGGTTCAGGAGGGGCCCAGTAACGGGTCCAGTCACAGAGTCATAAAAGCAGGGCTGAAAGTCAAGACGTGCGCGTGCGTGCGTGCGTGCGTGCATGCGTGTGTCCATCCCCAAACCCGGTGCTCCTCCAGGCCGCCCACCGAGGCAGAGAAGGGCAGGGCTTGGGAAGACTCATGGCTCACCTCCCCTCCCTGAGCAAACATTCTCTTCGTGGGGCGGTTCTGGAGACTCTCAGCCTCTAAGACTGGGCCCAGGCTCCAGGGAACTCCACCCTGGATGGCGTTCTCCTGGCCCTCTCGCCCCCTGGGACCTCCACCCCAGGGCACCTGCAAGCCCCAAGACTCTGGGCCTCATGGGGTCACGAATGTCCGAAAGGCTGGCCCCCAGCCCCTCCCAAGCTCCCCCCTCCATGCCCTGATATGTGGGATCCTGGAAACCTCAAATCCCACATCCCCAACTCAAGTGGACAGCCGTGACCCCACCCTCTCCATCCTGAGCCTGCAGAGGCAAGAAAATTAATGGGCACAGAGAGAAACGAACAACTGCATTGATGAGAACTGAGATCTCGCCACGCTGGCCGCTCGGCCTCTCCTGACGAGGCGCACGGCTGTCTCCTGGCTCCCACCTGCCCCTCCGTGTGCCACACACACAGACCAGGACCCCACGGATCGGTGCTCTGTCCACCCGGGGCCACCTGGCATTTAATTCAACCTGCGCTGAAATCTCGACGGAGTGGCCAAGCAGGAGGCCGAGCCCAACCCGGCTCATTTAGAACACACCCCGGTTTGGGGCTTCCCTGGTGGCGCAGTGGTCGAGAGTCCGCCTGCCGATGCAGGGGACACGGGTTCGTGCCCCGGTCCGGGAAGATCCCACATGCCGCGGAGCGGCTGGGCCCGTGAGCCATGGCCGCTGAGCCTGCGCGTCCAGAGCCTGTGCTCCGCAACGGGAGAGGCCGCAACAGTGAGAGGCCCGCGTACCGCAAAAAAAACACCAAAAAGTAGACTACACCCCGGTTTGGATCCGCCTGCAGCCACGGGTGTTCTCAAGCTGAAAACTCAAACTTATTTTTCCATCTACCGCTTGGGAGGCCCGACCATCCCAAAGTGAAACTGCGTCATTACTTCAAAACCAGGGGAAAACAGGAAAAACAGAATTCCTTTCCTGTGCCTTCAATTATCAGGCCCAGAAATTAACCTGTGTGCTTAGGTGACAGTTCAGGTGTCAGCACTGTTCATGTCCCCTCCCCCCCCAACCTGATTTAACTCTGAATGATTGGGACTTATTGATAGAGGCTGAACAGACCACCTAGAGGCCCCAGCACAGCCACCTAGCCACACAGAAGGCAAGTCACACCTGGCCTGGGTCTCCCTGGGGACATTTTAACATTTGATCTCTTCTCCCCTGGAACCAACTAAACTGGACTCCAGCGAAGGGGCCTGGATGTCCATACATTTTAAACGTCCTCCAGGTGATTCTAACGTGCACACAGGGCTGGGGACCCCTGATCTATGCTGAGCAGTGACTGTTCAAATTGTCCCCCTCTCGGGCTCCTTTCCCGAGGGACCCCACACCTCCTGGCCCTGACTACTCACTGGGGCTCAACCCCTGCAAACACAGCCGTACCACAGGGGCTCCGAGGCGGCCAGGACATGCGGGACGGATGTCTGAAGGTGGTGAGGAAAGGGGGTAGGCGGGTAAACATTCAGGGAGCCCCTGAGTGTATGTGCCAAGCCCCTTGGTAGCCATAAGTGGAGACCTTGCTGGTTTCGGGGGAAAGGGAGTTTGCTTTCATTGTTAGACATCATGCATGTCTCTACCAAGCATGTAAAGCTGGTGGGCCCAGAATGGAGCCAACTGTCCAGCAGAGGAGGCAGGAGGGAGGGGGCAGGACGGCAGGGCACACTCCAGCCGCCTGCAGAGGCGGTGAGGTGCGGGGAGCTGTGGCAGGTGGAGCGGGCCCAGCACACAGAAAATCTAGGTGCGGCTGCGTCATCGGACACAGGGGAGTGGCTGGAAGTCCAGCCGGAGATCTGACACCTCAGCAGGAACCCCGCCCTGCGCGTGAGCAGCAGAGCTGGGGCTCAAAGCATAGGAAGCAAGAGAAAGAGGAAGAGGGGCTCCAAGCAGCACCAGCTCTGGCGGCAGCACCATGTCTGGACAGTGCTTTGCTGATTCAGTAAAAACAAGAATAAGTCATCACAAGAAAGGTGGAGGGATTCCCGGGGTGGTGAGGGCCCGCAGAAGCTCTGCGCGCCTGGCACGCATGCCCTGCAGCATTCTGTGCCGGTGGGGGAAGGCTGAATTGTTTCATGAAAGGGACTGTGGCGGGTGCTGAGAGTAAAAATTCAATCCCAACCTCACACCACACACAGAAGGCAGTTCCGAGGAGGACAGAGTTCTATGGGAAAAAACAACTCTAAAGACTTGGGCTTGTTTCATACAAAGGGGGGTGACAACTTATGCTACAGGCAAGAAGCCAGTCACAAAACACCACATCTTGTACGACTCCATTTATATGAAACGTCCAGAGTCGGCAAATTCACAGAGACGGAAAATAGATTGGTGGCTGCCAAGGGCCGAGGGGGAGGGAGAACAGGGAGTAACTGCGGACGAGCACAGACTCTCTCTCTGGGGTGATAAAAATGACCTGGTATTAGACAGTGATGGTTGGGTAACTCTGTGAATGTAGTAAAAAGCAATGAATTGTATACTTTCATATATATATTAACTGTGTGAATTTTGTCTCAGTACAGCTGTTGTTAAAAAGGAACAACTCCAGGACTTCCCTGGCGGTCCAGTGGTTAAGACTTCGCCTTCCAATGCAGGGGGTGCAGGTTCGATCCCTGGGCGGGGAGCTAAGATCCCACATGCCTCGCGGCCAAAAAACCAAAACATAAAACAGAAGCAATATTGTAACAAATTCAATAAAAAGAGCAACTCCAAAAAGGGAGGGAGGGAGGAAAAACAAGAAAAAGAAGGAAAAAAAATAAAAAGAGCAGTTCCAGCTTTCAAGTAGGAAAGGATTTCTTAATCAAGAAGCAAAACGAACAAACCGTAAAGGGAAGACCTGTCACACTCAACTGTGTGAACATTAAAAACCCTGCCCAACAGCAGACCACAGATCTGTGAGCACAGTCAGAAGACCAGCCTCCTGCAAACAAAGACAATGAGACAGTTTCAGCCATTTGACCGACAGAAAGTGAATAGTGGTCACTCATGTGATGGCAAGAGCGTAAGAAGCAGGAAGCAGGACATGGGGCGCCCTGGCACAGCAGATCAGACAGCCACCCGGCATGGCTTCCCGCCACTGAAGATGCACCTGCCTTCAAGGACCCCCGGCGGTCCAGGCGTGCAGAAACAGGTACAAGAACGTGTCCCAGCGCTGGCCAAAGTAGTGAAAAAAATGGAGACCACCTCAAAGTCCTCCCTGGGAGACCAGACGAATTGCGGTTTAACCAAACAATGAAATACTATGCAGAACTGGAAACGAATGAAGTGGAATTACAGGTACCATCAACAAGGATACATCTCAAAAGCACGATGGGGGGAGGGGCGGGGAGGCGGAACTGAGGGACACATATAAATGTGACATCATTTATAAAGTCGGAAAACCTGCAAAGCATCATCGTATGTTGCTTATGGACATACAACCTGTAAGAGAAATAACATCTGTGCAGGAGAGGGGTTAGGTACCGAATTCCTGGCGAGGGAAGGTTCTGGGGAGGCAGGGGTGAGGAGGTGACACACAAGATGCCTCAACTCTACCTGTAACACTTTATTTCTCAAAAGGATCTGATGCTAAAAGGCTTTATTGTTGGCAATCTGATAAAGGTGGGCAGTGGAATCAATAGCCTCATTATTCTCCAAGCTTGTTTCTTTTTATATATTTCTTCACAATAATAGTAATAATAACATTTTTTAAGTAAAAGGAAGAGAGTTGGGGCAGCGCAACAGACGCTCCAGAAAAGGTACTGGAAGCTTTTGATGTTGGAACACCCCCTCCCTCGGTCCCAATTCCCGGGCTGCCTTTGGAAAACCTCACAACATCCCTGGCAACGAGCCTCCTTTGGTGCCGCCCCCCACCCCTTGGGAGCAGTGAAATGGCAGCAGGTCAGGAGCCTATGGGGAGGAAGGGCCACAGGGATGGGAGGCTGACAGCAGTGGGAAACCACCCTCCCGCAGACCGCTTGGGGACAAGAGCGGGTTCCCTCTCTGCCCCAACTGCTCTGTGACCTTGAACAAGCCCTTTCCCTCACCCAGGCCCAGAGAGATGCAGGCAGGAGGCCCAGGTGACCCAGAGGGTCAGAGGGCAGGACAGAGATGTGACCCAAGAGCCCCTACAAGGCCGCATCCCTGCAAATAGGCAGGGCAGCAAGGACCCGCCCGTTAAAATGACACAGACTCGGCACGAGGACAGCAAACTGCCCCTCCCCCTTCACAGAAAACCCACAGCAGGTGACTGCTGACCAGAAGATCATGGACAACACTGGGCTTCAGGGTGCATCCCCCGAGGTCCCGGGGAGGGCGCGTCCTTCCAGCCAGTGAAGGACCAACTCCTTTTGTGGCCAGGGCGTGTCGCAAGAGGAGAAAACTGGTGAAACGTTGCAGCTCCGGCAGCACCCTCGGGCCTCAGTCTCCCCAGATGACACCACAATAAAGATATCAGCCTGCGCTTATGAACTGTACTAGGCAGACTACTGTCCACCCAAAGGTGCCCACGCTCAACCCCTGGAATCTGTGAATATGTGACCTCACGCGGCCAAAGAGACTTTGCAGATGCGATTAAGGTTATGGCGGTCAAGAGGGGGGATTAGCCTGCATGATCCAGGTGGACCCAATTTAACCTCATGACTGTGTAAAAACGGAGAGCCCTTCCTGGCTGTGGTCAGGAGAGGTGACTGAGGAATGGTCAGAGAAACGTCCTCTTGCTGGCTCTGAAGACAGGAACGGGGCCACGAGCCAAGGAATGCGGGTGGCGTCTAGAAGCTGGAAGAGGCAGGAGAAGGATTCCCCCTCAGGTCTCCAGAAAGTGCGCAGCCCTGCGGACACCTTGATTTTAGCACTTCTGACCTCCAGAGCTCTAAGATAATACATTTGTGCTGTTCAAGCCACCAAGGTTGTAATTTGTGACAGCAGCCGTAGGAATCTAACAGAGGAACTAAAAGCTGTGGCTGTGCGACTTCAGGTGACTTGCCTAGCCACTCTGAACCACAGTTTCATTTAAAAATGAGATTTAAAACACCAACCTTGGAAGGCTGCTGTGAGGATTAAGAAAGGTAGCAGCTCTAAAAGCCCCTGGCATCGCGCCTGGCAATTCCTTAGTAGATGCTCAATAAAAACCAGCCCCGACCTCTCCACTGCTCACACTCCAGTGGCATGACCTTGATGGGAAAGAACGGCGAGCTGAGGCTTCCACGCTGCCAGGTGAGGGCACACCAGCATCAGGTCACCATGGAGACAGCAGAAATCAGGCCACGCTCACCTCCACTGCATGACTGCCCACCTGGGGCCTGGCCCACTCGAGCCCCCTGCATTTGCCTCCCTTTCAAATCTAGCAAAGGGCTGGTGCATCACCACAAACTTTTAAAAGTGAATCCAATTTAGGAATGTCACACTCGGAGGTTATCTGAAGCAAAGGTGGTATTGTTTGCTCATAAAGCAAAGGCCCCCTTCTCTATTTTAAGTTGAGATTTTTGTAGAGCATGGAGTACAGGGACCGCTGAGCTGGCTGTGATGGGGGAACAAGCCGAGGCCGGTTCCATACACCGCAGGGAAGACCTCTCCACCGTAAACAGAGTCCTGGGGCGGGTGAGGGTCCTGTGTGCCTGGACCACTGGGGCTGGACAGACCCTAGTGACTGACAGCCAGCGCCCAGCGCTGTGTTCATGGACGCACAGCAGGCAGCCTAGAGGGAGGGAGGGAATGAGCGAGCAGGTGAGTCCAGGTTCAGCCCCCCGCCTCCCAGCAAATTGCGCCCCACCCCAGTTCAAAGCCCCCTGGGAAACAGTCTCAAAGAGACAGTCCGAGCCAAGTCCAGGCAGAAAGTGGGTCTAGAAAAGAGGAAAGGAACGTGGCGAGAGGAGAAATGGCCCAAGCCGGCACTAACCGGGCCCCAGGCCCATGTGGCAATGAGAAGCCCAGGCTGAGGGAGACCAGGGAGGACGTCCGTGGTCACAGGTCGCCTGGAGGTCTGATTCGAATGCTGCAATGATGGGGCAAACCCCGAAGCTGGGGGTCCAGGTGTGAGTTTCAGGGAAAGGAAGGACAAAGCTCTCCCAGGCCAGAGGAGCCTGTGCCCAGATGGCTCCCACGCCAGAAGAATGGAGGGGTCTCCTCCGGGATCCAGGGCGGGTGGGCAGGACCCGGGCTGCTGCCTGGGGGTGCCGTGAGCTTGCTGTGTGACCCAACCGCTCTGAGAAAGCTCACAGACCTGCGTGTCCACCCCAGGTCATCGTGGGGGCCTTCTCAAGGCTGTCTCCAGGGAGGCATGGACCGGCCCAGCTGGCAACGAGGAGACGGGCACCGCCCCAATCCCCGCCATGCAACAGAGAGGGCCTGGGCGTGGGGTCGGCCGGTCCGGGCTGGCTGCATTTGCTGGACAGGGGCATCCCCGCCCAGGCCTCAGTGTGCCCTGGGAACCAAGAAGACAGAGCAGGTTCCCCGAGCCTCCCAAAAGGAAGGGCCTGCTCCCTGCACAACACCCTTCCAGAGAAGGGCCACGGCGTTGCAGGTGTTGGTGCTGATGGGGGGCTCTGGGTGTTTGGGATTCACGCGTCACCCCAGGTGCACTCCGGTCCTGCCATCGCTCATCGGCTCAGCTCTCTGAATGACCCTGTGGCCCGGGCTGCCTTTCACCCAGTAAACTGAGTTGAAATTGCCCTTTGGACCCACAGCCTTCCGAGCAAGGGAGAGGGTGCACAAGCTTCCAGGACTCAAAGGTCACCTGCTCACCTTGGGCAGGGCTTGGAAAACCCTCCACTTCCCACCGTGACCTCAGTCGGTGGCTCACAATGGGACTGGCAAGCCTGGAGCTCAACATCCTACTCGCCACGCACTTGGTCACCCCAGGCCGCTAAGGATGTGCCGGGGTGTGATCCTCCACGGGAGAGGGACCTGCCCTGCGACCTCACATTAGCGACTAAACATCTCTGAGCCTCTGCGTCCTCATAATGGGAGGAATGATGCTTCTCCTCACTGGGCTGCGGGGAGGACTCTGGAACCCCCAGGCCAGGCCCCTGCAGCCTGGAATTGGGGCGGGGGGTGTGTTGGGGGGTGGAGACAATCTCCTCACAGATCCTTCCAGAGCCTCCACAAGCACAAGTTCAGAGTTCGCATCCCCGTGTGGCACCTGAGCAAGGGACTTCCCTAGGGCCTCGGCCTCGCCACCTGCAGAGGCAGGCCTGCTTCTCACGGTGGCCCGCCGGGCTGCTCTGTGACTGCGCGCAGAGCCCCTGCGGACCCTCCTCCCACCACCCAGGACTGCTGGAGACATCCTGTTCCACTCGCTGCACGGATCTGCCCCCCTGCTTTCCCGCCTGAACTCCCCCTCCCCCCATGCCCTCACTCCCTCACCCTCAGCCGAAGGTGACTGTGGTTGTCCCCACACAGCAGCTCCTCCACGGCGCCTCTGGCCAAGCCTCAGCTGCAGGGGAGACCCCCAGTCCCTGCCCGAGCTGGCAGGTGAGGCACTCCCCCGGGATGCGCTGGGTCCTGGGCTGCAGGGTGCTTCTTACTGGAGTGTGCCCGCCCCTCACGCCCCTTTGCAAGTTCTTGCAGGGCTGTGTCACACACCAAGACAGCACCTGGAGAAGGCTGGCAACCCTCACATTCCTAAAACATCAGCCCTCTCCCCGGCACCAAGCACCCAGCCCGGGCTCTGAGAGGGGACGGTGAGGCTCAGCTTTGGAAAGGGCGGGTGGGGACCAGCAGTGAGGGGAGCAGATTCTATGCACCAGGGGCCGGGTCCTGCCATCACTTGCTGTGTGACCCTGGGCAGGTCCCCTCCCTTCTCTGGGCCCCAGAACACCTCTCTGCACAATGAGGGAGTTGGAAGCCTCCAAGGGCCCTTCTGGCCTGGTGAGCACAGGTGGGCACAGGCGGGCGTGGTGGGCACA
Organism: Pseudorca crassidens; assembly: GCF_039906515.1. Taxonomy (NCBI): domain Eukaryota; kingdom Metazoa; phylum Chordata; class Mammalia; order Artiodactyla; family Delphinidae; genus Pseudorca; species Pseudorca crassidens. The sequence goes on along the minus strand of NC_090296.1, from coordinate 6,197,110 downwards.
GTGGGTAGGGGCCATCACTGCAGCACTCCGCCAGCCCACGCAGCTGTGTTTCTTTAAGAAAGATATGAACGCTAACAGACCCAAAGGTCAGGAGAGCTGGTGCCAGGATGAGGTCAGTGTTTGGTTACTAACGAGAATAAACAGACCTCAGTACTGCAGAGGAAGGGCCCTGCTGGAGAAGCACCATGGGGAAGTGAGGTGGGCGGGACCAAGGAGCCTCCCTCTGCGTCATCACGCCCACAGACGACAGGTGACAGCTGGCCACCAGGAACTGCCCCACAGCCAACTCCCAGTCTCAGCAGGGGGACAGCACAAGGCCTGGAAGGGGACCCCAAAGGGAGCAAAAGGGCCTTCAAGGTCAGCCCAACCTCTCTTGCTAACATCAGGGTAACGAGGAACCCCGAGGTACTCACCAACTTGCCTGAGGTCACAGGCCATCCTGGCCCCCAGGCCCTACAGTGGACACATGTCAAATCCCAACCCCCTTCTCCCCCCCCCCCCCCCCCCGGCATCTAGCCAGCTGTTTGTGCCGGGCAAGGTGACAATGACAATGACAATGAGAGCCAGAGATTACAATCATGTTGGATAAAATAAGAATCCACACTGATAAAAGACACGTCCACACACACAGCCCGATGAGGGAGAAGGGGAAGGCACCTCACAGCAGAATTCCAGCTGCTGGGTGCTGACGGACAGACAAGTTAGCAAGTCATCATTACCACCACCAGAGCGGTGCCAATGGACGCAAGCCTTGTGGGCGCCCGGTGAGGATCAAGACACCTGTGTGACCTCAAAGTGCCTCCCACAAGTTACTTATTAATTACAAAGTTATATGTACTAACCTCACAGTGGGGAGACCTCCTGACCCAACGGATGGAAGTTTGCTCCCAAGACGGGCCACACCAGGTACCTCCTGGCAGGACAGGCCGACAGCACAGCATCCCCTCGGGGCCGTTCCTGCCCCAAACACACGGCCTGCATCCAACCGTGAGCCAAACGCAGGGCTGGTCTGTGGTCTTCAAAACATAGATGACATGTCAAAGGCGGAGGGAGGAGACTTTCCAAATGAAGGAAGGTTAAAGGGAGTGTGTGATCCTGCGCTGGATCCCCGATCAGAAAGCAACTGCTCTAAAACACCGTGCTGGGACGCACAGCGGGCCAGCTTCAATCTCCCGACACTGTCACCGTACTGTCACCACCTAAGTGAAAGTCCTCGATCCTAGGAAACCCACACTGGAGTGTTGAGGCTGAAGGGGTGTGTTAACCCCAACTTCTCTCAAATGGTTCAGGGGAAGGACAGCCCACCTACAGAGAAGGAATGACCAAGTGATGAGGAAACTAACACACTCTCTCTTAGGGATGTTTAAGGGCAAGAATGGGACATGCCAAGCAACTCGCAGCCACACACATCACCTCCGACATGAGCCATGAGCCATCCCAGGCGTCACCCTGCCGTGCTGCCCGGAGTGTTGTCCACGGCGGGGCCTTGGAGTCCCTGTCACAGCCCCCAAACCGACAGCCCTCCTCCCAGGCAGAGGCCGACCGCCGACCTAAAGCACTGCGTGCAGGAAACGTAGCTGCCAACACGCCAGGAGACAACCTATGCTTTCCGACAACAGAGCGCCAGTCACGTAAATTCTGGGTAACTCACTTGAAGGGGTGCTGTATAGACACTAACAAGGTTTACGAAGACCAAGAGGAAAAGCGCGTCTGATGCAATGTTGAGGGAAAAAAGCCAGATTCTACACTAAACACACAGCGAGATAACCAGCAGCCAAAACACGCCGGGGGCGGAGGGGGGGGCGGGGGAGGCGGGGGAGGGGGAGAGAGGGAGGGGGGATAAAACACTGCCATTGTAGTGGGAGATTTTCAGAGCAGGGTCGGGGTGCGGGGGGGGGGGGCTGGGCTAAACATGTTTTTTTGGGTTTTTTGGGGTTTTTTTTTTGGCGGTACCCGGGCCTCTCACTGTTGTGGCCTCTCCCGTTGCGGAGCACAGGCTCCGGACGCGCAGGCTCAGCGGCCATGGCTCACGGGCCCAGCCGCTCCGCGGCATGTGGGATCTTCCCGGACCGGGGCACGAACCCGCGTCCCCTGCATCGGCAGGCGGACTCTCAACCACTGCGCCACCAGGGAAGCCCTGGGCTAAACATGTTTTGATTTTCTTTCTACTTTTCCAAATCTTCCTGTTTCTCTAACAAGAAATAAAATCGCCTTAGGAATAAAATCGATCAAATCAATTCCCCGCCCTGCGCAGCCACGGAATTCCTCTCCTTGTCGGAACTGGCTCACACCAGCTGCCTCCCCGGGTAGACGTGCCCTGGACACAAGGGACGAGACCCAGGAGCTCTCGGGCCAGAGCTGCCTCTGAGCGGTTGCCACCCAAGGCTGCCCACTTGTCCCGGCCAACAGAGGGGTCTTCAGACCAGCACAGGGGCAGGCGGGAGGGTCTGGACTGGGAGATCCTGGGATGAGCCCTCTGAGTCTCAGTTTCCCATCCGGGAAATGGTGATGGTCACATATGTGGTGAGATCACTGGAAGGCAGCAGCGCTGGCAAAATCGCCTTGAATAAAAGTCTAGGGGCAGACGGGAATGACAAAGCCCTCATGGAGCAATTCTAGAGCCCTCCCCTGCAGCAGGCCAGGGGCCGGACAGGCCCTCAGCGCTCCCCATCTTGACTCTCAGAGCAGCCCCACGAGGCCACAGCACCAGGTTCACTTTGGAGAGGCAGGGAGGGGGCTCGGTAACGTCCAGTGGGTCCTGCCCTTTCCCCGCAGACATTCCCATGCCACTGAGTAAGAGTGCAAAGGAGACACTCCCTCTCAGAGGGCCCTGGAGGGAGTCAGCTATTCAAAGCATGCTCCTCCGCCCAGGTGGGTCCACGGCCTGGAGAGAGGTCACACATGCAAGAAAACTCCCAGCTGAGAGAGTCCCTGTGCTGGTCGCACACCCCCAAGGGCGCAGTTTGGTTAATTAACAACCACTGCCCAGCTCTGCCCCGATGCTGGAGCCCGCGGGAGCCTGAGAAATCCCTTCTGCAGGGAACCAAGATCCAGAGAGAAGTCCAGCCTCTCGGGGAGTCGCAGAGCCAGGATGAGAAGCCAGGGCCCGCCCACTGCCCCCCACCCTGCAGCGTTGGGGGGATTCCAGCTGCACCGCGGGACTGGCTGCAGCCACAGGCCAGCGCCCTCCGTCCAGCCAGGGCAATTCACTCACGTGCAGGCACCATCAGGTGGCACTGCCCCTGGAGGGCACCATGTGGGGCATCAATGGCCTCTCTGCGCCAGGCCAGGTGGAGCCCTGGCCTGCCACCCCTCACTGTGTGGTCCCAGCCTGTACGGTGGGCTGGACCAGAACACCTCTGACGTGGTTCTCTGCTTCTCGCGACTTCCTCCTACCCCGAGGCCCAAACGCAGCCTGGGCCGGAGCCCATCCCACCGCAGGTGAGAAGCCTCAGGCGGCACCGGCCCTTCTCCAGGGCTCCAAGGGGAGCGAGGGGAAGAAGCAAGGCTTATTTCACACCCCCTGCCTGGTGCCGGGCAAGCTCCTGGATCTTCAGGACCATCTTCAGTCCCCAGGCTCCAAAATTCAGTGATTACACAGGCGGCGGGGCAGTGGGGGGGTGGGGACAGGCAGCAGCAGGTCCTCAGGGAGCCACAGCGCAGACAGGCCCTGCCCGAGTCCACCCCATGCCACGCTCTCCCTCCCGGGCCTGCAGGTACCTCACCTCTGCCCACAAGAAGTAGGACCCCAGCCTGCGGCCCTGTCGGGAAGCGTGCTCACGTGGCAGCCTCAGGAGGCTGTGCCCGTCCGGAGCGATGTCCCCCACAGCTCCAGGGTCCCTCAGGAAGCAAGAGCACCTGAGGGTGGCCTTCGCATGGCTGCCCCTGCTGCAACAGGCAACACTAAGCCTAGACGTGTCTGGATGTGAGCGCTGGGACCGCCTGAGCCTGGGTGAGCTCCTCTGGCAACCAAACCTCACTGGCATCACTCCATTTACCCGGCTTGAAAAGACACTCGCGCCCTGGGGAAAGACGTGCCGGGGGGCCGGCTGGGGACTCCCAGAGTGGTAGGGTCAGAGGGGCAGAGGAAGAGGGGCTTCGAACCACAGAGCTGTGCCCCGATGGGCAGACCCAGGCCCAGATGACGCTCAGTGGGTGCCCCCCACCGTGCCAGGCCCTGGAGGCAGACTCTGAGCACAAGGGTTCACCCTGGGAGCTCGCAGCAGCAAAAGGGAGGGGGCCAGAGTGAGGCACCCGCAGACAGGGCAGCACACGCCCTCCGAGGGCCAGGCTGCGCCAGGGCCGCCTCTGCCTGGGGGCCCGGCTTGGTCCAGCCACATTCCACCCATGAGCTCCCAACACCATGCCTGCACGCACTGTGGCCTAGGACACTTCAGTGGGAGGACAGACCGAGGATCGGGGGCCAGGAGGGAGGGCAGGAGGAAGGGGACTTCACACCCGGCCCCGCCTTGTGACTTGGGCCCCTGAGTTGCCACTCTCCCAGCTGTGAAAGAAGCACCTTTGCTGCAGAGCCAGTAAGATTCAATTAAACTCAATTCCGCAGGACACAGGACGTGGGGAGGCCTGACCCCCAGCGATGTGTACGTCCCCTCCTTCCCCTCCCCGGCCACGCACGTGATGACTTCGGTGCAGAGCTGCCCACTGGGCCTCTTGCTTCCTTCAATGCCATCCTCCCTCAGAAATGCCCAGCGGGCAGCCAGCCAAGGGTCAGCCCCACGGAGGTGCCTGTGCGTTTCACCACAGCCCACGTCTTTGGGGCAAGGCCACCCTCCCACAAAACAAAAGCACTGTCTGGGGCAGAAGACAATGACGTGCCCCAGCAGGCTGGCCCGCTGCCTCCTGGGCTCGTGCAGCCCCCGGCAGGCAGCAGATGTTCGGAGGGACAGACGATCCAGCCAGCCGGGGCCGAGGTCCCTCCCCGGCCACAAGTCCTGCTCCCCATTTTGCCTCTGCTGCCCATGACCTTGCACCCCTCTGGCAAGCCTACTGCTCACTCAGGTCTCAAGGGCGGTGGCCACCCCCACCCAGTGCCACAACAGAGCTGGAGCTCCCTGCCTCTCAATCCTCAGAGGAGAGCTAACATGCCCCTGGGTGCCTGGCACCCAGTACAGAGACGGGGACTGTTACCACGTCGTACGGGAACTGAAACTGAGCCTCCAAGGGGGCAGCCTGACCACAGCCAGAGGGCACCAGAGCTGGGGTCTGAATCAGGGCTGCCTCACAGGGGCGGGGCGACGTCCAGCGCCCACCCCGGGTCAGCCTGGCCTCGCAAGCGGAAGAGAGATAAACTATCCGGGACAGCGCGCCGCCTGGCCCGAGTGACACGTGCTCCCCGAGGGCTGTGCTGGAGACCAGACATTGTGAAGGATCCACCCACTTCTCCTTCCCCTGCACACCTCACACTCACACACGTGAGCTCGCACGTGTGCACGTACGCACACACTCCCACGTACACACATTCACACGGGGATGCACCCACACACGTGCCCCGCCTCTCTCCAGGGTCTCGACACTGAGGAAAAAGTATTGAGCTGGGAAGCAGTCAAGGGGTCATTTATTTTAATTATTAAAACAGCGCCACTTACTCTCGAGCCATCTATAATGCCACTTAATTACCTAGTACATAAAACTGCCTTTGCATCTTAGCAGAGCAATAAATCAGCTCAGAGCCAGAGTTGTTTAAAGCATTCTAGCCGAAGATTCGGGGGGGGGCACGGTGAGAAATCACCCCTCGGCGCCCCAGGAAGTGATAACCCAGGTCTCTGCTCTGAAGCCGTGTCCACGGCAGGAACAAACGGGCCGGCTCCCGCCGGCAGGGTGTGGGCTGGGAGGCTGGCGTCCTCCCTCCCGCTCCTCTGTCCACTGCTCGGCTGGCCCCTGCCCTGCCATGCTCCATCCTTTGTGTGGTCCACAATGGCCCTGCCAGATGGCATGGCGTGGCCGGCGGCCCCTTCAAGCCAATCGCTCATCCTGTCGGGACCCAGCGGGGGCTGTGGGCAGGACACTCGGGAACTGGCCCAAGCCACGCCTCGCTCGCCCCTGCCCTGACCGCCTCCTGGTCCCTGGCCCTCAGGCACAGGCGGCCTAGGGCACAGCTGGACCATCAAGAGGACCTCAGGCAGGTGTATCGCCACCAGGGGAGTAGGCAGAACCACGGGGTGATTAAGTGGTCACTGTATCTGCAAGACACTGGGACGAAATGGGGAGGGCGACAGAGCAGGCAGGGAGACGCCAGGCACCACACTCCCCGAGTGCTGGCAGAAGGCGCAGTGCTTCCCAGCAGGCAGGCATAAATCATCCCCTCCCATGGGCTGCCCTGGCCTCCATGTGCCAGCAGCCCCAGCGTGCTTCTCCAAGGGAAAGGGGTCCTGTGCACGGCACACGAGGGAGCAGGTGGGCTCTGCAACTCCTGGGGACACGCCAGACTGGGCTGGCTGAGTCCCGCCTTCCCTCTGAGGATGGCTCCCACGGCGCACGGGGCATGGGGTGGGGGGATGGCAGGCACCAGTCCTAGGCAGTGGACCCCTGGGCTGTCTCCAGTCTCAACCATCACAAGCACCGCTGCCATGAGGGCCTGGGCGTGCCCCATCTGCACGCGTGCTGTCCGCTGTAGGATAAATTCCCAGCAGTGGGATTGCTGGGCCAAAGGGGACATGCCTCTGCAATTTTCTAAGTCACCAAACTGCCCTCCATAGGGCCTGGCCCCATTCACACTCCCATTAGCGTGCATGACAGCCTCCGTCTCCCATTAGCACGTATGAGAAAAGTTTTCTGTCTCGTCCTTTGTTCTTTGAAGAGAAGGAGTTAGCCGGCTGGAGGCCTTTTAGGCTCCGCATGCCGCCTGCTCGCTGCTTTCTGGTCCTCTCACCCGGGGAAGTGCCTCCTCTGGCCGGTGTTGGCCCCCCCGCACCCCCGCACCCCTGGCTGGCATGGCTGGAAAAGGGGAGCAGGACCCGGCTCACCCCGGGACACACCCCCCTGCAGCTAGGCAGATGTGTGTATCCCAGCGTCGAGTTCAGCAGGCACAAGTCACCCCTTTTCTGAGGCCCCCCTCCTCCACAGAGCCTTCTAGAATTGCCCCGCTGGGGACGCGTGCTCTCCAGCTACCTGCACCAGAGCTTCAAGCTCTCTTTGATTCTCGTCTCATTGTGTCACCTTTTCCCCGAATCAGCCTCCACCATCTGACTGTGAGCTCCCTGAGGGCAGGGACTCGGCCAACCTGTGTGTGCGTCTCTCAGGTCATGTGTGTGCGTCTCTCAGGTCATGTGTGTGCGTCTCTCAGGTCATGTGTGTGCGTCTCCCTGGATGGTGCCTGGCATGGATCCTGACGGCGGGAAGTGGCCGGTTAAAGCCGTCAGGGAGCTGAGGCGGGGGGAGCTGGCTGGTGGCTCATCCGGGCTCATCTCCCGATACCAGGAACAATGTCTAGCCTGTCAAGCCCCCTCGGGGACGCTCCAAATTAAACTGTCTTTACAGAAAGATGGGCATGTGGCCAATCTGAGACCTTCGGGACAGACTGCATGGGTTTACAGGGCGACTGGATGGAGGGTGGGGAGTAGGTGGGGGCAGATGCAGGAGAAAACGGTCTGTGAGGAAAGTGTGCTTGTCCCCGGAATGCTCTGGAACTGCCAGGAATACGGGCGGGAGCAGCGGCCACCGGGGACAACCAGCCCCAAAGTAGAAGGGAAACGGCCCCTCCCCAGGTGGCCTCGGGCCTCTGAGCACGCAGCCAAGCGGCCGCTCCGGAGCTTAGTCACGGGCCGCTGATCGCACTGTCCCCCAGCTGGGTTCACCAATGACAGTCAGCTCAGGCTAAAGCACAGCCGCTTGGGGACCCTGGTCCCCAAGCACTGCGTTAACTCCCGCCACCCCTCCCCTCCTCCCAGCCAGTCCGCAGTCCTCTCACAGCTACCGGGCTGAGGGGCTGTGTAGTCACAGGACCTGACAGGTCAGATACGACGTCACCAAGGGAGAGCTGACCCGTGACACTCAGCTGATGGGGGCCTCCCTGCATCCCACCCCCAACATATGGGGGTGGGCAGGGATAAGGGGGGCTGCAGAGGGGGACGGGGGTCCGAAGACAGAGGCGCACCACTCCCCACCCTGGGCCTCACTCGGGGATGCGGCCCCTGTAGCTCCCGCCCTTGGCGCTCACCATCTCAGGGCAGGCGGCAGACGTGCCCACGGATTACATGAAGCTGGGATGTCCGTCCTGCGGAGGTCTGTTTACAGACACAAAACTCGTTTGCCCTATCACTGCGTTTGAGCCCCCCAACAGCCTCATGGACCAGCTAACATTAAGTTCTCCCATCTCACCAACAAAGAAACTGAGGCTCAGAGTCCACCACTGACCAAGTGCACTCCACAAATGAGGGCGCAGGATGTGTGCCCAGATCGTCTGCCTGCAGGCCCAGACACAGCTCCATGCCCCACCGAGAGCATCTCACATGGTACAGACACCTGCCTGCCAGCCGAGGCAAACAAGACTGCAGAAGGGGGAGGGGGCCACACAATAAGCCTGCACAACCCAGCAGAGCACGGCCTGAGCACACCGCTCCGTCCCACTGAAAGCCCAGGAGTTAAAGCCCAGGGGCGGTCACAAGAAAACGCCAGCCCCAGAGGCCAGCTACCGGGCCAAGGTCCCTGAACGTGGAGACAGAGGGGCCTGGAGGGGAGAAGGAAATTGAAGGAGGTAGGGTGGCTGAGTCCCACTACAGGGCTGGGCTGGGACTCCCTCGGCGTTCCCCAGACCTGCGGGGGAGCGGGCAGTGGATGGTTTGGAAAAGTCGGCCGGGAAGGGCCACGCCAGGCGCCACGGGCCTCCGGGAGCCCCGGGAAGAGGCATGAACAGCAATGAGTCCCTCCCACACCTGCCAACAGTGCAATGCCTCTGCTCCTGTCCAGGACACTTGGACGTGCTGTCCCCTTCCTTGCAGTGGTTCCCTCCTCCACTGCGACCACAGCCTGGGACTCAGGCTCTCAGAGGATCTCCCAGGACGTGGAGCATGCAGGTAGGGGGAGGAGAGCTGACCCCCGGCGGGGGGCGCCGGGCCAGGCACCCCTCTGACACACAACGCCCTGCACTGTGCTGAGAGGGAGGGACTTCAGTCCCCCTCGTACAAGACGGGCCACCTAGGACCCTCTACCAGAGATGATCCAAAACCTGAGTGGCACTAACCTGGGGAAGCACAAGGAGGCCTAAAAACCAGACAGGTAACGAGCTCCACTGCACTGACCCAGGGGTAGAGTGTCCCCATGATTTATGTAGCCCTGGGAGAGAGGGCGGTACGTGCCCAGGCTGGGTGCGGGCAGGCTGCCACCTCCTCCTGCCGTGTGATGGACGTGGGAGCCCAGCAGGACGCCAGCGGCACCCCCATGCCCCGCCCCACTCGCCAGCCCCTGCTGCTTCATAACCATTGTCTGCTCTTCTATTAACAGAACTGGACCCGAGCAGAACAGCCACAAACACAAACAGGCCTCCAGCAGAGCAGGGGGACCCCAAAGAAGAGGCATCATGATGCAGGAGGGGCACGCTGCCGGCCCCCCACCCCAAGGCAGGGGAAGGCAGCTGTGGGCCGCAACGGGGCAACTTTATAGAGGGTCCCGGGAGATCGGAAGGGGCGCGGCAAGGGACCCTGCATCCTCTCGGCTTAAACTGGGTGCTACTGCAAAAGGAAGCTGGTCTTTCCTGAGCACCGACTGCGGGGAAGGCTCACTCACAGCCATCACGGCCACTGCCAAAGTCTGCTCAGCACTTGCTACGTGCCAGGCGCTCTGCCAAACACATCACACGAATTACTCAGGCCTACGAGGGATGCGCCGTCATTGCCCTGTTTTCCAGACGGGGAAACTGAGGCTCCAGGGGGGTGGTGTCAATGGCCCACATCACCCAGAATGGTAGCTGGTGGATCTAAGACCTTGAGTCCAGGGCTGACCCTCTCAGAGCTGGGCTCTTCATCCCTAACCTACGGTCTCCTGCCTCCCCGCCCCCACCCGCCGCCAGCCATCCAGGGAGGGGAGGCGTCCTGTTCACCCCCTCCTGGAGAGTGAGCAAGGTGCCCAGGCCCTACAGCTCCCCGCCTGACCCTGTGAACCCTGCACCCGTTTACAGCAGGAGAGATTCTCAGTATCAGGGTCTGGGCAGGCGCCCGCCTCCTGCCAGGTGTCTGCTGCCCTGAAAAGGCCTCAAGCACGTCCGCCACCCGCCCCATGCCCAGCGACCCCCTAAGACCGGAGTCCAGCACGGTCCACCGCCCCACGTGTCCCTCCCGGCTGGGCACCTGCCTTCTGCAAGTGGCAGTGGGCTCTCGGCCGCTTCACTGTCCCTCACCCTCCGCTGAAAGGAAGGGGTTCGGTGGCTCTGATCCCCAAAGCGGCAGCGGCTGAGGAGGCTGGAACTTCTGCGCAACCCGCCACGGTCAGGGTGCTGCTGTGATGCCACGCCTGCCGCACCCAGACGCCACGAGGCAGGGCGAGGCCCGCAGATCCCAAACCCCCTGGCCTCCCCAAGTCACGCAGAGAGCTTCCCCAAGTCACGCGGAGAGCTGCCCCAAGTCCCCGAGCTGCCAGCTCGGCCCGTGTCTGGGCCTCCACTGGGGCCCCTCATCTGAGGAACAGGCAAGGCAGGCCCCCATCCCCGGTCTGGCTGACACGAGGATGAAATGGCAGAAGCAGTCCCAGGAGCCCCTGGAAAAGCCGCCCTGACCCAGGCACCAGGACGTGGCGTGTTGACCGATGAGACAGGACAGCACACTTTTTGTAAAGAGTTCCATGAGAGCCTTGTTCTCACGGCAGAAGGGACCCCCGGCCCGGGACACCCTCAGGGGCCAGTGTCTGTGACCTTTCCCTGCTACCCATGAATTTGCTCCCTGACTCTGGCCTCACTGACCCAGGGCTAGCCCTCAAGGGGCCACTGGCCCAGACTGGCCGGAGTCAGGACACTGGGCCAGCCCCTGTGCCCTCCAGCCTCTGCCTAGGGAAGGCCAGGGTCCCAGAGTTCCAGCATCTATAGCCCTGCCTCTGCCACTTTGGTGCCCATTTTCTGCTGGGAGTGGAGGGCCAGCCTTGTGTACTTGGGGGCATCCACAGCTGTTCAACAGAGTGGCAGTGGGAAGGGCCTCTTTGCTGTGTAACCCAGGCCTCCAGACCCAAGGTGGGGGGCTGCTAGCCAGGTGTGTGCATTTCCGAGGGCCTGGGAAGGAGGACGATCCCAGGGCCCCTGGGCCCCCTCCAACCTCCTCCAACCTCCTCTGCCCCTCCTCACCCTGGAACCTCTGTCCCAGGCATCTCGAGGCACATCCCACCTCCCTAGCTGCCTTGCAGGGTGCGGGCGAGCCCCAGGGGCCTCCTCTGTGGACCCCTGGACACACGCCAACGCTCAGAAGACAGCGCCCTCCTGACGGGCTGGCAGGTGAGCAGACGTGAGGACACCGCTGAAGGAGAGAAGTCGCCGCCGGACCCTGTGCCCACACGGAGGGGGACGCAGACCAGCTGACGAGGGTGCAGCGTCCTCAGGGAGGAGGAAGCTGGGCCTTTCTGGGGCTGCGGGACAGGGCCGGGCCACACATCCCACAACTGTAAGGATTACTGCGAGCTGTGTGATTACTAGTGGTTTGGCCAAAAGCCAGACACAGGCTCAGAGAAAAGGGCAGATAAAACATGACTTCAGTGAGGCTGTCAACAAAGGAGAGGATTACCTTGTCAGAGACAGAACTGGAAACGACCTGAGGGTGGGAGCACTCCCATCCGGCTTCTCCAGCGTCCCCACCCCTGCTCCACCTTGAACGTGGTCCTGAAAGGCAGGCAGGGCACTCTCTCCTGGGGAGGCCGGTGCCTGGTACAGCAGCAGGAACATGGGCCCCAGAAACAGCCCCCTCGGTGGGCTGACCGAGGGTCCCGGGGATCGCGAGAGGGTGGCTGCTACAGGGAGAAAGGGGGCAGAGAGGGATGGTCAGATCCCAAACCTCGGCCCGACAGCCCAGCCCCTGCCCCCAAACCCGGCCACGCAACAGCCAACTTTGACAAAAGACCCATGTGACCTCATGCCTTATCCACAAAGGAAGATCCAAATTCTAACTCCCGGCTTCCCTGGTGGCGCAGTGGTTGAGAGTCCGCCTGCCGATGCAGGGGACGCGGGTTCGTGCCCCGGTCCAGGAGGATCCCACATGCCGCGAAGCGGCTGGGCCCGTGAGCCATGGCCGCTGAGCCTGCGAGTCCGGAGCCTGTGCTCCGCAACGGGAGAGGCCACGACAGTGAGAGGCCCGCATACCGCAAAAAAAATAAAATAAAATAACAAATTCTAACTCCCAAGTGTGGTCCCACGGCAAGGAAGCTATAAGCCCAGGAACCAGGAAGCTGGAAACCACACGACACAGGGCTCCGGTTTCTGAAGCGCTGATGCCCCCAGCCAACAGGCCACTGGCCAGCGGGGTGTTTGCTCAGCTGCACCAGGCGGGATTCCGAAGCAGTGCGTGTGGCTGGGGGCAGCACACCACCACTGCCCGGGGCTCTTGGCAGTTACGGGGGGGCCCCTGGTGCCAAGGCAAAACCCGCAGCCACAAAAGTCAACGTCTCCTATCCAGAGAGGCCCTAAGAAGACAAGAGACAGGGACCCAGCTGCCTGAGGCTACAAAGCCAGGACACTCCAGAACCAACACGTGAAAACCAAAAGCATCCGACCTCACACCGGGATCCCACGCCACCCCAGGCGTCCTCGTTAGAGCCTGAGACCTTCATTCCGATCTCACACCTCTGAGGTACCACACAGGAGTGCTGAGCGTGGTGTCTGCACACAAAGGTGCGGACCATCACTATTAAAGTTACCGTCCCAGACGCGGGCTCATTTAGGACATTTGCTGCCGCTGAGCTGGTTGGAAAGATCCTGAGCTAAGGGCCAGCCTCCACCGGGCAGCTTACAATGAGAGCAGGACGGGACCTGTGCAAGTGAGAATGGCTCCAAAGAAGGAACCCTTGATGTGGGGCTGGAAATATGCTTTCCCAAAACCAAATCACCCTCCGCAGGGAGTGACATCCACGTGCGGACATCACGGCCTCGCTCCTTTACACACCTGAGCACCTCACACACCTCATCCCAGCCAGTGTTCACCACACCCTGCAGTAAGGAAGGTTCTAACAGTCCCCCACTAGACCCATGAGGAAAGAGGCACAGAGAGGTTAACCGGCCAGCCCAAAGCCACACAGCAGCCAACACTGGGGTTTTCTGTGAACCCTCAAAGGGCCCTGGACAGAGAGCTTCCTCTCACCGGCCTCAGGATGGTCAGGAATGCGGGGGTGGCCTGCGTGCCTGGCCCCTTACTGTACACAGACCCTGTGATGTGGGTCCCTTATCAACCCCACTCTATAGAACCACAACAGGGACCAGAAGTGGCCCAGGCAGAGGCTTCTAAGGTGGTGACAGGCCAGCAGGGGGTGGTCAGAGGGGAGCATGGGGCCACAACCTGACAGGCCAGACAGGAGAGATGAAAACGCGTCCCTGGACCTCAGATATGCCCTGCGGGCCCCTGGGAACGAGAGGTCCTCCTGGAGCCAAGTGCACCTTATCCAGGTGTTGACCTCCTTGGCCACTGACCTCAGAAAACACAAACCTTATGGGTATATGTGGCTTCGGAGAGAAGCAGACTCAGGCCCTGATACAAATTGAAGGGCAAAAGCAAACATGGAGACGGTGGCACATGCTGGGGCTGGCGCTGGGGCTGGCAGCAGTCTGGGGGGGTCCCAGGTGACGGAAAGAGGACGCCTTCCCTGCCACCTCCCCAGCTCCAAGCGGCAAGGTCAGCCCTTAGGGTCCCCACCACCACCCACTCACTGTCCCCCCAGCCCCGCCATCCCCACTTTGCCAGGGGCTCGCTCTCTCCAACGAACCACCCCAGCGAGAGAGCAACGCACAGGAAGGAGGACTGAGTCAAAGGAAGCCCAGCATGGGGCCACCAGGCCTTCTCACCTCGCCGAGGTCTGCCAGCCGGGGCTACCACAGCAGCGAGAATAACAGCCAACAATTTAATTAAAAACACCCAGCTCTGACTGCTATGATGACCAAGTGCCCGTTGTACATGCGTGGCGCTAAGCTGCTCCCCAGCCCCATGTGACAGGTGAGCAGCAGTTCAGAGAAGCGAAGGCCGGGCCCAAGGCCAAGGTAACAGGGTGTCCCTGGGCAGGACGCTAGGGATGCGGGCCGGCCGGGTACTCCACCACCAGGAAGGTCAAACTCAGTCCATGGATGCTAGAGCGCTTCGTACCACCTCGGACTCCTTTCTTCCCCTCTGTATGCAGCAAGATTTAGGATGCCAGGAACTCCTTGGAGAAAAAGGTGGGTGGGAAGCTGAATCACAGGCACAGGGTAATTTGTGGCCTGTCCGGGGGCTGACGGATGTACATATTTTGGGCAGGCAGATGCCAGGTTCCAGGACCCTGGTTTCATGAGCCAGGCTCCGCCAGGCTGATTAGAACAACAAATCCCTCTCGCCCCTTCCCTCCTGCCTCCTGACCCATGGGAAGCAGGGACCATCACACCTGCCCGGCCTCTTCGCCCTTTATCTTGGCCCTGAGCCACAGGGAGAGAGGCTGAAGGGACGGGGTGAGGGGTTTGGGCAAAGGAGCTAGAAACTGCTCGGTGTGGGCCTCCTACCCCCAGCGGGGCGTCTTCATGAGGCCCAGAGGCTCCCCACACGCAGTCCTATAACCCGAACCATACTCCAGGCTCTGGAAGCCTCTGGAAGTCAGGGGCGGGGTGAGATTCTCTACACGCTCTCCCAAGTCCATGGGCTCACCTTCACAGGGCGGTAGGTCCTGGAGGAACCAAGAGGGTGGGCTTCCTGTGACCCTGGCTCCACACAGCCAGCCTTGGTGGGGAGGGGGTGGGGAGCAATGTTTGTGAACAGCCAAGCTGCAGCCACCCTGGGAAGTCCTCCATCCACGGGGGACAGCCACGCCCCCTTCAAAAATGAATTGGTTTTTTGGGTTTTTTTTTAAGAATATGTACAATGGGCTTCCCTGGTGGCACAGTGGTTGAGAGTCCGCCTGCCGATGCAGGGGACGCGGGTTCGTGCCCCAGTCCAGGAAGATCCCACGTGCCGCTGAGCGGCTGGGCCCGTGGGCCATGGCCACTGGGCCTGCGCGTCCGGAGCCTGTGCTCCACAGCGGGAGGGGCCACGGCGGTGGGAGGCCTGCGTACCACGAAAAAAAAAAGAATATGTGCCATGTGGGCTTCCCTGGTGGCGCAGTGGTTAAGAATCTGCCTGCCAATGCAGGGGACACAGTTTCGAGCCCTGGTCTGGGAAGATCCCACATGCTGTGGAGCAACTGGGCCCGTGCACCACAACTACTGAGCCTGCGTTCTAGAGCCTGTGAGCCACAACTACTGAGCCCACGTGCCACAACTACTGAAGCCCGCGCGCCTAGAGCCCGAGCTCTGCAACAAGAGAAGCCACTGCAATGAGAAGCCCACGCACCGCAACAAGGAGTGGCCCCCGCTCGCCGCAACCAGGGAAAGCCTGCACACAGCAAGCAAGACCCAACGCAGCCAAAGATAAATAAATAAAATTTTAAAAATTTAAAAAAAGAATATGTGCCAGGTGTTAGATTTACTTCTCTTTATTATTTAATTTATTTTTATTTATTTATTTATTTATTTTTATAAATTTATTTATTTTTGGCTGCTTTGGGTCTTCGTTGCTGCATGTGGGCTTTCTCTAGTTGTGGCGAGCAGGGGCTACTCTTCATTGCGGTGCGCGGGCTTCTCATTGCGGTGGCTTCTCTTGTTGCAGAGCACAGGCTCTAGGTACGCATGGGTTTCAGTAGTTGTGGCACACGGGTTCAGTAGTTGTGGCTCGCAGGCTCTAGAGCACAGGCTCAGTAGTTGTGGCGCACGGGCTTAGTTGCTCCGCGGCATGTGGGATCTTCCCGGACCAGGGCTCGAACCCGAGTCCCCTGCATCGGCAGGTTCTAAACCAGATTCTAAATCACTGCGCCACCAGGGAAGTCCCCCAAAATGAATTGTTTTTACAAAATAAATTACTTTTCTCTAAGAAATAATACATAAGTTCCAACGCCAGCATGTTGGGGTGTCACCTCCTCCCCCTAGGCTGAAAGCTGTGTACAGGGCCTTTGTCACCAGGACACCGCAGGGGTCCTCCAATGCAGGCACCCACACCTCACTCCGAGGCCATCCTCCACCGGGAAACCAGAACACCTCGAGAAGTGTAAGTGAGATGAGATGGTGTCATCTCTGCCCAACTTAGATAAAATCCCAACTCCAACAGTTCCGCCCACTCTGCCCCCTCGGTTACCAGCCTCCAGCCACAGTGGCCTCCGTGCTGTCCTGAAAAGCACCGGGCTCATCCCCACCCACCTCCGCATCCTCCCTGGGCTGCAAGACCTCCAGGGACAGCTGCTGCTCATGCAGCCCCAGTCCAGGCGGCCCTCCTCCCAGACGCAACCCCTGCCCCCATCTCTGGTCCATTCCCAGCACTCACCAGTACACAAAACCCTCTTGTCCATTGATCTGTCGGCTAGTTTGTCTCCCCAGTGAGACCTCTGACTATTTTTCTCCTGGGAATATCCCAAGAGCGTGGAAACGGGGCCCCGACATGAAACGGGTGCTCGATAAACAGCTGACAGCACACGCCCCGGGCACCGCAGAGGGTGAAGGGCACGGGACCACTCTGACCAGGCTCCTGGACCTCTGAGCTCCACCTTCCCTGTGCATAAGATGGGATGGTGAAAACCTCAGAGCGCCACGGTGACCACGGGAGACGACACCACATGCCCGGTGCCAAAGGGGACAAGTAAGGCTGCCACCGTTTCTGGGGGCACTCAGAAACCAGGCAGAGATGGCCACCGTGCACACACCACTTAACATCTCCTGGAGCCCCCAGCATCCCTGCCGGCCCCGCTGCTGTCACTGCTCACCACACCCGCAGCTGGGCGGACCACCCGGAGTGAACGCCAGCCCCCTGGGTGCTCCGGGCAGAGGAAGGAGCCCTGGGTGGCCAAGATTCTAATGGGAGCCCCCGGGGAGCTGGCTCTGCCTGGCGCGGGGGTTGTTATGGTCTGAATGTCTGTGCGCCTCCAGAATTCATACTGAAACCCTAACCCCCAAAGGTGATGCTGCTGGAGGCGGGGCCTTTGGGCGGAGCTTAAGCCACGAAGGCAGCGCCCCATGAATGGGATGAGTGCCTTACCATGGGCTCCAGTCCAGAGAGCTCCCTTGCCCCTGCCACCCTGTGAGGGCACAGCGAGAAGGTGCCAGCTGTGAACCAGGAACCCGACCACGCTGGCGCCTTGATCTTGGACGTCCAACCTCCAGAAGTGTAAGCAATAACTTCTGTTTCCATAACCCCCCCCCCAGGCAGTGGTATTCTGTTACACCAGCCCGCACCAACGAGGAATGGGTGCTGCCCCCCTCCGCAGCCTGCACTGCCTGACTGCTCAGGGGAGGTTTAACATCACCGAAGGCCATTTGGTCTCACTTAGAAGCACAGGACCCTCTGCTGTCACCAAACTGCAGGCACTGGCTGAGGCCACAGGCTTCACAGTCGTCACCACCCTCCCCCACTCTGGGCCTTGATGTCCCCTTAGAGGAGCGGGCTGAACAGGGCCTTGCTTGGTCAGTGATGAGGTCCCCGCAGCCCAGCTGCTCTGGCTCGAAGAGCAGTGCGTACCCAGGAGGCTGTCCTCCCGCCCGGGTCGGGGCCCTGGGCAGCAGCATTCGGCCCTGGCTCCAGCCTCCTGTCTCCAAAGAGCCCCAGGCAGCACCATGCCCCCATTCCACACGGTCCCCGTCCTCCACAATCGCTGGCAGGTGTGTGCTGCCGGGGTTGGTGGGGGAGGAGGGGTGTCAGCCTTCCAGAACGACTTGGTTTTTACAACCCCCATCGCCAAATGCACCCCTCACCACGACCCCACCTAGACTAGCTCGATGCCCTCTGCACCTTCCGCCTGGAAGGGCGGCGGGGCAGGCGAAGACAGACGAGCCCGAGTCAGGCCCAGGCAGCTGCTGGGTGACCCTGAGCAAGCCCCTCCACATCTCTGAGCCTCAGATTCCTGGGCGCGTTAACACTTGCCCCCTGACCTGCAGAAAGCCTCTGGTCCCCACAGCCCATACACAAATGAGGGGCAGTCCAGGGCGCCTCCAGATCCTGCCTTGCTGGGATCCTGCTGCTCGTTATCCCGGGATGTGAAGGACAGACGGGGACGGCTGAATGCAGGAGCTGCCATCTGGAACCCGGGATCTCGGCCGGACATCTTTGCTCATGGAGGGCACGTTCACCTGCCAGCTTTGTGCAGGGGTTAAATTCTGCGACACCTGCTCTTTCCTCTCTGGCCTCCCACCACCTCGCAACAGAGGACCGGGGGTGGGGGTGAGGGGGGTGGGAGGAGGGGCAGGCAGCTCAATGAAGAACTGAAAATTGCTCTGGGGGTTTTCTGTGTGTTCACAGAAGCTGTTAGATCTCAGCATAAATCTTTCCTGGATCAGGGAGGCAGAGATGCTGGCTGAGCAGTATCCCAACCGCAGCTGGCTCTCCCCGCAACCAGGGCCTGGCACACGCATAGCATACTCCCCCCCCACCAGGCTGAGGCACAGAGAACCCAACAAGTTCAATCCAGATCCGGGGGAGCGCGGGTGGGGGAGGGGATAAAGATGAAGGGGACCTGGGAGGCAGGAGGGCCTGGAATTTAGGGAATGTAGGGAGATAAGGGTAGAAAAGAAGAGAGGCAATCAGGGCTAAAGGCACATCTGCTGGGGTTCCGAGCACTGACCAGGGGCTTCGTCGACGTGAACCGATTCTGGGACTTCCCTGGCGGTCCAGTGGTTAACACTCGGCACTTGCTGCCAGCGCAGGGGGTGTGAGTTTGATCCCTGGGAGCTAAGATCCCGCGTGCCACGCAGCGCAGCCAAAAAACAAAAAGTGAAATGATTGTGTTGGCCCTCACACTTGCCCTGAGCGGTACACCAGCGGGCAGGCTGGGGTGTGCCTGCGGCCCCGCCACTCACAGCTCCGTGACCTGGGCACATTCCTAAACATGTTCCCACAAGTGCAAAGAGGGACCAAAGAAGGACCCGCCACAGGGCATTCTGGAGGTTGACAAGGCCATGGGTCAGGTCCTCACCCAGGGATGGGCTGTGGAAGCTGCTCAGTGGGACGCCGGCCACCCCGCGGGGCATCCCACTTTGATGCCCGGAGTCCCCGAGAAGCGAGTGACTGCCAAGGTCACCAAGCAAATGGCTTCGACCAGCGACAGGGAGGAAAGGCTTCCTGGAGGTGGGGACTGCAGCCAGAGGGCAGCCTTTAGGATCTCATCCGGAATGGGGCTCAGTCTCGGCCTCTGCGGGGACGGCCTGTGCTTCCTCCTTCCTGTTTAACTAGCACCACCCCCAGGATCCGGCCGAGTTCCCTGACACGGGAGCCACGGGGTGGGGCCCGCTTCCTAACCCTGGGCCAGCGCGGGGGATTAGGACGCTCAGCAGGCATTAATGTGACCGAACCAGGGGACTGGCAAGGACCTCGGGAGACGCAGAGGCCCCACGGCTTCACACCCACGGTGCTGGGCCCCTTCTACCATCTGGGCCCATGGCACACCGCTCACCCTGCAGGGCGCGGAGGACACCAGCACCCAGTAATCGCTCCGTGAGCCTGGTGCCCTTCTGTCAGTAATGGGCCTTGCAGGGCTGCCATGAGGACCCAGCAAGAAACGGAGGAAGCTCTCTGGAGCACAGAGCTGCACAGAAGCCCGCGCCGACCGCACCGGAGGAAATCATTCACAAACGTTTCCACAAAGCGGCAGACCTCCACACACTCACGTGCTTCAGACCATCTCCGAGCCGTGCTCCGTGCAGGGAACACTCGTGCCCCAGGCCCTACAGCAGAGGTTAACCTACTCCAGGCTTCGCAGCCCTGCCCTGAGTCACAGCGACAGTCACAGGCCATCAGAGAGAAAACAAAACCAACGGGAAGGCAGCTTCCCAGCCCGGGACACCCAGGACAGAAGGTCGGCATGCTCCCCACAGGCTGACCCCTCACAGATGGCCTGTGTTTCACGGCTGCTGGCCGGAGGGATGGGGTGGAAGTCAGGAATCCGAATCACCTCCCAGGCCAAATCAGATACCTGGGGGCCGGCGATCCCCTCCATTCCCATCCAGAACTCAAGTCGCGACAGGAAACACTAGGGAAACCCAGGGTGTGCGTCCTCCGCCCACCCCACAAATCTCCCCTGTCCAGGCAGTTCTAATGGGCATGGCTAGACTGACAGTCACGTCTCCCCCCATCCCCAAAGAGAAACCACAATCCCACAAAGGGGGCCAAGGGCACATCCAAGGGGGTGACAGATCACCAAATCAAGCGGTGACATGTGGCGGGGATTTCTAGATGCCTTCGTAAAGTGTGGCTGCTAACCTTCCCCACTGACCACATCTAAAACCCAGGGCCAGAGGCCTCGAGACAGCGAGCGTGATCCTCAGGGTCCCTGCAAATGGGGTGAGCCGGCCACAGTGCACGGCGTCCATCCGGTTCCGACACACGGGACCAGGCTGGCCTGGGAGAAGGGGCTCCCGGGAGCCTCACCCCCACCTCTGCCTGGTCACACACCGTCCCCAGGACAGAACGGCGCCGTCCACTCACATGCCACGAACCTCACCTGTGGCACCTACCTCTCTGGCATGGCAGCCTCACCTCCGAGAACCTGTGAGATCCAGGGAGTAATCAGCAAGGAGCCGAGGCCCACATCCACACAGGGATGCCGGGAGCATGCAGGGTGCACACGGTTACAAAGCTCGCCCGCAGCTCCCCCAGGGCCCATGCTCACCCCGAGCCCTTTCCCACCAGACCTGCCGAGAACAGCCTTCCTGATGAGGGACGCTTGGATAGCAGCAAACATTTGCAAGACCTCTTTCAGGCTTACAGCCCTCTTACCCCACAACACCCTGGGGACTCGGGGGGCAGGGAGAGAGGGACAGACTCTCAGTCACTCGGCAGGAAATCAGGGCTCAGAGGGGGTAAGAACACGTGCCCAAGGTAACACAGCAAGTCAGCAACTCTTTCCACACCACCCTGCCCACCCCACCACCCTGGATGCCCCTGTCAGAGCCCCTGCCCACACCCATGGATGAGCTGTCCCACCGGGCCCAGGCTGCCTGGGCTCACAGGGGGGCCACCATAGGCCCCAGGGGCCCCCACTCCTGATGAGCTCTGCGGCCGGCCGGAGGCCTCAGCGTCACAGCAGACACCGGCAGGGGATGCGGCTGCACCTGCGCCCCGCTGGACCGGTTCCAACCCCAGAAACAATACTCCTGGCCTGTCTCCTCTCTGGTTTCCAGTCTGCATCTTGCTCGTCTCTCGCGCTCAGGGTGCTTAATAAACATATATTGGATGAACAAAGGCATCTCTACCACTGAGAGCCTGCTCTGTGCTGGGTGTGGGCCCCCGACCTGCACGGAGCCACCTGAGTGTCCCT
Organism: Pseudorca crassidens; assembly: GCF_039906515.1. Taxonomy (NCBI): domain Eukaryota; kingdom Metazoa; phylum Chordata; class Mammalia; order Artiodactyla; family Delphinidae; genus Pseudorca; species Pseudorca crassidens. The sequence continues at coordinate 6,175,621 of NC_090296.1, read as the reverse complement.
GAGTCCACTTAAAGCCACGGAGACTAAGTCCAGGTGAGGTGGGCAACTTGCCCAGCGAGTGGGCGGCAAGTCACACTGGACCCCCCCCGCCCGGCACGCCCCCAGGGCGGTTCCTCCTCCACTGGCCTGCAGGTTCCAGGGTGTGCCACCGGCACGCCATGGGGACACCACGGCAAGGACGCTGCCTATGGTGGGCGCCCAGCCCCTCCACTTCTCCGTCCCATTGGTCCAGCGTCTCCCGGGCACCATCTCAGGGGCACCTCAGGGCTCAGGGCCACCTGGGTCTGCCAGGTGTCTGCTGCATGAGCAGGCAGCTCCCTCTGAGCTCTGGGCCTCGGTTTCCTCACCTGCACTGAGGCTTCAGATGCAGCGAAGAGGAAGGGCCGGTGTTCCCACGGGGGCACAGCTCAGCAAACGCCCACCCTCCCACGCATTCAACAGGACGTGCAGATGGAGGGAGGGTGCCGTGAGTGTGTAAACACCAACACGGATACAGACAGCACCCACTTGTCACCTAGAACCTTCCGTGGGTGCAGTCATACCACCCGGCAGATCATTGAATCCTCACCCCAGGAAAAAGCTTGCAGAAGTCAGCTCTATTCTGGGGAGGGGCTGGAGGGGGTGGGCAGCATGGGTGCTAAAAGCAATGAAATTGCCCTTTCTCCCAATTACACGTGATAAACTCAGCACCACACCGAAGGCCCAGCAGTTGTGAGCATTTAAATAAAGGTGACTTGAAAGCAAGAAATAGAAGCCGTGGGGAGGGGTGCTTTCAGGCTCTTGAACGTGACCGAGGGGAGCGGGGACAGGCTGTGTGGGCAGGCTGGAGGCTCACACGTTCACACACACTCATACAGACACACTCACACTCAGGTAGACACAAACATGTAGACAGACACACACACACATTCTCACTCACACTCAGACAGACACTCACATAGACGCACTCTCTCACATGCACACACACTCACACCCCTTCCATCCCGGCCGCCCCACGTCTTCCCCAAGCCAATCCCCTCGGCTCCCCTTCAAATCCAGGGCCCCTCTCCTGGCTCCTGCCCGACGCCAGGCACTGGGCCCAGGGCAGCCCAGGGGGGCCCTGTTCCCAGGAGCCTGGTCAAGGGGACGCTGAGAGAGGCCATGCTTCCTCGGCTTCCTGGGTCATCGCTGCAGCTGAGTTAATCCAAGAAGCTGGTGGCTGACTCCACAGTCAGGAGACTCGGGGCTCAGGGGCAGGCAGGGGGGACCCCGAACCCCAGCCTCCTGCCAGCTCGCCCCACAGGACCCCCTCAGGACCCCCAGACACCCATGATGGGCCCGGGCACTCCAGATGCCCCTGGCAGCCGGGGGGCCAGTGACTGACTCAGCCCACCCTCCTCCGAGCCTTGCCGAAACCCAGCCCCAAAGAGTCCAGGCAAGAAACACAGATGGACGGGGCAGAGCCCAGAAGGCAAGGAGCAGGTTCAGGATCGCTGAGGGCAGGCGGGGTGCCCTCGTGACCCAGGAGGGCATGGGACGGGGGCGGGGGGGCTGCCTGGTGACTCTCAGGGCCCTGCCCACCCCCACCTGCTGAGAGGCCGCGAGGGCAGGGCCGCTGGGGGAGGGGCTCCCACACCACCTCCTGCCCACCGCCACCTCTCCTGACCCTCACTTGTCCTCATCTTACCAACAGGACACCAAGGCACAGAGGGTGTCAGGCTGTCCGCCCGCAGGTGGCCTGAGACACCCCTGACCACCCCCATCTGGCTGCGTCAATAGCTCTGGGCGTCGGCCTGGGGTTGGGACATGGAGTGACCCCAGCAGCGGCCACTGTGGCAAACCACACACACCCCGGAGCGAGTCACCAGGGCGAGGCTGGCCGCTTCATCCAAGCCTCACAATCCTGGGCCGCTGCTGGAGAGCAGACGCCTTCCAGGAACTCGGTCACCGAGGTGGATGGAGCCACTGGGACAGGAAGCAGGCGGCCTGGCCACCGGGGCCCCTGAGGAAGCAGGGGACGGGCAGCTCGGCGTGGCACGCGGCGTCGGGCAGGGGAGGCACCAGGCGCCCATGGGGCGCTCCCCACGTGGGCAGTGGGTGCCAGACCAACGACGGTTCAGACGTGGGGCCGTCCTGGGAATTCACAGCAGAGGCTGATGCGGAAACAGCCGCATGCAGCCCCGGCAGAGTGAGACATGACTCAGAGAGACCCATGCTAAGCACTGGGGGGAAAGGGTGGCTGGAACTGTGAAAAGGGGGTGGCATTTCAGCCACAGCTTGCACACCAGCAGGATTTTCCAAATGGAAATGGAGGGGAGGGGAGGGGAGGGGAGGGGAAGGGGGTTGGAGGTGGAAGAGCCAGTCCGGGCAAACGCGGGGGGGTAGGGAAATGCCTGGGTAGCATTCGGGGCGCTACTGGCCTGGAGTCACGGAAGCTTCTGGGAGGGGGCGCGGAAAAGGAGTCAGGGTCAGATCACAGAGAGCCTCCAGCCGTGTTCCCAGGAGCCTGGGCTTGACGTTGAGGCTGAGGGTCCCTGTGGGTGAGGCGCAAGGTGGGGGCTGTACTTCCGGAAGAACATTCTGTAAGGGCAGAGAGAGGGCTGGAAGCGGAGACCCGGGAGGCAGGGAAGCCACCTGGGAGGCTGGAGCAGAGGCGGGCCTGGGGGGTGAAGTCCCAGCACCAGCAGCGACAGAGCCGGGCAGGAGCGCCCCACACCTGGACATCACAGACCCACACTCACGGTGCCACCGGTTCACCATAAACCACGTGCTCGGCGGGGCAGCAAAGACCTGCGCAAGGCGGGAGTAGGCCATGGACTGCGCCACGCCAAGCCAGGCAGACCCCCTGCGTGTCTGGACCTCCTGCAAAGCACACGGGCCCCAAAGTTAAACTCCAAGCTCTACAGCTCGCAGTGTGGCATCTCAGGCCTGGGGCCTGACTCCCCTCCTTCGGGGCCTGGCCCCTGATGGGCAGAGATCCAGTGACCCGCCTGATGGTAGGCCTGCCCTGGCCTGGGGCATCCACTGACCCTGCCCAACAACTGCCTTTTGTTCTGAGGTCCCATTGTCCTCAATTCTCTCGCCTGCCTGCACCAGGGCCAAAGGAGGATTTCCAGAGGGATCTCTCCATGGGCTTGTGGAGAAACATCCTGTCGGCGGGACCTGCGGCTCCTGGCCTTGCCCGGAAAGGCCACAAAGCGGGTGGGGGCCAACGAGCCTCTGGAACTGGCCCCGGACACGAGTGGTTACTCTAGCCCAAGCGATCGTTGGGCTGCAAGGTCGTCCGCAGGTGGTGGGACTCGCCCAGGCATGTGGGGCCGCGGCGGGCAGAGCCAGCCCTCCTCCTCCAAACCAGCCACCCTGCTGCCACGCTCTGCCCTCCCGCGTGACCTCATCCAGTCTGGGGACCCAGGGGGGTTCCCCCAAAGCTGCCCCACCTCACAAGGAAGGGGTGCCAGGCCTGCCCCTCGGACCACCCGAGGGGGGGCGGGGTGCTGACACGACCAAAGAAGCCAAGAGGGAGCACGGTACCCCTTCTGAAGGTCCCGGCGGGGACGCCCACAAGGTGGGATGAGCAGAGGGCCACTCAAACTGGCATGTAAGAACTGCCAGTGATGCTCTGATAATATACTCTCAACACAACCTGTAAATCAACTATACTTCAATAAAATTTAAAAAAAAAAAAAAAAGGATATTCTCAACATGCTCCCGGGGGAAAAAAAGGGATTACAAACTGTAATACGACATGGCAAAAGTTGATTTTTAAAATGCATGTCTTAGGGCTTCCCTGGTGGCGCAGTGGTTGAGAGTCCGCCTGCCGCTGCAGGAGACACGGGTTCGTGCCCCGGTCCGGAAATATCCCACATGCCGCGGAGCGGCTGGGCCCGTGAGCCATGGCCGCTGAGCCTGCGCGTCCGGAGCCTGTGCTCCGCAAAGGGAGAGGCCATGACAGTGAGAGGCCCGCGTACCGCAAAATAAGTAAATAAAATGCATGTCTTAGATTAGATCCTGAACAGAAGAAGGACGTTAGGGAAAAGCTAAGGAAATGTGGAGTGTGGACTCCACTCAGTGTATCAATATCAGCTCGTGAATTGTAACGGATGCACCAATATACCAGCGGATGAAGTGAGCAACCAGGGAACAGGGCGCAGGGTTTATGGGAACTCTGCTATCTTCTCAATGATTCCGTAAATCTAAAAACAGTTCTAAACAGCAACATTTATTTTTAAAAGTGTGTATAACAACTCTACACATGTGGCAAGAGCTCATAAAACTCTCCACACACATAGGAGTGAGAGCACAGAAAGACAGGCGCTGTCGGAGGGAGGGTCTGAGGTCTGGTCACTCACTGTGTGGTGCTGACGTCACTGTCCTGGTTTCAATAATGCCCCGTTCTCCAAACATACGGACACCAAGGCGGGGAAAGTTGCGGGGCGGGCGGGGGGTGATGAATTGGGGGATGGGGATTGACATATATACACTGATATGTATAAAATGGATAACTAATAAGCATCTGCTGTATAAAAAACAGATAAAATTAAATTTTTTAAAAGAAGTGGTAATGACCCGTTCTCACGAGGACGTCACTGCTGGAGGGAAGGGCACACGAGAGCCCTCTACGCTACAATTGCAACTTCTTATGAGTCTATAATTAGTTCAAAATAAAACGTTAACAGAGTTTGTTTTCTAGGTCTGTGAGTTTACTTCTGTTTTGTATATAAGTTCATTTGAATCATTCTGTTTAGATTGCACATGTAAGTGACATCATGTGCTATGTGTCTTTCTCTGTCTAACTTCCTTCACTCAGTATGATCATCTCTAGGTCCATCCATGTTGCTGCAAATGGCATTATTTGCAGACTCACAGACATAGAAAACAAACTCATGGTTACCAAAGGGGAAAGGGGGTGGAGGGGATAAATTAGGAATTTGGGATTGACAGATACACACTACTACATATAAAACAGATAAACAACAAGGACCTACTGTATAGCACAGGGAACTATATTCAATACATTGTTAAAAAAAAAAAATTAACAGAAGGTGTACACAGACTTCCCTTTTCCACCCAGCATTTCCTCCTTTAGGAAAGAAGGAAAACGTTAATATCTGTTCTCTGCAGAGGGCAGGATTATAGGTGATTTTCAAATTTCCATGTTGAGCCTTCCAGTACCTCCCAAGCCCCCCATTACGGGCACACAATAAGCAAAGGATTGTTTAGGGGTGGGTAATACTCTGCGTCTCCGCCAGGATAAACCACAGGGGGTTGGAGTCTGCAGCCTGAAAGGACCAGGTGAGACGACAACTGTAGGGGTGTCCCCACCCCCAGCCGGACACGACATTTGTCCGGAACGAAGTCCGGAGCTCCTCACACACTCCCACCCACAGAGTCCAGACAAAGAAGGGGCTGCCTCGCTCCCCATCCCCAGTGGGGTTCACGCATCAGCAGACATTCTAGCCCCCTGGGAACTCCTGTCAGGGGACCCCAGGATAAATTAGGAAGGCTGAGCTCAGGCTTGCAAGAGGGGGCTGTGTGTCCCCAGACGGGGGCATGTGATGCACTGGGAGATATCTACAACGTGCATCATGCTGCAAAAGGGGCTTTGGAGCCAAGAGGTTCCAGAAAACGCGTTCTACCGATGCGCACGTTTCAAGTCCACTAACTGCCCCACTGCCCACAGAGAGGAGAAAAATCGCACTCAGAACTAGAATGTTCCTGCTTGTCTCCTAAACTCACCCATTTCAATGGCCAGGCCTCCCACGGGAAGTGAGAAAGTGTACCGATTACTGACAATACCACCGCTGGCCACACCGCACTGGTACGCAGAGGCCGTCTGGGTGCTGGGGCCCAAGGTGATTATTTTTCTAAATCGTCTATAATAAACAGGCAATTGTTTTAGGAGAAGAAGATGCGTCCATGGGAATGATGCGGCTTGTGCGCGGAGAGGCAGTGCAAGGCCGTGGTTAGGGATGCGGGCCCCAGAGGCGGGTACCGCTCTGCCCCTTTCTCCGCGGGACCTGGGCAGCTTAACCTCTGGGCCTCCGCTTCCTCTTCCTGTCCAACGGGGAAAACAGAGGTGCCTGCGCTTTGTGAGGGCTAAAGGAGTGGATACGCAGACAGCACCGAGCACCCACGAGTTCCTACTGTTCCTACTATTACTATGCGAGCATCTTGGTCCATCCTCAAGAGCCCTAAGATGAACTGGATGGGGTCACTCCATCTAACAGAGGCGGAAGGGTGAGGCACACAGGTGTGTGTGACCTGCCTGGGCTTACACAGGTGGACCCACGACCAGAGCTCAGGACCCTCCATCTGGACCCTATCAGGTGGCACCCAGTGCCAGCCAGGTAACAGAATCACAGCCTCAGCTGGGACCCGCTGGGTGAGTTGGGCTTGGCCAAGCACAGCAGTGGGGTGTGTGAGATGCCAGAGCCCCTCTTCCCTGGACCTCAGGCGGGAGGCTGAGAGGTGGCCACGCTCAGGGCACAGGGACAGGGGCCAGGCCAGCCACCCGGGGAACTCCTTCCTCCTCCCTGCAGGGAGGACCATCCCATTCTGGGCAGGTCTTTCTTTCCTGATGGCCCCTGCCTGCCTTGGGCGGTGCTCAGACCAAACAGTAATAATGACCCCAACGTGACTCTAAGGCCCAGATACGGGCAGGGCTGGGGGACCTCAGGGGCCCCTTACAGATGAGGCCCACAGAGGGGTCCAGGACAGACTGAGGCCAGACCAAGGCCCCTGACCCTCCTCCAGGGCTCCTACAGAAGACTGCCCACCACACAGACACACACACAGACACACACACACACACACACACACACACACACACACACAACTCAGAGACACACCAGACCCTAAGTGTCTCCTGAGCAGGGGCCAGCAGCCTGCGGGGAGGGACGCAGTGGTCAGCAGGCACCAGGGGCCGGGCCCCATCCACCATTACCACCCCTCACAGCTGGAGGCACTCTGCTTGAGACAGCACAGCACGGAGCTGAGAAGACCACCAAAATCCCCACTCTGCCCCCGGGAGACAGGCAGGAAACTGAGGCACAGGGATGGGGCGGTGGTATCTGTGAAATCCCATGGGCCTGCGGACTGCGTGTCCTCATCTGTGCCACGGGGCCGCGCCAGCTCCGCCTCCCCACATCCGGGCCCCGGCAGCCCCGAGGACTTCTCCTAAAGGCCCTTCATGATAAATGCACGCATGTTTAGGAAGCAAGCTCTGTAATGAGGCATCATTTCCAGATGCCAACTCACAACTCTGGCTCACAAGCATCTCCTTGTCTGAGCCTCTCGGGACATGGACGGGAATAGTGCTGCGCCAGCGAGCCAGCCCCCGGCCCCACTGGCCCTTCCCCCACCCCTGCCGCTGCCGGTCCAGGTCCCCGAATCCTACCAGGCGGCCTCAGGGCTGGCGTGCCACAGCTAAGCCCTGCAGCCACAGGCAAACCTCCGGAGCTGGGTCCCTGCCTTCCTGACCCAGGACAGGTACCGGCAGAGCAGGGGCCCAGCCAAGCCACCTCACCTTCCCTCCAGCAGGGCAGCCTCCCACTGGGACCTCCCCTTCCCCACAAATTCCCCTCCCGGGCCTGCTGGACACCTCACGCACCCCGAGTATTAAAAGGACAAACCCTAAGGACAGCAGGAAGGACACGAGAGCACGTTATCCGAGGCGGCCACCTGCTTCGGGGGAGGCCCAGTGCCCAGTGGTTCAGAGCAGGACTCTCTGGGCTCTGACCGCCCCCATTGCCATGGGCCACTCTCCCTGCCAAGACCTTCTCCCCCCTAGTCCTCTATGAATCGTGACCAAAAACAGCCTCGGTGCCTGCAGTAAACGGTCAGAACTAAGTCTCGTTCAAGACCACTGAGGGAGGTTGTGTATGCTGGTTTTCTAACACATCAGAGAATGGCATACGTGGATTTATTCCAACCCCCTATGAAGGGGCCCTTCGAGATCCCTAACCCAAGGGTCTGCTTCACTGGTGACAAAGTGGAGCCCGACGATTGGGAGGGGGAGGGGAGGATGGGGGAGGGGCCTCAACAAGGTCAGACTGTCACTCACCGCTCCCCTGACTGAGGGGCTCCGCGGCCCAACTGGACCAGCAGAGGGCCCGGCGTGGTCTACACCCGAGTGCACCGCGCCGTGGGGAGGTGGTCACGGCAGAGCAGGTGCACCTGAGGATTCCCTGCCCCTCCCCACCTCCCTGTCCCTGCGGTGGGCTGACCCCTCCTCCCGCAGGCTCATTCCCAGGTGCAGGAATAGGACACAGCAGCAGGCAGTCACTCGCGCCCCGAGGCCCACACCACTGACAGCCTCAGAAATGTCTGCCGCGCGAGTACCGAAGCCACGTCACCCTCCCCGTCCTCGTGGGGAACACAGAGAACCCAGCCCAGCATGCCTTCCATCTCCCCTTGGCGCCCCCCGCATACCCCCTGAGGCCTCCTAGACCCCATTCTCCCCTTGGGACCGTCCTTTCCGCTTCTTCCAGGCACTAATCAGCGAACCACAGAAGGGCCAGTGGGGATGCCACCGGGAGACACGGCCTCTCGGCTGGATGCAGGGCTCCCCCCTCCCCCAAAGCTGCCCTGCCCCACTGGCACCCAGGAGGCTGCAAACACCAGCTTGCACATGAGTGAATGAGCACCTTTCAGAGTCAAAGTCATTGGCTGGGCGCTGGCCCGGCAGTGCAAACCGCCTTCTCCTGGCCCCCAGGCCTCCCCCTCCTCCCAGGGCCCTAAGCCTGACATTCTCATTAAGGCAAATGAGGCACTACTGCATATATTTTCAGCGGGAGAAAAGGGAGCCCACAGACCTAGTCAAAAGTCACCAGAGGCGTGGTCTGTAGGAGGAGAGAGGAAGGATCAAGGTTGCAATTCAAAAGAAGGAAATTAGAAGACTTTCCCATTTTCATTCTGCTCCCGCTGGCAATGGCTGCTGTGCCCACAGCGGCAGGGAGTTGGCATGTGTGCCTCTGGGGCAGGGGGGGTGGGGGGGCGGAGCTTGGAAAGTGAAGCCTCGGTGGGTGCGGTGGAGGAGGGCAGCAAGCGATCCCTCCTGGCCACTGCTTTCTGATTTTGGGTCAGATCAGTCCCCCACCTGGGCAAGCACTTGGAAGGTGAGGGCCTGAGGTTAGAAACTGGGCCACCGTGGATGCTGAAAGCCCCAGAGTGGCAGGAATGTCACACAGAAAAGAAGGCCCAATGGCACTGGTTCGGCTGCATGGGGAGAAGGGGCCAGGCTGGGAACAGCCACCAGGGCAAGGCTGATACCCAGGGAGGAACTTCCTCAAGTTCCTCCAGGGTCTCTGAGCCCCCATGGACCTGGTCCAACTGCCTCATCTCCCAGCTGGGTAAACTGAGGCCCAGGGAAAACGAGGCAGAAAGGAAGCAACACGTAGAGAAAAGTCCAGGAAGCAAAGATAGATGTACGTGGAAACATCTACCCAACTCTAAACCCTCACATGAATACAGACAACTTCAGGAAAGAGGAACAAGAGGTGTGACTCCTGAGAACAGAGGACGGGGTGGGCGTGAGCCAGAGCTCAACACCCACACCTCCCAGACCACAGGCTCAAACCAAGCGGCCTTTAGGTTTCACTCTCTGACTCCTGCGTGGAGCCTCCTGGCAAGGCGCGTGCATTAAGCTCATTCATTTTTACTTTTTAAAGGCTTCAAGGGGAAGCAACCTAAATGTCCACTGACAGAGGACTGGATAAAGATGCAGTATATATACGCAATGGAATATTACTCAGCCATAAAAAAAGAATGAAATGATGCCATTTGCAGCAACATGGATGGACCTAGAGATTGTCATACTCAGTGAAGTAAGCCAGACGGAGAAAGAAAATTATCATATGATATCACTTACATGTGGAATCTAAAAAAAATGATACAAATGAACTTATTTACAAAACAGAAATAGACTCACAGACTTAGTAAACAAACTTACGGTTACCAAAGAGGAAGAGGGAGGAGGGATAAACTAGGAGTTTGGGATTGAAATATACACACTACTGTATATAAAATAGATTACGAACAAGGACCTACTGTTTAGCACAGGGAGCTATACTCAATATCTTGTAATAACCTACAATGGAAGAGAATGTAAAAAAAAGTATATTTTTATATATAAGTACAACTGAATCACTTTGCTGTACACCTGAAACTAACACAACACACACTAACTAAATCAACTATCTTTCAGTAAAAATTTTAAAAAAGAAACTGAACAAAATTTTTAAAATATATATATACATATATATAAACAAATTTTTAAAAAAAAATTTTTAAAGGCTTCAGGGAGGGATTTCACTAGCGCTCCCACTGTGGTTCTGGATCTTTCCTGGGCCACAGACCACTCTCCACCTCTGAGAACCTGCATAAGTACACAGCCATGTTGGGGGCCCAGGGCTCCCCAAAGCCTGTCATGCCCAGATTAAGGAGACCACTGAGCATGTGTCCACTGAAGGTCAGCACAGAGCAGGGCACAGCTGACCTTGAAGCAGCAGGGACTGCGGAGGGACCAGAGGAGGCTGAGCTGACCCGGGTGTCTCCCTCCCGTCACAACCCCCCAAATAAAGCCCCAGGCCAGGAGGTTCCAGTGACCCCACCTGTGCCGCATTTTTGGAGGGCAAGGGGGCAGACTCGGGGGGGCCGGCCACCACCCCGACCTCCCCCCCCCCGCCACTTTCCCGCTCATGAGTTTGGGTTGCACCACAAACAAGGGGTCTTTTCATCCAGCATTACCCACAGTGTTTCAGCCCCACACGCTTGGGAGCGGATCACATTGCCCACAACCAGGCCAGCTCACGGGAACGAGGCCTTAACTCGGGGGACAGGGATTATGGACTCTGCAGGGAGAGAGGCGAGATGAAAACAGCACGGTGCTGGGGACCACCCTCCAGGGCGGGGACCTCGGAGGGAGGGCAGGGAGCATCCCGGGGGGCCTCCTGGACACACTGAGGAGCTGCTGCGGGTCAGCAGGAGTTCCCACAGGCGGGGCAGGGGCTGCAGGGGCTGCATGGGGGCGTGGAGCAGGGCTCACAGGAAACCCTCGGCCCCAAGCCAGGAAATGCCCTCAGCAGAGGAGTGACAGCAGCAGGAACGGGGCCCAGCGGCTGCACGGGGTGCTGGGGGCCTCCAGGGAGCTGACGCCAAGGATCGCCCCCTCCCGCCAGCCCCCCACCGCCAACTGCATCTCCAGAGTAAGATACCTCAGAATGGGGCTCTCCTCAGACCTTCCTGGCCCCCAAGGTCAGGGAAGCCCGAATATTAGCCCCTCTTCCTGGGGCCAAGCCAGTGCCTCATCAGGCCTTCAAAGGGGGGAGGGGGCATGGGGGAGCCATGCTGCTATCATCTCACCGGTTGCCCTGATGCTCCCCGCCACACACACACACACACCCAACAGTGGGCTCAAGGGCACAGGAAGGGCAGTAACCAGGGGGGTCGAGGCCAGGGCCAGAACACCAGGTGCAGTGCGTAATGGCTTCACCCGCCAGGGAGCGGCTGGCGCAATGACCCGCAGCTGCACCCAGGCAGCTCGGTTAACCCCGAGATGGTGAGAATGCCTGCTGCCCGTCACAGCCACGCATAGAGGGCCGGAGGGGGACCGGCCGGAGCAGGTCTGCAACCTCCTCTACACACAGAGGGGAGGGAGGAGAGGGCCTGTGTCCATCCCCCGCAACCTACCCCACCTCACCCCACCGTCTGAAAAGCCATTTTCTTTGTTTTCGGATCCCGCAGGCCTCCTGGCCTTGTTTCGAGGATAAGGAGCTGGTGGCTGGGAGTGGGGGGCTGGGCTCTACGGGGAAGACCTCTGCAGCCTCCTGGAGCCCTGTGGCCTCTTGGGCTTGGGTGTCCTACACGTACACGTGAACCCACACACAAGGCCACCAGCGGGAGTGGCATCCGTGGCTGCAGGGCAAACGGCAAGAGCCTGGCTTGAGGCTCCTGCAGACGAGGAGTGGACGAGGGCTGCTGGTCACACATCCTGTGACTGTCCATCTCTAAGGGCAGACCTAAGCCTCAAGGGAAGGGCGGGATCTCAGTGGGTGCAGGAGGTAAGAAAGGGCAATTCCTGCCAGCAGAAGCCCTAAGGGCCTGCTGTGCACCGGCAAGGCAAGCAGACCCTGGGATCGTGCGTGGAGCCTGGCAGGAAGGGACAGAGCCCCCGACACCACGCTCACACGCAGAGCTTCCTTCTGTGCACAAGTGCAGTGCACGGCGCAGCAAGGAGCCGTCCAGATCAGCGCTGCCGACAGAACTCTCTGGAAGGACGGAGATGTTCCTTTTCTGCAATGACACGGTGCAGAGCACTGGCAAGGGGGCTAAGCACAGCTCAGAAACTGAAACGCTCGTGTTACTCAATCCTAATTAAGTTGAATTGAAACAGCCTCATGTGACTAGTGGGCAGCTCAGGGCTAGAGCCAGGAAACCCTGAAGTGGGGTCGCCACCCGTTAGGCAGAGGGGACAGGAGTGTAGGTGAGACGAAGGGGCCCAAACTCAGAGGGCACAGAGTCAACAGGATGGTGACCAGGATGACACTGGACTGCTGGGTCTCCAGGTCAGGAGCGAAAGGTAGAGAAAGACTGGGGGCTTAGCCCGGGAGCGATGCTTCCCAGTACGGGCAGGAGACAGCTAGAGAAAGCCAGGAGCTGCTGCCAGGGAGGTCGGCGGTGCCCAGCCACCCTGCCCTGTTCTAGAAGACAAGCCCACAGTGGGCATCAAACACCACCAAGAGGTCAGGATGAGAACAGGCCACTGGACCAAGCTGGAACTGCCTTTCCCGGGGTCCAGGACTGCCAGGGGCCAAGAAGCTGCGGGTGGGCAGGTGGGCTGGGCCTCTGGTGCTCCTCGGAGGATTGGGTGGGGAAGGAAGGGAGCCGGGGGCAGGAAAACAGAAAGGAGAAGATTTTGTTTATTGCTTTGGACTAGGAAACATGAGCCTGTTTTCAGGGGAAGGAGCCCGGAGAGACCCGGGAACAAGAGGAGGGAGACAATGGTGGGGGGAGGTCCCACGGGAAGGGCTGGGAAAGGCGAGGAGAGGCGGGGAGCCCTCCCCGCCAGGGCAGAGGGTGCTGAGAGAGGGAGAAACCTGCTGCTTAATTTTCTGTCCCGTATAAGGGCGGTGTGTGCACGTTCCAGAAAACACAGAAAAAAAAGGAGAAAGGGCACGGCGGGAGCCTCCCATTGTCCCATCAGCTCCGAGAGATGTGAAGCGGCCGGGAAATCGAGCCTTCTGAGAGCCCTGGCACAGGCAGCGTGGCCGGAACCCGCCACAAAGGGCCACTCCCAGAGCGGGCTCATTAGGGAGAGGAGCCGGTGCGGCGCGCTCCGTGACGGGCGGGCGCATTCAGGGCCGCCGGACAATCGGGCCCTTGTGGGGGGGGGGTGGGAGGGTGCCTCCCGGAGCCTCTGATTCCAAGACAAGAGCGTGCCTCCTTCTAGCCTTACAACCCGGGAGCCGACGGAAAGACAGATTTGGGAAGACAAAGAGATGCTTCCCCTGACAGTGGATGGGCTATTTTTGGAAATGGGTCGGCTCTTCTCCCAAGCTGCCGTCTGGGTGCCACTGGCCCAGCCTGCCTCTGCTCCCTTGACCGCAGCCTTAAAAGGCCCCCACCCCGTCTGGGGCGGCCTAGCACCCCACAACAGGGGTGGCAAAGGCAGCGCCTCCGTGCCGATGCCTGGCAGTCTATTCTAGCTCCCAGGGCGGGGAGCTGGGGGAGCAAACCGGGCTGTGTCCAGAGCTGGGGCAGGTGCTCAGGAAATGCAAGGCCAGGCTCAGACCCAGCTTTCCACTGCTGCCTGGGAGCCCCGCCGGGCGAACCAAAGCCAGCTCCCGGGGTATCCACACGGCGAATGTCGGCAAGGCAGTGTACAAACGGGCCTGTTTCACCCTCACGGCTAACGTGAGCTGACACCAGCCTCCCCGCCCTGCGGGCCAGGCTCCGTGATGCCCCAGTGTGGGGCCACGTCCTTGCCTCCGGCTCACCTGCTGATGGGCCATCTCCAGCTTGGGCAGCCCTGCGGGCCCAGCAGCTTCTCTCCCAGAGCTTCCCACAGTGGCTCTGCAGTCAGCAGAACGCCCAGGAACGTCTACAACCACAGGAGGCTCCGGGACCAACAGGGGCCCATCTCTGGGGGCTTGTCCAGGCAGTGGCACTTTTTAAAGTTTCCGGAGGTGATATCTAATATGCAGCCGAGGTTGGGAACCACTGATAAAAGCAAACGTGTATATAGCAAAGGAAACCATAAACAAGACGAAAAGACAACTCTCAGAATGGGAGAAAATATTTGCAAACAAATCAACAGACAAAGGATTAATCTCAAAAATATATAAACAGCTCATGCAGCTCAATATTTTAAAAAAAACAACCCAATCCAAAAATGGGCAGAAGACCTAAATAGACATTTCTCCAAAGGAGACATACAGATGGCCAACAAACACATGAAAGGATGCTCAACATCACTAATTATAGAGAAATGCAAATCAAAACTACAAGGAGGTATCACCTCACACCAGTCAGAATGGCCACCATCAAAAAACCTACAAACAATAAATGCTGGAGACGGTGTGGAGAAAAGGGAACCCTCTTGCACTGTTGGTGGGAATGTAAATTGACACAGCCACTATGGGGAACAGTATGGAGGTTCCTTAAAAAACTAAAAATAGGGCCTTCCCTTGTGGCACAGTGGTTGAGAATCTGCCTGCCAATGCAGGGGACACGGGTTCGAGCCCTGGTCTAGGAAGATCCCACATGCCGCGGAGCAACTGGGCCCGTGAGCCACAATTACTGAGCCTGCGCGTCTGGAGCCTGTGCTCCGCAACGGGAGAGGCCGCGATAGTGAGAGGCCCGCGCACCGCGATGAAGAGTGGCCCCCGCTCACCGCAACTAGAGAAAGCCCTCGCACAGAAACGAAGACCCAACACAGCCATAAATAAATAATTAATTAATTTTAAAAAAAAAACTAAAAATAGAATTACCGTATGACCCAGCAATCCCACTACTGGGCATATACCCAGAGAAAACCATAATTCAGAAAGACACATGCACCCCAATATTCACTGCAGCACTATTTACAATAGCCAGGTCATGGATGCAACCTAAATGCCCATCAACAGATGAATAGATAAAGAAGATGTGGTACATATATACAATGGAAATATTACTCAGCCATAAAAAGGAATGAAATTGGGTCATTTGTAGAGACGTGGATGGACCTAGAGACTGTCATACAGAGTGAAGTAAGTCAGAAAGAGAAAAACAACTATCGTCTATTAATGCGTATTATGTGGAATCTAGAAAAATGGTACAGGTGAACCGGTTTGCAAAGCAGAAACAGAGATGCAGACATAGAGAACAAACGTATGGACACCAAGGGGGGGGAAGCCGGGGGTGCGGGGGAAGAATTGGGAGACTGGGATTGACATATATACACTAATACGTATAAAACAGATAACTAATTAAACAAATAAAAGTAAACCAAAAACAACAAGCAAAAAAAAGCAAACATGTATTTTTTAGTAACTGTTAAAAGGAAACAGGGAAGCTGGGGAGAGGCGAGGCAGCGGGATGTACAAGTTACCATCCTGGGAGCGGGGGGCAGGTTTGTTTGTTTTGAAGAAGCTGAAGACCATTTGGTGCCAAATGGAACAAATGCAAAAAAGAAAGGCAAGTGGCCAAAGGGGCTTGATCACTGTCGGGTTTAAAACAAGAGGGAGACCTCGTCCAGTGCCTCCGGGCTGCCCATTCCTCACTCCGACATTTACTGAGCACCCACCATGTGCCAGGAACACTGGACCCCGCCCTGGGGAAGGTTATGGTCTTGGGCAGAGATAGGACAGCAAATGGCAAAAGTCCAGAACAGGTGGCCTCGTCCCGGGCAACCCCACACCAGGGAACCAGAGCCAGGCATTCTCCTCTAGCACCAAACCTGCTACCCAGCCCTGCAGGAGGTGATCGGATGGCAGAGGCAGGTAATTCCACCGGGGCACTCACCACAGCCCCTCACGAGGACAGGCTGGCCAGCCAGGGGTCTCGGTCTAAGCCAGTGCTGGACAGAGCAGTGCCTGTGTGTCATGGCAACCACAGCACCGCCACCACCCAGACCTGCCCCAAGCTGAGGGCCAGCCACCAGGCAAGAGACCTAACCACAAAGGTAACAACAAGAGGCAGGATGGGCAGGGCAGGTGGCCCTTTCCCTGTGGCTCTGCCAGTTGTAGAGGATGCTAGGGTCTCTGGGACCCTGGGCGGGGCCCATCCAAGCTTCCCATTTTACAGATGGGCAAACAAGGGGCTTGCATTAGGTCAGGTCACAAGTGGGCTCAAGCTGCTCGTTCTGTGTCATCTAAGCCACACAGAACAGCGCTGGAGGGCACAGCCGTGTCCCCAAAGCCCCAGATGTAGCGACCATATCAGCTGATGGGGCCACCCGTGTATTAAGTGGGGCACAGGGGAAAGGGAGGGGATGGTCTATGTAAAAGTACCGGTTTCTGAGTGCACCCCTCACACGTAACTGTGGAAAAACGCTCAGAGAAGGTCACAGCTGGAACCACTCACAGCTAGAAAAGCCCGGCCCAGGGACTTCGGGGGGGGTGGGAGGGGGAATGCAGGTACAGTGGGAGACGTGCCACAGACCCCACCTGCCCAGCATCGCCCAGTCACCCGTCAGCCCTCAGAGCCAGATGTGCCTGCTCCCCAGCTGTTCCTCCCGCCATGCCTGGCCTCTCCCCTACTCTCCTCTGCTTGTACTGACCGGCTCCACCTCCCAGGCCCATCTCAGCTCCCAACTCCAGCCACCCCCTCCGCTGAGCTCCCGGCACACCTGAAGGGGTTGAGAGCCAAACTAGGGCACTTCCAAGAGTGAAAGGGGCTTGATGAACACTCATACGGGGACGAGGGGGGCACAGGTGGGCGCAGGCTCCAGCATCACGCCAGACGGCCCCCTCCCCACCCCACATGATCTGACGTGACTTGCCTCATTGCCCTGAGCCTTTTCCTCAGCAGAAACGGGGACCCCAGTGCATCTCAGCACCGTTGTGGCCGAGCCTGGGGCGGTTCCCCCTTCCCTTCCAAGTCTCCTCTGAGTGCCTTTAGGGCTCTGGGCAGTTTGCTCCAGGGTTTCCGGCTTTCCCAGGCATGGCATTTCCTCCACTCTAAGATACCATCAGTCACAGATGCCCAATTTTCCAGAGTAAGGGAGGGGAAGACCGTGCAGTAAACACACACACTGATTCTAAGATGCACCCTGCACTGCCACAGAGGAGGGGAAAGCCCATCTTTGAATTCAGGAAATAACAAATGACCAAGGCCTCTGGCCAATGGGGAAGCAGGAAGGAGGAAAGGGAAACAGACCCTCACCTACGTCCCAGGGCTCCCGGCTTCTGCTTTGGTTAAGTGATGCTCCGCACCTCTGTTTAAACATCATACACAGGGTGATCCCAAGAACACTTACAAACGAATCGATAAAACTCCTGATCCTTCTGCCCTGCTCCCCAGACAGCAGAGACCAACAGTGACTCGTTCGAGAGCAGGCAGGCACTCATCACCAGGGGACTGACCCAGCTCCAGACCTGCCCTATCACACTCCACCCACCTGCCCCCTCTGGCCTGTGGCAGCAGAGGACAGCAAGAGGGGAACGTGTGACAATGACCAGCTCTGGGTGCCTGGGAAGAGGGGCACCATTCCCCTGTTCATGATCAAAGGAGCATCACGTCCCTTTAGCAGACAAGTTTGTTCCTCTGTCTCCAGGCTTTGGGGAAGCCACTGGGGTCCCCTCATCACCTCCCCAGCTCTGATGAAATCCCAGAGCACTCCCTGCCTGGATCCCGGGCACCCAGGTTGCAGGTGTGGGCAGAGCAATCGTGGGTGTAACCATCCTGTGGAGAGGTACAGTGAGGCTGCAGAGAGAGAGAGTTTGTCGCCCACAGGTGCTGCTCTGCCCGAGCCCCAGGGCAGCTCAGGACTGACCCCTGACCCCACAGGTCAGGAGTCACAAGCAGGCAGACGGGGGGTGGGGGCAGGGCTTTGGGGCAGACCCTCCTGATCTGAGAACCTCAGAGAAGGTTCTCTCCCATGACCACGGTCACAGCTATCGCCACCCTGGAGGCCCCAAGCTTCCTGCCCCTCTGTCCCCAGCCTGGCCGCCACCACGACAGACCCCAGGTTAATGCTCCGGAACCTCCGCTCCCCAAGCCCGGCTACACGAATCACCGTGAGCAGCACTCAGAATTCAGACTGAGTAACCACTCAATAAACGTCTGCTCTTGTTTTCCTTCCTGCTTGAAGGGTGAATTCTCTCAGCCACCCAGCCCTGCCCGTCCACCTCCCTGACTATTCTCTACTCGCTGTTCTGTACTCACACAACCAGATGCCCAGCTCTCTGGGTGTCCCATTACAGTGGGTTCAGGAATGCCCTGTGCTTGCATGCCTCCCCCGACAGGGAGCTGCCCACCTCCAGATGCAACCTAGTCCACCTGGACCGCTCTTGTCTGTGAGGGCTGAAATCCGAATCGCTGGAACTTTGGGGGTCCACCCTGGGGGGCTACACACAGCACTGACCCCGCTGGGCTGACAGCTCTCCCCGCCCAGCAGCAGCTCCCCAGCCCCAAAGCTTTTCTTCCCCCGGCTCAATGTTCTGGTTCTTTCTGTTCCCATGAGGAGGCTTCCAGGCCCCGGGCCTCCCCCACGCGTCATGAGAACACCTCGCAGGCCCTGGGCTCTCGGCACCCATGGTCCAGATCCACCTGCAGACCTGCTGCTGCCGCTGGAAGGCCACCCCCCTTCTGTTCAACTAGACAACAACTCATTTGACTCTGACACGGGGTGGGCACAAGGGCCCCCCTCATGAGCATGTGTCAGGGGGTCCCCCATCCCCACCCCGAGGAGGCAAGTCTGCAGGGTCCAGGTGACAGTGGAGGGTCACTGAACCCATCCTTTAAGGCTCAGTTCTAGGACCAGAGTAGTATCATCCTCGAGACACAGATGAGGCTTCGAGGTGCAGTAAGCTGTCACCTCACACGCGCTGCGCAGTTTACACACTTCACCACACTCCCTCCTCCCTCAACCCAAGGGCGGGCAACGGCTTCCCACTTTGCAGATGAGAAAACAGAGGTCCACAGGGGTCCTGCTTCGTAGGCTTCCAATTCCTCGTGCTGATGACAAGGACAAACACGGCACAGAAAATCCCCATGGGTGCAAAACACAGACGATGAGCAGCAGATTTCCTTGCTAATCGCGCTGCCCCGGGAACGATACGAAACCAAGTGTGTGTCCTAAGAACTCAGAGGCCGGGCCATGGGTAAGGGGTCTGCTGGGGCCACAACAGCAGAGGGAAACCAGCCTGGCAGGGAAGCGAGGGAATGAAAAATATAAGTGAGGAGGGACTCCGTGCGCGGAAGCCTGCGCTTTCCCCATCCCACTGATGTCCGGAACCGTGAACCGTCATGCCAGGAAGCAGGACAGCATGACTGAGCCTCTGGGTCTGGACTGAGAACAGGTGCCACACCTTTGCTACACAGGTCCAGCCCCTGGAGCTCCCGCCCCATCCTGCCTGGGTCCATCTACAGGGGGCCCTGCCCAGGACCAAGCTCCGGACAGCCTTCCACTGTTGGTGGGGGTCTCCCATGGGAGTCTTAGGCTGTCCCGGTCCAGAGGGGCAGCAGGCACAGGGCGGCAGGCCCAGACTGACACCGGAGGCCAAGACTGATTCCCCAGACTGATCCCAGGCCCCCCAGCCAGCCCACGGGACTGGGAGCAGGTCACCATACCGCTCCATGCCTCAGTTTCCCCACCTGCAATATGGGACCATTTGGAAGCTCTGAACAGAATGGAGCTGGGACTGGGACACCCTCTGTGGTAAACTGTGAAGTGCTGGGCACACCCTGGTCCCACCCTGGGTTACAGGCCAGTGAGCTCCTTACCACCAGCCCCCTTTGGTATGTGGCCCTGGGGGCTCCGTACCCCAAGGCCAGTGACGGATGGTCAGGGTCAGGATGCAGAGGGAGGGGGAAAAGCTTATTCAACCTGCCCCATTGTCTTTGCTGACCTTTGGCCCCAGGCCTGACTGGGTTTAGGAAAAGCTGCCTTATTAGCATCCTGCCCAGGAGCTGCTGAGCCGGGAGGCCCCTCATAAAAGACCTATTCAGGGCCAGAGGCCCAGACCACCCTCGCTCCATCCTCCCTTTAAACCAACAAAAACACAAGCAGGAGGACAAACCCATCTTATTTTGAGAAGCTGAAATTTTTAATCCAAACTTTTAAAAGTAAACAGGGCCCACACAAAGGCTGCTGGAGGCCCCGGTTTCTGTGGGTTAGCTAAAGGGAAGTGGACCCCGTGGTGTGATGGGGGGACTGGGACAGATGTGAATGGGGACGTGGGGGGGAAGGGAGAAGGAAGGTGGGACACGCAGGATGGGGAGGGGGAGGGGAGAATTGTTGAAAGTACTTTTGTTTGGAAATTGCATCAGCTCCAAGTGGCAAACCTGACCTTCTGATGTTTGGGGTTCGCCTGCCTCAGTTTGCCCCACCGGATTAGAGTAAAGAGCATCCCAGTCCAGACTTTAGTCAGCCCAGCCCAGACCTCCATCAAAACAAAACAAAACAAAACAACCCAGAGAAAGGCCTATTTGCATCCCCATTCACAGGTCCACCAGGCCCAGCCCCAGCCAGGGATGGCATACCGATGGGCCACCACCCACCACAGCTGCTTAGGGCCCTTACAGCATCCTGAAGGGCTGCAGGTACCCTGCAGCTTCCGAGACAGGATTACAGGGCCACTGCTCCCCAGCACATCCGCAAGTGCCACCAGACGCCGGCTCAGTCGCAGACACTCAAGCGAGCTGTCTGTCTAAACAGCAAACAGAGTTTCAAAGAGAACACCGATGTCTATCTGGCAAACCCCCAACAGGTCCCTCTCTTTTTCATGAGGAGCCTTGGAAGAAGGATGCACGGCAAGGATGCTGACAACCGTCGAGGCTTCTGACAACTGTCGAGGCCCACTGTGTGCAGGGATAAAGGGGGCACTCTGGGTTTTGCCCCACTCTACAGAAGAGCAGAAAGGGGCTCAGGGCAGTTACGTAACTGGCCAAAGAGAAGAGGGAAGAGTGTAGACTTGAACACGAGACAGTCTGAGCCCTCTGGGTAACGGGGTTATCAGCCATCTGCTCAGTGGTCACCGATAAGGAAGTGACACTTCCCAGGACAGGAGAAGGAGGGCAAACGTGGGTCAGGAACCAAGAATAGGGAGTCAGCAGTGTCTGCTGATGAATATTATCGGCCACAATGACAGCGGGCTGCTGGAGAGGCAAGCCAGCCCACGGGTCTGGGCAGGAGAGGACCCCCAGGGCACCACCCAGGCAGCTGGGACTGAGACACCTGAATCTCAGTTGCTTTCCCAGGAAACGCTCAGAACCTCTCTGAGCCTCCACGTGCTTGGCTTTAAAATGGGGATAAGGGCCCGAGGCACAACCCTGGTATCCGACTCCTTTCGCCACCACCCAGACTGAGGCCTGTACCTGCCTCCACCTCTGGCTCGCTCTCCGCTCAAAACTACAAGTCCAAGTACAGAAAAGTGTTTTCTAAGAGATGGGCCTTTCCTTGTTTCCAGGCATCCTACTCATATTGTTGGAGAACAACTCAAGGCCACGCCTGACTTTATGAGACAAAACTAAACGACAGCGATGCCACCTATACCTGAAATTCATGATGAGAATATGAATGTTCATGTCACCCCAACATAAAGCTTTGCCACCACAAAATCTGTGGCAGTCCTGTTCCGAGTGTGCATGGGACTGGTGGCAGCATGGGTTCTGCAGGAAACCCTACAGCTCCACCCGTCCCGCCCTCCCCCAGTGGGGTGGGAACCTCACTCCTGCTCTGTTCACTGAGGCAGCAAAACGCTGAGCCAGACGGGGTCCGCGTCTCCTTGTCCAAAACATGACAGAACTTCTCAGCAAATGTGCTCTGACACTCTGGGGCTTCAGTGCCCTGCTGAGAATCGCCCTCGCCAAGTGTCATTGATGACGCAGCTGAAAACCAGAAACGTTTCGTTTCCTAGCCACAGGCAGGACTGCAGCAACCCCCCGCCTCGTACTGCACTCGGGCAAACCGAGGCCCAGAAATCTGACCCTCCCAAGGCCCCCAAGAAGCCGAGGCCGGAGAGGCTGGGCCTGGGACTCCTCACTTCCCAGATGGTGCAACCTTAACATATTAAACCTCCTAACGCTCAGCTACTCCCACTGGCCTTAAGGAGACTGCTGGTGGGAGGTGGGGTGGATACAGAGTTACCGAGAGAAACCCAAGTTGTAGCCTTAGATTGCTAATCAGTAACAAAATATCCCTCTAAACCTAGTCCTGCCCTGAACTCACAGGCTGGGAAGGTAAACGAAGGAAAAACGGTGCTGGGCTATCACCCCACCTCCCGGGGTCCAGTTCCCACCCCAGCCCGCCCCCCCCCCAAGGCACCTGCGAGGCCACTTGGCCACCAAACCAAAGAGAGAGCGCCCTGTCCCCACCCCACCCCCCCTCCAGGCTGTCACTCTGGGGAAGAACAGTCACTTAAAGCCTAGATACACTTTCTCTGAACTAGGAGAGCCTTTAAGGAGAACCAGAAAGGGCTGTTTAATCTCCACCTTCAGGCAAAGAGTTCAGGCAGCAGCAAATGCCACCAGAAGTAGGAGCCAAGCCACTGAAAAACGTGGAAGGACAGGGAGGTGGGAGAGGAGACAGGCAGCAGGCAGAACCACTGATCAGAGGGCTGGGGATGGGGGCCGGCTGCTCCGCTCCTACAGAGCCCTCTGCCTTGGGCCCGACAGTCACACAGGCGTGGAAGACAGTAGCTGAGCTTTCCTGAGGCCAAAGGTCCTCCCACCCACACCCTGGCCACCGCAGACGACTGTGGCACTTCCTGTAAGGTGACCAACAGTTTACAAACCCTTCAGAGGCTTTTATCTCCACCTCAAATCCAGGAGGTAGGGATTATTGGCTCCATTCTACAGATAAGAAAACCGAGGCCTGCAGAGACAAAAAGCCAGGATTCATTCCAAGCCCGCATTCCTCTGGAAAGTTTTAGAGCCTGAGTTGAGAAAGGTCCCTGAGCCCTGAAAAAGGCAGGACTAACAACAACCGAGGAAGGCTCTTAGCCCCGGGTACTCTGGCCCACCTGCCTCTGATCCTTCCCAGCGGGCAGGCAGCAGGGAGGTCAGGTGGAATTCCAGCCCCAGCACACAGGTGAACACTGCTTAGGTTTGGGGCTGCCTGTTGCTCCAGATAAGAGAGGGAATTTCACTTTCCCTCAAAGGGCCTTTCTTTCTTTCTTTTCCATTAAAAACTTCCCGCTCCCGGACAACGGTTTCCAGGCAGGGATGCGGTGCCCCCGGCCAGCCCTACAGTGCCAGACTCTGATACTGATAAACTCCGCAGGAGAGAAACTTTTCTGGGGTCTGGCGGCCCCCGGCCCGCTGCGTATTCAGAGGGGCAGGGGCACGCCTCCATCACTTAACCAGAAAATTACCACCCAAAGCCCCACTGCGGGTGGGCTCGGGAGCCTCTGGATGCCAGCTGGAGGAGGGGTCTGGAGTGGCGGCCGCCCGCGGGGGAAGGGACTCTGGGCCCGAGACCCGCGCCGCCAGGCAGGTGCCGTCCTTACCGTGCAGGCCGTTGGGGATGCTTCGGTGGTGCGGTGGCGCCGACAGGTCGTCCAGGGACCTGCGCGTTGCGACAGCTTTGCCGTCCGGGGCCTTGTGCGGCCCGGGGGGCAGCAGCGGGGGCGGGACGTGGTGGTGGTGGTCGGGGCTGCCGCCGCTGCCGGCGCTCGACGTGCTGCTGCCGTCGCCCACGTCGCGGGTCCCCGCTCCGGCCGCGCCGCCCGCCAGCGGCCCGCTCAGGCTGGCCTGGCTGTCGATGGAGCTACGGGAGCCGGCGCCACCACCACCACCGCCGCCGCCGCCGCCGCCGCCACCCGCGCCCCCCGCCAGCGCCGCGCGCTCCTCGTCCAGCAGCAGCACCAGCTCCTTGAGCTCCAGGTTCTCACGCAGCAGGCCCTCCTGGCGCGCCTCGAGCTCGCGCAGCTTCTGCTGCGAGCGGGCCACCTCGTGCCACACGGCGCCGGCCGCGTGGCGCCCGAAGCGCTGCCACTCGCGCGCCAGCTTGCGCCCCTTCTGCCGGTCGTCGTCGAGGAAGCAGCAGAGCTCGCGCAGTTCCTGGTTGTCGTCCTGCAGCCGCTGGTTCACGTCCTTGAGGCCGCGGATCTCCAGCAGGTGCTGCTGCAGCCGCCGGTTCACGTCGCGCATCAGGCCGCCGTGCTCCAGCATGAGGCCCACCTTCTCGCCCTCGGCGCGCCGCAGCCGCCGCGCCAGCTCCTCCTTGCTCCAGCGCAGCAGCTCCTCGTCCGGCACCTGGCTCAGCTCCTCCGACGACGCCGCCGCCGCCGCCGCCGCTGCCGCCGGGGGCTTCGCCATGGCGGGGCCGTCACCGCGGCATCGCCCGCGCCCTCGCCCGGCCGGCGCTCCCCGTGCCGGGGCTGCGCTGGGCCGGTCCGCCCGCGGGCGGGGGGCGACCAGGGGCTCGTGCGGCCTGCCCCGCGCCGCCTCGCGCGCCCTCACGCAGCGCCCTCCCGGGCCGCCCGGGAACCCGCGTGTCTCGAGGCTCAGCGAGCTGGGACCGCTGCTGCGTCGGCGGCTGCAGTGCCGGGCGCTCTCCGGGCTTAGGCGAAGCAAGCGGAGGCCCGCCCCCGGCCCAGCTCCGGAGCCCCAGCCGCCCCGCCCACTCCGGGCGGGGAGGGGCGGGGCGCCGCGGCCCGGCCCCGCCTCCGGGGAAGGGAGCGGGCAAGGCACGGCCGGCCCCCACGTCCCTCCGCGCCGTGCGCCCGCCCGCCCGGGGCCCTGCCACAGGCGCCCTCGAGCCGTGGTCCCGCCCCCAGCCCGTCCGATTGGGCCTCTCCGGGGGTGTGCGGGAGGGGCGGGGCGCAAGCGGGGGACGCCGCGGAGATGGTACAGTCCACTGGCGGTTCAAGTTTCTGCGCCGGGAGGACGCGGCCTCGGCCAATCCCAGGGCTACAGGGCGCTTTTAAAATGCAGGTACGGCTGCAAGGAGGGGGAAGGTGGGAAAGGTAGGGCAGGGCTTCCCTTAAAGGAGACGCGCGGAAATGGTCGCCCAGCCCCTTCCTAGGCCCGCGTGCCCCGCCCGGCCTCCCCCGCCCCAAATAAACAAATACCCAAGATCCGAAGGACAGCTCCCCTTCTCCCTCCCGGGGGCACCAGAGTCCAGCTTAGTGTGAGATACGACGGACAATAGGACTCTGACACGGGGGTCGCTCTCCCCGGCGGCAGAGCGGCTCTTTGTCCCCTTCCCTGCCCCCGGCTCCTCCGCCCCCATTTCCACCCCCGTCCCCTGCCGGAGCGCGCCGAGGTTGCGGCGTTCCATTCCAGCCCCGGGTTGCGCACCGGGAAGGCCATGGCCTCGCCAACCGTCCCGGAGCACGGTCCGTACCCTCTTCCCTGCCAGGAGAGGGCGAGGGCGCCGGGGACATGCACCGTTCCCCCGCCAACCCGACCGCTCGTCCCGGAATTCGGGAGAGAATCTGTGATTCACGACGTGGAGACCACTGGGGAAGGTGGAAGATGGTCTCCCACTGGGGTCTTAACTGTGGGGGCGCCGAGTCGGCGGCGAAAAGCCTTCCCCACCGCAGCCTGGCCCGGCACCCGGGTCCTGCCACTGTCTGTGTGAGTCCGTCTCGTTTATCCTCGCGTCCCTGAAGTGCATTTACTGCGCGTCTGCTGCCAGCCGGCCAGAGGTGGGCGTCCCTCCCCCGGGACCCGCAACGAGATAAAATCCGCGCACTCGACCGTGAGCGCCACGGCCTGGCGCGCGCGCCCGCGCAACAGCTGATGTCCCCATTTACAGCTGTTCAGCCATTCATTGGACAACTGTGTACAGCGCCTACTGTAAGCCAGGCCTCTTCTAGACCACTGGGGGATTCTGTAGGGGACAACGGCAGAGGCCACTGCCCTCTGGGGGGGAGGACTTTGCACCCTGCGGGGAGGAGGGGAGAGACGATAATAAACAAACTAGATAGCTATGAGTCTGTAATAAGTGCTGTGCAGGGGATTAAGACAAGCTGATGTCACAGAAGGTGATTATCAGTTACTTTAGATCCCGTGGTCAGGGAGGACCTCTGAGGAGGTGCGTCTAAGCTGATATCTGAGTGACAAGAAGGACAAAGATAAGGGGGAAGGGCACTCCAGGTGAAGGGAACAGCTAGTGCAGAGGCCCGAGGGTTGGCCTGTTAGTGGCCTATTCAAAGAAGGCCAGTGGGGCTGGGAGGGGGCTCGGGAAGAAGAGTGAGAGATGAGGTCAGAGGGGCCAGATCATCCATGATTCTAAGGCAGCTGGGAAAGCAGTGGGGGGTTAGCAGGATGCAATATGACCTGATTTGCCTTTTAAGAGACTCACTCTGGCCCATGTGTGGAGAAGGGATGGGGGTGGGGGGCGTTGCAGAGAGGTCCAGATTCAGGACCTCATTCCCCACCCTTCTCCCCCTCTCTCCATATAGATGTTCAGGGAGAGGATGTGCCAGGCAGAGCATAGCTTTGAGGGTCAAGCTCCAGGGTAGCTGAGGTTCCCCCAGGCAGGTGAGCCTGCTGGGGGTCACCCTCCCCACTGGGGCACTGTGCTTCGAGGACCCAGCCCAGGGCATCTGAGTTTGAGTTTGAGAAGAGAAAGGGTTCCAGCTCCCGCTTGGGAAGGGTACAGGTCTTTCTTACCCCAAAAGGCCAACCAGATTAAATAACTCACTGGAGGCTCTCCCCAGAACAAAGCCTGAGCTGGGAGAGTGAGGGGTGAGCACAGGACACATGGGCTCACTAGGGAAGTTGCTGAGATGGTTAACACTGCTTGTGGGAACCGCCACCCCAACTTTGTGTGTGGCCCCAGGTGGTTCCCATGGCCTGCATCTCTGCCCTCTGATCCTGCAGAGCTGGCAGCTTCAGCTGAACTCTCCAAGAGAAAAAAAAAAAAAAGCTTCCATCTAGACGGGGCTTGCTTGCATCATCTACAGACTGTGGGACCATGGGTCCCCCTCACCAAGACTCAGGAGAGCATCCCTAACATCCCCCTGGTGCAGCAAAGACAAGGTGCTAGAGATGAGGCTCCTGGGTGGTGGTCCCAGGGACAGTCTTTGCTCTCCGCACCATGGCTGGACAGGCTGGGGCAGAGCAGGATAGACGGCAGGAGATTGAGAGGGTCCAGAGCTAAAAAAGGGTCCTGAAGCAAGGGGAACCATCTAAGCCAGAGCCCCCTCCCTAAGGGTCCTGCAAGAGGTGCCAAGCCCCCTCGAATACTCACCATCCAACAGACCCTGTACCCCGAGCCAGGATCTGAAATGTCAAGTGTCTTTGCTGTTTTAGCTCTGCTTTGTCATGAAATCCGTAAAACCAAATCATGGACCTCTAATGCAGTAATTCTCTAGATGCCCAGTAAAAGTAGTTGTGGGTCTTTTAAAAAATAAAGATGCGCCACCACTCTCCAATTTTTTTTCTTCTGAATCTCCAGGACTGTGTGTGTCCATTTAAAGCCACACAAATGTTTTTGAGAGCCAGTACACTAATACATAGTAGACAAAATAATTCCCGATCGCAGTGTCTGTGAACCCGGGAAATGGTGAGAGCACACTGGCAGTAAGCAGACTGTCTCCTCACTGAGAGGGGATGGGGCTTTCCTATCTCCTCTGTGGCTGGGGCGCTGAACAGAGACCTCAGAGCAGCCATTATTTGCTGTCTGCTGAGTGAATGTGTGACCCTTCAGTACGTGACCAATTGAGTCTGAGCCCCTCATTTTGAAGATGAGGAAACTGAGCCCCAGAAGGGAAATGACTTGCCCAAGGTCACTTTCATTCACTGATTTCCTGAACACACAAGCATAATTAGTTAAGTATTTATGCATAAATTCATATGTGTATGTGCAATCCCATATGCATTGTGGACGCGTTGTAAGTACCACAGAAGAGCGGGGCAAAACACATCATTGTGGGAGCATCCTAAGGCAGTGGGAGCAGCTTCCTGGAGGAGGTGACCCCCCCACCCCCCGCCCGGTGAATCTTGCAGAGTGAGTAGGAGTTTATCAGATTGTAGATGGGGAAGGTGAGGGTGGGGATAATCCAGGTGGAGGGAACAACAAAGCCAAGGCCTAGAGGTGAGCAATGGTGAGGGGTGTGTGTAGACACAACCATGCCTTATTGCCGGAACATACAGGAGAGGCAGAGAACAGCGGGGAATAGTCACAGAGGAAGTGTGGCCCCCTCCCTGGGGCTCTGATAGCTAACAGCAGCAACAACAGCAATAATAATAACTACCACCTCCTACCACTTACCCAGCACCCAGTGGGTGCCAGGGATTCTAAACCAGCCCTCACGTGATGATCAGAATGGTGGTGTCATTAGCTCTTCAGGATTTAACGTGGATTCCTGTTGGCTGCTCAGACCACTGTGTGTGAACTTACGGGCAGTGTTCAGAGGCTGCTGGACGCTCAAGGGCTCTGGTGTGGCCAGTGGAGCTTTGCGTGGTGGCTGACTATTTCTGCAGGTCAGCAAGGCAGTGGCAGCTGACCAGGTCTGGGGCTGGGCTCTGGGGTTTCTTCCCTGCACCCCACCTCAGGGAGGATCCTGAACGGGGGAAGTCACCATGCACAGAGGAGGGGCTATGATGAAAAATCAGGGCTCATGGAAAA
The DNA here is from genome assembly GCF_039906515.1 of Pseudorca crassidens. Taxonomy (NCBI): domain Eukaryota; kingdom Metazoa; phylum Chordata; class Mammalia; order Artiodactyla; family Delphinidae; genus Pseudorca; species Pseudorca crassidens. The sequence continues at coordinate 6,146,916 of NC_090296.1, read as the reverse complement.
GCAACTGTCATTATTATTAATAAAGGATAGTGTTGGTTGAGCACTTTTTTTTTTTTTTTTTTGCCACGTGACTTGCGGGATCTCAGTTCCCCGACCAGGGATTGAGCCCCAGGGCCACAGCAGTGAGAGCCCAGAATCCTAACCACTAGGCCACCAGGGAACTCGCAGTTGAGCACTTTTTATGTATCTACCCAGCACTGTGCTAACGCTTTACAAGGATTGTGTCGTTGAGCCCTCGCTGCAGTCCTGTGAGTTAGGAGCCTCTATCCCCATTTTACAAAGGGGCAAACTGAGGCTCATAGGTTAAGTCACTTGTCCAAAGTCACACAGCAAGCAAGTGAATGAGCTGGGATTGAAACCCACGACCATCTCGGCCCAAGAGTGCACCTTACCCCATAGACTACAGCCTCCTGTACTGCAATTGCTCTGTGACATCCCTTTCACTGTGACTCTGGTTCTACAATGTGGAGGCCTACGCTGTGCCCAGACCATGTCCATCACCCAGCTTCCTCCTACTTCAGCCTTCCACATTGTCACCAAGCCAGAGAGACTCCCCGAGCCTCTGGATGGACCACTGGGAAGAGCTTTCCAGCTCTTCCTGCTGACAGATCAGTCACTGCATGTTGTTAGCTCCATCTCACAGCTCCTCCCTCACCAACTTGCTGGTGACCCTAGGCCAGTTCCTTAACCTCTCTGAGCCACAGTTTTCTCATACGAGCCTTCCTCCACAAGGGCCAGTGTCAAGCAGCTAGCAGGGCTCTTGCCCAGCTCTGGAGAGATGCACCTGCCTCCCTTCCCTGTGCGTTCTCCCCACCCTCTGGATCAGGACAGTCTTCCCATAATGTACATTGAAATTGCACCCATTTTCCAGATGCAAACCCTGAGGTACATTGAAACAAGGGCTCTCCTGGAAGCCTAGTGCTTGCCCCTGGCAAACGGGACTACAAAGGGTGCGGGCTATGGCCCTGGGCTGCCACCAGCTTCCTTCTGGGATGGGTGCAGCATGGAATATGGGGTTTAGTGATGAACTGTCTCAACTCCCACATTTTTAGGTGAGGAAACTGCACTGATGCTGGGGCCACCAGTAGGCAAGTTTGCGGGGATGTCGACCCCTTGGAGGGCAGCACTCGGCGGCCTGGGGGGAGGGTGGGCTCGTTCACTCACACCATTACCCAATGGTCAGGCCCTGTTCTGGGGATCAGGAAGTCAGTGATGCATAGGATGGTTGCCTGGAACTGCTGATGTCACAGGCAAAAGCCTCAAGGTCAACCTGAGGGCAGTGGGAACCACAGAAGAGTACAGAGCAAAGAGAAAACTGGCAGACTTTTGTTTGATAGCAGGTGACAGGAGGTGTGAGGGGAAGAATGCATCAGAGAGGGTCCGCTGAGGCCAGGAGACAGGCAGGAGGCTACAAAGCCAGGCTGGCCAGAGGCCAGGGCAGAGGTGGGGGAAAGGTGCCTTTAGGGACCAATGGTGGTGGTGGGGGCAGGTATCAGCATCTGCATCCCTCCTCCCTGTCTCTCCCTTCCCAGCTGGAGCCACTGAAATACCCTCCTCCCCTTTCAAATGCTGACATCCACTCAGACCATTGCCCCGAGGAGCAGGGCAGGGAGGGATGCTCAATCACGGGGAAACTGAGTCAGGGGAGCTCTCTGCAGGACCAGCTCCCCCCTCAGTGCACTTACAAACGCTATTCTTATTATGAACGATTTCCTATCACAACGAACTGCAGAGCAGCAGGTGCCTGGAGCCCAACTGCCCGGCTTAAGGAATCACCACTTTCGCCGGCCCCTGGAGCCCCTCCTGGTCACCTGGGCAGCCCACCTGACCCCAGGGTGAGCACGATCCTGAATGCTGCATTGCTTATTCCTGTGCTTTCACAATACTGTATTTCTCCCTTCTAATATACTGCTTAATTTTGCATGCGTTTGAACTTTATTTGAATGGTATTATACTTCATGTGTTCTTTGGCAACAAGCTTTTAAGTTCTGTATTATTACGTTGATATATGTAACTGTGGCTCATTTATCTGTGCGGCTGGCTGTATAAAGAGGTTTCTCAGCCTCAGCATGTTGACAATTTGGACTGGAGAAGTCTTTATTGTCGGGGCCGGCAGGGGCCGTCCCTCGGCTCTGCCGAATGTTTACCGGCATCTCTGGCCTTCACCAGTTAGATGGAAGTGGCACCCCTGCCCCTATTGTTGTGAAAACCAAAAATGTCTCCAATCTTACAAAATGATACAAATGAACTTATTTACAAAATAGAAACAGACTCACAGACTTAGAAAACAAATTTATGGTTACCAAAGAGGAAAGCTGGGAGTGGGGGGAGGGATAAGTTAGGAATTTGGGATTAACAGATACATACTGCTATATATAAAATAGATAATCAACAAGGACCTACCGTATAGCACAGGAAACTATACTCAATATTCTGTAATGACCTAAATGGGAAAAGAATCTGAAAAAGAATAGACCTATGTATATGTGTAACTGAACCTCTTTGCTGTACACCTGAAACTAACACAACATTGTAAATCAACTATACCCCAATTATAAAATAAAAATTAATAAACAAACCCAAAAATGTCTCCAGACCTTGCCAAATGGCCCCTGGGGGCAAAATCTCCCCCACTGAGAACTCTGCCATCTAATTTCCATTGCATGAATACATTACCTTTACTTTTCTCCTGTTGAAGGACATTTGTTTCTAGTTTTTTTGCTGTAACCAGCAATGCTGCCATGGACATCCCTGTACCTGGGTCCTGATGCTCAGGGGCACAAGCTTCTCTGGGGTCTGTACTCTCATAGCTCTCAGAGCACAGGAGAAACCCAGGTCAAATTTTATATTCGAGGCACCCTGTATATTAAGGGAGAAAAAAAAGAAGAAACAGTATAGCAGCCTTGCCTACCATGACTTCTTTGAAATGTCTGTTTTATCAGATTGACGCTTTCGGGGCTTCCCTAGTGGTGCAGTGGTTGAGAGTCCACCTGCCGATGCAGGGGACGCGGGTTCATGCCCCGGTCCGGGACGATCCCACAGGCCGTGGAGCGGCTGGGCCCGTGAGCCATGGCCACTGAGCCTGCGCGTCCGGGGGCCTGTGCTCCGCAACGGGAGAGGCCACAACAGTGAGAGGCCCGCGTACGGCAAAAAAAAAAAAAAATTGACGCTTTCACACATGCACAAATACAATGCTACAAGACTTATGCTACTTGTCAGATACGCAGGGTTTACTCCAGGTGATAAGTTCCAGACCCCAGACACACGGTCTTTGAGGCCAGCTGTGTATCTCTGTGACTGCCGGCGTCACTGTGCTGGGAAGCGTGAAGCCCAGGCGGGCGGGCCCACCTGTGATGGGTGGTTCTCATCTGCCTCCCCGCAGCTGCACTGTCCTTGAGGACAAAGCCCCCTCTTCTCCAGGGCCCTCAGGGGCCTGGTCCCCGTGGTGTTCCATGGGTGTCTGCAGCTGCGCCATCTGCATGAGACACCCCCGTGCCACGCCCATCCAGCCCCTACAGCCTCTAGATGCCTTGCACCCCAGGCCTTGGAGGCTGCCCTTGGCCCAGTATCTACAGCCAGCAACGCTGCCCCTCCCGGCCCTGCCCTCTGCAGACACCGGAGACCAGCCTCCTCCAGTGCCTGAATATTTTATGCCCTGATGGTGGAACGAAGTCGGTGACGACCTTAATTGTTAATGTGGCTGCAGCACCAGCCTTCCCCGCCCTCTCTGTCTGCTCCTCCTGTTTGATATAGCAACAGCAGTAACAGTAATTCCTCCTGTGACCTGCTCCGGGCGAGGCTGGGCTGAAGTCAAGCTGTCCCCCCAGGCCCCAGTTGAGCCCACAGCTGGGCAGAGAAGCTATGACATGAATAACTTTAAAACTGGACCATCACGTTCACCTTTTTGTTCGTCGCTGCTCCCTGGTGTCCTCCCAGCAGAGAGCCTGGGGACTCAGTGAGTGCTTGTGGAATAATGAACGGTACAGGAGGAAGCTGGGTTAAGTAGAGAAGCCCTGGAGTTAGAATCTGTGTCTCTGACTTGATATTTCCTAGCAGGGTAGCCCTGGGGAGTCCTGCCCTTCTCCGAGCCTCTGGACCTTACCTGGAAATGGAATCATTCCAAGCCTCCTCCTGGGGTAGAAAGAGACTCAAATGCACAAGAAAAGGTAGGCCTGAACCACAAGCCACACAATGAGGCAGGTGGGGTGCTGGTCTGCTAGGGGAAGGCCTGGGAATGCCCCAGAGCCCAGCCTGAGACTCTGAGACCCTAAGAGAAGAGTTGAGCCTTCTTTCCAGAACAGGCTCAGCACCCCCAAGACCCAATACAGGACACAGCTTTGCAACGAAGAATCACATCTTAGCCTCCTAAGCGCTCAGAGCCCCTGTGAACAAGTCAGTGTCCTAAGGACGCAGCTAGTCAGGCTAACTCTGAACAAGGCCAGGGGGTCAGCGCAGTGGTTCTCAGCTCTGGGCACTGGTTAGAATCACCTAAAAGCTGGTAAAATGCAGATGCTCAGACCCCACCCCAGATCCATCCCATCAGAATATCTGGAGGATGGGAGTCCATCAGGCAGGGCCGAGAAGCGCTGGGTTAGATGAAGCTCTTGTTCATTGGCAGCAGGTTTCCCTAGGAGCCACTCTCTACAGTATCTCCAAAAACTAGAAGACTACGGAACAATGCATTCGAGATTCTGAAGGAAAATTATTTCAGTATCCGGTCAATTAAGTATGAGGGTAGAGTATGACATGTTCAGATTAAAAAAATAAAAATTACCTCTCAGACATTCTTTCTCTAAACTTAGGAATTCAATAAAGAAACGAAAGGACCCAAATTCAGGAAATGGGGAATCCCAAAGTGATGGTATAGGGAAGTGGGACAGGGAGGGCTTCAGGGCTAGAAGCAGTCAGTGCAGATTGGAACAGGGAGGGAGGGCGCCAGGAGGATCTGGCCAAGAAAGAGAACACAGCTCATGGAGTCCCTGGGGCCTTGGATGTCTTGAGAGGAACATCAGAGCTCTGTCAGAGAGTCTGGCGGTGAAATAGTGACAAGCACAAAGAAAACCCAGCAAGTCAAAATAAGGAGGCAACTAATAATCACCAGGGAAACCCAGAAGTCCTACAAGGAAGGAAATACAGTCATAGGACATATCGTGGCTCTGTTGGCCATAGTGTTTAAATAGTATAATATGTAAACAACATTGATTTAACCAAAAAATTGCGATACAGTTATACTAGGAGGGTGGGGGAAGGGGTGGCATGTGTGAGGGTGGGCGCATGAGTAGGCTAAACCTTCCTGGTCCCTGAGAGAAAGGCAGTGGTACTACCTAAACTGGAGAGTCAAGAGCAGTGTACGTGTGTTGTTTTCAAATGTGGAGAAAAGTCACAGAAGAATCGAAAGTAGTTGCTTCTGGGAAGCAGGAATCAGGGGCGGAGCCATGAGGCAAGGGATTGTTTTTTGGTTTTTTTTCTTTTAAGTTTTATAACCGTATTTGATTTTTGAAACTCTGTGCACGTGTTTTGGTTTTTTTTGTTTTTATTTTTGGCCGTGTTGGGTCTTCGTTGCTGCGCACGGGCTTTCTCTAGCTGCGGCGAACGGGGGCTACTCTTCGTTGCGGTGCGCGGGCTTCTGATCCCGGTGGCTTCTCTCGTTGTGGAGCATGGGCTCTAGGCGTGCGGACTTCAGTAGTTGTGGCACACGGGCTCAGTAGTTGTGGCTCACAGGCTTAGCTGCTTCACGTCATGTGGGATCTTCCCAGACCAGGGCTTGAACCCGTGTCCCCTGCATTGGCAGGCAGATTCTTAACCACTGCGCCACCAGGGAAGCCCCTGTGCACGTGTTTTTAAATTAATACATTTTTTAAAAGCTTGGCATTGGACTTCTCATTAGAAACCCTGGAAGCTAGAAGATCACAGAGCAATCAGTTGCCTTAAAAGTCTGAGGGAAAAGGATTTCCTGCCTGGATTCTAGGCCCACAGAGAGCCATGTGTGAGACTGGAATCTAAACATTTTCGGAAGTGCAAGGTCGTCATGAAAAGGAAAAAAATGAACTGCTGTGCACCTCTCAGGAAGCTTTGGAAGCACATGCTCCTCGAGATGCTGAGAGTAGACCAGGGCACAGGAGGGCTCCCCAGGAGGGCAGGTCCTTTCCTGGTGGGAGCAGGGGGAGGGTCAGGCCCAGGCCCCAAAGCAGGGGGTGGACGGCTCAGCCTGGAAGAGCCCAGGCCCGGAGGGGCTCGGTAAGGCATCCGAATGCCTGGACGTTTGGCCATCCTGCCACTAGGTTAGAGCGGAGCGGATAGAGAACGTAAGAAGAGACACATAAAGACCTAACACGTTTTTTTGTTGTTTGGTTGTTTGTTTTGGCTGCACCACACGGCTTGTGGGATCTAGTTCCCCAACCAGGGATCAAACCCCTGCCCCCCTGCGGAAGCGAGGAGGCCTAAACACTGGACCGCCAGGGAATTCCCAAGTTTGTTTTTTTTTAAAGCGCATTAACGCCAGGACATAAACAAACAAAGCTCCACCATAAAAGGAACCACTAGGTACTTCCTTTTTTTTTTTTAATAAATTTATTTATTTTTGGCTGCTTTGGGTCTTCGTTGCTGCGCGTGGGCTTTCTCTAGTTGCGGCGAGCGAGGGCTACTCTTCGTTGCGGTGCGCGGGCTTCTCATTGCAGTGGCTTCTCTTGTTGCAGAGCACGGGCTCTAGGAGTGAGGGCTTCGGGAGTTGTGGCCCATGGGCTCAGTAGCTGTGGCTCGTGGGCTCTAGAGTGCAGGCTCAGTAGTTGTGGCGCAAGGGCTTAGTTGCTCCACGGCATGTGGGATCTTCCCGGGCCAGGGCTCGAACCCGTATCCCCTGCATCGGCAGACGGATCCTTAACCACTGCGCCACCAGGGAAGCCCTACTAGGTACTTTCACAGGTAACATTTACAGAATAATAATAAAACCCTGGACCACTGGTCAACTAAGAATTGGGTAGAGCCTTTGAGGGGATGCTGAGGGAGTGGGAGCTGAAGCCTCATCTGTCACGACCGGAAGGAATTCTAGAAACATCTAGAATTGAAAAATCAAGAAATAGCCACGGGAGCATCTTACTGAGAAACATGGAGACCAAAACCAAAAGGAACAACTAAATGTGGAAACAGGTGGTTCTAGGGAGTGGGGAAGGGGAGGAAGGGCCAGGGAAATATTTCATTTCCTTCTGAACCTTTTCATGTTATTTGATTTTTTTTTAACCTAAGTTCATACATTGTTTTGTTTGCAGTATAAAAATAATTAATCTGGGCTTCCCTGGTGGCACAGTGGTTGAGAGTCTGCCTGCCAATGCAGGGGACACGGATTCGTGACCCGGTCCGGGAAGATCCCACATGCCGCGGAGCAGCTGGGCCCATGAGCCATGGCCGCTGAGCCTGAGCGTCCGGAGCCTGTGCTCCACAATGGGAGAGGCCACAACAGTTAGAGGCCCGCGTACCGCAAAAATAAATAAATAAATAATAATAATAATAAAACCTATATCCAAGCCAGTGTGTGTTAAACAAGAGAGGAGGACCAACAAGGACCTACTGTCTAGCGCACAGGGAACTCTGCTCAATATTATGCAACAACCTAAATGGGAAAAGAATTTGAAAAAGAATGGATGCATGTATATGTATAACTGAATCACTTTGCTGTACACCTGAAACTAACACAACACTGTTCATCAGCTATACTCCAATATAAAGTGAAAAGTTAAAGAAAGAAAAAAAACGAGAGAAGAACCAGCAATGCTCCCTGACAGAAGCCCCCAGACCTGACCCTCGTCAGCTGCAGCCTAGGCCCCGCAGCCTCGCCCGTTGGCGGCCGGCCCAGCCTAATCCACCCCGACATTCTTCACGGCCATTTCCAGTTTACAAAGCATTCTCTGGGCCGCTTCCTCCTCCCATCCTCCCAGCAAGCCTGCGAGGTGAGCAGGAATTATTACGCCCATTCGTGCCCACAGAAGCTGAGGTTCTGTGTGTAGCTGGGTGTCCGTAACAGGTCCCTGCCATGGCAGGTGCACCTGCTACAAAGGCCGGTGGAAGACCCAATGAAGAGCCAGGAAGAGGCAGCCTCACTGGGATTTCAGGGCTGGAGTCACCCCTCCTGGGCTGGAGGCTCTCAGCAGGGAGGCTGCAAACTCTTCACTCAACTCTACAGTTTATCTTTCCTAATATGTAGTCACACACGCCACCCCCAGTGTCCGATGGAAGGAGCATTTCGCCCAGCAGGTGGGGGGGTGTCCTGTTGAGGGGGTACCACCAGCTGCCAAAGAGGAAGGGCTGGCATCAGCTGGGACTCCACTTAGATGCGGCATCCTGGGGGCTGTGAGAGAGCCGGCAGGGCAGTGGACAGGCACCTCCAAGCGGAAGGTGCAGCCGACAGGGGCAGGGGTGGCTCCAGGGGTCTCCGTGCTTCTGAGATGGGCTCTGAGTCATGCTTATTGCTGACGAGTTTGCTGTTGTCCAATCTATCTAGGTTTGTAGCCCCAAACTCTTAAGATTCAAAAGGGCCCCTCGGGGGAGTTCCCCGGTGGTCCCGTGGTTAAGACTCCACGTTTCCATTGCAGGGGACATGGTTCCATCCCTGGTCGGGGAACTAAGATCCCTCATGGAGCATGGCACGGCAAAAAAGAAAAAACAAAACAAAACAAAAATGCCCCTTGAGCATACGCAATGGCTCAGGACCACCAACCTGGTCCAGTCCCTCCAGTGAACACACGGAGATACCGAGAGTTATTCGGAAGAAAGAGACTCATCCATCCAAGGAGCGGGACACCCTCATCCTCCCTGGACTCTGCGCCTAGATCTTCCTGGTTGCCTGGAGAGGCACACGCAGCCCGGCTTTCTAATTGCTTCTATAGCCTCTTGCCTTTTAAACCCACTCGGGGGACTTCCCTGGTGGCCCGGTGGTTAAGACTCCATCTTCCATTCAGGGGGCACTGGTTCGATCCCTCGTTGGGGAACTAATATCCTGCATGCTGCACGGTGTGGCCAAAATTTTTTTTAAATAAAAAAATATAAAAAATAAACCCACTAGGACCCGAAGCTCCGGACCTGCATGTACAACCACCTCCCTAATGTCCCCTTAGCCTTGTTCCCTCAGCTGAAAAGTTAACAGCCCCAGGCCTTTGCCTGGCCTTTCCTTCTCTCTGGAAGATTCTTGGGAACTCAGCCCAGCTGCTTCCCTTAGTAACCTCCCTCCAGGGGGCCCCTCCCAATGCTTGGACCAGGTTGGGTACAGAGCAGGGGCTCAGAAGCACCCAGGAACACCCCTGGCTCTTGGGGGCCCAGGTAGGAAAGGAATGGGAAGGGGAGCGGCAGTCCCCCTTCTGGAGCCTGACACACCCTGGTGCGCAGGGCTGGCCACGCTCTCACGAGAGCCTCCCTCCTCCCCTCCGCTGACTGAAACTGAGCCCGGCCGGGCAGTGGGGAGCAGGGAGAAGACCCCCGCAGAAACATCACACCAGCCTTCCCACACCCCTTGACACTGACGTCCTCAAACCAGCCTGTGTGGCCTGAGTGCAGTGCACAGCTGTAAATTCCCCTGTGGTGACAGGACGGGGTTGGGGAGAGGAAGAGGGACACATAGCCTGTGTAAGTGGTGACAGAAGCTCACAGAGCCCCGCATCCCAATGGGGCCATCGTAATCATAATCTCACTAACCCTCCCAGCATCCCACGGGTAGGCCCGGTGCTAGGCCCATTTCACAGATGCAAAAACTAAGACTTACCAAGGTTTAAATAAATGCATTGCTGAAGTTGCAATTTTAGCTGTGAGCAGGGTTTCCCACACCTGCCTGGTGATAAGAATCACGTGGGACACGTGTCACCCGGACCCCTTCCCTGGAGATTCTGATCCACCACCTCCGGGTAAAGCCTGGAGTCGGTCTGTTTGATGGGGCCAGGCTGGGGATGGGGCCATCAGGAATCGCAGGGTGACTGATCCAGGACCTCCAAGCACCACCCCCCAATTCACCCCGTTTCACAACTGGGTGTGATATTTAAACAGCAGAGGTGCTTAGCTGCTCCCCCACTGCTGGACACGAGGTTTATTTCCAGGGCTGAACTATTATAAATAACTCCCGTGGGGACGTGTTTGTGCACAGCTTGGTTTTCCTGTCGGATTGTTTCCTTGGGATGAGTTCCCAGAAGTGGGATTCCTGAGCGGAAGGATGGATGTTTTCCCGCTCCTATCCACACCCCTGATCTAGTCTAGCGCCGGGACGAGGATCCGGCCTTTCTCTGGCTTCAAGGAGGGGCAGCCGGCAAGTCCCCCTTGGCACTTCCGGAGGAAAATGACAGATCTGGCCCTTTCCTGTAAGAGCTAATTACCGGCTTGACGCGTTCACGGCTGTCAGAGCAACGAGGGCCCAGGTGACTCAATGCCATCTTTCTGGGGCCCGCCCGGATTGGTCCGCCAGCAGGTGATGAATTTTGTCCGTGGAGGTCACAGGAAGCGAGAAAACCATCCCTCACCTCCCTGGGGAGGCAGATCTGTCAGCAGCTTTGGGAGAGGCCAGAAAGAAGGCCTGGAAACCCAGTGGGCTGATCATTCCTTGTCTTTTCAGACAGCGAAGGGCTTCTGGCCCCTGGCCCCTCTGACCTGCCTGAGGTGGGGGCCACGCCTCCAGGGCCCCTCTATGGGACACTCTGGCCCACCCCTACGGGAACGCCTCTAATAGGAGCAGGGGGAGTCAGCCCTACGAGGCCAGCCTCTCAGTGTCCATGGTCCTACAGAGCCTGGCACTAGTGTGCTCCCTTCTACCACCACCCACTATGAATTCTTTGAAGGCAGGCTGGTGTCTGCTCTGTTTCAGACTCCAGGAAGTGAGCTCTCTGTCCCTGGAGGTGCACAAGCTAAGGCAGCATGGACCATGGCTGGGTAGAAGGGTCTTCCTGGGCTGAGTGCCCAGCCTACGCCACTGCTTGCCCAATACTTACTCTTCTCTGGAGGTTATACCCACTTTACAGCTGCAGAAACTGAGGCACAGGGGCTAAATCGGCTTCCTGGTGATCTGAAGACGGCTGACTCATTCACGACTCATCACTGTTTACGGAGCACCTGCTGTGCGCCAGGCTGCCTTGCTTCCTGAGTCTCCCCTTGACCAGTTTTCCCAGCCATTGTCTGTATTTCATCACAGGCACAGGTAGCCACCGTCCATCCACTCCCACAGGAAAGGAGTTAACTCCTCTCGCCTTGCCCCAGAGCTTCCATTCACCCGGCAGTGGCCCTCTTTGGTCTCAGGGCAGCGGGGATGGCTGTTCCTGGGTGGGACTGAGGGCTTACGTGGGTTAGGCCAACCCCAGCTGTTGTGAGGGGGTAGGGGAGCTTTACAGGCGTCGCTGGGGACGCCTCTCCTGGAGCCAGGCCGCTGGCCGCCTCCTCTGAAGGACCCTCCCAGGGCCAGGACACCTGATGGTACAGGACATCCCTCCGGGGCCCACAGACCACAGAAAGTTTATGAAGAACCTTCTGTGGGCAGGCCCAGGAAACAGGTCTCCCCATCTCAGCCACAGGAGATGCCCATTTTTAAGACAATTTGGGGGGAAATAGCCTCACCAATGCCATGTCAGTCTGTGCATACAACCTTCTGTGCCTCAAGGCAGGTTATTCTGGCTCTCCGTGTTCAATTCCAGTCTGTTGGTTTCAGTCCCTTGTTTCACCTGCTGAGGTTCCTGGAAATGCTGTGTTCTCATGGGGCGTTGCCATTTGCACATCTGATAAGCAAGCTTCCGGTGGCTCCATGCAGATGCTGGATGGAAGTGAACAGAGCTGAAGGCAGAGACCTATGGCCCATCTTTAGAGACCCTCATATCAGATTGCACTGATTTACAAGGTGAACTTTGTCCCTACGTCACTCTGTCCAGGGAGTTATGACTTCCCTCCTAACTGCTCTGCTCTCCAGCCTACATTTTCCATTCCACCAAAAGGACAACATAAAGAGCTTGTCCCCTAGACACACTCTTATCTGTCACACCTCCATGCCTTGGGCCACAGTGTTGCCTTTGTCCCTTTGATGCCCTGTCCGTCCTCCTCACCTGGCTGACTCCCACGCCAGGACACAGGTTTGTAAAGTCCGTCTCCACACCCCCCTCCCAATCCATGAGGCTCCCACAGGCCCCTGGCTTCTCTGGTCGTGGCTCCCATGCACAGTGCTGGCCCTGTCTGCCCAGCCCCCCCCCTTACACCCTGGGGTTCCCGGGGTTCCCAAAGCCCAGGCAGGACCCGGCACCTGAAGAGGAAGCTCTGTACTGTTGAAAGAGCCCAGGCTCGGGGCCAGCTGGGCTCAGGCAAATGGTTGAACCTCTCTGCGCCTCAGTTTCCTCGTTTGTCCAATGAGGACGCTCGCCGGGTCGAGGCTTACTGAGGATCACAGACCATGTGGACAAAATGCTCAGCGTGGGGCGGGCTCTCTGTGTTCACCGGCTGAATGAGCCAGGCGCCACGGTCCCCGTCATCAAGTTCACAGTCTGGCTGGGGCTAGAGAAGGGGACAGAGAGTCATGCCTTAAATGAGACTAATGTGCTATGGGAGCTGCCGGGAGGAGCAGTGATTCCAGTGAGAAGCTAGGAAGGCTTCCTGGTAGAGGAGATGCATGTGCTGGGCCTGAAAGGGGGCTCCCCATTTCTGTAGGCAGCAGAGTTGGGGAAGAACATGCTAGCCTTCCTGGGTGTGCTGTTTCCTACAGAGCTGCCAGCACTGGCTTTTATCATTTTAATGACGTACGGCTGTGTGTGTGTGTGTGTGTGTGTGTGTGATTTAATAGGGATGAATGGTGCTGGAGCAGCCTTATTCCGTATTTCTTTGAATGCCTGTTTCCCTTTGAGGCTGGCTCTGAGAACCACGATTCCCAAAGGTATGTATGAGCCCAGGGAAGTCCTTCTCTATTATCTCAAGATTGTGGAATGAGCTCAGCTCAGGAGAATTTGGGTGATTTTTAGAAGTGGTGCTTTTGAGATGATGATAACCCCGCTTGGCAGGGGAGGAGGGCAGGACCCTGGCAGCAGCAGCCTCCCTGGGGCCGCTCACGAAGAGCCTTTCCTAGCGGCCTCCTGGCCTGACACAGCATGCCGCCGCCTCGAATTCCACCATCCCTCACTTTCCTTCTTTTTTATTTTATTTTATTTTATTTTATTTTATTTTATTTTATTTTATTTTTTAAACATCTTTATTGGGGTATAATTGCTTTACAATGGTGTGTTAGCTTCTGCTTTATAACGAAGTGAATCAGTTATACATATACATATGTTCCCATATCTCTTCCCTCTTGCACCTTCCTCCCCCCCACCCCCCCAACCCACCCCTCCAGGCGGTCATAAAGACGTTCCTTCTTAAGACAAGGGTTTCTACTAAAATGTAAATATTTTGTCTGGGAGAGGGAACACTTTGCTTTATTACCGAGGGAAAGGAAGTTGGAAACTAACTTTTATTGAGCACCTACTAAGTGCTTTATTATCAAGGGAAAGGAAGATGGAAAGTTACTGTTAATGAGCATCCGCTACGTGAGCTGGGCACCCCTGCACTGCCTTCAAGTCTACGAGGCGGGGGAGTTACCCATGCCTGCACGCGAGGCGAGGGGATGGGATCTCAGAAGGACAAGGGCTTAGCGGACCTGAGCTGGAATTCGAGCCCAGACCTAACTCTCCACCTCGCTCTGTTCTCAACACCCAGCTGTTCCTCTTTCTCCTTGGCAGGGGGGCTCCCTGGAGCGTGAGATGAGACAATGCAAGGGTCCTGGGGGCTCCCCGACCCGGGTTCCAGGGCAGCCCTGCCCTCCACCAGCTGTGTGGCCTAAACAGTCGCTTCATCTCTTGGATTTCACCTCCCCTGTGAATAGGGTAGCAACAGTGCCTACCCCAAGGGGGGCTGTTGTGGCAACCGGAGACATGCAAAGCCGGTGACACGGTGTCTGGGCAAAAGGGCTCAGTAAAGGACAAGTCTGGTCTCCTTATCCACTTACACAGGATGAGGCATTTATAGCCCCAGCTCCCGACCTGGGGACACCCTGCCCCTTCTCTGACCCTGGTAGTGGCAGAAGTGGGACCTGGCTTCTCCTCCCCCGTGTCTCCATCCTGGGATCTGAGCAGAGAAGGCTGGTGGCAGCTGGAGCAGCTGGCCTGTAAGCGTGAGTTTTTTCACGGCGTTGGTGGCCTCTGTAAGCCACCCGATTCCCTTCTCGCTCCCGTGTTCACGCAACTGTGATCTGTGTCCCTTTTTCTTTCCCCCAGGAGCCTAGTTCACTACACAGAGGAGGCCAAATTCGGAATCCCTGCTTGAACTACTGGCCTTGGGCCCCTCTCTAAGATCCGAAGCAAGCCCTTGGCCTCCCGTGTGCCTCAGTCACCGTATCTCTAAAATGGGCAGCCCAGGGACTTCCCTGGCTGTCCGGTGGTTAAGACTCCACGCTTCCACTGCAGGGGGCACAGGTTCAGTGTCTGGTCGGGGAAGTAAGATCCCACCTGCCTTGCGGCACAGCCGAAAAAATTAAAGTAAAAATAAATAAATAAAATGGGCAGCCCATCCATTTCAAATCTGCTTAACAGAGAGGAGTCTGGAGAAAAAACTAGTCCCTGACCTAGTGAAAACTGCCTTGAGGATGAAGTGCAGAAGCCACCAGCCGAGGGCGTCTGTTGATGACAGACAGGTGCTGCAGCCCACGGAACTTGGAATTGTAGGTTCCCTGAGCTGCTGGTGGGTTCAGGCTCCACCACGTGGCAGCATCTCGGGGCCTCCTTTCCTGTGGCTGCAACTCGGTCCCCACCAGGCTGGCCAGGACCCTGCCCTGGGCAGCCCGACCCCCGGGCAGCCCGTGGGAACTGACACCTCTCCACAACCTCATCCCACTTTGCAGAGGCGGAAACTGAGGTCAGGGAGGTCACGTCACTGGCAGAAAGTCTTGCAGCCAAGGTGTGCCAGTTTGCCTGACACAGAGTCTGGTGTCCTGGCCACCACGCCAAAACTGCTTCCAGGGTTATTACCATCATCACAATAGAAGACTCATACTGGTTGTAATTATTATTATTGAGGGCAGTGCCCTCGGCAGGCAGGTCTGGGTGGCTGCGTCATTGGGACCAGGTGCCTGGTTGGTGTCCAGGGTTCGGCAGAGTCCTGTCCCATCTGGCCCCAGGACTACACTGAAGATGTGAGGCCCCATCATGCGGCCTGAGTCTGCAGGCTGGGTCAACAACATGGGGTCTCTCCCACCCTCTGGCAGATCCTGGACTCAGGCAGCCACTCAGTGCCCATCTGCTCCTGGAAGCATTTGGTGACGGATGCAGCAGATTCATGGATGGGAACACTGAAAAATCAACTAGAGGCACTCACTGTTTCCATAAAGCAGAGTCCCCCCAGGCAAGCTAAGTAAGTATCCCTGCTCCAAAAGGCAGTGCCTCCTGCTGGGTAAGCGCATGGTCCCTGGGCTCAAATCCTGGCGCTCCTGCTTGTTCCCTGTGTGACCCTGGACAAGTGACTTCAGCTGCTGCTCTGTTTCCCCATCTGCACAACAGGGCAAAGCTCAAGGTCATTGTGAGGACCGCAGGCTGGAAGTGTGCTTGGCCTGTGCTGGTGTGCAGTAAACGTTTGCACCATTATCCCTCCAGGTGGGGTCAGCTGAAGAAGGGGCTGTCTGCCCTGATGCTGGAGAAGAGGTGGGGTCACCGGGACGGGACTTGATGGTGATAGACCCTGTGGCGTGGTGGTCTCCATGTGTGGCTGGGACAGCCCTGTAGCCCCAGGGGGAATCGGCTCTGGGCTGGTGAAGCCAGAGGGCTTGCTGTCCCTGGGGGTCCAGGCCCGTGTGTTTGAGCCCCTCAGGCCCCCTGGTTCCCATGGAGCTGAGAGGCCCCGGCGGAGCCTGCCTAACAGGTTCCCTGCTTCCCTGCTCCAGCCAGGATTCCAGTTCCATCTTGTTCTGGTCTGTCCTGCATCTGGGACCAAGAGACAGGGGTAGAAACTGTTGAAGACCCATTTCCAGCCTCTGGGACACAGCCCGCCCAGCTGCCCCAGCTCTGGGCTTAGAGACCAAGTCTGCGGCCTCTGAATGGGGAACCCAGCGCCTGCGCCTGTGTCAGCCCAAAGCTGGCCCTGCAGGCTCCCAGCAGGACGGGTGCCTGGCCTGCAGGCTGCCCAGAAGGCTAGCTCACAGACACAGGGTTGAGAAAACCTGGGGCACCCAGAGGGGAGGCACCAGCGTGAGCAAAGAGGAGGAGAGGGTGGATTTGCAAGGTTCCTTCAGCAAATGGACAGCATGAAGGTGATGAGGTCCCACAGGGACCAAGGTCCCCAGGGAGTGTTGCTAAGGCAGGCTGGGGTCCCAGCATCCAGGAACAGCCGAGGGCCCAGGTGCTGAGGGGTTAGGACAGGACGGGGCAGGTGGGCAGTGGCTGTGCATGGGACAGCCTCTTCCTCTCTGTCTTTGAATGAAAAAACCCAAAAAGATGGCTTAAAAACTGTTGCTCTTGGGCTTCCCTGGTGGCGCAGTGGTTGAGAGTCCGCCTGCCGATGCAGGGGACGCGGGTTCGTGCCCCGATCCGGGAAGATCCCACATGCCGCAGAGCGGCTGGGCCCGTGAGTCATGGCCACTGAGCCTGCGCGTCCAGAGCCTGTGCTCCTCAACGGGAGAGGCCACAACAGTGAGAGGCCCGCATACCGCAAAAAAAAAAACAAAAAAACAAAAAAAAAAACTGTTGCTCTGTTCAGGAGAGGTAAGTGGGGTCACAGGTGACCTCAGCTTCTTGCCCTTGCATTCCTGGACAAGGAGGACAGTGACAGGATGGAGGGAGAGGCAGTGCTCCTGGAAATTCAAGATGCTGAATCCCAGCCCAGGTGCCTCCCTCCCGCCAAGGAGCCTCCGGTGTTGTGTTGGTCACCTCGGGACATGGTGTGGCCACCGGCAGGACCGGGACGCTCTATGGGGCCCCCTGGTGGCCTGAGGAGTTCCTGCAGACACGCAGGCCGGGGCTGGCTCACTCCCGGACACCCCCTGACATAGGACCGTTCTCAGGAAGCTGAACGCCTGCCAGGTGCTTTGCTGGGTGTCACCAGGGAAAGGTCACCTCCAAACAGCCCCATGAGGTAGGGGTTACCCCCACTTTATACATGTGGACACCTGGAGGGGACTGTCCTGAATCATCAGGCTGCCGCCAAAAAACCATTGTCAGAGAAACAAGCAAGAGACAAAGTACAATTAAAAATAACATGAACATGTATTTATTTGAAAAATTAAGAGCGAGTGTGCTGGCACACACAGACTCCGGAGGATGGCACAGAACCTGGTATCACCCATGGCTTCCAGAAGGGGACCTGAGGCCTGGGCATAGGTGGGAAGGAGCCCTTTTCACCGGTTTAGTTTTGTGCTTTCTGGTTTTTGAACTCTATAGAAATATTGCCTATACTTAAAAGTACATGAAAAGGGGCTTCCCTAGTGGCACAGTGGTTAAGAATCCACCTGCCAATGCAGGGGACATGGGTTCGAGCCCTGGTCCGGGAAGATTCCACATGCCGCGGAGCAACTAAGCCCATGCGCCACAACTACTGAGCCTGTGCTCTAGACCCCGTGAGCCACAACTACTGAAGCCCACGTGCCACAACTACTGAAGCCTGCACGCCTAGATCCCGTGCTCTGCAGCAAGAGAAGTCACCACAATAGGAAGCCCTCGCCCTGCAACGAAGAGTAGCCCCCGCTCAGCGCAACTGGAGAAAGCCTGCGCACAGCAATGAAAACCCAACCCAGCCAATAAACAAATAAATATACATATATATATATATATAAAGTACATGAAAGATCTAAACATTCACAGATTGAGCGACAGAAAGGAACTTGGAAGTGATCAGATCTTCCCCCTGTTATAGCAGCACTGACTTGCACGCCTCCAGCAATGGGAAGCTTACTCCTTAACGGGTCAGCTCCCAGTCTGGAAAGACCCTCTGTCTATGGACAGAAACGTATCTCCCTGGTTTAAACTCCCTCTCCTGGGATGACCTTTCGGGTATCAGTAGGATGTTTAGTACTGGCTGAGCAGCCCCTGGAGCCGTGGGTCCTGGTTTTAGCCTCCAACAAACTCAGAGTCCAGTTTCTGGAATCCCAGCAACAGGTGGGATTCTGAGGCCATTGTGTACAAGCCCCCAGCCAATATAGGACTCGCCCACCGCACACAGGGCAGGCAGCTGTTTGTAACACCAGGGAGAAGGCCCTGATGCCCAGCTCCCCCAACCACTCAGAGTACCCATAAATTCCTCTTGCTGCATCCTCTTGCCCCTCTTCCTCCT
Organism: Pseudorca crassidens; assembly: GCF_039906515.1. Lineage (NCBI taxonomy): Eukaryota > Metazoa > Chordata > Mammalia > Artiodactyla > Delphinidae > Pseudorca > Pseudorca crassidens. The sequence continues at coordinate 6,128,631 of NC_090296.1, read as the reverse complement.
GTCCAGTGTCTACAGAAATGCCCTTGCATTGTCATGTTCTGATCCAGCGCCTCTGGTCGGTCTTCAGTGTCAACATCCCGGAGCCTCAGTTTCCTCATCTGTAAAATGGCTTAATAATAATGCTTGCCCTAGAAGGTTGCTGTGAGTATCAAGTAAGATGATAGTTGACGCACACTGTGGGGTGAGAGGAACCAGAGGTGGTGATGGAGGAGATGGGTCTGCCCCACCCAGGCCGCTGCCAGTGAGTGGACAGGATGGAGCTATGGGATTTACATTATTCCAAGTCCACACTATGAATATATATATATATATATGAATATATATACATATACACATATTTGAATGTACCTACTGATGAGGGGGAGAGGGGTGGAGAGAGGTTTCCATCTGGGGTCTCAGCTCTATCCATGGCTGGGACTTGGACCCACCTGGGCAAGTCTGGCCATGTCCAGCCATGTGATGGGTGGGCCTGACCGGATGGATAAGGAGCCTTCTAGGGGCAGGAGGGCCACACACGAGGGGCTAGGAGCACACTGGGGAAGGCAGCTGCTCCAGGGAAGCCCTATAAGATGCTGCAGCCCATCACCCTGGAGGGGGAGGGGGGTGACCCAAGCCCAGCACGCCTGCACCTATCAAGCCCTCTGTTGCTTCAGCTGAAGCCTCAGGGGAGCACCAGCTGCCAGGCGTTGTGGGGACACCTAAGGGAGAATCTATGTTGTCAGGCAGACCCCCCCAAAGGAACTAAGCAGAACTATTTGCAACACATCTCAAGCTGGGGGACCCCAGAGCCATGTCACAACCAATGGAGTGTGGGCCCCTATGGCTTGAGACCTGCAGGATTGGGAGGGATGAGTCATCCCCAGCCAGGGGCTCCCTGAGGCCAGCATTAGGGTACAGACTGTTCTGGGGGTACCATACAGGCGCTGTGGGTGGGTTCTGGGCAGAGAAGGGGCAGATTTAGAAGAGACACCTGGCAACAGTTCTAAGACAGCTTTAACTTATCCCACTTCCCAAGTCCAGGGTCATCAGGTGAGGGAGGCTGTCTTCACGGACTCTTTCCAGGGGCCACTGTCCTTCCAGGAAGCAGAGGGAAGGCAGAGGAGATCAGGTAGCCTCAGCCTTGCTGTCTATGAAATGACAGCCCGGTTTCCAGCTGACATCCGCATGCTGGGATTTTCCCCAGACCTTTGATTTTGAAACAAGGGCTCTGATGTCTTTTGATTGCCGTTCCTTCCTTCCTTGCACTTCCAGGACACGATTGAACAGCCCACAGTGGGCCAGAGGAGTTAAGGTCTGTCCTAGAGCAAGGCTGCAGCTCCCACTGCTGGGAGCCTGGCAGGACAGGAGCAAAGCGGGCATTTATTCCTCATGGAACCTCGGGATGAGGAAAGGAGGCTTCCCAGCAGGCAGAAGCTCTCACAGTCACTCCAGAAAAATCTCCCAGCCCCAGACCCCTAGGGGAAGTGTGCTCAGCATGTGGGAACATCTTCCCCAGGGCTTCTGAGCAGGAGTGAGGGTTAACCTCTATCTAGGGCTGGGAGAGGAGGTGCCCGTGCTCTAGAGATGCTGGGGGACAGGGCCATCATCTACCAGCCCCCCCTCTGGGGGCCCTTCCATTGCATTTCCCATCTAAGTCTTCTCCACTCCTCCTAGGGCGAGAATGCAATTCGTTTTTACAGATGAGGAAGTGCAGATGTGAGGGTTCTGACTTAGAGACGTATCAAGGCAACAGACTAGAAGAGTGTTAACATGTGTGCTGGGAAAATAAGAAGCCTTACTTCTGGGTCCTGGTTTTAGCCTCCCTGGCAGTCCAGCGGTTAAGACTGGCATTCCCAATACAGGGGGCATGGGTTTGATCCCTGCCCGGGGAACTAAGATCCCACATGCCGCAGAGTGTGGCCAAGGAATAAGCCTTACTTTTTTTTTTCTTTTTTTGTGTGGGCTGAGTTGCACGGCATGTGGGATCTTAGTTCCCCACCCAGGGATAGAACCTACGCCCCCTGCAGCGGAAGCGCAGAGTGTTAACCACTGGACCACTGGGGAAGTCCCTTTGAAGTCTTATTTGAGCAAATAAATAAACCAGGCTTTGGCTGCAGGACTTCTCAGAGCCTTTAGCATGCAGAGGTGCATCCTGAATCTCTGGGAGAGGCTTGGAATGTGGCGTTTCCCAAACTCACCTGACCGTGGCACCCCACACAGCCCAGCCCCTGATAAGAGCGCCCAGGACCCGTACTCTACAGAACAGCGCATGGGAAATGTCAGAAGAGAACATGTAAAATCCGGGTCCCCCAGAACAGCTGGGCCATCTTCCTGTGGGTGCAAATGAGAAAACTGAGGCTCAGGGAGGGATTTCTCCAAGGTCAACTTAGAATGCAGATTTGAGCCCAGGACTGTATGGTGTCCAGGCGACTTTCCTCTCGGCCTCCCATCCCTCGGTTTTCAGGTTGGTCCTTGGGCCCCTCCGACTAAAGAAAGGGTTATTTATTCCTTGACGCAGGGAGCCCGCTCTCCAAGGGCTGAGCCCGATCCTGTCGGCACGGCCACCCTCTCCACACTCCCTTTCTGGCACCGGCTCCTGGGGCCATCGGGGCTCCGAGTTCAGCCTGGAGTTAATATCCCGCCCCAGCCGCCGGCCTCTCTGCACCCAGGCCACAGGATGGAGGTGCTGCCCGAGAGGACCAGGGCCCTGAGAATCAGCCTAGAGCACCCTTTCCTAGGAGAGGGCTGCAGTGTGGCTGGGGCTAGTTCATTAAGCTGGAGGCTTCACCAAAGCCACGGGGTGATAAGCACGCGGTTGCTGCCTCTCCGCCTGATTTATCAGCAGGATAACGAGGCAGGGCTGGAGCGATGAGGCCACATAGCCGGCAGCCAGTCAGAGGGAGGAAGCAGGCTGAGGTGACAGAGTCTGCTGCCTTCACCCTCAGGGCCTCTGGGAAGCATCCTGACACTGAGCCCTGGGTTCAAATCCCGGCCCCGTCATTTCCTGACCCCATCGTGATTCCTTGTCAGCAGCACCCCTTGCCTCAGTGTCTCCAACTGCATGCGACAGGGACCTCAGTGGCAACATGGGCTGGTGCAGGCAAGAGGGGAGCGAGGTCTTCGAGGGCTGCGAGACATCAACAAGCTTGCCCCTGAGTTCATGCCGCACCCCCAGAGACTCGGAGCAGCTGGGGAGACCCGGGGATCCTGCAGGCACAGGGGTGGGGTGGAGGCGGCATGCGGGTCCGTGTGGCCCCCGCTGGCACCTGAGACCTGGCGGCACGCAGCTCATGTGTGCAGCCGTGCTGTGTGAGGCCTGCACGAGGTGGCACGGACAAAGCCCCAACACCCACCCCTGCAGGTCTTCAATAAACGCTAATTCTGTCTTCTGCTTTTTTCTTCTTCTTCCAAGTTTAAAATTAAAAATAGATGTTTTGAAAAGAGACCAGCAGACTGGCAGGCGAGCAGGTCTTCGGGGACGGCCTGAGCTGCCTTTTGGTGACTAGCGAGATAGGCAGAAGGGAGCCCTGACGGTCCGACGTGGTCCTAGGTGGCAGCTCGATGAGTGAGCACCCTGATCCTTGCGGACATATCTCCAACACCGGGGTGAGGGGAAAGAAGCAAGTCACAGGAGGAAAAGTACACAGCAGAGCTCAGTTGTAGCAAGTTTAAGATGTTAGACGATGTTCTATATTCTTTGTGGTGCCTGTATGCACCCACTTTCAGGAGAACGTTCCCTCAGGAGCAGAGGAAAAGGCCATGAGGCTGATGTGAGGTGCAGGAGGCGGGAGCCGACTAGGTCTGTATTGAGGACATACTACGTGCCAGGTACTCTTCTAACAGGCTCACCTACCAGCCCATTTAACAGATGAGTAGACTGAGGCACAGAGCGGTCAAGCGGCCTGTCCAAAGTCACACAGTTAGTGGCAGAGGCCACGCTCTGGATTACTAACCCACATCGCCGCTCACACTATGGCTCAGCGTTCCTCGTGTTTTGAGAAAAGACTTAAGACGTCTACAGCAGTTGTGGTCAAATATTAACATGGGTAAAATCTGGTGGTGTGTCCTCGGGTGTTCTTTCTTCTGTGCTGTATAATTTCCTGTAGGTGTGAAATGTTTACAAAAGCCTCTTCTGGCCCTAGGCCCTTTGCCCGGCCATGACCCACATCACACCGGTAGTCCAGCTTCCCCGGGTGGCTGAGCAATGACCAGCTCACCTCTCCCTCCCCCCACAGTGCTCATGAGATGACGCCTAGCATACTCTCCTGCTGCGGCTGGGTGGCCTGGGCCCTGGGGAGAAAGGATCAGCCCATACCTGGGCTGCCCCATCGAGACAGGGAGGGCAAGTGGCCCCGCTGGGCAGACAGGTTGGCCCATGGCCTTTCCCATCACTCTGGGGAAGAAACTGATGGCTGTGTAATTGGCGGGCGTCTGGTCGGCAGGAGCTGATGCATGGCTGGCTGCCCACACTGCCCCAGTCTGGCCAGCATAGGCTTTGGTTCCTCTGGCCTGTGTGTCCTGGTTCTGGCATCTGGCAGTGCCCTCTGGGCTCCCGGAAATGTGGGCAATGCGCCTGGACCCTCAGGCAATCCTCAGGACCAATGGGCTGGGACCCAGAGTGGCCAGCAGTGGCCTGGTCTCACCTCCACCCTACCCCCACTCAAGAGGTAGGGAAATTGCGGCTGAGTTTGAGGCAGGGTCCTACCTAGGGTCACAAGGGGAGTCGACAGCAGGATTGGGTGTCCTCTTGTGCCAGGAGGGGCCTGGCTGGGCAAGAAGGCAGCCTTTGGGCCCTGAAGCATCTGCTGACAGCACACACGAAGCCAGTGTTTGGGGAAGAAAATCCGGAGGTTTCCTTAGCCACAGGCCTGGCTTCCGCCACTGTTTCCATCACGTGGGGCTCAAAGAACCAGCTTTGTTCCTGCTGCTTAGGTAGTGTCCCCCTCCCCCCGACAAATGTCCCTGGCTCCAGATGGCATTTGGTGAAATCGTCCGGGCCACCTAGCCCATGGCCCCCCGCTCTGGCAGGAGCCCAGGCCTCAGGGGCTATGACATTCACTGGTGCTTCTTAGCTTGTCCCCCGCTTAGGTAAGAAGGCAGGTTAGACGGGGCTGCAGTTGGGGGACTGCCTTGGTGGGGTGGCGGACAGCCTCTGAGAAAGCCTTTAATCCTGGAGAGCAGGCCTTTGTTATGGAGCCCACTGTGGGAGCATTTCACTGAGGGCCACTTTCCCCTCCCCCTGCAAGAGCTGAGAGGGGGGCTTGAGGGCTTCCTAGAGGTAAAGTCCCCAAACCACGCCCCTCCTTTAGACTGTGAAATCCCACCCCCACCCCGGGAGTTCCTCAGCCTCCCGTTCTTCTGCACTGAGCGCCCAGCAATTCGTCAACATGACCTTTGAAGCCTGCCGACAGGCTCTGGTTCCAGAAACTTCTGCTCCAGGTGACCAGATCACCGCTGGGACTCTGGACTTATTTGTCTCTCCAGATTTGGGGGTGGCGGTTGACCCTCGGACCTCAGTTCTCAAATGGGTCTGGGAAAAGTCACCAGTTTTCAGTTTGTTCAGCCTCTTTCTTAGTGGCAAGACAGGACTAACAACTTCCAAGCTCCTACACGCCAGAGAGGAACCAGAGACTCTCAGGCACCAGCTTGCTGTGCGACGCAGCCTGTGTTTCCTCGTCTGTCTAGTGGGTCTCAACACAAAGACTCTGTGGCCACGTGCTGCCAAGACCTGTCACAACAGGCGTGTTGGGGACCCTGGCAAATGTGAGTCCGTGGTGGAGTCACCAGAGTCCGGGCCCTCCAGCCTCCCTCCCCGTGACCTCAGGCAGCAGGCCTTCTCTGAGGTCAGACAGCGCAGCACACCAGAAAACAGCCAGGTGGGCACAGGGGCCTCGAGCCTAGTGCCCCATAGCTGCTTAATAAACATTTATGAAATGAACTAACGAACAAATCTCTAGGTTCTCCACCCGGATGGGGATGGGGGCTCAGCATGACACCATGCTCTGGTCTCAGACTGTGCCTCGGTAACTGGCCATGCCAGGTGCGTATGTTGGTGGGGAGGGTGTCTGCCTGGCCATCTCCTGTGGGAATGACATTGGGCATTGATGAGGCTGTCCCCAAAGTTCATGGCTATAGCCCAGGCTCCGTGTCTCCCCCTTCTCTCCCATCCCCATACACCCTTTCCAGGGCCCTGTGTTGATGTTATTATTATGGTCTGAATGTTTGTGTCCCTCCAAAATTCATATGTTGAAATTCTAACCCCCAAGACAATGGTATTAGGAAGTGGGGCCTTTGGGAGGTGATTAGGTCACAAGGGTGGAGCCCCCATGAGTGGGATTAGTGCCCTTGTAAAAAGACACGAGCTTGCTTCCTATCACTCTTTCTGCCATATAAGGATACGATAAGAAAGCCATTTGCAATGCAGAAGGGAACCATCATCAGAACCCAACTGTGCTGGCACCCTGATCTTAAACTTCCAGCCTCTAGACCTGTGAGAAATAAATTTCTGTTGCTTGCAAGCCACCCAGTTTGTGGTATTTTGTTATAGCAACCTGAGCAGACTGAGACAGGTATCATCACCCTGTCTGACTCCAGGCTGGGAGGAAGGGGCCATTGCAGAAGCCCTTTTCAGCTCCTGTCATGGCTCTGCCCTTGCCCAGATCGTGTGCAGGAGGGCCCCTGAGGGCTGCATTTCCCAGGCTTCAGCTCCAGCCTCCACCTACTAGGTAGGCCAGTGAAAGGAGCTGGAAGGCCAGAGGAAGGGAGAAGCCAGGGAATTTCTCTCCCTCTGTCTCAGGCAGAATCTCTGAAGGGCTTGCCTCCTCCAGTTCCACCAGACAGACCCACTGGGTGTCCGGCTTTGACCAAGGGACCCTCGCCCCTTGGCTTTAGTAACATTTCCTGCTGTTCCGTCAGTCAGGGACTTGTGGAATATTCCTGCTGTTGCTAGTCTCAAGGTTGCCTCACTGTCCCCTGTATGGCTTCTTGGTCATCAATTCTCTGCATTAAATTCCCCTTGTTTTAAATACTTAGAGATGTTTGATCTTCTGTGTACTCTCTGGCTCATACACGGCACCTGTTTGGGCCTAAGCCACAGAACTCAGGGAGCTCACAGTCCTGCAGAATCGAATCCACCCCCAGTCCTGCCATGAGGGGTGGCACAAAGACACAGATCCCCTTCCCCAGGGCAGCCCAAAGAGACCTGCCCAGGCTGGGTTTGTGAGTTGGGGCCATGAAGGCTAAGTAGGAGTTTGCCAGACAGAGAAGATGGAGAAAGGCATTCCTGGGAGGAGCAAGTGCCGAGGTCCACTTGGGAAAGTGCCCAGGGGTGGGGGGCGGTTTGGTGCCATGAGATTCTGGGGGGGGGGGGGGGCGTGTGTGTGTGCACGTGCGCGTGCATATAGGGGGTCCTGTCTGAGCACCAGGAGCTGAGGCTGAGTCCTGGCCTGCTCTGTGTGTTGTACACCAGGGTTGCTCAAAGAGTGATCCCAGAATTTCTTGAATTAGAGTTTTGTAGGGGCCGTAACAATCTCTGGGCCTCAGAGGTCCATTTTTAGGGGGCTGGCTTGCTCCAAAGAGTGTGCAAACCACTGCCCTGGGCTCCGAGAGGCCTCAGACCTGGTTCAGCAGGGGAAGGACCCCATGGTATTTGCTTTTCAGAAAAACCTCTCTGGTTCTGTGGAGTGGTGGTGATGGGGAGGGAGGAGAGGCCTGGGGCTGCTGGGGAAGCTGGTTCCATAACCCAGGTGCATGATACAGGGCAGAAGCTGGGGCAGGAGCTGGAGGATGGACTGGATGCCCACCCAGGAGGTACACAGGAGTGGGCGGGGGGTGGGGGGTGGGGAGGGCCGGCCTGCAGTCCCAGGCTGTCAGGGAATCTGCTGACCCAGGAGGGCAGAAAGGGAAGAAGCCTGGGGTGGGGGCCAAGGCTGGATTCTAGAGTCTGCCCCATCCTCCCCCCGCACCCTGGGCCGAGGTTTCACTTCTTGTGAGTGTCAGGGCAACACCACCAGCCCTTTACAGGCTGCAGTCCCATTTTTAAGTGATTCTGTGAGCACTCCCAACCACTGGCTCCATCGTGTTCCTCCCCTGGCCCAGTCAGAGGTAGGACCGGGAATCCAGGGGTCCAAACCTCTGGCTGGGGGCTCCTGCACGTCCTGCGCTAAAAAGCGCCGGGGGTGGGGGCCAGCTGCGTCCCAGACGGCAACGGGAAACACAGTCCACACCCAGGCCCCAGGAGGCCGGGTCACTGCCATCGTAACTGGAAAGACTCCAGGTCCAGGAGGAAGGGGCTGCCCCAACGGCGGGAACAGAGGTTGCGCCGAGTTCCGAGTTTTGCACCGCGCCCCTCTTCCTTCAGTCCCGCCGGGACGTCCCCGACCAGAGGTGACCTCCTAGCAGGGGAGGTCTCCAAACCCCAGGCCCTGCGGGGCGGGCGCCCCGGGAGGGTGCTGGCGGGGCGAGGGGCGGGCGCTCAGGGCGCGGCCGGCGGCTACTCGTGGGCCGCACTGGGCCGGGGGTGCCCTCCCTCCGCCTCTTCCTCCGCGGGCCGGGCCGGGCCGGGGCGGAGCGGGGCGGCGGCATGGCGGGCCGGCGGGCCGGGGCCGGGACCGGGGTCTGGACGCTGCTTGCGCTGCTGGCGCTGCGGGCGCTCGGCGCCGCGGCGCACCCGCAGTGCCTGGACTTCAGGCCGCCCTTCCGGCCCCCGCAGCCGCTGCGCTTCTGCGCGCAGTACTCGGCCTTCGGCTGCTGCGCTCCCGAGCACGACGCGGCGCTGGCCCGGCGCTTCGGGGCCCTGGCGGCGCGCGTGGACGCCGCGATTTGGGCCGAGTGCGCCGGCTACGCGCTTGACCTGCTGTGCCAGGTGAGCGGGCGCGCGCGGCGCGCGCCAGGGGCCTAGTTCCTAGATGGGAGGTCGGCTCTGGCAACCCCACTGGGACAAGATCAAGGGTGGGCGGCGGGCTTTGTAACCCGAGCCCCCACCCCCACCCCCGCAGGAGTAACTGGGCACGGGGCAGAGATTCGGGCATCCTGGGATGGCTCCGGGCTTTGCCATCATTAGCTTTGTGACTTGGGCTTTATCTGGGCCTCGGTTTCCCCTCCTGATGAGGTCATCACTCCCTCAGAGTTTGGGGGGCTCTTCTGCCCTGGCACCGCCTAAAGACCCCCAGTGCCGCGGCCCTGGAGAGCCCTGCCCTTGTTGGAGTACCAGGGTGGGAAGCCTCTGTCCTGCTCGGGGCTCCCCTGCGCTGCCCCCCGGGGAGATGGGAGCCGCAGACCCCTGCAGAGGGCATGGTCAAAGCGCTGGACTTGGGTTTGTCGCGGGGTTTGGGGGCACACTTCTCCCAGTGAGGGCCCTTCCCGCAACCTGGAGGAGCTGTCTGACAGCCCCTCAGTACTCCGGGATCCTGACGTGCGCTGGTGCTCGATCCTGGGTGACCCCCGGTGCTGAGATGTCCCAGGTGATTCCAGACCATACCTTGGTTTGTGCTGTGCCCTTTTCCCGGGATGGCACTCCCACCCGGCGTAGGCATAGGCACTCTCATCCTCCAAGACTACCCCAGTGAGATCCCTTTGGTGAAACCCCTCTGCCCCTGTGGGGGCTGAGTTCCCGCTTCTGCTCGCACCAGACTGTGCCTTAGCTGTTCGTTTTCCTGATTCCGGAGTGCCTGAGCAGAAGCCCTGGCCGGCAATGGGTGGAGGCTGAGAAGTCCTAAGGCTGGCCCTGGCCCCACAGCTGGACAGTGGGAGGACCCATGGGTGGAGGGGTCCTGCCCACACAGCACAGAGTCGTAGCCTTCAGCTGGCAGGGGCAGGCGCTGATGGGAGGAGCGAGAGGGCTGGCTTAGATCCAGACATACTAGGGTTCGATCCTGGCTCTGCCACTTCCTGGCTTTGCGACCCTGGGCAGGTCATCACTGCACTTCAGTTGCATCGTGTTTACAACAGGGGCGACCCTAGCTTCCCCCCCCAGGGTTGCCATGAAGACTAAATGACACATACTCAGGGCTCAGTGGATGATTCTGCCTGGGTTTCTCTAGTGCTTCCTTGGTCCCCACTGGTTGCCCTGCCCTGAGCAGGGACTGAGTGGGGCCTACAGGCTGATTCAGGGAACACCCAGAGTGGCAGGGACTTGCTTGGTGGTCACACAACTCAGTGGTGGCACTTGGACCACGATCGTTGCCATGTGAATGAGCCATCTGGGTAAGAAATAAGGGGGGGCTGGGAGCAGACAAGGGGACAGACCCTGGGGAGCTCCAGAATGCAAGGGGGTGGGCAGCTGTCCTTTGGCAGAGTCTGCTGAGCACCTACACTGTGCATCTCAGGGGAGCCGGAATGGTCTGGTCAAGTGTCCCCCTAGCTCACCTGCCTGGGGACTCCTGGGGCAGATCTTCTGGTCTTCCCACCCTGGTCACATAGCAGAGTACGTGCATCCACCCCCCTTTTTTTAATTGAGCATTTACTATGTGCCAGGCTCAGCAGGGCCCAAAGGTGTGCAAGTCTGAGGAGGGAGAAGGGAAGGCTCAGGCCTGCTACCCCTCCCCTGGCAGGAGGCTCCCTCTCTCCTTGGGAACCTTCCCAGTACGGCCTGGCCTTGAGCAAGCAGCGGTAGAAGGGCCACTAGCATCTCGCCCCAGGCATCTCTGGGAGTGACCTCATGTCTGGAGCAAGCTTGGAGAGTACACCCGAGGCTGGATCACAGTTTCCCTGCCAGGACCTCGTGGGAGGGAGGGAAGGAGAATGCTAGATGGGGGATGGTATTCTCTGCAAGCCAAGCCTGCGTCTGGATTCAGCACCTCCTGATTTCCACGAGGGGACGTGGCCAAGGTACTTTATTTACGAGTTTCAGTCAATGACGGCATTCAGGGATCCACATCTGCTTGGACTCCAGATGGGGAGAGAGACCATGAAACCATGCCTACACCCAAGTCCCCCCCTGAACCTGCCCCTATCTGGCACCCACCACTCCTCTAGATGCCCAGGATGGCTCCTTAGCCAGAGGCCAGTAGTCCCTCCTGGCCCCTTCACACCCTTTCTTGGGGCTTTGCCCTCGTCCATCTGATGCCTATGTCATCAGGAGGAGAAGAGACAACTTGTGACACATGGCAGCTCAGGTCCCAGATTGATGGGAGCCAGTCCACATAGCGAACTTCCCATGTAACTGAGACGGCCTCCTTAAGTACCTAAAATCATCAAAGCATGGTTTCTGATAGAAGTCTGTGCAAAACATGCTCTGCAGGCTCAGGTACTGGGCAGACATTTCCTCGGAGCCTGTTAGGAGTTGGCCCTATGCTGGGTGCTGGGCCCAGAGGCAGTTGGCCAGTAGCAAGCTCAGTCTCAAAAGTTCCCTTGTTCATTTCAGGAGACAGACACACAGACACTTACCAGAATGGCCAAAAGGCTTCCCAAGGGTGACTGTGGAGCCATAGTGAGAAAGGCCACACTTACCCTGAAAAAGTCAGGGAAGCCTTCCTGGAGGAGGGGACACTGAGTTGCCTCTTGATAGTCCGTATTGTCTGAGCATTATTTCAACAAACACATGCATCATTTCAGTTTATTCCTCCCAATGATTCTATGAGGTTGGAATTTTTTCCCCTTTTATAGATGAAGACATAGGCACAGAGAGGTTAAGGAAATTGCCCAAGGTCACTCAGGGAATGGTAGACTCAGTCTCCAGTGTGCTCTGACTCCAAAACCCCTCTCTTAATCACTTTGCCTGCCTTCTTGAAGCCCCACCATGTGCTGGGCCCTGGGGTCCCCGCCCTGGATGGTCTCACAGCCTATGGGGTGGACACACAAAGAGGTAATTAAGTCCTAGTCAAGCAGACCAGCTGAACAGTGGGGAGCTGACAGCAGAAGTGGAGAGCTCACACTGCAAGCTACAGAATTACAGCTTGGTGAGTGTTGTGTCTGAGATACGGACAGAGAGCTGTAGGACCATCCACAAGGGCTGGGGGATCAGGGCCCTGAGAGAATAGAGGTGTAAGGGAAGATTGTTGAGTTGTGCTTTGAGTCATGAATAGGAGTTTGCCAGATGCAGAAGTGGGCGAGGAGGGAACGTCCGATAAGAGAATATTGTGTACAAAGACTCAGCCTTCCTGGGGAATTCCCTGGCGGTCCAGTGATAGGACTCAGCATTTTCACTGCTGAGGGCCCGGGTTCAATCCCTGGTCGGGGAACTCAGATCCTGCGAGCTGCGTGGTGGAACCAAAAAACAATAGACTTGGTCCACCTCAAGAGTAGACGGTGGACATAAGAAGCCTTCGGGACCCAGGACCATGGGTCATGAGTGTCAGTGACGGCACATTGGCAACCTCGGGGCAATAATGTGGGCAGGCTGTTTGCCCCTGTGCTGAAAGGCCCAGACAGCTAAGCAATGTGATACCGGGTTGGTTTTCCATGGGTTTTCTGCTGCCTCCCCCTCACTGACCACCGTGAGGCTAGTTGCCGACTGAACTCCTTGCGAGCAGCGACCGCTGCACCCTCTTGTCATTTCCTGCTCTGGACTACTCAGGCCTGGGCACCAGGTTTGTATTGTGTGTAAGTAAGAGTGAGTAAGGGTTGGCCGGACCCAGTGGGTTTGACGCATGGATGCTGAAATTCCAGCCTGGCTCCCCGGAGGCCCTCCCTGCTCCATCTCTAGTTCTGGGTGGGGTTTGGATGAGTGGAGGCTTTCAGATTGGCTTTCAGAAGTCTGTTTTGCTCCCCACTGTGTCTCTGGAGCCGAGGACAGTGCCTGGCACAGAGTCGGTACCCAGTAAACGCTTGTTGAATGGAACTCTGCTGAGTAATCTGAGAAAAGCCCCGGTCTGGGCCTCATGAGGCCTGGGTCTGAGCCTCGGCTTGGCCACTTTTTGGCACCTGGCCTTCTTGAAGTCTCAGGTTCTCATCTATACAGTAGAAATCACAATGACCCTACCTCGCAATGACTAAATGAGGCGTGTGCGCACACAGACCCTCCCTGGTCCGCCCACGGCTGCTAGCTGGACTCACAAGAGGCCCCAGGGGAACCGTGGGAGAGGCGGCACTGCACAGAGGCCGGGGCCTGGCCGTCGGGAACATGTGGAAATGCTTTCCCTGTCTGGGCCTGGGCAGTACTGACCAGAAACACAAGCACGTCACTAAGTGGCCCTCAGCCCCACAGTAGCAGTAGTTGGGCCAGGAGGACAGGCCGTGGTGTGACTAAGAGCCCCAGTCGTGTAAAGGGAGGGAACGGCCCCTGGCCAGGAGCCTGAGAACACGGTCAGGAGGGCAGCCTGCCACCCTCTGCCCCTGAGGGCCTCCTGTTGGAACCCAGCCTGACCCTGCCTGTGAGGGCGGAGCGTGTGCCTGTCTGTGCCTCCCCTGCTGTGGGAAGAGCATCCCCTGATGCCTCGGGGGCCCAGGCTTGAGTCAGACCGGGCCTTGGCCTGGTGAGCTCACGCAGGGGGTGGGCGGGGGGTACCGGACTCATAACAGTTACATATGCTCAGGTCAGAGGCTCTAGCCGAGGGAGTCCCTCAGAGAGCCTGGGGTGCTGAGGCCTCTGCTCTGGGGGGCTCTCAGCTCTCAGGTGGTGGGCACTGGAGCCTGAAGCTGGGAGAGGCCTGGTCACATTTGTTGCCACTGCCTGGGTTGCCAGAAAGCAGAACCCGGGGCAAAGCTCATGGCTCTTTCCCTTATTATGGTGAGAGGACGCTGTAAGCAGACGTGGCCAGGGGCAGAGGGAGAGCCCAGTCGAGAATGCCATTGCGAGTCGGCTGCTGCCAAACGTGACGGATGCTTGAATTGGCAAGACTGGGGTTCCAAGAAAACCACACAAACTGTGAATCAGGACTGTCCTGGGGCGGGGGGTGGGGGAGGAAGGCGGAGCAGGTTATCTGTCAGCTCCCTTTTCCCAGGGGCCAAAGGTCTGTCACATCAGGCATTAACTCCCCCACATTCTGGATGGGGCCCACGTGGGAGATGAGTGGGGTCCCAAGCGTCTCATCAATGGGGATGCCCTCGGTGGGAGGTGAGGGGTGAGCCACGGCTGCTGGGTTTTGCCCTGTGACGTTAGACCCCAGGACCAGTGAGGTCAAGAAGGTCTGAAGAGGTGCCCGGGGTGGGGGGGTTCCTGATTCATTTGTGTCACAGAACAACAGCTCTGGCAGCAGAGGACAGCCCCAGGGCCCTGCCTGGGAGGGGCTGAGCCCAAGGTGACTAAGGGATGGAGGAAGGGGGTCCCGGTGGTCAGGGGGACATGTGGGCATGTGTGTAATCAACGCACTCACACGTGTACATGCACCAGCCTCCCCGGTGCTGGGAGGATGAGGTTGGCCTGAGACCAAACCCAGATCCTCCATGTTGACCGATGGCGCTGGGTGACACTGGGGGGCCCACACCTGGGTCTCCCCATCTGTAGCACTCTCACCCTCATGGGCTCTTTTTTTTTTAAAATTAATTAATTAATTTATTATTTATTTTTGGCTGCACTGGGTCTTTGTTGCTGCGCGTGGCTTTCTCTAGTTATGCCGAGCGGGGGCTACTCTTCGTTGCGGCGCGTGGGCTTCTCATCGCAGTGGCTTCTCTTGTTGCAGAGCTCCGACTCTAGGCGCGCGGACCTCAGTAGTTGTGGCTCGCGGGCTCTAGAGCGCAGGCTCAGTAGTTGTGGCGCACGGGCTTCGTTGCTCTGCAGCATGTGGGATCTTCCCGGACCAGGGCTCAAACCCATGTGTCCTGCATTGGCAGGAGGATTCTTAACCACTGCGCCACCAGGGAAGCCCCCCTTCATGGGCCCTTGTGATGATTAAATGAATAATGGAGGGAGGAGCCCTTATTCCCTGTTAAGGGCTGGTCAGGGTGGGTCAGTGCTCAGCACAACCCCTAGGTATTCACTGTGGGCCTCCTATGTGCTGGACATGGTCTCAGGCTCTGGAATACGGCAGTGCCCAAGACAGGCAACATTCCTGCCCTCGTGGAATTTAGGTTCTGAGGAAGACAGACAATAAACACGTAAACACACTGATTTTATAATAATATCAGGGAATGTTAAGATTTTGTTC
The DNA here is from genome assembly GCF_039906515.1 of Pseudorca crassidens. NCBI lineage: Eukaryota > Metazoa > Chordata > Mammalia > Artiodactyla > Delphinidae > Pseudorca > Pseudorca crassidens. The sequence continues at coordinate 6,113,629 of NC_090296.1, read as the reverse complement.
TTTTTGTTTTTTAAGCCGAGTCAGAGGCCAGGAGGGAACGGAGGTGGTGGCTGGGTGGTCAGGGAAGACTTCCTGGAGGTGCCCCTTGAGTAGGGATCTAAAAAAAGTGAAGTGAGGGAATTCCCTGGTGGTCCAGTGGTTAAGAATCCATGCTTCCAATGCAAGAGATGCAGGTTCGATCCCTGGTCGGGGAACTAATATCCTGCGTGCCATATAGCGTGGCCAAAAAAGTTAATTAATTTTAAAAATTTAAGAAGTGGAGTGAATCATGGAGGTATAGGGCAGAGGCAGCATATTAAAAGAGAAAGTGTATAAAAATGCCTCAGATCCTTTCTGGCACACAGTAGGTGCTTAAGATTAGCTCCTGATGCTCATGTTAGTAGTAGTGGTAATAGTGTGGTTATTCTAACAGAAGCATCAGGTGAGAGAGAAGGAATGAAGGCGAGGAGATACAGGCCCTGTGTAGCTGCTGCTGTGGTTGAGACAGTTGGTGGTAATGGACAGATGGCGTCCTCCCATTTTACAGATCAGCAGACTGAGGTTCTAGGAGATGGGATGACCTGCCCGAGGTCACATAGCTGCTAAGACCACCCCAGAGCATCCCTGAGCCGTCCCTGTCTGTGCAGGAATGCTCGCCGTATGCGGCCCACCTCTACGACGCAGAGGATCCGTCCACGCCCCTGAGGACCGTGCCCGGGCTCTGCGAGGACTACTGCCTGGACCTGTGGCAGTCGTGCCGGGGCCTCTTCCGCCACCTGTCGCCCGACCGCGAGCTCTGGACGCTGGAGGGCAACCGTGCCAAGTTCTGCCGCTACCTGTCCCTGGACGACACGGACTACTGCTTCCCGTACCTGCTGGTCAATGAGAACCTCAACTCCAACCTGGGCCGTGTGGTGGCCGACGCCATGGGCTGCCTGCAGCTATGTCTGGAGGAGGTGGCCAATGGGCTGCGCAACCCCGTGGCCATGGTCCACGCCCAGGACGGCTCCCACCGCTTCTTCGTGGCCGAGCAGCTGGGGCTGGTGTGGGTCTACCTGCCTGACCGCTCGCGGCTGGAGAAGCCCTTCCTGAACATCAGCCGGGCCGTGCTCACCTCGCCCTGGGAGGGCGACGAGCGGGGCTTCCTGGGCCTCGCCTTCCACCCCCGCTTCCGGCACAATGGCAAGCTCTACGTCTACTACTCAGTGGGTGTGGGCTTCCACGAGTGGATACGCATCAGCGAGTTCAGGGTCTCAGAGGATGACATGAACGCTGTGGACCACGACTCGGAGAGGTGGTTCCCCGGGAGCCCAGGCGGGAGGGGCGGGGCTGCGAGCGTGGATGAGCCCTGGCGTGACCACACATGGCCAATTGGAGTTGCGCCCGCCAGGAGTTGTGAAATATTTTGAATGTCACGCTTGGTGAGGGGCCAAACCCCCTGTTCTGGGGTCAGGGGAGGGGTAGTTGCCAAACAGACATCACCGGCTCATGTCCAACTCCTGGATCAGGTACTTTAGATGGTGCCTTTCATTTGGTTCTCATACAGCCCCATTTTACAAGAAGTGGAGGCTCAGAGAGGTGATGGGACTGTTAGGTCACACAGCTAGGAAGTGTCAGAGCTGGAACCCTGGTCTGTCTGCCTGCCTCCCAGGCCCAACCCACTGCTCCTACCAGGGCACTATGGCCCCAAGGCCCCAGTCTCACCTGGCCCCACCTCCTATTCCTCACCTGGACCTTCTGCCCCCCAGGCAGATTGCTCTCCTCCCCACCCTCCCCCAACAGCTTTATCTGTTCCTTGCCTCCAGGTCTCTGCTCCTCTCAACACCCAGCCTGCTCTCTGGGTATTAGTTATGCCCCAACTGTTTTCAAAACAGGTTTGACCTAGCCTGGCAAGAAGGGCATGCATAATCTGTCTCCAATGGGAAAATAAATCCTGTACCAGGTAACTCAAATAGGCAGAATTTGATACTGGGAATTAGTTCCTCGGGTGTTGGAAATGATGAAAGAGCAACCTGGAGAAGAAGGGAGGCAACTCTGGGTTTAACAACTGGAAGGAGCTGCCTCCGTCTCTTGGGCTGTGAGAAGTGGGGTTACTGGAGCCCCTGAGCTGGGGCCACTTGGTGGAAGCTAGAACCATGGTGGACCTGGGTGGGGGGAGCTGAAGCCAGCTGGAGTCAGGGACTGCCAAGACACTGCCTGAAACAGAGAGAGAGAGAGAGAAATACTGCTGCCTCTCCACCTGCTACTCCCCACTCTCCGCCCTCCAGTCTCTGGCCAATGCCTTCCACTGGCTGAACCTAGCTGGAGGCCACATAGCGGAGGAGCATGGGAAATGTAGTTTTCAGGAGCTGGCCCCCTGAAGTAGAGGAGCATGTAAGGGGAGGACCAGGACTGATCTGAGGGCAAATAGACAAATAATAGCACATGATGCATTCAATAAAATTGTAAACTCTTGACATTGAACTTATAAAAAGAAGGAGTTAAATATGCTGGCTAATGTGAGGTCTAATGTAGATTTTGCCTGTGAGCTTCCCGGCAGCCAGGGCAAAAGGAGAAAACATAATTCTCATTACCTTATATGAGGCTGCACAACCAGTTCTCCAAGAGAGGCCAAGTTTATCACATGGATCTCACAGAGGGGAGAGAGAGGGACAGAGTGGATGTGTCTTCAATGGTGACTTTTAAATATTGATTCCTGATGAAGACTGAAGATGGAACACAAAATAAACAGATGAATATATTGCAGAGTTAGGGTTCAGCAAAGGCTCTATGGGGACCTCACACGTACAAGCCAAGAAATTGACTCTTGCAGGGGCAGAAGTAGTCACAGCTGGCTCAGGGCAGAGCCAGGAGGGAGTGACCATCCTTGCCTGAGTCAGCTGTCAGTCTCTCTTCTCAGGGCTGAGACCCCAATGGGAGATGGATGACCGACAGTCTGAGCTGTCCTCTCCATGGAGGACCTGGAGTTTGGGGTTGTGTATGACTTACCAAGTCGTGTGTGTTGGCCTCACAATAGAAAGGCTTCTGGTCTTGGCTCTGAAGGTCCAAAGTCCTGGGTTCAAGTTGCTTGACATTTCTGTATCTCGGGTTTCTCATCTGTATTAATAAGGGCTTGGCAAGTCAGTCACCAATCCTGGAACACCTAAACCAGCCTAAGCATTTCGATCAGAGGGAATTTAGTACAAGGAGTTGACTACAAAGGGATTGGGAGGCATGGAGAAGGAAAAGGGGATGGTCAGGTTACCTAAAGATGAGTTCCTGTGAGAAGCTAGAGGAACAAAAGGCAAAAGCATCTTTGTGCTTCTGAGTTTTGCCCCTCCTGGTACCCAGATGTCTGGGTGGAAACCCAGGAGTCCCTATTTGCCAGCCACTGTTGCCCTTCCTGCAACCACCCCTTCTGGAGGCAGCACCAGAAACCAGGGGAATGTGGCCCCTCCCTTCTCCTTGCCTTCCATCCTCCGTTGGCAAGCCCCTAACCGGAAGCCAGCTGGCTGGCAGTGTGGTGGAAGGTTCCGCCCTGGCAGGAGAGGAGGTTGCTGAGGAATGAGTGTGACTGAGCACAACCCACACCATCCAGCCCACCTCCTTAGAAGCTATGGCACATGATCAATGAGAGAGTGTGTCAGAAGTGCTCAGCTTAAGTGGCTGGCGTGTGGGTAGCTGTGATGACGAAGAAACCAGTTGTGCCAGTGATTGGGTCAACAGCTTCGCTTGATCCTAACAGGGCAGGTGCTAGCTGTGGGGAGAGTGGAAAAAGCACTAGACCAGAACTGGAAGTCCTGAGTTCTAGTCCCAGCTCTGCTATCTACGGGCTGTGTGACCTTGGGCAAGTTGCTCAACCTCTCTGAGCCTCTCGGTTCTCATTGGCACAATGGCGTGAATTATTCCTCCTGCCCAGCCTGCCAGATCCTTATAAAAATCACCTGCTATAAAGGATATGAAAAGTCTTTCCAACTATGAAACGGCATCCAGGAGACAGGAGGTTTTATTGCTGTGATCTTGTTTTGTGTTTTGGCTGAGGTTTTTTTTGGGGGGGCGGGGTGCTTATCTTCTTTTAGGATAATCCTGGAGATTGAAGAACCAGCCTCGAACCATAATGGGGGCCAGCTGCTCTTTGGGGATGATGGGTACCTCTACATCTTTACTGGAGATGGCGGGATGGCTGGAGACCCCTTTGGAAAGTTTGGAAATGCCCAAAACAAGTATGTTCTGATTTGGTTGGCTGGTGGGTTGTTTTACATACGCCTAGTTTACATACTATCCTGGAGGGGGGGTTACTTCCTCAGCCACGAAGTGTAGGGTAGTAGCAAGGGCTTTGGACCCCAGCTCAGTCTGCAGCTAGCTAGCTGGGGAACCCAGTCACTTCCTCTCATCAGTTAGAGAAGAAGAAGAATCCCCATGGGATTCATCATCATCATTATCTAGTCATGAAGAATAAAGGTGATCACGTTGTCATGGGTACCTGAGAGGTGACATCACAGAGCCTCTGGGAAGATCAGATTTTCTCTGAAGTCTGCCCAGCCCTGCTGGAGCCAGAGGAAGGAAAAGGGTGTTTTTCAGACCTAATGGGGAGTGTGGGCTGGTTGGGGCAGGGCTGTGTGGATGGGCATGTGGGTTTTCTGCCCCAAGGGTCACCCAAGATGGCCCAGAAATTGAAGCATAGTCTTGCTTTCAGTTCCTCACTTCTGGACTTGAGTAGATGGCCTGCCACCATTCCTCTCCTTACACACACACACACACACACACACACACACACACACACACACACACACACACACACACCCCTCGTGCATATAGATGAGGATATCCAGGAGTCTCAGGGCAGCCTCCGCCATTCTCTTAGTCAAAATCACAAAACCTTCCTCAGCCCAGAAAGTAAAAATAGCGAGTATGCCGTTGATTACAGTAATTAAAGTGCTCCCAATTTGTGACTTGTGCTTTCATATGTGACAGTGTAAGAATCATTGCAGCGTTCTCATGTTTGGGATGTATTTAGAGATGAAGTTGAGAAAATAGAAATTAAGGATTTGTGGATAATTGGACAGGACTTAAAACATTACTTTGCTGTTATGAGTTTTGCCCACTTATGTATCAAAGCTTGGTGCGTGGCGTATGGGCTCCGGGGAGTAATCTGTAGCTTGGTGGTGAGCAGACTGGAGCGTATGAGAGGAACCCACTGGGGCAAAACCTAGAAGTCCGCAATAGGGGATTAACTGTGGGACATCTACTGGGGGAGAGCGTTTTATCATCATGAAAGAGAATACTTGTGAGGTACCTTTAATGAGGAGGGAAAAGCTTGGGTGCTGATGCTATGTGAGAATGATGGGGTACACAGTTGCATCAAATGGGCGGACCAGCCAGTCCTGCCTTGAAAAGCAAGCCAAAGGGAGTGCACCAAAATGCTAACAGCTGGGGAAAACCACGCAGTAAGTAAGCGCATCAAAAAATCACAGATGAAGAGGGCGTACATCTTTAAGCATGTTACAGGTTCCATCATGTGTCACTTTTGTTATGCGATGAATGAGACCCAAAAGCCGCTCACCCCCAGGGGCTGCATGGAGGTTAGGGCTGCACCCCGTTCTGCGTGGCTCTGGAGGGCACATCCTGAGGTCTCCTCGCTCCAAGGGCTCCAGAAGTTGATGTTGCACGGTGCCGAGGAGTGGCCTCGCTTCCGGTCCAGAGCTGCCTGAGGGACCTGGCAAGTTGTCCCCCTCATCTTTGAGATCAGGGTGGTGTGTGTGGAGTGTGGGGTGAATTAAACCGCTTCTGAGGCCTGTTTGGCTCTCTGACATGCTGCGATGGCACTGGGGGTGTATGAGAGAGATGGCGAGTACCCCAGCCTCCCGTTTCCTGCTCAGATCTGAGGTGCTCTCTCTCCCGTCTCCCTGCCCTGGCCTGTACTCTTGTATGGGGCACTTGACTTTGATTGCAGGTGTTCATTCATTCGCTCAGCAAACACTTCATGAGCACCTGCTACGTGCCAGTCACTGTGCTAGGTGCTGGAAGAAAGCTGTAAATAGAAATAATTTTTCTGGCATGATTTGCACCCTGTAGCACAGCCCTGTGAGTAGGCAGGAAAGAGAGGGACCACCTAATATCACAGTGGATGACACCAAGGTCCGGGGAGATTAGAAAGTGTGGTAAAGAGCTTGGATTTCTGCAGCCAGGCTGCCTAGGCTGGATCCCAGTCCTATCATTTCCTGGGAATGTTTTATGCCCTTTCTGAGCTCAGCTGCCCCGTCTGTAAAAAGGGGATCACAATAGCACCCACCTACCTAAAAGATTCGTTGTGAGGATGAAACAAAGCAATAGATGGTATGTATGCCCAATACTTAGGACAGGGCCTGGGACTTGGTAAGGTGCCCCATAAATGTCGAATGAATGAATGAGGTTACCCAGCTGGTAAGTGGCTGAGGAGGTCGTGAACCTGGGGTCTCTGGCCGCACAGCCGAGGCTCTCCTTGCACCTGGGTTGGCCGTGGACCGCGGGCCCCGGCACACCCATCCCCGCACCTGCCCCGCAGTGCCCGAGCCGGCTCCTTCTCTCACCCGGCCCGCAGGTCGGCGCTGCTGGGCAAGGTGCTGCGCATCGACGTGAACCGCAACGAGCGCGGCCCGCTCTACCGCATCCCGTCCGACAACCCATTCGTGGGCGACCCCGCCGCGCGGCCAGAGGTCTACGCCCTCGGGGTGCGCAACATGTGGCGCTGCTCCTTCGACCGCGGCGACCCGGCGTCGGGCGCGGGCCGCGGGCGCCTCTTCTGCGGCGACGTGGGCCAGAACAAGTTCGAGGAGGTGGACCTGGTGGAGCGCGGCCGCAACTACGGCTGGCGCGCCCGCGAGGGCTTCGAGTGCTACGACCGCAAGCTGTGTGCCAACACCTCCCTCGGTGACCGCCCCCCGCCCCCTACCCCCGCGCCCTCGAGAATCTGTCTCCCCGAATCTGCCCCCCACTCCACGGCTGTGCGCCCGCGCCTCCCTCCGTGGCCAACCGCGCCCCCGACCGGGACTTCCTTGCCCGCGCAAACCCATGCCCTCCCCCCGCTTTACAAACTTGAAACACCACCCTTTCTGGTTGACTGTCTGGGGCCCTCTCGGGAACCTCCCCCCATCCCCTCCCTCCTCCCTCCCCTCCCTCCTCCCTCCCCTCCCTCCTCCCTCCCCTCCCCCCCCCCCCCAGCAAGACTCAGGACCACCCAAGAAGCCTTGTTGGGAACCGGCCGCAGACTCACCCAGCTTCTCCCGCCTCTGCAGATGATGTGCTGCCGATTTTCGCCTACCCGCACAAACTGGGCAAGTCGGTCACTGGGGGCTACGTGTACCGGGGCTGCGAGTACCCGAACCTGAACGGCCTCTACATTTTCGGAGACTTCATGAGCGGGTAAGTGGCCTGACAACATTTCTGAGGGGGCAGGGACTGCAGAGGTGAAAGGTGGGGGAATGTACAACACCCTTGACAGCCCCGGGGCCATCTGGCTCCTGTGAGCCAGGACCTGCCGTTGCGCCAACAGGCCAGAGAGGTCACCCTGCTGGAGAGAGGGGGCTCCAGCTGGGGTCTGCCCGTGGGACCCGTGGAGCCATGCTTTATGGCAGTGTTGCCTCCACTGAGCCCCTAGAGGGTGTGTGTGTGTGTCTGGGAGAGGGGTTGGGATGAGTCACACCCCAAACAGGTTTCAGAGGGGGTAGAACATACCTCCCAAGCCTGCTGTGGGTCAGACTCTCTCCCCAGGGGAGCTTACGGAGACTCATGACCATCTCGTTCTCCTGCTGTATAGAGGGGGAAAACTGAGGACCAGAGAGGCCCAGGGAAGTTACACACCTGGCATGATGTTTAAAAGTACCGCTGAGATGGCCTGTGTTCAAAGCCTGGCACGCTTGTTAGCCATGTGACCTTGAGCCGGTTTACTTCGCCACTCTGTGCTTCAGTTTCCTCACCTGCAAAATGATCATAGTACCTGCTTACTAGGGTTGTCTGAGACCTGTTCATACACATACAGCACTTAGAATCTAGAATGTGCTCAATTTCTGTGTTTTTTTTTTTTTTTGCTTGTTTAATAAGGTGGAAGGATCTGTTGGTTACCTGAGGACCCTTCCAGCCTCATGTGAAATGAATTTTTTGTTTGTGTGTTTGTTTTTTTGCCACACCGTGCAGCTTGTAGGATCTTAGTTCCCTGACCAGGGATTGAACCCGGGCTTCCTGTAGTGGAAGCGTGGAATTCTAACCACTGGACCACCAGTTCTTAATTATTCCCACCCTAGCCTCTCCATGTAAGGGCAGCTGAACTGGGTCTCTTGGGAGAGGAAATAAGGAAGCCCGAGGATGGCAGAATTCTTACCTCCTCCAGGCTGCTGACCTAGGGTGGCCTTGTGGCCAGTGCATCTACAGCTGGAGCTGACAGAGAACCCTGACCTGGGCCTCTGGTTGCTGGGTCCTCCCCCCAGCTTAGGGTCTCCCTCTGGGACTCAGTTATCTCATCTGGAAAATGGGTCTAGATGAAACCCCTTTTTTTTACCCCGATTCTCCTTTTTCCCTCTGCCGTCCCCCAGGAGTGCCCAAGCCACCTGAACACAGAAATTCAATGAATTTTGCCAACACTTCCCAAACCCTTCTGCTGGGTCAGGCTTTGTGCCAGGGCCAAAGCAACAGAGTTGGCGAGTACCTCATACCCAAGTCGGGGAGACAGACCCACACTCGGTCCACTCGAGACCAGCCTCAGAGAGCCTGTGAGCAGTGCTGGGGAAGCCCAGCACAGGGGCAGTCAGGAGGGCTTCCCAGAGGAGGGGATGACCGAGCAGGGCCTGAAAGTATCAATAGGTGATTGACAGGCATAGAAGGGAGTAGGGGACAAGATCAACATTTTCTGAAGATGCCAAATTCTCCATTTCACGCTCCGAAGTGGAGGCAGCTCCAGAGTATGTGGAAACTCCTGGGCACCAGCCTTGGAGGCTTCTGAACTGGAAGTCAGCTCCTGACTGCCTCCTGCTGGTCAGCAGGTGGGGTTGAGCTGAGGGGGCAGGAACCAAGCTGGTCTTGTTCACCCCTGTGCTTCTGGTACGTAGCAGGTGTTCAGTAAAGCCTGCACCTGAGTCCGGCTTCATGGATGTGCGGCCTGTGCGCTTACACGGGGCTCCGTCTCAGAAGTGCCCACGCTTGGTTTAATGCTCTGCTGTTACTGTCTTGAAATTTTTAGTACTTTTTGAACAAGGGGCCCTGAATGTTCACTTTGCACTGGACCCTGCAAGTTATGTATGGTCCTGGTTGCATGGATAATAGATGATTGGATGGATGGATTGGTGGGTGGGGTTCCCTCGGGCACCCTGCCAGGCATGATCCCACAGGCCATCCTCCTTCGCAGGCGTCTGATGTCCCTCCGAGAGAACCTGGGGACAGGCCAGTGGCGGTACAATGAGATCTGCATGGGCCGTGGCCAGACCTGTGCGTTCCCGGGCCTCATCAACAACTACTATCCACACATCATCTCCTTCGCGGAGGACGAGGCCGGTGAGCGCTCCTGAGGCTCTCCATCCAGGCTGCCGATGCCTGGGACTGTGCCCCACCCCATGGGTCCTTCTGGCCTGGGATTCGAGGGATGGCATCGCAGGCCTGAAATCACCTTCTGGCTGGAGACTGACGTGTTCAGAGGGCTTGAGCCTTGCTTCGGTGTCAGTTCTCACTCATCTGAGCTTCCATTTCCTTATCTGGAAGATGGGAGCAGTGGTCCCCGTCCTTCCCTTTCCCCAACCCTCACCCTGGGCAGGCTTGCCAGGAGGGATAGTGTGACCCCACAGGTAAGAGTCCAGGGCAGTTATGGGACCAGGAAAGGATCTGTGATAGTGGAAATGCAGGCAGGTGGGGGAAGAGTGCCTCCCTGGGGACCTCCAGCTCCCTGGGTTCCTGATGGCAAATGTATCAGGGCCTATAAATGAAGCCGCGTTGTCTTCAGAAAGTGGTGGGCACCGCTTTCTTGCCTGTTAGTGGGTCCCCCATTCAGGCACTTGTGTTTTCAATGCAAGGAGCAGAGGGGGAGGGGAGAGGAAGAAGGACCATGGAGGCTGGATCCCGCTTTTGTCCTTGGCCCCGGATTGTCCCTGGACAAAAGCTGAGGGGCCCCCAGTGGGGCCTGGTGGATGCTTGGCCAGGTTACTAAGCAACGCCTTTCCAGGGGCCTTTCGAGAGGTGTCCCCTGCAGGGCCCAGTGCCCAGAGCCCCCAGGCCTGAGTCTGGGAAACCTTTGTTGAACCGATACCCGTCAGAGTCTAAATTTTCAAAAGGGCAGCCTCAGACCCCACCACCCTCCCTGAGCCCTCTGGGCCCTTGAAAGCCATTTCTTTTGGTCATTAGGGAGTTAACATGTTTTGGAAAGGGGAGGATGCCCTCCCCCCACCCTCCTCCACCTCCAGAGCCCAGACCCAGAGGAGGGCCTGGAAAGCCCAGTTCCCAGGGGGCCCTTCCTCAGCCCTCTGAGTGACACCAAGGGCTGGACAGCCAGGAGGAGGCCCCTCAAAGACAGACAGCCCAGGGGTAGCATGTTGGTGAGTTGGGCAGGTGGCCCCGGAAGGCACAGAGACCTGGGGGTCAGATGCCAGCAAACGTCTCCCAGCTCCCTCTGGCCTCTGCCTCTCTGCATGATCTTCTGACACGTGCAAATTGCAAAACAAGGACCTCTGCTGGCCCAGTGTCCTCCAGGGACAGTCCATACCGCAGACACCAGGAGGGTAGTGTGGCCCTGGGCAGGGCTTAGTACTGCCATGGGGGCTCCCCGCCCATGCACGGGGTTGGGGACTTCCCGCAGATTAAGGCTGGATGGGGCCTTGGGGTGCACCCGGTCCAATGCTGTCACTTTACAGATGGGGAAACTGAGGCTGACTTTTCCTGCCTGGTCGTGGGGTGGGGGGCACTGGACATAGCCTGGCCCCTGGAGGCCTCCCAGAGCAGGACCTCAAGCACAAGCTTGGTCAGGCAAAGGCAGACAATGGAGAAGGGCACCCAGGCCAAGGGAGCAGCATGTGCGGGGAGCTCCGAGTTGCTCCAGCGCCTGGAGCATAGGGTCAAGGAGGGCTGCACAGCCAGGGAGGGGACCGTGGCCGCTCCCAAGGGCCTCTCTCCAGAAAGGAGCCCAGAAAGGGAAGTAAGGCTCAAAGCCACATGCAAATTCATAGCTGTGCCTATGGACTCTCCAGCAGGGGCCTGCTTGCCAGGGGCCCTGCTCCCTCCCACAGGGTGCATCACACCTTGTGGGCCTATTCCTCCCCCCACCAACTTGACACCCCCGCCCCCGCCCCACTCCCACCGGCCACGCTCCCACCACCCACCAAGGCAGGGCTGGTGCTCCTGGAGGGAGGTCAGGGGCCATTGACCACTCAGCATCCTGCCCTCCCCAGCCCCCAGCTCCCCACCACAGCTAGTCTACCCCAGTTGCACAGGTCACCTCTCAAGTGTCTTCCCCTTCCAGAATTCCCCAGGTTTCCTGGGCCTTGATTTTCAAACACCTCCCTCATGCAGCCCTCCCTGACTGCACCAGTCACCAGAAACATACTTTCCTTCAAGCTCCCTTCTCACTGTCTGTATTGGCCTCTCCTTGGGGAAACCACCCCCACCCCCATCCTTGGGAGGGCTCTCCATTGCCTCTTACAAGGACAGAAGGTGTTAGCATGGCTGAACCATCATAACGAGCCACATGTGGCCTGTGTCTGGGCCTCCCAGCTACCACGTCTCCTACGTTAGCGTGGGCTTGGGGACAGCAGATGTTTCTGAGTTCCAGTCCTGCTTAACCATTCACCAGTTGCGTGACTTTGGGCAAGTCACTTGACCTCTCTGAGCCTCTGTTTTCTCATCTGGAAGCTGAGAATAATTAAGCTTAATTCCTGGGCGTGGGTACCTGTGGGAACAAGGGCCAGGGGGCAGGATGGGGGTGGGAGAGAGCAGAAAGCTCAATTTCCCCGAGAGCATCCGTGGCACCAGGTGCTCATAATTCCATTTCTACAAACAGAGGCTCTGCGTGGGGCTGTCCCGGAGCTGCTGGAGCTCACGTGGGGCCAAACGCAGGGGCTGGGATTCACACTAGAGACTCCCGAAGCACGAACTCCTCTGCCCCTGCTACTTGCCTGGGAGGCGCCTGCTGGTCAGTGGAGAGAGACTGTGTCCCCAAGGACTTGGCAGGACCTGGACCCTGGGCAACGATGACAATAGCAGCAGCAATAATAGTTCATACTGATGGAGCATCTCCTCTATGCTCTTTTCATCCTCACAACAGCCCTATGAGGCAGGCCCATTGTGGGGATGAGGAGGCTGCGTCATCAGTAAGCAGCCAGTGGGGAGCTGGGCTGTGGACCTCCGCTGGTGCTCAGAGGTGTGTGATCCTGGGCATGAAACCCAGGCAGGGACCAGACGTGGGGCTGGGTCACCAGGGAGGAGACAAGAGTCCCGAGGTCAGAGCCTGGGAGGGTCCGGGCAGAGCAGCCGGCAGCCCGGGAGGCTGTGCTGCAGAGGCCCCTGGGCACATCTGGATGCCTTTCTCAGCCTCAGTTTCCAGTTCTGGGGACTGGAGAGTTACACTGACCTGCAGCATCTCCCCTCCTGGCTCACTGAGGTTGGGGTGCACCTCAGACCTGAGGTGGGGCAGCGGGGCTGGCTGGGAAGGTATTCCAGGCAGTGTTCTCACTTCTTGCCCCTTTTCTTGTCCAAGGGGAGCTGTACTTCATGTCAACGGGCGTGCCAAGTGCCACAGTGGCACGTGGGGTTGTCTACAAAGTGATCGACCCCTCCAGGTGAGTCCCCCCCGCCCCACGCCCATCATGGCCTCAGCTCCTACGGTCTGCCGGGAGCCCTCCCCTCCATTACCTCATTTCCCCTCTCTACCACTCCTTAAGGTGGTTGTAGTTAATATGCCCATTTTTCAGATGAGAAAACTGAGGCCTGGAGAGGGGAAGTGACTAGCTAAGTTCATACTGCTGGTGAGGGGCAGATCTTGGATTCAAAACCGATCTGCCAGCCTCAAAGTCCAGTTCTATTCATGCTAAGAGGGCACCAAAGATACCAGTGGGGACCCATAAATATGGACCCCACAATCACATTTTTTTTTAATTCTTTTTTTTAAATTTTAAAACAGTTTTAGATTTACAGACAAGTTGCAATGATAGTACAGAGTTTCCCATATACCCCTCACCCAGTTTTCCCTATTACTAACGTCTTACATTATCATGGTACATTTGTCACAATTAATGAACCAATATTGGGACATTACTATTCATTAACTGTCACACTTTTTTTTTTTTAACTGAGGTAACTCCATACTTTAAAAACAAAAGGATGTCTCTAGTTTTTCCCTAGTGTCCTTTTCTCCGGGATCGCATACAGAACCCCACATTGCATTTAGTCATCATGTCCTGTTAGCTTCCTCTAGTCTGTGACAGCTTCTCAGACATTCCTTGTTGACCACACTTTTCTGCTGAAAGCACAAAACTATTAATTACTGACATAACTATTTATCAAGAAAAACATGAGCGCTTGCTCCTTTCCTCTCCCCGAGGTCTCGGCCCTCTTTGGATTTATGTCATTGTGGAGCAGCACACGCAAACTTTGCATTTTTCTTCGTAGGTCTATCCTTATTCTGTATAAACATGTCCATGTTGCAACATTACCCTCAGAAGGCTCCTTTCTGATGGCGGCATAATTTTCTGTTGAGTCGCTGCACCGTGATTGCCTGATCCGTCCCTTGGACATTTAGGTTATTTCCAGTTTTTGAAAAAAGACTGCTTCTCTAAGGAAATATCACCTAATTCATGCCAGATGCTGCCTGAGACCCACTGTTGCCTTTAGTCTGTGCCGCATCCTTCTGGGCTCATGGCCCCCCGCGCAACAGAGGGAACCCGAGGCTTAGGGATTTCTGCTCAAGGTCTCGTGGGTGGGAGGAGCCAGCAACAGGCTAGACCCCCGTTCCCTCCCTCCCTCCGTGACCCTTCTCATCCCTTTTTTCATTTTTCTCTTTTGGAATCCACGTAATTTTGTGCATCCACAACATATTGAAGAGGGGCGCCGTTCCAGAACATTTGGAAAATGAAGAAATGGGAAGCAGAGGGGGTAGGGTGGGGTCATCGTTGCCGCCCAAACATAAACACTGTGGCATTTTTTGGTGTATCTCCTACCCTTTGGCAAGACAAAAATTTTTATGTAATTTCCTTAAGGAACAAAACTCAGCTGGGTCCGTCTGAAGCGTGTGGCTATTATGTGGAGTTCAAAGCAGCCGGAAAACCCACACTTTCTGCAGCTTGGAGAAGGGCATGAGCTGGGCTGTGTTTCAACCTCTGGGGGGAATGGCCCACGTCCCTCCTCAGTTTCCCTCTCTTGCCAGGGCTGTCTGAAAGCCACCCCAGGTCACGTGGCTGCTTCAGCCCTTGGGCTTCCCCCTCGTGCTCTTGGGACCCATTGAAGTCTTGGACCCACGTGGGTTGGTCCCAGAATAGGGTCGGTCCCATTCAAAGACTCACAGATCAACGGCCAGAAGCTCATTAAAATGGGATTCCATTCCTTACTTGTGCCCCTCAGAGATGTCCAAGGAGACCCAATTCATAGCCCTGGCAACCCTTCTCAGGCTCTTTTCTCTCCCAGCCCTCTCCAACCTCACATTCCAAGGCCGCCAGAGCCCTCAGCTCTGCTGCCAGCCCCGAGGCTTTCTCTCTCTCCCCACTTTATTCTTTAGATCGACTTAACCTTTCCCTTTGATTCTGTATCACCAGAAATCCCAGAACCAGAGGGGCGGAGAGAAACCCTTCTCAGAGGCTGTGGGGAATGGGAACCAGGGTAAAGTGCAGGAATGGGGCTGTGGTGACAGTTACAGGAGCTGGACCGGCAGGCTGGGGAGAAGGACTGTGACATTTGATCACATCCCAAGGACACTTCATGCTGAGAATTAGAAGTGGCCCTCCTGCTCCGCAGGCAGAGGCTGAGCGGGCACTTGGCAGGCCGTTATAGGGGGGTCCTGTCCTGGGGTTGGACTCTCGGGGTCTGGGAGGCGTGGACCAGCAGGGTCACTGCTCCGTAAGTGGCCACGATTGTTACCACGCACACGTGCCCAGGCCTGAATGCACACCAGCCCTTTCCCTTCCTTCCTGGCTGCAGGGGGCAGGTGATGTCGGGGGGGACATGCTCGGGGCGGGCTCCCAGGGTGCGGCTCATGACCTCTTGTGTGTCTGCAGACGGGCACCACCCGGCAAGTGTCAGATCCAAGCCGCCCACGTGAAGGTCCGGGGCCGCCTCGTCCACTTCGTGCCCAAAGAAAGTAAGTGTCCGCCAAGGTGGGGACACGGCGGGAGTTCCTGCAACCCACACCCGCTGCCCCTCTTCCAGATGTGGATGCCCTTCCTTGGCCCCCATGCCCAGCACTGGGCCCCGTGCACAGGAGCTACCAGGAGTGGGTGGAGCTGCTTAAACCTCCTTCCACTCATGCAGAGGCTGCAGGCCTCACGACGAGCATGGCAAAGGGAGAAGTAGCTGGTCCCAGGCAAGGTTCACTCAGAGTTCTTGGGAGGGACAGAGAAAGAGGGTATATCTCAAGATTGGAATGAGTTATTCTAGGTGCAAGGGCGCCTAGGGGAGCGTTTGGGCTGGGTCTGCTATACGAAGGTTCTGTTTTGATGAGCTTGGTGGGGAGAGAGGGGTACAGATCCTCATGGGCCGAGGGCCAGGCAAAGCCACGGTGACCACCCATGGGATCTGGGGCCATCCGAAGAGGGTATGGCCCGAGGAGAGGGCTGTTCCACTGGGTCCAAGCTAGGTGGGAACAGAGAGTGCCCCAGTGTTGTCAGATCTTCCAGTTCTCAGGACAAGCAGACTGTCCATCCATCCATCCATCCATCCATCCATCCATCCATCCATCCACCCACCACATACATGCGCTTCACACTGGGGCTATAATGCTGAGTGAGCAGATATGGTCCCTGCCTTCTCGGGTTGTTATTACACAATCTCCCGATTTGAAAATATTGGCAACTAGGTCACAATTTTCAAAACCGCCCTGTGGGCCAAAGGAAATACTTCAGTGGGCTGAGCGTGCCCAGCAGGTCTCCAGCTGGCAGACTGGGGTGGGGGGCAGGAAGAGGGGGAGGTTGAGTGGGTGGGGGGGTACCCGGCCCTGAGGAAGGGGTGCCCCACCAGGAAGAGGAAGGCTGGGGAAGCTGGCTGTTTGGGGAATTCACTTCCAGCTGCAGTTGGTTTGGGGCCTTGGCAGAGTTTTCCATTCACTCATTCAGCAGTTTCTGCATTTCTGTTAGTTACCCGCTGTGTGCTGGATGCTGGGGCCACAGAAGAAGTCAGACGAGGCCCAGTCCTGGCTGGGGCAAACAGAGGGGTCATTTAGTGTCCCAGGCCCTGTGACAGAAGTTGTGCTGGGCACCGTGGGGACCCAGAGCAGTGCAGAGCTGGGGGTGGAGGGGGCGGGTTGGGAAGGTCCTGGAGGCTGAGGGTTGAGCCTGGATGGAGAGGAAAGTGCATTGCAGAGGCCGGGGAAGGGCAGCCTAGGCAGTGAAGGAAGCAGGAGAAGCAGGAGCCCTGGGAGCTGGAAGTCCCTCCCTGCGGGTGGAGTGGGGGCCAGGGTGCAGGTTGGGGGAGCGTCTGGCTCATGTTCTGGCCCCGGCCTGCACCTGGCCTTGTATCCAGGCCCTTTCTCAGCCCCTGTCTCAGTGGGTTTCCAAGTGAGATGGGCCGGTGGCCCCGGGATCCCTGCCCATAGTAACTGAGCAGTTTGGGGTTTCCACCTCCCCTGAGGGAGGCTGTACCTGGCAGAGTATCTGATGTGGAGTGACGTTTAGCCCTATGGCTGACCTGGGCCAAGCGTGAGGGCCACGTCCTGCAGGAATCACCCACCACAGCTCCCCAACACCTAATGAGTCCAGGTCCCCGTGGAGGGGTCAGTGGGCAGGGGTCAGTGTGGACCACAGCCACGCACCTAGAGAGCTCCTGACCAGCCCCCCCTGTGATGGGCAGGGGGACCAGCAGCCTTGGGAGCCTGGAGGGGAGGGCTTCACCTGAGCAGAGGGGCCCCGGGCAGGCTGGTTCCCATCCTGCTGGCCTGCCCTCCACCCACTGCAGTTCCCCGCCCCCCACCCCCATCAGCCGTCCTCAGCTTCCTCACCCTTAAACCAGAGGTTGGAGCCAGAAAGCGTCATTTGCTCTGAGAAGCTCTCCCAGACACTCCTTCCCTGCCACTGCGCTTAGGAATTTACAGTGTGAGAGTCCTTCCCCTGGCAGACAGGGGACTCCCAGAAGGGGAGGAGGGATGGGGGTGGGGAGAGGCCCAGCAGCAGAGGCACGAAGCAGCTGCCAGCAAGTGTGTGCAGAATGGCTGCAGAAGCACCTGGCATTCGGCTCCAGGTGGGCACCCTGTGGGGCCGGGGTGACCCGAGAAGCACGCTTGGGGCACCTCATCCTCAGGGTCTGAGTAGAGGGCAGAACGGGACATCTTTCCCTGGGGTCTGCATTCTGGGGTGAAGAGCCGGGGTGGGGTGGGGTCGCGTGGGCTGGCCTGGGGCGGCCGGGGCCCTTCTGAACACAGGCTCTTCCTCTGCGCAGAGTTCATCCGGAGGATGGAGAGCACCCCGCGGCCCACCAAGGCTCCCCGCCGCAGCCGCCCCACGACCCCTCCACTTGCGCCCACCCTGCGGCCGGCACGACCCACCCCGCGGCCCGGGCGCCGTCGGGGCAGCGGGCGGCGGCGGGGACGGCTGGGCACCGCGGTCCCCGAGCCCTCGAACGGCGCCGTGCGCCTGGTGCGGCCCCCGGGCCTGAGTCCAGGCCGCGGGCGCGTGGAGGTGTTCGCGGGTGGACGTTGGGGCACCGTGTGCGATGATGCCTGGGACACCAAGGGCGCTGCCGTCGTGTGCCGCCAGCTGGGCTTCGCGTACACCGTGCGGGCCACCAAGCGTGCTGAGTTCGGCGAGGGCCACACGCTGCCCATCCTGCTGGACGACGTGCGCTGCACAGGCAGTGAACGCAACCTACTGGAGTGCGCGCACGCCGGCCTGGGTTCCCACAACTGCGACCACCAGGAGGACGCCGGCGTCGTGTGCAGCCGCGAGAACCCCGATCTGTAGGCGAGCATCGTCTGTCTGGCCAGCCAGGCTATCCATTGTGCGTCCAGAGCCCGTCCAACCTGTGCGCGCCTGGTGCGTGCGCCCGAGTCTGAGGGTGGGGGGAACGTGGGGGGTGGCCTAGGGGTGGCCCATCTGTAATGCTGACCTGTGGTGCGTGCAGTGCACACGTGTTCTTTGTGTGTTCCTGCCCACGTGTCTTTGAAACCCCGCAGCCGCAGTATGTGTTGGGATCCGTGTGGCCCCTGTGGGTGTGTGGGTGCAGCCTGAGGTGTTCTTTGCTCACCTCCAAGCATCTCAAGCAGCCGCAGGAGCACAGTCTGGTAGAACCCTGAGCCCTGAGGGCAGCTGCCCCTTAAGGGCAGACATGACCTCACTGCACTAACAGAGGCACAGCCGGTGGGTGGAGGGAGGGGACCAGGCCTGCCCTGCCCACGGTGGGGAGTGGAAGGCCCCAGACCAGCTGGAGCATGGCTTGAGGAATGTGGCCCAAAGGGCGTGGACCGGTGGCCTGGCAGTCAGAGTTGCTGAAGAGAACACGAAGGCATCTAGTAGGGCCAAGGGAAGTCGTCAGACTGATGGGTCCAGGGTGACCCCTGGGCTGTGGCTGTCCCAGCGAGGGTCAGGCTGCCCGGGAGGAAGCGAGTGCCGGGGTGGGCTGGCAGGGATGACTGGATGACTTCCGGGAGGAGCCTTCTGGGCCTCAGCATCACGCTGGACCCGGCCACTCCAAGCACCACGGTCGCTGGTGAGGCTTCAGATCTCTCCACTTCCGAGCCGGTGCCAGGGCCACCTCTGTCATCTCCATTCCCCACCCACCCTGCTCAGTGAGATCCCAGGGAACCCTCTGCCTCCTCAACCCAAGCCCGGGGGCCGACCGGGCTGCGGACCCAGTGAGACCGCTGGTGCTCCGTCACCCAGTGTTGTGCCAACAGTGAGACCACTGGTGCTCTGTCACCCGGTGCTGTGCCAACAGCGCGACTGTTTACAAACCCCTTCCTGCCTCTTTTCTCTGACTCACACCTGCCTGGAAGCGGAGGGAGGGGGTGGGAGAAGGGGGCTGGGCCTGCAGCCTCTGTCCTGATCACAGGTGGAAGTTCCTTTGCCCACTAAGGGCCTCAGCCTTGGCTCATGCCAGGCCGGTCAAGGGGCATCAAGTATGGCTGGGCTCAGCCTCTGATAGGGGGCCAAGGAGGGGAAGCAGATAGAGGGTCACCGGGCAGTGAGGACCGGATATGGCCCGTGTCGGGGGTGTGGGGGAGGGCTCTGGGTGGGGCATCCCAACCCAACCTGGGTGTTGTCCTGGGAGTTGAGCTGGCACTAGGGATGGTGTGCCTGGCAGAGGAGATGGTGCGGGCAGAAGCCTGTCGGGGTCTCCCAGCTGCTCGCTGAAGCTGAGTGTGGAGTACGAGGCTGCAGAAAAAAGCTTTAGGGTCACCCTCTCGAACTCCCCCCTACCTCTGCCCTAAGTGGGGTGGGCGAGGGACCCAGACCCTTGTGGCTCCTCTAACCGTGCTGAGCCCCGCGTGGAAACCACAATTAACCCTGCCACCGAGCGTAGCCTGTGTGCTGGGCACCGTCGTAAGAACGGTGCCGCATACCTGAACTCATTCAATCCCCGCAACAGCCCGCTTCCTCCCCTTTCACAGATGAGGAAACCGAGGTGCACAGAGCTTCAATATCTCAGCTGAGATCACCCAGCCAGGCAGGGGGAAGCCAAATGTGAACACGAGCTGGCTAGCCCTAGCACCCGCCAGGTGTATAACCACTGAACCCCCTGGCTATACCTGCAGAAAGTCTCAGCATGGCCCAGGGCCCCTGCCCGCTGTAGGCTGCCAGCCTCGCTGGGAAATAGCTGATGGAGACCCCCCACTGCCCAGGGGTGGTTGACTGGGCATCTTCCAGGTCGCTGGGACATCCGGAAGTGTTAGGAGCTGGGAGGCCCGTGGGGACCATCCAGGCCAAACTCCTCACTGTGCTGATGGGGAAATGAACCTGGGAGGCTGAGTGTCCCAGGCCTTTGGTCAGATGGGGCCGAGCTAAGACTAGAGCCCAGGGAAGGCGGGGTGGCCCTCGGGGCCCTCAGATCAGGGCAGCATCATGGCCCTGCTCAGCGGAAGGGCCAGGGCTGTTGGTCCCTCTGGCTTCGAGGTGGGGTATGGCTTTTAGCAGCCTCTGCCTCCTCTTCCTAGGGCTCCTCTGTGCTCTTTCCTGCCCCTCCCCACCCTGTGGAGCCCCCTTCCTCAGTTCAAGGCCTGGAGGACATGATGCCACAAGGCGGGGCCTGGGAGGTGGGCACCTCCCACTGCAGCTCAGCACCCACAGCCTGGGCCCACCATCTGGGGCCCGTGGCACTTTCCCCAAGTGGCAAGGGGGAGTGGTCCAGCCCTCTGCTGGGCCCTGAGTGTCACTGTTGTTTGTTGGGGCAAGTAGGGGAGGTCCCAGGCCTCATCACTCCTCTGGGCAGTGCTGGCCTTGGCCCGTCAGTGTTGCAGGAAGGGTGCTTCCCCTCCCATCACCCCTCAGGCTCCAAATAAGGCTGAGGCTGCGGCCTGACTCCTGAGAATGAGGCTCACAGAGACACACTGCTGCTTTACTGGTAATAATAAGGGCAGGTGGCTGACACCGGCTGAGCACTTACTATGCCAGGCACTGTTCTAAAGGCTTTACAGATTAGTCACTCTTTAATCCTTGTATTAACTCTACGAGGTAGGTGCTAGGGTCGCCCTCCCACCCATTTTACAGATGTGGAAGCTGAGGCCCAGGGGGCCTTAGTTACTTGTCAGATGTCACACAGCCAATATTAGAAACCAGGTAGCCTGGCTCTGGAGCCCCAGCTGTGTGCTGTCACGCTGTGCTACCTCAAGAGCACTGAATTCAGGGTCCCCCTCGTTGGGCCCCATCATTGTGCGGATGGGGACACGGGCCCAGGGAGGGGCAGGGTTAGGCGCAGACTCCCTGTCCCGTGCTCCTTTCACTCCACCACCAGCCTCGGAAAGCCAAGGGAGCAGTCACAAGTGACTCTGTCCCTAGGGACTTTGATCCTGCCTCTGAGTCCTCTGAAGTCGCTGGGGATGGAGGCTGGCCTGGGCCAAGGCTCTCCGTGCTCCCTATCGGCCTCTGCCCTCACTGCCTCTAATCTGGCCTCCAGTCAGCAGCTAGAGTGATCTCTCAGAACCTGCCCAGAGAGGGACTGCCTCTGCCCAGCGTCACACAGCTTAGTTCTGGAGCCCTTGGAGCCACCGCTGCAGGGATGTCCCAGGTGTGGCCCAGCACCCAGGACTGCATGCATGGTGTCAGCCTCAGGTAACAACACTCCAGGTCTCTGGCTGGGCCTCATTGGTTCCCTGTTCACCTGCATCCCTCTGGCAAGCCTCAACTGGGCTGGGCCCTAGGTGGCCACCTTTCTCCTCTGATGACAGGAAAGGCCCACTGTCCCTGGCAGCCCTGACAGCTTCAGTCAGTGGCTGAAGGCAACCAAGCTAGGGAGCAACCTTGAGCTCCCCAAGGCATTCCTATGTTTACACGTTGCAAATGCTTGGCTGGGAGACAACGCCTGGGATGTTAGGGGTCCAGCCTTGACTGTGTGACCTTGGCAAGGTCACTTAACCTCTCTGAGCCTCATCGGAAAACAGAAGTAATCAGCAGGATTATTGGAAGAAAAATGAGGTAACATTTACAAACGTGCCCAGGACGTTCCGTATTGTTTCTGGACAGAAAGCTCAGTAGCAGGCTGTTGGCGCCCACATTGGCAGCTGCCAGATGCACAAGACAGGGTGGGAGGGGCATGCCAGGTAGAGGGGCCAGCATTAGAATGACCCAAGGACAAATCCTCAAAATGGGAGGAAGATGAGCCCCTTCAGCTAGCATGTAGAACCCACATCTTTTTTTTTTTTTTTTTTTTTTTTTGCGGTACGCGGGCCTCTCACTGTTGTGGCCTCTCCCGTTGCGGAGCACAGGCTCCGGACGCGCAGGCTCAGCGGCCATGGCTCACAGGCGCAGCTGCTCCGCGGCATGTGGGATCTTCCTGGACCGGGGCACGAACCCGTGTCCCCTGCATCGGCAGGCGGACTCTCAACCACTGCGCCACCAGGGAAGCCCAGAACCCACATCTTCTTGTGGGAGCATCTGTCCTCTGGTCCTGCTGCAAAAAACTTACCTTTATTGATCACTTACTATATGCCAGATGCCTCAGGTATGCAGAATCATTTAATCCTCACAACTACCCCATTAGGCACCCCTGACACTGCGGACAAAATAATGTTGCCTGCCATCCTGGTAAACGATGAATGTTGCCCGCCATCAAGCCATCAGCCACTGCAGCCACCCGCTACGGTGCGCCCTGAGGGGAATTCAAGATGGAGAAAACCTGGATACTGGCCCTGATAGTTAAGATGCATGTCTAAGGAATAATTTCAATGAGCCCAGACTCTTACATCTTCAGCACTAAACTCATTAACTTGAGATGTCTGGTTTTTGTGCTTAGCAGTATCTTTTGATGTTTGACTACATATTTTTTATTTTCAGCAAAAACTCCTATATATGTATCCTGGCTCCACCCTGACCTCTTTGGAACAGTTCCCGAGCTATCTGAGAGGCTGTCTCCCAGGCTATAGTCCTCAGCAATGTCCCCAAATAAAACATAACTCCCAACTTTTAGGTTGTACATTTTTCTTCAGTCAACAGCTCTTTTCCAGATGATCTCCAAGTTGGCTATGTGACTGGGTCCCTTATTCAGAGGGGGGTTAGCTTTGAACCAAGGAGCTTGATCTTTCTCTTTCCCTGGTTACTGTGCCCGTGCCCTGCCTCCTAGGAAACCACTTCCTGTATGGAAGTCATGTGGCCAATAGCTACCACAGTGGATAGCATTTGTCCGGACCTTCCCAGTGAAGGGCCAGGTGGTTGGCCACATGCTTCCAGGCAGCTCCCTCTGCTGGGGGCTTGCAGTGCTGCATGTCCAGGCAAAGGGCTTCCCCTGGGAGCATCAGTATACAGTCTTAAGCATTCCCTGATGCTCACAGGAGAGCCGGGAGGCTCAGATGAGGTGGCGATGGGACAGAGCCAGAGGTCACTGGTATTGACCCATGCACCAGAGAATATTAATGCCCACTTCTCTCCCTAGCTTAGGTGGACAGGTTCACACTGACAGTTGTACCTGAGGCTGTCCCATGCCTGCCCCAGACTGTGGCCAGAGCAGTTTAAAATCTGGTCCTGCCCTCAAGGAACAATTGTTTGGTGTCCTCCCTTCAAATTGCCCCCAACCCCTGGAGGTTTCACAACCTAGGAGGTTCTGTCCTGGTCTCCCCGCCTCCCTCTCTCCTGCCCCTCAGGGCCAGCCAGTACGTGCCTGTGACTGCTTTTCACCACCACATGGGGGCAAGGTGGCAAGCCACCATCTCCCAGCCCTAGGGGGAGGCTGGTGCTCCCCCTAGGATGGGGCCCCATCCCCCGAGCTGGAATGGATGTCCAGCTTGCCGTGCGGGGGACAGAAATCCTGTCTCCTCCGTGCTGGACCCCACTCTTAAAGCTTGGCCCTCTCTGACACCCCATAGCCCACACGCCCCAAACACTCATGCCCCTGGTGGGGACTGTCCCTGGCTGTACCTGGGAAGGAGGTATACAGGCCTTCTCTGTTTTTCCCAAACCTCTCAGGATTCTGGGACTCTGGCCCAGGGGCATGTCCTTTTCTCAGAAACCCAGCAGCATCTAAACTCTTTGGGCACCTCCTCCCCGGCTGTAAGGATCTTTATCTGGATTGGGAGGGGGCACACCTGCCCCTTCCCATCCACTGCTCTCCTTCTGGGTTGCTCCTGAGTCTAAGAATTGGGAAGTAAAAAGCCCAGAGCTGGCCTCTTCTGTCATACCCGGATTGGTAAGAAGAAGCAGGTTATAAAAGGGAGAAAAATCTTCGTTAGTAGTTCAAAAATACCCTTTGGCCACCCCGGGCACATTTCTCGCTTTCGCGCTTGAAGGGGACTTTCCGTAACCAGATTTTCACCCACTCCAACCCTTCGGACTTCGGTCAACGCCTTGGACGTTGCGATCGCGGTGCCCCAGTGGGGCTTCCCCTTGGTCTGGGTGGCAGCCGTGTGCTCTTCATTCGCAGGCATAAGCCTCCCTGTGTCCCCGGGGTCCTCTTCACCTGCCCCGTGTGGACAGGCCGGGCAGGGGAAACCAGCTTTGGAGGTTGGGGTTCCAGGGAGAGGTTTGGGAACAGTCGGCGTGATACAGAAACTTGGAGGCTGGGATGGGGTTTCCAGGAAGGTTTAGGGAGAAAGGAAGGGGCCTAGGAACGCGCGCGGAGAAACGCCGTTATTTGGGGGCGCCAAACCGGGCTGAGAAGCCAGCAGGATTCAGCGCCGCCGCCAGGTCAGCAAGCGCCGAGGAATTAGGGTTGCCAGGGACAACGCGTTCTGGGCGGAGCTGCTGTTGGGGTGGAGCTTGAGGGATGTGGGCGGAGGCTTGGGAGGCGGAGAGAAGGCGGAGCTGGGGGGGGCTGAGCCAGAAGTGGAGTTGTTATTGGTGGAGATCACATGCTCTGGGCGGGGCCTGGGAGCCGGGAGGAGACAGTGTTGATGTTAGGACGGAGCTTCAGGATGGGCGGTGCGAAGCCGGGGCCGGCCCGGAGAGCTGGAGCCGGAGGCGGAGACGTGGTTGGCGGGGACCGAGCTCCTGGGAGGGGTCGCAGCCGGCGGGGGCGGAGCCGAACGGGCGGGGGCGGTACTGGGTCGCGCCAGGCCTGGGGCCGAGGCGGCGCGCGGCGCTGACAGCTGAGTCGGCTCGCGGCCTCCCGCCCCCTGCGTGCCCGGCCCCGACCCCGGCCTGGCCTGCCCCGGAGCCATGAGCCCCGGGCTGCTGATGCTGCTCGGCAGCGCCGTCCTGGTCGTCTTCGGCCTCTGCTGCACCTTCGTGCACCGCGCTCGCAGCCGCTACGAGCACATCCCCGGGCCGCCGCGGCCCAGGTGAGCGGGGGGTGGGGGCGGGGACCTGGATGGGGCTCTCGCATGGGGGGCCGGGGGACCGCGTCCAAGCCGGCATCGGGTCCAGCCTTGCCATTGCGCGCGGCCGCTTGGAAACGGCGGCAGGGAGAGGGGCGCTAACTATTCTTAGTAACAAATTACTCACAGCCGCAGCAGCTGCTCGGCGCCCACCGCGCTCTGCTGGGCCCCGAAAACGTGATGGCAGCGACAACCCTGTTAGGTAGGCGCTATTGTTACCCCATCGTTCAGACGAGGAGACTGAGGCGCGCAGAGGCAAAGTCACCTGCCCAAGGTCACACAGTTGGTAAGCCTAGATTTAAACCCAGGTCAGCCTGGTTCTAAAGTGGGTGCTCTTAACTTTGGGACTTGGATGGGGTCACTCAACCTGGGTTGTCATACACTGTACTTTGGTCACATCCCCCCTCTTTTTTTAAAATTTCTGTCCTGGTATCTCCTTTTTGTCTTCTCCTTGGTACTTCCATTCCATCCTCAGCCCTCACCCCACTCACCTTACCTCCCCCCTACTCCACCAGAAGTTCACCTTTCTGAAGTGTCATTTCTGTGTCATTCAGACGTGTCATTTCTGTGCTCCAAAGGCTTCCCATCACTTAGAACTAAATCTAATTCTAAATTAAGGCTACTCTGGGGCCAGCAAGGCCCCTGCTGGGCTCTCAGAACCCACTCTGTACTGTTCTAACCCCATGCTTGCTCACTGCTGCCTCCAGTTCTTTCTGCATGCACCCACCCCAGCTGAACCCCTCCTCCCGGGTCTTCCTTTTCCCCACCCACCCTGTATAAAGCCCACCTCCTAGCTCCAAACTCCTTATGGGGCCATCATCCCTGAAGTTACCTTCTGTTCACCTGTTGACTGTCTGTTCACCTGTTGACTGTCTGTCTCCCCCTTTAGAATGTGAGCCCTGGGAGGGCAGGGATACTGTGTGTTCACTTGTGTATCCCCAGAGCCTGGGACATTGCAGGTGCTCAATAAATATTTGTTGACTGAATGAATAAACAAGGGTATTAGACACACTTCTTAAAACCTCAGGACACCAACATTCTGGAAGGCACCCACCTCCAGCACAAGCCGGATGCCCTGGCATTTGAAGCCTGAATCCCTGCTTGGTGGGTCTGGGAAAGATCTCTAGCTGGGGACACAGGGAGGCAACTGTTCTCCCTGCCAGCTCTCTCTCCTCCCAGGTGCCCTCTCCCACCCTTTTCCCTTACTTCGCAGCTGTGTCTTCCCCTCCATCTAGATGGTTCTTCCCCCAGCCTTCTAGGCTTGTCTTAAATGCCAGCTCCTCAGGGAGGCCCTCCCTGCTCCCACACGCAAATATATTTTGTTCATTTTATAAACTCTAAGTCACCAGAATGGTAATTGGGTAACTATTTGTGCTACCTCTTGTTAAGTGTCTGTCTCTCCCATAGGCCTGTGTCTGTCTTGTTCACTGCTGTGCCCCTGACATCTCGCTCAGCATGCACAGTAGACCCTGGATAAACTCTGATCCAAGGTGGATGGTGGAAGGCTCCTGCCAATTCTGTTAGATACACTCTCACCCTTTCAGGTTTTCAAATCAGCCGTCAAGAGCTTGGAACTGAATGAGTTTTGTGCTCATTCTGACAGGCCTCCTCATGACTTGACCTTCTCATAAACCCAAGTGCTTCAAACACTGCAGACCTGAGCCAACCTCTGTGTCTTAAGAAGAGAGAACTTAAATCAAGCTCCTCTCGGCTACTCTCTCCACATCAATTTTTAAAACTGCACTAAAAAAATAAAGTTATGTATGCCATAACATTTACCCCTTTAAAATGTACAGTACAGTGCTTTTTAGCATAGTGACGGAGTTATGCAACCATCACTGCTAGTTCCAGCACATTTTCATCACTGCAGAAAGAAACCCCATAACCATTAGCTGTCACTCCTCATTGCCCCCGGAACTCCCGTAGCCCCTGACAACCACCTAATCTGCCTTCTGTGTGTATAGATTTGCCTGTTTTGGACATTTCATATAAATGGACTCATACAATATTTGACCTTTTGTGTCTGGCTTCTTTCACTTAGCAGAATGTTTCCAAGGGTCATCCATGTAGTAGCATGTGTCCATATATCTTTCCTTTTTATGCCTGAATTCTCCCTCAAGTCTTACACCACAAAACCTACATGTGACCTACAGGTGTGTGGGTGGTGGAGGAGGCTGACTATAATTTGGGTTGGGCTCTTTATTCTAAGGAGGTCAACTGAACAATGCCTATACGAAAAGATTGTGGGTTAAAAACTGGTTGGTGGTCAAATACAAAACTGCACTAAATGAAGGTTCTGGAACCTCTTTTTAGCATAAATCAGATGCTTTGGCATTCAGAGCCTGGATCCCCAAACCATGATTGGCAACGCCACGGTTGACGAGAAATCTATGCGCACTGATTTCTCCAGTAGTGTGCTTTAGGGCTTTGCCAGCTTGCAGGCAAGGAACCCTCTGCCCTGCAAGAGGCAGCTGCTGTGCTCTCGCAGCCCCACTCCTCATCCTCTTTTCTGCAAGAGTCACCAGCAAGATGCCCTCCCTGAGTGCCCTGCTTCTGTGTGCTGATTACAGACAACATCCTACTGCAACGATCCATGTAACAGCTGAAAACTCAGACCCCATGTTCAGATCCCACACAAACACTTGTAGCCTCTGTATTTCTCTGTCACTGCTCTGAGCTTCCTCATCCCCCCCCACTCTCCTGGTAGTGTGGGATGAATGTAAACTTGACAATGCAAAATCTCTCTCCCCCAGTTTTTATTTCTTTTGTAATAAGTTTTTCAAAACTCCTGGGCGGTGTTGCTTCTCTCCACCCTCTCCTGCTTGCCGAGTCGCCAGGCCTGCGGGCTGTTCGACCGTTGCTGGGTCTTTCTCGGTGATGGTGGAGACCCACGGCTGGCTCTGCTGGGCGGCGCATCCAGGGGACTTGGGGTGCCCAGCTGAGCACTCGACCACCGCATCCCTCTGGCGCGAGGCACTTTCCTGGCCCCGCACCCTCACCCTCACTCCTAGTGGGTGGCCCACCCCTCAGCCATCTCGTGGGCTCCCGCCACCCCTCTGTGTGGCCTCACAGTGGGCTCTCCGGATGACTTCTGCTCCAGTACTGTCCCAAACTTTCTCTGCCCACAGGAAACCTCGGATTCCCACTGTGCCTGTCGCAGGGTTATAGGAAACCATGCGTGCCGGGGACCGGGCAGGGGAGGGGGATTTTTGCCCTCTCCTGTCTCCCTGGGTTGCTCTGCCATATCCCGTCTACCACCAGGGGCACACCAGGTGGGCTTCGGTCCGCCCCTCCCCATCCCAGGAGTCTCCCATCCCCTCCTTCCATCATCTCTCATCTGCTGGTTTCTAACCCCTGGTCTCCGGGCCCTGCCTTCGCCCCCCACCCCCAGCGCCCCCTGCAGGAACAGGAAGGAACGGGTCGTAGGCTCCTTTCTTGCCTGGCAGTGAGGACCCCACGCCACGCCATGCCCTTGACCTTCTTGAGGTGTCACTCACGTGCCTCCCCAGGTGGCTCTGGACTCCGGTGCTTAGGGCGGAGACTCTCAGGCGTGTGAAGGTGAGGAGGGTCCAGACTCTGTTCTCACTCAGGTGACTCAAAACTGAGAATATTCTCTCCAAACCTGCAGCTTTGGGGAGTGACCATGGGTACTAGATTATTCTGGAAATACAGCCAGTCATGTGTGATATCCACGGTCCATCTTGCTGCAGGCGGGGCGGTGTAAGTTCAAAGCCACTCCCCTCGAGTGGGCGTGGCTGCCCGGCGCCCCGCCGAGCTTCCTAGCGCAGGCCCCGCCCGCCCGCTCTCCCCTCAGTCCCTCACCTCCCGTGCCAGCCAGCGCACGCTCAGCCTTTATTCTCGCCTCCTACTTCCCTGAGCAAATGAACAGCCTGAGACAACTTCCTTCCAGGGCTCTGCCGCCACATCAGCCCCCTGGCCTGCCCTGAGCCCACGTGCCTTCCCCCCGGGACCTCGGTGCTCCTGGCCAAGGATGCCCGCCCCCCCCACCCCCCCCCCCACTGCTCCAAGGCTCCAGCAATGCCCCCTCTCCTCCGTCATCACTTTTCCTTCTCTTCTGCATCATTCCTATTTTTATGTAATAGGCTGTAACACAAACCTCTTCCCCCTCATTCGCTCCAGCTGCCGCCCCCCTATCCCAGCTTTGCACGCCCACAGCAACACCCCCGTCCGAAGCCTGCCTGTCTCTGGCCCCTGTTCCTCCCTCCCCTTCTCTCTTGAAGCCACCGCCCGTCAGGCTCTGGCCCCCACCTCTCCACCCAACAGGGTTTGATCAAGGCCCAGTGACCTCCATGGAGCTAGACGCATGGTCAGCACTTGGTCCCCATCTTGCCCTGCCACTCTGCTGCTCGGGGCAGGGCGCACCCCTACCTCCTCCTTGAAGCCTTTCTTCTCAGGTTTCCCCCTCTCTCTCCCCTGCGTCTCCTGCTCAGTCTTCCTGGCTGGTTGTCCCTTTACTGTCTGTCCCCCCAACAGTGCCTCACTCTTGGGGCCTCTTCCCTGTCTACACCCACCCCTTGTGGTCTAACCCAGTCTGTCAACACCACTTCTCTGCTGAGGAGTCTCGCATTGACATCTCTAGCTGGGAACTCTTCCCTGAACTGCAGCCTCAGGTGCCTACCTGCCTGCTTCCCTTCCGTGTTAGATGGGAAGCGCACACCTAACCGCTCCAAGACTGGCTCTCAGTTCCATCCACTTGTCTCAGGTTGGTTCCCAGAAGCCGATCCTGAGACAAGAATTGAAGTGTAAGTCGTTTGGGAGGCGTGATCCTGGTGGGGTTAGGGACTGGATGGAGAGAGAAGGTCAGAAGGGCAATAAAGCAAATTACCTCTGGGGGCAACTGAGATGCAACCCCCCGGCGAACTCTGGGACCCGGTGGAACACAGGCTCCCCCCACCCCAGCACGAGGTGGAGGGAGGGGGGATCGTTGATGGAGGGCTGCTCTGGGGGGTGTTGAGCTGGAATTTCCAGGCTACTCCGCCTGCGGACAGAGCCGAGAGAGCACAGGGCAGAGACTTGGGTTCTGGCCTTTGGAAGCCTCTCCCCCTGCAAGGACAAGGGTGGGGGGCGGGGGCAACAGTGTCTGCTGCCCCCACCAGGCCCCCTCTCAGTCCTCCTCACCTTAGTGAGTGGTAGCTCCATCCAACCTCCCAGTGGCCCAGGCCAAAAGCCCCAGGGTCATCCCTGACCCCTGTCTCACCCCCACATCCAGTCCATCAGCAGGTCCCCTTGGCTTGGCCCACCTTCACGTACATTCAGAGTCTGACTTCTCATCTCCACTCACAGCCCCCTCACTGGTGCCCCTGCTTCTACCCCTGCCCCCCACACCTGCCCTGTTTACTCTCAGCTCTGCAGCAGCAAGGACAATTCATTTAAAACCCAATTCAGATCCCATCTCTGTTCTGCTCCAAACCCTCCAGTAGCCCCACTTCACCAAGCTCAAAGAAAAAGTTTGGATAACAGCCCCCAAGGCCGTACACAATCTTCCCCCCATCGTGGTGACCTCATCATGTACCAGGTTCCCCTCAAGCACCCTGCTCCAGCCACACCGCCTCCCTGCTGTTCCTTGAACTTACCAAGCACTCTCCTACCTCAGGACCTTTGCACCTGCGATTCTCTTTGCCTGGAATGTTCGTCCCCCAGATACCTACGTGGCCAAGTTCCTCACTTCTTGCAGCTCACATGTCACCTTCTTAAAGGGATGTTCCCTGACCTGCCTATTTACAATAATCCTCCTACACCCATCCCCAGCTCTCCTTACCTCCCCCAAGTCTGATTTTTCTCCCATCACTGTCTGACTCCCTATTTACTTACTTATTTATTCACTCTGTCTCCTCCCAGGAGAATGTGAGTGCCATGACCCAGAAAACCCCAACTGCAGTTTTGTTGTCGCCCATTCTGGAAGCTGTAGTAAGTCAACTTGATGGGAATAAACAGGAGACAGGAAGTCACCAGTACCTTGGAATGTGCCTAAGGTGACACCACACAGGCCTGTTTACAATCTGGTAATCGCACTGCCAAGTTAGCATGACCAAACTATGTCCTGGTGAGAAGGACTGTGGGGGACCCTGGTACCAGCCATGCACCTGGGGCCAGGTGACTTCCTCTTCCCAGCCTCGGTTGCCCTACCTATTAACTACGTTAATAATAGACCTACTTCAGGAGGTGTGGGGAGTTCAGCTGGGGTCAAGCTCATCATGGTGTCCAGCATTTAGTAAGTGTTCCCTGAATGTCTCAGGTTATTCCTCATGCCAGCCCCCAATCTCTGCACCAGGGAGATGAGATGGTTTTATCCCTCTCCATCTTTCTAAGAAAACTTCCGGAGCCAGTCAGACTGGGATTTGCATCCTGCCTGGTGACCCTGAGCCAGGACTGTACCTCTCCGTGCCTCAGTCCTCCCATCTGTGAAGTGGGCCTGATAATGCCTACTTCACAAGGTCCTGTGGGGATGGGAGCATTCTTTGATGGTGACTTCCGGTCATCTTAATGTTTCCCATTTCTTCTAGTTTCCTTCTAGGACACCTCCCCTACTTTTGGAAAAAGGATGAGGTTTGTGGCCGCGTGCTCCAAGATATGTTTTTGGATTGGTGGGTCCTAACTTGTCATTTGTTGCCCCTACTCCAGTCTCTGCCCCTCATGAGCCAGCTTCCCCCAATGCCCTAACCCCCAGTCCGGCACACACCCACCTCCCCAGCCCAGGTCACTCCCACCCCCAGCAGTTCCTACTCTGAGGCACACAAGGGTGGTTCAGAAGGCAAGCTCTGCCTTTTGCCAACTGCGTGGCCTTAGACCAGGCATCAGAAGCTCTCTGAGCCTCAGTTTCTTCATCTGTAAATTGGGTGGGGGTGTGACTAGGTAACAGTCATTGTTTGGGGTGGTGCTTTACACTTTTCAGAGACGTGATATGGCTTGATTCCCAGCACAACCTTTTGGGGCAAAGGAGGAGGGTAGCGACCCTATTTCATGGATTTGGAGACTGAGGGCAGTGGGGGATGCGACTCAGCAGTGAGTCAGCAGCAAGGCAGAACCTTGGCCCCAGACCCCTGCTGAGACCTGCCCCCCAGCCCCACCCCCAGGGATGGGATGCCCTGTTTCTCCAGCTGAACCTGGGCTGATCTGATGACATTCACATCTCTGGTAGCTGACAGCCTCCTTTGCATCACTTTGGTTCCCAGGGCTAAGAAGTACGGACCTGTCGTGCGGGTCAATGTCTTCCACAAAACCTCAGTCATCGTCACGAGCCCCGAGTCGGTCAAGGTAGGAGACAGAGTGGTTTCCGAGGGGAGCCCTCCTCCTCCCTGGGATGGGTGCATGAAAGTCTACCCCAGGGACTGTGGGAGAATCGTTCCAGAGTCACGTGCATTTGGGCTGGTTTCCCAAGGATCCTGAAGGGAACAGCATCTTCCCCTCTAACCACCCACTTTTTGGCAGTGGGGTTGGGGGCCTCCTAAAAGCAGGGCTGTTTGATGTGGACAGTGAGTTATTGTTACACTCTTCTGGGTTGGGAGTTTTACCCAGCTGGTGCGCACGTGTCTGGTTAGTTCACCTCTCTTAGAAGTTCCTTCATCTGCGAGGTGGGATTATAACCCCTTTCTTTGAAGACTATGATGGGAACTAAATATTGATCCATTTATTTAACAAATAAAGGGTCAAAAGATGCTTCAACATGCACTTTTCTATGTGCTTCACAATTATTAACCCATTTAATCCGCAGAGGGGTAGGGACTCTTATTAGTCCCCATTTTAGAGGTGAGGAAACAGAGACAGGCAGCATTAGTTGGCCTATAATATGTGCAGGCTGGTGTCTGCCGTGTAAGTACTAAGAATGGCCAGTTGGCAGAACTGGGCTTAAATCTGGGCTCTGCCACCAACTGGCTATGGAACCTTGGACAAATTACTGTTTCACTCTGAGGCATAATTTCCTCGTCTGTAAAATAGGGATGATGCCTCTCTTACAGGTGCTTATAAGAATGGAACTGATGAATTGGGAGATTGGGATTGACATATATATACACTAATATGTATAAAATAGATAACTAACGAGAACCTGCTGCGTAGCACAGGGAACTCCACTTCGCTGTACAGTAGAAACTAATACAACATTGTAAAAAACTATACCCCAATAAAATAAAATTTAAAAAAGAATGGAACTGAAATAATGTGTGTGAACCATCTAGCCCACGCACGGCACACAGCAAGTGCTCAATAAACGATTGTGCTGTGATTCTCACGGTGGGTACTGAGCTGATGTGCGGGGATGATGCTCTCCTTAGGCAGTGGCTGTGGTGACACTAAGGGGGATAAAATACAACTTGGGGTCTAGATCACAAGACAAGTTGAATGACCATGGTGTCTCTAACAGGATGTTAAAAGTCATTTTATTTTAAAAATGTTTCATTGCAAATACAGACACATGCCTTAAGACTTTTTAAAGCATGCTACCAAAAACCATACACAAGACCTTCATGATGCTCAATGAGATAAGAACTTGAAAGACATATATTAATATGATGAATTACATTGCTTAGCATTTAAGTGTTAAATCAGCACTTCCTGGTCATGATACAATTTGTTCCTGGATACGTGGATACGATTTGCTCATCTTTTGTTAAGAATTTTTGTTTCTATATTTTTTCTTCTCTTGATCCCTGGCTTTGGGATCAGGTTAATAGGCCTCATAAGGTGAGTTGGGAAATGTTCCCTCTCCTCTGTTTTCTGAAAGAGTTTGTATAGGAGTAGTGTTTTTTCTTCCTTTAATGTTTGATAGAATTTACCAGTGAAGCCATCTGGGCTTGGCATTTTCTTTGAGGGAGGTGTTTTTGTTTTCTTTAAATTATGCAGTCAATTTTTAAAGTTGATATATGGTTATTAAGATTTTCTATTTTTTCTTGAGTTTTGTATCTTTCAAGGAATTTCTCCTAAATTGTTGAAGTTACTGATAAAAAGTTGTCCACAATATTTATTTATTATCTTTATCATGTCTACTGGATCTCTGGAAATGTCCCCTCTTTCGTTCCTGAGAACAGTAATTTGGGTTTTCTTTTATCTTATTGAACAAGCTGGCAAGAGGTTTTTCAATCATATTCATCTTTTCAAAGACCCACCTTTGGTTTATTGGTTTTCTCCATTGTTTGTTTCCTATTTTATTGATTTCTGCTCTTTTTTTTTTTTGCGGTACGCGGGCCTCACTGTTGTGGCCTCTCCCGTTGCGGAGCACAGGCTCCAGACACGCAGGCTCAGCGGCCATGGCTCACGGGCCCAGCCGCTCCGCGGCACATGGGATCCTCTCAGACCGGGGCACGAACCCGCATCCCCTGCATCGGCAGGCGGACTCTCAGCCACTGCGCCACCAGGGAAGCCCCAATTTCTGCTCCTTTTTATTTCCTTCCTCTACTCACTTTCAGTTTGTTCTTGTTCTAATTTTTTAAGGTGATAGCTTAGATAATTGATTTTAGATTTGGTTTCCTTTCTAATATAGGCATTTAAAGCTTTACGTTTCCCTGTAAGCCCTACTTTAGCACAAATATACCACACATTTCAATATGTTGTGCTTTTATTTTCATTCAGTTTCAAATAATTTCTTAATTCCCTTGTGATTACTTCTTTGAACCATGGATTATTTAAACGTGTGTTATTCAATTTCTAAGTATTATAAGATGTTCCAGATATTTTTCTTTTATTGATTTCTAATTTAATTCTGTAAGGTCAGAGAAAGTGTTCTTCATGATTTCAATCCTTTAAAATTAATTGAAGCTTGTTGTATGGCCTAGTATATGGTCTATATTTGTGAACGTTTGTGAGCACTTAAAAAAAAAAACATATGTTCTGTAATTGTTGGAGTGTTTTAGAAATGTCAGTTAGGTGAAGTTGGTTGATAGTGTTGTTTGAATCTTCTAAATCATTACTAATTTACTTTCTACACGTTCTAGCATGCAGAAAGTAAATTATTCTCTACTGAGAGAGGAGTGTTAAACTCTCTAACCCCATCATGGAATTGTCTATTTATACTCTCAGTTCTATCAATTTTGATTCATGTATTTTGTAGTTGAGTTACCAGGTGTGTACACATTAAGCAAAGTTATATCTTTGTGATGAGTTGATCCCTTTATCTTTAGAAATTTCCCCTTTTTCCTTGGTAGTATTCCACTTCCTGAAGTATATTTTGTTTGGTATTAATATAGCCACTCCAGCTGTCTTATGTTTAGTATTTCATGGCATATCTTTTTCTATCCTTTTCCTTTCTTTTTGGCCATGCCATGGGGCATGCAGGATGTTAGTTCCCCAACCAGGGATCGAACCCATGCCCCCTACAGTGGAAGCGCAGAGTCCTAACCACTGGACTGCCAGGGAATTCCCTCTATCCTTTTACTTTTTATTATTATTTATTTTTAAAAATTTATTTCACTTATTTATTCTTGGGTGTGCTGGATCTTTGTTGCTGCACGTGGGTTTTCTCTAGTTGCAGCAAGTGGGGGCTACTCTTCATTGAGGTGTGTGTGCTTATTGTGGTGGCTTCTCTTGTTGCAGAGCACAGGCTCTAGGCATGCGGGCTTCAGTAGTTGTGGCATGCAGGCTCAGCAGTTCTGGCTCGTGGGCTCTAGACCGCAGGCTCAGTAGTTGTGGCACACAACTACTTAGTTGCTTAGTTGCTCCGTGGTATGTGGGATCCTCCCGGACCAGGGCTCGAACCCCCATCCCCTGAATTGGCAGGTGCACCCTTAACCACTGTGCCACTAGGGAAGCCCTATCCTTTTACTTTTAACCTATCTGGAATTTTATATTTCAAGTGGGTTTCTTATAGATAGCATATAGTGGAGTTTTGCTGTTTCAGTCAATCTGAAAATCTCTGCCTTTTAATTGGAGTGCTTAGGTCATTTACATTTAATGTAATTATTGATGTGGTTAAGTTTAAATATCCCATGCTGTTGTTTGTTTTCTATTTGATCCACCTGGTTTTTGTTCCCTTTTCCTCCTTTCCTGCCTTTTAGATTGAGTATGTTTTAGTATTCCATTTTATATCCACTAGTGTCTTATTAGCCTCTTTCTCTTTGTGGTTGTCCTAGGATTCATAGGATAATCTTTAACTTATATCAATCTGTCTTCAAATAATATTGTATCACTTCATCTCTGTTTACTTTTAAGACTTCCTCTTTATCACTGGGCTCAGAAGTGTGATTGTGACCCACCTTGGTGTGCCTTTCTTTGTGTTAATTCTATGTAGGCTTCTTTGAACTTCTTGGATATGTGGGTTCCTTGAGCATATTTGTACAATTGTGATAAACGTGTTACAGTTCTTGTCTGTGAATTCAGTCGTCTCCATTATTTCTAGGCTTTTTGCTTATAGGTCAGATTTTCCTGCTCTTTGGCATGTCTAGTGATTTTATGCTGCACAATGGACATTGTGACTTGTACATTGCTGAGTGCTCAGTTCTGTTTTACTCCTTTAAAGAGTGCTGGACTTCATTCTGGCAGATCACTTTGATCCTCTCCAGGTTGCTTTAAGGCTTTTGAGGGTTGATCAAGTGTAGACTTTTACTCTAGGGCTAGTTTAGCCCCACAACTAAGGAGTGACCCTTCTGAGGACTCTAATAAAGGCCTTGTGTCTGAGGTTTAACTGTGGCCAATGGGGACTTGAACAATTCTTAGCTTGTTTGAGCTCTGAGAATTGTTTAGCCTATAGTTACCCGGTAACTCTCCTTTCCCCAGAAGTTTTTTACCTGGTCTTGTGGAGTTTCACTCTACACATGCCCAGATTGGTAGTTATACAAACATACAGGGGATCCCTGTGCAGATTTCTGCACAGGACCTCCTTCTCTGCATAGCTCCCTCCTCTTGAGTCCTCTACCCTACAAATTCTAGGTTTTTCTGGCCTGCCTGGACTCTGACCTCTGTCTTATCAATTTGGAAAGCCTGCTGGGCTGTATTTGAGTTTATTCTTTAAGTGCCTTTGTCCTAAAATTGCCTCTGGGCAGAAAGCTGTAGGGCTCCTATATTGTAGGGCTCTTGTCTTTTTTTTTTTTTTTTTTCCCTTTTCCTTCTGTCATGGTTCACTGCCCACTGTCCAGTGTCTAAAAGCAGACATTGCATAATTTTTGCTTAATTTTCTGGCTGTTTATGGCCGGAGGGAAAGTGCCTAGCAGTTACTCCTCCATGGGCAGAAGTGCACTGTCAGAATGGGCAACAGGAGAAGGCAGCAAGGTGCTGGGTGTTCCCTGTACATGCCTCATGTCCCAGAGCCCAGCTCACTGGGCCAAACAAAGGATCTGTGGTTCCAGGGACAGCAGGCTGTGGGGACCCTGGTCAGAGACTGTGCCGAGGCTGTTCTGCCTCAGGGGGTGCTCCTCAGTTCAGGTTGGGAAGGGCTGGCACAGACCTTGGACCACTCAGAGGTATTTGAGTAGGGCCTGGGAGGTGGGCCTTTACTGCCAAGGTCTTTTTGCAGAAGAGGAAACCATTAGGCGTAGGATAGTGACAGAACTTGGTTTACAAATGACAGTTTGGGGGTAGGGGTGGGGTCCCTGGGATGTGGCTTGTGAGCTGAAGTCAACATTTCTGGGGTTTCCTTTGAGCTGAAAATTTGGCTTAGATTCCCAGGAGCTGAGTCCACAGTCACCAGCAGCCCCTGGGTTTAATGGATAGCAGAGATGTCACCTTACTGCGTCCCAGTGCCCACAGGGTAAAGCCAAGTGTCCCGCAGGGCAGGCTTCGGGGGTCTGGCCCAGCAGCCTCTCCAGCCCTCCTGCTGCTGCCCCTCCCCCGCCTCCACACCTCTACTCCTCTGCCTGAATGCACCACCATGTGACAGGGGTTCTCCTGCCTGTATCACAGCTTTCTCTCCCCTCGCCCCCACAGCAAATTGCCTGCATTCAAATCCTGTGTCCACCATTTACCATGTGGCGACCCTGGGCCAGTTTTAAACTTCCGTTTTTCACCTAGATGTACGATGAGCATAAAAATACCACCCACGTCTTAGGGTTGATTGGGCATTAAATGAGCTCTAGGGCGCTGGTGTGCATTTGGCATTCGTGGAGCACCTGCTGTGTGCCAGGTGCCCTTCTCTGCACTTTTCACGTAGAAACAATTTTCTCTTCACAGCAACCCTACCAGGCAGGTACTCTCCCGAATCCCATCTTGTAAAATAAGGAAACAGGGGCAGAGGAGGTGAGTAACTCACCCAGGGTCATAGAGTTGGCAAGTGGTAGGGTGAAATATTTGAGCCAGATTCAGATTTAAGCCAGTGGAACCCACAGCCTGAGCTGTCAACCCCTGGGCTGTGCTGCCTCAAAAGCTGCTAGCTAATGTTACTGTTGCTACCCTCCTGCTCTTGGTGAGGAAGTGGACCCTTCCTCCAGGAAGCCTTCCTTGACTTCCACGGCTGGGTTGGCACTAACAACACTGAATCTGTGCTGAATGTCTCTCCTGTGTCCTAGAAGCCCTCCCACCAGGCTTCTCCCCTTCCCCACTCTGGTTTCAGAGCAGCCCAGGCCTTTTCTTGTTGCCACTTTGGAAGGTGGCATGGTGTGGGCTCCTGAGTGTGGGCATTGGAGTGAGGAAGCCACCCTGCATCAGTCCCCAGCTGTGTGACCACCGGAAAAAATCACTTCACCGCTCTGTGCCCCGCTTTCCTCATCCCTGAAAGACAGGACTTCCGGAGGGAGTAGGTGAGGTCACTCATATGAGCGTCCACACCGTAGCTGACCCTCAGCTCAGGGTGATTATTTGGAGATGTGTTTCGTAAGAGACAAGAAAACTGCTGAGTCTTCTGCAGCTTCTCATGGGTGCACAAGCTCATGTTGTTTTTCTGGGGATGTTTAGAAGTTCCTGATGTCAACCAAGTACAACAAGGACTCCAAGATGTACCACGCGATCCAGACTGTGTTTGGTGAGAGGTAAGATGCGAGGTGTCTGGGGCGAGGCCAGGAGAGCCTCTGGCTGCAAGTGGAGGGTTCACAGGGTCCAGAGTTTTGGATGTAGCATTAAGTCCCAATACCCTGGCTGCCGAGCGCACAACAGGGGCCATCTGTGGTGGTCACCGCTCTTGTCACCAGCACCTTCCTTCTCGTCCTTTCCCCTCCGGATGGCAGGTGGGAATGCAGGGGTCACTGAGGTCGGGGCACACAATCACCCTCATGTATGTATGTATGTATTACGGTAAAATTCACATCACATAAAATTCACCGTTTTAACCGCATTGGAATTACAATTCAGTGGCATTGTTACATTCACCGTGTGGTGCAACCATCACCATTGTCTGGTTCTAGAACATCTTCATCACCCCAAAAGGTGACCCGACCCCGTCAGGCAGTCAGTTCTCATTCCTTCACCCCGTTGCTCACATCAAGCGTTTGTCTCTTCCGCAGGCTGTTCGGCCAAGGCTTAGTGTCCGAATGCGACTATGAACGCTGGCACAAACAGCGGAGGGTCATGGACCTGGCCTTCAGCCGGAGGTGAGTGTGGCCGCAGACAGGCCTGGGGTCATGGCTGGTTGCTCAGAGGCGGTGCTGGGCTGCCAGCCTGGGTGGGCTGGGCAAGGGCAAGCCTTCATTGGAAGGGGCTTCACCTTCACCCAGGCTGAAGGGAGGGAGGAAGGACACGGCATTCCTGGTCAAAGAGAGACCGAGACAGCCAGCGGGGTGGGCGTCTGAGAGGCCCCCAAGTAGCCTGTGAGCGTCAGGAGCTGAATGACCACGATGCCTGGAGGTGTGGGGTCCCTGTCCCCCAGCAGCTCCCTTGGCTCAGACTTTATCACTCCTTGTCTGGGCTTTTTCATTGATTATAGTTTTCATTTTTTGGTAACATTTTATTTCTAAAATAGCTGTTTTCATGAGATATAATTCAAATACTATACAATTCACCCATTTACAGGTACAATTCAATGGTTTTCAGTATATTCACAAACGTGTACAACTATCACCACGGTTGATTCTAAAACATTTTCATCACCCCCCAAATCAGTCACTCCTCATTTCCTGGCAATGCCTGCAGCTTCTGACAACCACTAATTTAATTTCTGTCTCTATGGGTTTTCATATTCTATACATTTCTTATAAATGGAATCGTACAACATTGCTTTTATGCCTGGTTTATTTCACTTAGCATAATATGTTCAAGGCTTATCCACATTATAGCATGTGTCAGAACTTCATTCTTTTTTATTACCAAATAAGATTCCGTTGTATGAACATACCACATTTAATTTTCCATTCATCAGTTGATGGACATTTAAGTTGTTTTTACTTTGTGGCTATTGCGAATAATGCTGCTATCAACATTTTGGGGTGGATATATTTCTCTTGGGTATATAGTAATGGGATTGCTGGGTCATATGGTAATTCTATGTTTAACATTTTGAGGGAGATAATCTTTTATTTTGATATAATTTCAAATTTACAGAAAAATTGT
The DNA here is from genome assembly GCF_039906515.1 of Pseudorca crassidens. Taxonomy (NCBI): domain Eukaryota; kingdom Metazoa; phylum Chordata; class Mammalia; order Artiodactyla; family Delphinidae; genus Pseudorca; species Pseudorca crassidens. Next base: position 6,073,149 of record NC_090296.1, on the reverse strand, counting down.
CAGAATAGTCTAAGGGACTTCTGTCTATCTTTTACCCAGATCCACTTAATTGTTTATCGTTTAAATCACCATATGTTTTGTCATTTCTTCTTTATGTGGATATATAAATATATTTATAATTTTCTCTGTGTGTGTGTGTATATACATTTTTGCATAGTGCGTGTGTTTTAAGTTATTTGAGAGTAAGTTGGAGACATTGTAATCTCTTCCCTTAAATGCTTCTGTGTGTATTTCCTATGATCATGGACATTCTTTTACATGACTGCAGTTCAGTTATCAAAATGAGGACATTTAACATTAATCCAATACTGTTATCTAATCCATATTCAAATTTTGTCACTTGTGTAATGACAGCTTTTTGTATTCTTGTCTAGAATCCAATCCAGGTCCATGTGTCAGGTTTAGTTACCGTATCTCTTTATTTATTTATTTTTATTTTAAGTAATTTAATTAAATTAATTCATTTATTTTTGGCTGCATTGGGTGTTCGTTGCTGCACGCAGGCTTTTCTCTAGTTGCGGCGAGCGGGGGCTAATCTTTGCTGTGGTGCGTGCGCTTCTTATTGCAATGCCTTCTCTTTCTGCAGAGCACGGGCTCTAAGCCCATGGGCTTCAGTAGTGGTGGCACGCGGGCTCAGTAGTTGTGGCCTGTGGGCTGTAGAGCGCAGGCTCAGTAGTTTTGGTGCGTGGGCTCAGTAGTTGTGGCTCATGGGCTCTAGAGAGCAGGCTCAGTAGTTGTGGCCCACGGGCTTAGTTGCTCCACGACATGTGGGATCTTCCCAGACCAGGGCTCGAACCCACGTCTGCTGCATTGGCAGGTGGATTCTTAACCACTGCGCTACCAGGGAAGTACCAGTTACCATATCTCTTTAGCCTCCTTCATTCTAGAACAGTTTTTAGTCTTTCCTTAAATTTCTTGACCTTAAGATTACAGGCCGATTTCCTAGAACATCCTTCAGTTTTGTTTGTCTGCTATTTCTGTTCAATTACACTCAGGTTGTGCCTTTTTTGGCAGGAATGGCCCAGGAGTAATGTTGTATCCTCCTTAGGGCATTGTTTTCTGGAAGCATGTGTTGATCTGTCTCATTGTTGGAGATGTTAACTGCTCTCTTGGTTAAGGGAGCCTCCAGGCTTCTCCACTGTGAAGTTACTGTTTTGTATGTAGTCTGTGGACAACCGTATAAACATTTTCACCTAGACTTTCATCACAGCCTCCTCCCTGGCCTCCCCGCCTCCTGTCTCCCTCCTCCAATGCATCCACCTGACCGCCCTGGAGAGATCTTGCTGAAACTCAGATCTGACCACATCTCTCCTCTGTCCTGAAGCCTTCAATGGCTCCCTATGATCTGAAAGATGAAGGTCAGACCTCACTCCCCCTTAGTCTGCCCCTGAGACCCTTCCAACATTTGGACCCTCTCGTCTCCACCTTTCTGGAAACGCTGGGCTCTTTCTGGCATCTCTGCCTGTGTTGCTGCCATTCTCTCTGCCTTCCGTGCTACCCCAGGAAATTCCTCTGACTCCTTTGATACCCAGCTAAGATGTCACTGCTTTGGGGAACTGTTTCCTGACTTTCCAAGACTCAGTTCATGTCTCCATGACGGCTCTTGTCACATCCACTGCAAAGATTCTCATTCAATCTGCCTCCCTCACTAGACCTCGGGTCCGTGAAGGCAGAAGATGTACCCTGTTCCTGGACCCCTGCACCCAGCACGGCACCAGGCACTTCACAAGCCCTCCAGGAATGTCCATAGAATGAATACGTGGAGCGGTCTTGGTCTTACTGGAAAGTTGCCAGGAATGATAAAAGGAATAGACTAGAAGGAGGCATTTATTTAATGAATACTTGTGCCAAGTGCCAGGGTTATGAAGGCCAACCAAGGTGACGTGGTCCCACCCTCAGGAAGCTTTGAGGTTATGGGAGGACATAGATTCTAACCAGATGGCCGCCCATAGTGCTCATGATATAAATACCAGCAGCACTGTTTTGGTTGACCCTCTCCATTACACTGAACCTCACGTTTTTTTGTTTTTTTTGCGGTACGCGGGCCTCTCACTGTTGTGGCCTCTCCCGTTGCGGAGCACAGGCTCTGGACGCGCAGGCTCAGCGGCCATGGCTCACGGGCCCAGCCGCTCCGTGGCACGTGGGATCTTCCCGGACCGGGGCACGAACCCGCGTCCCCTGCATCGGCAGGCGGACTCTCAACCACTGCGCCACCAGGGAAGCCCCTGAACCTCACGTTTGAACTGCACTTTACATTTTATTAAGTGCTTTCACATTTTTATTTAAAAAATTTTAAATTGTGGTAAGATACACATAACATAAAATGTACCATCTTGCGCATTTTCAGGTGTACAGTTCAGTGGTATTAAGTACATTCACATTGTTATGCAACCATCACCACATATGCTTATTTTTTAGTTTCACAATAAGGTAGCCAGCTAAGCGATGACTATTTTACTGGAAATGCAAAATTCACAAAGTTGCATGAAAGAAGCTTTGGGAGATTCCTGTGTTTATGAAAGTGTCAGTGACCCCTGGTTAATCCGAATTCACTACTGAGGAAAAAAATAGGAACCACTGGTGAGTTTCACCTCCAGCCGTTATCCACAGAGAACATCATTATATACTTTTAATAAAATCGTGATAATGAACTGCCAGTTTCTGCTTTTCTAGATGTTAATTTTACTGAAAATCTTGGTCCCAATCATTCCATAGAAGACAAGGAAATGTAAACTAGACAGCTAGTGGGAAGCAGCCGCATCGCACGGGGAAAGCAGCTCGGTGTTTTGTGACCACCTAGAGGAGTGGGATAGGGAGGGTGGGAGGGAGACGCAAGAGGGAGGAGTTATGGGAACGTGTATACGTATAGCTGATTCACTTGGTCATAAAGCAGAAACTAACACACCATTGTAAAGCAATTGTACTCCAATAAAGACGTTTTAAAAAATGCGAAAAGGGGCTTCCCTGGTGGCGCAGTGGTTGAGAGTCTGCCTGCCGATGCAGGGGACGCGGGTTCGTGCCCCGGTCCGGGAGGATCCCACATGCCTCGGAGCCACTGGGCCCGTGAGCCATGGCCACTGAGCCTGCGCGTCCGGAGCCTGTGCTCTGCAATGGGAGAGGCCACAGCAGTGAGAGGCCCGCGTACCGCAAAAAAAGAAAAGCAAAAAAAAAAAAAAAAGACAAGGGGTTGGGATTTTACTGTACCGCTAACGTTCCAGTCCGATATATATATATTTTTTTCGGTACACGGGCCTCTCACTGCTGTGGCCTCTCCCGTTGCGGAGCACAGGCTCTGGACGCGCAGGCTCAGCGGCCATGGCTCACGGGCCCAGCCGCTCCGCGGCATGTGGGATCCTCCCGGACCGGGGCACGAACCCGTTTCCCCTGCATCTGCAGGCGGACTCTCAACCACTGCGTCACCAGGGAAGCCCCAGTCCAATATTTTGTATCTGCAGTAGCTGCAAGGGATTCAGTACTGGTGTGGTAACCAGCGCATGGGATCCAAATAGTCAATTTGTATGTGATTTTTTTTTAAAAAAAGACAACTACAAAGAATCTTGCAAATAAATATATACTTGCAAACCATGTAAGTGTTATGAAAAGAAGTCAAGGGTACTATGGGAGCATATATTGGGACTACTTAGGCTTAAGAGACATTTCCCTGAGGATGTGGCATTTGTGTGTCCACCTGGAGGGAGGGCAGATGTTAAGGTGTTATGAGGCATAGGGATGGTGGGTGGGAGGGGAGACAGCTCAGGCAGAGGGGACAACATGTGCAAAGGCCCTGAGAAGGGAAGGAGCATTGGGCTTTGGAGAAGATAACAGGTCATTGTAACAGGAAAGCAGGGCTGCAGGCGGGAATGAACGAGAGCAGACAGCCTCCTGGGCCCAGGTGAGGATTTACCCTCCCTCACAACAGGGTGCTTCAAAGCATTTTAGGTGGGCAAGGGACCAGATTCGAGTGGTGCTTTCATTATATGCCTGGGCCACAGAGAACAAGACATGCAGCCAGCATAGGGTGGGAGCAGCAGTGACCAGACAGATGCTGGGGCCTGTGCTAGAGCTGGGAAACAGCAGGGCTGGCTGATCGGCAGCGAAGAGTGGATAGTCTTTCCTAATTAAAAAAGTTATTCTTTTTTTTTTCTCTTCCCCAATTTGCTCTCTTTACTGTTTTTCAAAACCTCTTATTTGGAAATAATTTCAAATTTCTAGATCAGTTTCAAGAATAAGAATAGGAGAAAAAAAACACCCTTATACCCTTTACCCAGATTGCTAACATTAAAAATGACTTTTAATTTCAAAAGCAGCACTTTCTTTTTGTAAAAATCCAGAAATATGTAATGTACAAAGGGACAAGTTCCCCCCTTTCCACCCCTCAGGGATACCATTTTTGTGAGTTTGGAGCATATCCTTCCATACCTCTTTCTAAGCTGTGTGCCAGGCAGACAAGCCAGGTAGCTGTCCCGGGACGGGGGCGCTGTGGGTTGGGAGCTCTGGGTCAGAGGACTCACTTCTGTGTAGGGTTGGGCACTATGATTGCTCAAGGACAGAGAGTGAAATGGGATAACAAAAGGCTGCAGATGGTGGCCCCAGGCAGGGCAGGTAAGGAGAGTGGGCAGTGCAACCAAGAGGTTGGAGGGGAAACTTCATGGACTCTAAGAGGCCCCAGAGGCCTTTCTTCCCTTCCTTCCCACTGTCTTCTGGAGTTTCTACATTGCCATGTCCCTTTGGGGTCAGAGTTGAAGGGCCAAGTGGCAAACAGAGGACCCATGAAACCATTAAAACAAGGGTAAAGGGACAGTGGCCATCCTGAATGGAGGGGGCTGGTGAAATCCAAGGCTTAGTTTGATTACTGCAGCCCCATCCTGTGAGCTGGGTCTTAAGGGGAGAACAGAAAGGCTGGGAGGGGCCCCCACCTCCACTCTGCACACTGGTCTCCCTTCAGAAAGGGGGGCACAGGATGTCCGCAGCCCTGGGCTGGTCCCAGTGGCCGCTGATGTCTGTGCTGTTTCCTCAGCTCCTTGGTTAGCTTGATGGAAACATTCAATGAGAAAGCGGAGCAGCTGGTGGAGATTCTGGAAGCCAAGGCGGATGGGCAGACTCCGGTGTCCATGCAGGATATGCTGACCTGCACCACCATGGACATCCTGGCCAAGGTGATGGGAGGATGGCGGAGTGGCCGTGGGGAGGGCCACACGGGCAGAGGGTACTTCTTCCCTCCCTCTTTCCTGCTTGCTTCCCTCCCCTCTCCCCACTTCTCCACATATAAGCTGCCCCTTCTCTGGGCTGGGGGGGGAGGTCATCTGTTTTATCTCCTCGAACTTCTAAAACAACAGTGTGAGGTTGGAGCTACCTAACTCATTCTCTAGAAATGGACACAAAGAGATGTGGAGACAGGCCTTTGGCTGGTCAGTGGCAGGACTAGGACTGGATCTCAGGTCTGCCTGACTCCCAGCCCAAGCCTACCTCCCCCTCAGCAGCCCCCACGGGGTATTGCTTGACTTTTCACCCTGGCTGTCTCAGCAGTGGCCCAGATAACCCCCAACCCAGGTTAAGGATGGAGTTCAGGCACAGTGAGTGAAGTCGTCACCATTCAACAATTCACTGGGAAACTGGGTGTGAAAGAGACACACAAGGAAGGCTGCATTTCAGGGGAAATGCATCTTGTCAAGGAAGGAAGCCAAGGTTTGTTGAGTGGCTACTATGTGCCACTTAATCCTACCACATCCCACACGTTCGGGATTATCATGGGTTGTTGTAAGGAGTCGATGACATGGTGCACACAACCCTTAGCTCAGGCTCTGCCCTGGGTCTTCAGTCCTCCCATCACCCACGTATGACCTTGCCCATCTCTCTCCCCCAGGCAGCTTTTGGGATGGAGACCAGCATGCTGCTGGGTGCCCAGAAGCCTCTGTCCCGGAAAGTGAAACTGATCCTGGAGGGCATCAGTGCATCCCGAAACACTCTGGCAAAGGTACCTGCCATCGTAGCTTGTCTTGTCCTCATTTGCTGGAGAACTTCCTCCTGTGATGTTTTTCAGAATGGGTTTTGAGCTCTGATATGTCTGAAGTGACTTGCAAATCAGTTAGGATTTGCATACATCCCCTAAAGTAGAGGCTGAAAATAGAAGTGGTTTAAGTGAATTAGGAGTAAATCTTTCTCTCATGTGAAATGATCCTGAAGCAGGACAGCAATGCTGACCCCACAATGTCAGATATTCCTGGATTTTTCTGTCTTTCTGTTCCACTGTCTCTAGCACATCACCTCATTGTTATAAGATGGCTGCTGCAGATCCAGCCATCGCCTCCTTGTTCCAGGCATGAAGGAAGAAGAAGGGGGAAAGGTGGCACTGTTACCAAACCGAACTTGGGTCTGCTTGCCCACGCGCAGTAAAGCCAATATATTGATACTGGGTTGTGGTGAGGGAAAGCACAGCATTTATTGCAGGGCCCCAAGCAAGGAGTCTAGGCAGCTAGGGCTTAAAAGGCCCAAACTCCCTGAAGGCTTTCAGGGAAAGGTTTTTAAAGATGGGGGTGTGTGTTTGGGGTGGAGGGAGGGTGTGGGTATGTGATTAGCTTGTGGACAATCTTCTGATTACTTGGTGGTGAGGTAATCGGGAGTCAACATCATCAACCTTCTGGTTCCAACCAGTCTGGGGTCTACGTGCTGGTGCGCAGCATACAGTTAACTTCTCCCACCTGGTGGGGGCTTCAGTATCTGGAAAACAGCTCAAAGGACATGGCTCAGAATATTCTCTGTAGCCCTTGAGGAGGAACTAAAGATTCTTGACTTTGTTTAATAGTTGAACTATTATTTTGTCTTGCTGGACTGTTTCCCTTTCTTTCTGCATTTTCCCCTTCTCTGATTAAATTCACTCTTTGGAACTCGGGGAAGGCCTAGGACGCTAAGGTTTTTCTATAGACAAGAGGCAGGCGGAGGACATGGGGGTGGGGGGTGTCTGTTCTGGGAAGACCCCATAGAGTCCTGCTCCGCTACAGTACTTGAGTTGATTCCCAGACAGATGCTCAGGGCCCCCTTCTGTACCCTGGGACTTCAGACTCTGAGCTTAGAGTCCCCTGATGCCACCACACCTTTTCAGCAGTTAATTTCGCTCTACTTCCCTCTGGCTGAAGTTTCCTCCTTCGATGTGATCCTAATTGCCTCCATCCTTCAGGAATCCCTTCTTATTTTCCAGTGCTCTGCGGACACTTTAAGGCGTCTTTCCCATCATTTCTAGGGATTTGGGGCAGGAAGGGGAAGCCAGTGCTTGGGCTTGGGCCACATGGCTTGTGGCATCTTAGTTGCCAGACCAGGGATCGAACCCGGGGCCCCGGCAGTGAAAGTGCCCTAACCACTGGACCGCCAGAGAATTCCCCATAGCCCATCATTCTGATAAAGTCTCCTGGCTACTTGATCTTTTCTAGAATGTTCTCACATTCTTCCACCCTCCCAGCTTGCCGGTGCCGCTGTGGATTTCTGAAGTCATTTTGGAGTTGGGGGGACAGGGGAGAGGGAAAGTGTGTGTCCAGTCCACCACGCTGAGCTGGAACTCTCATTCAGTTTATGCCGGGGAAGTGGAAGCAGCTTCGCGAGGTCCGGGAGAGCGTGCGTTTCCTGCGTCAGGTTGGCAAGGACTGTGTCCAGCGCCGCCGGGAGGCCCTGCAGAGGGGGGAGGACGTGCCTGCTGACATCCTCACACAGATTCTCAAAGGTGCCAGGGCTCCCTCGAGGGCCTTGGGAGGGCCAGGCAGCGAGGGTGCCCCCCATCAGTTGACTCCAGCTGGTTCTGTCTGGCTCTAGGGGAGCGGGGAGTGGGGAGGAGACCAGGATTCTTAGTGTCCCAGGCGGCATCTCCTCCTGGGGCTCTGAGACTCGCCTTGTCTTTCAGCTGAAGAGGGGGCCCAGGACGACGAGATTCTGCTGGACAACTTCGTCACCTTCTTCATTGCTGGTTTGTAGCTTCAGCTGCCACCAAAGGTTCAGAGCAGGAGTGAAGGGGACCGTGGATGGCTTAAACCCTGGCTCAGAGATTTTCTTAGACAGTCTGAGCAGAGTTCTGCTGTGGAACTGGGGGGCTGGAGTGAGGGGAGCAGGTGCCCTCTCTCTTAGCTTGGCGAGGCCCAGGAGGCTGCCTTCGTGGCCTCCCACCTGCTTCTGGAGCTGGCGATCGTGAGGATTTGTGAAGCTGCCTTTTTGGGCTCAGGAGAGGTTGACCACTTGAATTCAAGTCTCTGCCTCACTCAAAATTTATGCCGAGACCTTCCGTACACTAGCACCGGAAGATGTGCTAAGCGACCTTATTCATTTGCTCATCAAATATTTCTTGAGCGCTATCCTTCACCTGGAAAACTTCTCCTCACCCTTCAGCAATCCCTTAGGTGTCTCTACCTCACGGAAGCCCTCAGGGATTGCCCAGACTCATCAGGCCCCAGTTAGAAGCTCCCCATGGCGCCCAGAGCTCCTCTCTGCCCACACGTCTCACAGTGTTAAGTTGTATGTTTATCGGTGTAGTTCGCTAAGGTCTGTCTCCCCCAGCACATTGCGTGCTCGGTGAACCGGGGGTTATGTTGTTTTGCTCACCTGTGTATTCCCAGGGCCCAGTGCCGTAGGTACTCATAAAGATTGGATGAGATGAACGAAGACCAGGCACAGGGAAGACAGAGATGAACAAGAGGAGGGATACTTCATAGTCTGATTGTGGAGGTGGACAGACAGAGAGAATTGCCTTGCTGGGCAGTGGATTTTCAGAGGAGGAAGCCTGCCTCCCCTGCGAGAGGGTCACGAAGGGGGAGGGGGTCTGCCATGTGGACGGCGTGGAAGAGGGCCCTCCAGGTGGGGGTCACATTCGCAGATAGCCCAGGAGACCTGGAGCAGTAGGGCTGGAGCAGGACTTCAGGGCACCATCTTCTGCATGTGATAAAGAGCTTGCCGAATGAAGGCTGGCTAGTCTTCATGCTGTGAGCCAGGGGCCCGAGTCCGGGATGTGGTTCTTCCATAGGCCGGCTCTGTAGCCTGGGCCTCAGTTTCCTCATCTGTAAAATGGAGATGTCCATCCAGCCTTCCAGCTGGGGTTTAATAACTTCCCTCACGTCCCCTCGCAGCCTACCACGAGCCCTGTGCCCCTACCGCAAGGGGCCGGGGAGAGGACAGCTGCGTCTCTCCTCCCATTGTCCTTTGAGGAAACTGAGTCACTGCTGGCAATGCAGAGCCAGGGCCAGGCTGGGACTTCCGGCCACTTCTGATTCCCCTGCCCGGCCTCCCCTCTGGGGTCCCCTGGCCGTGACTTGCCCACATTCCAGCCCTGGAAGCAGCTGGACCTCCTTCCCAGCACCTACTTGCTGGAAGGTGTAGGCCCTTCTCTTGCATGCGAGCAGCCCCTGGGGCCCCCTGGCTGGCAGTGGTTGCCACCTGTTAAGCTCCCTACCCCTTTAGAGGAAAGTGGTGCAACTCGGCTCCCTCCCTGGCCAACCGGGGTGGGGGTGGGGTTGATGCTATCAACTTGACCAGATCCTGCCGGAACCCAGAATCAGCCCTCTCCACCTGGGAAGTCGGTCCCCGGGACAGGAGATGCACCGTCTCCAGACCTCAGGGGCTGGTGCCCGCAGCTTCATGGGCTTTGGGCTTGAAAGCTGCGCTTGACTTGAGTCCTAGCTCTGTGCCTCCTGCTGTGTGACCCAAGAGGGACACATTCCTCTCAGCCTCAGCTTGCTCTTCTGCAAAATGGGGACGAATATCCCTCCAGGCCAGGCAAGGCACAAGGATGGTTGGAGCAAGGGGCTTTTAGGGTGTGAGACACGGATGCATGGGGCGAAGGCCATTTCTTTGACAACATAGGTGGCACCAGGAACGCGGAGGTGGACAGGCGTCTCCCTCGTATCCGTACGTCTGGCTCAGCCAAGGGGGAGAAGTGAGGGCTTGAACTACCGCCAGGGGCTTGGGGTCTCAGAGGCCAGGCAGGCTGGGACAGCGGCAGCCCCGTAGGCTTCGTGGAGCCTCCGCTCTCCTCCTTTCCTGCAGGTCACGAGACCTCTGCCAATCACCTGGCATTCACGGTGATGGAGCTGTCGCGCCAGCCGGAGATCTTGGCGAGGTACGAGGAGGGGAGATGGGGGGGCTCCCCTTGACGTTGGTGAAGGGGTTTATCTGATGTCTTGTTCCTAGGGGACCACCTGCTCCCGTCTCCCATGGCTGAGCCCCCTCCAATGTGTCCTGCCTCCCTTCACCCCAGGGTCTTTGCACATGCTGCTCCTACTTCTAGAAGCTCCTCTTCCTGCTTTTCTCCTGGAGAATTCCCCCTCGTCCTCCTCCCCCTTCCTCTTCCCCCTCCTCAGAGGCCTTCTTAGACCCCTGAAGCATCCACACTGTTTCCCCTCCTAGCCTCCTCCCAGCTCACAGATGCCTTTTCTCCCGGGACTGTTTGCTTTGAGTCTATTTCAGTCATGAAACCAGAAGCTCCAAGAGGGCAGGGCCGTGGCTCTTTCCCTCCCAAGATGTACTCAGGGCCTGGCCAGGGGCTGGCACTGAGGACTGAACAGAATTCCAAGCAAAGTGCTGAGGGAGCGCTTGTCTGCAGCTGGCAAGACAAAGGAGGGCATCGCTGGGGAGATGGCATTTGAGCTGGGCCATTGGTTTCCTTAAATACAAACAGTGTCCCTCAAGGACTGTGGCACAGATGGGCTGAGCTAAATGTAAGAGCGCTCTGCAAATACCGCCGACAGGCTTGGGGGTGGGACCTCCGTGGACATGGGGGAGGGTCCATCAGAGCAGCGGTTGTCATCACCAGCAGGAAAGGGCAGACTGAACGATTGCCTGAGAATATAACACCGTTGGCCCTTGAACGACAAGGGTTTGAACCGTGCGGGTCCACTTACACATGGATATTTTCCACTAAACACCTGCTACAGCACCACATGATCCGCAGTTGGTTGAATCCGTGCATGTGGAACCACGGACACGCAGGGCCAACTGTAAAGTTATACTCGGATCTTTGTTCGGAGGGTCGGTGCCCCTCACTCCTGTGTTGTGCAAGGGTCAACTGTAGCTTATGGGTGTTTAAAAATACATAATAGTATTTATTAAAAATTTGGAAAAAAGCAGAAAAGTTAAAATAATGATTATAATGATAAATCCACCTGTGTGCCCCCCCACCCAGTGACAGTTCATGATCAATTACTGAATTTTGCCAAGTATATTATCACAACATTGCCCCACAGTTTTGCAACCTCTTCCCAAGTTCCCAAGTTTTTTTTAATATTGTGTCTATGTGTATATATGTATATCATATAGATATCATATATAATATCATATATATAATAAAATTTACCATTTAAACCATGTTCAAGTGTATGGTTCAGTGGCATTAAGTACATTCTCACTGTTGTGGACCCATCCCCACCATCCTTCACCACCTTCCATCCCCAGAACATTTCAGCATCCCAAACGGAAATTGTCCCCATTAAACACTAACTCCTCACTCCCTGTCTCCCTCCAGCCCCTGGCAACCACCATTCAACTTCCTGTCTCCAGAAATCTGACTCCTCCCGGGACCTCATATGAGCGGAATCATAGCGTATTTGTCCTTTTTGTTTGGCTTGTTTCACTCAGCATAATGTCCTCAAGGTTCATCCGTGTGGCAGCAAGTGGCAGGATGCCCTTCCCTTTTGAGTCGGAGTGATATTCCCTTGTATGTATGGACTGCATCTTGTTTATCCATTCATCCATCAGTGGACACTTGGGTTGCTTCCACTTTTTGGCTATTGTGAATAGTGCTGCTGTGAACGTCGGTGTGTAAATATCTATTTGAGACCCATCTACCCAGAAGTGGGATTGCTGCATCACATGGTAGTTCTGTGTTTAACTTTTTTTTTTGCGGTATGCTGTGGCCTCTCCCGTTGCGGAGCACAGGCTCTGGACGCGCAGGCTCAGCGGCCATGGCTCACGGGCCCAGCTGATCCGCGGCATGTGGGATCTTCCCGGACCGGGGCACGAACCCGTGTCTCCTGCAGCGGCAGGCAGACTCTCAACCACTGCGCCACCAGGGAAGCCCTTTTGAGGAGCCTCCGTACCATTTTCTACGGCAGCTGCACCACTTTACAGCCCCGCCCGCCGTGCACAAGGGCTCTGATTTCTCCACACCCTCACCAGCCTTGTTTTTTTCTGTCTTTTGACAAAAGACCCCATCATGGGTGGGAAGTGGTCCAGGTCCACCTGTACGGCTGCATATTACTCTAACGGTGCACGTCCTAAGGCTTGTACCTGCATCCCTGCATTGCTCCTTCTGCTGTTTCCAGCTGCTGTGAACCGGGCTGAAATAGGCATCTTTTTGCAAAGACCTTGTTCTGTGGTGGTTTGTTTCCCACAGCCGATTCCGAGCAGCACACACAGCGGGTGAATGTTTCAAGGGCCTGGAACGTAGTTCCCAGCTGCCCGGGCGTCTGCATTTGGACTGGGAGGTTCTTTCAAGAACGGGGGCTGGGGAGCAGTGTGTGCAGCAGGGAAGCCCCAGGCCTCTCTCTTCACGCTTCCTCCCAGCCCGCCCTTCTTAAAACTAACGTGGGGCAACTCTCCTTGGAGACGAACTTGTCTTTGTCTGACTGACAGGCTGCAGGCAGAGGTGGACGAGGTCATCGGTTCCAAGAGGCACCTTGACTGCGAGGACCTGGGGAGACTGCAGTACCTGTCCCAGGTGTGGGGATGGGGGAGAAGCTTCTGGGCAGAGGTGGGCGTTCTTGAACGTCACTGCACCTGAGAATCCCCTGGGAGGTTAAAAAACTGCCCATGTCCAGGCTGCTCCAGACCAATGATACTGAGTCGCTGGGGGCGGGACCCAGCATGGCTACGGTTTCCCAGGTGATTCCAGTACGGAAACCAGCCCAGTTAGTAAAACCCAGTTAGGCCTGGGTTCCACAAGCGTTAGGCTTCCCAGCTGGGGGCCAGGCTCAGCAGAACCCCCCTCCAACCCCCAGCACAGCACAGGAGGAGGCCTTCCTCGAGCTGCCAGAGTCCTCGGGATGGTGGGAGCCCTGGTTTAGAGGGAGGCCTGGCTCTGGTCTCTGGTCTGGTTTGGTCTCTGGCACTGTGGCTTTGCACAACCCCTCCTCTGGGCCTTGGTTTCTCCTTCTGTCACATGAGGGGTTGGACACGCAGAAGAGGCTAACCTTGCAGGGGTCAGGGACCCAGTTTGGCCGTGGGCGCACATTCAGCACCGTGAAATGGAGCAGAGGCTCGGGACATGCTTCTGGCACTTTCCACGGGGTCTCCTGATGTCTCTCGTTATCTCCCCGTGTGGTGTCTGCAGGTCCTCAAAGAGTCGCTGAGGCTGTACCCTCCAGCGTGGGGCACCTTTCGTCTGTTGGAGGAGGAGACCTTGATCGATGGGATCCGAGTCCCCGGCAACACCCCGCTCCTGGTGCGTGGGGGCCCTGCCTGCCTGCCCCTAGCTGGTCAATTCGGGGCTGTCCGCTGAGGTCAGGGACTCCTCTGAAGTCCGTGGCCCCGTTATCCTCCCTGGCCTCCCCGTGCATTCTTGTTTGAGTCCTACTGTAACCCTGTGATGAATTTTCTCTCCCCACCCCACTGTCCAGTGTAAGATTACAGCGGATGATTCTGAAAGGGAGCTGCCTCATTTACAGCTGAGGCTGCCGAGGCTCAGAGAGGTTAAGTCACTTTCCTGAGGTCACAGAGCCAGCAAGGGGCAGAATGGGATGTGCCCAGTTCCAGAGCTGGCCCAAATTTGCCCCAGTTCCTTCTCTCTCCACGGCCCCTCCTCCCCCTGAGGTTGACTTTCTCCCCCCCCAACCCCACCCCGTTCTCCTTTACATTTTCTTCCTCTGGCTGTTTCCTCATTCATCCATTCATTCAGGCTCCATTCATGCACAGTGACCGCCCCAAACCCACCACCTGCCCCCAAAACGAGAACGTAACCACCTATGTAGGCATCATTCTCCTGATTCCCCCCAAAAGCTGTCACTCTCCTGGATTTTGTGCTTGCCATTCCCTCGCCTTCGTGTGTGCGCACGCCCACACGAGAATATGTCCTAGGACTTGCTTTGTGACTCAGTCCAATGTCTACTAAGATAGTGTAGATTTCCACGTGTGGCTGTAGGCCATCCGTTTTCACTGCTGTGTAATATTCTGCTGTGTGAGTTGCACTATTGCACATTGATTCCGGGGTCAACAGGCATTTGAGAGGGTCCCAGCTTGTTGCCATTATGAGCACAGCTGCCGCTGTCAGCTTTCCTGTCCTTGTGTCCTGATGCGATGTGCAGATGTGTTTTTTGGGTGTGTGCCCAGGAGTGGGAGGGCTGGGTTGTAGGACAGATGACTGATCAACTTTATAAACTAGGGACAAATTATTTTCCGAAGTGGCTTTGCCAGTTCAGACACTCCCTTGTGGTGTAAGAGAGAGTCTGTTCCTTGTCTGCCTCACCACTTAGTAGGGGCCAATTTCTTATTTTTTGCCAGTTCAATAAGTGTAAGGAAGGTATTTTGCTGTGGTCTTGATGTGCACTTTCCCGACTACTGGTGAGGTTGGGCAGCCCTACCCTGTTTCTCCTCTTCTGTGAGGTGTTTGTTCATTTCCCTCTCTTGGGTCCTTTGTCTTTTCTTATTATTATGTAGATTTGTCTATACAAATTCACATGTTAATCTTTTATCAGGTAGATGTGTTGCAAATGTCATCTCTAGATAGTGGTGTGTCTTTGTTTTTAATGATCTGACGTTCTTAAATTTTTTAGTGGTTAGTTATCTTGTTTTGTCTTGTTTAAGAAATTCTTCCCTGCTTTGAAGTCAGAAGAGTATTCACTTACATTGTCTTCTACCGATTTTACACTTTTGAAAGTTAAGCTCCTATCTATCTGAAAATGATTTTGCGTATGGTGTGAGGTAAGGGTCTGTGTTTGCTGAGGCTACTATCGCAAAGCATCATGGACACAGTAGCTTAAAGAGCAGAAATTTATCTTCCCATGGTCCTGGAGGCCAGAAGTTCAAGATTTAGGTGTCAGCATGTTGGTTTCTTCTGAGGCCTCCCTCCTTGGCTTGCAGACAGCTATCTTCTCCCTCCATCTTACCTGACCTCTTCTCTGTGTGTGTCTGTGTCCTAATCTCCTCTTCTTGTAAGAACACCAGTCATACTGGATTAGGGGCCCCGATGACCTCATTTTAACTTAATTACCTCTTTAAAGAGCCTATCTCCAAATGCAGTCACATTCTGAAGTTAGGACTTCAACTTGTGAATTTTAGGGGGATGCAGTTCAGCCCCAGACAGAACCTATGTTTATTTTTACATAGGAGAAAGACGTGCTCCGGTCCCACCTGTTGAGTCTCCCGTCCCCAGGGCTCTATCAAGCCCTCTCCAGCACGTATCAAACCTTCATCCATGTGTGCTTCTTTGTTTTTTTTCTTTTTTTGGCCACACCATGGATTTTAGTTCCAAGACCAGGGATCGAACCTGGGTCCTCGGCAGTGAGAGCGTGGAGTCCTAACCACTGGACCGCCAGGGAATTCCGTATCTGTACTTTTTATTTTTTTTTAAAACATCCTGCACCCATAATACCACCTGCCTTAACGACCATCTCTTCAGAACGCCCTTGCATCTGGCAGGGCGAGGCCCTGGGGCTGACTCTTAACCCACGTGTGCAACTCCGTGGACCTTGAGTGGGCACACCCAGGCTCTAATCCCGGCCCTGCTCCCTGCTGGCTGGGTCATCTCAGGGAAGACCCTGAACCTCCAGGCCTCAGTACCATCCCTGTAAGATGGGATAATGGTACCTGAGTCGACAGGATAATACAGGATAATGTACATCACGTGTCTGGCAAAAACCCCTGGCACATAGTAGGTGCCCTTTGCTGACCTTAGACCCCTCCTGGTCTTAGGCTCCCACTCAGCTCCAGGCGCCCCCTCCAGCCCTGGATGCCCTAGACTCTCACACAGAGAACCAGGGGCAGCACGGGCTTGGGGAGACACTTTGTGCAAAGGTCAGCACCCAGGGCCCAAGTTATGGGGCATGAATGGCCCCTGGGGGCCAGGGCATGGAGCATCAACTTCAATCAGGAGGCACCAGGTGTGCAGGTGAACGGCTAGTGGGGCTCTGCGGCTCCCCCACCCCCACCCCGCTGAAGCAAGCCTTGTGCTGAAGAGAAACTTTGAATAATACCAGCTCTCGGGAATCTAGAGAAAGATGGCCTCGCAGCAGACCTGAGTTTGCCTCTCATTTTGGCCGCTTACTTGCCAGGTGACTTCAGGCAAGTCATGAACCTCTGAGCCTCAGTTTCCTCATCTGTAAAATGGGGATAATTGTAGCTCCCCCCGTAGGGTGAGGTCAAGCATGGGATGATGTAGCGTGCCCAGCTGGTTGGCAGCACGTTGGGCTGCCCCCTTTCTTCCTCTTAGAGACTTTTCAGGGGCCAGTGGAATTCCGCACTGGTCCAGATGGGCAGGTGGAGAGATGGCCAGGTAGAGAGATGGGTGGGGAGATGTGTGGGTGGGGAGATGGGCCGGTGGAGTAGAGCAGGGGTGGGGAGTGCGGGAGGGGGTACTCTGCTCCGAGTCTCCCCACTGGGTGACTGCAGCAGGTTGGGGAGGTTCGAGGGGACCCATCCTCGGAGCCAGAGACAAGCAGATCCTCTGCCCGGCAGTTCAGCACCTATGTCATGGGGCGGATGGACACATACTTTGAGGACCCGCTGACTTTCAACCCAGATCGCTTCAGCCCCAAAGCACCCAAGTAAGTCTCTCTTCAAGCTGTCCACAAGTGGAGACCTGGTAGGAGGTTGGTCCCAGCGGCCTCTGGTCTGAGCTGCCTGTGCTCACTGAGCCCACATAGCCTTCCAGATCACTGCGAGGGAGTTGTGAACCCCACTCTACCCGCATTTACAAGGAGGAAATCATGGCTCAGAGAGGCTAGGTAACTTGCACAAGGACGAACAGCCAGGAAGGGGAAGAACCAAGGTTTGAGCCCAGCTCAGAATGGTTTTAAAGTCTGTGCTCATAACCAGTCCCTTATACTGGGAAGGCCTGTGACTTGGGCAAGTGACGGCATCCCTGCCCCCCCACCCCTTGATGCTCCTATCTGAGAAATGGGAATACCAACGGCTCCCTCTAGAGGTGGCTGTGGGGGTGAATGGTTTCAAGTACTGAAGCAGTGGTGGGGAGGAGAGCCAGGCTCAGGGGACAGATGCCTGAGTCCAGGCCCAGACTGCCCAGAGCTGGGCATGCGACCGGCTGAATAAGTGGAGTAAGTGACGTAGGACCTTGGGGGTGTTGCTTTGCCTCTCTGAGCCTCAGTTCCTCCATCTCTGAAATGGGAATAATAACAGCTCCTTCCGGAAGGCTCAAAGGAGGATAAAATGAGGCAATGCTGACCCAGAGCTTAGCCGAGTAAGCTGTTGATGTCTTTAGCATGTTCGAAAACCAGCCCTGGCCCAAAGCCGGTCATCACAAGGTTGGCTTTGTCACGACTGTCGCGGGGCTGCCTCCTGACGCCTCTCTCCCCGCACGCAGGCCGAAGTTCACCTACTTCCCGTTCTCCCTGGGACCCCGCTCCTGCATCGGGCAGCAGTTTGCTCAGGTAGGGGGCCAGCGCTGGGGTTTCTGCCCAGAAGTGACTGCGGGGTGACGTCTTGTCCAGGAAGCATTTCAGAGCCCTGCTCTGGGTCCCTGGGCTGGGGGCTGGGGGCTGGGGACCCAGGCAGCTGTGGCATTTGCTGTTCATTCCCTCATTCACACCACTGACCCCCCCCACCCCGCCCCCGCGCGCACAGATGGAGGTGAAGGTGGTCATGGCCAAGCTGCTGCAGAGGCTGGAGTTCCGGCTGGTGCCCGGGCAGCGATTCCGGCTGCTGGAGCAGGCCACGCTCAAGCCGCTGGATCCCGTGCTCTGCACCCTGCAGCCTCGGGGCTGGCAGCCCGCGCCCCCGCCCCCGCCCTGCTGAGGGGACCCGTGCAGGACCGGACTCCTCCGCCAGGGCCGCGCCCACGCTGTTCCCCCGCCCTCTTCCCCGGGAGCGCCCTCCACACTGGCTCCCAGCGGGCCCTCTGCGCACCGCCACCTGCTTCACAGCCCTGAGAGCTCTCCGTCCCCTGCTAACTCCGCTGCCCTTCCTGGACCAGAGCCTGCCATCTCCCAGCTGCCGCCCAGATGTGCTGTTGTCTCCCCCCACCTCTTTGCACAGGCCACGCCCTCTGCCAGACACCCTAACTCTTGCTCACTCCCTAAAGCCCTCTTCAGGTGTCACCTCCTCCAGGAAGCCCCCTTGCCACCCCCCGGCTGGGCCAGGGGCTCCTCCTCTGTGCTCCCTTGGCCACATGTGCTACCTCTAGCACCACACTGACCACACTGTATCATGAGTGTCCTTCGATGTGACCGACTGTCCTGCCAGGCTGTGAGTGCCTCAAGGGCAGAGTCTGCGTGTGATTCACTTCTGAGCCCCCTGTGCCCACCCAGGACCTGGCACAGAGTCGATGCTCAATAAATAAATGTGTTGACTGCATGAATGAACTGCCAGACCAGGCCGGGGTGCTCTGGCCTCCATTTTCTCATCTGTAAAATGGGTGCCTTGTTGAGACTGATCTCCCTAAGGGCTGAGGCAGCTCTGGAAGCTGCCCCTGGAGATGCCCAGACAATGCCATGTCAGGAGAAGACGGCCCAGGTTCCCAGGAGGGCCCCATGTTATGTGCAAGGCCATGCTCCTGGGGGGTGAGGCTGTGACTGTGGGCAGTTTTGAGAGCTTGATTTGAGAGGGTTGGGGGCCCTGGGGCCTGTGTGGTCTAGTCTGCTCCCAACAAGGCCACTGACACTCCAGAGGGCCTCACATAGGATGGAGCCCCCAGGATCTCTCTTGAGGGCAGCTTGGTGGAGCTGAGTGTGGACGCCTGGCCTCACACCCACTGCACCTGTGCACCTGCTGGCACAGGGCTGCCCCTCCTGACCTGGGCAGAGGAGGCTGCTCGGGCCCAGGGGCTGAGACCGTAACCCTCGCGGCGGTGGGTGGGTGAGGAAGCCGTCCCTTCCTCCTCGAGGCTGAGGGGTGGCCAAGGGGCAGGAAGTACTGGACCCACCATGTCCTCTGGGCCTGTCCAAGGGAAAGGGCCTGTTTCTCCTTCAGCACTTGGGAGTTCGTCATCATGCAGGAACAGCTGGCCCACTGCCCGGGGTACGTGCGCCGGACAGGTCCCCCCACCATACCTGAGAGGGCACAGATCCGGACTGGCCCCTGTACGTCAGCTCCTCAGCCCCTGCTGCGGTCTTGAACGACAGCTCCGAGGGGTCTTCCCAGTTAGCAGACGGGGAAACTGAGGCTCAGGGGAGGAAGTGGCATGCTCAACACAGGTGGGTGTTCTGCCCTAGGATGGGGCTGCGTTCCCAGCCCAGGCTGGACATGGGGTCCCACGAGCGCAGTCGCATCTGAGCCTCTGGGCTGGGCGTCTGGCCTCTGGGACGCCTCTGCAGCTGCAGGTTCCTTGCCGAGTGAGGGTCCTCCCACTCCCGCAACCCCGGACTGACCTGAGTGCTCGGCTGGGCCCTTATCAAGCTACACTCCACCCTCTCTGTTCCCATCTCCCTGCCTTGGGGGTGGGGTGGGGAGGCCAGAACCTCCTGTGGCTCTGAGAAGGGTGTGTCTGGGCCAGCTGGATCAGGTCAGCTGGGCTGGAAACCTTTCCTTTTAAGCGCCCCCCCCCCCCCCCAGGAGACCTCAGTGTGCACAGGGCTGGTACCAACCCCCTGGGGCCCAGGCAAGATGGATGGGATTAAAACCAAGGTCCTGCAGCCAGACCTCCTGGGGTCAAATCCTACCCCATCTGTCACTGGTTATGGGGCTTCGCCCCCAGTTTCCCCATTTGTAAGGGAGGACAAATAACAGGCCCCGCATCTGAAGGTTTGTGGGAGAATTAAGAACGTTCTACGTGGACGGTGCTTAGCACAGAGCCTTTCAGCGTCAGTGCTGCACACTCAGCAGCTGTAAACTGTAACTGGCGGTGGCACCTTTATTGCTGTTACGTCCAGAGGAGGAGGCCGGGCGGTGCAGTTCCCAGAAGAGCCACACGGTGGCGCCCCGGCGCAGCTCTCAGAACTGCGGGTCCGCCGCAGGCAGGGTGGGCGGTGCCTCCCCAACCCTCGGAGGGTCCAGAGGTCCGGAGGGGGAGGGACTCGAGGCGACGCAAGCCCAGCCTCCTGGAGGAGGGGTCAGGGCGAGAGGCGCGGGTGGTCTGGGGCATCCAATGACCACTGGGATGGGAGTAGGGAGGCGGGCATCACGGTCCCTATTTCACAGATGGGGCATTGAGGCATGGCGAGGGTCAGGCAGCTGGTGGGGCGGCAGGGGCACTGCCACGCGGGTGGGGGGGCAGCGATCACTCGGTGCTTCCCCCCCCCCACCTCTCCGGGCGGTGGGCCCGCGTGCGGTGGTGGGATGCCGGCAGACCCGCAGTGGGACGAGCCGGGAGGTCTGGACTCACCTGGAAGGGGCAGTTTTGGCAAGAAAAGTCCCGCGGTGGAGAAATGCCCAAAGATGAGTATGGCGTCAGGCTGTTTCCTGCTGCCTCACTAGGTCTCTCTGGTCCCCTCTGCCCTGCCGTTCCCTCCCTCAGGACCTCGGGCATTGATGGCCCTTTCCCAGCCCGCCCCCGCATCTGTAAACCTGGACAAGGTGAGGTGGGGCTACAATCTCACTCCGGGCAGGAAGCTTCCAGCCTGCACACTCACCCAAGTCCCCCGATCCCTCAGGTTTGAGCTGCTCTAACACCTCCCCGGAAGTCACCTCCGGTGCCCTCGGACCCAGGGGTCTGGAGGCTGGTGATGGGGGACCCTCAGGTTGGGGTGGGGAGGCTGGGGTGGGGAGTGGCCTCAGGAGCCTCGTCTGCTGGTGTGGAGATGAGAAGCTTGGCCCAGCCGTGGTCAGATGGGATGTTTTCTTCCTCTGTGCTCTGGGTGCTGGGACTGGAGGCTGGCTCTGGGGTTGCCTGGCAGCCCTGCTGGGCCTCAGTGGCAGCCAGCATGGGTGGGCAGAGGGCCACAACTAGTTGCCCTGCTGGGAAGGTTCTGGATGGGGCTCAGCCCCTCCTGGTTGTCTTGGCCGAGTAGGTATGGTGTCCGCTACCCTAGTAGGTCCAGCCAGGCAGACCCCACAAGCACAGTGTGTGTGGGGTTCCCTGGGTGATCACGAGAGGGGATGGCCACCTGGAGGTGACCTCAGGGGAGGGGCGAGAGAGGGCTCAAGCCAGGGGTTCGTTCTGCGTCGCACCCCCTCTGCGTGGACGCTTCCTCCCCTCTGAGGCGAGAATCCCGCATCTTCTGGTGGCTTCTTGATAAGTATGTGGCCCAAAGGGGGGTCTCGAACCCCTAAATGCACGTCTGCCCAGACTTCACCCTGGGCTCCTCCAGACAGCCTTGGGCATCTCTGCCTGGACGTCCAAAAATAACCCCAACCGGGGGAGGGGGCAGACACTGGGGTATTTCTGGCGGGCGACAGGAGACTTGCAGAGGAGGGACATTTCTCTGAATCAGGGTTGGGATGGGGACAGATGGTCTAGGGCTTTAAAAACACTCATTCTTCCCAGAACATGGCTCTCCCGCACTTTCTTCCCACTGGAGGAAACCATGGGCACCCTCCTGGTGTTGCCCACCTTAGGCAGCCTCTGCTGGTGGGCTAGCGCCAGCCAGCCAGGCCGAGTGGTCACACCCAGGGCGGGGGGCCTGAGGGTCACGGCAGAGGATGGGGCCAGAGGAGGCCCGGAGCCTCCCACTCTCGGCGGTCCCACAGGCAGCCTCCAGCTGGCCATGCCCAGGCCCCAGGCCTGCCCTGCAGGAGGCTCCATGGACCTCAAGGCGGTGAGGCCGGGTGGGAGGTGGGGAGTCCTGGAGCCTTTCATGCAGGAGCCCGGCCTCCCAGGTGGGGTGTGGAGGGTCCCAGGGCCAATGCCAGGCAGGCAGCGGCAGAGGGCTTGTCTCCCCTCCCTACTCCCGGTCCTTGGGCCCAGCTCCGCTGGTTCAGCTTTTGGGGGGCAGAGGGGGTGATGCAGCCGTGGCAGAGCCCCTGCATCCCCAGCCTGGGGGCAGGGCCCTTCGGGCGGCCCTGGCATCCTGGCTGAGGAGGAATCCGTGATGGTGGTGTTGGGCAGCCCCAGGCCCAGCTGTACTGTGACCCCAGGCCCCTTTCTACAGACAGGGCCCCGAGAGGTGGGGCCTCACTGTCTCTGGGGGGCCTCGCCCCTGCTGTGAGCCCAGGAGCCTGAGGAGGAGGCCAGAGTCTCCCCAGCAGCTCTGCGTCCCCTGGGCCACCCGCCCCTCGCACACACCAAATGACGGCGGCTCCTTGGCCTGCGCCTAGAGGTGAGGGGTTGCCCCAAGGAACCCAGGAGCTGCCCACACCCTCACACCCCAGGGATACCCAGTGCAGTTGACGGGCCTCTCAGGCTTCTTTCTTGGCCGGGAGCCTGGAGACCAGGAGGCTCACCCAAGGCCCCCAGGCAGCCATCAGCTTAGGGTGCCTGGGCTGGATGGTGGTGCCCCGGGTGTGGGAAACCAGCTCCCAGAGCTGCACTGGAGTGTGTGTGTGTGTGTGTGTGTGTGTGTGTGTAAGCCCTATGTATGTGTGAGCCCATGGGTGCGTGTGTGAGCCCCACAAGTGTGTGTCCATTTGTGTCTCTCCATATATCTCTGTGTCTGGGGTCTCCCTGTCTCTGTGTATCTCTGTGTCTCGCATGTGAGGCTGTGCATACGGGTCTCAGCGTCCGTGTCTGCGTGTCTCAGGCTGCGTGCATCTGGGTGTGTGTCTGCTGTGACCTGAGCTGT
Organism: Pseudorca crassidens; assembly: GCF_039906515.1. Classification (NCBI taxonomy): domain Eukaryota; kingdom Metazoa; phylum Chordata; class Mammalia; order Artiodactyla; family Delphinidae; genus Pseudorca; species Pseudorca crassidens. The sequence continues at coordinate 6,050,359 of NC_090296.1, read as the reverse complement.
TAAAGGAGGTGTCTGTTTTAAGCTAAGGAGGTGGATACACCTGGTGTTCGGCCCTGGCTGTGCATCGCACACCCCATCCTAACCCCGACAGGTCAGGTGGCCCGTCCAAGGCCACACACCCAGGGGACGCAGGTCCATCCAACGGGGACATCCTCTGTCCTTCTTCAAGTCATGGTCACCAAGGCCCCAGGTGAGGCTCCTTGTTTGAAACTTTCCTGCCTCTATTTATGGAGCGGAGAGCCCAGGAAGATGGGGTGTCCAGCAGGGAGGAGGTGCCGGAACCCCTGAGACCCAGCTGGGGTCTGTGTGAATGTGGGGAGAGCAGGTGCCCGCAGGAAGCAGGGCGTCCACCTTGACCCCGCCAGGCTCCCATGCCCTCCCCCTCTGATCAGGCCAGCCTGACCCTCCCTCCCTCCTGGGTCACTTTGCTCCCAGCATCGGCGCTGGTTGGCTGGGCAGTGGGAACTCAGGGGCTGACGGGGGAGCGAGTGGGGTGTGGGAGGTCGCTGAGCGCACGGTCCCCAGACAAGCGGTCACTGCGAGGCTCGTGGTCGTCCTCCCCTGTGAAGTGGGACATGGCTTCCCCTGAGACCGCACGATGTTGGGGAGGGCCCGGGAGGGTCCCCAGCTCAGAGCAAACCCAGGAAATGTGCACCTCCTACCCCCGTTCCCTTCCAAGCACCCCGACTCTGGCCAGCTGCCAAGTTCACAGGAGCAGCCCGCCCGCCCCCTCACCCTATCTCCCGCCACATCCATCCCCGCGGCACCCCGAGCTCTTCCCCGGAGCTTCTCCTCCACCTTGAACCTGACCCTGGGCGTCCAGGTGTCCGGCTGCCCGTCCAGGTGTCAGCCTGCTCCTCCCTGACCGCCTCCGCTCGCCCTGCGCCCTGCCCTGCCCTTCCTCCGCCACCGCCCACGTGCCCGAGAGCCCCCCAGGAGGCTGCGCCCACGTTCCCCCCAGGCCCCGGCAGCCACTGCCCATCACGGATGCCCACCGGATGGCTGAAATGACATCACACGCTTGTGAGCTAAGACCATGCCAGGTCTCGGTGCCCGTGACAGGGACACGACAGGTGCCCTCGGCTGGGCAATCAGGGCTGCAGGATAGGCTGGGAGGGGCCAGAGGGCGCAGGTGCACAGGTACCCGCCCCCCAAGTCCACACGCACATACATGCTCACACAGGAATGTGCACACACACACACACATTCCCCTACACTCGTGTACACGCTCCCATGCACGCAGGTGCACACACACACACACACTGTCACACACACGCTCATGAACACACACGCAGTGGGCTCAGGGGAAGAAGAATCGAGTTGTTTTTTCCTCAATACATGTTCCCACACTAAAGAAAACAGGAAGCTACTTGGGGCCAGGGACAGGAAGAGGAAGTGGCCTGCACACAGGGAGCCGGCTCCAGCCGGGTGGGACTCAGGGGCAGACAGACGGCTGCCGGGTGGGGAGGTGGAGTGTGCCCATAGGGGGTCTACGCCCCGGTGCTGGTCCTGTCTGAGGGCCCCACAGGCGTCACCTCTCACGTATCCAGTTGAGAAACCAAGGCAGGGGTGGCTCGTCCCAGTCCCCAGGGAGGGCAGGCGGAGCTGGCCCTGGACCCAGGCTCATCTGATATCACGCTCCCCCAGCCCTGGTCCTGCAGCCCCACCTGGAAGTGGCCACGGTGGAGTCCTCTGCCTGCAAGTCCAGGTGCCTTGGTGGCGCTCTTTCTGCAGCCACGCTGCTCGTCCAGCACTGGGCACACCCGTGGTATCTGGCCTGGCCTCTGTGGTCTCGGGGGGCACCCTGAGGTGGGTTCCACAGTGTGCTCCTCTGGGGGCCCAGCCCAGGGAGCCCCAAGCACATGCTGCCGGAGATGACACACACACGATGGGGCCATCAGCCCAGCCTGCGAGGCCCCGCGGGGCCATGTGTGCCTTATGGCAAGGGCTCTGTGGGGTTCTCCCTGCCCCCAAGCCTGGCCCAGGCCTGGGTGCACGAGGTTCTCATAAATGCTCCACCCTTGTGGAGATGGAGGCACAGAGAGGGGCCATGACCTGCCCAAGGACACACAGCGAGACAGGTCTGAACCCTCTCATGCCCTCCCGCTGCAGCTCCAGGGGAAACGTAAGGTGGAGGCCTGGGCACGTGGGTCCCACCTGGTTCCAGCCCCTCAGTAGAGATACAGCTGCCACCTGTGGTGCTCCAGCTGCAGCGTTATCTCGTTAGTCCTCCAGACCTAGTGGGAGAGACTCCTCCCCACTCTGCAGGTAGGGGGCGCCCAGAAGAGCTGCTTCTCTCCTTGCTGACCTGCCTCCTTTCTTTCCTGCGTGCCCTCCCAAGGCACAGGGCAGCTAGGTTTCCACTCACGCCTAGAATCCCAGTCCTGGGATCACATCTAGCTGGTGCAGAAGGAGGGGGAGGATTTCTGGGTTGCAGTGGCTGGGGGTTTAGGGCTCCAGAGACAGATCCAGTCCTTCTTTGTCTTTTTCTCACTTAAAATAAAAATCTCAGTTAGGAGAGACCCAGGATGACCAGCAGTCCTTGTTTGCCTGAGCCTGAGGGTTCCCAGGATGCATGAGGACTTTCAGGGCTAAAACAGGGAAATGTCCAGGGAAACCAGGACAAGTCACTCTAAAGGGACTCCAAAGCCATTTAATCTAATTCCACCTGATGCTTGAACTCTCCACTGTGTCCTCACACAGTAGCTGTCCAGCCCTGCTTACATACCTCCAGTGACAGTGAGCTCATTACTGTTCATAACAGCAAGAGCCAACCAAGAGGTAGACACAGCCAGGACCAGGCACTGACCACAGTGAGGTCAGAATTTGCAGAGCAGAGTGCAGGTCCTCTGACCTGCCTTTAGGGACAGTCAGAAAAGGCTTCCCAGAGAAGGAGACTGGGGAGGAGGACGGGGAATTCCTAACCAAGGGAACCCCACAGGCAAAGGCCAAGAGGCCTAGAACCATCTCACATGGATTGAATTCCTTTGCTGTTCTCTCTGACAGCTGGTGTGACTCTACAGCCCTCCCCCGACCCCATCTCTGGAAAGGAGCCCCTCCTGCCTCTACTCCCCAGGTCTCCAGGCTAGGAAAGGTCTCATTGCCAAAGGAAGAGCTGCTAGATGCTTTGGAATACCATTCCACCCCCCTCTCATTTTTCTGAGGCTCGTGGACCCTTCACCACCAGCATCTGCCCCCTGTTCCAGGAATCCTGCCCTGGCTTCCCCAGCCCTGTATGCCTCCCCTTTCACAAACATCAACTTTCTTCTCTCCTTGGGGTCACTACTATCTCCAGCCCCTGCCAGGGTCCCTTGTCACTCTCCAGTTGAGCTTTCCCACTTCTCACCTTTGCACCTGCTGGTCTCTCTTCCTGGAATGTCCTTTCTTCCCCTGAAAAAACTTTCTTATTCCTCAAAGATGTAACTCAAATGCCAACTCTTCCAGGAAGCCCTCCAGTATTTCTCTGATTGGGGTTGATACCAGCCTTCTCTTTAAGTCACTGTACTCCCTCTGTGCTCTGCGTGCAGAACAAGGTAGACCTCGCGCCTGGGCGGGCTCAAGCCCTGGGACCGGCACTGAGCCCTGGGAACTCAGCCCAGAGCCCTCCACTTGCCTCACTGCCCTGGTCTCTGGCCTGGGTCCCTGTGGGGACTCAGGAGCGGGACTGGGTTGGCTCTTAGGCAAGCACACAGCAAGAGCATACTAAGTGCTTGCTGAGGTGTGTTCTCTCAACTGATATTTCCTGACCACCCCCTCTGTGCCAGACACAGGGTCACATGGCTGCCCTTGTGGGGGGGGGGGGTCCATCTCCATTCCCCGCCCCCCCAGCACACATGGAGCAGTTAGAACCCAGGAGGCGGAGGTGCCCCTGAGTGTGGATGGCTCCCATCTGCCAAACAAAGGCGAGGGGCACACCTTACAGTCGCCTTGGAGACAGACAGCCCGGCTCCAGAGCCCAGCTCCGGTCACACCCCTAACTGGCTTTGGGTAGGTCACTTAAGCCCTTCTGTGACATGGAGAACATAGGGGAGGCCGCCCCAGGGATCTGAGAGCAAGGACAAGGGTGGTAGCTCTCAGCACGACCCCGGCACCAGGCACATGTGCTCCAGCGTGGTATCACTCCTTGTCCTCCTTCTCTAACGCCCCTAAGTGCCCCTCACTGCGTAGGTGGGACCAGTCCCAGGGACAGAACTTGCAGGCATTCTGGGGTCCCAGGCTGGGGCGGGGGTCTCGCAGCCTGACCAAGCACCTCGGGGTGCAGTTGTTTCTTGGGCAACATTCTGAGCCTGCCGGAGAGGCCCAGGCAGGGGAGGGCAGTGCCCAGATTTATCCACCAATCCCGCCGGCTCCTGGCCCTGGAGCGCGTTCTTATCTGCCTGACCCAGCATGGGGGGCGGGGGTAGCCAGGGCTGCCGGGGCAGGACACTGTCTGGGGACTGGACACCGAGCAGGGCCGGCAGCCGCGAGCCCCACCAGGTGGGTGACAGCCACCGAGGGCCCTGAACGTCCCAGCGGGCCGTGGCGGGCTGCCCGCCCATCTCCTGCACCATGTCGGACGGCGAGGGCCCCTCGGCCGGTGAGTGGCAGCGCTATATTTACCCACTGCTGCTCTGGTTGCAGCGCCAAGGCCACTGGTCACCGAGGGCGCTGGGCCCCCCGCAGGCTGCAGGCAGCTGTGGGGCTGGACCCCCTTCCTCTGGGCCTGATGTCTGGGGGGCTGGCTCCTGGAGGGGGGTGAGAGACTTTCAAAGCTCACTGTGCCTCACACGCCCACCCACCCCCCTCCTCTTGCCCGGCTTCCCGACGGGGCTAGAGCAGGAAGCTGTTTCTGCTGCAGACCCTCCCGGCTTTCAGCGGGGCGTCCGGAGCGACCCACGGTGCAGCAGGGGCCCTGGCTGCAGCTGGACCCTGGGTGGGCTCAGGGTGCCGGCCTCTGGAATCACGTGCAAACGAGTGTGCGTGAACATTTCCCTGTCATCAGGGGGAAGGGGGAGTCCACAGCACCCATCAGACTCCCCCGCGGTCTGAGGCCTCCAGGAAATTCTGAGCTTCTGGTCTGACAGCACAAAGCAGACCCCCCCGTGGGCCCCCAAATCCTCTAGGTTGGAAATGGCCAGGGACACAGGCAGGCGGAGGGGTGGTCTGACACTGGAGTCTGCCCACATGTCCTCTGCTCTGCCCGGGGCGACGGGCTATGGTGGGGACTGGCTGCCCATGTCCCTGGCTGGTGGCCCCTGGCTCCGTCCAGCTGAAGACAAGCTCTGATGTGGATGTCATCCTGAACCTGCCTCGGGTAGGGCAGGGGCTGGGAATATACTGGGGACTCTGGAGTCAGGCTGCCCAGGTTCAAGTTCCAGTTCCTTCATTTCCAAGCTGGGTGACCTTGGGCAAGTGGCTTGACTGCTCTGAGCCTTAGCGTCCCCAGGTGAGAAAGGAGACAGTGGTAACAGTACGTAACCCACAGGGGGTCGTGAACATTGAATGTGATGACGCGTGAAAGCGTTTGCAGGTGTGCAGTGAGCGCTTAGCAGTGTCTTCGTGGAAACAGCAAGTGGGGGTCCCGGGCCGGCGCAAAGAAGCCCATGGGCCTGTGCATCCCTGCCCGGCCCCCTCCAGCCAAGTCTGGCCGCCTAAGCCGCTGCGTGCCTGTAGGTCATGGATTCCTTCTCCGTCAAACGTTGCTGTGGGGAATCTCGGGCAGGTCAGGCTGTCCCGGAGGGCCTCAGGGTGCCTTGTGGGCAACAGCGGTGTGTGCCCACTCTGCATGGTGTCGGATGGACAGTTCCAGCGCCTGGGCCTGGCTGAGTCAGATGTGGAACAGAGGGTGTGTGTATGTGTGCTGGGGAGGGGGACACCGACAAAACTGGCCTGACCTCTCCCTCTTCTGCTGGGCGCCAGTGGCGCTGGCTGCCAGGAATTGTCCGCTGAGCCAGCATGGTGGGGGAAGTGCAGACAGGCCCTTTCTGGCTGGCTCTGCCCACACCTGACGCAAACCCGGAATAGCTCTCTGCCTCCACCAGGGACACAGCGCTGCTTTTAGCAGCTTGTAAAACCACCCTGCTGTGGGGATGGGTATTTCAGGAAGCCCAGGACAATATTAGCCCTTCGGGGCGATGGAGTGGGTACCGAGTGTGTGTGTGTGTGTGTGTGTGTGTGTGGCCTCGAGGCTGGGAGGAGACAGCCTTCACTGTCGGGTCTGGGAGAAGGTCAGCTGGACGGGAAGCTGGTGGGCAGCATCCTTGCTCTGCCCATCCTGCCTGGGTGGGCTTCTCTGGGTGAGGTCGGTGCCTGGCTTCCCGCCTACAAAATACCGTGTGATGGTCTTTGGTCTCTGATGTGCTGGGCTTGGGATCACACCTGGTTGGCAGGAGTAAAGACAGAGCCTGTGTGCAGAGACGTATGTTTGTTTATGGTGAGAGGGGAGCGCTCCTAGAGTCTGTTGTCTGAAATTCAAGTCTTTCTTGGATTCCTACTGTGCAGCAGTGATTGGGCCCAGGAGGCTGCTGTGAAATATTTCCACCTATTCTCAGTATCCAGTCTCTGCGTCTGTGTAGACATGGGGAAATTTCTCAGCTCTCTGGCCACGACTTGTGTGACCTTGGGCAGATTACTCAAGGGTGCTGTGCCTCAGTTTCCTCATCCGTTAAATGGGGACAATAATAGACATTAGCTCTTCAAGTTCCAGGGAGGATTAAGTGACAGAAAGCATGTAACACACTGAACATAATGCCAGGCTTGTTGTTAGCAGTCGTAGCTGTTGTTTTTATTATTCAACCAGCAAATGAGCTGCGACCCAGAAAGGAAAATGAAGGGACCAAACTGTCTGCTGTGTACTGGCCATTGTGGACACTCCGTTTAATCCCAGGAGGGGGGTGGCATGAACTCCACTGTATAACTAAGGAAACTGAAACTCAGAGAGGCAGACAGACTTGTGCAAGTTCACCCAGCTTTGAACCCAGCTTCCTGGACCCTGTTTGTGCAGAACCCAGATCAGATGCCCCTTCCAGGAAGTCCCACCCTGCTTACCTGGGGGGTGGGGAAGCTAGCCATCTTGCAGGTATTTCTGGCTCTCCTGTGAGCAATGGCCCTTCTCATTGGGAGACAGCTAGCTCAACATTTCTCCAATGTTACAGGCTCCAATTATTTCCAATAATTTGCAGCCTGTTAAAAAAAGAAAAGGTGGGGCTTCCCAGGTGGCGCAGTGGTTGAGAGTCCGCCTGCCGATGCAGGGGACGCGGGTTCGTGCCCCGGTCCGGGAGGATCCCGCATGCCGCGGGGCGGCTGGGCCCGTGAGCCATGGCCGCTGAGCCTGCGCGTCCGGAGCCTGTGCTCCGCAACGGGAGAGGCCACAACAGTGAGAGGCCCACGTACCGCAAAAAAAAAGAAAAAAAAAAAAAAAGAAAAGGTGGTACCTTGTTAGAGCGCCAGGAAAGTTCCGCAGCGCGGAGCACAGTGGCAGGTAGTCCGCTCTGGGATTTATGGCCCTGTGCCTGGGCAAGGGAGCCTGGAGGCTAAGGTTACCGGGAGTCAGCATCATATTTATAGCAGGGACTCGCCTGCACCGAGGACTGCCAGCCTGTAACCATGTCCAGTGAAGGTGCTTCCCTTACAGTCGCCTGGCTTCCAGGCCTGGCTCTGCCCCTTAGCAAGGTGGCGGGCTGGACAGGTCACTTCCTCACTGAGGCTCGGCTTCCTCATCTGTAAAGTGGGGCCTTGCCGCGTCCCTCACTGGCCCTGAGACTTACACAGTGTCTGTAAGTGCTGGCACCTGCCGGGGTAGAGGGGCTCCTTATACCCTGGGTCTGCTGACTGTCTTTTCCTGCCTTTGACCTTGTGGTGACTTTGACCTCTTGACAGAACTCCACAGGAAGAGAATCCAACCTCCGTGCTGTCAGTTCCTCCCATGTTTGGGAGAGTTTCCAGCAAAGCAAGTTTATGATTCCAAGCACCGAGGAATAGGCCGTTGTATTCTCAGCAGAGCACCTGAATGCAGGTCCATCAGAGCCTGGGGTTTGAATCCCTGCTCTGCCATTCCCTGGCTCTGTGGTCTTAGGCAAGTCACTTAACCTCTCTGGGGCTCAGTGACAGGTGGACACTTGCCCTTTCCTGAGGCTGTGGTGAGGATGGATGCCCCTAACCTGAGTAAGGGCTCAGCCGGCAGAGTGACCTCCTTTCTCCTCCTGTAAAACCTTTTTCCACCAACACCACTGCCCACTCCATCCCCCTGACCCCGGGGACTGCAGTCACATTGTTTGTACAGTTGGAAGTGTTTTTTCTGGGGAGAGGGGGGCTGGTGGCTGACATCGGGGTGGTCTACCCCTTTCTCACTCAACTCCTGGCATCCCAGAGCCAGAGACAGCCTGCCCCAGCCTCCTGCCCCCAGACCTCGTGGTGGGCCCCCCGCCAGTCTGCAGAACAGCGTCCACCTCCCTCCGAGGTGTGGGCTGGGTTCTGCTCTCCTTTATGGTGACCGACCGACCTCTGGGCCTGGGTCTGGGGCGAGCATCTCCGTGAGGAGATAAAAGCAAAACGCTTTAATTATTATTTAGTTAATAATTATTAATTATTTAGGCCCCACTCTTTGGGGGAAAGAGGCAGGCTTGGCCCCTGGGCCTCAGCGTCTCTCTATGTGGCTCCCCTCCTGGCAGTGAAGGCTGTCCCCGACCCCAGACAGCAACTGGGTTCCATTTTCACCTCTTGGCTGGGAGCCAGGGAAACCTCAAGCCGGGGAGGTGCCTGGATCACTTCCATGTGGGGGGGTGAAAGGTCAGGAGAGAGACTCTGGGGGCCAGGAGGCCCGGGAGGAGGCTGGTGAAATGGTCCTGAGCAGAGAGGGTGAGGCCCACTGGGGGGTGGGGGGAGAACGGGAGGATGGGGCAGCTGCTGGGGTGGGGCGGGACAGGCCGAGGCCCGATGCTGCCTCCCCACCAGGACGGTCCAGAGGACAGAGGGCTCATCCGTCAGGGACTCGGGGTACAGTGGGGTGACCTGGCAAAGCCCCAGGTGTCGGTCCGCACAGCACGTTGGAGTCGATGGAGAATGGCTTCCCGGGCCAGGCACACCTGTCCCCCCCGGACACAGGCAGGTCTTTGCCCTCTGAACTTCGGCCGGCTCAGCTGTAAGTGCGGGTGACACCAAGGCCTAGGGCGCGTCATGGGGGTTAGATGAGATGCCGCCTTCAGACTCCCGTGAACCGCGGGCCGGGAGAGGTATGGGTGGCAGCTGGTGGTCCTCAGGAATGAACCTTAAGACTGTGGCCATAGGTGGTCCAGGTACCTGTGCTAGTGACGGCAGGAAGGGCTTAAGCTGAGAAGCATCAGACCTGGCGCAGGAGGCTGGGGTCAGGGGCGGCTCGGGACCCTCCAGACAGCACCCCGTTTCCACCACTCTCGGTTCCCACGCGTCACAGTTCACTCCAAGTCCACACTCCCTACCCGTGGATCCCCATATTATGGAGGGGGAAACTGAGGCCCAGAGAAAGAGAGATTGGCTCAGGGTCAGCGGCTAGAGAGTGATGAGCCCAGACTTGATTCCCTAACACAGACCTCTCGGCACCTGTGCGTGGGCTTCACCCCTTCACTCTTCCCGCTCAAAGCCGGCCCGTCATCCAGGCTGGTGGGACCCTACCTTCTCCAGGGACCCTTCCCTGGAGTCTGCAGCCCCAGGGGCCCTGCACTCCTGGAGGGCGCCCCCCCACCCCACCATCTGCCCGTCTTGCTCAGAAACAGCTTGACTGGTGCCAACCTGGACACCCCTGTACCGCTCACAGGATACTGGGCGTTGGGCGATGTGTTGGGGGTTCGCTGCTGTGTGACCCAGAACAAGCCTCCTGCCCTTTCTGGTCCCAGAGGGGGTTTTTAAATTTGCATCCACCCCGGTAGAATCCTACAGGTGAGCACAGAGCTCTGCACATGTGTCCTGTGTTCAGACATCAGGCAGGGCTCAGGGGCCCCGGCTCTACCCGTGAACCTCTGAGCAGCAAATGAAGAAATCTACGCGGCTCCAGTCCCAGCTCCAGTGTCTGAAGCACCCTCGGGGGCTTTTACGCTTAGGACAAGAAATACAGTTTAGAAGCTGTTAGGAATTCAACCAGGAAATCAAAGTTACCCTCTTCTGTGTTTTGTTTTGCTTTTGTTTTTTTTTTTTGCCCGTGCCGCACAGCATGCTGGATCTTAGTTTCCCAACCAGGGATGGAACCCGTGACCCCTGCAGTGGAAGTGCTGAGCCCTAACCACTGGACCACCAGGGAATTCCACCCCCCCCCCACTTCTGTTCTTTTAAAGTATTGGGTCCATTCTAACTGACCTTTCTTGAGATAGCGGGATACATTTTAAATATTTTAAATTATATTTTTTAAATGACACAAAGCTGTGGGTGTCTGCAAACGTTTATCAGCTTTTTTCTTGAAACTATGCAGGCAAAATAACATACAGAAACTGGTGGCTGAGATGGGCCAAAGCTATCTGCTATCATCCATATTTATTGATTTCCAGTTTTTGCATTGATCAAAACAGCCCCTTTTGGTTTGCCCTGTTACTCAGGACAGGCTCAGTATCCTGTGAAAAAAACAAATCTCAGTGGCTTAAAGCAACAAAGGTGTATTCCTCGCTCATGCAAAGTCTGTTGCAGGTCTGAGTAACTCTCCAGGGCAGGTCGCCTACATGATGACTCAGTGGGTGTGATGCCTCCATAGGGACCCAGCTCCCCTTCTCACGAGGCAGGTGACAGGAGGGGCTGAGACATCACACCGGCAATTAAATGCTTCTGCCCAGAAGTGATCAATATCATCACTACCAGCATTTCATCGGCTAAAACAAGTCCTATAGCCACACCTAATGGCATGAGGGCAGGGTACAGGTTCCCGTTAGGGAACAGATTAGGAATGTCTTCCCCGCCCCCTTAACTTTTTCTCCCAATTGACTCTTTGGAAAGTAATCCATTTTAATGATGACATGTTTGGAGCGTATTGTACGTGCTGTGGTCAGCAAGCCTCTGAAATGTGAATCACGAGTCCTTCTGATATGCAAATCCCAAAACCAAGGGCAAGATTTTCCAAAACGTGTTCACTCCCACAGATGTGAACCTGGGTTGAAAAGCCCCAAAATTAATTTCTGAAAGACGTGGTCACAACACCAGCGAGGAAAACAAAAGCAAGAGAGAAGTTTGCTGCTTATCGCCCCAAAGCTCTCTCGATTTATCATTTGCTAAGGCACAAAGGAGGGAGCTGGGATGAATAGTTCATGAGCCAGTTTAATCACTGAGATCAACAGATGAAAAAAATAGGACGTGAGTTTAGAAGGAGATGGTTATGCAAATATATTGGGAAAAAAAAAAAACTGGGAGTCTGTACCTCCTTCTTCTCGTACAGACACTGTTTCCTCGATTGTACGACGTCACCAAATAAATCCTGCAGCATCAGTTTTGTTACAGGCTTTCCTACCTGACTTTTAATAGTATATAACTAAACAAATTTCAATAAAAATGCACAGCCTAACAGAGGGCTGTGGCAATGGACGACACACGTTGTTTTGTATAACGAGGTCAGACCTGGTTTAAAAATAATGTTTGCAGGGACTGGAGGTGGTCTCCGAGCCCTGCCCCAAGAGTCGATGATGTCACCCAAATTGCAAGACTTAAAACTGGAATTTGGGGATACTGGGCTCCGTGTTGGGGCACAAACCTTCCTGCAGTTCTGGGCCCCGTATTTCAACATCTAAGCCAAACCGTTTAAAGAACTCTCTACCAGCTTTAAACACATTTCTAGGAATCCCACCTCATTTATTTCGGGTGGAAAAACACATCAGAGCACCGGTGCAGTTGCCGAAAACACCCCTCCTGCCACTTCTCGCTGGAGGGATGAGCTGGCGGTCTGAGTGGACACCCTGATTCAGAGTGTTTGTCGTAAGCATGTCCTCCGTGCGCATATCCTGCTGGGCCCTGCAGTGAGAGGGGAGAGCTGGGTCTCCTCCTGCAGACTTGCCTTCACCAAGCCACATCAGTTTCCTCCTCTACAGGGTTAACAGACTTAAGTTATGAGAGCACTAAATGAGACTGTATACAGTAGGCACTAAATAAATGCTGTCTCCCCTTTTCCTAGGACCTTTCGCATACCTAATTCAGCGTGACTCTCCTTATACTGTAACCCTATGTGGTAAACACTGTTTTTCCATTTTACAGATGAGCAAACTGAGGTTTAGAGACACTGAGTGACTTACCCCAGAGCACACAGTGGGGGAGGTGGGACCAGGATGCAGGTGTGCTGGCCCCAACCTGGGTCTCCTCTTTTGCACCAAGCAGCCTTGGAGGAGGGCCGGGAGAGCTTCAGTCCTTCCCAAGGCAGGCCAGTGGGTCAGGGAGCAGGCTTGGGAGAGGGCTTTTATGAGAGCCAAGACAGCAGGTGAGATTCGCTCTGAATTCCTTTGGAAGGCAGGGGTGTGCCACCGGGAGCACCGGGGTTGAAGCCTGGACACCTGGCCCTGAGCTCAGTCCTGACATGAAAGTGCTCAGTGACCTCCAGCAAGTCCTTTGCCCTTTCTGAAGAGGTCTCCATCAGAACCTGGGCCCAGGAATGTTATGTGAGATAATCAGTTCTCCTTCTTGTAGCAGAATCTCAGGACCCCGCAGGGACCTCCAAAGGCCCAGATCTCTCTGCAGCAGTTCTCTGCTTGCTCGGTGACTGTCACCCGGCTCTGCCCCAGGACCACAGTGGGGGCCCAGCCACGCTGTGACAGTGGGGCCCCTCCACACAGCCCGGGGCTGCAGTCCATCCCTGAACTGCTGCTGGAGGGTGCTCCTGGCAACTCTGTACCCAAGAAGTGTGGCTGAGGCTGGAACAGAGCCTGGGCTGTGGCTCCACCCGTTGGGCAGTCCCCACCCCAGGCCCCCCCAGTTCCTCCCAGAGAGAGAAGCACCAGCGGCCACGAGCTCCGGTTCACTGAGCGTCGGCTGTGTGGCCTGCTCCGGGCAGCTCCCTCCCATCTGCGTTTGCTACCCCGTGCCGTCACAGCTCTGTGAGGGACGCTGTCCCCATCTCACAGGCCTGGACACTTGTGGGTGATGAATTGCCACTGAGTTCCAGCCTGGAACTCGGGAGCCCCCCCAGCAGGTACTCCTTCCTGACATCTGGAGGCGTGACCGGGAGGAAATCCAGCCCTCAGCGCTGTCAGAGGTGGACACGGGGAGGCCCTGCAAAAGCTCCATCCCTCAGCCCCCATGGAATGCCTTCCCTTTTCTTTCCGTCTTGAAACTTGTTGAGAGAGGAGGAACCTCAGCCATGACCCAACCCAGGAGGCAAGGTGCTATAAATAAATTGGAACCACCAGGCCTGGCAGCTGCGCCGTCGTGAGACCGTCCAATTCCTGGGAGGAGCCCCACCCCAATCCGCATCCACACCCGTGCATCTGGCAGGAGGACAGGCCACAGCTGGGAGCTCCCTGGTCCTGCGGGGTCTGGGGGGTGGCCTTAACTCAGAGCATGCGGGGGTCCCAGGCTCCCAAGCCTGCCCTGAAGCTGTGGGATCAGCTGTGGGGTCAGCCGGTCAGGGAAGCTGTGCTCAGGCCCCTCTGAGTGCCACAGGGCAGCAGGAGGGTAGAGCCAGTGACCCTCAGGGCTGCAGGCTCTGTGGAGAGTCCTGGGCCATCACTTTTTTAACTTTTTGGTAACTGCCTTATTGAGATGTAATTTACATACCATACAACTTACCCATTGAAAGTGAGTTATGCAACCATCACCAAAATCAATTTTAGAACAATTTTAACACCCCCCCCCCAAAGAAACCCCTAACCTGTTAGCAGTCAACCCCCAGCCCCCGGCAACCAGTACTCTACTTTCTGGTTCTATAGGTTTGCCCATACTGGACATTTCATGGAAGTGGAATCATACAGTACCTGGCGTTTTGTGATCAGCTGCTCTCACTCAGCATTTTTAGGTTCACTCGTGTTTGGGTGTGTGTCAGTGCTTCGCTCCTTTGTGGACAAATAGTATTCCATTGTACGGATCTAGATCACATTGTATTTACCCATTCATCAAGTGATGAACATTTAGCTTGTGTCTACTTTTTGGCTCTTATGAGTAATGCCACCGTGAATGCTAGTGCACGAGTTTCTGTGTGAACATAGGTTTTCATCTCTCTAGGGTTGTTATACACCTAGAGTGGAATTCCTGGATCCATGTTTACCTTTTTGAAAAGCGGTCAGACTCTTTTCCACCGAGGCTGCACCACTTTATATTCCCACCAGCAGCGTGTGAGGGGCTTGATTTCCCTGCCTCCGCACCAGCACTTGTTATGATCTTTTTGATTCTAGCCATCCCAGTGGGTGTGAAGTGGTGTCTCATTGTGGCTTTGATTTGCTTTCCCCTAGTGACTAACAGTGTTGAGCATCTTTTCATGTGCTTGTTGGCCATCACCTCTCGGCTCTGAGAACTTATGCCTCAGTTTCCTCATCTGTAAAATGGGGATAGTGACAGCAGCACCCGCCTCACAGGCTGTGGTGAGGATTCAGTGAGATAATTCTAGGGTCCTGGTGCAGAGAGGCTGTCAGCAAACATTTGCTGCTCGAAGCTGCAGGCTGGGGTCAGAGCCTCTCCTCTGAGGGCTGGTGTGAAGGAGGAACATGGAGAAAGCTGGAAATCTCGAGCCTTCTGCAAGTTCCAAAGAAAGGGACAAACACCATCAGAGAAGGTGCTGACTGGCAGTGGCCCAGCCCTGGCTGACTTCCCCAGCTTTGAAGCTCTGCTCGGCTGGGCAGTCCAAGTGACTGGGCTGTGTCTATGCAGCCGGGCGAAATGCAGATGAGGCAGGTGTCCAGACCACATGCGCAGTGAAGATAAGCCCGGCCTGTCATCTGGGTTTCTGGGGAGGGGCACCTGTGGGTTTTCTTATCATGAGTTATTTGGCCTCCTCCCCGTGGCTACTCCCAAGAGGGGTGACGTTGCCGTTCCTGGATTTGTACCCTTGCGTCTGTCAAAAGAGAGCTCTGGAACTAGGCCAGGAGCATCCTCCCATGAGGTTGGGTGAGAGCCTGGGACCTGGCGGAGGTGCCAATGGTCAGGCCGATTGTGTAGCAGAAACCTGAGCCAGGAGCCAGGCGGGAGGTGAGGGAACACAGTCAGCTCATCACGGGTGGAAAACAAATCCACTGCTGGACAGCGAGCTCATTAGGCTGCCCCGGAGGGAACAATTACGTCCTGTTCTGGAGCCCACCCTGATGGCCCTGGAATGCTCAGCTGAGTCTCTAACCTGGGAAGGGCGGGTCACATCCTAAGGGGGCTCCAGGCCCTGGGGGTGGGTGTGGATGCCGCAGCCTGCAGGAGTCCCAGGTTCCTTCCTCATCCTGCCACTCTGTGCACAGTCACGCGGGACACAGGTGGGAAGCAGGGACAGGGAATCAGACAGGCTGGCCCTGGCATGCCAACTCTGCACCTGGCGCTGTGTGGTCTTTGCAAGTCATATAATCTCCCTGGGCCTTTGTCTCCTCATGTGCAAAACAAGGCTGATGATACCTTATAGGATGGCTGCTAAGTGTGAATGAAATAGCACACGCGGTCAAGGGCAGAAGTGGGGGGGATTCTAGTCTATAGAGCAGAGCTTCTATCCTATGCACCTGGCTTATCAGGAGGGGCTTTTAGGAGAGGAGGGAGAGAAAAAGGGTAGGGTTTCAGGTGACGTCTAGCCTTTTTTCTTTTTAAATAATAGTTTAATAAAATAAATAGTGGTTTAATAAAACTGTCCACTCCATGGGAAGACTTTGGAGAGAAACACGTCTAGCTTTCTTTTGTTCGCTGTCCGTACACTCCAGTGTGGGCAGAGACCACGCCTTCCTCGTCTGTGCTGATCAGTAAATGTTTGTTGAATGATTAATGACCAAATGTTGCTGCCGCCTCTGCTTCTGTGCCGGGTCACCCAGGACCTTGCAGTAGCCTGGCCCTGCGTGCGGAAGCTCTGGGGTACAGACCGCACCATGGAGTCTGAGACAAGAAGGCCCAGCTTTTGCACCCCAGCCCCAGTGAGTCAGGTGGCGTCAACCGCAAGGGTCCCGCTTTGTTCTCCCCTCCTCCCTGCCTCCCCCTCTGCTCCTGCACAGTTCGGCTGAGGTGCTGTATTAATTTCCTGTGGGGTCAGCAGGGCTCGGCTCCCACTGGACGAGACTCTGTCCCCGGCCTCTCCCAGCTTCTGGTGGTTCTGGGCGTCCTGGACTTGTGGCCACATCACTCCCATCTCTGGCTCCAAGGCCACACTGCCCTCTCCTCTCTGCATCAAATCTCTGTCTGCTTCCCTCTTATAAGGACGCTTGTGGTGGCGTTTAGGCCCACCTGGATAATCCAGGATAATCTCCCCATCTTGACATCCTTAATTTCATCACACCTGCAAAGACCCTTTCTCCACATATGGTAACATTCAAAGGGTCCAGGGATTAGGGCCTTCAGCCCACTGCAGGCACAAGTACAGGATTCTTCAGAGAAGCTTATAGTTTCCCGGGGCTCTTGCTGGGAACCAAAGGAAATGGCCCAAGGGTCTCAGATGTCCCCAGGTGGCTTTGCCCCCAAGGGAGAGGCAGTAAGCGCCCGCCTTACCTGTGGCCCCTCCTCGCCCTGCCCTACCCTCTCTGTGCTCTTTAGGCTTTTCTCTTGCTGTGGAAAGGGAAGTTTGGAGGCTTAGAAACCCTTTTAATCTTTCTAGGAAAGATCCAAGTCTATTCTCTCTGGAAGGACTCAGTCTGGGCTGAACATCCCAGTAAGCCATGGCCTCGGTGCAGGCGGTGACCTCCGCCCCCCACGGAATGGCCGCGGAGAGTCCCACAGCAGCTGGGGGTGTGGCCAGGGGAGGAGTCTCCCTGCTCAGACACTGGTGCTGGGCTCAGAGAACATGCTGGGAAGGAATTAGTTCCCGCGCCTTTCATCTTCCGGGTCTCAGTTTCCCTGCCTGTGAAATGAACCAGTCTGGAGCCAGTGCCTCCAGTGAAGCACCAGGATCTATGAAGGAGAAGCTTAAAAGAAAATAAAAAGAAACTATGCAAGCCATTGTTCACTTAGCTGCCAATCATGCCCTGAGCACCTGCTGTCGGTCGGGCCACCGCAGGGTCCTGGGGACACAGAGGGCTCTCTGTCACAGCTGGGAAGGGAGACAACTGAGAATAAGGACAATGAGAGCCCAGTAACCCGTGTGCTGTGACTCAAATTATGAGGGATAGACAGGGAAGGCTTCCTGGAGGAGGTGACCCTGAGTTGGGTCTTGAGGGACAATTGGGAGGTGACAAGGGAGGGGAGAGGGCAGCATGATTGGCTCAGAGGCACACGAAATCACAGCCACCCGGGGCCCAGGAAGAGCTGAGCCTCCAGGGTGCTGGAGACAGCCTCACATACAGGTATTCCTATTACAAAGCGAGTCCTTGAAGCGAGGCCTGCTGCATGGAAGGTCCTGGGTAACCTGGCACAGAAGCAGAGGCAGCAGCAGCATTTGGTCAATCAGTCAATCAACAAACATTTGTTGATCAGCTGTAAAGAGTGTGTGGTCCCTGCCCTCACAGGGTTGACACTTCAGTGTACAGACAATGAACAAAATAAATAGCCAAAGGATGTACAATGGTGATGAGGGTGAAAAGGATGGAGGGCAGTGAATCCGGGAAGAGAGAGAGCAGTGCTTTGGAGAGAGCCCGGGAAGATCTTTCTAAGAGGGTGACAGTTGAACAGTGAGCCCTGGGAATAGCTGAGGGAAGGGAGTTCCCAGCAGAAGAAACAGCAGGGCCAAAGGCCCTGAGGTGGAGGTGCCCGATCTTTTCAAAGAACACCAGTGAGGTCAGTTTGGGCAGAGTGAATAGGGGTGTGGGGAGAGATGAGCCCAGAGAGGAGGGGGCAGGAAGGTTGTGAAGGGCCTTTCTGCAGTCCAAGAGGGGCCCTTGGCTTTGACCCTCTGTGAGGTGGGAGCTGTGGAAGGGTTTAGAGCAGAGGAGTGGAGAAGCCTCACTGGGTTTTACAAGCAAGCAGCACGAAGGAAGTGGAGATGCTAATTTCCAGTGATTCTGAGCATCAGAAGATAAGAGGTGTCAAAGCCAAGGCCTTTTGCCAGCCCAGGCTGGAGTTGTTAATCACCGCATCCCAGATGGAGCTGCTCCAGAGGCCCTCTTGATGGACCCGGCAAACGACTGGTCCAGCAATCCCACTACTGGGCATATACCCTGAGAAAACCATAATTCAAAAAGAGTCATGTAACAAAATGTTCATTGCAGCTCTATTTATAATAGCCCGGAGATGGAAACAACCTAAGTGTCCATCATCGGATGAATGGATAAAGAAGACGTGGCACATATATACAATGGAATATTACTCAGCTATAAAAAGAAACGAAATTGAGTTATTTGTAGTGAGGTGGATAGACCTAGAGTCTGTCATACCGAGTGAAGTAAGTCAGGAAGAGAAAAACAAATACTGAATGCTAACACATATATATGGAATTTAAGAAAAAAAATGTCAGGAAGAACCTAGGGGTAAAACAGGAATAAAAACACAGACCTACTAGGGAATGCACTTGAGGATATGGGGAGGGGGAAGGGTAAGATGTGACAAAGCGAGAGAGAGGCATGGACATATATACACTACCAAACCAAGGTAGATGCTGGGAATGTGACCGCCTGGAGGTGTGGGATAGGGAGGGTGGGGGGGAGGGAGACGCAAGAGGGAAGAGATATGGGAACATATGTATATATATAACTGATTCATTTTGTTGTAAAGCAGAAACTAACACACACACTATATTGGAGCGATTATACTCCAATAAAGATGTTAAAATAAATAAATAAATAAAATAAAATAAAATAAAATGCAGCCAGCTCTCAGTGCAAACGTGCTGGGAGCTCCAAGCCCTCTGTCTGGAGACAGTGCAGCCAGCACAGCCCCCAGGAGAGGCATTTTTTATTCCAAGTCCTTGTCCCTGGACTCCGCCACGACACACACACATGGGTAGGCACTCACTGTAATTCCCGTGAGCAACACCGGGGCTGCCAGATAGAATGCACATGTCTGCTCCAGGGTGAATTTCAGATCAACAACAGGTAATTTTTTAAGTGCAAGTAAAACCCCCAAATTTCTCCTTATTGGCAACTAGAGCATCCCTCCAAGAATATCTCCCGTGATGACGGTTCTGAACCTTCCAGGCTCACAGGACTGAGGGCCTGGCTGGTCTGGACCTTCACCCCCAGCACATCCCTGAGCCCTGTGTGTGGAGCCAGAGGGTGAGGATCTGGGTCTCAGAGCTCAGGCCTGCAGCGGCAGAAAACTTTCTGGTCCCGCTGGTCTGAAGAACAGACACGAGGGGCTGGGGCGTTTTCCCAGGGGAGCAGTGCCTGCCTCAGGGTCTGGCGACTCCCGGCTGCCCCTCTGGGCCTCAAGAGCCCAAACCTCTTTGGCTGGTGAACCGCAGCTTGTCTCCCGGCCCCCTTTAAGAAAGTGATTTATGGCCCTGAGAAAATGGGGCTGGAGGGAGAGGATGCATGGGGGACCGACTCCAGAAGAATCAGCTGCTACTTTTTAAAAAGATGCATTAAAAATGCACATTTTGAAATAGAAGGGTTTTTTTTGTTTTTTTGGGTTTTTTTGAAATAGAAGTTTTTTAAAATAATGAAGCCTGAATTAGGAAACAAACCCTGAAATGTGTGGCTAATGGAAGAAATACTCCAGGAAGCGGAAAGGTAGCATAGTCAAAGGAAGGAGCAAGGGCTTCGACTCCCTGCTGAGCGCCTGCCCCTGGCTGAGCCGTGGTTTCCCCATCTGTAACTCGGGGTCCACCTCGAGACGGCCGTGAGAAGGAGGCAGGGGAGGTGGCACAGTGAGCACAGCCCGTGCTGGGGGGGTCCTGCCTATTGATGACTTGTGCCCCACGGAAGCACCCCAGCCCCCCACCTGCCCTTTCCGCGGGGCAACCTCTGGTCTCAGCCCAGCGGCCTGGGGTCCCTGACACTTCAGCTAGTGAGACCCTTCAGGGAGAATTCCCCGTTAGAGTTGAGTCTGAGCCCTTTGGCCTGGCGCCCACTGACCCTCTCTGGGTGGCCTGACACCGCTGGCCACCCCGGGCTCCCTGCCCAGCACTGCCAGCACCCCACCCCCTCACATCCCGAGTGCAGCCAAGCGGATGGAATTCCACATATTTCACGCCGTTTCTCGCCCTTTGGTCCTGACCAGTGCTGGTCCCTCTTCCTGGAATGCCTTATCTTTCCCAGGGATGCCCTCCTGCCCTCCCCCACCTCCTTCCCTCCCCCACCTCCTTCCCTGGCAGGGAAGGGCCTCCTCTGTGTGCCTCCATTGCTCCACTCTGTGCATCTTCTCATCAGATGCTGACCATCTTGAGGTCAGCAGTTATGTCTGAGTCATCTTTATGCCCAGAACCTGGCACGTAGCAGGTGTTCAACAAACTGTCTTGTTATTTCTCTGTTGCTGCTAGTCATTGTTCCTCCAACAGCCCTTACAAAGACTTAGGGTTGAGAGCTCTCTGCAAAGCCTTTAAGTCGTAGTGTCTGTTATCTTTTCCCTGCAACCTTGTTAGCTGGTGTTATTAACACTCTCATTTTATGGACAAGAAAACTGAGGGTCAGAGGGTGTGGATCCATGGAGGAATGAGGGTTCAACTGCAGGGCTGCTGGGATGCAAAGCCAGAGAGCTTTCCAACCAATGCCCCATCCACCCCATTTGACAACCCCCTTGGCCCTGGGGGTTCATGGATAAATCCCTTCCCCTCTCTGGTCCTCAGTTCCCTGATGTGTAAAATGGGTGGGGCTGCAGTGGGTGATATTAAAGTGTCTCATCACTGGGGTTGGGGAGACACAAGACGTTGCCACGTTTTGCTCATGCCCAGGTGTCACTGGAGTGCCTGCCAACATTCTGAAGACGTTAATTTGTCCCAGCACTAGGCTGCTTCCCGTTACATCACCTTAATCCTGTGTGGGCAGTGGCATCATCAGCGTGGTGGGGTCTGCCAGGGCAGGGAGGGACCCATCTCCTAGCCTGGAAGGCTGCCTCCCTGCCCTGCTTCCCCCGTGGTGGCACCCATGACACTTGGAGACCAAAGGCATCCTTTGATCCAGGGACTCCGTCGAACCTCTGACTGGAGTCGTGACTCGCTCCCAGACCAGCTGCACAGCTCCCTGTGCTGAAGGCAGAGGAGGAAGGGGTGAGGGGGCCGCAGGCCGACCTTCCGCGGCTCCCTGTCATGGCCTCGCATTTTTGTTCTCTCTTTACGATTTCTGCTTGAGGCAAGTATCGAGTTAGACGTGGAGGTGCTGGCGGGCAGGGTTTGCTCGTACATGAGTTCACTTCTTCCGAGGCTTGTTTTGAGGACAAATGAGTCAGCTTGCCACCCAGCATGGGGCAGGGATCCCTGGCAAAGTCATCCACCGGCTGTGTGGTCTGAGTGAGCCTCAATTTCCTCACCTCTAACATGGGACTAGTAGCACCGACCTTGAAAAGAGTTGCATGGGCTCCACGATGCAGCTGAAGTTGGGCTTGTGGGAGCCGATGCTGCCCCTGCCCGAGACCCCGCAGTGGGCAGGCACCCGCCGCTCGTGCCCATGCAGTGTTACAGGAGGGAACAGGTGGCCACAAGGAAAAACTGTAACTCTAATCCTGTAATCCTGCTGATGGCTTGTCTTCCTTTCAGGAGAGGGAGGTCCGGCCTCCTGCACTGGGCCAGGAACAACAGGCCTTCGTGTTCTTTGGGGAAATTGAGATGGAGCGCAGAGGAGGATGAGTCAGGGGTTGGCGTGTTATCTTTCCTGGCAATGCTGGGGCCTCTGGGCCAGGTCCCCATTGACAAAGAGAGGCGTGAATAATAGGAGGGCTGGCCTTGTGCTCCCAGCCACCTGGGCTGTGTCAGGGAGCTGAGGGGGGACCCATGGGAGCTACACAGCCTCGGATGGCATGGGGACCCTAGGGGCCCAGAGGAGCTTGGGGCTAGGCTGACGCTGCTCAGAGAGGCGAGGTGTCACTGTGAAGGCCCCAGCTTCCGTCTCAGGTCTCGTAAGCTGTGTGTCCTTGGGCAAGATGCCTAACCTCTCTGAGCCCTCATCTCCTCATCTATGACATCCCTGCCTACCACTTATGATCATTTCAGGGGCTCCAGGATCCAGCCTGCAGAGTGGCTGGTACACAGTAGGTGGTTGGCAGGGGCAGCTATGGAAGAAAGCATTCAATGGCAGGGAGGGAGTAGCTGAAAATATCTGTCCCGTTACAGCTTCGGGCTGGCAGTGTGGTGCTGGGCCAGCCTGTTTCCCGTCCTGGAGCTGCTTCCCTCCTGGGAAACTGGGAGCTCCTTCTGGTCCACTCAAAATTTGCAGAACTCTAAGTCTTTCTTTTTGGTTTTGTTTTCAGATTGTGACTATATTTCAAACATACATTAGGTTTTTTTTGTTTGTTTGCAGCACGCGGGCCTCTCACCACTGTGGCCCCTCCCGTTGCGGAGCACGGGCTCCGGACGCGCAGGCTCAGCGGCCATGGCTCACGGGCCCAGCCGCTCCGCGGCGTGTGGGATCTTCCCGGACCGGGGCACGAACCCATGTCCCCTGCATCGGCAGACGGACTCTCAACCACTGCGCCACCAGGGAAGCCCCATACATTAGTTTTTTATAATACATTTAAAAAAATTTTTATTGGAGTATATTGATTTACATTTTTTTTTAATTTTTGATTGGAATATAGTTGCTTTACGATGTTGTGTTAGTTTCTTGCTGCGCAGCAAAGTGAATCAGTCTTATGTATCCATATATCCACTCCTTTTTAGCTTTCCTTCCCATTTAGGTCACTGCAGAGCACTGAGTAGAGTTCCCTGTGCTATAGAGTAGGTTCTCATTTGTTATCTGTTTTGTACATAGTAGTGTATATATGTCAGTCCCTGTCTCCCAATTCATCCCACTCCCCCCTTCCCTTCCTTGGTAACCGTAAGTTTCAGAACTCTAAGTCTAATTTACACTGGCGCTGATGAGTGGCTCCATTCCCAACCCCCCACAGGGCAGGGATGGGGAACCGAGATGAGCTTCTGGTGGCCAAGAGGGGCTGCGGGGAATAGGTGTGGCCAGAGGGAGGCCGGAGGCAGGAGCCAGGCCCCAGGCCAAGGGCTGGCACAGGAAAGGGCCGTTTCACAGATGAGAAAACTGAGGCTCAGAGAGCTCAAGGGATTGCCCAGTGGCAGCGGCAGCCTGCTGCCCTGCAACCCCTCACCCAGCCGTGATGTGCTCAGCGAGGGGGACCACCTTGACCCTGGGATGGCTTTTCAGTGAGAGGGAGCCTGGGAACAGTTATTCTGGGTGGGGTCAGGTGCCAGCAATCTGAGGGCCAGTGCCAGCTAGGCCCCAGGAGGGTACAGTTAGGACCTCCCCTGGGCTTCTGGAGGTGGCATCCCTGATGGCAGCGGGGGTGCTGGCCAATGCCAATCACTTCTGATTTAGGGTGGGTCTCAGTGTGGGTGAGGGTCAGGCCAGGAACACGGACAAGGGCGGGAACATGGGAGCAGGGCCCGCCGTACGACCCATGCTGATAAATCGTAGAAGTCACGGCAGTGGCAGCCCTGGCCCTGCCCCCCCGATGCAGGGACGTGGGCTGGGAGCGCTGGCCGTCAAGGCCACTCTGTCCTGCTCTGCCGTGAGTCACCACCTGGCTCAGGGCCCGGGAAGCTGAGGGAGGCCTCCGGCTGGGCTTCCCCTGCTTAGCAGCCTCAGGGTTCACTGGTTCCTTCGCGTTCCTGGTGGGCTGCTGGTCCTCTGAGAACCTGAACTCGGATAATAGCGTGGGCAGGGAAATGGTTTTGAGCGGCATGAGTTTCTAACGCACCCGTAAAGAATGCCGCTGTGTCATGGTCTTGATTTTCAGTACCTAAGACCTATGGCCAGTGGTTCTCAAACTGTGGTCACTTTGAGGGAGGGGCTCGCGAAAATCCTGCATTCCTGAGCTGCACCCAGGCCCGTGGAATCTGCATCTGGGGGCTCCCCTTGTGGGCTGTGGGTCCCTCTCTCAGGCACCCTCTGGCACTCAATGTCCCCTCACGTCCACTTTCTCAGTCCCCACCCACACATGTCCTCACACACTCCTGCACCCCATCCGTATGGACTCACGCCCACACAGACGTGCAGACCTGCACAAGTACACCCAGGCTGGCTACACAATGCAAAGAGTTTCAAGCAGGACGTTAAGCTGAGCGCAGGGCCCTATTGTGACAGCACAGGTCACGTGTCAACAAAGCCAGCACTGCGGACCCTCACATCGTACATCCCGGGACGCTCCTGGATGAACTCACCCCAGGGTGCAGGTGCACGCGCCTGTGCGTGCACGCACACACACACAATTATACACTCGTGGGCGCACAAGCTCAGGTGCAGCAAGGCTTCCAAAATGACTTTTTTGGGGATGAGCAAGTGTGCTGGTTAACGCTTAACAAGCAAAATCAAAGTTGAGTCACATGTGAGCTGCTTGTCAACGAGAAATGCCAGCTGCGATATTCAATGAGTCACCGTCCTGGGGTTCATGAGTAACATTCTAATGCGGTTGTGACTAGTTTGGGAAAACTTTTCAGTCCTCCCACCTCAACGCAAATCCACATTAAACCTGCACCACTTAATTAACGCTTCAAACACCATGAAGCTCCCGAATAAAATGCGGACATAAGGAGTTCCGTGAACAGACTTCTCTCCCAGGCAAATTGCCATGAGCAGGACTGCCCTTTCTTCCTAGGATTGAGAAGGGGAGGAAACTCACCTTTATTGAGCACCTACTACGCGCCAGCCCCTGTGCTTAGTGGTGTGCGTGGTGCCTGGCATACAGTTAAGTGCTTGGTAAATGGTAGCTTACTGCTGTATTTCATCAGAGCCTAGGATGCACTGATTGTAACACACACTTTGTCTTCTGGACCGCTTAGAAAGAGGAAACACTGCCCTTCAAACCCTGACCCAGTCAAGGCATTGATGGCAGGGCACACTTCTGTCTTGAAGGTGCTTAAATGTGAAAAGCATGTTTCAGAGACGATGGAAGGAGGGATTAGCCTCCCCAGTCAACAGATGGAAAGACTGAGGCCCAGAAAGGAGGGTAACTGGCCAGAGGGCCTTTTAGCCTCTTGCTGGTCTGTGATCAGAGGCTGAGGAGGGCTCAGTCTTGAGTCACACCTGCTGGGTATGCAGGGTTGCTCTGGGGATGGAGACCTGCCTCAGGTTCCCTGAAACGCTGCTGGTCTACCCTGATCTATGCAGCCTGGGGGCTCAGGGGTTCCCCACGGTGGAGACTTCATTCTCTGCAACCCCCCTCATTTGACCAAAGGCAGGCACATTGGGAGCATTTTCTTCAAAGCAAGCTTTAGAGATTATAGACATTTTGAGGACTGGAGGCCTGCCCTCGGCCCCCATAGCTCCTTCACGCAATAATTCATTGCGGGAGGATTTTTCACAGACAGCGACTGGCCTTGGAAGGCAGCAAGCTCTTGAATATGCATAGGCTCTTCCTCATAAATTATGCATTTTTTTACCGGGGCTTCCTAGGGAGGCCGAGGAGGGCTGGGAATGGTTCAGTCCTGTGTCGGAAGTCTTGCTCCCAAGGGCTTCTTATAAAGCACGTATTCCTGCCTGCCTCCCTCCCTCCCCATCGCAGTGAACTTGCAGGACGCCTCTCTAGCTCTATTAAAACACGGCACCTTGGTTTTCACGGAATCTGGGGTTTACTTGGCTGTTGCTTCTCCGATGACAATGCTGGTGGGTCTGGAGGGGCCGTCGGGGTCAGAGCAGGCCTGCGCTCGTCTGGGAGACTTGCTTCAGGCCCGCACATCTTGAAAGAAGTTTGACTTTACCGAGGCCCCCCACAGCTGAGAAGCTGACACCCAGATGTGTAATTTACCGGTCGTTTAAAGAGCTTATGCGCCTCTGGATCAGCGCACTCAGGCGCAGGCGGCCCCAGCATCACATAACAAGCGCTGGGCCAGGAGTCAGGGCAGGGCCCAGGTTCTAGCAGGGAGGGGAGGGAACGGCTCTGCTTCCCCCAGCGCAGGGCCCCCTGCCTCGCAGGAGCCAGCCTTGGCCTCCCGCTGGTGATGGCGTGCACGCGGTGGGCACACGGGCAGTCAGGGTTGGGGTTCGAGGTGAGCTCTGCACGGCCTCCTTGGCTGAAGGTTGCTCCTCCCTGGGGGGCCCTCCCTCCTCCTCCCCAGCTGCTGCCATTGGTGCCCACTTCCTGATCTCACTGACCTCACAGCTTTCCGACAGTTCGGCTGTTCCTTGCCAGCTACGCCTCTGCCGGCCTCGTGTGCATTCCTGGGCAGGGAGGTTTCTCTCCTTAGCGAATGTCCTGTGACTGCCAGCACCTTCCCTGCATCCACGGCCACCACGTGTGGCCACTTCACCCTTCCTTTCATTTCAGCCTCCCAGCAGCCTGGGCAGGAATCCGGTGCATATCGTATGGTCCAGGCCTCGGCCAGAGAGGGAAAGGCTTGTCCTGGTCAGCAGCTGGGATGTGGCACTGCGGGTCTGGAGGACGCCCGTCTACACTCAGGCACTGCTTCCAGCCCAGCCCAGCCTCAACCGTCTTCACGGGCAACAGGGCCAGGGCTATGCCCTCAAAAACACCATGATTGTTCACGGATCACGAGCTAAAGGGCTAGGCTTAAACCATTCCATTTTTTAAAAAAGTCAACTTCCAGGATTTCCCTGGTGACACAGTGGTTAAGAATCCACCTGCCAATGCAGGGGACACGGGTTTGAGCCCTGGTCCAGGAAGATCCCACATGCTGCGGAGCAATAGGCCCGTGCGCCACAACTACTAAGCCTGCTCTCTAGAGCCCACGAGCCACAACTACCGAAGCCCGCGCACCTAGAGCCCATGCTCCGCAACAAGAGAAGCCACCGCAATGAGAAGGTCGCGCACTGCAACGAAGAGTAGCCCCCGCTCAGCGCAACTAGAGAAGCCCGCATGCAGCAACGAAGACCCAACGCAGCCAAATATAAAATAAATACAGAAATAAATGTATTTTAAAAACAAGTCAACTTCCAAATGTGTATAAAAAACAAAACCTCTGCATTAAACAGAGAAAAAGAAAACAAAACCCACTGTAGTGTCTTCATTTGGAAACCCAGCACTGCCAGCCATGTGGGCCTCCTTTCTCTCCCCACCTGTTCTGAGCAGGGTTGCCAATCAAGCCACCCATCAAATGGTATCTCCTGTTCCTTCCTCTCAGCACTGTGGTAAGTTTCCCACATCGGTGCATCACGTCCACAGTTACCGCTTTTAACGATGGCAGAGCACTACGCATGGAATCAGTCCTTGATGTTGGGCGTTACTGTGCAGGATTTTAAAAGTCACTGGTCACGGGAGATGACTTTCAGCCTTTTGTTGATTTAATCCCTGTGTCGCGTTGCCAAAGGAGGACCATCTATCGACCGTCCCTCCTTCACGCCTCTAGTCTCCTGCCGCCTGAAACACGTTTCCCTCCCCAGCCGCTGGTATTAATCTTGGCCTCAGCAAGCAAGCACCTACCCTGGGCTGACGGTCCCCGCGTGCGGCAGCCCTGCTTTCATCTTAGGCTGTGCAAACAGTGTCTTGCTCAGCCAGTAAGTATAGAGTTGGGTTTCAAACACGGGTGCATCTCACCCAAGTGCTTCTGGTGCATGTTTCGCTCTCTGCTGTCCGAGGGCCACAGAGACGACCCTGGGGGAACCCCAGGCAAGCAGAGAAAAAGAGAAACGGAGGAATCACAGATGGATCCACAAGTCATGCCATCCAAAGCTGTAAAGTGCTTTCTCTTTCAGAAGAGCTTTATAATTGTTAACTCACTTACTCCTCACCACACCCCTAGGGGCACTAGTATTAACAGATGAGGAAACTGAGACTCAGAGAGGCTGAGTAACTTGGGCAGAGTCACACAGCTTTCAAGTGACAGAGTCAGGATTTGAGCTGTGGCTGTCTGGCTCCAGAGTCACCTTTCTCCTCTCAGCTCTGTAGGAGCCAAGTTCAATCCAGCTCTGTACCCGTACCATCGCCTGCACAGGGCCTTCCCAAAGGAGGTGCTGAATCAGTGTTTGTCCAGTGGAGGACTGTTTGCCAGATAGCACGCTTGTGGATAAGTTGGGAGGAAGCAGGCTGGCAGAGCCATGGCGGGGGGGTGGGGATGTCAAACACAGACCAGAATGGATCACTGAGCCCACGGCAATCTAGCCAGGGCTCTCGCTGGGTGTCGTGAGACCTGGCTGCCCCTTCCCAGGTAGAGGAAAGCTGCTCAGCGTTTGTATTGGCGTCTGGATGGACACATGGAAGGTACGCTTATCAGATTCGTGGAAGATACTGAGCCTGGGGCCAAGAGGTGGCCTGGGAGATCACAGAATGAGTATTCAAAATGATCGCACCTGGGCAGGAACTGAGGGCAACGTTAACATGAAATTTGAGGGTGACAAAATCCAGCCTGGGGAGTACCACGAACGGAAATGGGTGACCAGTTAGAGAAACACCGTGGAGGCAGAAATGACTCAGTGACCGAACAGATGTGGGGATGGGTCAGGAAAGGGGCTTCATGTAAATTGACTCTGATGGTGAACCCAGCACCAGGTCGTGACCTTGACCTTCAGCATCTTCACATGAACCAGAAGGACTATAATGGCCCCTGTGCCCCTGGATTGTTTCTAAGTTTACTTTTTTTCATAAACTTTTTAATTGAAGTTGACCATTGCATGCAGAAAAGTGCACAGATTGTGAGAACACAGCTTGAGTTTTCACAAAGTGAACACACACACATGTCACTAGCACCCTGATCAAGAGACAGAGCATGACAGCACCTGAATACCCCTTGCACCCCTTCCAAGGTGAACACTACCGGACTTCTCACTCTAGATTAGCTTTGCTTGTTTTAGACATCATGCAAATGGAAATACAAATGCTGGTGAAGATTTGGAGCCACTAGAACTCACGCCTGGTGCTGGTAGAGTGTAACTTGTAAGAAGCATTTTGGAAGACTGAGATTATCTGCTAAAGCTGAATGACATTCCTAGGTATGTATGCCTGATGTGCGTACATGTATATAAGTGTGTGTGTGTGTGTGTGTGTGTGTGTGTGTGTGTAAAGACAGACATGAATACATGTATTCACCACAAGACAAGAATGTTCACAGCAGCACTTTTATGACAGCTTCAACTGCCCAGATGTTCGTCCACAATAAAATCGATCAACCATCAGTACGTTCACACACCACACTGCTATTCAGCAATAAGAAGGAAAGAAGGATGGACAACAGGAAGGATCTCAGAGGCAGACCTCCAGGCGCACCCACAGCGAGGTTCCCTGGGTCATTCTGAGGGAGCCCCAAGGCCACCCCTGGGAAGCGCTTAGAGCAGCGCCTGGCAGCCCCCACGTGCCTGGGGCACGGAGCTGGTGTCCTGCTCATGACTCTCGTGCTGGGGTTTCTCTCTGGCTCCTCCACTAAGCTGTACAGATGTCTCCATTGATGTTAGCATTTACCATTCACACTCCTTAGCCTCTCGGAGTCTCAGCACAGCTGCACAATACACACGAGCGTGGATAGTGACGTGGGGGGGCCTCTCAGGGCAGTGGGGGACACCAGAGGGCCCGAGACGTCACTGCCTGCCCTTCACACAAATCTGCCGAGTGGGCGGGGCCGGGCCGAAGGAGGCTTTGGCTCCAGGAGGTCGCTAACCGTGGAGACCCTCCTGGAAGGCAGGGTTTGGGTGTTAGGGCTGCACTTCACACGGTGCTAACATCACAGGTCAGCTGAAGGCCTCAGGTGCCTCCTCCAGGCGGGGACGGTCTACGGCAGGGCGAGGAGAGCCCAGGGCATTAGTCAGCGTTCTCTGGAGAAACAGAACCAATAGGACAGAGAGAGAGAGAAATAAGAGGTGATTGGCTGAGCCGATTCCCATCATAAATCCTGCAGACGGCAGATCACGGGAGGCCGAGAAGTCTCGTGATCTGCCCCCTGCAAGCTTCAGAACCAGGAGAGCTGGGGGTGTCATTCAGTCCCAGCCCAGAGGCCTGAGAAAGGGTGGACAAGAAGTCCCATTAGGTGTCAATCCCAGGCTGAATCAGGAACTCCGAGGTCCACCGGCAGAGAAGATGGCTGTCCCAGCTCAAGAGGAGATAATGAGCAGGCCCTTCCTCCACTTTTTGTTCTGTTCAGGCCCTCCGTGGATTGGGTGGTATCCACCTGCACTGGGGAAGGCCAACTTCTTTTTTTTTTTATTCAAGTATAGTTGATTTACAATGTTGGGTTAGTTTCGGGTGTACAGCAAAGTGATTCGGTTATACATATATATTCTTTTTCAGATTCTTTTCCATTACAGGCTATTAAAAGATATTGAATCTAGTTCCCTGTGCTATGCAGTAGGTCCTTGTTGTTTATCTGTTTTATATATAGTAGTGTGTATATGTAAATCCTGAACCCCTAACTTATCCCTCCCAAGGCCAACATCTTTTTTATTTATTTCTGGCTGCGTTGTGTCTTCGTTGCTGCATGCGGGCTTTCTCTAGTGGTGGTGAGCCGGGGCTACTCTTCATTGCGGGGCACGGGCTTCTCATTGCGGTGGCTTCAGTAGTTGTGGCACGAGGGCTTAGTCGCTCCGCAGCATGTGGGATCATCCTGGACCAGGGCTCGAATCCGTGTCCCCTGCATTGGCAGGCGGATTCTTAACCACTGCGCCACCAGGGAAGTCCCAAGTCCAACTTCTTTACTCAAATGCTCCTCCAGAAACACCCTCACAAATACACTCAGAGATAACGTTTCACCAGCGATCTGGGCACCCTTATCCCAGTGAAGCTGACACAGAAATTGAACCATCACACTCACTAAGGTGTGGAGGAATGAGGCTAAAGAGTGACACTGTAAATGGTCCCCTTAGTGTGTCACTCCCTTGGTTGAAAGAAATGACATCTTTGGCGAAAATTAAAAATACACTTATTAAAAGATGCACTGACAGATGTTAGACGATAGAGTTTAACACAAACAATGACTGACACCTACTGCATGTCCAGCCGCACAGTACAAAAATCAATGAGCCATTGCTGTGGATGTAAGGTGGGTTCCCCAGAGCCGTGCTCCCAGGAGAAACCGGTATAGGAGAGGGAGAAGCAGGGCAGGGAAGGGGAAACGGCCACACTAGGTGGGACTGCATCCTGCAGGGCTCTGCAGGCTGCATGGCCCCTCAGAGTCTGCCCCTACCTGAGGTCAGGGGCTGGCCCATCCCACTGGCTCACTGGGCAGTTGTTGGCTAAGAGCCATGGTGGGGGGCAGGGTGGAAGATGGGTGACAAACCCCTCTTCACCTGGAGGGCGTGGTAAAATCCAGGTTCCTGAGCCCGTCCCCCAAGATTCTGATTTGCGGGGTGGACAGTTTGCATCTCTAGCCAGCTCCCAGGTGCTGTTGATGCCACTGGTCTGAAGTTCATGCCTTGAGTCCCAAGGCATTGCATTCTGCTTTCAAGGGCTGCAGACTAGGGGGGCACAGGGGCCTGTACACAGATGGGGGATAATGAGGGGCCTGGAAGGGCAGGGCACGGCAGGCTTTCTGCAAGAGACACCTGAGGCGCAGTGGGAAGGAAAGAAGGAGGTGGCCGACTAAGTCAGGAGTGAGAGAGGCAGCCACCTGCCTCTCAGTTCAGGAATAGAACAGAGGAAGCAGGGTGGACCGCACATGCCCGCAACACCATCCCTGCCTGGTGAAACATGGACTAAAGTGCTAGCAGTATAGACCCAAGTCAGAGTTCAGGGACACCAACCACTGCCTTGCCCATTCCTCGATTGGTTTTTTTTTAAGTTGTGATAAAACACATGTAACGGAAAATTTACCACCTTAACCATTTTTGAGTGTGCGTTTCAGTGGTATTAAGCACATTCACATTGTTGTACAACCGTCACCACCATCCATCCCCAGAACCCTCCATTGTGCAAAACACCAACTCTATACCCTTGAAACATTAACTCTGAATTCCACACCCCTCGGCAGCCCCTGGCAACCACCATGCTACTTTTTGTCTCTATGAATTTGATTCCTCTAGGAACCTCATATAGGTGGAATCTATATAGTGTTTGTCTTTTTGTGACTGTCACTTAGCATAATGTCCTCAAGATTCATCCATGGTGTAGAACATGTCAGAATTTCCTTCCTTTTTAAGGCTGAATAATATTCCATTTCATGGTGTACCATATATATTTTTTTATCCATTCATCTGTCAATGGACACTTGGGTTGTTTCCATCCTTTGGCTATCATGAATAATGCTGCTATAAACATGGGTGTACAAACACCTGTTCAAGCCCTTGCTCTGAATTGTTTTGAATGTATAGACAGAAGTGGAATTGCTGAATCATATGGTAATTCTATTTTGACTTTTTTTTAAAATAAATTTATTTATTTATTTGTTTTTTATTTTTGCCTATGTTGGGTCTTTGTTCTGTACGCGGGCTTGCTCTAGTTGCAGCCAGTGGTGCGCGGGCTTCTCGTCGTCGTGGCTTCTCTTGTTGCAGAGCACGGGCTCTAGAGCACAGGCTCAGTAGTCATGGCACATGGGCTTAGTTGCTCCAAGGCATGTGGGAATCTTCCCGGGCCAGGGATCGAACCCGTGTCCCCTGCATTGGCAGGCAGATTCCCACCCACTGTGCCACCAGGGAAGCCCCTATTTTGACTTTTTTGAGGAACTCAGTTGGTATTTTTTATCACACGTAGATTTACTATGAATTTTAGGGAGGCTGACCAAGAACAGGAGAAGCCAGTCATGACGTTCAGACAATATTTAATGTTGGGTCATCATTCTAGACTTAAAAGCCAGGCTCGGCCTCTTCACCATCGAAATTCTATTGGACAATGTTAAATGTTCACCCAAATCAACATCAATAATTTGTTCCACTTGGCAAGGAAAGATGTTTAACGTTTCATGAAGCCAGCACACGATCACAGTCCCATGGTGCCGAGCTGCAGTCACACTAATAAACGGACGGTGCTTTTCTTACAAAAAGGAGAGAAGACCAGTTCACCCGGAGAAGTCTTTCTGTCGCTAATGGAGTGAGGCTGGCCTTCAGGTTTCTGTAGGAAGCGAAGTGCAATCCATCATTCTGGAGTGTTTGCTTTGAAAATACGGCATGTCCACTGGGAGTCATGGTTTTCCAAAGGTCCTTTCGCTGGTTCTGCTGATTCATATTTCCATAATATTTCCCCATCACCATGGTGACTGTGTGAGAACAAGGCACAGGGAGAAACTTCAGGATTTACTTCTTATTTCACAGAACTGAGATTAGACTTCTGCTGAAGAGTGGGCTGCGTGTTTTATATTTTCAAGAGGAGAGTTAGGTCCCACGAAGCAGAGTTTACTCTAGCCAAGAGAGCGTGGGGGTCAGGGCATGAGACCAGCTGGGCTGCTGGCCCTGGTTCTGGTACTTTCTAGCTGTTGACCTTGGGCAATGCTCTTTACTTGGTTCCTCTCTCTGCAAAATGAAAATGGCAAATGGGAATTTAGGATTCTCTATAGAATTGATTGAAAAAATTCAAGACACTGACAAATTGTAAAAACTTATTCAAAAAAAAAAAATCACGAACAAAATACAAATACAAAACCTCTACTTAGTGCAGGCCAAGGTGCTGTTGCAGGTGGTTTTATCTTGCGTTACAGTCGACGGCATTCCTTATGGTGTCTCCAGCCCCCCATTCACACACACACACACACACACACACACACACAAAATCTGGGACCCCCTAGAGGCAGGAACTTTGCTTTGCCTTACCCAGAACCCTCCACTTTGCAAAGCAGGTGATTTGACTTAGTGCGGGCCTCAAGAAACGCTTGAACTGAATTCCGCTTTGCATCTAGCAAATGCTTGCCAAGTTCCATCTGCACCAGGCTGTGGGGCATAGAGATAATTCGGGGGAGGGGGGCTGAGTCCCCCTGATTCTAAGACCTGCCTGTGATTTCACAGCAGCTTCTCCCCGGGGTGGGGAACAGGGGAGAAGCCCTCCTACACAAAAGGTATGCACTGAACATTAAGAGCCAGCCTTATTTCGGAAAGCTTCAAAAGCAAAAAGGTTGGTCTTAGAGTTGAGAAAATAGGGTCATTACGATGGCACGTGTTAAGTGGACTTCTCAGAAGGATGTCCTGTCGACAGAAGTGACCCGGAGTGGGGAAGGATGTGTTCTGCCTGGCGAGGTGAGGACTAAGAGAGTCTCCCGGGGCAGCCGTGTGGGCCGGAGGGTTACGTCTGAGCTGGGAGGGTGAAGGCTGTGGAGCTCCGTGAGCTGCCGCAGAAGAAGAGATTTTGGAAGAAATCTGGAGGAACGTGGGCAAAGGCACAGACAGCCTGATGCAACTCAAGGAACCATCAGTAATTCCACGGGGCTGGAGCACAGAAAAGGGAGGAGGTGGAGAGAAGGCAGACGGGGCGCCACGCGGAGAACCGCCACGTGCACTGT
Source organism: Pseudorca crassidens (assembly GCF_039906515.1). Classification (NCBI taxonomy): domain Eukaryota; kingdom Metazoa; phylum Chordata; class Mammalia; order Artiodactyla; family Delphinidae; genus Pseudorca; species Pseudorca crassidens. The sequence continues at coordinate 6,015,951 of NC_090296.1, read as the reverse complement.
AGCATTTGATTCATGGGCACGAAGGGAATCCCTGCTCAGATGCACCAGAACAGCTGGTCAAAGGCAAAGACTTGGAACTTCACTGGCCAGAGCCCCCAGAGCAGGGGGGGCTCCAGGGTGACCCAAACTGGCATTGGTTGGTTGTTTTGATGTGGACTCAAGGTAGCCAGGAAGCACAGACCCCTTCAGCGACAAGGGGAAGCACCGGAGGCTCCCTCTCTGGCCCTCCTTTCTCAGCCAGCCCCCGGAGCCCCCACCTGCCAGCTACTTGCCTGAGAAGCAGAAAAGGGAACAGCGTTAATCATCTCTTTTGGCAAGTCAGGCTGGTGGGAGTTTTGCAGCATTGCTGGACACTTGGGGAGCTGGAGGGTGTTAGCATGCAGGCAGCAAGGCCTGCTCTGCAGATGGCATCCTGGTCCCCTGTGGGGACACTTGACCCAGGTTGAGGTCTTCCTGTGGGCAGAATTCATCCCTGAGATGCCAAGAAAAGTACCGACCCAAAGGGCATGGCCCTGGCTCCAGGGGCCCTGTGGTGGGCACCAGCAGGAGAAGGCCCTCTGGAGCGCGTGCAGGAGGCAACCCCCGTGGAAGTCAGAGCCGGAAGTTCCACAGGGTCGTCTTCAGTAGGCAGGGCTGGCATTGAACCTCAGTAACCTTGGCCTGCCCGGCAGTGGGCAGGGAAACAAGTGTCTTCTCATTTGTGGGCATCCCTTTCTTCCCCTAGACATGCATCTAATGCAGACAGTCCGAGGTTCCTTAGCTTATGTGGTCCATCTTATTTCACTCCTTTCGGGGCCTCCCGGATAGTGAAGGGGATGCTAATTGTTTATATGTCTCCACACGACCCATCCCCATCCTTTAAGCCGTCACTCTGGACTGGGGACAGGGAATATGTGTGTCAGCACTTGGACAAGTGTCACAATGTCCTCTAGACGTCCCTGCCGTTGATGCTCAGGTTTTCTCAGGACATTACACTGGGGACCCTCAATTTAAGTGTAGGGAAAATTCCTCCCAGGCTGCATCTCCCACATGCAGCCAGCCAAGGAGGGGGAGATGTGCACTTTATTTTGCTGCTGAGTCTCTTTCTCCCTTTGCCTGGGAATGGAAATGGGGCTCAGCTTGATCTAGTGCTTGTAGACCCCTCCAGCCACATTTGCCACCAGCCCCTCCTATTCCCTCCGAGTTCCAGCCACCTGACATCCATAAACACCACACACAAACTTTCCCCCCTCCTCACCTTTGCTCATCCTCTTCCATTTCTCTCTTGTCCACCCTGTTCTGATGGCACCTAAACTTCGCTGGACCATTATTCTCCACTTTCCTCAAAAGTAAAGGAACTACCTTCTCTGTCCTCCTATGGTCATTTTGTAAGAGTCAGAGCTGATTCAAATGCCAGTTCTGACACGAACCCAGTAATTTTACCTCCCTGGACCTCAGTTTCCCCATCTGTAAAATGGGGATGATAATACACCTGGACAAGTAACAGGAATTATATGACCATGTAATGTGTTGAGCACAGGGCCTGGCTCATAGTGGATACTCAGTAAACATTAATCCCTTCCCTTTCCTAGCCTTCCTTATAGCAATTTCCAATTATACTATCATGATCTGTGCCTGCCTCCCCCACTAGATATTGAATTTTAAGGGTCTATGGTTCAGTCCTCTGTGTTTGCCTTGGCAGAGTGATTTTCAAACTGTTTTTTAAAGAAATGATTCATAGTAAGTAATACATTTTACAGCGTAACCTGTACATATAAGTATCAGGTCAGGGTGTGTTGGAATCCTCTTTGTCATTACTGATTTTGTTGTTGTTGTTGTTCCAACTGTTCTATCAGTTGCTGAGAGGAGGGTGATACAATCTCTTAGCGTGATTGTGGAATTGTCTATTTCTCCCCTTTAAAGCTGTCAGTTTTTGCTTCATGTATTTTTTGAGGCTCTACCATTTGGCACATAAACATTTATTATTGTTATGTCTTCCCGATGAAGACATGCTGAACTTTAAATCATTATGAAGTGTTTCTCTTTAGCTTTAGTAATATTCTTTGTCCTGAAGTCTGTTTTCCATGATATTAATAGAACCACTCCAACCTTTTCCTACTGACTGTTTACATGTTACCTCTTTTTCTATCCATTTACTTTCAGTCTACACATGTCTTTATATTTAAAGTGAGTCTCTTGTAGACAGCATATAGTTGTGTCTTACTCGTTTTTCCATTCTGGTAATCTCTGCCTTCTAACTAGAATGTTTAGCCCAATAAGATTTAATGGAATTATTGGCTTAGTCGGATATTTTTCCACAGACTGGGGGGCGATAGTTCAGAGGTAATGAGAGCGATGGGGAGCGGCAGATGAAGCTTCGCTCGCTCGTCTGCCGCTCACCTCCTGCTGGGCGGCCCAGTTCCTAAAAGGCTACAGACTGATACCGGTCCACGGCCCAGGGGTGCGGGACCCCTGCTTTACACTACAGTTGCAAAATGTATTATATCTATATCTATTATAAATCCCACAAGACAGTGTTATAATTTTTGCTTCAGAAAGTTATGTGTAATTTTTTTAATTAAGAAGAAAAATCGTTTTTTATATTTACCCAAATATTTACTATTTCTATTTACTATTTATTCATTCATGAATATCCGAATTTCCCACCTGCATCATTTCTCTTCAACTGAAGAACTTCCTTTAGCGTTTTTTATAATGCAGGTCTGGTGGTGATGAATTACCAAAGTTTCCTTTATTTTAAAATATCTTTATTTCATCCATTCTTGAAAGATAGTTTTGCTGAATATAGAATTCTGGGTTGATGGTATTTTTTTCTTTCAGCACTTTAAAGATGTTATTCCACTACACTCTGACTCCGTGGTTTCCGATGAGATGTCTGCAGCCATTCACACCATGGATCCCCTGTACGAAATGCATGGTTTTTCTCTCTCTGATTTCAAAGTTTTGACTTTATGTTTGGTTTTCAGCAGTTTGATTACGATGTGCCTAAGGCATAGTTTTCTTCATTTACTCTGTTCAGATTTTGCTGAACTTCTTAAAACTATTATGTATGTTTTTGTCCAACGGTGGGAAGTTTTTGGTTATTATTTCTTCAAATACTTTCCCTGCCCCATTCTCTCTTTCCTGTCCTCTGGGACTTTTAGACTTTGATATTGTTTTACATGTCCTTGAGGCTCTGTTAATTTTATTCTATTATGTTTTTTCTCTCTCTCTTTTTCAGATTGGAAATTTTTTATTCATCTCCCTTCAAGTTTACTGATTTTTTCAGTCTGTCATTCCATTCTCATTCTGAGTCCATCCCATGACTTTTTTTTGTTTTAAATTCTGTAGTTCTCAGTTCTGAAATTTTCATTTGATTCATTTTTAAGTATATAATTCAGTGGGGTTTTTTTTGTACATTCACAAAATTGTGCAATCATCACAACTATATATTCCAAAACACTGCATTACACCCAAAAGAAATCTAGTACCCATTAGCAATCAATCCCCACATTCCCTTCTTCTCAGCTGCTGGCAATATCTAATCTAATTTCTGTCTTTATAGATTTTCCTCTTCAGGAAGTTTTCTGTTGATGGAATCATACAATATGTGGTCTATATGACTGACTTCTTTCACTTATTGTTTTCAAGATTCATCCATGTTGCAGCAGGTATGAGTAACTCATTCCTTTTTATGGCGGAAAAATAGTCCATTGTGTGGTTGAACCACAGTTTGTTTACTCATTCATTAGTTGATAGACATTTGGATATTTTCCACTTTTTGGCTGTTATGAATAATGCTGCCAAGTGGTTCATTTTTATGTATTATGCCTCTTGACTGAGATGTCGTATATTTTTATTAGGACGTATTTTTCTTTACCTCACTGAGTATTATAATAGCTGCTTAAATTTCTTGCCTAATAATTCCAAAGTCTGGGTTGCCTTAGGATTGGTATCTATTGATTGACTTTATTCTTGAAAATGGCTCTTCATGTGTAGAGTAATTTTGGATTGTATCCTGGACATGGTGAATGTTGTGCTGTGGAAACTGATTCAGTGATATTGTTTTGTAGAACGTTGATGTTTTTGTTTCATTAGGCAATTAACTTGGCTAGACTTGAACTTTACACTCTATGACGCTTGTGGTAAGTGGGAGCTCAGACCGCTTTGATCTGTCAGGCACATGTTTGGGGCTCAGCCAGAGACTTGGGCTGGGTTTACACACAAAATCTGGATTTTTCTTCTCCAGCTCTCTGCGTCGTGGGCTTCCTTCCCACTCTCCAGTGACCCTGGTTGTCTAAGTCTCCTTCTCTTGGTCCCTCTGTCCACAGGGACAACAGGCCTCCTACTAGAATTTAGCTACCTCATGCCCCCATCACAAATGTGGCTGCCCTCAGGGCAAACCCACAAAAATAGGAAACTTGCCCCTTGGGGGTTGAACCTTCTAGGCTTTGATGCTGCTCCAAAACACGTCTACTTATGTTTACCCTCTAGGGCCCTGTTGTTTTTGGTTATATTGTCCATAGTTTGTAGATTTGTATATGTTGTCTGCAGGAAGGTTGGTTTGTGAGCAATTTACTCCTCCATACAGAAGCAGAATATACACATATATATACATATTTTTAAATATTTGAATATTTGGATTTATATATACTCGAAACAAAAGGTTCGTGAATCAATACTTACCTACTACATGTCTGCATATGCTATACTCCGATCATCTCTGTTCTATTCCACAATCTTTCAGTTAAAAAAGGCTGGTCTAAATGTAAACTAGATAGCTAGTGGGAAGCAGCCGCATAGCACAGGGAGATCAACTCGGTGCTTTGTGACCACCTAGAGGGGTGGCATAGGGAGGGTGGGAGGGAGACGCAAGAGGGAGGAGATACGGGGCAATATGTATACGTATAGCTGATTCACTTTGTTATAAAGCAGAAAATCACACACCATTGTAAAGCAATTATACTTAAAGATGTTAATAAATAAATAAAGATTTTAAAAAACGCTAAAAAAAAAAAAAAAAAGGCTGGTCTCAGTCCTCTGCTAAATTGCTTTGACCCACCGCGCTGTAACGCCCGCCAGACAAGGAGCTGGTGCTCTTACCGCACAGGCTCATCGGATGAATAAAACACAAGAGCATCTCAATCCCCTGCACGAGGCTTAGAAGCTTTGCATCCTGAACATACTATGAGCGTGGTGGTCATGATGGTGTCCCCACAGGTGGGGTGCCCACCTGTGTCCCCTCCCCCTCCCACCCCTCTGGGGCTACCGTGACCAAAGCCCGCAGTAAGAGTCCTTCAGGACCCAGGACTCCCTGCTAGATGGGATTCACAGACTTCATCCATCTCTGGCCATCCAGGACAGAAACATAAGGCTGCCAACTTTTTATTTTGTTAAATAAGGATATTTAAAAATTATGACCATCTGGGGGTTCCCTGGTGGGCTGGTGGTTAGGATTCTGGGCTCTCACTGCCGTGGCCTGGGTTCAATCCCTGGTCGGGGAACTGAGATCCCGCAAGCCGCGTGGCATGGCCAAAATAGATAAATAAATAGAGACCATCTATTCTGGCCATCATTTCATAAACCAAAGGTTACAAAAATGCCAGATGGACAATCGCAGAATAAGGCCAAGTTCACTTCCTGCCATGGAAATCTCACTCCCTACCTTTGTCACCATTCCATGGGTAGGTGTTTGGGAGTCTTCGATACAGCTGGGACCATGCTGGGAGGACACCAGAAGGTCTTGGAACCCACCTCCTTCCTGTGTCGGCCAGAGAGGGGTGGCCATTCGCCCAGGGTCCCACACCTGGGAGAGAACAAATGTTCTCCAGTTTTTGCACAGGTCATTCTCCACTGAAATTCCAAGTCACACTGACTGCGAAGATGCAGGCACTTGTTCCCGGATTCCCTCTCTGCTCCATAGACTCCCCAGGCCACAGAGCTCATTTCATTAACCGCAGCTGTTCCCTGGGGTGGCCTCCTCCGCCCTACTTGCCATCACCCAGATATGCAGAAAACAGAGGTGGATGGGAAGAGGAACCAGCCGGACCGAGGTGGGCACTGCTCCCTGTCACACACTCCGCCCTTCTTCCCGGAGCAGCACAGAGACCCGGAGATGCACTGATGCCCACATAATGGAGGCCTCCTCCTGTCTTCTTGGAAATCACCAGCCCGTCTTGCTTAACAACCGCGAGAGAAGTCGGCTGCGAGCCTCTGCTCATAAGGCTGGTCTGTGACTCCCCGTCTCCCTTGGAGGAGGGGCAGCAGGCTGCTCACACAGGGGGAACTGGCCTGGTGTCTCTTCCGCACGACGACGGAGGCTGCGTGAGCATCTCCCCCACTCCCACTCTCAGGCTGTCCTACTGAGGGGCTGGGGAACTGGGCCTCTGAACTGCACTTGGGGGTGGGCCGTGGAAGAGTCCTCTGCAGGGTTCAAGGGGAGATGGGGGCGGGGAGGGAAGCAGAGTTCCAGGCAAAGAGCAGAGGGCTTGGAGGTGAGAGGGTGGGATTCTAGGGGTGGGGGGCTTTTCCTGGCTCTCCGAGATAGCCGTGCAGGGGTGGTCTTGTGACATCTGCATGAACTCATCCACGCTCCTCGCCGTGACCTTCTCAGGCATCTTTGGGGCCAGGCAGGGCGCAGCGTCAGCAGGCACACCTGGGCCTGGCCGTGGCAGCTGTTGGAAGATTCAAATATTTCTGTAGAGCTCAGTATTTCTGCAGTGTTTTCCCACCCCTCCTCCACCGCCGAATGTGCCCTTTCCTCCTGCCAGCCAGCCTCCTCTTCTGGGACCCCCTCAGACCTCCTGTGTCCAGCAGTGGAAGGGCTCCTGCCTTGCACGTCGGGGCACCTCCAGGCTCCTGTTCCTGGTCATATAGTTTGTTGCATATTTTAAATAACTCCTTTGGGGTCTGAGGCATGATAGGTGTTCAGCTGCACGCCCGAGGCGGATTTGCAGCCATGGGCACATGCCTTGCCTGCTTGTGGGTGTGACGCAGGGATGTCAGCCTTACTCACGGCTGGCCAGCAAGCAGAGGGGTAGGGAGCTGTCCGGTTGCAGCCATGAGAAGCCGTGGGCTGGGGAGAAAGCTGAAGGGAGGAAGGCTGGGAAGAGGGGGTACATTGCCAACCTCTCCCCTGAATGGGAAAGAAAGTTGAGAGTGAAAATTTTAATTGCAGATCCCACTGACAGCTTGACTTGAAGGGAAAAGATGAGCTAAATTTAACCTAGCCAGTTAAAGAAGCCAAAAATGCAATTTACTAATTAGCTTAAAATGGAAACTAGTCCAATGATCATAAAGAGCTTTGCTGGTTGCAAAATACCAAAAAATAAAAAAGGTTGTTCCTCTCTTCGTACTGACACACACTTTACATTTAATACTGTTAATTAGGAATGCAGCTTCCTGGCACACTGCCCGAGACACAGAGGCAGGGCGCCACAGCCTTCTTGAAAAGTTACAGGAACCCATGTTTCCACGTCAAATCTATTTTCTACATGCAGAGCCTCGGGAGGGAGGGAATCTGTTCTCGGGGCGTGCAGAGCCCACGGGGTGGACCGGGCAAGGTCTCGAGGGGCCAGGCTCTCCTTGGACAGTACCAGGTTCAGAGGAGGGAGGAGGGGTCCCCAAAGCAGGTGCCATGTGAGTAGACGGCATTTGATGAACCTTGAGAGATGATGACTTGGAGAATAGGGAGGATGTTAATCAGCTCGGGCTGCCATAACAACATACTGCAGACTGGGTGGCTTAAACGTCAGACATTTCTTTTCTCACAGTTCTGGAGGCTGGAAGTCCAAGATCAAGGTGCCGGCAAGTTAGGTTTCTGGGGAGGACTCCCTCCTGGCTCGAGGATGTGTCCTCACGTGGAGGGTAGGGAAAGCCTTGAGGCTCCTCTTCCTAGGAGGACACCAATCCTATCAGAGTAGGGCCTCATGACCTCCTTTAACCTTCGTTACCTCTTCATAGGCTCTGTCTCCAATACAGTCACATTGGGGGTTAGGGCTGCAACACAGACATGTCAGGGGGACACAGTTCAGTCTATAACACGGAGCAACGGGAAGGGACAGCACAGAGTCTGAGATGGGACAGAGTAGGGGTGTATCCAGAGAACAGCAAACGGTCCATTTCACAAGCTAGTAAGCCAAGGCCTGAACATGTGTGATAGATCCCACACTGGGAGGGACGGCCTGGCCCCTGGCTCTTCATTTAGCAGGCAGTGGGGAGCCACGGGGGACCTTTGAGCTGAGCAGTGATAGGATTAGAGCCGCACTTTAGCAAGCCAATCTGGCCACCAGGTGGAAAAGATGTTTTCGCTACTCCGGGATGTATTTTGCCTGATATGATTTTTGTACCAACTGGAAAGGCATGCCTAATACACGAGTGTAACTTATTACCCTCTACTGTTTCCTCGTAATGGCAGTCTTGGGAGAGCAGCAAGGACTTTGAATAAAACATTCTGTAGACTCATCCAGGACATTATAAATAGTCATAGCACGAAAGTAACATTTGGAAGAAAGAGCACTTTCACAGCAAATTTTCATGATACAGTTCATGTGTATACTCTTCCAACTAAAACAGATGGTTTTTCCAAATGATGGCTATCTTTTAAGACTATTTTCTTGCTTCTCTAATTTGGTGCAATAAAATGTCCTACAGGCAAAAATGAAATCTTAGCAGGTAACATATCAGTTCGTATATTAAATACACAGAAGAGGCTCTCCTCTGTACCCTTATCAATGAAGCTGAAAGGAAGCAAGTATATCTGTTATAAAGGCGGGAATTAAGCACCTGTGAATTTAATTCATGCAGAATCTCAGTGACGTACAGCTGAACACATTACCATCCCATTTATTGGATATGGTTTGTTTTTAATCACTAAATGACGTCATTAAGAATGCTCATAATAATGCAATTAAGGACCACAGCTCAGTGAATGGAATATAGATGAATTCTCATTTGTTGTCATTAGTAATATTGGTCATAAATGAATTCCCCTCTTGCCAAATGGCAATGATTTCACCCATAAATTTGTTCTCAAATTACCTTTCCTGTTGCCACATCTATTTCTCACCAGAGTGGCCAATATATGAAAATATGAGTTTACACATATATTATGCAGGGTTTTTTTTTTTTCCCAAAAGATTTGAATAGCACGCTGCAGCCATACATCTTCCCAAGACGTCAACGGATTTACAAACGTAGAATTTAGAGTTCCTCAGAAACCCACCTCATATGCAAAACAAAGTGAAAAGGCACATAAATCTTTAACCTCCTTTAAGTTTTTCTTATAAAAAGGGAAGGCCCTTTAGCAGCAAGAATTGAGTCTTTATCTGGCATGGCACCTGACCTTCAGAAGAAGCCTCACATTAAAAAAACCAAAAAGAAAAAGAAGGCTCACAGCAAATGTCTGCAGAATGAATGAACCAACAAACAAATGAACTAAAGAGCAAATAAACATAAGACACTTTTACCCTATTGGGTTAATGCCAAAATGTTCCAAAGCCCAGGAATGAATTGTGTATTTGAATAGCAAAAAAACAAAATCCCAAAACACATTTGTTTGATTGAATGGATAAATGAAGGCCTTGATAAAAAATAAATTAAAATAAAAAGACGATTTTGCGTGAAAAAAGAGCAAATAAACAAATTGAAGTTCAAGAAGTTAGATTAACACATGCATATGATTTTAAACTTAACTTGCATTTATTAAAGTCAGATGGCACATATTTTTAAAAATCAAGCAGTTCTACAAGGCTTAATACAAAAAAATAAGAGAAAGAGAGACAGAGCAGTACCTTCCCTCATTCCCTATGCCATCCCCACATTTCCACTTCCCAGAAGCAACTTCCTTCCAAATATTTTATCTATTCCTTTTTGAATGCATTTATCTTTCTTGAAATACCAGGGGTATAGTGATGCTTTCTGATTTTTCCAGGTTCAGGAACTTGTTATCTGTTAAATTCCCACCATGGAAGACGAAGACCTAGTTCTCTTTCCCATCACTCACTATACACCCACACATGCACGCACACTTCTCCCTGTCTTTCCAATATAGTTATGTCATAATTTTTTAATTTGATCGTTATATGCTTGTATTATTAGGACTATGGAATGCTATTCATGGTTAAGCCATATAGTATTTGATTGTGTTTCCTTTCTTGTACAATTTTTTTTGTTTTCCTGGAGTGGGTAACTGTCTTCTGTTTTCTTTGTACCTATTACTAAGTCATCCCCAAATACTCTGGCTTGTGTGTAAATCTTGCAATAGTTTCTCGTTCCATCTTCTTGGCAGTCTTTCTCCAGAGACTGTCCTCTGGCTGCAACCTGACTGGCTGCCCACTAACACAGTTATTACTGTCCATTGCACAACTGATGTCTTGGGAGCTCTCAACACATTTTCATGGGGATTCCTTTCTCCTCTGTCCTGGGTTCCTTGTTTCTTGGATCTCACGTCTTCTTCCTTGGTGACCCCCTAATTTTGGTAGAGCACAACCTGCAGTAGCTTCTTGAGAAACGGAGCCCATGGGAGCTAAGTTTTTGAGAACTTGTGTGACTGAAAATATCTTTATTCTACTCACACACTTGATTGGATGGTTTGTCTGTAATTATAGGTTGAAATTAAGTTCCACGCCAAAATTTACATTTTTGCATTTCCTTACTGTTTTCTAGCTCCTTTCATCACTGTTGAGAAATCCAGTTTCATTGTAATTCTTAATCTTCTGTCTGAGACCTGTTGTTTTCTCTCTGCAAGCTTTTTAAACATTTCCCTTATCTCCAGTGTGGTAATATGTCACAGGGATATAAATTTTCATGTTTGGTTGTCTCTCCATTGTACTGAGCACTTAGCAGGCTCTTTCAATGCAGGAATTCATGTCCCTTTGTCCTGGAAGTTTCTCTTGAATTATTTATTTGCTGATTTCCCTCCATTTTCTTCACTTTCTCTTTCTGAAACTCCTTTTATTCAGACATTGAACTTCCCAATATGATTATTGAATTTTTTCTCCTATATTCTATATTGCTTTGTCTTTTTATTCTATTTTTCAGGGAGATTTCCTTAACTTTATTTTATTTTATTTTTCAATTTTTTAGATTGACGTATAGGTGATTTACAATGTCATGTTAGTTTCAGGTGTACAGCTCAGTGATTAAGTTATATATATATATGTGTATATATGTGTGTGTATATATATATTCTTTTTCAGATTCTTTCCCTTATAGGTTATTACAGAATATTGAGTATAGTTCCCTGTGCTGTACAGTAGGCCCTTGTTGGTTACCTACTTTATATACAGTAGTGTGTCTATCTTAACTCTATTTTATACTCTTCTGTGGAGATTTTATTTCTGCCATCATATTTTTAATTTCCAAATACTCATTTTTTTCTTTAATTAATTTTTATGGGAGTAGAGTTGATCTACAATGTTGTGTTAGTTTCTGCTGTACAGCAAAGTGACTCAGTTATACATATGCATATATCCCCTCTTTTTTAGCTTCTATTCCCATATAGGTTACATGTACAGTACAGAGTACTGAGTAGAGTTCCCTGTGCTATACAGTCGGTTCTTATTAGTTATCTGTTTTATCTGCTTTAGGGTGTATATGTCAATCCCAATCTCCCAATTTATCCCCCCCAACTTTTTCCCCCTTGGTAACCATAAGTTTGTTTTCTACGTTTGTCAAATACTCATTTTTATCATCTAACTTCAGTATCTTGCCCTTGTTTTGTGGCTACAATAACGTCAGCCTCTGAGGATGTTGATCTTTTTGTATCCTTCTGTTCTCTGTGTTGTCTGTTTCCTCATATTTCCCTGCCCTTTTTTCCTTTTATATTTTTTCAACTGTTTAGAGATCCTTGGCTCTCCATTCAAATTTTAGAGACGAGCATTCAAAAGCTGCATGAGGCTCTGAGTCCACAGATGAGACTTGTCCACAGGAGGACTTGTCAACAACTGTGATTCCTGACCTTCCTGACCTCCAGGTCTTTTCCCAAGAGTTTGTCATGGTCCCTAAAGAAGGGTCTTCCACACTCTGCCCTGGACGGCAGACACTGGGCTGCCAGGATGCAGGAACTGAGGATGGGAAGGGGCTGGGGCCAGGTTTCACCATTCAGCATTAGGCTATCACTTCTTTCTCATCTTCAGAGTCTTCCCCCCTGGCATCCATTTGTGCTGAGAACACCTTAGTACACCTGTTTCAGAGATTAAACCTCCAATCTTCTGCAGGGAGAGGAAGGAGATTGGGAAGGGGTTTAACTGCTTTTGTATTAGTCACCTTGGGTTGCCATAACAAAATATCACTAACTGGGGGTCTTAAACATCAGACATTTATTTCTTGAAGTTCTGGAGGCAGTTGTCCTCTCAGGGTGAGAGAGAGAGATCTCTTCCTCTTCTTATAAAGTCACCAATCCTATCAGATTAGGGCCCCACCCTTATGACTTCATTTAATCTTAATTAACTACTAAAAGCCCTAACTCCAAATACAGTTGTCTTGCAGGTTTGAGCTTTAGCATAGGAATTTTGGGAGTACACAATTCAGTCATAGCAGCTTCTTAAGCAGACTGTTGGCCAATCTTCCTGTTTTTTTTTTTTTTGTTGTTGTTGTTGTTGTTGGCTGCATTGGGTCTTTACTGCTGCACAAGGGCTTTCTCTAGTTGTGGCGAGCTGGGGCTACTCTTCGTGGTGGTGCATGAGCTTCTCATTGCAGTGGTTTCTCTTGTTGCGGAGCATGGACTCTAGGTGTACAGGCTTCAGTAGTTGTGGCATGCGGGCTGAGTAGTTGTGGCACGCGGGCTTAGTTGCTCCGCAGCATGTGGGATCTTCCCAGACCAGGGATCAAACCTGTGTCCCCTGCATTGGCAGGCGGATTCCTAACCACTGTACCACCAGGGAAGTCCAATCCTCCTGTTTTCAGCCTCTCCTGTGTTCCCACTTCCATAGTCGTGCTGTCAGTTCCTGAATCTTTGCTGGTTCTCTGGTGGGAAGTGGGGTGCTCCTTGGTTGTCCCCAGCTTGCTGGATTCAGTTTCAGCTTGTTTGGGGCAGATGAGACCACACCTCTCCTTTACCTGTTTACCACTGTGAAGCTGTACTGAGGTTGTCCCCTCTTCCATCCTCTTTGTCCCATGGGTATGATGAGTGTCCCCAGATGTGGAGACAAATACGCACGATCCGTGTGCTGTCTTTCCCTAGAAAGTCACTGTTAGAACTTCCTTACAAGGATGATCATGTTGCCAACAAAGATTTGTTGAACAAATGAATGAAACCTCACATTTTCTGCAGCATCTCACCCATCTCATCCTTCTGACCCTCCTCCCGGAAGACATGCCATTCCTCCTTCTTTCCCAAGTGACCCCCCCGCCACACACACACACAGTGTTCTCTGGAAGTCTGTTCCAGCCACCACCTCCCTTCTCCTTGAATTGTAACCAGTTCTCCTTCCTCTGACCCTTTCCTCCTGACAAAGCCCCTTCTGGCCATGCTGCCCCACAAGGTGGGTTTTCCAGTTCTTTTCTCCTTTCCCAGCCTGACTGCCTCTTTCCTGGCCACCACTGGCCCTCAGGCCTTGCTACAGCTCATCTGTCCGGCCTCTGTGTCCCCAAATGCATCCTCATTGCCAAGGCCTCGGCCTTCTCCCTGCACTCACCTCTCTTCCCGACATCCCACTCCGTCCCTCTCAGAGTGAGACACTCCTCTGGCGTCTTCTGTATCAATAACCTGGTCCGACTGGCCAATTCCCCACCCACCTGGGAGGATGGCTGCTGGCCACACCCAGGCGCTCACTGCCTTACCTGGAACTAGGCCTGTGGCCCACTAGTTTGTCCTGTGATTCCTGGTCCCGTTTACCTGCAGTTCCCCATCAAATTTCCTGAAGCACAGCTTAATAGTGAGGCTTCCAGGGGGCTCCTCATTGCCCATGGATCAAGTCCAACCCCTTAGTGAGGGGTCCTAGGCCCTCTGCAGTGCAGCCTGATACCTCCTGTCTGACCTCCTTGTCCCATCCTTGACTTGAACAGAGCTGGATGGCTCCTCATTTCCCAGACACATTGGGTGTGCATTTCTAGCCTCTTACTTGGATGACTTTAGCTCCTCCTCTCCACTTACTTCATCTCTCAGATCCATCAAAGCCAGAACTCTGGTCCCATCCAACACCCCCAACCTGGATTCCTTCCCTGTCTGCCCTAGCCCCTGGGGGTTCAGTAATCCTCATGCCTTCATTTATCTCAAGCCCAAGGAGCAAATACTTTCTTCACACGTACTGTTGGTAAGTTGGACCTGGGGTCTGCACCCCACAGAATGAGGTCCATGGCCGTACCCTATCTTGGGGTGTTCCTCTTTCTTGTCCCCAACCAGGCTGTCAGTTTTTATTCTTGGGTAAATCTTCCGTCCTTCCCCCAGGCTCTCTTATCCCATCCTCAGCTGCTGAGGTGGTAGTTCAGGGCAGAAAAGCAAGGTTTGGGACCTGACAGGATCAGATTTAAATCCTGCTCTACCTCTCACCAGCAAGGTGACCTTAGGCCAGGCACCTGCCCCTCTGCACACAAGGGAGTTTCCCTACACATAAAATTGAGGCAGTACTACCTTCCCCACAGGCCTATGGCACGGAAGGTGACTGATGCATGGACAGCACTGGCACTCTCCCCCAGTGAGCTCCTGGGTGCCTTGGTCCCCTCCTGTGTGTTCCTATGGTGTTTACTCCCCTCCTGGATGATGAGACCCTCAGGGGACAGGTGTTGCTCTAGTCCCGTTTGTGTCCCTTGCTCCCAGCACAGAGTGGGCACTGAGTGTGTGCAAACAAGTGAGTCAATAGTCAGCACCCAGCAACCATCTGTGATGAAGAACACACAGGGAGCTATATTCCATATCTTGTAATAAACTATAATGGAAAAGAATCTGAAAAAGAATATATATATATATATATATATATATATATATATATATGAAACAGAATCACTTTGCTGTACACCAGAAACTAACACAACACTGTAAATCAACTCTACTTCAATTAAAAAAAAAATACAGTGAACAAGCCCATGACGGGGGGAGATGGAAAAGCATCTTACCAGTGATCCCTGCTCAGAAGACCCTTTAAACCTTTGCCTTAATCAATGCGATAACTAGAGTCTGCAGACCATAGGCAAATATATTAGCAAGGGTTCCAGGATGTTTTGTTAATTACAAGTAAGCATTATGTATCTCAGCCACTGGGATGAAAAGGGCTCTGATGGGGGTGGTAGGAAGGGACCAGGCAAACCTCAGAAGCGGGCCTTTTACTTGACTTTCCTGATAGGTAATTCAGATTTCCGGCAACTTGTTTTTATTTCTTGCAGTTTTGCTGCTGTGAGGAAGCTGAGGGTGGCATTGTAAATATAACTGTATGAACCTCAATAATTTTTTTCAGTGCATGACATGGGTATAGTCTACATCTTTCCATATTAGCTAGGATGACTATATAATCTGTCATCCAAACTAGAATACTTCAGGGTCAAAGGGGGATTATTATGCCAGGACACAAGCATAAACACGGCTGCCCCAGCACACTGGGATGAGTAGTTGACCTAATATTAGAATATTTACTCTGTGATCAGTCGGTGGTATGCCGAGAACTGCCATAAAACCTCACAGGTGACACAATGGAGCAAATGAACAAAAATTCCTGAAAATGACATTTTTCGGTGGAGACGCCACAACGGAAATTTCGTTTGCCATCCACTGCAGTACTGGCATTACTCTATGGATAAGGGACGCTTTTAACACTGAGTTTCCTCAATGGAATGCCATTCTGAAAAGAGAAAACCAGGAATTCCCTGGTGGTCCAGTGGTTAGGATTCTGAGCTCTCACTACCTGCAGCCTGGGTTCAGTCCCTGGTCGGGGAACTAAGATCCCGCAAGCTGTGCGGCACGGTCAAAAAAATAATAAACAAATAAAAGGATTAAAAAGAGAGAGAAAACCAACCAATATTGCTTTTAATTTTCCACTTCACTTCAGACACTGCAAAATATGTAAATTTTTTTGATCAACGCAAATCATTAAGAATGCTTTTCCGTTGCGGAGCACAGGCTCCAGACGTGCAGGCTCAGCGGCCATGGCTCACGGGCCCAGCCGCTCCGCGGCATGTGGGATCTTCCCAGACTGGGGCACGAACCCGCGTCCCCTGCATCGGCAGGTGGACTCTCAACCACTGCGCCACCAGGGAAGCCCAAGAATGCTTTTGATTGGCTAACTTACTGAGGGAAAAAACCCCATGGGTTTCTTAGATAACAAGGAGTTTTCATATCCATTTGGACTATTAGCAGATTATCTGTGGGAGGCTCAGAAGTTCATGGTTCTGCAGTGTCGACATTGTTGTGATAGGATAATGAAGTTGATACGGCTGTGTTTATTACACAGAGCGCTGTTTCTGGTCCGGTGCCTCTTGCCCACCCCAGCCCATCCGGGACCAGCACTGCACAGGTAGTCAGAGAGCTGGGTTCACCTTTGTGAGACGAGTTGCAAGATCTGCCTCCATATGCGGGGATGAGGCTCCCAGCCTGGTGCGAGGCCCGGGAGAGCGCTAGGAGGACACGTGTTGGCTGCTGCGGGAGGGGGAATGAATACAGAGCGAAGAGCCGCAGCCCTGCCCCCACGGAGCCCCCAGCTTCTACAGAGCTTCAAAAAGCAGGTTGGTTTAGCACAGAGGAACGGTGCCGACAGCCATCCGCGGTGGAGGGGGCAGGGACTCTGGCTGGACAGAGCGGGCGTAGCTTAAGAGCTGAGCCCACAGAGGAGCGGAAGGATATTTCCAGGAAATCATGCAAGTGAAGCCCCAGGGGCAGATAACTGCAGGGTGTTTGGGGAATGAAAAGCAGCATGAGGGACTTCCCTGACAGCCTAGTGGTTAGGACTCTACGCTTTCACTGCAGACGGCCCAGGTTCCATCCCTGGTCAGGGAATTATGATCCCACAAGCCATGCGGTACAGCCAAAAAAAAAAAAAAAAAAAAAAAGAAAAGAAAAAAGCAGAATGGATTGACTGAGGCAGAGAATGGGGGCCTCGAAGGACTCTGAAAGCCAGTCTGCGTATCTCGGACTTTGCGGGTTTCTTTTCCTCCAATAAGGAGAATAATCTTTAAACTGGGAAGAGTTGAAGAAATGTCCCTTAGGAGAAATTGTCAAGAGCCCAAGATAGGTGAGAGATGGGGGCAGGCGGGTGGTGCTTAGTGACTGTGAATCCAGTCTCTAGGCCTCCACAAACTTTCTCGGATTTGGCCAGATGGGAGTCGCAGAAAACTGGGAAGGGAAAAATGTCATAATTTTCCAAAAAGCAGAATAAGTTGGGTTCTGGAAAATACAGATAATAAATTTGATATTAATATTGGTTCTGAGCAAAAATTTTAACAGATTTTTGAAGAGCTGGTGTAAACTCACTTGGAAGGAAATGTTGTTACGAAGAGGCAAACCAAACTTATTCCCTCTTTGCACGGGGTTACCAGGCAGGATGTACAAAGCGTTGGTAAAGAGCCTTCCCAAAACCCTGTGGAAAGTACAGAGAAAAATAGTCTGGGCCAACAGACAATTGGGTGACTTGATATTTAGTTGGACAGACACATCCAGAGTACTTATAAAAAGATCAGTGGAGATGCAGCTGGTGAGGTGTGGCCGATGTGAGAGCTCCACGCCTCCGCCAGCCCCACCCTGTGCTTCTAATGTGTTTACCAACTACAAGGGTGAATAAGACATTAACGGGTTTATTACAGCACATTCGCTGCTGTCACAATGCTGATGTGTTATATAACAGACTCAAGAGTTTAAAAGATTTTGGTTCGTTAAAAGGATGGATTGAACCAAATCAAATGACGTTTTACAGGGGTCAAGATAAATCTTATCTTTAGATTAAAAATTTTTTAAAAAATCAATTAGCTCAGTACAGGTTGGAGACGACCCAACAGTAATGCATTTGAAAAAGACTGATAGGTTTATAATTGACCAGAAGTTCAATATGAACCAACAACATATAGCCTGGCTGCTCAAAAAAAAAAAAAAAAAAAAATCAATACAGAGTTCCGTTGTATCAATAGAATTATAATCTCCAAGTTATTTAAGGGAACTGCCACTCAGGTCACACACACACACACACACACACACACACACACACACACACGTTCCTACGAGACAAGGCTGATTGATGTAAGGGATGCAGTCGGGTACCAGTAGATGTGAGGGGGGTGTAGGGGACTCACCAAGCCCTCCCAGATGAGGCAGCTTCTCCACTGGCAGGCAGGGAGGTGGGCACTCAGCACTGGGAAACGGTGTGGGCAGAGGTCCAGAGCACTCACGTGCATGGCACGTATGAGAGTCGTGGATAGGGGTTGCCGTGTATGTGGTGTGGCAGGAGAGTGTCGGATGCCAAAGACAGCATTTGTGGCAGGAACACAGACAGACTGGAAGTCCACACCAAGATGTGTGCATTTAATGTGGCAGGCATCAGAGAATGAAATGATGTCATTAACCCCTCTTTGGGCAAGTTAACCCTGGAGTAACAAAGCAGAGGTGGGGAAACTGGGACACAGGCTGTTAGAGCACCCTTTCAGGACAGACAGCAGTCTGCATCAGGACAGAGGGAGATTAAACTGACCGGACAAAAGCGGGATCAATGAAGGATGCTTTGGGAAGGGCGGTTTGGGATAAAAATAACCAACAATCTTTTTAATAATTCAAGCTCTTCAACTTTGAAATGAGCCGAGTGACCGTTTGTCAGGGATGTTGCAGAGAAATACTGCTGCGTCAGCAGGCAAGCTGGGGACAAAGGAGTTTAATATTCTTTATTGATGTCAAGAATCTGTGATTAGCTCTCATTTTATGGAGTAACAGTCTTATCATGAGAAAGTGTATTTTATATTTTATAATTTAGTATCAGTGATGAATGGTGTCCTGAATCTCTGGAATATCCAGTTCTTGACTTCGAGATTCTATACTAACTGTATTAGTTCGTCAGGGCTGCTGTAATGAAGCACCACACACCAGGAGGCTTAAACAACAGAAATTTATTGTTTCATGGTTCTGGAGGCTAGAAGCCCCAAATCAAGGTGTGGGCAAGGGCTGGGAGGGAAGGATGGATTTCAAGCCTCTCTCCTTAGCTTGGAGACAGCCAGCCATCTGCTCCCTGTGTCTTCACATGGTCCTTCCTTTGTGTGTGTCTATGTCCTAATTTCCTCTTCTTATAAGGACACCAGTCATATTGGATTAGGGCCCACCCTAATGAGTGCATTTTAACTTGATTACCTCTGTAAAGACCCCGTCTCCAAATAAGGTCACGTTCTGAAGTACCAGGAGTTAGTACTTCAACATATGAAGTTGGCGGGAGGGGGCACAAGTTAACTGAAAACACTGAGAGGCAACTTCTCTGCTCTTAGAATAAAATCAGAACCCGCCTGTGAACAGGCCACCCCGTCTCCCACCGCGGTAATCTCAGCTCCCCAGATGAGCCTTATTGGCCTGAAGCAACGTCCACTGGTTCTTTGCCCACTGCTGCTTTGTGCCCGCCTTTCATGCCTCAGTCCAGTTCAGACCCCCCACAATAATCTGAAACACTTCCTCTGGCTTTGTTTCATAACACTTAGCACAATTTGTAATGATGTATTTATTTGTACGATTGTTATATGTCGCCTACAGGGAGAAATACATTTTACATCCCAACTCAGCACACATACAGACATTTCAAGTAAAGATCAATACTTCAGGTAAAAATGCTTGCTCTTACTATGTTCAATGCACCTTGATATTTCCTCTTTCATCTATTTTTTCTTGTAGTAAAATACATACAACATAAAATTTGCCGTTTTTACCACTTTGCAGTGTATACCGTCCAGTGGCATTAAGTACATTCACACTGTTGGACAGCCATCACCACCATGCATCTCCTGAACTTTTTCATCATCCTAACTGGAAATGCAGTCTCCATTAAACACTAACTACCCCCCCGCCTCAGCCCCTGGCAGCCGCCATTCTACTGTCTGTCTGTATGAATGTGACTCGTCTAGGGACCTCATATAAGTGGAATCATGCCGCATTTGTCTTCTTATGACTGGTTTATTTCACTCAGCATAATATCCTCAAGGTTCATCCACGTGGTAGCAAGTGTCAGAATTTCCTTTCTTTTAAGACTGAATAGTATTCCGTTGTACGGATAGATCACATTTTTTTCTCCATTCATCCATCGGTGGAAAATGGGTTGTTTCCACATTTTGGCTATTGTGAATAATGCTTCTATAAACATGGGTGTACAAACATCTCTTCGAGACCCTGCTTTCAATTTCTTTGGGTATATACCCAGAATGGACTTTTCTGTTTCTTTTTTACAAAAATTAAAGTATAGTTGATTCTGTTCCATTTTTTAAAGTGCTGAATGACTTTTTTTAAAAATTTATTTTATTATTTTAATTTTTGGCTGCATTGGGTCTTCGTTGTTGCGCGCGGGCTTTCTCTAGTTGTGGTGAGCAGTGGCTTCTCTTGTTGCGGAGCACGGGCTCTAGGCGCGTGGGCTTCAGTAGTTGTGGCTCACGGGCTCAGTAGTTGTGGCACAAGGCTTAGTTGCTCTGTGGCATGTGGTTATCTTCCTGGGCTGGGGCTTGAACCTGTGTCCCCTCCATTGGCAGGTGGATTCTTAACCACTGTGCCGCCAGGGAAGTCCCTGATGTGACTCTTTAACTTCATGACACCTGCAGTTTGGAAGACACTGTGTTTTGTGTGATCTATCCCCAGCCTCTGCATGGTTCCTAGTCCTGTAGAACTATTTTTGGAGGAATGTTGAATTAAACTATAGATGCACAAGGCTTTACATTTCTGGGTATTTTTTTATTACTTCTCCATGAATAATGGCTACAGAGCTCCCATTTTCCTTTCTTTTTCACATGTTGTACAAATGCTGCTATTAATGCCACTGAAAGCTATGGTTATATTGTCCTAGAGAGCATACATCATTTATGACAACAACATGTTTTGGACTCAGACCATAAATTATCTCAAAATGACGTGGAATAGCAGTCTGTTAAAATGTTTGGGCACAAAATCTCACATTATTAATTAGGTTTACAGAGATTTTTCTTGAACTTTCTCCATAAATCTTTTAAAAATGCTGTGTAGATTATACCTAATTGACTTAACATGCATATCCTTGTAATTACACTAAAATTTGCCCCTTTTAGAGTAAGGCTTTTATCACTGTGGGGAAAAACAGAGCTGTTTAATACTCTAGGTTAAGAGTGTAATAATGATCTTTATCATCTCAAAAGCAGTGGACTGTGTTCTTAACTGTTATTTGTAACTTTGCTCTGGTGGAAGTAAAATCCTCTAAGAAAATCTCCAGCTCAATTCTTCTTCGTCCCACTTCTGAATTTTCTTTATTCCCCAACCTTCCTTTGTTGGGGCCACCAAATATCATACCTTTAACATTATAGATCAGGAATGCTAACATTCTTAAAGAGAATCATCTTTTGATCATTTATTCATGATTATCACTTCATTTCCAAGTTTGAGAATGCCACATATCAATTTTTTATTACCAATTATCCAAAATATCCTGACATATAAAACCACAAAGTAGAGCAGCGATAGCAGAAAGATCGGACTAGAGGGGAGGAAAGATGGGAAATGAGAAAAGAGAGAAGGGCCAAGTTCAAATGTGTACGTGTGCTCAAAACCCCTCCTGCACAGTACCCACCTCTTGCTTTCGGGATGCAGAGGGTCAACCCGTACTGGGCGGGGGTAGAGGCTTCATGTGACGCTTCTGCCACCTCTGCGCTCTATATTTGGCACCTATCTCCTCTCCCTGTCAAAGTTCTGAAATGTGCATCTACATGTGCTCTCCTCTTTTTTTTTTTTTTTGGCCACGCCACGCGGCATTCAGGACCTTAGTTCCCCGATCAGGGATCGAACCCATGCCACCTGCAGTGGAAGTGTGGAGTCTTAAGCACTGGACCACCAGGGAAGTCCCCATGTGCTCTCCTTTTGACGTCCAGCAGCCTGGCTCCGGTCCCCACTGCTTCACCAAGATGCTCCAAGTTACCTGGGAGCCCTCTGCCACCAGACCCAAGCCCTTTCCCCAGGCTCATCCTCTTTGACCTGTCCTCTAGAGAAACCTGTGAAAAAGCCCACCTCCTTGCAAATTGCTGTGCTCTTCGCTTAATGAGACAACCCGCTAGGCTGATCGTCCTGCCTCTTTGACAGCTCCTTCGGAATGTCCTTCTCCCTTTCCAAGGGTCTTCCCAGCTCCTTTCTGACCTTCCATTCTTTCCTTTACAGTTCATGTACAGCCTCTCTGCTGACAATTCCCACATCCCCATTCTTTCACTGGCCAGCTGGTCTGCATCCCCCTTTGCTATGGGGCATTTCTAACAGGAGGTTTGCTGTCCTTGCTTGCTTGGCCTCTCTGTCTCTCCAGCTGTATCGTCCTGGAGCAGTTTCCCTCTGGCTGGTCCCTCAGCCATTCTTCCCTCTGACTGTCTGGGCCCTGAGTGTCTGGTTTCTGGAGCGCTGCAGACACCCTGGGCTGCTCCAGCTTCAGGGCACGGCCCCTGTGGTCCGATTCACACTCAGACTCATCTCTAACACTGCTCGTGCCAGCCTCCCTCCGCCTGCTGCCAGGTCTGGCTCAGGCTCCTCTGCTGGCTCTCGGGACCTCTCTTACCGTGCCCCTCTCTCTCTCTGCGCACTCATTTCCCACTTTCTATATACAGGCTGTCTGCTCTTGTCCGGCCAGCCCTTGGCCTGTCAGCAGGCCCTGCTCCTTCTCTCCTCCACAATCACTAACGCTGCCCTTCAAACACCAGGTCACAGTCAAACCCACAGCACCTGCAGCCCTTGAGCGAGCCCCCCACCTCCCCATGTACTTTTCCCATTAACAATCCCTCTTGTTTTCTCTGCTTGGTTTCCCTGACCGGGACCTGGATAAGGGCTTCAACCTCTTCCTTCTGCCCACAGCATCTAATGCCAGTCATGCTATCCCATGTGCCAAACACACCAGGCACACCACCAGAGTCCCATCCCTGACAGCATCTTCTGCTTTTGCAAAGACAGGCCTCTATCCGCCTCTGAACCCCAGTGAGGCCCCCAGGTTTTCCTAATAGTAACTTTTTACTCGGTTCTCATTTCACCTACTTGTGTTCAACCTACAGGAATTGACACCTACAACTCGGACCCACTCAGAATTTTACATGTAAGTGAATTATAACTATTGTGTAACCGGGAGCATAAATGTTATGCGGTCTGTTTTGGACAAAGCCAGAGGATCACCAAACTCATATTCTTCTCTCTTGCATCCTGATTTGTTATTTGCCAGCATCTTTACTTCAGGCCATGGGCACTGAAACTCAAACCATTAACCTGGCATGTGTCCTCAGGGAATGGAAAAGTTACAAACCCGTGGATTTGTGCATTTATCTCCTACTATGATATTTTGTCCCAACTCTTCGTCTCTCTGAGATAGAGTAAATACAGATTTCCGTGGGTCCTGTAACAAGCTAACAAGTGTGTAATGTGACAAATCTGCACCCCAGGGGCTGATCAGAGGGGGAGAGAACAGAGCAGATGTTTTAGCTCCTTTAAAGGCCGCAGCCTTTCCAGCCTGACATTACCAGGGCCTCTTTTTGAAGTGGGAACCGCATCTTTTATCGGCCCAAGAGCGGAGTTACAAGCCCTGCGCTAATTCTCACTCGAGGCAGGGCCATGCTGCGGCGGAAGACGTGCGGAAAGAGGGGCGAGCCTCGCAGGACGTGGCCAAAAGCGGAGTTGCTGCGACGTGGAAAGACAGCCGAAATGAGCTCGCGAGCTGTCCATGTTTGGTCCCGGAGCCGCCCGCGGGCGCGGTAATAGCGCCCCCGGGGAGCGTGGTCTCCGGCGTCCGCAGGAGGGGTTGCCCTGGCCGGGTCGACAACCTCGCTCCCCGCGCGTCCGCTCCCACGTCTCCGCCTCTCCTTTGTCCCCGCGCCCCCCGCGTCCCGCCCTCCTGGGGGGCGCTAGCGACCGCGCGGGGAGGCGGGGCCTGGCCGCGGCGCTCCCGCAGCATCCTGGCCCCGGCCGCGCGCCGCCCTGGGCTCCCGGGACCCGGCAGCCCCGCCCGGCCGCGTCCCCGCCCCGTCCCGTCCCCGCCCGGCCACGTCCCCCGCGGAGGCCGCCCCCTGGCGGGCAGAGCGGGCGCCGGGCTAGCGCGGCGGCGGCGGCGGCGGGCCCGGGGTTGCCATGGTAACCGGCAGCGGCCGCCGCCACAGCAGGGCCGGCCCCAGCGCCAGCGCCGGCCGCGGCTCGGCGCGGCTCAGTGTGGGGGTGAGCGGCGGCGGCGCGGCCGGGCCGGGGAAGCGGGCGCTGCCCGGCGGCCTCAGCATGGAGGACGGCTTCTCGAGCTACAGCAGCCTGTACGACACATCCTCGCTGCTCCAGTTCTGCAACGGTGAGGGGCGGCGGCCGGCTGGGCGGGGGCCGCGGCCGGGAACGGGCCGAGGGGCGAGGCCGGGCGGCCGGGGAGGCCGTGCAAAGTTGCTGCGGAGGGGCGCGCGGTTCCCGCCGCCGCGGGCGCATTGTGCTGGGCCGCGGGCCCCGGGCCGCGCCTCGCTGCGCCCCCGCCCCGCCCCGCCCGGCTCCCGTTCCGGCTTCGGCCAGTGCGCGCGGGGCGGCCGATCCCGAGGAGACCCGCGCGAGCGCACCGGCCGGGCAGCGCGCGGGGAGGCCCGGCCGCCCCGGGGCTCCGGGGACGTGTTGCTTTCTGCTTCCAAACTCACATCTGTTTGGAAATGTCTGGATGAAGAACTCGGAAAACAAATCACTTAATAACGAAACACTCCTTCGAGGATGTGCGCAGTGTTTCTCGCGGGTGGACTCTCAGGATCCATTCAGTTCTACTTTGATGAAATCATCACAGTTTCATGCAATCTAGAGCTTTTTAAATGGACAGACAAAGTGAACCAGGCTTAAAAGTGTTTCGACTGTTTTGTTTACGAGGTGATAGATTTATTTATTTATTTATTTATTTTTACAGGAAGGAAATATTAATAGCTACCAATATGGCATCTTTAAAAAAATATAAAATCCTACATGCTTGAAAGATTTTAATCTCCCTGGCAGGGTTGAAAAAGATTTTCACGGCAGACTGCCTAGTTTATCAGAACATGATGTGTGATAATTCATGCACAAAAGTTAACCATACAGTTTTTTATATGTCGGATTTACTGCTTTATTAGAGGATCCCAAAAGTTTCTTAAAGAAAAAAAAATGTGTGTTTTATGGAATTTGCTTATGGTGCAGTCGGAATAACTTGGAATTCTAGATGCTTTGACAACTCGAGCAATTTATTTTGCAGTTGTAATTGTGATTTAGGGGAATTTTTCTAGTTATTCAACACCTGTTTGCAAATTGGAGGTATTAGCCTTGGCAATAAAGATCACTGGGTTGATTCAGCCTCTGTAATGATATTTTAATCTCTGGTGAAATTTATCATCTTTTTCATGGAAGAGTATATATTCTGATAGCTTGGGCAGCTTATAATTGTCCTATTAATCACATGTGAGCCTTCATTAACTTGTAATGCCCTCTTCAGTGGAAAGGAAGAAAGTTTTGGCTCTCTCTCCACATTTAACAACGTTTCAGAGTTGAAGGCAGACAGAATGTATTTGGTACTCTACTGGCCACTGGAATCCTTTGTACAATACATAGTTTAGAGTCATGGGAACGGTTTTACTCTCCACATATTGGAGCAGTTGTTTGGGGCTGGTCATATTGTTTCTAAACAGCCGCTCAATCATGAAGTTGACCTGCACATCTATTCATGAATGTGTTGGTCTTCTGCCTTTTCTTGTTAATTGCTAGGTTAGCGATATCGGTAAGGAATTTTACTGGTAACGGCGTCTAGAAGAAAGTAAAAACCAGCTCTTATATTGTATGGCTAACAGTTTAAAGAAAAATGACTTTATTATTTATTTATTGAAGCATAGTTGATTTATCAATACAATGTTGTGTTAAATTCTGCTGTACAGCAAAGTGACTCCGTTATACAGTATATACATTATTTTTCATATTCTTTTCCATTATGGGTTATCTCAGGATACTGAATATAGTTCCGTGTGCTATACAGTAGGACCTTGTTATTTATCCTTTCTATATGTAACAGTTTGCATCTGCTAATCCCGAAGTCCTAGTCCATCCTTCCCCCAACCAGCCTTGAAAAAAAAGGACTTTAAAATAGCTAGAATCAAGCAATAGGATCAGTTCAAAATACAATCAAATCACAACTGTTGAATTGCTTTTCTTAAAAAGCTCAGCTCTGTGTTTATTTTTGGGTTACCTTATGAATAAAGTTTAAAGCAAGGGTAGCCTATCAGGCAGAAATGAGTGTTAACTGGTGATGTCTTAGGCAGCAGATGTTTTGATGTGAAATTATTCATTTCTAAGAGGCTTCCATTAAGTGAAAATATAAATGAATACAATCCAGTTAATGACTATGATGATTCAATTAAAGCAGTGGATCACAGAAACACCATTTCACCAAGAACTAAATTAAACATTTGGATGTTTTATTAGCTACATTGAAAAAAAATTTTTTCTTTTTAAATTAGAGATTTACATGACATTGGCAGGACTACAGCAGTGTAATAGATGAACTCATAAATTTTCATATGTTGGGTACACTCCATGCTTTTGCTAGTGACAGGAACTAAAAAGTCATAGTTGTATATTAGCTTCAGAAAATACAACCCATACTTCTTACTTGTATGACTGTCACAGTTAACGTACTCCTGGTGAGATAAAGATAGAAGTTAGTAACAAAAATGAGAAGGAAGGAAGAAAAAACGTTGTAATGAGTGAAATCTCTTTTATCCTTATACTGTTTTTCCTTACTATCTCTCCTACTTAATTTGTAATGGATATTAAATGTGAATGTAGGCAGTATCTAGCCTCCTGAAAAGACTATCCATTCTCATCTTTTAGATACTGGCCTTCTCATTTAAGTAGAAAATGTGTGCTATGTTTTTTCTTCAAACTGTTTAGAACTCTGTAAAGTGAGCTAGAAATCACAAACTTCTCTTATTGCCCTAAGAAAAACTACAGTAGTTGGAAAGTGGACTAAAGCTGGCATTTATAAGACAGTTTGTCGTTTGGGAAATACTGACCATCCTTCATTCCATTTTTTTCTTCAGAGCCTTCCCTTGACATAGGTGGAATTACCATCCTCTTTT
This sequence comes from Pseudorca crassidens, assembly GCF_039906515.1. Taxonomy (NCBI): domain Eukaryota; kingdom Metazoa; phylum Chordata; class Mammalia; order Artiodactyla; family Delphinidae; genus Pseudorca; species Pseudorca crassidens. Next base: position 5,988,780 of record NC_090296.1, on the reverse strand, counting down.
ATGTAGGAAGAAATTGACGCTCAAAGAGATTTTTCTGACTTTATAAGGCCACACAGCTAGTAAAGCTTGGATTCCAGTGTGATTTCTTTGTTTTAATAACAGCTATAGAGGCATAGAATTCACATTCTATAAAAATTCACCCTTTTAAAGTGTACAGTTAAGTGGCTTTCAGTATATCCACAGAATTGAGCCAGCATCAACATTATCTAATTTTAGAACATTTTCATCACCTCCCCAAAGAAACCCCAGGACCCACAAGGACGTATTCCCTGTTGCCCTAGCCCCTGGTAACTACTAACCTACTTTCTGTTTCTATAGATTCTGCATATTTAATATAAATGGAATCATATACTATTTGGCCTTATGTGTCTGGCTTCTTTCACTTAGCATAATGTTTCAGGGTTCATCCATGCTATAGCATGTGTCAGTACTTTATTCCTTTATATGGACAAGTAACATTCCACTGTATGGATAGATCACATTTTATTTATCCATTCACCAGTTGATAGGCATTTAGGTTGTTCCTACTTTTTGACAATCATGAATAATACTACTTGGAACATTCATGTCCAAGTTTTTGTGTGAACAGGTGTTTTCATTCCTCATTGGTCAATACCTAGGAGTGGAATTGCTGGGGCATATGGTAACTCTGGGTTTAACATTTTTGAGGAACCAACCTGGATTTTTTGAAATCTAAATGTCAAGCTCTTTTTGTTATACCTTGCTGATATAAGAAGCTGAAACTAACATACCATTGTAAAGCAATTATGCTCCAATAAAGATGTTTAAAAAAAAAAAAAAGAATAGGGAGTCAAGGAGCTGGATGAAAGAGGGAAGGAAGTGGGTGGGAAGAACATAGTGTTGCTGTTTCATTTCTGTGAGTCACTTTTGATTCTCTCATCAGTCACAGATCATCAAAACAAGTCAATGCGCACTCCTGCTTAGTTGCCATAGGTTATAAGAGTCTCAGCGTTCAAGGGGACCAAAAAGGTGATCTCATCTCATGGTTTACTTTCTTAAGCCTTTGACTGTTCCTTCAAAGTACAGCTCACCCAGGAATCCAAACGTTAAGCAGATGAACAGGGAGCAGCTCCAGCTGAAGTGGGGAGAGGGCAGCGCTCTTTGGTCCTCCTCGCCTGTCTTGCCCTCCACTGATTCAATCCACCCATCCCTCCAAAGCTTGAAATCTCTGTTCCATGGGGGGATGCTCCAAAGGTTATTCAACCCACGTTCGAGCAGTTCCAAGGGACTGGAAACTCACTGTCGCTCATGCCATCCATTCCTTCTTTGTATAATGCAGACTGTCAGTTCCTAAATGCAGTCAAAGTTTGGCCCCAGTTCTGTCCCTTGGGTCCAGAGAAAATAGGTTTAATCTGTTTTCCATGTGCTAGGTTGTCCCATGTTTGAAGACAGTCATGATGGCTCTTTCTCAAGTCTTCTTCCAGCTAAACATTACCATTAAAAAAGAAAAAAATTCCTCACAAGACACAGTTTTAGACCCTTAATCATCCTGGTTTTCCTGGTCTACGTTTGTTTTCTTTATTCTATACGCCTTTTTAAATTTGACACTACTGGATGTTGTATTCCAAGCATGGTTTTTAAATAGAGCAAAGTAGAGCCAGACACTTCACCTCCCATGTTCTACAGTCTATACTTCTAATAATGCAGCCCAAGATCGTATTAACTCTTTTGCTTGTCACTTCACATTGTTACCTCTTACTGGTTTTCACCTAAAATTCTTGTCTGTTTTACATGTACTGTGGCTAAGCCCTTTTTCTTTTTTTTGAACATCTTTATTGGAGTATAGTTGCTTTACAATGGTGTGTCAGTTTCTGCTGTATAACAGTGAATCAGCTATACGTATACATATATCCCCATATCCCCTCCCTCTTGCGTCTCCCTCCCACCCTCCCTATCCCGCCCCTCTGTGTGGTCGCAAAGCACCGAGCTGATCACCCTGTGCTATGTGGCTGCTTCCCACTAGCTATCTGTTTTACATTTGGTAGTGTATATATTTCCATGCCACTCTCTCACTTCATCCCAGCTTACCCTTCCCCCTCCCCGTGTCCTCAAGTCCATTCTCTACGTCTGCATCTTTATTCCTGTCCTGCCCCTAGGTTCTTCAGAACTTTTTTTTTTTTTAGATTCCATATATATGTGCTAGCATACGGTATTTGTTTTTCTCTCTCTGACTTACTTCGCTCTGTAGGACAGACTCTAGGTCCATCGACCTCACTACAAATAACTCAATTTCATTTCTTTTTATGGCTGAGTAATATTCCATTGTGTATATGTGCCACATCTTCTTTATCCATTCATCTGTCGATGGACACTTAGGTTGCTTCCATGTCCTGGCTATTGTAAATAGAGCTGCAATGAAATTGTGGTACATGACGTTTTAAAAATTAATTAATTAATTAATTAATGTTTGGCTGCATTGGGTCTTCATTGCGGTGCGCGGGCTTCTCATTGCGGTGGCTTCTCTTGTTGTGGAGCATGGACTCTAGGAGCGTGGGCTTCAGTAGTTGTGGCACGTGGGCTCAGTAGTTGTGGTGCACGGGCTTAGTTGCTCTGCGGCCTGTAGGATCTTCCCAGACCAGGGATCGAACCCGGGTCCCCTGCATTGGCAGGTGGATTCTTAACCACTGCACCACCAGGGAAGTCCCATGACTCTTTTTGAATTATGGTTTTCTCAGGGTATATGACAAGTAGTGGAATTGCTGGGTTGTATGGTAGTTCTCTTTTTAGTTTTTGAAGGAACTTCCATACTGTTCTGCATAGTGGCTGTATCAATTTACATTCCTACCAACAGTGCAAGAGGGTTCCCGTTTCTCCACACCCTCTCCAGCATTTACTGTTTGTAGAATTTTTGATGATGGCCATTCTGACTGGTGTGAGGTGATACCTCATTGTAGTTTTGATTTGCATTTCTCTAATATTAGTGATGTTGAGCATCCTTTCATGTGTTTGTTGGCAATCTGTGTATCTTCTTTGGAGAAATGTCTATTTAGGTCTTCTGCCCATTTTTGGATTGGGTTGTTTGTTTTTTTGTTATTGAGCTGCATGAGCTGCTTGTAAATTTTGGAGATTAATCCTTTGTCGGTTGCTTCGTTTGCTAATATTTTCTCCCATTCTGAGGGTTGTCTTTTCCTCTTGTTTATGGTTTCCTTTGCTGTGCAAAAGATTTTTTAAGTTTCATTAGGTCCCATTTGTTTAGTTTTGTTTTTATTTCCATTTCTCTAGGAGGTGGGTCAAAAAGGATCTTGCTGTGATTTGTGTCATAGGGTGTTCTCCCTGTGTTTTCCTCTAAGAGTTTTATAGTGTCTGGCCTTACATTTAGGTCCTTAATCCGTTTTGAGTTTATTTTTGTATATGGTGTTAGGGAGTGTTCTAATTTCATTCTTTTACATGTAGCTGTCCAGTTTTCCCAGCACCACTTATTGAAGAGGCTGTCTTTTCTCCATTGTATATTTTTGCCTCTTTTATCAAAAATAAGGTGACCATATGTGCGTGGGTTTATCTCTTAGTTTTCTATCCTGTTCCATCACTCTATATTTCTGTTTTTGTGCCAGTACCGTACTGTCTTGATTACTGTAGCTTTGTAGTATAGTCTGAAGTCAGCGAGCCTGATTCCTCCAGCTCCGTTTTTCTTTTTCAAGATTGCTTTGGCTATTCGGGGTCTTTTGTGTTTCCATACAAATTGGAAAATTTTTTGTTCTAGCTCTTTGAAAAATGCCAATGGTAGTTTGATAGGGATTGTATTGAATCTGTAGATTGCTTTGGGTAGTAGAGTCATTTTAGCAGTGTTGATTCTTCCAATCCAAGCACATCGTATGTCTCTCAGTCTGTTTGTATCACCTATAATTTCTTTCATCAGTGTTTTATAGTTTTCTTCATACAGGTCTTTTGTCTCCTTAGGTAGGTTTATTCCTAGGTGTTTATGTTTGGCTAGGTATTTTATTCTTTTTGTTGCAGTGGTAAATGGGAGTGTTTCCTTAATATCTCCTTCAGATTTTTCATCATTATTGTATAGGTATGCAAGAGATTTCTATGCATTAATTTTGTATCCTGCTACTTTACCGAATTCATTGATTAGCCCTCGTAGTTTTCGGGTAGCATCTTTAGGATTCTCTGTGTGTAGTATCATGTCATCTGCAAACAGTGACAGCTTTACTTCTTCTTTTCCAATTTGGATTCCTTTTATTTCTTTTTCTTCTCTGATTGCTGTGGCTAAAACTTCCAAAACTATGTTGAATAATAGTGGTGAGAGGGGACAACCTTGTCTTCTTCCTGATCTTAGTGGAAATGGTTTCATTTTTTCACCATTGAGAATGATGTTGGCTGTGGGTTTGTCATATATGGCCTTTCTTATGTTGAGGCTAAGCCCTTTTTTGCTTGCTTTTACATATTCTTTTTGAGGAGGAATTTCCTCCAGCCCAAGATGATTGTAATCTGTATTGTAATGCTGTAAATAATCCCAACACTTACGTAAAATATTTCAGTGTTATAATAACGTGGAAGTTAGTCATTGCCTTAAAGGTTATGATTCTGGCTGATAGCTTTTTTTCCATCTTGCCTGGAAAGGTGTTGTGAGAGACCTTATCAGCTTCCTTCTAAATCCTATGCATGGCGTATCTACCACTTCCTGGTGTAGCTGGGCTTCTTCCCCTGCAGGTGCTACCTGTTAATGACCATGGCTGATCAAGTCCACACTCACAACCTGCTGCTCCCAATGACATTCTGAAGTCAGTATAACAAGCTTTTGAGCTACTGCCATTTATTTTTTTCTAGTTGTGAAATGAAAACTTGTTTTCATTTCTAAACATTTATATTGGGGGAGTTAAGAATACTTTATTTAAAATCTTAGAAATAGTTTGGCATCTGTAATTCTGACCACTTTCTCTTTACTGTGATTAGGATAGGATTTTCAGGTTGGCAAATAGTTGGGTTTGAAACAGCATCAAGGACCTCGTGTGAGGAAATCACTCTGAACTCAACAACGTGAAGTATTTTCAGACCTCGTACGTATTCTTATGTGGTGGCAGAGGATTGATTTAGGCTTTCTCTGATAGCAAAATCTATAGAAAATGCTTTCATGGGAGAGTGCATAGCAAGCACCCGTGCTAAACAAGAACTTCTAATTGGTACACTTGGTATTCCGGCAAGGAATTTTATTTTATAGCCAAACCACGAGCATTTATGACATTATGAACAGACCCAAGCATTTTGGTGGAGAATTCACGAAACTATGCTTAAAAGTAACCATTAGTCGGTTATTAATTTTTGAGATGGTGTAAGCCTTTTCATATAGTCTTTTAAAAAAGTAAACATTTTAGTTGAGTGGAGGATGGATAAAAGAAAAATAACGTCTTTGTTTCTACTGTTACAGTCTGTTCGAGCTATAAAACTAGAAGCGTAAAAACTTAATCATGGATAGCATCGAAAATTGAACATTAAAGCATTGCTTTTATTAAAAGCAGCTTCTCCAAGGACTTAAAATCAATGGTAATTTGTACTGCTTACAAAAATTCTTTCGGGAAAACTGTGGTTATTCATCTTAAAAATCCTAGCTTATTAATAGAGGATTTCTAGGATTTGTAAAGTGTTTTAAATGCCACCAGAAACATGGATAATAAAGAAGTATGCTGTAAACCTTAAATGCTATATAATTGTTATCAATATACCGTCCCCCCAGAGCTTCCTGTTTTTCTCACTAGATATTGGACACGTACATTTAATATTCTGCTGAAAGCAGCATGCTTGTTTTAATGTCATGTAGGACTGGGTCTGTCCTTATGTGCCAGCAGGAGCCAGCACACATCCTCCTTGGTTTACTTTAAAGAAATAGCTCTTCAGAAGTTTGTCTTTCTTTAAAGTATTTATTTTTCCATTAAGAGTTAGGTAGACATACTTCCTATTGTGTTTCCTCTCAAGCTGTATCTTTACTGGAAAATACTATTTGTGTGGAAAACCACATTTTTACAGAGTACTTAGTTGTGTCTTAAAATGCAATAGCACATTTTTTTCTGCCAGTTTTCTGGAAAAGATGTAAACTCTCTGACTTTAACAAACTACCCCCTCTGTGAAGGGGCACATTTGACCGTTACCCTTGGATGGTGCAACAGGGCAGGGACGCCAAGCCCAGAGCCTGCCCACAGTGGGGAGTTCCACAGGAGACCGTGGCTACCTGCAGAGGGGGAGAGAACGGGAGGTGCCAGCCCTCCGAGGCGTGGGGGCCAGATCATTGTGCATCATTGCGGTGTGGTCCAGAACTGGCTGTGTCCTTCATGCTGTGCCCTCTGGAGGGGAAGGCATTATTGTCCTGGACTGCAAATTATTCCCACAGGAAACCTTTCCAGGACAATGGGCGGCTCACATTAAAGATAATGAGGATAGAGACGGTTAGGCACGCATTAATGGAGAGAGAGGCCTTTAAGTTCACTTGGCAAGTGGAGCCCATTTCGAGTGGATCCCTACAATGTGCACAGGACAATGAAAAATGTTTAAAACATGGCTTTCCCTAGAAACATGATATTGCCCTAGTCATTGTCCTACACTCTTTCTCCCGGCCTCCCATCTCCGTGGGCCTGGGAGGTTCAGCCCCCCAAGTATCTCACCATTTCTCCCTGCGCGTTAGCTCAGACCCTGGTCAGTTCTCATCTGGGGTTTGTTGTAAGGACTGCAGCCCCACGCTCGCCTTTCTGCCTCCAGTCTCAGCTCCTTTTCTTATTGAACAAGTGGTCGAGTAGCCACCGTGCTCATCGTTACATGGATCTGAGGGTTCCAGCAACGCGCCAGGTCCACGTGGTCCTTGCTTTCAGGAAGCCGGAGTTGCTCTTGGGGAACTGGCCGCTCGTCATCATGTTCACAAGTTGTTTAATGACCCCGGGAATCGATGGTGCTGAGAAGAAGCGTAAGGCGTGTGGCCAGGCTTCGGGCTGAGGAAGGCCTGTGTGAGCTCTTTCTGGGATGAGTGGAAGCTACTCACTGACAGGGGTTGGGGAGAGGGCGGGCAAGAGCATTCCAGACTGGGTGGGAAGCCCGGAGTGGGGGGGTGGGGAAGGACCTTTTGGAAACTGAAAGAAGGTCTCCTGTGGTGAAAGAAAAAGGAGCAGAGCTTGAAATGAGGCTCGGTGTGTCCTGTGGGGCCTTTCGGCCACATTGAGGAGTTTGGTCTTATTTCCAAGGAGCAGAGAATGTGCTGGAGAATTTTGAGGCAAGAGAGTGACGTGGTCAGATATGCAGGAATTTTTGGAGGACGGCTGTCCCTGGAGCATGGAGAGGTGGCCGGAAGAGCAGGGGAGGGTGGAGGAGGGAGGCTGTGGTGTGAACGCAGGGAGAGGCGATGGTGATTTCCACCAGAGGGGGTACTTAGGGGCTGACCTCACCTGGACTTAAGTCATTACAAGCGGGAGGAGGAGGAATCAAGGATGCCACCCGGGCTCCTGACTCATTCACCCAAGTGAGTGCCATGGGCCGAGATAGAAGGACCTAGAAGGACCGGCATGTGGACGATGGTTCAGTTGGGGCTTGTGGGACGTAGAAGCTGACGGGCTGAGTAGGCTGTAGGACGTGGGGACCGGAGCCTGGGAGACGTCCGGACTGGAGATAAAAAGTTTGAGAGCCATCAGTATACAGACGGTAACAGAATCCACGTTGAAGATGAGCTCACCTAAGGTGAAATTAGCTGCTGGGAATGCTCCTCCTAGAAGACAGATCTGATCTGGAAAACCACCTCCTGTTGCAGAGTCTTCAGGGCCCCCTCCTTCCCCTTTGGCGCCCAAAGCCCCCAGGGGTGCAGCTGCCTGTCTCAGCCGACTCCGAGCTCCTTCACCTGCCACCGCCCCGGCTCCCGCGTGTTGTGAGGTGTCCTTTCTGGGTGGCCACGTAAACCCGTCATCATGATGATCCCAGAGGCCTGTCATGGCGGTTTTTTTTCAAATCTCCCGTTAGACTGGTACCACTTTCCGGGCAGAGGCTCCCGGGGGTCACGTTTGTGCTTTTTTTGCTCCTAAGCTGAGCCTGCGCCTGGTGGGTTTCCTGACGGATACTGTGTGTGTGTGAAATACACACACACCAGTCGAAACGCTTCCCATGTAACATGTGCACTAAATTGAGGTTAAACAGGGAAAGCACTCATGCCACTTTTCTATGTGCTTGAAATAATGTGTACACATATTTTATATTATATATCTCATATGTATATAAGTACACGTGCATACATATTGGTACCCATGTCACAGGAATGTAGATACACACGCACACACGTGTGACATTTAACTCTCTTCCTCATCAAAGAACCAGTAGACTTAGGCATCGCAGGCAAGGAAACATTACGGGTAAAACCCAGAAACATACGGATGTGGGACAGTGCAGAGACTGGCCAGATGGAGTCAGACTCCCCTGCACAAACAGTACAGAAAGCCCCAGCTGGACACGGGTCCACTTGAATCAATAAGTAGAAACATTTGCAAAAAGCCTGGGGTGGTTTAACAGACAACACAAATTACATTCAGCCAAAGGAACTGACACAAGGAAGCAGTTCTTGGCAAAACCGGCATTTTTAGCAGGAAAAAAAGTTTGGACTGGGCTTCCCTGGTGGCGCAGTGGTTGAGAGTCCACCTGCCGATGCAGGGGACGCGGGTTCGTGCCCCGGTCCGGGAAGATCCCACATGCCGTGGAGCGGCTGGGCCCGTGAGCCATGGCCGCTGAACCTGCGCGTCCGGAGCCTGTGCTCCGCAACGGGAGAGGCCACAGCAGTAGAGGCCCGCGTACCGCAAAAAAAAAAAAAAAGTTTGGACTGTTAAATTAACCCCCCAAAGTTATTTTGTGTAACAAGAATTTTACCATTTCTAGAAAAATATGCTCCAGACGAGAAGCAGTTGGGTATAGTTAGAACTGTCTTATGCCGTCGCATCTCTGTACATATTAGCCCAATTACAGTGTCAGCAACAGTTGAAAATCCTTAGGAATGGAACTTAGCGATGATACTTCGTGTAATATCAAGTTTCTTGTAATGCTTACCTATCCCGTGTATAAAACATGGAGACTGCTCCCCTGGGAATGTAGGGGCACTATAATAAAGATAATGATCTGTGAGCGTGGCTTCACCAAATTAGTCCTTTAGAAAGTAATTACGCAGCCTTGCCCACACTCCGCTGCTCTCAAAGACTAAAATCTGCTCTGTGTGTCATTTCTTTGCCTTCCTAGAAAACGGCCTCGTATTGAGTTGATATAATTTAATTATATAAAAATATGTGTTCACACTGCATCTTGTACTTAATTATAGCTCTGACACTACAGAGTTGTTATTTCCCAGCCAGAGCTTGTGCTTCTTCAAAGTGGGGGCCACGTCCCATTCATCTTTCTCTGCCCCCTGCCGGGCACCATGCACGTGCGCGTGCGCGTGTGTGTGTGCGTGGCATGGCAGGGGAGGAGCGGGAGACGCAGGCAGTGCTGGAGGTCCCACCAGGCAGCCTCAGGTGTCACAGAGTCTGAGCACTTACAGGTGTCCCCTGTTTAACCCTCATTCCACGCCTTTGAGCTGTGATCATCTGCGTTGTGACTGGTGAGGACACGGAGCCCTAAAAGTTTAAGTAACTTGCTTAAGGTCGCCTGGCTGGTCCTTTTCAGAGCTGGCATTTGAACCCAGGCATCTGGCTCCACGGTCCACAGGCTACAAAGTGCTCAGTTGTGTTTGATGAATGAGCAACGGATCAAGAGATGGGACCGGTCCCAGACACGAAGGGATGTGGGAGGTGTTTTTCATTGGCCCCTTGCTTCTGGGAGAGGCCACACACTAATTCCTAGTCCAGATCTGAGTTCCTTCCACTGGGGTGCTGAGAGGGTCTCCGAACAAGTTCTTGTCTTCACCCACGTTTCCCTTCAAATCACACCACTAACGCACTTTCTAAAGCAGGAGTCTCGTTTATCTCTGAGTTACCCAAAGTCCCGTGGAAGCTACCCATGGCTCTGAGGATGCAGGGCTGAGTCCGTGAACAACCTCGCGCCTGCTTCCCTGACCCAGGGCGGCCTCTCCTCCCAGGTGCCTTGGAGGCTGCCCCCTGGGCTCCGGGTAGTGTCTGGAGGCGCAGGGCTGGTTGACGTGCGTCCTCACATGCTGTGCCCCTGCCCTCCCTGCAGGGACCCTTCCCCAATCCTTCTTTACCTTTAGAGCCTGGCTTCATGCCCTGGAGGCCTCCCTGGTGCATATTGAATTTAGGCGAGATTCTCTTGGTGCCCCGAGCCCGGTGTGTCTCGGTGCACTGCAAACCTTGGTTTCCCTCCAGACCAGCAGTTCCCAGAGGAACGCATCGTGGACCCTCAGCCCCTGTGTGCTGAACCAAAGAGTGAGTCATTTCAGAGTGGAAATATGAAGCGGTCATTTGGTCTGGTAATTGCCCACTTAGAAAGTTTTAACACGCTCTGTGCGTAGCCCCCTCCCCTGCGGTGACCAGGCATTAAGGAAACTGTTCAGTCTTCCTGTCGGTAGTTCTGGTTCTTTCCATTTTTCTCCAGCAGCCTCATCCCATTTATTACTCTCTTGCTCTTCTTAGAACACTTCTTTAGTTTTTAATTGTGGTAAAATGCACCACATGAAATTGACCCTGTTAACCATTTTCAAGTGTACAGTTCAGCGGCATGAAGTGCATTCACATGGTTGTGCAACCGTCACGAGCATCTGTCCACAGAACTCTTCGTTTTGCAAAACTGAAACTTTGTCCCCATTAAACAGTAAATCCCATTCTTCCCTCCTCTGGCCCTGGCACCCTCCATTCACTTTCTGTCTCTAAGAATTTGATTACTCTAGGGACCTCATATAAGTGGAATCCTCCAGTATTTGTCCTTTTGTAACTGGCTTATTTCCCTTGCACAACCTTTTGTGAAACTCTAGTTTCATGAGTTACAGAATCCCAAACCGAACAATGTCTGACTAAGGGTTCAAAGCTGGGTGCCGGGGGAGGGGGGTAATTACCTCAAAGTTCGAGGCTGTCAGAGTCCCTGCTGGGGTGTCACCAGATCACACCCACGTGCGTTACCAGCAGCTCTGCTCAGCCTGTGTAAAGTCTGAGCATCTTATCTCTGGAATCCCTGCGGTAAAAAGTGTGCTCTTCCCCCAGAGCTAACGTCAGGGCAAAGCCAGACTCAAGAAGGGTGGTGCAGAGTCCTGGAAACAGGGCTCAGACTCCAAACTGCCCTGTACACCATCAAACAGCAACAGAGGCCACTTTGACAAGCAGAGAATGGTAACAAGTGTCTAAGCTCTCTTAGGAATGGGGGGGTGGGGGGGAATTTTAGGGCAGTTTAGAAAGATGATGAGGGGCATATGTTTGCTAAAGAAATTCCAGGACATATGCCTTTTGATCACCAATAGCATACATTCTCTCTCAACTAGCTAAGAATCTAAGAAAGGAAACAACAGATGTGAGGCCCATGCTCTAGGAAGGATCTGGACTGGAGTCTTGGAATATCTCTGAGTTTTTGTTCTTTTTTTTAAAAAGATCGCTGTTGCACATTTGGCACGATCTACGGACATGAGTGTCTGACTGGAGCATCACACTCACAGGACTGTTTAAAAAGATGAGCAGGCGTAGCCTACACATGCCCGGAATGAGTCATTAACTCTTGAGAATTAGCACAAAAGACTGTGTGCATTTCTTTCAAGACCTTCTATAATCTATCACTAGATTACATTCCCGAGGTTCAAAGCATGGGCTTTGGAGACAGATAGGTCTGGGTTCGAATCATTGATTCTCGAATCATGAATCAATTATGAAGAAGAAGCACCCTGACCCCACTCTCCTCCCTCCCGCCCATCTGCTGCTCTGTGTCCCATTGGGCAAACAGAGAGGGGAGCCAGGGAACAAGGGGCTGTGTTGCAATCCCCTACCCCTGCCAGAGTTAGCCTCCCAGCACAGAGGACAGGGAAGGGTCTGAGGGCAATCGCAAGAGGTCCAGTGGTGGTGTCTTGAATCAAGATGTAAATATTTATTAATGTGGTACCTTTGTAACACATTAATAAATATTTGATGGTTGCCACTGCATTGTTCTAGCCTAGTTCCTGATGTCACATAGGCATCCCATAAATGTTGGATTCATCCCTCTGTCAACTGTGCGTTGCTTTTCCAGTACGCCAAGAATTTCTGTGGTCCTGTAGTCATGCTTTATCAATCCTTATCCCCTCCTGTTTCCATATTGAAACACGGTTTATCCTAGGGACCCAGCCTACACATTGTCTCCTGGGTGAAATCTTCCCTGATCTACCCAGGGTCACTTGGTCTTGCCTCTGCATTTCCAAATTTTGGTACGTACCCCTCTCATTGGCACTTGGTTCATTCCATCCTGCTTTATGGTTATCTGTTCAACCTTTGTTTCCACCACCAGCTAGCACACTCCTTCAGGGTGGGGACCCTGTATTGTCTTTTTTATTTGGCTTCCTTCCGTTGCTCTGCACAGGGCCTTGGTTATGGTGTGTGTCTCATAAATGCTTGTTGAATGAAAAATCAGATACTATTCAGGATTAGAGAGTTGCATTACAGAAAGATACCTGGTGATGCTGTAATTAACTTGCTTAAAAAAAAAAAGAAAAATCAAATACTAAAATTAGACAAAGGGCCATGCTATCTTTAAATCATCATGAAAGGCAAAGGGGGAACTTCCTGATCCTGAAAAGCTTTCCAGTATTACCAGAAACGCTTCTTCATTGTTTACAGTAGTGAAATAACTCACAATCACATGTAGCAAAGCCTCTTAGTTATTGTAGAGTGGAGTCAGTGTAGGAGCTTCCAGCATTCATGGATTATACATATTCGTGTGCATACTTGGTAAAAAAACAATATATATATACAGACACACACACAATTTTATTCCGTTTATTTACCTTTTGTTGTTGTTGACATGGCCTCTAACTAAACACAGGCCAACCACTGTAATTTGCTCCAACATTGGAGGGATTTATTGAGAGACGCTATCTCCACTCTAGTATTTTATAGTTTTCAAAGCACCTTCAGATCTGTTTCTCACTTAATTCTCACAACCAAACCCTAACATAAGTTAGATAAATACTCTTTTATCATGTTCATGTTACGGACGATGAGATCCATCAGGTGACTGATGGATGTTAAGTAACTTCACCAAGGCCAGTCAGTTCAGGAAGTGACAGACCCCCAGACACAGGTCTCCTGACAAAACCCAGCGTCCTTTGAATGGTGCCATGTTGCCTTCTATACGTTAGTATCTACACTGATTGGGTAATCGGCCTTGAAAAGAGCACTTGATTAAACAAGAAAATATGATATAGATAATTGCACCTTCTATGCTGCAGATTTTGTTGTGGTGGCGGTTGTTTTCCTGGACCTTGAAAAAAAATGATTTATAGATAACGCTTTGCTTTTGGAAAAACCTGACATTCAAAAATCTGGATGCAGCATAAGCTGTTACAAGATTATTTACAGGGTTCCATAGCATCTTCTTAAAACCGTAAATTTCCTTATCTACTTAAACATCATATTTGACAAATGTCGATCTCGTGCTTCAGGGCCACATCCTGGGTAAAGTGCCGTGCTTTTTTTTTTTTTAATTCCTGTTCTCTCTCAAATCATCCTAAAGAGTGGGGGAAACTGCTGGCTTTGCAGCAGTACCTCTTACTTGTGCAGTTTTCCATTGTGGCTGAACTGTGGGTGGAAACATGCCCAGAAGTCGTATCCAGTGTTCCAACAGGTGTCCTGTAACCTAGGCTGGGCTCTGCCTGTTTGCTTGGTTTCTCTCTCACATATTTATCTCAGATGCCTTAAGATCCAATGGCCTGAGGGAGAACTAGCTTCTAAATCAGCCCATAATCCCTTATCTGTGATTTCAAAATCCGGAACGCTCTGAACACCAAATGTTTCTTGGTGACTCAATTATTATTTCGACTCATCCTGATTGGACATCATTTCGTGAGGATTGGGGGGATGGAAGGGTGGAAAAACCTCCCCTGAATTGAAATATGTGGCTTTTAATGGTTTCTGTTTCTCCCTTTTCATGTGAAAGTTCTTCTGCTCTTCTGTAGAACTTTTTTTCTTTTAACATCTTTATTGGAGTATAATTGCTTTACAATGGTGTGTTAGTTTCTGCTGTATAAGAAAGTGAATCAGCTATATGTATACATATATCCCCATATCTCCTCCCTCTTGCGTCTCTCTCCCACCCCCCTATCCCACCCCTCAAGGTGGTCACAAAGCACCGAGCTGATCTCCCTGTGCTACCTTGCTTAAAAAAAAAAAAGAAAAATCAAATACTAAAATTAGACGAAGGGCCATGCTATCTTTAAATCATCATGTAAGGCAAAGGGAGAACTTCCTGATCCTGAAAAGCTTTCCAGTATTACCAGAAACACTTCTTCATTGTTTACAGTAGTGAAATAACTCACAATCACATGTAGCAAAGCCTCCACTAGCTATCTGTTTTACATTTGGTAGTGTATACATGTCCATGCCACTCTCTCACTTCGTCCCAGCTTACCCTTCCCCCTCCCCGTGTCCTCAAGTCCATTCTCTACGTCTGCATCTTTATTCCTGTCCTGCCCCTAGGTTTTTCAGAACCTTTTTTTTTTTTTTAGATTCCATATATATGTGCTAGCATACGGTATTTGTTTTTCTCTTTCTGACTTACTTCACTCTGTATGACAAACTCCAGGTCCATCCACCTCACTACAAATAACTCAATTTCGTTTCTTTTTATGGCTGAGTAATATTCCATTGTATATATGTGCCACATCTTCTTTATCCATTCATCTGTCAATGGACACTTAGGTTGCTTCCATGTCCTGGTTATTGTAAATAGAACTGCTATGAACATTGTGGTACATGACTCTTTTTGAATTATGGTTTTCTCAGGGTATATGACAAGTAGTGGGATTGCTGGGTCGTATGGTAGTTCTCTTTTTAGTTTTTTAAGGAACCTCCATACTGTTCTCCATAGTGGCTGTATCAATTTACATTCCCACCAACAGTGCAAGAGGGTTACCTTTCTCCACACCCTCTCCAGCATTTACTGTTTGTAGATTTTTTGATGATAGCCATTCTGGCTGGTGTGAGGTGATACCTCATTGTAGTTTGATTTGCATTTCTCTAATGATTAGTGATGTTGAGCATCCTTTCATGTGTTTGTGGGCAATCTGTATATCTTCTTTGGAGAAATGTCTATTTAGGTCTTCTGCCCATTTTTGGATTGGGTTGTTTGTTTTTTTGTTATTGAGCTGCATGAGCTGCTTGTAAATTTTGGAGATTAATCCTTTGTCAATTTCTTCATTTGCTAGTATTTTCTCCCATTCTCAGGGTTGTCTTTTCGTCTTGTTTATGGTTTCCTTTGCTGTGCAAAAGATTTTTTAAGTTTCACTAGGTCCCATTTGTTTAGTTTTGTTTTTATTTCCAGTTCTCTAGGAGGTGGGTCAAAAAGGATCTTGCTGTGATTTATGCCATAGAGTGTTCTGCCTATGTTTTCCTCTAAGAGTTTTATAGTGTCTGGCCTTATATTTAGGTCTTTAATCCGTTTTGAGTTTATTTTTGTGTATGGTGTTAGAGAGTGTTCTAATTTCATTCTTTTACATGTAGCTGTCCAGTTTTCCCAGCACCACTTATTGAAGAGGCTGTCTTTTCTCCATTGTATATTCTTACCTCCTTTATCAAAAATAAGGTGACCATATGTGCATGGGTTTATCTCTGGGCTTTCTATCCTGCTGCATTGCTGTATATTTCTGTTTTTGTGCCAGTACTGTACTTTTTTTTTTTTTTTTTTTTGCGGTACACGGGGCTCTCACTGTTGTGGCCTCTCCCATTGTGGAGCACAGGCTCCGGACACGCAGGCTCAGCAGCCATGGCTTACGGGCCCAGCCGCTCCGCAGCATGTGGGATCTTCCTGGACCGGGGCACAAACCCATGTCCCCTGCATCGGCAGGAGGACTCTCAACGACTGCGCCACCAGGGAAGCCCCATACTGTCTTGATTACTGTAGCTTTGTAGTATAGTCTGAAGTCCAGGAGCCTTATTCCTCCAGCTCCGTTTTTCTTTCTCAAGATTGCTTTGGCTGTTCAGGGTCTTTTGTGTTTCCATACAAATTATGAAATTTTTTGCTCTAGTTCTGTGAAAAATGCCATTGGTAGATTGATAGGGATTGCATTGAATCTGTAGCTTGCTTTGGGTAGTAGAGTCATTTTCACAATATTGATTTTTCCAATCCAAGCACATGGTATATCACTCCATCTGTTTGTATCATCTTTAATTTCTTTCATCAGTGTCTTATAGTTTTCTGCATACAGGTTTGTTGTCTCCTTAGGTAGGTTTATTCCAAGGTATTTTATTCCTTTTTTTGAAATGGTAAATGGGAGTGTTTCCTTAATTTCTCCTTCAGATTTTTCATCCTTAGTGTATAGGAATGCAGGAGATCTCTGTGGATTAATTTTGTATCCTGCTACTTTACCACATTCATTGATTAGCTCTAATAGTTTTCTGATAGCATCTTTAGGATTCTCTATGTATAGTATCATGCCATCTACAAACAGTGACAGCTTTGCTTCTTCTTTTCCGATTTGGATTCCTTTGGACGTGGCTAAAACTTACAAAACTATGTTAAATAATAGCGGTGAGAGTGGACAACCTTGTCTTGTTCCTGATCTTAGAGGAAATGGTTTCAGTTTTTCACCATTGAGAACGATGTTGGCTGTGGGTTTGTCATATATGGCCTTTATTATGTTGAGGAAAGTTCCCTCTATGCCTACTTTCTGGAGAGTTTTTATCATAAATGGGTGTTGATTTTTGTCAATAGATTTTTGTGCATCTATTGAGATGATCGTATGGTTTTTCTCCTTCAATATGTTAGTATGGTTTATCGCATTGATTGACTTGCGTATATTGAAGAATCCTTGCATTCCTGGGATAAACCCCACTTGATCATGGTGGATGATCCTTTTAATGTGCTGTTGGATTCTGTTTGCTAGTATTTTGTTGAGGATTTTTGCATCTATGTTCATCAGTGATATTGGTCTGTAGTTTTCTTTCTTTGTGGCATCTTTGTCTGGTTTTGGTATCAGGGTGATGGTGGCTTTGTAGAATGAGTTTGGGAGTGTTCTCCCTCTGCTATAATTTGGAAGAGTTTGAGACGGATAGGTGTTAGCTCTTCTGTAAATGTGTGATAGAAGTCGCCTGTAAAGCCATCTGGTCCTGGGCTTTTGTTTGTTGGAAGATTTTTAATCACAGTCTCAATTTCAGTGCTTGTGATTGGTCTGTTTATACTTTCTATTTCTTCCTGGTTCAGTCTCGGAAGGTTTTGCTTTTTCTAAGAAATCGTCCATTTCTTCCAGGTTGTCCATTTTATTGGCATAGAGTTGCTTGTAGTCATCCCTTATGATCCCTTGTATTTCTGCAGTGTCAGTTGTTATTTCTTCTTTTTCATTTCCAATTCTGTTGATTTGAGTCTTCTCCCTTTTTTTCTTAATGAGTCTGGCTAATGGTTTATCAGTTTTGTTTGTCTTCTCAAGAACCAGCTTTTAGTTTTATTGATCTTTGCTATTGTTTCCTTCATTTCTTTTTCATTTATTTCTGATCTGATCTTTATGATTTCTTTCCTTCTGCTAACTTTGGGGTTTTTTTGTTCTTCTTTCTCTAATTGCTTTAGGTGTAAAGTTAGGTTGTTTATTTGAGATGTTTCTTGTTTCTTGAGGTAGGATTGTATTGCTATAAACTTCCCTCTTAGAACTGCTTTTGCTGCATCCCATAGGTTTTGGGTCTTTGTGTTTTCATTGTCATTTGTTTCTAGGTATTTTTTGATTTCCTCTTTGATTTCTTCAGTGATCTTTTGGTTATTAAGTAGTGTATTGTTTAGCCAATGTGTTTGTATTTTTTACATTTTTTTCCCTGTGATTGATATCTAGTCTCATAGCGTTGTGGTCAGAAAAGATACTTGATACAATTTCAATTTTCTTAAATTTACCAAGGCTTGATTTGTGACTCAAGATATGGTCTACCCTGGAGAATGTTCCATGAATACTTGAGAAGAAAGTGTGTTCTGTTGTTTTTGGATGGACTGTCCTATAAATATCAATTAAGTCCATCTTGTTTAATGTGTCATTTAAAGCTTGTGTTTTCTTATTAATTTCATTTTGGGTGATCTGTCCATTGGTGAAAGTGGGATGTTAAAGTCCCCTACTTT
Source organism: Pseudorca crassidens (assembly GCF_039906515.1). Taxonomy (NCBI): domain Eukaryota; kingdom Metazoa; phylum Chordata; class Mammalia; order Artiodactyla; family Delphinidae; genus Pseudorca; species Pseudorca crassidens. Next base: position 5,970,594 of record NC_090296.1, on the reverse strand, counting down.
GATTGTGTTACTGTTGATTTCCCCTTTTATGGCTGTTAGCATTTGCCTTATGTATTGAGGTGCTCCTATGTTGGGTGCATAAATATTTACAGTTGTTATATCTTCTTCTTGGATTGATCCCTTGATCATTACATAGTGTCCTCCTTTGTATCTTGTAATAGTCTTTATTTTAGAGTCCATTTTGTCTGATATGAGAATTGCTACTCCAGCTTTCTTTTGATTTCCTTTTGCATGGAATATCTTTTTCCATCCCCTCACTTTCAGTCTGTACGTGTCCCTAGGTCTGAAGTGGGTCTCTTGTAGGCAGCATGTATATGGGTCTTGTTTTTGTATCCATTCAGCTAGTCTATGTCTTTTGGTTGGAACATTTAATCCATTTACATTTACGATAGTTATCGATATGTATGTTCCTGTTACCATTTTCTTAATTGTTTTGGGTTTGTTATTGTAGGTCTTTTCCTTCTCTTGTGTTTCCTGCCTAGAGAAGTTCCTTTAGCATTTGTTGTAAAGCTGATTTGGTGGTGCTGAATTCTCTTAGCTTTTGCTTGTGTGTAAAGGTTTTAATTTCTCCATCGAATCTGAATGAGATCCTTGCTGGGTAGAATAATCTTGGTTATAGGTTTTTCCCTTTCATCACTTTAAATATGTCCTGCCAGTCCCTTCTGGCTTGCAGAGTTTCTGCGGAAAGATCAGCTGCTAACCTTATGGGGATTCCCTTGTATGTTATTTGTTGCTTTTCCCTTATCGCTTTTAATATTTTTTCTTTGTATTTAATTTTTGATAGTTGGATTAATATGTGTCTTGGTGTGTTTCCTCTTGGATTTATCCTGTATGGGACTCTCTGCGCTTCCTGGACTTGATTGACTTTTTCCTTTCCCATATTAGGGAAGTTTTCAACTATAATCTCTTGAAATATTTTCTTAGTCCGTTTCTTTTTCTCTTCTTCTTATGGGACCCCTATAAGTGGTGTGTTGGTGCATTTAATGTTGTCCCAGAGGTCTCTGAGACTGTCCTCAATTCTTTTCATTCTTTTTTCTTTATTCTGCTCTGCAGTAGTTATTTCCACTCTTTCATCTTCCAGGTTCCTTATCTGTTCTTCTGCCTCAGTTATTCTGCTATTGATTCCTTCTAAAGAATTTTTAATTTCCTTTATTGTGCTGTTCATCATTGTTTGTTTGCTCTTTAGTTCTTCTAGATCCTTTCTTGTATTTTCTCCATTCTGTTTCATTGTTTGTTTGCTCTTCAGTTCTTCTAGATCCTTTCTTGTATTTTCTCCATTCTGTTTCCAAGATTTTGGATCATCTTTACTATCACTACTCTGAATTCTTTTTCAGGTAGACTGCCTATTTCCTCTTCATTTTTTGGTCTGGTGGGTTTTTACCATGCTCCTTCCTCTGCTGTGTGTTTCTCTGTCTTCTCATTTTGCTTAAGTTACTCTGTTTGGGGTCTCCTTTTCACAGGCTGCAGGTTCGTAGTTCCTGTTGTTTTTGGTGTCTGCCACCAGTGGGTAAGGTTGGCTCAGTGGGTTTTGTTGGCTTCCTGGTGGAGGGAAGTGGTGGCTGTGTTCTGGTGGATGAGGCTGGATCTTTTCTCTCTGGTGGGCAGGTCTACGTCTGGTGGTGTGTTTTGGGGTGTCTGTAGACTTACTATGATTGGGGGCAGCCTCTCTGCTAATGGGTGGGGTTGTGTTCCTGTCTTGCTAGTTGTTTGGCATGGGGCGTCCAGCACTGTAGCTTGCTAGTCGTTGAGTGGAGCTGGATCTTAGCATTGAGTTGGAGATATCTGGGAGATCTTTCACCGTTTGATATTACGTGGAGCCAGGAGGTCTCTGGTGGACCAACGTCCTGAACTCGGCTCTCCCACCTCAGAGGCACAGGTCTGACACTCGGCTGGAGCACCAAGACCCTATCAGCCACGTGGCTCAGAAGAAAAGGGAGAAAAAAGGAAATGAAGGAAGGAAGCGAGGGAGGGAGGGAGGAAGGAAATAAAAGTTATTAAAGTTAAAAATTATTAAAAATAAAAAGTAATAAAAAAGAAAGAAAGAAAGAAGAGAGCAGCCAAACCAAAAAAACAAATCCACCAATGATAGCCAGCGCTAAAGACTATGCTAAAAAAACAAAACAAAACAAAACAAAAAACGGACAGACAGAACCCTAGGACGAATGGTAAAAACAAAGGTATACAGACAGAATCACAGAAAGAAAGAAGCATACACATACACACTCACAAAAAGAGAAAAAGGAAAAATATAGATATATCTTGTGGGAAGTCTGAGGTCTTCTGCCAGTGTTCAGTAGGTGTTCTGTAGGAGTTGTTCCACATGTAGATGTATTTCTGATGTATTTGTGGGGAGGAAGGTAACCTCCACGTCTTACTCCTCTGCCATCTAGAGCTATTTTTGAGTGCGATTAGGGGTGTTGCCCCAGACCCTTCTGGGGGTGTTGGTTATTATATGCTCTATGCCCCCTGCTTTTGTTCTGAGGTCAGAACCTGGATTCAGAAGCCTGTCAGGCCCCAGGGGATTGGGAAAGGGTCTGTGGATCCGTGGGACCCGATGGCCAGGCCGGCCCGTGCCCAGAGCAGTTCCTGCTGAGACCGTATCCGTGGACCCTGGCCCAACACTTGACTGACATTCAGGGGAGAGCCTGGTTTGTAGGTGGGTGGTGCCCTGGGGGGAGCCGTGAGGCCCTTGCAGCACAGTCGTCTGTCACAGTGCCACTGGGGCCAGCCAGCTGCCTACAGAGCCAGGCAGCCAGCTGTGCCAAGGTTTGTCCCGGGAAAGCAAAGTTCAGGGAGAGTCTACTGACTCTGCAAAGCTCACCCCTCTCCCTCCCTCCCTCCTTCCCTTCCTTCCACAGGAATCTGCGTCTACTAGTAACAAGGCCTGGCTCTTGGCTTGTGAAGCGGAGCAGTGATACTTCGCATCTGCTTAGTATCTACAGCTTATAATTTGTTGTCTTTTCTCATCCCGTCCGCCAGCAGTTCCTGGCAAGACTGGGCTTGGCCTCTGTCTTCACAGCTGAGGAACTGAGGGTTATGTCACCTCCCCAGAACACACAGCTCTCAATCTGCAGAGCCTGGCCTCAGGCTTTTCCTTTTCTGATGCCTTCAGAGGCCCTGAAATTAGTCGTTGATCCAAGCCAAGTTTCTCTCTTCTAGGACTCAAAACCCAATCCGAGTGGAGTGGTGGCTCTTTTTCAGATTCCCGGGATGAATCATTTAACCTCCGTTTTCCATGCCCTAAAGTGGGCTTCATAATCCTTACAAGCGAAGCCATCTATGAGACTGTGCCTTGGGAGCTGCAGAGCCCCTGACCACACGGCACAGTATTTCCCAATTCTTCTCCACCCCGACATCCAGATATGTCTGGCTGGGGTCTCCCCATGGTGCTTCCTCCAGGTCTTTTGGGGTTCACCTGCTCCCCTTCTTTCCACGCTCTCTTTCCTGACGTCCTCAAGGGCAAAGCCTCTATTGTCTTTGAGAACGTGTGTTGCCCTGCTCGCTACTGAACCGTAAATGGTTGTTGGAGTTTATATACCAGAGGAATGTCCGCTTGTCATTAGGGTGGCTTGGGCCCGGTGACATGGTCAACATCACCTTGGCAGGTGTGGCAGCCCGGCCCCCTCAGTCAGGTGTGCCTGGGTGCGTTAGCAAAGCTCTGTCCCTATGACACCAAAACAGCTGGGTATAGACTGAGAAGGAAGTCAGTCAAGGAGTCTTTTCTAACCTAAATCTAATAGTGTGGATTGCAGGCAATGTCCAGATGACAATTCTTTAATACACTGTAACTGAAACAGGAACTGGGAGGCTGACAGATCGGTCTACAGTCCGTTAGGGCTTTGGAGGAGCCATCCAGCATTCAGGTGTTTGTGGGAATGTCTCCCCTGCCAGGAACCCCTGGGTGACCCTTTCTCCCTGCTTTCTGCTCCCCCTCCATATACAATGGCCACTACAATCTGTCTGGCTCAGAGGTTTTCCTCCATACCAAAGAGACTCCCAGAGTCAAGATTTAGGGCTGGTTTGAGGTGGGAGGGGGTGGGAGGGGGATGCAGGCCTCTCTGCAGGCTTGCGGAATGTTTCAGGGGTCAAGGAAATAATACAGGCCTTTGAATAGAGGCCCCTGACTGGTTTGTTTGGAGTTCCCAGCGACTAGCGTCTCAGTTACCAACTGCTTTGTTACAATTTGCTTCTCTTTAGCTACCGGTTCTTACACGGTTTTTAAAGCAAGTGAACGGATAAAGTGTTTCTAAGTGTAATAATTCTCTCTTCTGATCCATGGCTAACAAGCCGACAGTAGGCGGAGGGGCCATAACCCAAAGGATCTCTAATGTGCTCTGCTAAAAACTCCGTTCCTTGCTCTGTCGGCTCCGCGTCTTGCCCCTCAAGGCTGAATAAATTAGTTGCCGCCCTTAGAAAAAAAGCGCCACGTTTGGCCAAGGAATCTTCATTAGCTACCTTTCTGGAGGAAAGATGATTAATCTCATTATGCTGAGCAAACCCGTTTTGTATGCTTTGAAATTCCAACCTTGTCAATTTTGTGTTTCTCTCAATCAGGGACAGCAAATGTCAGTCTCATGCAAGAGAAATACTGGCTTTTGATTTAAGGGGAAACAAATCTTGCTTACTTTTTTTTTCTTTCTTTCTAGTCTTCAAGGCAAAGATTCAGATGCCCTAGCCTATACATTTATATGATGTTGTTGTTGTTGTTTGCAGAAGAAATAATCTGGTAGATTATCAAGGCCAACAAAAATAACTGTCTTTACCTGTTAAAAAATACAGAGATGTATGAAGACTGTAAACTTTGCATGTAATCATGCTAATTCAAATTAAAAACTAGTTATCAACTAAAATTAATGAAAATGTAAGTGAATTGAATACTTCTGCTTATGCTCTGGAAGCTCTGACCCCAGAATCCCTTTCCTCCCTACCAGAAGGTTGCTGATGCCTGAGCCGAGATCTTTCTCAGCTGACCAAGGCTTCGAGGCCCTGCAGACTGCAAGTCCAAGATCAGCACCAGACGGTGAAGGTCCGTGTGCTTGACACACCGTAGCCTTCAACCGTGTTTTGTGTTACTGTCACTTCTAAGAGTTGACACTGTTCTTTCCTCCAAACACTGACGATGTAGAGCTGTTGTTGTCATGGAAACCTGGAGATGGAAAGGACCTAAAAGGATTCAGGGTGAAAGTTCATCTTTTATAAAAAGAGTCCAAAAAGAAGGTCGAATGAACCAATTTTCTTCCTTTCTTTTTTCTTTCTTTCTTCTTTCGGCCACGATGCACAGCACGCAGGATCGTTAGTTCCCCAACCAGGGGTTGAACCCAGGCCCCCTGAAGTGGAAGCGCAGAGTCTTAACCACTGGACTGCCAGGGAAGTCCCTGAACGAATTTCATTATAAAACATCTTTTAAATTAATAGGTCATAAAACTATAAAGGAAAGAATGGGTTATATAAATGGGTTCTGTTTTACAGAACGCAGAGGCTCTCATCCCACTGCCCTCTCCCCTCCCCCCTCCCCCCTCGGTGAATCCCAGCCCGAGGACCAGTTATCTCAGAGCCAAGAGATGCCCTACCCTTTCCCACGTTCCCAGGCCACAACTGCACGGCTAGTGCAGGGCAGCTGTCATGCAGATGTGTCTCGGTGGTCGTTATTCTAGCAGAGACAGCCCCTGAGTGCATGACTTTGTGCCAGACACTGTGCTAGGTCTATATGCTCTTTACTCGTCACAGCCATCGGTGGTAGGCAGGTTACCCCAGGTTTAGAGGTGGTGTAACTGAGCCTCAGAGAGGCAGAGTAACTTGCTTGAGGTCACACAGCTAGGGAAGGACCGAACCAGTACTCAGACTCGGGTCTGTTTGATTATTGTACGACCCACGTTTCATGGTTCAAGCACTGCCTGTCACTTTGATATCTGTGAGCTCGCATTTTCCCTGGTGCTTCAGCTGAGATCTGTGAGGCTTCGTTTGAAAAACAAACTGTACACCTTCTAATAAAGTAATGATACGCCCCCTTGTTGCGTCACAATTAACATTGATTCATTTGAGGCAAAATCTAAAATGGTCTGTTTTTTTTTTTTCTACAAAACCATGGTTTCTTCTTGTTCGTCTTTGTTAAAATGGGGAGGAATCAGTATTTATTTTCAGTAGCCAAATGCAGCAGCTCTGTGTAATACTTTCTGCCGTTGGAGAGAACAGTTTTGAAGGGGCAGCAGCATTGGAGCTGGTAGCATAGCTCAGAGTTGCTTTTTGCTGGGTTGCGCAAACTGAGAGGACCTTTAGGGCGTTGGTGATATCTCTTCTTTATCTTCTTTGTGATTTGAAAGATAAACCACGTTGGTGACACTGGCATTACTTCTGTGGTGGAGATGCTTATCAGCATTTTGTGTTTGCTTCCAGGGAAAAGGTGGCTCCTATGAGATAGGAATCTGGCAGGATTAAGAATGTGGGGATTCCTGTGAAGCAGGTACTTCCGGAGGTGCCTGCTGACTTCAGAGCACAGATGTTTAAATACTGTTGTACTCTTTCTTCGTTCTAGCCTTTTCCACTTTATTTCTCCATACCATATTTGTCCCATTGACTTAAAATATTTTTTTAATTGAAGTATAGTTGCTGTACAATGTTATATAATGTACAGGTATACAATATAGTGAGTCACAATTTTTAAAGGTTATACTCCATCGATAGTTATTGTAAAATATTGGCTATGTTCCCTGTACAATATATCCTTGTAGCTTATTTTATACCTAATAGTTTGTACCTCTTAATTCCCTATCCCTATACTGCCCCTTCCCCCTTCCCTCTCCTGACTGTAACCATTGACTTTTTTTTTTTCCTTTTGGCTGTGCCACGCCTTGTGGCATGTGGGATCTTAGTTCCCGGACCAGTGATCAAACCCGTGCCCCCTCCAGTGGAAGCACAGAGTCTTAACCACCAGACCACCTGGAAAGTCCCTGTAACCATTGACTTTCGACACCCCTTCCTCTTGGAGGATTAGTACTGATACCAGATGCTGTCGGGTGACACCTGACCTGTGGCCTGGGGACCCCTGTGGTCAAGGAGCTCAGCTGCAGGTCTTCCCCTCAGACAGGTGCTCTGCAAGCACACGGGGGCTCCTCCCGCTGCAGGTGAAGGCACTGCCGTCTTGCAAGCTGGATGCCTTGCTTAGCTTACCCGGTGGCACCTGGGGCCCCTGCTGACAGCTGGAGGGCAGTTCTTGTGGCCCCTGGTCCACGGGCTTCCTCCTCCTGGATCACATCACCTCTCAGTTTTCCCCAACTTCGAAAGGTTCATGTTTCCTTTGAAACGAGGAAAGCTCACGTTGAAATGGTACCATTGTCAGATGCAGGTACAAGTCATACCTCTAACTGCTAGAGCGCACGGCCAATTCCTGAGGGAGGGGAGGAGTCCACTTTGCTGGAAATTTGTCGGCCTGTCTTTCTACTCTGAGTCCTTCAGCTTGACCCTGGCGGTTGGAGGTTCTCTTTTGGTCCATGTTTCCTTTGAACATCTCTGGATCATGCATGATTTTCTGATGTCACACTTCAGTCACGTGAAAAGTATTGATTCACTGGTTATGCAGATCTTCCAAATGTTGACACATTTCATTATACAATTTAGAAGAATCATATGGGCTAATGTCACCACCAAGTCATCAGAAAAGGCTTAAAGTATGGGATGCTGTCCAGCTCACGGGGGCTGATACAGACTTTCCAATGTTCTGTTTTTTTTCTTGAAAGCTCAGATTTTATCATTGGTAGCAAACACTGTCAATTGTTTTCCTTGACGGGACAGGCTCACTTCATTGCCTGTTGAGAAAATGACCGCACAGCACTCCCATCTGAATAACCGCAGTTTGCCGCGCTGTTGTTCTTTCAGGTGAAAATGATGCTCCCCGAGTCAGAGCCCACGGCGGCTGAGACGGCCTGCGGGCCTCGGGCAGCCAAGGGCCTCCTGTGCTTTCCGTTCCTCTCACAGAGGAAAGAGGCTCACTCTCGAGGGTTTGTCTGAATAACGTTAGGATATCGTGCGGCTTCACTAAAGGCACCTTGCGTGAACTTAGCTCTTCGCCCTCGGTGGCAGCCAGGGTCTGCGCTAAGGCACAGCAGCATTGCCCCTACCCTGCTGGCAGCTTCCGCGCTATCAGCACGCGTGTCAGCACAGTGACAGAGGCAGTACTATCTGGGTATTACTGTGAGGATCGTTTTGACCTCATGGATGTCCTGAAGGGGTCTCAGGGACTCTCAGGGGTCTTTGCCCTGTGCTTTTGGAACTGCTGCTGTCAGTGTTAGAAACAGCTCTTCATTCGGCACCTTCACGGGGGTGGAGTGGGGCGGCTTTGTGCCAGGTAATGTGCTAGGGGCTGAGGATGGCTGTCCCTGTTTTCAAGGAGCTCGCAGGCTAGTGGAGAAGGGCTCAAGTAAGTGGATGCCTTCAAAACATCCTAGTAAGTGCAGTGATAATGGTCAGCGGACAGGATGCTCTGGAAATAGCGGGAGGACCCCTCAGCCCAGCTTGCTCTTCTAGCAGTGGGTGGTGAGGGGTGTGTCTTGGAGGGAATAGCCCTGAGCTGATGAGCTTCGAGAGGAGAAGTAATCCAGGTGAAGAAGAGGGGGAGAGTCCCAGGAAGATTGGGTGGCTTGGGAGAAGGCTTGGAAGCAGGAGAGAGCTTGAAATACAGTAAGAGCCCTACGTATGAACCTTCAAGATGTGAATGTGCGTCTGACCCCAGCAAGGCACCAGAACCTGTGCCGTCAGCGTCAGGCGTGAGTGGAATCGCAGCTGGCCCTCCGTCTCCTATTGCTGACGATCCTTCAGCTCTGCAATCTCCCACCTCCTCTCCCTCCTCCAGTCAGTAACTCTTCTTGCCTGTTCACTCGATGCCAGCCCCCGTATGCCAGCTGTTGTGCTGTACTACTGTACTTTTCAGGGTACTGTACTGTAGATTAAAAAGGTTTTCTTTATTTTTTGTGTTTGTTGTTTATGTATTATTTGTGCAAAAAGTATTATAAACCTATTACAGCACAGTACTATATAGCTGGTTGTGTTATTTGGGTACCTAGGCTAACTTTGTGGGACTTACGAACAAATTGGACTTAGGAACGCGGTCTCGGAACGGCACTCGTTCGTATGTAGGGGACTTACTGTATTTGAGAAGCTACAAGAGTCCAGCTAGAGCTGGAGCACAGGAGCTGGGGTGTCACATGGACCGAAGCATATACAGGGCAGATTGATCCCAAGCGCTGAGTATTTTATCCCAAAGACAGTGGATTTAAGCAGAGATGTGATCCAATTTGTATTTTAGAAAGATCACGCTGCCGTATGAAAAAGAGTGGGGGGGGGAACGGGTAAGACTGCTGACAGGTGAGCCAGTGGAGGCTGGATGGAGTCCAGAGAGCATGTGACCAGGGCCAGACCAGGGTGTGATAGAGGAGATGAGATCTGTAGATCCTGAGACGGTATTTAATATTCTGGATACTTAGGTACTTAGAGTCAGCAGGATGTGAGGATTGATCTGATGCTGAGGGTAAGAAATACGGAAGCAGCCAAGGATACTCCGAGATTTGTAGATCAACGGTAGGCTGCATGGCGCTTCATGCTTAGAGGTGAGGGAGCAGAGGAGGTGGTTACAGGCAAGATGGCCAGTTTAACTTCATGTATCATGTTCCTGCGCACGCACGTGTGTATACATGTCTATACATGCCCGTGTCTCCAGGTGAAGATGTCAGTGGGCTGATGGGGTCAGATCTGGAGCTCGAGACGACTCTGGTCAGAGATGTCAGTTGAGGAGTCAGCAGCAGAGGTCATGGCTGCAACCGGGAGGGTTGGTGAGGTCACCCAAGAGGAGGGGGGCTCACGTCAGGAGGGAAGTCACAGCGGCTCAGTAGGTCTGGGAGGAAGGAAACCCAGACCTGGGTCTTCTAGTCCCTGTCACGTGCAGAAAGAGTAGAGAAAAGATCGTAAGTCATAACTCTTCCACTAAACGTGTAGTTACGGTCCGAGCGTGCTTTTAAATGTTTCACACCAAACACAATGCTCTACGAGCAGTACGGCCCCTATAACACATATTTTTGTTCCCGAACTAACACAGACTTTAAATCTGTAAAGGATGGTGAAAATACCAATTATGATGTATATTTCCTTACCCACCCCTTTGAATATTTTTTTTTCTTTTAAAAATAGGGTGGCTTTCCCCCCATCTATGGTTTTCCAGTTCGCAGAAGTTCTACCCTTCTTCCTTTATACTAATAAGATAGACTGGCAATTTTAGAAGTTATGGTTTTCATTCTGTCGGATGGCCAAAGATGGGAACAATAACATCAGAAGTGCTGTCTGTCACGTGAGGTTTGGATGAGCGCTGTGCTTTGGCATTGCAGTGGCAGGAAGAGGGAAGTAGCGGGATTTGTTCCCATCTTAGAACTAAAGTAGCATCTTAGAGCTAAGCAGTATCAGGGGCATTTTCTAGTGGTTTCCCCCATGGTGGCAGGTGTGAAGCAGACGTGGGTGGGAAGACGGGAGAGTCTGGACTGGCAGTTCAGCCTTTCCCCCTCCCCAGCATCCCTGATAATGCCTAGGTTGGGCCTGAGCCATGGCTTGGCACCGGCAGCCTCACTTGGGAGGGGGAAGGGCTGATGATCACTTTCCATTTCTCTTTCCATTTTAAAATCTTTTCGAATATGTTTCTGTACTTTAAAAATCAAAATGAAAAAAAGAATAACCAGTTAAAATGTCTTCTAATCCTACACTTGGGACACTCAGACGATTTGCTTATAACCCAGACTGTCTATTAAAGGGACTCCCCCATAACTCAGGATCCAGGAGGGTTAGTTATGATGGAAGGACTGTGCGTGCACGCAGAGGATGGTACCATCTCATCAGCAGGCAGCTTGCCAGCGAGGGTTTTCGAGGCTTTATCAACCTGCTAGGTGGTTGTGAAAGTTGATCTATCTTTAAATATTTGTATTTGAAGCTTTTTAGCCCTGCGTATACACTGTGTCTTTTTGGGGGTGGGGGGTATTTTTTTCAGTATCTTCTTAGTTCTGTGTTTACTGGAAATGAATCATATGGTCTGTTGCTCTTACTCGTAGTGAGTGTTGATGTGTCCCGAGAAACCCAGACTCAACCACATTGCCTGGTGTGGAGGAAGCCTTCAGAAGGAAACTTCACACCTTTGAGGCTCAGCACTGGCAGGTTTTCGAGGATGAAGAGGGAGAATCTTGATATCCCAGCACCTTCCCAGTCTGGTTTCTGCATCAGAGTTTTACTGTTTGGTGTGAAGCAAATTCTTAGGAAAGTCCTATGCCTAGTTCTGGTAATAGGCAAAAACATCAGACCAAAGACGCGGAATCATTATTTTTCCATTAACCTATTGCACTTTCTCTGAGCAAACCAATTCCTACCATGTCCTGACATCATGTAAGGATCCAGGAGTAGGTTCACAACCGAAGCTGCGTTTGCTTTAGTTCAACTCCTCCATTAACAACTGTGTTAAAGTGTAATATCTAAGTAGTTGCTGTAAAGTGAACTGAAGTGCGTTGATTACGAGGAGATGGGGGAAAGTGCAGGAGGAAGCAGCTGAGGGAGGAAGCCCACAGAGGCCCAGTAGCAGATTCCGGCTAAGATTTTTTTTAAAAACCCTACACACTTCCCAGCTGTGCCTTAGAGAGTAGCCCCCTGTGACATCATTTGCAGATGGAAACAGAGGCTGATAACTAACATGGTTATTACAGAAGGGATTCTTGAACTAACTTTACAATTTTTCCTGCTTTTATATAGAGCTCTTTAAATTTGAGCATCTCAGTAATATGCCCTTGTGAAATAGGGTCATTATCCCTATGGTACAGATGAGGAAATTGAATCGAGGGTCAAAGGACGTGTTAGGGGTAACATCCCCCTAACCTGGGTCTTTTAAGGGCTCTGGTTATTGCACTGGTGCCTCCTGCACCGGGAGGAAGGGGACATGCATCTCTTCAGTCCTAGAGGTTCTACACCGTGAGACAGCAAATGAAACAGAATAGGAGCAGATCTGAAAAGCATTTAGATGAGGATCTGCAGTTGTGTTTCGTCTCTATCATGTACCTCTGTGGCTAACCACAGACCATTAACAGTAAGCGTATCTGTGGTTAGAAAACCAGAATATTCGCTCCCTGTCAGGAGGGCAGGAGAGCAGGCTGAAGCGCAGCTTCAGGGATGGCACGCCGCCGTGGAACACTCAGTAACAGGAGCAGACAGACAGCCTGGTGTGCAGAAATGAGCGGCTGGGTTGCTCTTTTTTGAACAAAGGCATTTTGCAGCCTGTGGGGTGGTGGGAAATGATTGTGAATAGAAGCTCTGGCATCTAAGCGGAGGGCAGACCATGTATATTCTCAGTATGGCTAGGACTGCTTCTCATTCTAAGGTTCTTTTTTTTAAAAAAAATTCCACCTTTTAAAACCATAACACTGTCATGAATGGTGTTTTTGAATATCAAATACGGGCGCTATGTATGAGAATCTATGTGAGAGAGAGAGGGGGAGGGTGTGTGTGTGTGTGTGTGTGTGTGTGTGTGTGTGTGTGTGTGTGTGTGGAGGGGACCCTGGTGGCTGATGAATAATCATTTAACAACATTCATTTGTTTGAATAACACTAGTAATAATCCCTTATATTTATAAGGTACATTAACATTTCCAAAGTGCTTGCCCAGATATCATTTGAATGATAATTCAGTTAGAGTTACAGATCTTTCCTGTTCCCACCAGTGCTCTGAGGAGGTTGAGCCCCCAGCTGGGGGGTGAGGGTGGGGAAGCAGAGATATGCCCCCCCATCCCTTCCCTCTCCGGCTTTGATCTCCTTTATTCACATTGATATCATTTTTCCACCCCCAACCTCCTCCCTGGTTCCCTTCTCAGCCTCTATTATAAAACACCTCTTGGGCCGCGTCTCCCAGAACCAGTGACTGTGGTGAGCACCTTTGTTGGGTTTGTTTTAAAATGCCGTTCATTTTCCCTTTGTTGTCACGTGTGTCGCAAGTGAAAGGCCCTTGGACTTGAATTTGCCCGCACAGGTTAGCAGTCGAGGACACCCCCTTGGAGCGGATCTGCTGGCCAGCACCTCACCGGCTCCTTTCTCCAATTGTTTCTTTATTTCCATTCTTTTGGTCCCCGTTTCAGGCTGCTGGAACCTCTCTCGAGCCTTTTCATATTTTAACACACCCTCTTTTTGGCCTACTTTGCCCCACCAGACATGCTGCTTGTCACCAGTCCAATCCATCTGTGTTTTCTGGATTCACACAAGTGCCAAAGCCTTGAAAAGCTGGGTCCCTGTGCATCGAAGGCCCAGGCCCTCCAGCAGCCGCTTCCTCCAGGAAGAGGACCAAGTCCCCCTGCCCCACACATCCCCGTCTCTGAGAACTCACCATCCTGCCATGCCCATCAGTTCCAGGGGATGGTGGGGAGGCTGGCTTAGGATGTGTAACCAGCATCTTTTTATACTGACTCCGTTTCTTTGTATAAAATTTGTCACTTAGGAGATCCCACTGCTAGCAGAATAGCTTCTTTTCTTAGGCTGGTGCTGGCTCCCAGCTCCAGCAGCATGTGACCGTATGTGGGCCTTGTTGGCTGCACGTGGGTGTTGCTCTTGTCCTGGCCTGGCCTGGCAGAGCTGTGTCCCAGCCCAGGCATCAGAGCCGGAGCCCCTTCTGGTGGAGTGTGGTGTGGCAGAGGGTCACGTGGCCTGGCATCACGAGAGCCACAGGAGACCTGGGGTCCACGTGTGATACCTCCTCTCGGAGGCTGAATTTCTGTCATCTATGAAATTGGATTAAGTTACCAAATAAGATCCATCCCAATGGCTTGTTCATTGTAGAGACAGATGAAACAGCGTGTGTGCAAAAGACTGTGGGCTGTACAAGCACTAGAGGAGGGTTGGCCTGCTTAATCTTCCAACATGTGTTTATTGCGTGCCTCCAGCTTGCCAAGCCCACTTCTAGGCTCTGGGGAAAGAGCAGTGAAGAAAATAAACCCCAGAAGGGCATTACATCCTAGTGGGAGAGGGACAGTAAGTAAGCAGGTAAGTAACAAAGTCATTTCCTCTGAAGAAAATGAACCAGTGACTGAAATGACGTGGATTGAGTTGTCTGGGTATCACTTAGTATCACTCGGGGTTAAGTACCATTTCCTCCAGGAAGCGCTCCCTGATTGTCCAGATGAAACAAGAATATCTGTGGTTTCTTGAGTAACTTTTAGGAGCCAAGGACTTTCCTATGCGTTATTTCTAATCTTCACTCTCCTCTCTAGTGCTTATAGTATATATAACAGTTTTTAATAAGGAGACCCAGGCTCAGAGAGATCAGCACTTGCCTGACATCTCAGAGCTAGAAAGCAGAAGAAGTGAATGTCTGACTGCAGTCTCTACCCTTTCTACCACACCTCCTATCCTCCCTGTTCCCTCAGGACCATATGTTCATCCAACACTCACCATAGCCTATGGACATTGATGTTTTCCTGTGTTTTTCCCCCGTGAGCCTCCGAGTTCCCGAAGGGTGGGAACTGTTACCCATAGCACCTGGAGCATCTCCGTTCACCGAGCGATGACTTGTTTGAAAGTCTTGCCACTGAACTTTACCTTCAGCAAGTAGAGATCTGTACCTATGACAGCTGAAAAGCCTTGGCGCACCGTTGCACATAACAGGCAATTGGCTTATCACGAGTGGTCGTTCTTGGGAGGGGTGACGTTTGACATCTGGAAAGTCTGTAGTGTTTAAAGTGTGCTTCCGTGCATTGCTTTGGAGCAGGAAAAGGATACAATCAAGTTCTGTGGATACACTGAGCAACTGTCAGGGAGGGCTAGCATTCCAGTCCTGACCGCTCCCTTCTCCAGCGGACTGCAGTCCAGCCACTCAGAGCATCGTTACTTTGAGGCACGTGCCACAGCCCTCCACAGCTCCCTTGAGTCTTGTGAAAATGAACTGTGGCTCACGTGCCATCACGGATGGACGCTTTGCTCTGTTCACTGGCAGCACCACCCTGTAAGACAGTGGTAGTGTCCAATTTTAGTATCGCCCTGCTTCTTGAAAAGCATCTTAGGGCAAAGCATGACTGTTTGGACTATTCGAGAATTCTGAGCATTAACAAATGTGATTCCATTTTAAAGGCAAGAAAGCTGAAGTCACGTCGATGCCAAAGAGAAGAAATGAGTCAGGAACAGAGAGCGTTTAGAACTTTGTTGTGACCAGGAATGTTGTACAAAACAAAGACTTCTGTACTGACTGGGGACAGAACACGAGTGTGGTTCAGAACAGTGAAGGAGACTGTTCAAGGTGGTTCCAGATACTGATTTCAGCGAGTTAGAGTGTCAGGAAATTCATCCATTTATTTTTTCATTCATTCAGAGCCAGGCATTGTGCTCACGCTAGGTGCAAAATAAAGACCACGGTGATGACGGCAGTCAGAGTCCTGCCCCACAGAGAGCCATTTAGCAGCCGGCAAACACCCTGGCAGAGCAGCCGGACCTGGTCTGTCCTAGCACTGTGTCAATATCCTCGTAGCGCCTGCGGACCTAGAAGGCATGGGTGTTGCAAATACTGTCTGTTATGGGCTGAATCGTGTCCACTCCGAAATTCATATGTTGAAGCTCTAACCGCCCAGAACCTCAGAATGTGACCTTATTTGGAGATAGGGTCTTGACAGGTAATGAGGTTAAGGTGAAGTCATTAGGGTGGACCCTAATCCAATCTGCCTGGTGTCCTTATGAGAAGAGGAGATGAGGACACAGACACGTACATGGGGAAGCCCACGTGAGGACACACGGAGAAGACGGCCGTCTACGAGCTAGAGAGGGAGGTCTCAGGAGAACCCAACCCTGCCAAGACCTTGATCTCGGACTTCCAGCCTCCAGAACTGCGAGGAGGTGAATTTGGTTGCTTGAGGCCCCTGGTCTGTGCTTCTTGGTTACGGCAGCCCCAGCATCCCTCGTAGAGTTTTTGGACTCAGTTGACATGAGTGCTGGAAATACCCCAGCAGAGCATCTGGACCCAGGAGGCTTGCAGTGCACGTGCGGTGCAGGAAGACAGACAGATGTTTTTGCTCTGCAGTCTTCACCCGTGAAGGGGTTGAAGCTGTCGGTGTGCCTGCAGCCTGTGTATTGATCTCTAGGTTCATTTCAGAGATGTTTGATAGTTAACAGTTCTTTCTCTTGTTGGTTCCAAATCATTTATGTGTATTAGCCACTGGCATTTCATTTTCTTTTTTTTAATTAAAATTTAAAGGTTGAAGTATAATTGATGTACAATGTTATATAAGTTACAGGTATATAATACAGTGAGTCACAATTTTGAAAGGTTATCCTCCATTTATAGTTATTATAAAATACTGGCTGTATTCCCCGTGTTGTACGATACATCCTTGGAGCTTATTTTATACCTAATAGTTTGTACCTCTTATTTCCCTCCCCCTCCCCCCTTCCCTCTCCCCACTGGTAAACACTAATTTGTTCTCCGTATCTGTGAGTCTGCTTCTTTTTTGTTATAGTCACTAGTTTGTTGTATTTTTTAGATTCCACATATAACTGATACCATAGAGTATATGTCTTTTTCTGCCTGGCTTATTTCACTTAGCATAATACCCTCCAAGTCCATCCATGTTGCTGCAGATGGCGACATTTAATTCTTTTTATGGCTGAGTAGTATTCCATTGTATATATACACCAATCTTCCTTGTCCATTCATCTGTTGATGGACATTCAGGTTGCTTCCATATCTTGGCTATTGTGAATAATGCTGCTGTGAACACTGGGGTGCATGTATCTTTTCAAATTAGTGGTTTTGGGTTTTTTCAGATATATATCCAGCAGTGGAATTGCTGGATCACATGGTAGTTCTCTTTATCGTTTTCGGGGAAATCTCCATACTGTTTTCCACAGTGGCTGCACCAATTTACATTCCCACCAACAGTGTACAAATGTTCCTTTTGCTTCACATCCTTCATTTTCTTTACTTTAAAATACCGGGTGCATTAGCTCCTGTTTGGGACACTCTGTTAGCTGTTCTTATACAGACCGGCAGTTCTTGGGATGCCGTTTTTTTTTTTTTTTCCTGTTTGGCTTGTTCCTTTAGTCCTTTAAAACTCAGCCACCACTGTTACCAGGACCAAGAAGCCTTCCAGACCCTCCAGTCTGGTCTGAGGGCCCCCGTCCATGCTGGTTTTCTGCCACTGCACTGTTCTGTGCCGTCATCTGTGCCGACAAGCCTCTGCTACAGAGTGAGCAGATGAACGGAAGGATGGAGATATCATTCCCTTGAGAGCCAGTCATTCAAAATGGGTGAAGTTTTTTGGGTACTTTTTTATTGTGGTAAAAAACATAGAGTGAAATTTGGGATTTTACCCCTTGTTACGTGTACAAATTCAATGACATTAATTGCGTTCACAGCATTGCGCAGCTATCACCACCATCTGTTTCCAAGAATTTTTCATCACCCCAAGCAAAAACTGTACCCATTAGGCAGTAACTCCCCATTCTTTCTCCGCCAATCCCCCAGGCCCAGGTAACCGCTAATCTACTTTCTGCCTCTATGAATTTGCCTATTCTAGGCGTTTCACATAAGTAGAATCGTACAGTATTTGGCTTTTTATAACCACCTTATTTCACTCGGCCTCATGTGTTCAGGTGCCATCCATGTTGTAGCATCAGAACTTCATTTCTTCTTATGCCTGAGTAAGAGTCAAGTTTGTGGAAAGACCACATTTTGTTTATTCACTCATCAGCTAACGGACACCTGGGTTATTTCTACCTTTTGGCTGTTGTGACTAATGCTGCTATCACGTGAGTGTACAGATACCCTTTGGAGTCCCTGTTTTCAGTTCTTTTTCTATGTATACCCTAGAGGTAGAGTGGTAATTCTGTGGTAATTCTGTTTACCTTTTTGAGGAACCACTGGGCTGTTTTCCACAGAGGCTGCACCGCTTTACATTCCCACCAGCAATGTACAAGGTTCAGTTTCTCCACGCCCTCCCCAGCACTTGTCATTTTCAATGTTGTTGATCATACCCATTTTAGTATATGGGAAGGGGTGTCTCGTTGTGGTTTTGATTTACAGTTCCCTAATGATGTTGAACGTTTTTTCACGTGCTTAGTGGACATTTGTGCATTTTCTTTGGAGAAATGTCTATTCAAGTCCTTTGACCATTTTTTAATTGGGCGATTTATCTTTCTGTTATTGAACAAAATGTTTGAAACTTGAAAGAAATGTGCTCCTTGAAAGGATGACCCCTCCTCATACTTGGCTTTCTAGAAAGCTTATTCTCCGAGGGTTCTAGATTGACAAGGTTATTTTAATCATCTCCTGTCCCTCCCCCTCCCACTCTCTTGGCTCTCCCCACCACCATTTTTTCTAGCATTCATCTTTCAGATTAAACTTAAAATGATACTCAAATAAAGAATCAAACTGGGACTTCCCTGGTGGCGCAGTGGTTGAGAATGCGCCTGCCAATGCAGGGGACACGGGTTCGATCCCTGGTCTGGGAGGATCCCACATGCCGTGGAGCAACTAAGCCCGTGTGCCACAACTACTGAGCCTGCGCCCTAGAGCCCACATGCCACAACTACTGAGCCTGTGTGCCACAACTACTGAAGACTGCGCACTGCAACTACTGAGCCCGTGTGCTGCAACTACTGAAGCCTGACCGCCTAGAGCCCACGCTCTACAACAAGAGAAGCCACTGCAGTGAGAAGCCCACACATCGCAACGAAGAGTAGCCCCCACTCACCACAACTAGAGAAAGTCCCCGCACAGCAGCGAAGACCCAACACAGCCAAAAATAAATAAAAATTAAAAAAAAAAATGATAATAAAATATATAAAAAGAAAAATCAAACTGCAAAATTTTGCTTTGGAAAATGCTCAAATGCGCCAATACCCTTTTCAAGTGCATTAAAGAAATTAGAGAACTAGATTGTCAATTTGTGTTATTTGAATGCCGTTTGAAGGTGATAACATTATGGAAGTGTACTCTGAGCAGTATTTGCCAATGTGTTTGGGTATGGGGGTTGGAAGCAGGGTTTCGAATGTGGAGAGGCAAATGTCTTTGTGGATAGGTCTGAATGTTCAGATGAATGGTTCCGTTGGTTGTTTTAATCTCAGTCTCACTCTCTAAACTCTCAGTGGAAAGAGAACCAGGTGGGGAGGACAGCAGCCCTTAGGACAGGTACCATGGAAGTGCATCTGGCAGGGCCTTGGACCTGAGCCCTTGGCTCTGTGGCACTGCTCCCATTGGACCATTAGCAGCTGTGAGCCAGGGAATTTGTATCTTTTATAGAATTTGGAATGAGGAATTTCCAGTGCGATTTTTTTTTTAAATAAATTTATTTATTTTTGGCTGTGTTGGGTCTTCGTTGCTGTGCACGGGCTTTCTCTAGTTGCGGCAAGCGGGGGCTACTCTTTGTTGCGGTGCATGGGCTTCTCACTGTGGTGGCTTCTCTTGTTGCGGAGCACAGGCTCTAGGCGCGTGGGCTTCAGTAGTTGCGGCATGTGGGCTCAGTAGTTGTGGCTCACGGGCCCTAGAGCGCAGGCTCAGTAGTTGTGGCGCATGGGCTTAGTTGCTCTGCGGCATGTGGGATCTTCCCGGACCAGGGCTTGAATCCTTGTCCTCTGCATTGGCAGGAGGATTCTTAACCACTGTGCCTCCAGTGGGATTTTAAAAGCTATTCTAAGAGAGTAAAATTGAGGCGGGGGGTGGGAGATGGGGGAAATATAGTTTTGCTATGACTGCTGGCATATATAGCCTTTGACTGGCCTTAATCAAAAATATTTTTCCTTTTTTTTTTAAGTCGATTAAGAAAAACATCTGCTATAACTTTAGGTCCAGAAACAGGTTAATTTATCCTTTTCCTTTCTTTCTCCAAGCCAAATATTTTCTTAATTTTTGTATCTTGCCTCATTCTACAAAGGATTTTTGGTATCATGTAACACTGTGATTTTTTGGAATCATTAAAATATTTATATACTTTCTTTTCTTTTCTTCCCCCCTTTGTTTTTTTTTTGCTGCTTCTTTCCTCCCCTTAAAAAAAAAAAAAGCTTTCTGGAAGTATCATTGACACACAATAATCTGAACATATTTAAAGGAACAATTTGATAAGTTTTGACATATGCATGTATCCATGAAACCATAACCACAATCAGATAAGGAAGATAATCATCCTCCCCTAAAGTTTCTTTGTGCCCCTTCATCATCCCTCTGCCTCGCCCACCCTTCCAACCACTGATCTTCAGTCACTATAGGTTAGTTTGCATCTTGTGTAATTTTATAGAAATGGAATCATACAGCACGTACTCTATTTTCTGGCTTCTTTTACTCAGCATAATGATTTTGAGATTCCTCCATGTTGTTGCTTGTTCAGTGTGAGTATATTTTTATTCCTGACTAGCATATCCGCTGTGTGGACGTACCACAGTTTGTTTACGCATTCACTTGAAGGACGTTGGGGCTGTTTCCAGTCTTTGTATGTGCATATGTTTTTATTTCTCTTGGGTAAACACCTATGAGTGGAATGACGGGATCAGGCGGTGGGTGTGGGTGTAACCGTTTCCCAGAGTGGCTGCACCATTTTACACACCCACAGCAGCATGTCAGAGACTCAGTTGCTCCATGTGCTAGCCAGCACTTTTTTTGTCTTATATTGGTCTGACTTGAACATTCGAGTAATGCTGGTCTGATAGATGAGATGAGAAATATTCCCTCCTCTTCAGTTATCTGGAAGAGTGTGTGTAGAATTGGTGTTATTTCTTCCTGAAATGTTTGGTAGAATCTAGTGGTGAAGTTGTCTGAGTCTGGGTTGGTTTGTTTGTCTTGAAAAGTTTTTAACTAAAAATTTCATTTCTTTAGTAGTACTATTTAGATTGCCTCTTTATTCTTGCAGGAGCTTTGGTAGTTTTGTCTCTCAAAGAATTTTTGTATTTCATCTAAGTTATTGAATTTATTGGTATAAAGTTATTCTTAATATTTCCTATTATCCTTCTAATCTGTAGATCTGTAGTAATGTCACCTCTGGTTCCTCATATTGATATTTTGTGTCCTTTCTCTTTTTCTCTTTTTTTCTCAATAATTTGACTATAGGTTTGTCAAATTTATTTCCTCAAAGACCTAGCTTTTGGTTTCATTGATTTTCCCTATTTAATTGATTTCTGCTCTGCTGCGTATTACTTACTTTCTTCTGCTTACTTTAGGTTTCTTAAGTCAGATGCTGAGGTCATTTTCCTTCACGTCCTCGTCTTCCTTCTTCTTCTTTTCTAATGTAGGTGTTTAGAGCTCTAAAACTCTCCTTAAGAACTATTTTAGCAGCATCCCACAGATTTTGATATGCTGTGTTTTCATGTTCATTCAGTTCAAAATGTTATCTAATTTTCCTTTCTATAAAGTTTGAGTTAATTTTTCTGCAGGTTGTAAGGTCTGTGTCTAGATTGTATTTATTTATATGTATTTATTTATTTATGGTGAAAATACTGTCCTTTCTCCATTGAATTGCCTTTGCTCCTTTGTCAAGGATTGACTGCGTTTGAGCAGGTCTGTCTCTGGGCTCTCTGTTCTGTTCCACTGACCTATACGTCCCTTGTTTCACCAATAGCATGATGTCTAGGTAATACCAGTTCTCCAACTTCGTTGCCCTTCTTCAGTATTGTGTTGGCTCTTCTGGGCCCTTTGCCTTTCCATATAAATCAGTTTGTCAATATTCACAAAATAGCCTGCTAGGATTATGACTGGGACTGTGTGGAATCTATAGATCAAGTTGGGAAGAATCAACATCATAAAGTATCGGGATTTCTAATACATGAACATGGAATATCTTTCCGTTTCTTTAGCTCTCTTATTATTTCTTTGATCATAATTTTATAGTTTTCTGCATATAGATTCTGAATATATTTTGTTAGATCTATAAGTATTTCTTTTTTTGGTGCTATTGTAAATGGTATTATGTTTTTAATTGCAATTGTTCATCAGTAGTACATGGGAAAGTGGTTGACTTTTGTATATTAATCTTGCTTCATGCAACAGCGTTCTAGTCACGTTTTAGGAGGTTTTTCTGATCAATTCTTTGGAGTTTTCTACATAAACAATCATGTCATCTGCAGACAGACAGTTTTATTTCTTCCTTCCCAATTTGTATACCGTTCACTTCCGTTTTTGGTCTTCTTGCACTAGCCCGGACTTCCAGTATGACGTCGAATAGGAGTGGTGAGGGGACGTCTTTGCTTTGTTCCCAGTCTTAGGGGGAAGCATCCTGTTTCTCACCATTAAGGGTGGCGTCAGCTGTAGGCTCTTTGTAGATGTTCTTTATCAGGTTGAGGAAGTTCACCTGGATTCCTAGTTTGCCTAATTTTCTCTTTATCTCTGGTCTTAAGCAATTGGATTTTGATCTGCCTTGGTGTAATTTTCTTCATGTTTTCTGTGCCTGGGATTCATTGAGCTCCTTGATCTGTGACTTTATAATTTTCATCAAATTTGGAAATTTTTCAGCCATTATTTCTCTAATTAGTTTTTGTTCCCCCCCCTCCTTTAGAGACTTGAGCCACACAGATATTATTAGTACACTTGAAGTTGTCTTACAACCCCCCAATGCTTCATGCTTATTCATTTTCTCTCTCTCTCTCTCCTTCCCTCCCTCCTTCCCTTGAGTCTTTTTTTTTTCTCTAAATTTCATTTTGGGTGGTTTCTATTGTTGTTTCTTCATGTTCACTAATCTTTTCATTTACTCTCATCTAGTATATTGTAGTTTTCCTCTCTAGAAGTTTGCCTTATTTTGTAAATATATACCTTCCATGCCTCTACCTAACACATTCAGTTTTTTCTTTTAGCTTCTTGAACATAGGCAATACAGTTACAATAACTTTAATTTTCTTTGCCGAGTAATTCTGTCATTTCCAGGTTAGTTTTCCTCGATTGGTTCTTTTCCTTATTATGGGTCATATATTTTCCTGCTTCTTTGAATGCCTGGCGGTTTTTTGTTGGATGCCAGACGTTATGAATTTTACCTTGCTGGGAGATGGATATTTTCATATTCCCATACAAATTTTTGAGCTTTGTTCTGGGATGTGGTTAAGTTACTTGGAAACAGTTTGGTCCTTTCATGTCTTGCTCTTAAGCTTTATTAGGGGAAACCAGAGTAGCGTTTAGTCTAGGGTAAAATTTTCTGCGTTCTCTACCCAGTGCCCTGTGGATGTTGTGGTTTCCACTCTAGCGAAGGGTGACAGGAGCTACTCCCAGCCCTGTGTGAGCTCCAGTGATTGCTCTCGCTGCTCGTATTGGATGGTTGCTTCCCCAGACCTGGGTAATTTCCTCATACGGAAATGCTGATCAATACTCAGCTGAAGATACGGGGGGTATTCTCTGCAGGTTTCTGAAGTTTCCTCCCTTTGCAAGTCTCTCCTCTTTGGTACTCTGCCCCCTGAACTCTAGTCACCTTGGCTCTTCTGGACTTCCAGCACGGTCTCCTCCACCAAGGGAGACCTCCAGGTTCCACCTGGTTCCCCTCCTGGCGTCGCTTCCTGGAAAGTCTTCAGGCTGTATCCTGGGGCAGTCATAAGGTTCAGCTCTTTTGCTTGTCATCACTGAGCAATCACTGCCCCTCATTGTCCGACGTCCAATGTCTTAAAAACCATTGTGTAATATATTCTGTCTGTTCTTTTTAGCTGTTTTAGGTAGGATAGCAAATCCAGTCCCTGTTGCTCCGTCTTGGCTGGAAGCAGAAGTTAATGGCACTTGAAAAAAAAGTTCCACAGTGTCAATAAGAAAGGGCAAAGAAAAAGCTTTACAGCAAGAACAATAATCACAAAAAAGAATGTGGGTGGAAGAGGTTAGATTTCAAACCTCCCTTTAGATTCTAACCTTAGAATGTTATAGCTCCACTTTTTTGAAAGGAACCTAAAAGATAAGTGCTACAACGAGGACCTAGATATTTCACTTGTAACGTCTTCTATGAACCAGTCATATCTACCGTATTATCCTGAAGATGGACCACTAGTTTCAGTATGTTTTAGAACTTGAAGACCAGTGGTCTGGCTTTAGCCCCAGTGGTGGATTTCAGACCATTTCAACTGTGCTTTTCTGACCTTCATCTCAACTATTAAAGCACAGGCTCTCACATGAGGGAATATTATCTAAAACTAATCAAAACGATTCGGTCTAGAAGACAGTCAGTGTTAAGGGTAATGTAACCGTATAGAGTACTCTATTTTTTAACTTCTTGTTTATTTTTAATTTTTTTGGCCATGCCATGCGGTGTGTGGGATCTTAGTTCCCTGACCAGGGATTGAACCCAGGCCACAGCAGTGAAAGCGCCAAGTCCTAAAACTGGACCGCCGGGGAATTCTGTGGATTTTATTGATTGATTGACTGATTGATTGTCTGGACTGTGTGGCTTGTGGGAACTTCCCTACCCTGACCAGGGATTGAACCCGGGCCACAGCAGTGAAAGCCCTGAATCCTAACCACTAGGCCACCAGGGAACTCCCTCGTAGAGTACTTTAAATGGAAATGTTTTTGTACTAATGGAAATTAATAGAAAAAATGAAGATAAGAATAGCTTTTCTTTTATTCCTTTTGCTGAAAGGTTTTAAAACCATTGTATCAAATAAAAACTTGTTAAAGCTACCTTTTTGGATACTTTTTATTAGGTCAGTTTATGAACCGAGGCCATCTTATGGAGAAGTGTACGACAAATGTAACGAGCGAATATTGCATAGTCTCCACGTAAAATAAAAATTTGGACTATGGTTTTAGATCTCTATCAAGTTCCACCCTTAGGCTTGGCATTCTATCTGCTCTCCCCTTCCCCACCTCCGTAACTTTAATCTTTCCTTTTATGGTAAGAATTTGGTGATCCTCCTGACTTGCTAGGAGCTTTATTAAAAAGCTTCAGGTTTTTTTCTTCTCCCTCTCCTCCCCTCCTCCCCTCTCCCTTCCCCTCTACCCCTTTCCCCTCCCTCTCATCCCAGCTGTCCCAGAGACTGGATATGCCATTTCTGCCTCAGCGCTCCTGGGCTTCTGAGCTTCAGAGCAAAGGCCAAGTTTTAGGGCAGATCACTTCACACACTGTTGGGAGTTTCTCTCCTGCTCAATTGCAGCATCTCTTGTTTGCTTTAAAACTGTAAAGTGGGTGGAGGAAAGGTATTAACGACTTTACAGTTCCTAGGTCTTTTAGTATCTAACAGAAACAAGAAACAGAATTACATCTGCAAAGGTAGGGGTGTGTGTGCATGCTCGTGTGTGTCTGCGTGTGTGTGTGTGTGTGTGTGGGAGTGCGTGTATAGTGTTAAAAGTAAATATTCAGGGCTTCCCTGGTGGCGCAGTGGCTGAGAGTCCGCCTGCCGATGCAGGGGACATGGGTTCGTGCCCCGGTCCGGGAAGATCCCACGTGCCACGGGGCGGCTGGGCTCGTGAGCCATGGCCGCTGAGCCTCCGCGTCCGGAGCCTGTGCTCCTCAACGGGAGAGGCCACAACAGTGAGAGGCCCACGTACCGCAAAAAAAAAAAAAAAAAAAAAGTATTAAATATTAAAGTGTTAGTTGTTAAATAAGCATTCTAAGGATTTCAGAGAATCTCAGGGCTCCATGGGAAGGAAGTCTTTGCTGGCTTGGTAACTATGGTTTAGGCAAAATGAAATGAGAGCATGTTTCAAGATAAAGTAATTAACACATTTCCTAAATAGGCAACTAGGGAATTTCAAGGCTGTTCTTTCTATAAGTGATTGTTCGTGTTCTTCCTCTTTTGCCTCATCCGTCATGCATTCATTGAAACCCAGTAGCTCACCTGACATCCTGTTCTTCCTCCTTCACCTGTGTTTTGTTCTAGGTTTGACTAGTCCTCATATTACATTTCCAGCCAGCTTTTTGCCCAGCTTGTGATGGGGGCGGGGTGGGGACAGTTTAATTGCCCTCTTGCCTGTGTCCCTGTATTTCCTGGGGAGTTATTTGTTGGCCAGTCTCTCCTCTGCCAGACGGAAGGTCGCAGTGTTGATTGCCGGTCTGGTCCAGAAGACGCTTGGTAACGTTGCATTGAACTGAATGGAAAGTTTGTTAGCTTTCAACTCTGTGTCACCTAAATGCTGCTGAGTCACATACTGCTTCTTAGGGTGATTCTTATGCGTTTTTTTCTGGTCTCTAGCACCACTGTTTTACAACCCAAGACTCATAAAATATCTTGATACATTTCCTTCCAGATTCAAGAGGCTCTGCTGAAGTTCCTTTAATCAGTAGGCAATGCCAGCATTTTTATAGCAGTTAAGGGCTGTTGTAGAATTCTCTCACAATCGAGTATAGGAACATTTGCTCAGCGTCATTTGAGATGGGTTTACTGATGGATGGGGTCAGTTCTTGTAATTATCTATGAAGTGATGAGTCTCAGAGCGAGAGCTCAAGTGACGGGTCCAGCCCAGGGGTGTGCAAGTCTCAGAGTTCCTGACTGACCCAGATGATCAAAGAAGAAGCCAGTCTCAGAAGTGAAATAAAGCTGGAGCCCTTCAGCCAGGAGTGGGGTACAGGGCTGCAGATCTGACAGTAGGGCTGAAATCCAGACCTTAAAATGACAGAGGATATGTTGTTTCTCTATGCTACCTGTTTCCATTTTTCTTTTGCTAGTGGATACTATAGTGGTTCAGACTATGACAACAAAATATAACTTTTCTGCAAACAGTGTATAATATGGAAAACCAGCTTTTACATAGGTGTCTGCCTACAGGTTATTGACTGAAAGGTTGTTAGTCCTTATTGCTTATGTGATTGGTTCCTAAAATACTAGAACCTTATAATAAGATTTCTAAATAGCATTTGTCTAATGTTTTGGAAAGGTAAAATGATGCAAAAGTTGTATGTATATTTTACTTAGTACCACACAAGTCCCACTGGAATTAAAGCTTGTCATTTGGATGGACCACAGGAGACAGTGTAAAGGCTAGCCCTTGGCTTGCCACTTTCACTGCGCCACTTCAGATTAGGTGGATGAGAAACCTAAGTTCTTCAACCTCATCTCTGAAACGGGGACAGCACCCAGATGGAGGAAGCTGTATGGGTTGGAGATAATACACTGCAAGACATAGGGTCTGACACATAGTGGGTGGGGAATAAGGGTAGCTGTTATTGTTTTGGTGCTATCCTTATTGTTTTAAATAGTTAGGGGAAAGAGAGACCATCTCAACATAAAGGGGACAGATTCTAAGTTAACCTTTTAAAATGGATCGGCCCCCTTTGAGCTCCTGGAAGATTATTACTCAGATAATAGCAGTACCTTCATATCACCAGAAGATTTAGAGGCAAGAGCCTGTTTTTATCTCCAGGTAATGAGGTGATCATATGAATGGAGGAAAAAGTATACTTTCCTTACCTTTTAAATAGAGTAAAACAGACAAGTTACCTGAAGATCTTTTTGTGCCGCTTTTTACTGTAAAACGGTAATTAAACTTGAAAGTCATCACCACAGATAGCTACACGAAGACCTAGGGAAAAGGCAGAGCTCAAGGTCATCTTTTTACCTGTGGAACGAGGGGTGAGGTAGGACCTACCTGGGTCCATGACATCACTTGAAACTCAGAAAGAAGCCGGCATTTGGCTAGGTTCTCACAAGAGGCAAGTCAGGATGGAGCCGTTGGTGTCATGCTCGGTCCATCCTTTGGCCACTAATCAGGCGCTGTCATGGGAGAGGGCTTTTATGAAACGATTCTTCACCTTAAGCTTAATGTCACGTTTCCTCAACTTGACCTGAGGTGCTGCAGACCAGGAATGGTACCTTTTAGTCTAGCCTTGACCTGTCTCGTGGGGCAAGCACTGCACATACTCACAGAATTTGTTCAGTAACTATTGTTAATGTTGATTTTACTGATGGTCTGTGATAAACAATATTAACAACAGTCAACTATGGAAATACTAAACTACCATTTGTGTTGAGCACCTATCTGCCACCATCCTATTAGATGTTTCATAAACGTTAACGTTTATCTTCACAAGAACTTCAGAAGACCGGTTATGGTATTATTCCTGGAGTGGTCAAGTTGTTTGCCAAGGTTACATAGCTCCTAAGTGCCAGACCCAGGAATGGAACGCTGCCCGATTTGAACCCCAGGTCAGTGTCCTGTCTAAAGCCCCAGGACCCAGACCATCCAGTGTAGGTGACACTGATTACTGGCCTTTCCAAGAGCCAGTTTACTGAACCACATTTGGACCTTGACAGAATGCCGGGAGGTTGGAAATTGTAGCCCCAGGAAGGTCTGCTGCTGGTAGAGCATCTTCTAGAGAAGTTGGCCAGCTGAGACATCTACATTAAGGTCCTCGCACCACTGTGGGTCTGGTTCTATCTCAGATTAAATCCTGTCTACCCCCTTGCCCATAGCATGATCACCATCTGAGAGATGGTTACCCAATACCGAGATAAAGGGACACCCTACCTGCCGTGTGTAAATAGATCCCCGTGCCTTCCTGAGTAAATGAGAAGGTACCCCAGCCCCAGCCAGTGGTTCTAGCTCAAAACTCAACAAGTGAAAATATAGACTATTATCCTTTTTCAAACCTTCCCTAACATCACAAAGTGCAGTGGTGCTTGAAAGAATGAGAATACTTTGAAAAAGGTTAAAGCCGCTCTCATGTTAACACTGTTTTAATGACCGCCATAGATAAATTTTAGAGGCACTGAAATGAAAATTACTTTAAAATAAATAACCTGTGAAGGTTTTATTTGGGCTGGATTCCCAATCTAGTGAGGTTTTCTTTGATAGAATTCAGATAAACTCTCCCATTCTGTGCTCCAGACTCCTATGCAATGTACAGAGGTCGGAAACGGTTCGCGTTGGTTAAACCAAGCTTTGGGTTTTGTTTTTCATTATGCTAATCAGTTTGGCCCCAGCTGATTGGAATGTAAAGTCATTTGAACAACACTGGCCTTTTCTGTGCACCAGAAGGCTGAGAACCTCAGGCAGCTCCCACTGCTGCCAAGAAGCCTCCAGTCTGTCCTCCAGAGTCAGTTACCTGCAGGAGCAGAAGTCAGTTCCCGACAGGTTATAGCAGCGGTGCTGGCAGGATTTGATAAGCACTAGGTTTATGGCCTGGGGGAAATTTCAGCCCATCTCACAAATGGAGGGTCTCTTAAGCAGATCAGACATTGCAGTTTTTAATCGCTTGTTTTTGAAGGCAGATATTCAGGTGGTTAGGGTTTTGGTTTGGGGATTTTGAAGGGTTATTTTGGGTAAAATATTAAAATTAGACTTTTTCCTATGCAGACTTGGCAGTCTAATTAGAATAGAGCCTGATTTATGCAGTTTATTAAAGCCATCTATAGTGCAAACTGAGGCCACAGGGATGCTGTTTCGCATCATAAATTTTGGTAACGTGGAGCAGGCCTGCCTTGTCTTACTTGGTAGGTTATAGGATAGTGATTAGAAAATGCAACGTTGGATGATAGAGGCCAACTTATTGACCTCCAGGACTGCTGGCCACCACTGTCCGTGGGCTCAGGTCCCAGTGATGGGTGTAGCACCCTCTTCAAAGCAGCTGTCTAGGCAGACAACCCAAAAAGATCAGAGGAATACAAGACTCTATATGCCAGATCCTTTTATGACTTAGAAAGCATTTTGTTAACAAAACGCTAATTTCTAATTAATTTTTCAGTGCTCTTTTGCACTACAGTGTTCAGACAGCACATAGAAGTCTTGACGGAAAAATGTTAAACTTGAATTTGCTTTGGTCATCCGTATCAGTAATAATAATGACAATAGCTTACAGCTTACATTTTGAGAACACTTACTATATGCAAAAACAGATCCCAAGTGCTCTCTCTATATTAACTCATTTACTATTACGACAACCCTCTGAGGTAGATAACTTATGTTGCTCCCCAAATGGAGAAACTGAGGCACGTCGTGATTCAATAATTTGCCTTATGTCACGTAGCTAGTAGGTAGTAGGGCTGCAGTTTGAACCCAGGAAGCTTGACGTCAGAGTTCATGCTTTTAATGACTAAAGTACATGCTGGTCCTGCAAGTACTCTCCCACACTAACTTAGCTCTAGAACCATCCCTCATCCCCCCACCGCCTGCTTCCTGAGGCCGGAGACCTTCCCAGTTAGGTCTGCAATGGCCCAGGCTTGCACGTGACTGAAGGTTTTCGTCAGCTCTGTAGTTGCTCCCAGAGGGAAGACAGATATAAAATACTATCTTATCCTCCCCACTTCTCCCTTCCAATCAGCTTGACATTATGAAGTGGGACTTTCCCACTTTCCCATCCAGGTCAAAGGACAAATGGAGAAATTTAACAGAACTACTGTCCATTCACAAGAAGTTATCTAGAACTTAAAGGATGGTCTCTTTCTAATGAGCAACCAGTATTCAGTTTTCATTGAAATATTTCTTTGCTGAGATCTCATGGTATAAAAGCAACCAACTTCAGGGCTTCCCTGGTGGCGCAGTGGTTGAGAGTCTGCCTGCCGTTGCAGGGGACACGGGTTCGTGCCCCGGTCCGGGAAGATCCCACATGCCATGGAGAGGGTAGGCCTGTGAGCCATGGCCGCTGAGCCTGTGCGTCCGGAGCCTGTGCTCCGCAACGGGAGAGGCCACAACAGTGAGAGGCCCGTGTACCACCAAAAAAAAAAAAAAAAAAAAAAAACCAACTTCAACAAGCAAATATAATAACCTCTCATTGACAAAGCCTTTATCTCACTTGCAGAAGACTTTAAGACTTTATCTCACTTGAACTCTCAGAAAGCTGTTTTATTTATGTTAACATTCAACAAAACTTCTTTTTTTGAGAGAATTCTATGTATTTTAACACAGTATAGATTCATGTAACTACCACCACCATCAGGACAGAACATTTCCATCATCCCCCCAAAACTCCCCTGTGCTCTATCCCTACCCTAACCCTTGGCAACCACCGATCTATACTCCTTCACTATGGTTTTGTCTTTTAGAGAATATCAGATAAATGGAATCATGCAATGTGTTACCTTCTGAGACTGGCTGTCTTCATTCAGCATAATGCCCTTGACATCCATCCCAGTCGTTGGCATGTATCAGTAGTTTGTTCCTTTTTATTGCTGAGTGGTATTCCACTATGTTGCATATACCACAGTGTATACACATTTGAGTAGCTTCCAGTTTTTACCAAGTGTGAATTGAGCCACTGTAAACACTGATGTACAGGCTTTGTATGAATGCGAATGTGCATTTCTCTAGACTAAGTGCTTAGGATTGCTAGATCGCATGGCAACTGTATGTTTATCTTTACAAGAAACTGCAAAAGTGTTTTCCAGAGTGACCATACCATTTTATGTGCCCACCAGCAACGTAGGAGAGTTTCATTTGCTCCGTATCCTCATTGCATTTTGTTTTGTTAATATTTTGTGTTTTAACCATTCTGATAGGTATGCAGCAGTATCTCATTGCAGTTTTAATTTGCATTTCCCTAATGGCTAGTGACAGTGACATCTTTTCATGTGTCTGTCATCTGTATATCCTCTTTGGCGAAGTGTCTGCTTGAGACTTTTGCCTATTTTTTTCTTTTCTCTCTTTTTTAATCAGGTTATTTCTTTTCTCATTGTTGGGTTTTTAAAGTCCTTTATGCGTCTCAATCCACAGGAGGAGACAGAGAAAAAGGTTACCCCCAGGTTGCTGGCTGAAAAAGTGTGAATTCTATATTATTAGTGTAAAGGATGGAGTACGCAGTTCTAGGAAGGGGAGGAGTGCAAGAAGAGGATTGTTTGTAAGTTCTTACCTCACAGTTTGATTTCTTTAAAGAAATATGTCTTGATACTTTTTTTTTTTTTTTTTTGTGATACGCGGGCCTCTCACTGTTGTGGCCTCTCCCGTTGCGGAGCACAGGCTCTGTATGTGTGGGCTCAGCAGCCGTGGCTCACGGGCCCAGCCGCTCCGCGGCATGTGGGATCTTCCCAGACTGGGGCACGAACCCGCGTCCCCTGCATTGGCAGGCGGACTCTCAACCACTGCGCCACCAGGGAAGCCCGATACATTTTTTTAAAGAGCTATATAATGTCTCTTCATAAAAGGGTAACAATTTGAGATATGTGTGACTGCTTAATAAGTTCTCTGCGTTATCAGATATTTAATACGTTATTCTCCCTCAGAAGTGCCATTGACACTTGACTTGACATTGACTTAAAAAACATTTCTATGTATGAAACAATTATATTGCTTAGAAAGTTGGCAGAGCTCGAATTTCAGGGCAAGACAGAATTATATCCAGTAAGTAGAAGTTACAAGATGGTAGATTTCAATTTCAAAGGCCATGATTATCTGAATATTCCTTATGCTTTCATGTTCCCATGTTTTGTTTAAATTGTTTCCTTTGCCTGGAATGCAAAGGATTCTTCTCTTTTTGGTTGTTTGTTTTGTTTTGTTTTGCTTTTTTGTTTTCACTTTGCAATTTATTTACGATATTGTCCATATTGCTATTTGTGGATCTGTCTTACACTTCATTTAAAATTAATTTCAAACTGCACGAGTAGTACACACACACATATATATAAAATCTTCCTAAAACATTGTAATATTACAGGCAAGTCTAAGTTTCTCTTTGACCACCACCTATAATCCCATACTTGCTGCATTCTCCAGAGATGACAATTTGTGCATATCCTTCTAGAACGTTTTCTATACATTTACATACATATAAATGAATATTGTAGAATACATATATTATTTTGTCTTTTTGAAACATGATTCTTTTTCTCAACAAGATATCTTAGAAATTTATCCATGTTAGTACATGTGCTTCCATCTTGCTCTTTTATTTATTTATTTATTTATTTATTTTAACATCTTTATTGGAGTATAGTTGCTTTACAATGTTGTATTAGTTTCTGCTGTATAACGAAGTGAATCAGCTCTATGTATACATATATCCCCATATCCCCTCCCTCTTACGTCTCCCTCCCACCCTCCCTACCCCACCCCTCTGTGTGGTCGCAAAGCACCGAGCTGATCTCCCTGTGCTATGTGGCTGCTTCCCACTAGCTATTTTACATTTGGTAGTGTATATATGTCCATGCCACTCTCTCACTTCATCCCAGCTTACCCTTCCCCCTCTCCGTGTCCTCAAGTCCATTCTCTATGTCTGCGTCTTTATTCCTGTCCTGCCCCTAGGTTCATCAGAACCAATTTCTTTTTTTTTTTTAGAATCCACATACATGTGTTAGCATACGGTATTTGTTTCTCTCTTTCTGACTTACTTCACTCTGTATGACAGACTCTAGGTCCATCCACCTTACTACAAATAACTCAATTTCATTTCTTTTAATGGCTGAGTATTATTCCATTGTACATATGTGCCACGTCTTCCTTATCCATTCATCTGTCTATGGACGCTTAGGTTGCTTCCATGTCCTGGCTATTGTAAATAGTGCTGCAGTGAACATTGTGGTACATGACTCTTTTTGAATTACGGTTTTCTCAGGGTATATGCCCAGTAGTGGGATTGCTGGGTCATATGGTAGTTCTATTTTTAGTTTTTTAAGGCACCTGCTTACTGTTCTGTATAGTGGCTGTATCAATTTACATTCCCACCAAGAGTGCAAGAGGGTTCTCTTTTCTCCACACCCTCTCCAGCATTTATTGTTTGTAGATTTTTTGACGATGGCCATTCTGACTAGTGTGAGGTGATACCTCATTGTAGTTTTGATTTGCATTTCTCTAATGATTAGTGATGTTGAGCATCCTTTCATGTGTTTGTGGGCAATCTGTATATCTTCTTTGGAGAAATGTCTACTTAGGTCTTCCACCCATTTTTGGATTGGGTTGTTTGTATTTTTGATACTGAGCTGCATGAGCTGCTTGTATATTTTGGAGATTAATCCTTTGTCAGTTGCTGTGTTTGCAAATATTTCCTCCCATTCTGAGGGTTGTCTTTTCGTCTTGTTTATGGTTTCCTTTGCTGTGCAAAAGCATTTCATTAGGTCCCATTTGTTTATTTTTGTTTTTATTTCCATTTCTCTAGGAGGTGGTCCAAAAGGACAAAGGAGTCTTCTTGCTTTTCCACCTTGTAAATGTTTTTATCTTTCATGGCCAACCCCCTACTTTCTTCTGTTTTTCCAAATACCATTAATATTTCTTCTCTGTGTTCATTTATCACTCTGTATATTTCTCAATTATATAACTTATCACATTGTTTTAGGGATTTGGGGACATTTGTCTTCTCCACCACAGAGAGAGCTTCTAAAGGACGGTGAATCAGTCATCTTTCCATCCCCAGAAACTAATTTGATGTATGTTTCATAAAAGATACCCATTTACACATTTATTCATTCATTTACCAAATATTTATTGAGTTCTTACTCTGTGTTACATATTGGAAACATAGAGCAGTGAACCAGCAAAAAAGATCCCTGCTTTCATGGAGCTTACACTTTATTGATGTTTTAGAGAACCAGCCTTTGAGTTCATTGATTTTCTTCATTGCTTGTTCATGTTTTATTCCATTGATTTCTGCTCTTTACTCTTTCCCTTTCTTTTGCTTGATTTGGGTTTAATTTGCTCTTCTTTTTCTAGTTACTTAATGTGATAGCTGAGAATCATTGATTTGCGAATACTCTCCTTTTCTAATAGAGATTTTAAAGCTATTAATTTTCCTCAAAGACCTGCTTTACCTGCAACTCATACATTTTGATATGTTATATTTTCATTATCATTCAACTTAAAATTTTTTCTATTTTCTCCTGTGATGTCTTCTTTTACCTAATGATTATATAGAAGTGTGTTGTTTAATTTCCAAAATTTGGGGGTGTTTCCTTGTTCTCTTATTGTTTTTGATTTCTAATTTATTGTCACTGTGGTCAGAGAACATACTCTTTCAATCTTTAGGTTTATTCAGGTCTGTTTCATGGCCCAGAATATGACGTGTCTTGGTAAATGTACCATGTACACTGCTATCATTGGCTGTAGTTTCTTATACATATCAATTTAGTCAAAGTGGTTTATAATGTTATTCAGATCGTCTGTCTTTACTGATTTTTTAAATTAGTTGTTCCGTCAGTTGCTGAGAAAGGGGTGTTAAAATCTTGAGGAATAACTGTGGAATTGTCTATTTCTCACTTTAATTCTGTCAATTTTTGTTTCATGTATTTTACTTACTAATTTTTTTAATTCAATTTTTAAATTTTATATTGGAGTATAGTTGATTTACAATGTTGTGTTAGTTTCAGGTATACAGCAAAGTGATTCATTTATACATACACATATATCCATTCTTTTTTCAGATTCTTTTTAATAGTCAGTTATTATAGAATATTGAGTAGAGTCCCCTGTGCTATACAGTAGGTCCTTGCTGATTATCTGTTTTATTCATTATGCATAGTAGTTTGTATATGTTAATCCCAATCTCCTAATTTATCCCCCTCCCGATTTCCCCTTTGGTAACCATAAGTTGATTTTCGAAGTCTGTGAGTCTGTTTGTTTTGTAAATAAGTTCATTTGTATCACTATTTTTAGATTCCACATGTAAGTGATATATGATATTTATCTGACTTACTTCACTTAGTATGATAAACTCTAGGTCCATCTATGTTGCTGCAAATGGAGTTTCATGTATTTTAAAGCTCTGTTATTGGGCATATTTTTCATTGCCTTTCTGATAAGTTAATACTTTTTTCATTATGAAATGTCCTTCTTTGTAGCTGGTAATACATTTTATCTGACATCTATTTTATCTGATATTAATATTGCTACTCCAGCCTTCTTATGCTTACTATTTGCATGCTATATCTTTTTCTCCATTCATTTACTTTCAGTCTATCTGTGTCTTTGCATTTAAAGTGTGTGTCTTGGGCTTCCCTGGTGGTGCAGTTGTTGAGAGTCCACCTGCCGATGCAGGGGACGCGGGTTCGTGCCCCGGTCCGGGAAGATCCCACATGCCGCAGAGCGGCTGGGCCCATGAGCCATGGCCGCTGAGCCTGCGCATCCAGAGCCTGTGCTCCGCAATGGGAGAGGCCACAACAGTGAGAGGCCCGTGTACCGCAAAAAAATAAATAAATAAAAAATAAAAAAATATAAAGTGTGTGTCTTGTGGTCAGCATGTAGTTGAGTCTTGCTTTTTTTCCCCCCCTGAAATTCTCAGAGGAAGAAGAAAAAGGAAAATGCAAAAAGAAAAAAAGTCTTGAGCTCCTTCAAATATTTATCATTTCCAGTGCTCTTCATTCTTTTCTGAGGGTCTGAGTTTCCATTTTATGTAATTTCCCTTTACTCTGAAGAACTTCCTTTAACTTCTTGTAATGCAGATCTACTGGCAATAAATTCTTTCAGTTTTCATTCATCTGAAAATGCCTTAATTTGCCTTCATTCTTGGAGGATGTTTTTGCAGGATATAGAGTTCTGGATTGAATTTTTTTTCATCCAGTACTTTAAAGATGTTGCTTCACTCTCTTCTAGTCTCCATGGTTTATGACAACCAGCTATTAATCAGATTATTGTTCCCTGTATAGTTATATATGTGTTTTTCTCTTGCTGCTTTCAAGATGCGTACTTTATCTTTGGTTTTCAACAGTATGATTATGATAGACCTTGAGTATGATTATGATAGACCTTTTTTGTGTTTATTTTGCTTGCTTTTTGCGTAGCATTTTGTAATTTTACATTTCTTTCCTTTATTGAACTTGGGATGTTTGGGGCCATTATTTTTCAGATATTTTTTTCTGTCCTGCTCTTTCTCTTTTTATATTCCAATTAAATGTATGTTGGACTGTTTGAGATTGTCCTAACAAGTCCCCAGGGCTCTTTTAATTTTTTCCCGCTGTGTTCTTCACCTTGGATACTTCTGATTGATCTGTCTTCAGATTTGCTTGGTTTTTCATCTGTCATGTCTGTTAATTACATTTAGTGAATTTTTTATTGTCATAAATTATATTTTTCAGTTCTTGAATTTCCATTAAGTTCATTTTTCATTTCTATCTTTCTGCTGATACTTCCCACTTCTCTCTGAAATTTTCATTCATAGAAAAAAATACTGATTTTACATATAGAGGGTAGTCTTGATAGCCATTTTAAATTCCTTATCTGTTAGTTCCAATGTTTGTTCATTTTGGAGTTGGACTCAATTTATTTTCTTTTCTCTTGAGAATGTGTTCCATTTCTTTTTTTTTTTTTTTTTTTGTTTTGCTGTACGCGGGCCTCTCACTGTTGTGGCCTCTCCCGTTGCGGAGCACAGGCTCCGGACGCGCAGGCTCAGCGGCCATGGCTCACGGGCCCAGCCGCTCCGCGGCATGTGGGATCCTCCCGGACCGGGGCACGAACCCGCGTCCCCTGCATCGGCAGGCGGACTCTCAACCACTGCGCCACCAGGGAAGCCCCATTGTGTTCCATTTCTTGATTCTTAGTATGTTACTAATTTTGGATTATATCCTGGACATTATGAATGTTAAGTTATGGAGATTCTGTATTCTAGTATTTTTTCTCTGACAAGTATTGTTTGTTTCAGTGGGTACTTTAATTGGGCTTGAACTGCAAGCTCTGCTTTGAGTCTATTCCATGCATGTGTGATTCACAGGTCAGTCAGAGATATAAAGAGGTAGAGTTTGGGGATCCCCTCTCTAGTTTTTTTTTTCCTTCTGGGATTTCCCCACTCTTTTTAGTGTTCATGGTTTTCAGACTTCACTTTTTTATTTTTTAAGGACAAAAAGGCAACAGGGTTTTCTGAGTGTGTCCTCACCCCCATTGTATACAACATTTAGCCCTGGGCTCAAAGCCGTGAAAAAGGGAGTTTACTTGTATAGTTCCCCATCTCCCTTCTACCAGGTGAGTGCAAACTCCCACCAGAGTCTATATGCTTGTGTCCACGCTCCAGTACTTCTGCTGTTATTTGTATAATTTCCAGGCTTAACAATTACTTTCTGCAGCGGGTGCTGTCCAATAGGGGTTTCTCATACCCGGAAGCAGAAGAGACTCCATGATGCTTACATGTTAATTGGGAGACATAGACAGGAAGCAAACAAGCAAGATGATTCTAGGTCATAGTGATGCTATGAAGGAAAGAAATAAGGTAGACATGACTGAAAGGAACAACTTAAAGGAAGGTTATTAGCAAGATTCTCTGAAAAACTTCCATTTGAGTTGAGACCGAAAGAACAGAACTTGGTCATGAAAAAATCTGGTTGAGAAATGCTTCCGGCAAAGGCAACAGCAGATACCAAATCCCTAAAGTAGGAGAGAAAGGGCAGTGTGGCTGGAGCATGGGAAGAGAGGGGCAGAAGGATGTAAAATGAGGTTGGAGAGGTAAGGAAGATCATGAAGGGCCCTGGTAGACCTTGGTAAGGACCTGGGAGTTAGTGCCTCTAGATAAACTATGATCACTCTAGCTGTAAGGGTGTGCTTACCAAACAGATTTGACCACTCCTGTTGCTTTGTCCTTAAGAGTCTTGACTGGAAGATAGTATGGCCCTGTGATTATCTGTACAACCTGTCAGCATCACTGGAACAAAAACTAGGAGACCATGCAGTCAATTTCTGCCATGTGTGGGAAGTTGTAGTACATGTATTCTAATATCCACTCTAGTTCTGAGGTTCTCTGATATCACGGAAAAGAAAATGGCCTGAATCTACAAACATATCATGACAATTAAAACCACAGTTTAAAAAAAACATGAAAAGCACAAACCTAGAGAATGAAAAGATGGTAGCAGAATGAAGCAGTGCAGTTCTTCGTAATTTTAAAAGATTTCACACGGGGACTTCCCTAGTGGCGCAGTGGTTAAGAATCCGCCTGCCAATGCAGGGACACAGGTTCGAGCCCTGATCCAGGAAGATCCCACATGCCCTGGAGCAACTAAGCCCGTGCGCCACAACTACTGAGTCTGCACTCTAGAGCCCGCGAGCCACAACTACTGAGCCCACGTGCCACGACTACCGAAGCCTGCGCGCCTAGAGCCCATGTTCCAAAACAAGAGAAGCCACCGCAATGAGAAGCCCACGCACAGCAATGAAGAGCAGCCCCCGCTCGCCACAACTAGAGAAAGCCTGCGCACGGCAATGAAGACCCAACGCAGCCAAAATATAAATAAATAAATAAATATTTTAAAAAAAGAAAAAAAAAGATTTCGCATGAGTTCTGCCTACAAGCCGTGGTCTCCAGCTTTTAAATGTTGTTGTGTTACATAATAGCAACGTGTTGGTGTGTGTTTCTTAGTCTGGTTTCTCTGGGGAGCAGCTGAGACTCATTTGCCCCTTTCCCTCGGTCTAGATGACAGCGCTTCTGCCGCCAGTAGCATGGAGGTGACAGACCGCATCGCCTCCCTGGAGCAGAAAGTCCAGATGCAGGAAGACGACATCCAGCTGCTCAAGTCGGCTCTGGCCGATGTGGTTCGGCGGCTGAACATCACCGAGGAGCAGCAGGCCGTGCTCAACAGGAAAGGACCTACCAAAGGTGGGCATTCGAGACTCACGGGAATGGCACTCGTGGCACGTTCTTCTTTTTTTCTTTCATTCTGAGTATCCTTGTTTGTTAATTTGATTGAAGTATAGTTGATTTAGTGTTGTGTTAGTTTCAGGTGTACAGCAGAGTGATTCAGTTATACATACCTATATATCTGTTTCTTTCAGATTCTTTCCCCTTATAGGTTATTATAAAATATTGAATATAGTTCCCTGTGCTATACAGTAGGTCCTTGTTGGTTATCTATTTTATATACAGTAGTGAGTCTATGTTAATTCCAACCTCCTAATTTATCCCTCCCCCTCCTTTCCCCTTAGGTAACCATAAGTTTGTTTTCTATGTCTGTGGGTCTATTTCTATTTTGTAAATAAGTTCATTTGTATCATTTTTTTTTTTAGATTCCACATAGCAGTGATATCATATGATATTCATCCTTGTTTGGCTTACTTCACTTAGTATGATAATCTCTAGGTCCATCCATATTGCTGAAAATGGTATTAGTTCATTCCTTTTTTATGACTGAGTAGTATTCCATTTATATATATGCCACATCTTCTTTATCCACTCCTCTGTTGATGGACAGTTAGGTTGCTTGCACGTCTTGGCTATTGTAAATAGTGCTGCAGTGAACACAGGGGTGCACGTACCTTTTCGAATTAAGGTTTTCTCTGGATATATGCCCAGGAGTGGAATTGATGGATCATATGGTAGCTCATTGCAGATTCTTGCTCTAGCAAATATGTTGCTCTCTTAATATTGACAGAGAACCCAAGCTTAGCAAAACAGTGAAGCAGCCTTAGGATTGTTGAAATCATCACACCAAGTATGA
The DNA here is from genome assembly GCF_039906515.1 of Pseudorca crassidens. Lineage (NCBI taxonomy): Eukaryota > Metazoa > Chordata > Mammalia > Artiodactyla > Delphinidae > Pseudorca > Pseudorca crassidens. Next base: position 5,930,397 of record NC_090296.1, on the reverse strand, counting down.
CAGTATTTTTTGGCTGGACGTTGGTGAATTGTAGCCCAGTGGTGCACAGTTGTAGGTGACCCGTAAATGCTGGTTGAGTCAAGGAAGGAATGTCCACAGTGGACCAGAGAACTGTCATTTATCCAGACTCTCTGGGATAGAGAGAGCTTGCAAAACAAAACCGAAAGCCAAAGCAAACTCGATTCTTTGGGCCCCTGTGGAGGCTGTTTCACCTAGAAACTTTTGGCGACTCTCATCTCTTTCTCTGTCCTCAGTTTAAAGATTTTTATTTTATTTATTTAGTTCTTTGGCTGTGTTGGGTCTTCATTGCGGTGTGCGGGCTTCTCATTGCGGTGGTTTCTCTTGCTGTGGAGCATGGGCTGTAGGCGTGTGGGCTTCAGTAGTTGTGGCACTCGGGCTCAGTAGTTGTGGCTCGCGGGCTCTAGAGCACAGGCTCACTAGTTGTGGCGCACAGGCTTAGTTGCTCCGCAGCATGTGGGATCTTCCCAGACCAGGGCTCGAACCTGTGTCCCCTGCATTGGCAGGTGGATGCTTAACCACTGTACCACCAGGGAAGCCTGTCCTCAGTTTACACTGTTGTCCAGTTCAGCGCAGCAAACACTTACTTGATCACATGCCACATGTGAAGCTCTGAGTTGAGGACTGGGACCCAGAGGCGGGCAGGCCCCTCCCTGATTTGCTCAGAACCCTGAAGCTCATCACCAACTTTCCCTCCGCCTTCTAGCGAGTAAGCTCATTTGGGGCAAAGCCTCCTGGTTTTTTTAAATCCCTTTTTCTTTTGTCCAGAAGATCATAGCCTACAACAGAATTCTATACCTATAAATAGTGGATTTCTGGCACATTTAGATCACCATTTCATTTCCCAGTGGTGCCTGGGAACAAAACAAAAAGCAATATTTGTGCTTTAAATAACTTTGTAGTGACCCTCTTCTTACAATTTTGGAAATAAAACGCCTCGTAAAAGCTTGTCTCCTAGTTAGTGCCCTGACGTCTGCTTCCAACCAATATGCATTGCTCATCTTTTGCCAGAATGGCTTCTCCTCATGGCTAACTCTAGGAAACAGAATTCATCTTGGCTGTAAAATTCCTTTAGTTAAAACATTTTGAGTCTGCGGCATGTAAATGTCCCCTTAAAATTAACTTTCTTATTTTGTTTGGATTTAACAAATTATTTCACAGTTACCATCTTTTCCTTGGAGTCAGGAGAGGGTACTGTCTTGATGTTGCATATGTTAGTTTTTTCTCTGGTCTTGGATACATTTTCACACGTTTATGGAAAGAAATCTATTTCCTTGTCCTTCAGGATAACTATCATCAGCTCCATGTGAGATATACACACTGGGCGATGTCTACATTTTGAATAATCTTTTTAAATAATCTTTTTCTCCTAAGTTACGAAGCAATTAGGGTGTTTTAAATAGAAACCAGGTTATTCTAGGTATTCTTGACCTACTCGGCTTTCCAAAAATAAATCTGATGACTACCTATCCTAAAGGGTACATTTGAAGTCGCTGCTTTATATCCAACTCCAGGCTTCTAAAACTTCTATTTTTAGAAAAAGGAGGGGGAAAAATAATACAAGGGGACTGCCCGGGAGTTTTATTTTCTTGATTGAGAGTAAAGTTTGAATTTTGGAAACTTTTAACTTTTTTTCGTAGTTAAATCTGATGTTTCTTTATAACATTATTTTCAAAAGTGAAAATAAACCAAAGCACGAGAGCCAAAGTCACACCAAGAAACAGAAAAAAGATTGTAAGAGAGCTGGTGAGCGGCGTGCCCTGAATTCAGTGGGCTGTGGGCCCCCCTACTTCATATGCAGTTAGAGGGTGGTGGGAGCAGAGGGGAGAAGGGGGAGTGATTCCATAAGAAGCCCTGGGTCGCTGCTTCTCTTTCAGACAGTGCCATGTTGGCACGGTATGTACACCCCTATCTGGACAGCTGGCACTCCATAGCCGTGGCTTAGTTAGGGGATATTCAGACAAGACAGCTTTGAGACAAACCTCCTTTGGTTCTTAGAAGGCCGCATTATTATTATCATTTGCCATTCTTTGGGATTGCCATCCTAATACAGGCTTGAAGTAGCCTGGACACGTGGCATTCTAATTTTTAAATATCAGATGATTTTTTCCCCCAAGGTTCATTGACAGAAGCTTAGGGCTCAGTGTTTCGAGCTTCTGGTGCACACCTTTGTGCCATTTGCCCAGGGACAGGGATGGCTGTGCCACAGAGAAACAGGCTGCCTCGGAAGGCAGTGAGCGTCCGTGTGGGGCACCTTAAAGGAAGTGCGTGGCGAGCACAACGTCCCCTCTGCAGCCATCCTGAACCGTTAGACTGCAGCGTCCACTCACTGGCCTTAGTCGTTGCCTGGGAGACCACGGGTAATAACTCTTATCCTTTTCACGACGGTACTTCACTTATTTGAAGAAAGGTGTTCTGACATCTAAACTTTCACTTCCTTTATCATCATTCTTCATATGGCTTAACTAGTGCACCAGTGAGAACTGCAGTCTCATGAAGATAATTCACTAACAGATCAAGTTCGAGGCCTCCTGAAACAGAGGAAAGATTGTGACCAACCCTGTAAAGTGCGAGGCCTGTGGACACACAGTTTATAGAGACAGAGTTTTGTCTCAGACGCTACCTTTTCTTGGTAACCCTTTTCTGTGCCCGGGATTGGCTTTTTGTGCTAATTTTCCGTCTCTTTTTAACCCAGCGATACTGCCCTGGGTTTTAGGATTGCTATTCTCCTTTTCCTTTGCTTTTGTTATTAAAAAAAAAAGACATATGAAGAACTTGTTGCCTTGTCATGTATCTCGACTGTAGAGAACCTCAGCCTGCAAAGTTTGCTTTGTTTGGGTGGGATTTACTTTCAGATAGGAAGATTCGGGGTGCTCTAATTATACTGAGCTTGGGCTACCGTACAGTGGAGAAAGGAGAATCAAATAGTTTCTGGAGGCCTGTATTCTTAAAATTCTTGCCGATATTAAAGTTTCTTCAGTATTGTGGTTGGACTGGGGGCACAGAGTGTAGTGAACAGACACCATTTTTTTGCTATTCTGAGTGTAAATACAGAAAAGCGTGTGAGGAACAAGGGAGTTCCTTGCAGAATTACGTATATTGGAGAAAAATTGTGTAGGAAACAGTTAAGCAAAAGCAAGCAATAGGGGCGTGGCCAGAAAACCGTGGATCCTCATATGATGGAAAGCCATGTAATCTTTAAAAATGTTTGTGTTCCCGGTAACAACAGGAAAGATGCTTGTGTATTATATTAAGAGGCAGAATCAGGATATAAAACTGGATATGTTGTATTTTTCAACTAAATAGACAAAATCTATGCAAAGAAGAATGGAGAGAAGTATACCAAGAGTTATCTTTCTTTTTTTCTGAGTGGGAGGATGATGATTCTTTTTTTCTTTTTTATACTTTTACTTCATTTCTAAACGCTCTTTGGTGTGTATTCTTTAATAAGCAGAAGGAATTTGTGTTTTAAAATGACTCCTTTCTTACCACTGAAGCTGATCTTCACTGCACCAAGGTCAATAGCAGAGCTCAGAGCAAATGTCCGGAGGCTGGAGCGTGCTCATGTGTGTTCTCAAGAAGACAAGGAGGGGCTTCCCTGGTGGCGCAGGGGTTAAGAACGCGCCTGCCAATGCAGGGGACACGGGTTCGATCCCTGGTCTGGGAAGATCCCACATGCCGCGGAGCAACTAAGCCCGTGCACCACAACTACTGAGCCTGCGCTCTAGAGCCCACAAGCCACAACTACTGAGCCCACGTGCCACAACTACTGAAGAGCCTGTGCTCCACAACAAGAGAAGCTCCTGCAATGAGAAGCCCGCGCACCGCAACAAAGAGCAGCCCCCGCTCGCCACAGCTAGAGAAAGCCTGTGTGCAGCAGCAATGAAGACCCAATGCAGCCAAAAATAAATAAATTTTTTAAAAAAAAGAAGAGAAGGAATCATGGTGTGGAGTTAAATTCATAATAGATCCATTGTAGACATGCACAGCTAATTTCCATTTCAGCGCTAGGGGAGTGTTACAGGATTTCAGTGTAAAACGTAGGTTAAAATATACTCATTGTCCCATGTATGTGGAGATGGTCTGCTTCGCTATGCATTAACCAGCAAGAGTTCCTGTTTCTCATTTTCGATTTTGCTTGGGAGTTCAGACTGTCTTTGGCAGCTTGCCTTTTAAAAAACTTGAATGCACCTTTTGCAAACTTTTCTGTTCTTTATATTAATAACCCCATTAATTAACAGATCGGAGAGTGAATAAATATAAGCAAAAACCTTCAGCTGGAGATGCTGACAAGCAAGACAGTCCTGTTGTTCCAGGACATCCAAATCTGGTCTCAGAATTTAGTCTCTGCAACTGGTGTTGAAAGCTGACTGCAGGTTGCCTTTTTTTGTTTGTTTGTTTTGTTTTCCTGGGGTTTTTTTTGCGGTACGTGGGCCTCTCACTGTTGTGGCCTCTCCCGTTGCGGAGCACAGGCTCCGGACGCGCAGGCTCAGCGGCCATGGCTCACGGGCCCAGCCGCTCCGCGGCATGTGGGATCTTCCTGGACCGGGGCACGAACCCGTGTCCCCTGCATCGGCAGGCGGACTCTCAACCACTGTGCCACCAGGGGAAGCCTTGCAGGTTGTCTCTAAGTAGCCTCTGCTATATTAACACTTAACCCTGATAGTCATAATAATTCTCGTGGCTACCATTTATTAATTGGGTGGGTACAGGCCTTTGCAATAGATACTTTGTATGTATTAGCTCATTTTACCTCTCCACAACCCTTTGAGGTAGGTATTATTGTGCCCATTTTACAGATGAGAAAGCAGCCTCTAGGAGATGGAATAATTTGCCCCAGGTTACACAGCTGGTTATGGAAAATCTGGGACTAGACCCTAGGGCCTGGCTGAACGTCCTTTCTTTCTGCCATCTGTGTTGCTTGGCTGTGCTTACGCCTCTTAGCAGTATTATTTAAATTAGCATTATTCAAATCAAACCAAATATTTAAGGAATGAATAAGGATGTGACTTGAAATGAGTTTTTTTTCAAGGTTTAATTTGATTTGCAAAGTGTCCCAAATACAACAAATGACATTCAGCGTATAATTGTATCAAATATTGTGTCATAGTCCTTTCACGAATCTTATTAGCTAGGTGCAACTAACAAATGAAAAAACTTTAAGTTCTTTGCAGTGAATGAACTTAATGAATATTTAACTTAGTTCTTTATCCTGGTTAACCAAATTAGCAATTTTTCCCTCTCTCTGGTCTACTGTGCTTTCTCCTTATCTTTCTCCTTACAAATTGGCTAATTACAGAAAATAACTTGTGCTTTCTTTTAGACAGAACATGCTATAGTTTCTTCCATTTTCCTCTTTAATTGCCTTCCCCAGTTTAAATAGGTGTTCGTTAGTAATTTATAGAAAAGGCTTGGTAGGTATATTCAGTTTTTCAGAGACTGAGAAAGATTGTTTTTAAACGTTGTCTTATGAAAATGTTGAAATGCATATAAAAGTAGAAAAAAGTGGGCATGTACCACTCCCTATGGGTGGTCTTTTGTTTTACAAATAATTGGCCTTGTGTGTATGGCATTTTTTATTTTTGCCAGTATATCTTTTTTTTTTTTAACATCTTTATTGGAGTATAATTGCTTTACAATGGTGTGTTAGTTTCTGCTTTATAACAAAGTGAATCAGTTATACATATACATATGTTCCCATATCTCTTCCCTCTTGCGTCTCCCTCCCTCCCACCCTCCCTATCCCCCCCCCAGGTGGTCACAGAGCACCAAGCTGATCTCCCTGTGCCATGCGGCTACTTCCCACTAGCTTTCTATTTTACGTTTGGTAGTGTATATATGTCCATGCCACTCTCTCACTTTGTCACAGTTTACCCTTCCCCCTCCCCATATCCTCAAGTCCATACTCTAGTAGGTCTGTGTCTTTATTCCCATCTTACTCCTAGGTTCTTCATGACCTTTTTTTTTTTTCTTATATTCCATATATATGTGTTAGCATACAGTATTTGTTTTTCACTTTCTGACTTACTTCACTATGTATGACAGACTCTAGGTCCATCCACCTCACTACAAATGTCTCAATTTTGTTTCTTTTTATTTGCCAGTATATCTTTAGGATAGGTTCCTGGAAGTGGGATTGCTGGATCCAAGGATAAATGCATCTGTAATATTGCTAGGTATTAGTGACGGGAACCTTCCCCAGCACATAAGTAATTATCTACTTTGTCTGACAATTTAGCGAAAGCAAGTTGCCTTCTCCAATTCCAAGTATAGACATCTTTTCAATTTCGAAGTAGATACTTAGGAATTCTGGGTTCATAATGGTCAGGTGTGTTAAAGTTAAACTTTGAATTTCTACACATAATCACATACGTGGTCATGCTTTGCATAATTAAATTTATTGTGGGGCTTCCCTGGTGCCGCAATGGTTGAGAGTCTGCCTGCCGATACAAGGGACGTGGGTTCGTGCCCCGGTCCGGGAGGACCCCACATGCCGTGGAGCGGATGGGCCCGTGGGCCATGGCCGCTTGGCCTGCTCGTCCGGAGCCTGCGCTCCGCAGTGGGAGGGGCTGCATCGGTGAGAGGCCCGCGTACCGCAAAAAAAAAAAAAAAAAAAAAAAAGGATTTATTGTGAAACCTAATGGAAAGTTTTACTTATCAAATATTGCACACTGAGTTATTAATGTAAGTGGAAAGGATTTCTTCATCTTAAGATCATGACAGTATCGTAATAATAAGCATTAGTAGATTTGACTACCTATACTTGAATTTCTATATTTACATCAACTGTAGTTTTGGAAATATATTGCCTCAGATAGTACTTCATGGAAGTCTGAGTATTCCAATCCTCCCGTTTAGAAAGATGAAACCTTGTTATTTCAGGCATACTTGTGAATGCTTTAGACCTGAGGTTCTGAATACCTTTGTTAGAGATTTTTAAAGATTTTTTTGACGTGGACCATTTTTAAAGTCTTTATTGAATTTGTTACAATATTACTTCTGTTTTATGTTTTGGGGTTTTTTTTTGGCCACGAGGCAGGTGGGATCTCAGCTCCCTGACCAGGGATTGAATCCGCACCCCCTGCACTGGAAGGCGAAGTCTTAACCACTGGACTGCCGGGGATGTCCCATGTTAGAGATTTTCAGTTCCCACACTCTGGAGTCATTTTTTTTTTTTTTTTTTTGCGGTACGCGGGCCTCTCACTGCCGTGGCCTCTCCCTTTGCGGAGCACAGGCTCTGGACGCGCAGGCTCAGCGGCCATGGCTCACGGGCCCAGCCGCTCCGCGGCATGTGGGATCTTCCCGGACCGGAGCAAGAACCCATGTCCCCTGCATCGGCAGGCAGACCCTCAACGACTGCGCCACCAGGGAAGCCCTGGCGTCATTTTTCAGGGATGTTAACTTGAGGTACTTTATGGGGACCTTATATTAAATAGTACGCACGGTAACAGGAAACTGGGGGCCATGAACACTGTGCATGTGACTGCATCTGTCCCTCTGACGAGGCCTGTCCACTTCAGTGGCTCCTCTCCTTCACTTCTGGTGGATTGGTGGGTCTAAAGGAACTTACGCAGTGTGAAAAGTCCCACAGAAACTTGGGTGTTTCTCTCCTGAACACTATTCTCACATGAATTAGGATCATAGATTTCAGAGCACGAAGAGCCACCCTTAGAGCATTTATAGACTGAAGTCTTTCCTTTATGGGTTAGGGAAATGGGGCCCAGAGGGCCTTGCCTGCAGTCGCACTGCCAGTCGAGGACACACTGGAATTCGCGCCCTGGCCCCCGACTCCCAGACCTGAGCTCCTTCTGCGCTCTCCTCCCCCCTCTCACTTTGCCTGGGCACGAGGAGGAAAGCAACCGTTTGGGGGATGAGAACTGTCTGGGGTCTTCCTCGACCCCTCCGTGTGTGCGCGGGATGATGCAGTGGGGACACTCACTGGACCTGATTCTGCCTCAGGGACCTTTGCTCATAACTGAAATCCTGCATTTAATGTTTCTCACATTGTATTCAAGCTACGAGATTGCATCCCGGTGTCCAAAACAGAGCATTTCGTCATCTGGGCGTGGCCGTGGGGTAATAGCTGCCACCTTTCACGTGCTGCTCCACGAAGGGCACTGTGCAGCTTGCCACTCCTCATTCCAAAACCTCACAGCAGCCCTGCAAGGTGGGCACTGTTATCCTATTTTACAAAGGAGCCGAGGCTTGGAAAGGTGACTTGCCCAAGGCTACGTAATAAAGCCGAGTTGAGAATGAGTGGGTCCTAACTCATGACTCTTTGCCCTTTGTTCCTCTGTGCTCCTCCCACCATCCCGACATCCCTTCCAATGAATGCATTCTGAACATATATCATGTATCACTCATTCTCCTTTTATTTTGAGAAATTCTCCTTTCAGTGCTGTGTGTCTATGTTTTGCCCCTAAGAACAATTAAAATAATTATTTTTAAAAAGCCTTTAATGAACTGGAAGAACGTCTCATATCTTGGTGTCATCTCAAAGCCAGGGATCCATTCATCTTAGCACCTGATCAGCAGGAAATTGTGTTTCAACCTTCCCTGGTGCTGTTTCTCTTCTGCAGTTTCTGAGATCGCTTGTCTGAAAAACGACTCATTATGGCTGTTCTTGTGTCCTGCTGCCCTCATGATCCAAGCTAGTACCTGTTCAGATTGGACATTAGGAGATACTGTTTTCTTCCAAAACTTTTCTTTATGGTGGCAGCATTTTTTCCTTGAGTGGCTAATCATGTTTAGATACGGAAACATGAAAGAGACCTGACGAGATGTCGTGTGCAAAATAGGTATTTAGCACGCATATTGGTGTAGTCGTGATGCTATTTAAAAAGTCAGTGGTGACGAAAAGCCAAAGATATTATCAAGATAAGGATGTAGTGGTGATTGGATGTTGCCAAAATGAGAACCTTTCCAACTTCTTGTCACTCCAAGTGTAGCCGCCATCCCCCCCTCCCTCCTTCTACCCGCTTCCTCTCCATATTCACTATTTTTCTTTTATGATTTCTCATTACAACTTTAACAGTTCTGTTTGCTTTTGATGCTACTCTGTTATAGTTTAATGTGTAAGGTTTATTATGCCCTCTGAGAAGGCCCGTTGCATGCAATTGATGTTCTTTTTATGGGCTTTAAAAAAGTCCCATTTCCTTTTTGGGGAGAAGGACAATACTAGATTATTATGAGACTGAAGTTTGAAATTATGACTCAAGGAAAGATAAAAAACGGTGACTCAGACGGACTTCCCTGGGGGTCCAGTGGTTGAGACCCCGTGCTTCCACTGCAGGGGGTGAGGGTTTGATCCCTAGTCGGGGAACTAGGATCCCGCATACCGTGTGGCATGGCCAAAAAATAAAATTAAAAAAAAGAAAAACAACAACAGTGGGGCTTCCCTGATGGCGCAGTGGTTGGGAGTCCGCCTGCTGATGCAGGGGACACGGGTTCGTGCCCCCGTCCGGGAAGATCCCACATGCCGCTGAGCGGCTGGGCCCGTGAGCCATGGCCGCTGAGCCTGCGCGTCCGGAGCCTGTGCTCCGCAACGGGAGAGGCCACGGCGGTGAGAGGCCTGCGTACCGCAAAAAAAAAAAAAAAACAGTGACTCAGAAATGGCAACACAATGCCTTTTCTTGAAAGTGGGGTCTTTGTTCTCGAAATTTAGTGCAGTCTGATCAACAAATGCATGTTGAACACCTTCTGTGTCAGCATCACAGGGGCTGCTGCCGTCGTGGAGCCCCCGGGCAATGGAGTGGACAGGAATAAACAATGTGAGGACAGCGGCAAAGCAGGGACCAGGGGAGCCCAGGAGGCTCGCCCGGCCTGGTTTGGTGGGCATGTAAGTGGGTGAGGCAGGTCCTGGCCCAGGTGCCGGAGAGAAGCTGGGGGCCAGGCATCTTCCATCGGCCCCTCCAGGCCCTTTCCTAACCCTCCTCCAGCCAGCTCTCTGCCCCGGCAGCTGAGCTGTATGGACCACACCGCTCTCTGCTCCAGTGAGGTTTGAGCAGGGGATCCCTAGCTGGGGACTGGAAGGAGGGAGAGTGTGGTCAGAGGATCCACCCCCGACTCCTTCCACCTGGGGCCCCTCGGCTTGGCTGTGTCCCCACCCCCTGGATGCAGCTGCTGCTCCCCCAGCAGCGTCTCTCCTCTTAGGGTCTGGTGACCTCCCTCCCCTTGGCCCTGCAGGCATGGGATTAGCTATAGCTGTGCTGCTGTCAGCCTAGGAGACGGGGCAGTAAGCCTGGGGCTCGGCGTGGAGTCCAGTCCACTCCCCAAGCACACGGAGAAGGATCTAGGTGATGCCCTCCCCCAGCACGATGTGTGCACCCGCTCTAACTGGGGAAGTAAGGCTAGCCCGCCTGAAACAGCAGTCCGTAATCAGGCACTGATTTGTGAGCTACAGACTGACGTGTGACAGAAGATGAGAGCGGGACAGCCGAGGAGGCCTGGGCTAACGAGGAGAGGCCCTTCGAAGCTGGAGGATGGCACCGACCAGTGGTTCTCAAAGTGTGGTCCCTAGAGCAGCAGCGGCAGCAACCCGGAAACTGGTTAGAAATGCAGAGTCTCAGGCTCTGCCCCAGACCTCCTGAATCTGGGGGTGGGGCCCAGCGATCTGTATTTTAACTCCAGGGGATTCTTCTCCACAGAAACAAGCTAAGGAGGTGGGAATGAGGCAGGATTTGCTTGTTGGGGGTCGGGGGGTGGATGTTGGAGCGCCTGGGTGCGTGGTGGGAACAAGAAAATCGGTGGATTGAAAGACGCCCAGCAAGCTGATATGCATACTGTAGTCACTGCCTAGGGCCTCTATTGTGAGTTAGTACAAACAGAAATTGATTCCCTCACCGTTCTGGAGACCAGATGCCTGAAGTCAGTGCCACTGGGCTGAAATCAGGGTGCTGGCAGCATTGTCCCTCCTGGAGGCTCTGAGGGAGAAACTGGTCCATGCCTGTTGCCGGGCTTCGTGGCTGCTGTCTGGCCTCGGCTAGAGGATGTGCCACTCCAGTCTCTTGCCTCTGTCCTTACGTGGCGAGCTCCTCCTTATGCATCTTCACCTGGGCCTCTTTTTTTCCCCTTAATTTATCTTATTGAAGTGTAGTTGATTTATAATGTTGTGTTAATTTCTGCTGTACAACAAAGTGATTCAGTTATTCATATACATACATTCTTTCTTTTTTTGTATTACTAGTCTTTTTTTTTAACATCTTTATTGGAGTATAATTGCTTTACAATGGTGTGTTAGTTTCTGCTTTATAACGAAGTGAATCAGTTATACATATACATATATCCCCATATCTCCTCCCTCTTGAGTCTCCCTCCCTCCCACCCTCCCTATCCCACCCCTCTAGGTGGCCACAAAGCACGGAGCTGATCTCCCTGTGCTATGCTGCTGCTTCCCACTAGCTTATCTGTTTTACATTTGGTAGTGTATATATGTCAATGCCATTCTTTTTCATATTCTTTTCTGTATGGTTTATCACAGGATATTGAATATAGTTCCCTGTGCTATACAGTAGGACCTTGTTTATCCATTCTATATATAATAGTTTGCACCTGCTAATCCCAAACTCCCAATCCATCCCTCCCCGGCCCCTCCTTCCCTTGGCAAACACAAGTCTCTTCTCTATGTCTGTGAGTCTGTTTCTGTTTCGTAGATAAGTTTATTTGTGTCATATTTTAGATTCCACATATGAGTGTTGTCGTATGATATTTGTCTTTCTCTGTCTGACTTACTTCAGTTAGCATGATCATCTCTAGTTCCATCCATGTTGCTGCAAATGGCATTATTTCATTCTTTTTTATGGCTGAGTAGTATTCCATTATATGTACATATATACACATGGGCTTCTTAAAAGGACACGAGTCATTGGATTCAGGGCCCACCCAAATCCAGTATGAGCTTAACCAATTACATCTGCAAAGACACTGTTTCCTAATAAGGCCACATTCTGAGGTTCTGGGTGGACGTGAATTTCGGGGAGGACACTAACACAGTACATGTATTTAAAGAAAGAAGACAGAATGGAGACTGAAATGATAGGTGAAGTAGAAAGAGGAGATAGAGGTGAGGTGAGGATGGCATTTCTTCCTACTTGGGAAGGGTTCTGTCCCGGCAGAGAGTGGACCTCAGCACGGGGAGCAGATTGTGTGTGTTAGGAAAGATTCAGGATCTCTGTTTTGGAACTGTGGTATTTTCACTGTGGAATATCAGCTCTGAGCACTGGTCTAGGCCCTTGGCTGGAGCAGGTGTTCAGAGGATGAAGAAAGAGAGAGCTTGGAGAGAGTGAAGAAGGGTGTTCTGCTCTGGCTGGAGGGGCCTGACTGGCTTTTTAAACTCTCACAGTTAAAAAGAAAGGTAGTCTGGCCCTCAGCTTTAGGGACTGAAAAGTTTCAGTATATTAAAATTTTGACATTCTAGGCAGTTTTGTCACTGGTCGTGTTTCTAAGAGCCTGCGCTGAGGTAGATTTAATTCTGGGATGAACAAAATTAATTCTGCTAGCATTTTAAAATAAACTTTTAATTTTAGAGTAGTTTTAGATTTACAGAAACGTTGCAGGCAGAATACAGACGGTTCCCGTATCTCCTGCACCCGGTTTCCCCTACTGTTAACATCTTATATTAGCATGGCGCGTTTGTCACGACTAATGGGACGACATTGATACATTATTATCAATCGAGGGGCATACTTTATTCAGATTTCCTTAGTTTATCCCTTATGTCCTTTTTTGGTCCCAGGATCCCATTTGGGATTATATTTAGTCATGGTGCCTCCTGAGGCTCCTCTGAACCGACAGTTTCTCACATTTTCCTTGCTGCTGAAGACCTTGACAGTTCTGAGGAGTACCACTTAGGTCATCCATCGACGGTCCTTCAGTCTGGGTTTGTGTGATGTTTTTCTCACGATCAGACTAGGGCTGGGTTTAGGGAGGAAGACCACAGAGGTCAGGTGCCATTCTCATCACATCTACCAAGGACGTGTCCTGTGAACATGACTTACCACTGTTGACGTTGACCGTGATCACCTGAGATGGGTTGGTCAGGTTTCTCCTTCTCGCCACACCTCCGCACTGCGTGGTTTAGAAGGAAGTCACTACGCACAGCCCACACGGAAGGAGTGGAGAATGTGCCCCACCACCTCAAGGACAGAGTATCTACATAAATCATTCAGAATTCTTCTGCCTGGGGATTTGTCCTCCTCATGCATTTATTCCATCGTGCATTTATATCAGCGTGGACCTGTGGATATTTATGTGATAGTTGGGGGTATAACCCAGCACTACTTTATTTATTCTGTTGCCCACATTGCTGCGGCTTTGGCTCTTCCCATTGGCTCCTGGGTCCCTTTGCCACACCCCCCGTCAGTGTGGGTTCTGTGAGCACTTCCTTACTTTCTGGCACCATAAGATGCTCCGGGCTCATGTTGGATAGTCCCTGTCTCAGCCCTGGATTCAGGTGCTTCCCCAAGGAGCCCTGGTTCCTTTTGCTGTAGATTGGTATTAGGAACCCAGGTTTGGGCCCTGGGTCTCTCAGCAGACAGAGCTGGGAAATAGATGTGTTTATACAACCCGTGTACACAGACTTACCTATAATTACGTCTCTGTGTGTCTTTGTCTCTGTTAAGCTAGACATGAGTTCACACTGATGTCTCCTCTTCTCCATTCCACCTGGTTCATTCTAGCCTTCCCCCCTTGCTGGTCTGTAACCTCCCTCTCCAACAGTGAGAAGCCGGGCTCCTACCTTATGGCCCTGTGGGAAACAACTTCACCACCTAGAATACAGTGCTTATGTGCAGTTCCTTTTGTAGTCTTCCAGTCTCTGCTCATTACCAGAATCACTTTGTCTGCACCTTTCCTCTCCAACCCCTTCCGTGAGGTTACGTTGCATGTTTGTAACGCAGTTAGATTCTTTTGTCACAGTCTGCATTCCGTCATGGGGTTCCCCCATCTCCTATTGACTATTATCGTATTTGCGTGTATTAAGGTTTACTCTTTGTGCTGTAAGGGTCTGTGGGTTTTGACACATGCATAGCATCACACGTCCACCACTACGATTTACCACCCTGAAGCATCTCTGTGCTTCACCTAGTGACACCGCCCCCAGTCTCTGGCAACCACTGATCCACTTTCTGTCTCTATAGTTGAACCTTTTGTCGAATGTCACTTTAAATGGAATCTTGCAGTATAGAGCCTCTCAGACTGGCTTCTTTCGCTTGGCAATATGAATTTAAGACTCACCCATGGTTGTGTGGATTGGTTCATTCCTGTCATCACTGAATCCTATTCCATTGTCTGGAGGGACCCCAGTCTGTTTATCCATCACCAATTGAAGGACATCTTGGTTGCTTCCAGTTTTCACAGCTATAAATAAAGCTGCTATAAATATTAAATGAAAGTTTTGTGTAGACATAAGTTTCCAACTCATTTGGGTTAATGCTTAGTGTGAAGCACAATTACTGCATCCTATGGTAGAATTTATGAGCCTGAACTTTGTAAGCACCGCCAAGCTGTCTTCCAAAGCGGCCGTACCATTTTGCGTTCCCACCAGGAATGAAGGAGAGTTCCTCTTGCTCTGCGTCCTGGCCAGCAGTTGGTATGTTGTCTGTGTTTTGGATTTTAGCCATCCTCATAGGTGTAATAGAGATATCTCATTATTGTTTTAATTTGCATTTCCCTAATGATAAAAGATGTTGAGCATCTTTTCATATGCTTATTTGCCATCTGTATATATTCTTTGGTGAGGTTTCTGTTCAGATCTTTTGCACGTTTTTTAAATTGGGCTATTCATTTTCTTATTGTTGAATTTTAAGAGTTCTTTTTATATTCTGTATACAAGCCCTTTATCAGATATGTGATTTGCAAATATTTCCCCCAGTCTATAAATTGTCTTTTCATCCTCCTAATGATGTCTTTTACAGAGCAAAAGTTTTGTTGTTGTTTTAATTTTAACGAGGCCCAAGATACCAATTTTTCCTTTCATGGATGTGCTTTTGGTATTGTATCTAAAAACCCATCACCAAACACAAGGTCGCACAGATTTTTCTCCTATATTTTCATCTAGAAGTTTTAGTTTTGCATTTCACGCATAGGCCCGTGGTCCCTTCTGAGTTAATTTTTGTGTAAGGCCTGAGGTTGGTGTCTGGGTTCATTGTTTCAGCACCATTGTTGAAAAGCTCCGTTGTCTTTGCACCTTTGTCGATTCTGCTAGCATTTGAAATGGACGTCCTTTTTCTTTCTACATTATTTGAAGTCCTGTAAGGAGTTCCCTTGAAAAGGCGAAAGTTCTGATTGCCTTTTCTGCTTGTCTTACAGCAAGACCACTGGTGCAGACCTTGCCTTTAAGAACCACCGTCAACAACGGCACTGTGGTACCAAAGAAAGCCAGTGGCTCCCTGCCAGCCCCTTCGGGGGCCAGGAAAGAAACCGCTGTACCTGCCACAGCCAAAAGGTAGGCGAGAAGCACCTTACATGAACTCTGAAAGCAGTTCTGGCTCAGATGCTAAAATAAGTATTACTCTTTTATATGACACTTTAATAAAATTTCTCCTTTGAGTTAAAGCTTATAAAAGCACAATATTTGGTGTGTTGCCAAAACAGGAACCATGTCGATTTATTAGTCTGCGTTTTTTTTGTTGTAATCATATAGTCTTTGAAATCTCATTCACTAAAGCCGCAGTGCAGCATTTTGTGTTTTTACTTAAACTTCTCTTTTGAAAAAACAAGTGGGAGTATATAACCTATATAAAAAATGAATATGCTTGGAATATAGCAAAATTCAGATTGCTGTACTGAGCTTAAATTTTTATCAGTAAAATTTGGATAAGCTCGTACTTTTAAATGATGCCTAACAGTGGAGCTTCAGATGTTTATGTTTGTCAGATAGAGCATAGATTGCTCTTAATTTTCTATAATTTCATAGTTGTCATATTAAAATTGTATATTTTATATGCCAGGCCAGTTTTCTAATTTTTTATGCCCTAAAAAAACGAACTATCTGGTAATAATATAGCATAGAAAAACCTTAAAGAAATTCTTTCTGCAATGCTACCTCATGAGCTTGTTAGAAGAACTCGTAAAGTTCATGAAAATGCTAACTTGCTTTATGTGCACTGGGAATTCTGGGTGTGAGTATGCTCTGCGGTGTGCTGGGATACCCATTGGGCTGGTGAGAGTAGGTTTGATGCTGCATCGTGACTCGGAATGAAAATGTAACAATCCCGTCTTATCTTTTAAATATATAGTGTTTATACATAAAGCTTTATCCTTCGCCAAGCAAACTTGCATTGTGTTTCATCAGATAGAGTTTCATGTACTTATTGTTTGTGAATTGTAAGAAAATTGGTTTTGCAGGGCTTTTTAGAACTTTAAAATGAAATTCTCCACCTCATTTCATCCCTTTTTAATACTTCTTTGACTCATTCATTTATAATCAACATGAAATGACCTTCTGGATTCTAATTGGCAGCAGTAGATACGGACTGTCTTTTATTCATCTAGATGTTATAAGAGTGACACTGACTTTTTAAGTTTCAGGTTGCCATCTGTTACCATTTCTTTCTTCTTTTTTTTTTAATAGTGGTAAAAACCACATCACATTAAATTTGCCATCTTAACCATTTTTAAGCGTACAGTTCAGTTCAGTAGTGTCAAGTATATTCTGTGCAGCAGATCTCCAGGACTTTTCCGTCTTGCAGAACTGAAACTATTTATTGGCCAAAAAGTTCGTTCGAATTTTTCCTTAAGATGGGAAGGAAAAACCAGAACGAACTTTTTGGCCAATCCAATATATCTCTTCAACAGTAAATCCTCCTCAGAGCCCTTGGTGACCACCTTTTTCCTTTCTGTGTCTATGATTTGACTGCATTAGATACTTCATATGAGTGGAATCATGCAGTATTTGTCCTTTCGTGGCTGACTTATTTCACTTAACATAACATCATCAAGGTTCATTCATACTGTAGCATGTGACAGTATTTCCTTTTTTTTTTTTTTTAAGTGGCTTTGTATTTTATTTATTTATTTAGGCTGCGCTAGGTCTTAGTTGCAGCATGCGGGATCTTTAGCTGCAGCATGCCGACTCTTAGTTGCAGCATGCAGGATCTAGCTCCCCCACCAGGGATCGAACCCGGGCCCCCTGCACAGGGAACATGGAGTCTTACCCACTGGACCACCAGGGAAGTCCCAGGATTTTCTTCTTTTTTAAGTCTATATAATATTCCGTTGTGTGTATATACCACCTTTTCTTTTTTTTGTTTTTTTTTGCGGTACATGGGCCTCTCACTGTTGTGGCCTCTCCCGTTGCGGAGCACAGGCTCCGGATGCGCAGGCTCAGTGGCCATGGCTCACAGGCCCAGCCGCTCCACAGCATGTGGGATCTTCCCAGACTGGGGCACGAACCTGTGTCCCCTGCATCGGCAGGCGGACTCTCAACCACTGCGCCACCAGGGAAGCCCAGTATACCACCTTTTCTTTATCCATTCATGTCAATGGATGTTAGGGTTTCTTCTACCTCTTGGCTATTGTGAATAATGCTGCAATCAACATAGGTGTGCAGATATCTCTTTGAGATCCTGCTTTGAATTCTTTTGCATATATACTCAGAAGTGGGATTGCTGAGTCATATGGTAATTCTATTTTTAATTTTTTGAGGAACCTCCATAATGTTTTCCATAGTGACTGCACCATTTTACATTCCCGCTAACAGTGCACAAGGGTTCCCATTTCTCCTCATCCTTGCCCACATTTGTTATTTTCTGTTCTTGATAGTGGCCATTCTAATGGGTGTGAGGTGATATCTCATTATGGTTTTCATTTGCATTTCTCTTATTATTAGTGATGTTGAGCATCTTTTTCATATGCTTGTTGGCAACTTGTATATATCTTTTGGAAAATTTTCTATTCAATTCCTTTTCCCATTTTTAATTGGGTTATTCATTTTTTTGTTGTTGAATTGTAGGAGTTCCTTATATATTCTGGATATTAATCCCTTACCAGATACATGATTCACAAATATTTTCTCCTATTCCATACATTGCTTTCTCACTCTATTGACAGTTTCCTTTGCACAGAGTTTTTAAGTTTGATGCAGTCCCATTTGTTTATTTTTACATTTGGTGTCACATCCAAGAAATAATTGCTGAATCCAATGTCCTAAAGCTTTCCCCCTATGTTTTCTTCCAGGAGTTTCATAGTTCTAGGTCTTTAACACATTTCAAGTTAATTTTTGTATGTAGCATAAGGTAAGGGTCCAACTTCATTCTTTTGCATGTGGATGTCCAGTTTTCCCTACACCATTTGTTGATGAAACTGGCTTTCCCCCTTGTGTAGTATTGGCACCCTTGCTGAAAATCATTTGCCCGTATATGCAAGGGATTATTTCTGGGCTCTCTATCCTGTTCCATTGGCCTATATTATCTGTCTTTATTCCAGTACCACACTGTCTTGATTACTGTTACTTTGTAGTATATTTTGAAATCAGGAAATGTGAGTCCTCCAATTTTGTTCTTCTTTTTCAAGATTGTTTTGGCTATTTGCAGTCCCTTTAGATTCCATATGAATTTTAGGATTTTTTTTTTCTATTTCTACAAAAAATGCCATTGGTATTTTGATAGGGATTGCATTGAATCTGTAAATCACTTTGGGTAGTGTAGACATTTTAACATATTAAGTCTTCCAATCCCACAAAAATAGGATGACTTTCCATTTCTTTGTATCTTCTTTGATTTCTTTCAGCAGTGTTTTGTAGTTTTCTGTCTACAAGTCTTTCACCTCTTTGGTTAAGTTTATTCCTAAGTAGTTTGTACTTTTTGATGCTATAATAAATGAGGTTATTTTCTGAATTTCCTTTTCAGATTGGTCATTGTTAGTGCATAGAAATACAACTGATTTCTGTGTTTTGGTTTTTGTATCCTGCAACTTTGGTGAAATTATTAGTTTTAACATTTTTTTGTGTGGAATCTTTAGGGTTTTCCCTAAGATCATGTCATCTGCAAACAGAGATCGTTTTACTTCTTCCTTTCCAACATGGATGCCTTTTATTTTTTTACATGTCTTATTGCTCTGGCTAGGACTTCCAGTACTGTGTTCAATAGTGATAAGACTGAGTATCCTTGCCTTATTCCTGACCTTAGGAGAAAAGCTTTCACCGTTGAGTGTTTCACCATTGAGTATGTGTTCACTGTGGGCATTTCATATATGGTTTTTACTATGTTGAGGTAGTTTTCTTCTATTCCTAGTTTGAGTGTTTTTATCATGAGGGGTGTTGAGTTTTGTCAGGTGCTTTTTCTGCATCAATTTAGATGATCATGTGGTTTTTGTCTTTCATTCTCTTAATGGGATGTACAATATTATATCAATTTTCTTATGTTGAACCATCCTTGCATTACAAGTGTAAATCCCACTTGGTCATGGTGTATAATCCTTTTAATGTGCTGTTAAATTCATTTTGATAGTATTTTGTTGATTTCTGCATCATTATTTATCAGAGTTATTGGCGTGTATTTTTTCTTGTTGCGTCTTTTTTTTTTTTTTTTTTGGCATCTGAATAATGCTGGCCTCCTAGAATGAGATTGGATGTGCCCCCACTGCCCCTTTAGTCTTTAGAAGAGTTTGAGGAGGATTGCTATTAGTTCTTTAAATGTTTGGTAGAACTCTGGAGTCATGCCATCTGGTCCTGGGCTTTGCTTTGTTGGGAGGGTTTTGATTACTGCTTCAATCTCCTTACTAGTTATAGGTCTATTCAGAGTTTTCAATACTTCATGATTCAGTCTTGATAGGCTGTATGTTTCTAAGAATTTATTCATTTCTTCTAGTTTATTCAGTTTGTTGGCATGCATTTATTCATTGTAGTCTCTTATAATCCTTTTTATTTCTGTGACATCAGTTGTAATAGTCCCTCTTTAGTTTCTGATTTTAGTTATTTGAGTCTTCTCTCTTTTTCTCAGTTTAATGGAGGATTTGGCAAGTTTATTGATCTTTTCAAAAATCAACTCTTGGTTTCACTGATTTTTTTTCTATTGTTTTTCTTTTCTCCATTTTGTTTATCTCTACTGTAATCTTTGTTATTACCTTCCCTCTGCTAACTTTTAGCTTTATTTGTTCTTGTTTTTTTCTGTTTCCTTGAGGTATAAAGTTAAGTTGTTGATTTCAGATCTTTCTTCTTTTTAATGTAAGTGTTTCCACAGCTGTAAACTTCCCTCTTGGCGCTGCCTTCTCTGCATCCCACAAGTTTCAGAATGTTTTGTTTTTGTTTTCATTTGTCTCTCGATACTTTCAAAATTCTCTCGCGATTCCTTCTTTAACTCATTGGCTGTTTAAAAGTGAGTTGTTGAATTTCAAGACTGACTTTTTGAAGTAGCAAGTAGTTAATGAAAAAATGAGATTCTTTTTCTTTATTCTTAAAGAAAATACACTTTTTAAATTTATATCTCTTTATATATTTGGCATTTAAGTAAAAGGAAAATTTTTTTTCAGAGCAAAAAATCATAAACGTAAAATTTGAAATGTAGATACAATTTCTAGCTTTCAGTTCCTTTCATGAGAGCATATGTCAAGCATTCTTGCACTTTGATTTTGTGGAAGGCTCTGTTTGATCCAAAGTAACTTTGATGTAGTACAATAATATCCTTCACTTAATAGACTGTTTATGGTTTTCTTAGACCTTGCAGGATTAATTGGCACAACTGTTAAGAATCCCTGGCAAATTGTGTTTTGAGTTCTAGTATTTGAAACATCGATTCAGGGTAGGATAAGGCTGGGGGATGGGATTTATGCAGATGACTACAGGAGTGAGGCTCTGCTGAAGAATCTAATTGATACTTTCCCACAGGATGTGAAAAAGACAAAGAGCCCTAATGGTGCTTCGGGCCCTCTTTAAATCAGTGATGATGATAGAAATTATCTTTTAATAATAAAAGTGTACTAAGCATCAGGCTTTTAATACCATTATCACTGATCCCCAGAACAACCTTCCAAGGTAGATATTATTATCCCTGTTTTGCCAGTGGGTAAACTGACGCTCAAAGAAGTGAAGTAACTTGCCTGGGATCAAGTGAGTAGAGAACCTGGGCTCCAACGCAGGTCTGTCTGGATCCAGAGCTCACACTCCTTTCACTGTGATAGGCTGCTTCTTGCAAAGATTTCCAGGTCAGCGCTTACATCTACTCATAAAAAAATGCTTGATATAATTGCTCTTCGGAAACCATCCCTTTTGTGTTCCCCATCCTGTCTGGGTGATGCTCTTTAGAAACTGATGTTCTGAGATGCCCCTGAGGGTGCTGACAGGAGTAGCAGGCAGGGGCGAGGGTGACTGAGCAGAGATTGGCAGCAAGTTGCAACTCTGAGAGACAGAATCGCCCATTCATATGGGGCTGCAGGGCCTGAACTCCCATTACAGGACCAGGCCCCTTGCTGTGAGCAGAAGCCTGGGTCCTCTGCCCCCCGTTTCAGCCATGTATGAAGGAGCTCACGGACAGTGCTTGCCCTCAGCAATATTATCTTAGAAGGAAAGGATGGTGGCGGGGGAAGATAGTCGGTAGCCATCATATTTTATATATATGTGTATGTGCGTGTGCGTGTGCGTGTGTGTGTGTGTGTGTTAGCATTTAAACGATAACCTTCCTTCTAGAAATGTTCTTAGGCCTTTGTAGACTTTTCTTTTTAATTTACAAAATAATCAGTTTTATTCATTTGATAAGCTCATGTCCGGCAGCCAACTAGAAACACATGGTTTTCTAGATTGTCTGAGACTCTTGGTGTCTCGGCGTAAAGCATAGTGATTCATTTATTTTGTTCCTCTGCCTTTTGTGGGCTTCCGTGGATGTGAATTCCCATCTGTCTGGAAGTTGGAAACCCAAACAGTGGCACATAATAATTACTCTGTGACGAAGTTCCTATAGATCTCTCCTTAGAGAATTTTGAAATCCGCCTGTTAGGATTAAAACAACCTCCGAGCCATTTCAAATACATTTATAATCGTGTAGGAATTTTTCTGTAATCAGAGTTCCAAATTAACCAAGCTGGGGCATCTCTGGTGTGTGGATGGGTATATGTTTGTTTTCTTTTCTCTGGGGTTTTTTCAGCCTAGTACTAAAGAACAAAATCCCCTTTGGAAATTGTCCAGCACCCAGGGGTTGTGCTTTGTGTTGCCAATTAAGACTTCGATTGGGGGCGTGATTTGGAATCCTTGGGAAAAGCTTTGTTTCCATTAGTGAAAGGAGAAAAGGCAGAAAATCCGGGGAAGACATTGTAGGGTCATACCTTCCTCAGTGGGGATGCTGGAGCTGACAATAGAATAACATTTCCACTGGCTCAAAACAATCACTCATTCTTTCCACTCCTAAGTAGAGCTTTACAATAGAGCAAAGCTGTGAGAAGAGAGATCAAAAGAACAAAACTGGTACAAAAAGAGAGCATTATTTTTAAAATGCTCTGCTCCAGTTGGAAGGTAGGATGGTACATATCTATGGCTTTCAAACAAACAGCTGATAGTCCTTTAGAAAATAGTTGCACTCATTAGAAATAACAGCATTTGTAAAAGTACCAAAGTCAGTGCCAGGTACTTACATGATTTAAATCTGCTTTGGTTTTTTTTTTTTTTCTAATATACTCTTTATCATTGAGCTCCATTGAAATGTATGTGTTAAATTCAGGTTTTGAGTGTGATCTCTGTAACAAGCTAGAAATGGGAGTTGATGCTGTTGAACAGAGGAAGGTGAATTGGTACTTATTCTCTTATCAGAAGTGTTGCAATTCCCCCCTCTGGGCTCAGGTAGTTGGCTTCAGATGATAGAAAAAAAACTTATTTTGGTCTGTCAAATTCTCTAAGGCCACCAGCCTTCTTAGGAAATGCCTTGGTTTTTGCTACAAAGATGTCTTTAGACAAAGATAAGAGTATTTCCTAATTACTGAAGTTGCGTGACCTCAATCTGTCACAATTACCTCACCCCTTGCAGGACAAAAACCAGGTTAGTCCTGGTCCCATGTTGATTTGCCAGTGCTCAGCGTAGAGCCCAGTATAAATTGATTCCAAATGAGTATTTGTTGAGTAGATAATCGTTCTAATCTAGCGTTAATCCCTCCGGCTGTCATGGCAAATGACCTCATCAGAAAATCTCGGGTCACGAGTACAAGCTTCCCCTCAGATTAGTATTTTCTTTCTTTCTTTCCTTTTTATTTACTTATTCATTTATTTATTTATAAATAGGACCCGGCTGTGCCGGGTCTTCATTGCAGCATGCGGGATCTTTTAGTTGCGGCATGCGGGATCTAGTTTCCTGACCAGAGATTGAACCCGGGCCCCCTGCGTTGGGAGCGCAGAGGCTTCCACCGGACCACCAGGGAAGTCCCAGTATTTTTTTCAGTTGTAAAAGTTTGAGATCTTTTCTGCAAAATTTTGGAAAACCAATTCTTGGTTTTAAATCACATAATGAAAGAAAGATGCTGTGGTAACTTATTACATTTAGCGTTATTATCTAACCATAAGAAGAAAGATGGCCATTTTCCCTCTGTTCTCCCTTTGCAGAGATTTTATTTTGTCTAAAATTTAGTTTAAATTGGCAAAAACCATTGAATGCAACTGTAGTGTAAGGCAAAGAACCATTGTATTTTCAGAACTTTGGGTTTGAGAGTGGAGGTTGAGAGCAGAAGGGAAGAGAAATGATGGTATCTGCATTTCTACCCCAAAAATCCTTGCCTTAAGCAGTAAAAAATTGTGCTGTGTTATTATACAGTCTTTCACAAGCTAGGACTTCTACCACTTTCAAAATAAAGCACATGATTTCTCACTTGCTGTCCAGAGGGAGCATAACTTCTTTGATATTCCCTGCTGGTTGTTGAAGGAGGCTTCTCTCAGTGAGTATACAGTATTACTTCTTCTGGCCGCCCTTGTTCCTGCAGATGTCTTGTCTTCAAGCTCTATTTTCTGTCCTTCACTCTGAGTCCTAGTAAATCCTCTTTAATTCATGAGAGCTCTTGGCTCTCAAAAGGAAATTTCTTGTTTTTTCTACGTATACAACAATAGTAGATTTTTTTTAAAAGCTGAACATTTTAATGCAAATGCATGAATGACAAATATCTTGAAGGAGCCGGATGGATTATATCCAAGTCTGTATATGCAAACCAAAATGTTTTCCCATTTTAATGTGCGGTGTATTCTGTAATTTATTGAAGTTTACCAAAATATTTTTCCTCGCTTTTATTATTGCAGTCGTGTTTATTCTGCTTTGTTTCCGTGCCTCTCACACGTAGATTAAACAGGTCTGTGAGTCTTCTCAGTGCATGCAGACTGAACAGTTCCACACCCAGGTGAGGAGTACTTAGACTTACTTTGTAACCCTCACTAATGCTTTCGTAGTTCTACCACCCTTTTGGTGCAGTAGCTTAGAGGGCCTTCTCCGATGCCTGCCATTGATCAAGGCTTAAATCATATAACTGTATTAATTATTGACCTTTATTGGACTTTTAGACGTCCAACATCTCTGTTCAACAGGTCCTCAAAACTAACGTACCTCGGTGTTTCATAAATTGCAGGCGGTCTTTATTTTATTTATTTATTTTTTGGCCATGCCGCACAGCTTGTGGGATCTTAGTTCCCTGAGCAGGGATCAAACGCGGGCCCTCTGCAGTGAAAGCGAGGAGTCCTAACCACTGGCCCACCAGGGAATTCCCTAGGTGGCCTTAACTAGGAGGCCCAGTAGAGAGCAAGGGGTCAAGTAACCTCAGACGTGTTGCTTTGTATCCCTGAAGCTGTCGCCTCATCTGGAGAATAAGGACAATGATACTTTTGCAGGGGATGTGAGGTTTAAATTAAATGATTCATATAAAACGCGAAGCTCTTAATACATGCGAACCGTTGCTGCCCATGGTTCCATCACTGATCTCCCCTCTTAACTCTTCCAGCCACCAGGTTGAGTGTTGATTATTAGAAAATCGATTAACGTTCGCTATCATTGATTAATAGTCATGGCTTTTCAGCTCTTTAAGGGTGTTTTATACAAGCCTTTAAAATGCCATGAACTTACCCTGAACTCCCACAAGGACACTATGGAGGTGCCGCTCAGGGCTGCCAGCTGCTGGGGCAGTGTGCCTGAGAGCCTCGGCGGGCCAGATGCTTAGCAGAGAGAGCTCCCGCAACGTGAAATTAGCTTGGTGTTTTTCGTCACTGGAAGATCTTGAACTTTAAACATAAAGGTTTCTGTAATTTTTAGACTTCAATGCTAAATTTCAGAGATGTAACGCTCTCCTAAGATCTGTAATTTCCTTGTCCTCAAATTGAGAGTTCTAAAAACTCACATTTTGACCTTAAGGCACACCCGTGCAGATCCCAGCTGTGAGATCCCGGGGCTGTCAATTCAGAGTTTCCTCAGTGACCAAAAAGACTACGCAGAAAGTGTCTTCAGATCATCATGATTATGGTCATTTTATTTATGTTCATTCACTCAGGGAGCGAGATGGCTTTTCAAAAGCCGATACACCGTGCAGTTTTTGAAAACGTGCTAAGAGATTATTTACTGACGGATCGGAAGTTACAGAGGAAAAAGGACTTAAAGTTGGCCCAAAGGAAGGCAGAGATGAGGAGGAAAAAGAGAATGAAGGGAAGACAGCAGAGCATCCCGTGTGCAAGGCTCTTGCACATTCTGTGTTATTTAATTGTGAGAAAGGAGGGCTTTGGAATCCAGCCCAGGGGCAGTAGTCTCACTGTCTCAAGCTTCTCAGCTCCTGCCTGTGTCCTCCGGATTGAAATTCAGGTCCGTCTCCACCCTCCCCTGACTGGAGCCCCTGAGGCTCCATCGTCATCATCGAGGTCCCCCTCCTGCATCCACGACCCGAGCACCTTAACTGTCCTCTGGGGGTTCTTCCTCCCCAGTCCCTCGGGGTTTATCTGCTACCTGAGATTCCTGTGGCAGTTCCTCAACCAACGTCTTATAGAGTCACTCTTTGCCGGGCAGGTTCTCTCCGTTCTCGTCTTCTCTCCTTCCCGGCGTGGAGATTTCCTCCGCGTCCGTGGTTCAGTGACCCCCCAGTTGAAGTGCCAATCCCGAGCCACCTCCTGGGTCGCAGACTTGGCGTTATCGCCCACCTGCACCCTGACTCTGTGCATCCAGACCAGACCTCCCCCCGCAGCCCCACCCGGGAGCGGCACCACCATCCACTCTCGTCCTTCTTTCTTCCTCACGGAGCAGGTGCTAAATTATAGCATCACATGCCTCTGCCTGCGACAGGGTCAGGGTGACACTACCATTGATCGTTTCATTTATTTCACCCTTTCATTTAATTAATATTTATCAAGCTTCTATACTAGGCTCTGCAAAGAATGTAAGAATGATAAATGAGATGGGATCTCAGGAAACATATGGCTTAATGATGAAGATAAAAAAAACAAACAAAGAAACTTTACAGAGCCGCCTGTAATACACTTCCGGGCTCCAAGAGCAAACCATCAACCCACAGCCCCTGCCCTGGCTAACTGACCCCTCACGCCTGTGAATTACCTGTGCATGTGGTATCCCTTTTCCTAGGACAGGATCTTCCCTACTGTGTCATTATAACACGTCCAAGCCGTTCATTTTCTGTCTCCCAGAAATTCACAGTCTTCAGGAAGTCTTCCCCAGACATCCCTCACCAGGCTTCCAGCCACTCTAGTCCCTCTGTTTATTCAGAAGGAAGTAAGCACTTGCATGGGCACCACCTCTAAACAGAGGCATCCTATAGAGAGTGGAATGTCTTTGTCCCACGTACGCCTTTAGACCAGAGTTCTTCCTTATCAGCACTGTTGACGTTTGGAGGTGGATCACGCTTTGTCGCAGGGCTGTCCTGGGCATTATAGGGTGTTTAGCAGCACCCCTGGCCTCTATGCATTAGGTGTAGCGGCCCTCCCCCTGCCCCCGTTGTGACAAGCAGAAGTGTCTCCAGACATTGTCAGATGTCCCTGGGGGGCAGAGTCACCCCTGGTTGAGCACCACTGGTCTAGACTGAAAACTGCACAAGGGCGGGGTCACCTCCCACTAGGCCCCTGGAGAGTTCTCACGGTATTGTTGGGAATCTTACCTTTCAAATTCCTCTATGACCTTGAACTACACTGATTGCCGCAGTTACAAAGGCAATGAGGAGAGGCATTGATCTCAAGTGACATTCTGAAAAGTTTTTTGATCTCTATAGTTAGGAATTTCAAACCACTCTATCTTTTAAATATCCACATGGAAATAGAATGTTCTATGTATATATCTTCACACTCAGCAATAAAATAAAATCACTCCGTGAAGGATTTCATTGTCATTTACTTTGTACTTTTAGTACCATCAAGAGGACCAGCTCTTCCGAACGGGTATCTCCTGGTGGTCGAAGGGAAAGCTATGGGGATTCCAAAGGAAACCGGAATCGCACGGGATCCACCAGCAGTTCTTCTAGTGGCAAAAAGAACAGTGAAAGGTAAGGGGCGTCTTACTTCTGGTTCCTGCGGTTCAGATATTGTGTGGCCTCTTTTCCCAGAGGTGAATCAGAAGACCCCCTAATACGCACACAAGCTGTGAGCCCTCCATGCCCCATACTCCTTCTCCTGACGTCACTGTGGGCGCTCATCAAACAGCTGCGGGTCACAGCTCACACCACTTATCATCCAAGTAGAAAATTACAACTTGAACTCTCAGGGCTCCTATTCAGACAGAAGTCGTTTCTGAGAATTTGCTTAGTACCAACTCCATGGAATTTGAGAACCTGTTCTGAATTTCCATACGGAGCACTTTATATTTCTAATACTCTCTGCTGCCATTTTAAAATTAATTTTAGTGGCTTGTTTGTGAACAGTATTTTCTGCGACAGACTGGGTGAAAAGTTGTAATTTTATGATTTGTCAGAAACTATTTTTAATATTGAGCTAACACCAGAACTAGGAACTATTTTCTTTCTGGTTTCATGAAACATGCTTTGAGTTTTTTCTTTGAGGTTGGTTTATAATGGATTATGATAGCTCCCTGTTAATAGTAACATTTTATTAGTGAAAGCTAATTTGGGGCATTTTAAGAGCTTGTTTTTTTTTTGTTTTTTGTTTTTGCGGTACGCGGGCCTCTCACTGTTGTGGCCTCTCCCGTTGCGGAGCACAGGCTCTGGACGCACAGGCTCAGCGGCCATGGCTCACAGGCCCAGCCGCTCCGCGACATGTGGGATCTTCCCGGACTGGGGCACAAACCCGTGTCCCCTGCATCGGCAGGCAGACTCTCAACCACTGCGCCACCAGGGAAGCCCTGAGAGCTTGTTTTATGTTTAAGAATGTATTGTGTATTTGAGATCAGTTTCTCTGTCTCTGTATATATCCACTCAATGTACTTTATTCTCTCTTTTTAAACATTGTGCTTTAATTCTATTCTCTCTATTGAGCAAGGCTTAGGAAGGAATTTCAGCTTCACAGGCTAACCATGTTTTGTTTTGTTTTTTTCCAAATGTTCGTGTAAGGAGAAGGCTTAGTCATAAAGCAGTGGACTCCAACCCACAGGCTGAAAAATTTCCAAGCTTGTAAGTCCATTCTGATTCAGTCCTGTAAAGGAAGCTTAAACCCTTTTTCAGTTTTATTCCTAAAAGATATGTTTCGTAGAAAGAGATACAGGGGCCTCTCCTATCTCTAGCAGGTCAAGTCCACAGTCCATTAACAATCTCAAAACCACTAACCTGGGGTTGTCTTCTAATTTAGACTATTAATAGGACTTCTTATCAGAAGATTATGCTAATTGGGTGATAATACCTTGGAAATAAGGCCAAGTAGTTACAATGGTAGCAGAGCGTGAGTGAGAGATGCAGGGTGGCCTTTAGGCTTCTCTGAATTCAGCGTAAGCTTGGAAGTTGACCTGAGATGTCTAGATCTTGGCAGTTCTTAAAAACCTGGCTTCTTCTCTGCACATCTGATTTGTATTAAGAATTTCCAAAAAGAATCTGTATTGTGCAAACTCCAGATCTGTTGTATCTTTTAAATCCTATGGCTTTGCTAAGTGTGCTGGGTAAATATTTCCATGAAAGATATTTACAAAGGGTTTTTTTGTTTTTTAATGCTACCGTAGGAAATTTTGATTTGGAAATGAGGGACTGGGAAAATCTACTAATCATTTTATAAAAATAATTCAGGCAACTAAACACGTCCATTTAAGCATAAATTCTTCGTCTCATTAGAGCCCAGGAATAGTAGTTGAGGCCCACGTAGCACTGAACTGGTTGAGTTGCACCTAAGGAGCTTCAGAGAGAAAGTTCCTGCCTTCTCGTAGGTCATTGCTGGTACCGACAGACACCTTTAGGGGCCCATGGGAATGATGGCAGCAGGAACTCCGACAGAAGGAAGAAGTAGCTGAGAAGCAATAGAGGTGAAGGTCAAGCTGGTTCTTCTGTTGCTGCCTGCCCATTTCCCTTCATCTTTCCTTTCCATCCCCATATGAAGAGCCCTACTCTTGGGCTACCTTGACCTTGTACCGAATCAGAGCTGGAGTCTAATGGACCAATGCCCAGTCCCCATGGCTTAAAGCAGGCAAAGAAAGGGATAGAGAGGTGGCCTCGATGCAATTCCCCTTTTAAACATGATCCTCGGTGGTCTAAGACAGCGTGACCTCTTCTGCATCACACACAAGTATTTGTCCATGGTGCCAGGATGCTGTCTTACGTTGTTCATGGTTCCAGAAAGCTGTCTTGCATTTTAACACATTGTCCATGTTTGGTTACTATAAACAGCAAGATGTAATGGAAAGGACACATGCTCTGGAGTAAAAGGGAGATCTGGGTTTGTAAGTGAATTTGGCCAGTTAACTTCTCTGAGCCTCAGTTTTTCCCCTCTGTGAAAAAGGGATTTTATACCTAATTCCCTTCAATCTTGTCAGAGAGCTAACTGGGTAGGAAAACACCCATCATAGCACTTGGCACTCAGTAATGGCAGCTGTTATAAATTGAAGCCTGTGCAGAGTAGAAGAAAATAATTCATGAGGCTTTCCAAAATTCTGAACTTCATTTCCTCATTGGTAAGATGAAGGTGGTGGATGACATCTGAAATTATTAGTCTATCTTTGGTCTAACACATATTAACTTACATTCACAGGACACAGTCCTATGAGTGCAAGCTGGATTTTGGCAAAATATAAAATTGGTTGGGGAGAAATAAAGTATTATACAGTCATCCCAGGTTGTCCGAGGGGGATTGGTTCCAGGATCCCACCCCCATACCAAGGACAGACGCTCAAGTCCTTTAGCCCGTGGGCTCTGCAGCCACAGATTCAACCAGCCGTGGATCTCTACGATTGTGGGTGTTTAATTCCGCAGGTGCAGAACCTGCGGATGCAGAGGACCGACCATGTATTCTCATGGTTGTTACTGTCACATCAGAATGAGCTGGTGTGCAGGCCCCGAGCTTCACAGGAAAGCTTATCAGAATGTGAGTGAGTGAGGTGTAACTCTGGGTCTGTCCTGATTTGCAGAAGCAAGTCCTTCACGCAGGGCAGTGCTTTAACTTGTGTCAATCGCAGACTGTCGGCTGTAACGCTCACAGTGACCACGCACCACACACAGCGCTGGCTCCAGTGCACCTGGCACTTCTGTGAAAATTAGGAGGCTCCTTTCAACAATTATATTCCTCAGTAATAATAATTACACTCCCTATAAACTGTACAGATCTTACTGTCCAACATAAAATAACAGTGTTTTTGATGTCCTAAGCATTCCCATTTTCCAAGATACATTAATTTATTTAATAATAATCATGTGTTCTGTGTTCATAGAAACTGTTATTCCTGAGAGTTTCACTTTTCGTGCTCTTGTATGTCCTTTTCTTTGGAAATGGTCATGAGAGTCAACAGTTTCTCTTGTGACATTGTAGACTTTTATCTTAGAATAGTTAACATTTTAAAATAGTTTGCTTGCAATGAGCCACAGAATTTTAACAGCCCTTATTAATCTTGGTACCGACAAAACTTTCATAAGAACAAAAGCAATATATGGCAATGTAATATTCACTTTATATATTATTGGTTGTAAGTGAATATTAACAGTTATACAGTGTGTCATAAGGAAGTATTTATTAAATTTAAATAGGGAATCACCAATAACATTCTGATAAACAACCTGTACTATCTAATGTCGCCAGTAGAGTAATCCAAGAGAGGTTTTTTTAAAATTTTTTTTAAAAAATGTTTTATATCAGACAGAAAAACAACTACTGTTTGTAATGCATAGTTTATGTTAGATGTTGCTAGACTGATAAAATGTTTCAGTTATCCAACTGGTTCCTCCTTTGTAATTCTGACTGGAATAGGATATATCAACTTTGTAAGCAAGACACTTTGTTTCCATCAAAAAGTTGTTGCAGTATGAGCTGATTTTGTCAGAACAAGAAACGTTTCAGCCATCTGCTGGAAACCTTGTAACACACAAATAAACTGCCCATCTCTGGAGTAAACAAATATGAAGAAAGCTTCAAAATTATGAAGACGTCTGCCACATAAAAGTGTTCCCTTAGATCCCCTTCTGTGTTGTGCAACTGGCTACTTTATCCAGGCTGTGAAGTTCAGAACCCTAAGTGGAACTCTCAGCTCCATCCTTCTTTAAGCTCTAACGTTCAATGAGGCAGTCTTGTTTTTTTTAATTTATTTTATTTAAGTAGAGTTGATTTACAATGTTGTGTTAGTTTCTGCTGTACAGCCAAGTGGTTCAGTTATATATATAATTATAATAATATGTATATTCTTTTCTATTATGGTTTATTACATGGTATTGAATATAGTTCCCTGTGCTATACAGTAGGTCCTTGTTGGTTATCCATTCTATATACAATAGTTTGTATCTGCTAATCCCAAACTCCCAATCCATCCCTACCTGCCCCCCACCCCCGCCCGCCGCCCCCGGCAACCACAAGTCTGTTCTCTATGTCTGTGAGTCTGTTTCTGTTTCATGGATAAGTTCATTTATGTCATAGTTTAGATTCCACATATAAGTGATATCATATGGTATTTGTCTTTCTCTGTCTGACTTCACTCAGTATGATGATCTCTAGGTCCATCCGTATTGCTGCAAATGGCATTACTTCATTCTTTTTTATGCTGACTAATATTCCATTACACACACACACACACACACACACACACATCTTCTTTATCCATTCATCTGTCGATGGACATTCAGGTTGCTTCCACATCTTGGCTATTGTAAACAGTGCTGCTATGAACATAGGGGGTGCATGTATCTTTTCGAATTATAGTTTTGTCCAGATATATGCCCAGGAGTGGAATGGCTGGATCATATGGCAACTCTATTTTTAGTTTTTTGAGGAACCTCCATGCTGTTCTCCATAGTGGCTGCACCAATTTACATTCCCACCAGCAATGCAGGAGGGTTCCCTTTTCTGCACACCAATGAGGCAGTCTTTTGATTGACACCTCAGGGTCCTCAAGGCTCAGCATTGCTTTTCTTTTCCTTTCGCATCACTGATGGTGGAATGTAAATCTTAATCTTCAGCCTGGGTTCAAGGTCCTTCATCTACTGGCTCCTCACCCTGTCTTGTACCCTGATATCCACAGCTTCCAACACTGGCTCTTACTTTCCCCCAGCAAGATTTATTTTCCTTTTTGTAGTAATCTATTTATTACACAAGTAAACATGTGTTTTAGGATATCCAAATGTGCAAAACAGAGGAAAGGAAAATCCCCTATTATCTCAGCACTCAGAGAACTCACAGCTACCATTTTATTGTGTTTCCATCCAGACTTTATTTCTAGGGTGTTGCATGTGTGTAGGGTATACTTTTTACATAAAGAATATTCTTCTGCATACATTTTTTAACCCTCTTTTTCATTTGCTGTATGAGCATGTCTTTGTGTCAGGAAATATACTCTTACAACGTTATTTCAGATGTGGATCATTATTTATCTAGGCGAATGCACTTTTGTTGGACGTTTGGATACCAACAAGGCTTTTCTAGTCCTGTCAGACCAGCCCAACATCTAGAACAATGCCCAGCATACAGTGGGTACCCAATAAACATTTGTTGAACAGCTCGTTTTACCCCAGTCAATATAACAAAACAAGTGTAGACGGATGGGGCATTATAGCCATAACCAAATTTTAATCCCAGCTCTGCCACTTTTGTTATGTGACTGTGAACTAGTTACTTAACCTCTTTGGGGTTTCCCTCAGCACCAGTAAAAACCAGTACCTACCTCTCAGGGCTGTTGTGCGGATTAAACAAGATGGTGTGCGTAGCGTGGGGCTGGCCGACGTTGGTGCTCCGTAGATGGTGTGAGTACTGATGTTTGCCTTCTCCCTCCCAGAGTCGGAGCTGACGTTTGTACACCTTTGCTCACCCCACTCCCCAATCTTGAGTGCCTCTCTTTTCTTTTTTTTGCGGTACGCGGGCCTCTCACTGTTGTGGCCTCTCCCGTTGCGGAGCACAGGCTCCGGACGCGCAGGCTCCGCGGCCATGGCTCATGGGCCCAGCCGTTCTGCGGCATGTGGGATCCTCCCGGACCGGGGCACAAACCCATGTCCCCTGCATCGGCAGGCGGACTCTCAACCACTGCGCCACCAGGGAAGCCCTTGAGTGCCTCTCTTTATTGGGACATTCCAGAATTCTCCAACTCCCATTTCTGATCTCACCCCAACCTGAAAAGGGAGGAATCAGAAATTCTGAAGATTTCTCTCACCTTACTCATACCCTTTCCCAGCACTGTTTGACTCACTGAGCACCTACCATGTGCAGGACAGAGCGTAAGGCTTGGCGGGAAGTGGGAAGGAAAAGCCCAGGAAGACTCATCCTCTCAACAAATACGAATGACACCCACAACTGAAGAGGGCCAATGTCCTTCATTTCCAAAGGTCACAACACACACCAGCGAGGGAAAGGACAGTTAGCTCAATCGGAAAGTGGGTAAAAGGTTTGAACAGAGACAGTTCGCTGAGAAAGAAATACGAGTAGCCAATTAACTAAGGAAAAGATATTCAAACTCAGTCTTCATTAAAGAAACCCAAATGAAAGTAAGAAGATAGCATATGTAGAAAAATCTTTTTTTTTTTTTTTTTTTTTTTTTTGCGGTACGCGGGCCTCTCACTGTTGTGGCCTCT
Source organism: Pseudorca crassidens (assembly GCF_039906515.1). Taxonomy (NCBI): domain Eukaryota; kingdom Metazoa; phylum Chordata; class Mammalia; order Artiodactyla; family Delphinidae; genus Pseudorca; species Pseudorca crassidens. Next base: position 5,896,311 of record NC_090296.1, on the reverse strand, counting down.
CCTATTGCGGAGCACAGGCTCTGGACACGCGGGCTCAGAGGCCATGGCTCACGGGCCCAGCCGCTCCGCAGCACGTGGGATCTTCCCGGACCGGGGCACGAACCCGTGTGCCCTGCATCGGCAGGCGGACTCTCAACCACTGCGCCACCAGGGAAGCCCCTAGAAAAATCTTTTTATTGTAGTATTAGAAAATCAAACAGATACCAAAACCAAACAAATGCAGAGCTTGATGAATTACACTTTTTAACACTTAGTAAGTGGAGGTTTGTCCCTTGTCCTAAGTGGCATATGTATGTGTCTGGAAACTTGGCAGGAGGAGAACTCCAGCTAATCCTCCAGGATGCCCCTTTCTCTGGGAAGCCTGCCTGAGCGCCCTGGTCTGAGTTAGCTGCCTTCCAGATTGCTTTGTTCCTGCCCATTAACTTTATCTGTAACTGTAACTCCTCCCTCCCCACCCCCCAGGGGCTTCCCACACATTCCGCCCCCTCCCACCCCCGCCCCCTTAAGCTTTGGGAGGGCAGAGCTGTGTCATTTTTTCTTCTTTATATTCCTAGCACTTTGCACAGTTCTGGCACACAGTAAGTGCTCAATAAACATTCGCTGAATGAATGAAAGGATGTTACCTATATACTGTACTTAGATTTTAAAACCATAGTCATTTAAGAACTATGCAAACAGCACCACCTATTGGTAGATGATTTTAACACTACATTTTGGATTCCGAAACGTTGGAAATTAGGTGATTTAAATGAATCTTTTTTTTTTTTTTCAAATGAAAAGATTGTTTCACTCTTTAAGCCAAGGGGTCATTTAGTTTTTAACAAATGTTAAAATAATAAGTGCTGGTATGGTATTCTTTATTTTGTTTTACTTTTGAGGCTATTAGGTGAAGAGCTCAAAAGTACATACATGTATTGATAGGTTATTGTCAGTGAAATTAGGAGGAAGAGGGAAGTAATATTAATTAATAACCGTGTGTTAGATACTTTGTCACATGTTATATACGATCCTGCCGGTACCCTATGCCTCACAGTGGTTTTAGTCCCATTTTTGTAGATGAAAGAATCTAAAGTTTATGGAGGTAAAATGATTTGCCCAAATAAAATACGAATCCAACTGCCTTCGAAATCTGTGCTCCTGGGACTTCCCTGGTGGTGCAATGGGTAAGGCTCCACGCTTCCAGTGCAGGGGGCCTGGGTTTGATCCCTGGTCAGGGAACTAGATCCCACATGCTGCAACTAAGAGTTCACATGCCACAACTAAGGAGCCCGCCTGCCGCAACTAAGGAGGCCTGGAGCCGCAACTAAGGAGCCCGCCTGCTGCAACTAAGGAGCCCACGTGCTACAATTAAGGAGCCCACGAGCCTCAACTAAGACCCAGTGCAACGAAAAAACAAAAAGCCCTGTGCTCCTTCTGCCACGTTAAACTGGAAGTATTGGTTGGAAATGTCTATGAAGCAGTAGTTTTTGTCCCCAGTAGCAACTTCTAAATATTTTAAATAGATGGTTCCTGAATGACCCTACTTGGAGTTAACAGCTGCTTACTTAAGGGCAATTTATAAAAAGAATCATTGTTTACGTAGCAGAGTATCTTGACTCCCAGCAGGGATCGCATTTCATCAAGTGAAGTCATTTTCAGAAGGAGTCATGGTATGTATGCCGAGAGGTACCATTTTTGTAGATGAATAAGTTGCAGGGAAAAAACATGTTTGACTTTGGAACGGTCTCCTCCTCGATCAGGCCTTATTAATCATCTTGTAAAGCAAGTATCTCTGCTCGGAAGCATTTGGCCACTGTCAGTCTGCCCTAATTCCCGTCTCCAGAGCTCCCTGTTACATGCGTCACCCATGTGTCGGAGACCGGCTTTCAGGACCTTGGGGTAAATTAGTAACAGATACGAATGTGCTAAGCGCGGATCCCACTGCAGAGGAGCAGTGCAGGGAATACTCGTTGCATCTGAGTCTGAACGAGTTCTTGGCTGGACTCTCCCCCTTACAAACACCCAGCCCACAGTGAGTCATCTGAATGATATCAGATGAAGGGGAAACAGCCACTTTTGACAGTCCCAGCAACCAGAGTCCACAGTGAACGTTTTCGGGGATAACATGTGACTTGGGTGATTATAGCTGCTTCGTGGTGTGAGCTCACAGCTCCGGGTGGGAGTTTTTCTTTGGGCCAACTGTCTGGTTTCCTCCTACTGCCTCTAGATCCAGCTACTGGTCTGGTGAAGGCTCCAGGCTTCCTCACGTCCTCCGTGACCCCCAGGTACTGCTTCTAGTTAGGAGAGTCTCCCGAACCTTCCAGCTTTAGGGAGCGTACAGCCAAGCTCTTTCAGCAAATCTCCTTCCTGCCAAAAACAGAGCAGTAAAAAGACCCGCACTGGATTGCACCGTGGTTCATTTTGGAGATATTGGGCCCAGCAGCCTGAGGCCGGAATAGCCAAGAGACGAGGGTTTGCTTGCCAGAAGGGAAATCCTTTCTCTCCTCTGGGCTTACTTCAGTCCTGGGCTTCAGGGTGGGGAACATCTGCGCTGACTCCAGACTCGGACAGGGATGGATGGAGCCTCATTCTGGTCCCAGAGTTTATTCACTCTCCCCCCGCCCCCAGGAACCGCACCCTGGCGGCAGAGGCAGTGCCAAGTCCCCCACGTCAGTTTTCCATTTAGCCCATTTAAGGAATGGGTGCCCAGGGACAAATTACACCACACCTTGAGAGGCAGTCGTCTCCCGTTCCAAGTGAGTCCACAACCCGAGCGTGTTTCCAGTGTGCTGGGTCTGAAGGGCCCACGCTCAGCTCTATTGACGGTGAGTTCAAGATCGGACAGGTGATGGGCGCGTGGCTGCCATTCACTGATTTTGACCTGGGGCCACAGCATCTTTAACTTTGGATCCTCGTCATCACATGTTCTGTGGGTTTGCCCTTCTGTCAATCGTTTTATAGGTTTATATTGTCATTTTATAGGTTTGTATTTATAAGACGTGCATGTGTGAGTTGGAATAGTACCTTTTCCCAGGCTTCTTGCCTTTCAGGAGGGTGGTATGTGGGCAGGAATCGTAGGTTCTAAAGTAAGTATAGTATATCTTTCTATAAAAATTGAACTTTCTAAAATAACGAAGCCTAGCGATAGTATGTTTTCTAAATACAATACCTGTATACCCAAAAGGTAAGGCATAGTTTAGAGCAAGGTGTAAAGAACTATGAGAACTTCAGTACCTGGTACCTCTCAGTGACCTTTAGCTGTTAACACTTAGCTGCCTTTTTCTGGTCTTTTAACTGATCTTTCATCCATCTTCTTCAACATCAAAATTCCGCTGGCTTCCCTATATTTGAAGTTCAAATTCCCCTATGGATGTTCTCTTTCTAAGAGGAACATAATCTGTAATTGCTCTTTTCTGTCTCTAGGGAGGGTTCCAGATTGCTTATGTCTGTTTCATGGACTTGGCATCTTTCTGCTTTTGTGATCAAAGTCATGATGGAAAAATAACATTCCTGTCTTCTAATTCCCTGCCTGGCTTACCTAACCAGTAGGTTTGCTTTGTAGTCTTCTGTTTTAGCTTTTCCTCTTGTGTCCTTGCCCTGCCTGTGAATCTAATAAGATATAAAAGTTGCAGTTAAGACTTAACGCTTCTGCTTAGAAAATCACAAGAGTGTCACTCCCCCCAACGACGAGAACAAGCCAGGTGAGCCCGCCGTGGAGCCGAGGTCACCGAGTGATATGACGAACTCCAGCCCCGAAAGTGACAAGCCCCTCTTAGGAGGGACTGCCCTGGCCGCCGTGATCTTTGGCAGAGCTGCAGGAGAGGAGGAATGGTTGTAAGAAGAAAGGAGCTGACAGCTTGTAGAATCCCGAGAGGCCGAGTGGTGTAGAACTCTCGGGAGCCCCAGGCACAAAGGGAACCTTCACACACACGTACCCCTTTTCCACAGACGTACGGTGAGCTTGTGACAGAGCCTGGGAGCAGGACAGGAGTTCTGAAGCCACCCTTTCTGAGCCCAGGCATGGCACCTGCCGAGGGCCCAGCCCGAGGACCGGGAGGGATGCTCCACACTGGGCCTTGTGTGGGTACCACCCCGAAGGAGGGACGAAGATGCTGAGAGGGGGCCCTGGAGGGGCTGCATGCCGTGATGGCGCAGTAAAGACTGAGGACTGACCGGGAGGACAGCGAGAAACGCCAGGCGCCAGGAAGTACCGGCTACCTCGGGGGAGGTGGGGGGCAGCAGGGCCGTCGGGACAGCCCCCAGCGCCCCCGGCCAGACGCACACCCACGGGGCCAGCTGGGATCAGAGGCAGGGAGGGCTCCAGACCTTACCAGCTTCCAGGCAGCAGCTGAAGACTGTTACAGGCCCCGGGACGCGGTCGTGAGCAAAGATCTCTGCCCTCCTGCGCTTCTGGGGAGAGACAGATTAATGCAGATAAAGCCAGGCGGGGCGTGGTGAGCAGGACCGAGGAGGCCGCAGAGTGGAGCATGGAAGAAGGCCTCTCGGGGCGGCTCTGAGCACACGCCCGGCCATGCGCTCTCCAGGGGGGTGGGAAGCTGGGGTCCACACCGGGCTTGGGAGCTGCTGGCCCAGTCTCGGGACAGCAGGGACAGAGTGTCTGGAAGTCTGTGACTGAGGGGAGAGACAGGAGGATGAGATCCTAAAAATGTCGGGGTCCACAGAGGTTGTTTTGGGCCTTCAGGGCTGATGGAAGTTAGGCTTTTGTGTTAAATGGTGTGCGGGGCCTGCAGAGTACTATTTTCAGTGACCGGTGGTTTGCATGCAGAAATCTCAGCCCATAGCAGATCCACCTACTTGAAACACAGTAAACCACTCTTAAAGCATCAGTAAAGAGTTTCCCGCCATATACTCATAAAATTATCTGAAAATCAAGGCCATTAATAAATAATATCATTTATTACATCATGGGATTAGGGGCAGTTTTTACTGGTGGTGTTTCTCAATGTATTTCAAGTTTAAAATGAAGGAGAAAAGTAACATTAGGACCGTATCTGCTCCAGTATGTGTTTTTCAACATGTACGCACAAAAAATGTAGGCGCCTCTGCAGGCTTACAGTTCTCCCAGCCCTCTCTGGGACAGGTTTCGTTTATTTACTGTGTCTTTTCCACATCTTAAAGCGGGAGGTACTCTGGTGGGGTAGGGGTACCTTGGAAGACGGCATAGACATCGGAGTCTCACAGGCTTGGCTTCAAGCACTGGCTCTGTGTTTGAACGGGACGCACTTCCTGCCGTGCTTGGGAGTCCCTTCCCTTGTCTGGCACGAGGTGACAGTCTTCCCACAGGCGGCTGTCAGGTTGTCACGGGGAGGGCTGTGCCCTCCTGCACTTGGGGGGACTCCCCATGCAGGCTCGTCCTGTGGGAGGATTGCCCCTAGGGATGACCTCAGTCCCTGGTGGTGTGAACTTGAACACGGTGGGGTTCTGGTTTCCCAGGTGCAGTCATGGGGGGTCTCGGCCTGGCCAAGGCCCACAGTGGGGATCCCCACATGTCCCAGGATGTGGCCACACCCTGACATTCCTTATTCTTCCCTCTCTCCCACCCCTTCATCTTCCCCCCGCCCACCCCGTACCCATCCCTGCTGGGAGCTGGACGCTAAAAGCTCTCTCCCCAAAGCCCCTGTGGCAGGAGTTTGCTAGTTTTAAGTAAGTTCTTCAGATAATCTGCCAGAAGAGCGTGGAGAAGGAAGACAAACCTTTCTACACGTTTAGGCAGGGCTGTTCCCGTCGTGATGAGCCACATGTTTTCCGTCTCCAAACCTTTATCTGCTCTCATAAAAAGCACATCTTTGGTGGTAAAGTCGGGATTGTCGTCTCTGGCACCTGGTTTTGGACACTTCTGCTTACGTTCCTCCTCTTTGCAGTTACATGGTTTTGTTTTTCTTTTTAACAGCATCCGTGTGACAAACTGCGGCAGTTAGTGGGGTGTGGGGTCTTCTGTGAATGAGACTAACCACCACCCGCAGCCTCCCTTTACAAACTGGTTTGGTTTTATCTCCACAGCAAACCCAAGGAGCCGGTCTTCAGCGCAGGTAAGGCTGATTGAATGTTGGTGCGGGCGTCCCTCAGTCACCTCAGGACTTGAGGGGCGATAAGAAGTAGTTATTCAGGGGCAGCTGGGACGGGCAGAACATGGGGGTCCATGTGGCAGGACTGGGGGCTGAGCGCTCACTGTCAGCCTGTACCTGGGGGTCTGATGGCTCACGTCATACAGAGACCACCCAGAAAATGGTCATAAAGACTAAACCCTTTACTCACCCCCTTTAAACCGATTCAAGATACATCAGTAAGGAGGAAGAGTGAGATGCCATTATACTGAAACAAAAGTTCTAGGTTAAAAGACTCCTGTTGCTTTGTTATCTCTTCCTTACTAATGGGGCTCCCCCCCCATCATCAACATTTACATTTCTCTGAAGGGGAAAGTTTCTGATGCATCCAGTTATAACTTTGTCTAAAAGCAACTTTTTTTTTCTTTTTCTGCCTTTGATTTCCTAAACTGCAAACTAATAGTTCATATATATCTTTCTATATGTCTTTTCTAACACATTTTATAATAAGGGAGCTGCTATTTTGAGAATAGTAACCTTATTTGAAAGTGTGTTTAAAAACGCAAAATCATTGACAAGTGTGCAACGGGTTAAATAAATTCATTTAATTTTCCAAGGTTTTTTTCCCCCTTAAGTGCACAATTGAAACATGAAAGTCGGACTTTCCTATTTATCCGCATGTGCTTCAGTATTCATTTCGTTTTCAAGAAGCATGAAATTACTCACTGAAAATGTAATCACCCTAAGCCTGCAGAGCTAGGTCTGGAGTGCACTTGTCAGAATCCCCGAAATGTGTCCAGGTTTTTCTAGCAGGGGGCCGGGAGCCTCTCGGCCTGAGGGCTCGGGAGTGCTCCCGGGCAGGCCAGTCACTCTTGCAGTGCCCCATCGTCTCTTTACCCAGCACTTCTGTCTCTGTCTCCGAAATCACAAGGGAAACGCCGGGTGACACACTGCAAAGGTAGGCGGCATTTCTGAAACCTCATAGCTCTCTGAGCAAAGCTGTGACCCAGGCTGCAGAAACTCTTTTCATACAGGCCAACAGATAGTCTCCTTGTATGAAAATGTTTTTGTGATGCAAACCACTTTGATTCGTTGGAAGTTAAAAGCATTCCTGAGCATTTACTGGGGTGGGTTTTAATGAGTAGCTATAAATTGGATCTTGATGGATTATTGGCTGATTATAGGAACTCTTTTTAAAATCTGTATGAACCTTAAGAGAGCTATAGGGCAACCCCTGGATGCCCCACTGTTTGAAACCTGCACTGCTGCTGGCCGCTCCCTCTAGCACCTTTGGGTTTGGTGGGTGTGTGCTGTTATCCTAATATGCCTGAAAAAAAACCCCCAAAAAACAAAAAACCCATTGCTTTCCCTTGCTGCGTTTTTCATTTTAGTTGTAGAATGTCTGACTTACCAGGACGAAACAGTGCCAAGGCTAACTCCAGCGCTGTTTTGCCCAGTCCGGTGATGCAGAACTGCCCAGTGAGCAAACCTCCATCATAAGGACTTCACCAGCACATGACAACCATATACTCAAGTAGATGTGTCACTTACGTTGATCACATGCAGCCCTACTAGGCTTCTTGTGTGTGCTGTGGGATGGCATTATAGTCCCTTTATTCTGAATCTGCATTCCGTGATGCCCCTTACAAAGAGAATTAACGGAATCGCTTGTCACTTAAGCTGTCACACCCACCCCTCTTGTCCCCCTTCTGTCGGTCTGCTGGGTGCTTTTAGGGTCTGCAGCTGAGGTAGGCACACTGTCTGATGAGCTGAGACTTGGGTGAGGGATTAAGGAAGGGAAGAGGTCAGCTGAGGCGAGCATGGGTAGAGGCACAGAGTGGTGTGCAGGTGGCAGAGAGAGAGAAGGTTCCACGGGGTGGGGGGTAGCTGTGGCCAGTGAGGTCACGTACGGGAATAGCGGGGCAGGGCAGTTAGAGCTTTGGGTCCAGCAGGTAAGAGAGTGGGAGAAGGATTCTGAATCCATTGTGGGCCTTGACAGGTTTGGCAGCAGCATCTAGGATGACCGGGGCGGGGGGCGGGGTGATGAGAAGGCCTGCAGTGCCGTGGGCCTCAGATGGGCTAGTCCCAGCGGAGCTGGGGAGGCGGATCACAGAACAGAGCAGCTGGCACGCTGTATGCAGGAGTGAAGAGTGTATCGCATGCATTTATGACCTGACTTGCACGCACACCATAACATAAAAGTGGGATGGCCTCTCAACTTCCAGGCAATGTTGCATGTGGCATTGTTTGCAAATCCTTAGGAATAAGACTTACAAAACTAATTTGTAAATGTGGTACTTACGACACTATAATTACTTTATGACTTCCTCAGCAATTTCCTCTCTGCGGAGGATTTTTCTGTTGAGTGATGTACAGATATCCGTGGTCCCAACTGCCCAATTTAAATGCCATTAAGACCCAGTCCTTTGATCTGCAGTGAAGCATCAGAATGCAGTGAGTTCTTAATCAGAACAGAATTCATCAAGAGCTCACAAGACATTTTCTTTGGTTTTATTATATCCTGAAAACTGTAGCCAGAAAACCCGAAGTCGTTTCTTTTTAAAAGTCCAGGAGTTGCCCCTTGTCCATATGTTATTGGGTTTTACTTTCATCCCTATCATTTATCAAAACATCATAGTTATTTTGTTATTAAAAATGTTTGTTTAAGGGAGGTTTATTTCCCAGTTTCTCTCTCTAATGGGTCTTTTGTTCTCTGGTTTCCTATTTCTAGCTTTTCTTTGACCATTTTCCTCCTGCATGCATCCCGGCATGTACTTCTGCTGATTTTGTGTTCTTTACACTTGAAAGAAGTGTCCAGTGTAAAAGATACATAAAGACACATTTTTACATTGCGCTATAACACACCAATTTAAATATTGAAAGATATTTTATGAATTTTGATACTGACATTGTATATACATTGAACTCAATAAAGAATTTAAGTGGATTTCTTGTGTTAGTTGTAATTTTTGGGGGGGGTGGCATTTTTCCCCCTCCTGATGATGAAACGTAAGCACTAAAATCTCTCATGGAAAATAATTGTGGGAATCCAGTTCTTTCCTGCCTTTTACAATTTCTTACATTGCTTAAGTAAGCAGAATGTCAAAGGCAAACAAGATGAAAAATTTTGTTTCAAACCGTTTGTGTTTTAGGTAGTTTTCCCTGGGACTTTAACCAGAAAGGACATAAAGGGCAAAGTTTCCGCTTTCCCATTGAAAGGCTAGAGAAAATATCACCTTTTTTCAGGTACGCTGGGCACCGAGGTATCCTACTGACCTCTTTGTTCTCTTCATAGAAGAAGGATATGTAAAGATGTTTCTTCGTGGACGCCCTGTTACCATGCACATGCCCAAAGATCAAGTGGATTCTTACAGCTTGGAAGCAAAAGTAGAACTACCAACGAAGAGACTTAAGCTGGAATGGGTGTATCCTTTATTCATTGATTAAGTCTTACACGAAGTAATCAGTCGATGAATGCTTTTATCGAAATTCAGCTGTAGAAAATCATGTCACTAAACCATGCTGGCACAAAGTTTTTAAACCCAAAGAAAGAAAGAGGGGTACCCTGGAAGGAAAGACTAGCATTGCCCCCTCAGCCAAGTAGGGACTTGGCTAACCTTGGGGCCTAACTTCGAGTTAACACCGACTAATTAAAGAAGGAACATGAGGATGAACCCAGTACTAAATGAAGGAAATACAGTATATGGCTTATATTAAATGGACATGTAGCACAGGTAGAATACCCTTTCCAAAAAAGAAAACGAAAAAGCTCCCACACAATCTAAGCCACCAAAATCTGAGTCAGCCGTATGACTGGCGTTCTTGAAATAAAGCTGCTGGAGCCTTCATAGTATGAGATTTGGGAACGTGAACGAGCTTCCAAGAAGAAAAAAATGAAAGACAAGAAAATAGAGCACGTGAAAGAGTTGGGTTTTTATTTTATTTTACTTTATTTTTTACTTTTAAAAAACATATTTTTTATTTTGTCTTGACGTACACGAAGCTATGGGTACAGGGGTCGAGACTGTCGTAACAACCTGTACTTGCTTCCAACGGGCGAGACTGTGTATTTCATCGCATCCGTGGTCGTGCTGTACAATGTGGAGGAGCAGCTTCAGCGGCATTACACGGGCCATAATGATGACGTGAAGTGGTGAGTCCTCAAAACTGCGATTCCTCTGACACCTGTGGGAAGAGCACTGGCAGAAAGGGTTCAGTGATGGGATATAACTAAAGAGAAAGAAAGGGATCTGAGAAAATAGGATCTTTGGGGAAAACTCTTCTTTGTGTTCTGGGTAGCCTACTCTCTAAGACACCTTTTTAGTTTTCTATCCTTATAACACATCATCTTAACCAACCGTGTTACCTAAACAAATAGCTCTAACAGACCCCTATCTGGAGGCCTTCTCGTGCTAACGGCTTCTAATTTGGGTCTTTATTTTTTAATAAAAATGTTTTGCCTCATGTGTATGTCTGGGTCTGCTATTCCTATAATTCATTTATACCTTTGGTAGCGATTTTATGTATCTGGAAAAGATGATGGATGAATAGATGGATTTATGTATTTCTATTTATCCTGACTCCCTGGTCAGTTATTAAAATGCTGTTGGAAAAAGATGATGCTTTTGCTATTTGAGATACTCAAATGACTTCTTAATAAAGATTGTATACTAATGAAGTGGTTCTGAGATTGAAATGGTATTTCCCAAGCAGAGGGTGCTTTTTCTTTGAATTTGAAAATTCTCTATAGATAAAGGAATTAAGGTGAAATGAAATGAGGTGCTTAGAGAATTTATCATGACTGTAAGAAGTTAGGCACTGTGTATATCTTACTTTTAAATTTTTTACCAGATTATATTTGCTCAAGGGAAGAGTGAAGCTTACCTTTGAACGGTAGATGTTTTTTAAATATCTCTTTTTAGCCTTGCAGTTCATCCTGATAGGATCACGATAGCCACAGGACAAGTTGCAGGCACATCTAAGGATGGAAAAGTGAGTTCTATTTTAATATTTTTGTCATGAACTGGTAACACAAAATAATTTTCTGAAAATTTTGCTGACGAATGAGGCTGCTTAGATATAAAATGTCTGAGTACTTCTTAATCCCTCATTTGAATTTTTTATTGCAAATTAAAGTTCTTACACTGACTTTACAAACCCCTTGAGCTCACCTTAGTTTCAGCTAATTTTTAAATAGCATTGTTCTTGCCTAAGGATCCATTAACTCTTAAGATACTTATTTACACACGTGATAAACATTAAAATGTTAAGTACACATTTAATAAGCAAAGTTAAAATTATAATAAATAACCATTTGAATTGGGGGCACGTTGCCTCTTCAGTGAATTTCAGACACCCTCTGCCATGAATTCCCTGTAATCATGACTTCAACCCATGGAATTTGTGTCTGGGTGTAATCTATAAGGGCTGCTGGAAGGATTTTAGCCCAAATTTTGTAAGCACTTCAGCAAGACTTCGGTTTGTATTTTAAGGAATCAGAGAAGGAGCTAGTAGTATTTGACGAATAGAACAACTCAGAACTGGCTTCCACTGTCTTATCCAAAACTTCTTGTAACTTTTCTGATGTCCATTTTTGTATAGCACTGTGTATCCATGCACAATGTATGATCTGAAACTAATTACATTAAGTTCTTCCATTTTTATCCTGAGTGCTACCATTTTTCAGAAAATATTTTAATAACATCAAATTTTAACTATTTATGCTATTTTCCATTAAAATCCTATACTTGAAAGGAGGTAACAGGAACGATGGAAATCAGACTACTCTTCTGTAAACACAGAGGGGACAGGGTCTTCATCTTCTTTTTTTTTTTTTTAACTGTTAAATGATCTTTAAAAGTTATTTGAAATTAGTAGTAAATCATTTGTTCCTCCCCTCTAGTGGCTTAACTGTGTATTTCAGTTTCTGGCCTTGAAATTGAATCAGAACCTTAGAGCCAGAGAAAATGTCATAGCTATCTGAACCATGCCTTTGCATTTACAAGTGGAGAAGTCTGGAGAGGCCGAGGGACTGTCTGCGGACGCCCAGCTACTTAGAGACAAGTCCAACCTAGAACCTACTTCACCCATCTACGGGGTACAATGCTAGTCCTTTTCTTGATAAACCTGCTGATTATTCTGTGATGTTTTCTTCTATTAAGGAAGAGAAAAATTAACATAGTTGAGAGGGTTTTGAACTAATCATAACAATTCTAAATTTTCGTTTGCATACAATCAATTTCCTGGGGGGCCCAAGGATGTTAAGCTCTTAATACCATTGGTGGCAACCATCATGGTGAATTGAACCACGCTTGATCCTCAGTAACGATACAGACTTTGCAAGGATAACCCTTAAATGAGACTCCATGTTCTTCATCATTTTTCATTTTTAAAACTCAGACGCATTCGATACGCACATGAGAACATCACTTCCTGTGGTACAGTTATCAATAACGGGCTCTCCTGAAGTTAAATTGGCCCCGAGAGCCACGACCTCCGGGAGAGATTGGGAATGTTTTATTTACATTAAAAGGCAGAGTCCTCAAATGCATCAAAAAACATTTTTTTTTGACAACATTAAAGTCTTCTCATAATTTCAAGGTAAAGATAAACTTGTAGACGCGGCACAGTGGGTGACTCTGCCTTGTTTTCTAAGCAGCAGCTGCCCCCAAACGTGCGCATCTGGGATTCCGTGACGCTGAACACGCTGCACGTCATCGGAATCGGGTTTTTTGACCGAGCCGTCACCTGTATCGCATTCTCAAAATCCGTAAGTACGAGCCCTGTGGGTATCGCAGCCTTTGTCCACAGGGAGGAGAGACTCCGCTCGAGGTGGAAGAGGGAGGGAGTTAACACGCCCGTAACTGCGCAGGTGCGTGTACAGATTTGGACTCCGAAACCCCCCGCCTCCCAGGTCCCCTCATTCAGAGGGCGCAGGCGCCGCCTCGGTGACACACGCTCCCAATCCGACATTTCCACGGTGATGAGAAGAGGCCCTGCAGCCACACGGTCTTCAGGCTCCTGGAGCAGTCTTGCCTGCTCTGGCCTTGAAGTTCCCCTGCCTGTCTGTGCCGTCCCCGGCCGGCCTGGCTCGCTGCCTGGCCATAAGCAGGGGCTGGATGGACCTCGTGGTCTCCCAGGCTTCCTCAGGATGTGCCCGTTCAACAGGGCCACGCTTTAAAGCACTTGTTCAGCCAGTTCAGAAACACACATGTGTTCACATCAATACACCGCGCGCCTCACCCCCAGTGCCCCCTCCCCTTGTACGGCCTTGCGGTAACCTGGTCATCGCTCAGCGCAGACCTGTGCCCTGGAGCCGCAGATGCCTTCTCCTCCAGGGCGGGGGCTCTGCAGCCCCTAGGAGGCTGGTTCTAACAGAACCAGTGGTGAGGCGCAGCCCCCGACCCCTCCCTCCCGCTCCTGTCCCTTGTCACCCCACATTCCCCTGCTCCCACTGTCTGTGTGCCCAAGTCATAAGTAGGTCTCGACGGTGGTGGGTAAATATTCTTTAATGAAGATGTAGCGGACTCTTTATTAAAAATAAAATTATGTTCCTTGTTAATCACTCTCAACCTAGTTTATTCTCAAATGTAGTCTTCCTGTGAATACCTTTTTTTTTTCCAGAATGGAGGAAGCAACCTCTGTGCCGTGGATGACTCCAATGACCACGTGCTGTCCGTGTGGGACTGGCAGAAGGAAGAGAGGCTGGCGGATGTCAAGGTCTCTCTCCAAGCCTCATGTTGGGCTATGCTGTCCTTTTCCCATGTGGAGCCTTCCCCTGCTGGCCCCTGGCCAGCTTTCTGTGTCTCGGTGGGCTGTGGGCTCCGTCCCCGCCACAGCCCCTAGGCAGGACCCCTTCACCGAGAAGCCCTTGGGCCCCCACCCCTCCCCCCATTCCCAAGGCCTGGTAGGGTTTCTTCTTCTCATCACAGCGTCTATAAGGGTTTTCCTTCCTCATTTTACAGTCACCACCCTTTTAATTCGCTCCGTCGCTCATTTGCTCGCGTTCTCTCTGTCATCCACAAATGCCGAGTGTCCCCTTTGCACACACGTGTCGAGAAGACACTGGTGCGATGGTGACAAGTGAGATGTGCCTGCTGCCCAGCGGGAGGGCCAGGCAGGGAGCAGGGGCACGAGGAGGGCGGCACAGCCAGCACGGGGCTTGTCCCGAGCTGAGTGGACTCCGGAATGGGGTCCTCCCAGCGGTGCTCTTCCTGCAGTGGGACCCACTGGACTTTCCTTATGTCAGTGTACCTTCCTTGAGCTTTCTTATGCTTTCCTCCTGTTAAAACCATGATTGGATCTATTTTTATAGAACTGACTTCAGATTTCTCACCCTGGCATCCATTAACCGTAGATCACCTGACTTACCTAAGATTAGCATCACCGTTGGATCACTTTACCTACCTAACATTAGGAGCACGATTGGATCACCCCACTTACATAACTTTCTCTCTTGTTTGTGTGTGGGATGCAGACCCTGTGTTCTAATAAGGCATTAAACAACTATTTTTATGCTGTAGCTATGCCTTCTAATAGTCTGCTCAAGTATTTAAGTTCTTGCCATGTCGCTGGGTTGGAAGCAGTCAGAGCAAGTTACTCTCCGGGTTTAAGAATGTATAACTGAATTATCAAGCACAAAGAGCCATCAGGGTCCGATTCGTGGGACCAGGGTGCAAGTCGTGGAAATCAAGATAGCAGGGTGAGGGTGGTGAAGTGGTACCCAAAGAGCCAGATCCCCTGCTGGATTCCAGGCTTGGTCGGCAAACCACCGGCAGAGTCCTGGGGGTCCGTATCAGGAGGGACTCCCCAGACAAGCAGGGCAGCCAAAGTGGGCCAGGAGCGATGGAGCCGAATACGATCCAGACGCCGGGGCCCTTCCAGTCACTCGATGGCGATGAACCTGCAATTCTTAGTTCCCCGGCCGCCCCTTCAGCCAGAGCTCACTGTGTGCCTGCTGTGTCCCAGTTCCTGTGAGTCCCCATACGGAAGGATGACCTCGTGGCCCCATCCTCAGGGCTCAGTGCAGTGGGGGAGACAGACGAGGAGGAGAGGGGTCGGCACGCACAGACACAAGTTCAGTGATTCCAAAAGACGAATTCGGTGGGAGAAAATACCAAGAGGCCTAGTGCTTACCTTGATGAATTATTTATTTGTGGTTCAGATTGTATTTATTTTCTTAAGTGTCTTCAGAGACTTGAGACATTTGATTCTCCTGTTTTGCACCAAGTGTTCTAACGAAGCTGTATTTGCTGCGGATTTCCACCCCACGGACACGAATATAATTGTTACCTGTGGAAAGTCCCATCTCTACTTTTGGACACTAGAAGGAAGCTCCCTTATTAAGAAGCAAGGATTATTCGAGGTAAAGTGAAATTGCATCGGTCGTTTTATTTTTCACCGATGGTGCTTGCGGTCACCTAGCTTTTAAGGAAGCTTCGAGGCATCCCAGTGCTAGAATTTGTTTTAATGGGCAAATGCAGGGGTGTCGTGATAAAGACTGTTCCTGGAGATCCCTGGCAGAGTTGGGGAGCCCCTCGTGTCTCATGGATAACACTGGTGATGCTGAGAAGGAAGGATCAGCACAGGCAGAAGCACCAGGAAAGGATGCCCAGGGGCTGGGCCCTCTCAGAGTCCTGCTGGCTGCAAAGAGCAAGGAAGAAGGCGCCCAGGAGACCCCAGTGGGACTCTGCAGAGAGCGATGGGCAGTCTCTGTGCCATTTAGTCCAGCATCTGCGGGCCTTGCGAGAGCACCGGGAGGGCACCTGCTGCCCTATGGGCCCAGAGGCTGAGTTAGAGGATGCCAGGCCCATCCTTCAGGCCGTAGTCACGGCAACACGGCCCCTTAGCCTCTCCAACACCCTCCTCTGCTCGAACTGCCTTCAACCTGATAAGTAGCAGAAATCTCTTTACTTTAGACCAGATAATCTCAGGGCATAAGTTACGTAATGGTGGATAAGAATGAAAGGTACACAGTGTGGTAGCAGAAGCTGACACTATCCAGCTTGGGGTGACTGTGCTTCTAGATGGTATTAATACAAACAAAAGGATGTCTTGATTGTATATACGTATTCTTTTAAAATATTCTGCAGAAGCAAGAAAAGCCAAAGTTTGTCCTCTGTGTGACATTTTCTGAAAATGGTGACACCATCACCGGAGATTCAAGTGGCAACATCCTGGTATGGGGAAAAGGTAACACGTGATTCCTCCCAAAGCAGACATTTCTGGGTGATGTTATAAATATGAAGCCAAACGTGGCTCCTGTAAGAATTGTCTGTTAATATCATTTCCAGGTTTACTCTTCGATTCCAAGGTACATAGGTACATACATGCATGTGTGCGGGTGTAACTTGGAACCAAAACACTGGGACTGAGGAAAATGAGACTAGTAAGCTGTGGACTTCTGTCGCTCTAAAAGGCTCTTTAAGCCCAAGACATTATAATGGAGCTAATAGCTTATTTAGGAGATCTGATAACAACTTATAATGGTGAAATCATCGAAGACTGTTTATTTAGCTCTACAGTATTTAACTTCTCTGGTCCACATAGTGCTTGGCAGACGCTGACTGAGTGCTGTCTGAGGCAGCATGCTAGGTGCTGAGCTTACGTATGAGTCAGATGGGCATCCCCGCCGTCAGTGGGCAAACAGTGTGGTGAGGAGGTCTCCTTACTCAGAAACATTTATTTGGTCAAGTTCAATGAGCATTTATTTATTGACTTTAAATTATTTCTTTATTTCTTTACTTATTATTTATTTTGGCTGCACTGGGTCTTAGATGCGGCATGCGGACTTCTTAGTTGCGGCATGCAGGATCTAGTTCCCCGACCAGGGATCAAACCCGGGCCCCCTGCATTGGGAGCTCGGCGTCTTAACCCACTGGACCGCCAGGGAAGTTCTTCAGTGAGCACTTATGAGTGCTTGCCATGTGCCAGGAAAAATGCACTATCCCTGTCCTCAAGGATCTTAGTATTTGAGTGGGGGGTGAAGGTGAAAACAGACCCATCAGTGTAATTTCAGATTAATATGGTGACCTTTGTAGTATCCTGCTACTCTGGGTGCCGTGGACTGTATGTATACATCAGTTCATTCCACCCTTAGAACAATCCCGTGGGATAAGCAGTAGCCCCATTACACCAAGGGGGAAACTGAGACAGAGCAGTTAAGTCACTTGTCCAGAGACACACAGCTCATTTCTCAGCCACATGTAGTCTGGCTGTACTCTTCACACACTATGCTTCGTGTTAGCATGTTTTCCTTAATTATTTTTTTCTTAGTTTATTTTATTGAAGTATAGTTGATTTACAACGTGTTAATTTCTGCTGTACGGCAAGGAGATTCAGTTATACATATATATCCTTTTTCATATTCTTTTCCATTATGGTTTATCACAGGATATTGAATATAGTTCCCTGTGCTATGCAGTAGGACCTTGTTGTTTACCCATCCTATATATAATAGTTTGTATCTGCTCTTCCCAAACTCCCAGTCTGTCCCTCCCCCCAACCCCCTCCCCCTGTTTTCCTTAATTATAAAGTAATTCAGTTCATGCTTGTCTGGTGCTCTGGGAACTTCTAGAAAGTGGATCCTTGATAGAGTCACACTGCAATGATGTTCTAACCGACAGTATCGCATTTTAAAACAAAAATGAAATGAGATGGGCAGAGGTGAGCCTTTGACGATGTCCTCAGCTTGGTCTTGCTGTGTTTAGGTACGAATCGAATAAGCTACGCAGTTCAAGGGGCCCACGAGGGCGGTATTTTTGCACTTTGTATGTTGAGGGACGGCACGCTGGTGTCGGGAGGAGGGAAAGACCGGAAGCTCATTTCTTGGGATGGAAACTACCAGAAACTTCATAAAACCGAGGTAAGACGGCAAGTCATGCTATTGACATTCGTTTTGAACGTTAAACTGTTATACTGACCAGTTTCCTTGTTTGAAATCTTCAGCTTACCGTTTTGAGAATTGTTTAGATAAAATTTTCCTAAATGGGGTAGTATTTTACCAAAATCACGAAGGCAGTTTAAGTACTAAAAGGAAATTAGGTTTATAAAATGTGAGGTGGTCGCGTTTCACATCTAGAATATTTTTATCAAAGACCCAATCTCACTTTTCCAAGGGAACATTTATCCACATTTTGATTAATCGTTAAAACGTTTCTTCTCTTTTCACTTTAATTTCCATCGTGTTACTTTGGAGACATTTTCACTTTGAACTAGTGTTCACTGAGTATTTACGTTGTGCGTGGCTGAGTGCCAACACCATCTCTAGAGCTCTGACCCCTTTGGGCATCTCCTTCACCTCCTTATTACCTGGTTAGCAGACCTGGACTCCAACAGGAGCCGGAGGCAAGAAATTCAATATCCCTTCTACACACTCACTGAATTTTCACTCCCCCAGGCCCTGGGAAATTATGAGCAGACAGATATCAAGGTCGGCATCAATCCGAAGGTTGAGTTTCTTCCTCTCTAGCATAGCATGGACACCTTGTAGAACTTTTCCAACTTCTAAGTCAGATGCACACAGCACAGTTACATCAGAGAGCAGCGTGGCATGGTGCTCTGACAGTATGAGAATTTGGTTTTGTTGATTCCTGCTCTTCATAAAGGAAGGCCTGGGCTTCCCTGGTGGCGCAGTGGTTGAGTGTCCGCCTGCCGATGCAGGGGACACCGGTTCGTGCCCCGGTCCGGGAAGATCCCACATGCCGCGGAGCGGCTGGGCCCGTGAGCCATGGCCACTGAGCCTGCGTGTCCGGAGCCTGTGCTCCGCAACGGGAGAGGCCACAACAG
Source organism: Pseudorca crassidens (assembly GCF_039906515.1). Taxonomy (NCBI): domain Eukaryota; kingdom Metazoa; phylum Chordata; class Mammalia; order Artiodactyla; family Delphinidae; genus Pseudorca; species Pseudorca crassidens. The sequence continues at coordinate 5,877,481 of NC_090296.1, read as the reverse complement.
TGAGAGGCCCGCGTACCGCAAAAAAAAAAAAAAGGAAAGCCTTCATCTGAGTTTTGGAAATCACCTTCCTTTCATGGAGACTTTAATTGCGGTAGCATTTTTTTATAATAAGATTTGACCAGCATTTGATGAACCCAATCATAACAAATACTCCAGAGTCTCACCTAGTTTTATAGAAGATACTCATCATTTTTAAGTACCCGTAAGTCCTCTTCATTAGCGTGGGTTGTTACCCACTTTCCTCCAGTCTGTGCCAACAAAGCGTGCTGGAAGCAGACAGTTTGTATGAGGACAGGCTGCGCCTCACCGTCCCAGAACCGCGGTGCCTGGAGTCCACCCCAGGCTTTCACTGCGATTTTCTGTTCTTTGTATAAAGTGCAAGCACCTCTGTTTATTTTATCATAGCAAATCGTTCTTGGCTGGTGTGTTTTGAAATTATTTTTATTAACACTTAGATAATCATATATGTTTGCCAACATGAGAAGTGGATTTCAAAACTAAATGAAGTCGCCAAAGAATTTAACCTTTTAAGTTATAAAAAATGTTTAGGCGCTCCTACCACAGCAGATTACGTATTCTTTACTTTCCACATTTTACCTGGCTCTGCTATCAGAAGTCATAACAGGAGTAAACTACCCAGTTGTATTTCTTGTTTTTATATTTCGTCAAGACAAAAATGTTTTATTCTTTGTTTTTTAAACAACCTTACTGGGCTTCCCTGGCGGCGCAGTGCTTAAGAATCCGCCTGCCAATGCAGGGGACGTGGGTTCGAGCCCTGGTCCGGGAAGATCCCACATGCCGCGGAGCAACTAAGCCCGTGCGCCACAACTACTGAGCCTGCGCTCTAGAGCCCATGAGCCACAACTGCTGAGCCCGTGAGCCACAACTAGTGAAGCCCGCGCACCTAGAGCCCGTGCTCCACAGCAAGAGAAGCCACTTCAATGAGAAGCCCGCGCACTGCAACGAAGAGTAGCCCTCGCTCACCTCAACTAGAGAAAGCCCGCGCGCAGCAATGAAGACCCAATGCAACCAAAACTAACTAAATAAATAAATGTATAAAAAAGAAAAAAAAAACCTTACTATTGCTGATTTTTTTTTAGGTATATTAAATGTTTGGAGTTTAAATGTAAGATTTGGGATCATTCACTCAAGTACTTTCTCTCTCTCCATAGCACATGCATGTGTGTATGTCATTGTGATAGGAGCTGTCATCATGATAAGTAAACAAGTATTTTGAATGATGGAGCTAAGCATTTAATGACATTTGAAATCTTTTCCATGCAGATTCCAGAACAGTTTGGTCCCATACGGACAGTGGCTGAGGGGAAGGGCGATGTGATCTTGATAGGCACCACCAGAAACTTTGTCCTACAGGGCACACTGTCCGGAGACTTCACACCCATCACTCAGGTACGCGCCAGCTCAGCCAGCCCACCAAACACGTTCATTCTGTGCAATAGTAGAACATAAGACAGAGTTACAAAGAGGAGATTTTTCCTGTGTTTTATACTAACATCACCTTCCTCGGCTTCAGTCAGCGAGGAAGAAAAACAGATGGGAGAAATTCCAGAGTGTGCAGTAAGCCATGGTTCATGGTCCTGCAGGGCTCCTGGGTGTTGGCTGTAATATTTCAGAGCTTCTGTTTGTCTCGGTTCTTTGTAGGGTCACACTGATGAGCTCTGGGGACTGGCCATCCACGCCTCAAAACCTCAGTTCTTGACCTGTGGGCATGACAGGCACGCCACCCTGTGGGACGCTGTTGGTCACCGGCCTGTCTGGAACAAAATAATAGAGGTAGACATGCATGTTATATTCCATCTTTCTTATAAAAATTCATCTGGAACATGTTGATTTTTTTTTTGCATGAGATTAATAGTGATATAAATTCGTCCCAAAGCAAATGTCACTTACTTTATCTCCTTCAGATTGCACTGCTTTAAACATTGCCTCAAGTGGTCTCATCCGTGTAGTTCGGAAGTTTGCTGTTGCATTTTTGGACAGCAAGTGAGCCTTTCCGAGTTGGTTGCTGGGTTTCCCAAGTGCAATCTCTTCTGGCTTGAAGGCTGAAAAACCCTCCTTATGAGCCTGCATTCTACTTACAGAGCACCTTTTGAATGAGGATTTATTAGCTATTCTTACAGCGTACAGTTTAATTTATCTCTGCGCTTTGAGTCTGATGGTAAAGTTTAAAGTCGGCATGTCTGTGACCTCTGCAAACGGAACTCCAGTTGTACATCAGAGTGCTGAAGTATCCTTTCCCTACATACCACACAGCAGTGTCTGCACAATACCCAGCATTGTACACGTATTATCCTTAATCCTTGCAGCAGCCTTGCAGGTTGAAGTTTTTTACCCTGATTTTATTGATTAGGAAGTTGAAGCTTAGGTAAGTCAATAGCTCACCAAGGTCCCTGAATCCATGATGGAGCCAGTGTTCACCCCCAGCTCAGTCTGACTCCCAAAGTCAGGGTCTCCTGCCACAGCCTACTGTAGTGAGTGAAATACACCTCCCATCTTACTTATGCCCTTAATGACACATCCAGCCCCAGGCAAGGGGTTGCCCCTCTGTAGACCCCACACGTCCTCCTTTCGGCCCCCGCAGAGTTGCCAGCATTTCCTGATGTGCTGGGTCCGTGTTTTGGTCCTCCTGCCCTTCGCTTATTTTAATAAATAAATTTATTTATTTATTTAATTTTGGCTGCGTTGGGTCTTCGTTGCTGCACGCTGGCTTTCTCTAGTTGCGGCGAGCGGAGGCTACTCTTCGTTGCGGTGCATGGGTTTCTCATTGCGGTGGCTTCTCTTGTTGCGGAGCACGGGCTCTAGGCGCACGGGTTTCAGTAGTTGTGGCACACGGGCTCAGTAGTTGTGGCTCGCAGGCTCAGTAGTTGTGGCAGACGGGCTTAGTTGTTCTGTGACATGTGGGATCTTCCCGGACCAGGGCTCGAACCCATGTCCCCTGCATTGGCAGGCGGATTCTTAACCACTGCACCACCAGGGAAGCCCCTGCCCTTTGCTTTTGGAGAAGGTCTGTAAGAGACTGGAGCTGGCTGGTCACTGGGGGAGCTGATCACTGAGATGACAGGCCTGGGGGTGACACCGCCACCAGAGGGCAGAGCGGGAGTGGCCCAGGTGGCAGGGCATAGCTACAGGAAGTGGCGTCCCATGTCGTGACCGTCCCCTGGTGGGGGCTTGGAGGATCAGATGGAATGGCGAATACATGAAGGGCTGGTGCAGAGCTGACAGCCACTGATGCAGCAGGGACAGTGATGGTCCAGGAGAGCAGCCTTCCCTGTGGCCTCGGTCTACACAGCACTCTGGCCAAAAGCAATGCCAGTTACTCCATCACCAGCCTGGCATCAGGGCACAGGCGCCAAACTGGAGCCCAGAAAGATCTGCAGTTCCGTAGCTTCTTTACCCACTGGCCACTAGACAGAAACACTCAAGTGTCTTCATCTCAAAAACGGTATGAGCCTCAAATCAACTAGGCAGTAAAGCTTCAAGTGCACATGATTTCTCTCTGTGTGTCAGTGGAGGCCCTGAGCTTAATCACAGCTCCCGCTTTGGAAAAGCAACGCAGTAACGTCATCAGTCCCTGGAGAGTTTCTCTCTGGTCTCTCTCTTTTTTTTTCGGGTTCTCCAGTGGTACCTCAGTGCCTCCTTCCATTTCCATTTCCAGTACTCCTATTTTCTTGGTCTTCCTGTGACTAATCTCTTCTCACTTCAGTTCGTCCTGAGCACTCCTACCAAGTGATCTAAGACATAGATTTGATCACGTCATTCTTGTTAGTGAAAGGAAACAGTTATTCTCACTGTGTTTTTCCTGATGATCACAGCCCTTGACGTGGCAGTGCAGCCCACATTACTAGCATCCTCCGTAGCATTCTCCACTTTCCCGGTCCCCACCCTGTAAACCTACTGACTCTACCTGCCATTCCTCAAACATGCCCCAAACTGTGTTGCTTCTACCTCCTTGACCATATTTTTGTCCCCTTAACACTCGATCCAAAAAAAATATTGGTGTGTCCATGTCTGCCTTCACCTATACCGGAAGGCCTGAGTCAAAGGCTTCCAGCACCAGCATGCCTCGGCCCAGCTTCCCCGTCCGACTTCACCTAATGCTCCGTCTCCAGCTCCTTTTACCTCTCTCATCAGTCTCGTTTCACCTTGTTAGGAACAAACACGTACGTGCCCCACTAGAGCCAAACCTGGAATGTGCCCTGCTCATCTTGAGATCCGTCTAGGGCTACCGTGGCGTGTTGCACCCAGTGGGGGGCGTTTACCCAGTATCGACCTGATGGCATTGGGTGCAGGGGTCATAATTCCAGACGGATGGAGCACAAGCTTCTCACTCAGCATGGGGGTCAACTGAAGGAACTTCCAAGACCTGGAGGAGGAGCGTGTCTTTGTTGATCTGTCATCTGATTACTGTAGCTGTGAAAGGATATAAGACAGAAAGAGAAAAATTATAAGAGGATAAAAATTTAGTATTATTGAGACATGACCTTCATTAAAGTAGGAAAATGTTTTCCTCTCTGGAGAGAAAAGCGATTTTTTAAATGGGGCCACGTAGCCCTAAGGGATTACAGCTGTGCTTGTGTGTGTTTTATGTGATCGCACTGTGTCTGGCCATCAATTTACACTTCCTTTACAATGTTTTAGGATCCAGCTCAGTCTTCTGGTTTTCATCCTTCAGGGTCTGTGGTTGCAGTCGGAACACTGACTGGGAGGTAAGTGCATGTCAGCATGGCTTGTGCTTTCAAAGTTCATGGGAAAGAGGCTTGTTGTCTGTGTTTCCCCAGCGACAGGCACAGGGTAGCTCTTGGCTGCCTCTCTGAGCTCCTAATGACTTGCCGGGAGTTAAGTCCGAACGCGAAAGTGAAACCTGAGGCAGTGGCCCTTCACGTTTTGGACTTTGGGAGAAGCCGAGGGAAGCTGTGGACCCCCCTCCCAGAAGAGGCCCCAGCTCCACACACACAGGATTGTGGGGCTTCTCAACTTTGGAATGGGGCAACACAGCATTTCAAAGCACTGCGAATTTTAAATGCTTTTTCTTGCTGCCCTGTCAGACTTAGAGAAACTGCCCAGCTCCTGAGCCTCATGTTGGATTCAGCCAACACTTATTTGCCAAAGCGCCTCTGATGTGCGAGGCACTAGCTCTGCGCTTGAATCCCAGCTTCGCCACTTAGCCGCAGTGTGTCTCTGAGCCAGTTACATGATCTCTCTGAGTTTGTTTCTTCCTCTGTAAATTGTGACGATATATCTGCCTGGCCGTACGCTGATGACTGAGGGAGACAATGGATGAAGCAGCTCCTGGGGTCGCCTGGCAGGCGATTTCGGTGGTTATTATTATATCATTGTTTCATAAGATTCGATTATACTTTTATATTGTTTGTCATAGTATCTACACGTATTATCGCTTAATTCATATACCATTGGTGATCCCCTCCTCTCTAAAGAGCGTACCACTTACGGAGAGGGAAGTGGGGAGGGGCAGCACAGGGGTAGGGGAGTAAGAGGTGCAGACTATTAGGTATACAGTAAGCTACAAGGATGTATTGTACACCATGGGGAGTAGAGCCAATATTTTATAATAACTATAAGTGGAGTGTAAGCTTTAAAAATTGTGAATCACTACATTGTACGCTTGTAACTTATAAAATATTGTACAGCAACTATGCTTCAAAAAAAAGAATACCACTTAGATTCTGTTGCTAGGAACTTAGAGTATGTATAAAGAAAGAGTAACCATTTGTAAGTCATAGGTGGCAACATCTTAAGAGTTGGGCACCTTGTATCCAACAGACTCCTTCGTGAAAATGTTTGCACACACACACACACACACACACACACACACACACACTCACACACACTCCTTTGACCTCTCTTAGAGACATATGAAGCTTCCAACTCAGCAGGCTCTGAAGAACGGCTGCCAGCCAGTTACTGCCGTCAGCTACGTGCTGAGTCTGTGTGGCAGGACAGGGTATGGGACAGTGCCAGCTGCTCAGAATCACAGACAGTGCCCTGTAGGAGGAAGAGAGATGGAACATGCAACTTAATCCTTCCCCTCTGTTTATGCCTCCCCCACCCCTGGTCCTGGTACCAGGCTTAGCTCTCGATGGGGCAGTTTAACACGATGTTTCAAAGGCACAGCCCAGACAGCCTGGTCTCTCTGCTTCTTCTATTCTGACCTCTGTTAAAGTTAAATAGCACAGGGACTTCCCTGGTGGTGCAGTGGTTAAGAATCTGCCTGCCGATGTAGGGGACACGGGTTCGAGCCCTGGTCCGGGAAGATCCCACGTGCGGCGGAGCAACTAAGCCCATGCGCCACAACTACTGAGCCTGCACTCTAGAGCCCGTGAGCCACAACTACTGAGCCCACGTGCCACAACTACTGAAGCCCGCACGCCTAGAGCCTGTGCTCTGCAACAAGAGAAGCCGCCGCAATGAGAAGCCTGTGCACTGCAATGAAGAGTAGCCCCCGCTCGCCGCAACTAGAGAAAGCCCACATGCAGCAACGAAGACCCAAGGCAGCCAAAAATAAATTAATTAAATTTATATTTTTTAAAAAAAGTTAAATAGCACACATTAAAGGTAAATGGTTGTTAGAGATGCAAGGAAGCAAAGCTGAGACGCCAAATCCAGATGTCGGGGGTCAGCCGGTCCCCTTGAGTGGTGCCGACTAGGGCCCTGAGTGGATGGTGGCTCTGGCTCGAGGGGCTCGCTGGTGGATGTGTGTCGTCAAGGTTTGAAACGGCAGCAGCAGGGAGTCCACATTCCTTTTCAGCCCTGAAAACACTGGGGTCCCACTCACTGCCAGGAGAGTTCAATCTTCCTGCCATGTAACAGACATTGACCGAGTACCGTGTCCTGATTAGAGGATTCGGAGCACTTCCGTGTCCATTATAACTTGACCGATTGGACGCTGGGCCTGCAAAGTCTTTCTGGGCCTTTATTCCCATTTTACAGTTGGGGAAACTGAGCCCAGAGAGGCTAAATTCAAAGGCCAGTCCTCTACTCGCCCTTCTGCCATTCTCTGGGTCATTTCTTTCACCCAGCTGGTTGCACACCCGCATCACAGAAGGTCAGGTGCTGGCCCAGCTCTGCTTGCAGCAGCCCTGGAGGTTGTCCCGGCCCCATCCTGCTGTACCCATCCTGCCTTGCCCTGGGCCAGATCTCTGGGTGAGTGTGTGCAGTGGCCCCTTTGCTGCTTCCTCTGGCCACAGGCTGGGGGTAGGTGTTGGTTCATCTTCCCTGCCCAGGGCTTTCTCTCCTTTAATGTGTAAGTGACAAAACTCAAACACCAGGGAACCCTGCCATAGCATCAGTAACTGAATCATTTCCCATAGTACCCAGTTTGCTGCTCCTATCTTTAGGAACTGCTCATATGCAGGAAATTTTCTTTAAATGAAAGCTGGGAATAAGAATTCTTATTAAGCAAATACAGAGCATTTTTAAGCTCTTAGGTTAATTTTTTTTAATAGCCTTGCTGTGACTGTAGTAGCCTTACTTCATTTTCTCGCTAAACAATTGATTTGTACTTTTCCCCATGTTTACAACAGGTGGTTCGTGTTTGACACAGAAACGAAAGACTTGGTCACCGTCCACACGGATGGAAATGAACAGCTGTCTGTAATGCGTTACTCACCAGGTTAGAATACGGTCCATTCACTCTGACAGATTGATGAAGTTCTCTGTAGATGTCTGTAAAGAAAAAACATTCACAGGCCCCCTCAAGAGCGAAATTTAAACTGTATCTGCACATAATTGTGGCACTTGGGCGTTCTCAACCTCCCTTCTTTGGGTCACTATGCTTGTGTGTTTTTAACTTTTTATTACGGAAAATTTCAAACAGGGACAAAATTGCACAGAATAGCATAATGAACCCCCAACGTACCCATCACCCAGCTTCAATAATTATCGACCCTTAGCCGTTTTGTTCACCCGTAGCCCCACCCACTGCCCCCTCCCATGTTGTTTCTGAAGCCGCTCCCAGACGTCTTATCCTTTCATCTGTTAATGTTAATAACTAGAGAGATCTAAAGAATATGAGGACCCTTTTTAAACAGCTTTATTGAGGTATAATTTACATACAATATTTTACTCTTCATGAAATGTACAATTCAGTGATTCTTAGTAAATTTGTAGAGTTGTGCGACCATCACCACCAGCCAGTTTTGGAACCTTCCCATCACCCCCAGAAGTTCCCTCCCTGCCTGTTAGTAATTAATCTCTACTCCCACCCCCAGCCCTAGGCAACATAAATGGCCTTTTCTGAACATCTCATGTCAATGGAGTCGTTCAACACGTCACCTGTTGCATCTGACTTCTTTTAGTTAAAATAATGTTTGTGAGGTTATTCATGTTATTGTGTGTGTATCAGTAGTTTATTCCTTTTTAACTGCTAGATAGTATCCCATTTTACGGATATGTCATGTTTGGTTCATCCATTCATCAGGGGATATTTGGATCGTTTCTGTGTTTTGGCTATTATGAATAATGCTGCTAGGAACATTGATCATATGTCCATTTTGGTTGGTTTCTTTTTTTTTTGGCCACGCCTCATGGCTTGCGGGATCTTAGTTCCCTGATCAGCGATCGAACTCACACCCTCAGCAGTGAAAGCTCGGAGTTCTAACTACTGGACTGCCAGGGAAGTCCCCATATGCACATTTTGTACTCATAAGTCTCTTTTACTCCATAGGCGCTCTCTCTCTCTCTCTCTCTCTCTCTCTCTCTCTCTCTCTCCGCCTCTCTCTCTTTCCCTCCACACACACACAGGCAAACACACGCCACCCTCGCTTGCAGTTCATTTGTTGAACAAGCTGCTTCATTTTTCCCAGAGCATTTTCCACACTCTGGGTTTTTGTGAGTGCATCTCTGTGGTGTTGCTTAACACATCCCTCTGTCCCCCATATTTCCTGTAATGTAATTTGGGATCTAGATCCGCTTCCACCTCTATGTGTATTGGTCTCCTCTTCCTACAAGAGACACATGAGGTCTGCTTGTCTCACTGTCTATGCCATTAGAGCCGTCACTGCCCAACACTTAGATCCGTACGGGGACTGGTTTTTCTATTTTAGCCTTCCTTCATTTATCAGATATAGTACTTCTATAAAGAGAAACTTCCCTTCATCTACTTTTTGTTACCCAAATAGTATACTGTTTTGTTACCCAGTCATATGGTAGAGTTAACCAAGATAAATGCTTAGCTTCTTTCCCTTTATTTACCAGTTTCCAAGATAGTGAGTTTGTTCTCTGCTCCCTTTAACAATGATCGGTTGCTGGTGGTGGTGTTTTTGGTGCCGTTATGAATTTAAGTGTATTTGGTATGTTTCAGTCTGGGATAGTTATGGTACGTGGAACCATTTATCCATTATTGGCCACTTCAGTTTGGCTCCTGAGTCCTTTTGACAGCTTGGGTTCCTGGGATGCTCGTGGCTACTGGGTAGGTCATCGTTTCTAAGCCTCGTCATTTATGCTTTTGGTTTAGGAAGCACTCCTTCTCCGTGATATGTAGGACCTTCAGCTATGTGAACACTCTTGGAAATAGCAGTTTTAGTCCTTGGAAATACTTGGCCACGACTGAATTGCCGTCACTCTGTAGGAGTCTTCCATTTTATAAGCTGATAGACGGTCGTACCTATCTCATGGTGGGGCTGTGTTCTTGTTCTCTAGAGGTAACCTCATAGAAAGAATACCCTTTTTAGACCCTTGCACCCAAAGACTTATAACTTCTTATCCTAAACAGACAACTGCACAGCCACCTTGGGAACCTTTTCTCCATGTTGAGAAGTACCTTACTTCACTCGACATTTTAAGTGTCATATTTTGTTCTGTTCATCCCAGGCAATATTTTGCATATCCTCCTATGTGCTTCTCGTCATTTTCTTAGTTACTTTGAACCTCTGCTGAGTGCAGGAGGGCCTCATCTACAGCTGTTTTTTATCTATTAGCTCCTGCTAACATAGCAGGGTCCTTTCGGGAGTCCATTTCTGTTTCTTGTCAGTTATACTAATGACTGTCCCCTGGAGACCAGAGAGCTCTCACTACCAGTAACTCTGCCTCTCAGGTTTTAGAGTCATTGACTGGAGGCTGTGTGGGGCAGAGGTGATGAGCCTGGGCCAAATCAGGGCGGGCTGCATGTGGACCCAGTGCCCTCTCTTCATTAGCCAGCTGTCCGTTGTCAAATCAGACACGTTATTGTGGGGCTCAACCAAAGGAGGAGGCGTGAACGTGCTCTCTGAAGAGCAGAGCATTACGCAGATGACATGGGGGATGGGATGTCATCAGCAGCCGTGGCAGTGGTGGTGGCCCCAGATCCTCGGGCCGTGGCCCCCAGCCCCACAGTATCTTGTTCGGCACTGTATGCCCAGCACCTAGCTGAGAGGAGATGCAACAGAGTACGAAGAGGAGGTAATATATACCTAGACAGAATAGATGCTCAGTGAATATTAGTTGATGCACGAATGCAGACAGACTAACTACAGTGCATCTGACTAGATGCAAAGCACACTGTGATCATCATTATGAGTTTTCTGCTTGCGCACGAGATCTTTCAGGCACGTGGGCTATACTATTGTAGATTACCGGCTGGCTCCTTTTCGGATTCAGGTATTTATAGATTTTAGACACACACACACACACACACACACACACACACACACACAGGAAACTGCTGCGAAACCCCAGCCTGCGTTTGCAGCCGTCTCGCCGCGGCTCCCTGGGCTGTGCTTTGCTGAGAAGACATCAAACTAGGAGGGCTTTCTTCTCATTCCTTCAGTCTCATGCAAGTTCTGGATGCTGTGCTAGCAGCTAGAGGAAAAGCAAACGATTCTTAAGCTTTATGGGTGGAGCTGACCCCCAGGATGCTGGGAAGGACCAGTACACTCCAGCTGCCAGGCTTGACCGTGATAAATGCCGCCTTTGCAGTCAGTGACATAGGCAGTGTCGAGGGAAGTAATCAGTAAACCAGTCTATAACAGGGGTAGAAAAGAGCTTTCCTGGAGCCGAACTGAGGACTGTTGCCCAGGAGACGGCCTCTCAGATAACTCTGAGGCACTGCTCCAGAGAAGTGTGGTTTTCAGCAGTTTCATGTCTTGTCAGAACGAAGAACATCAAACAGGTCAAGGGTAGATTTCTGCAAGGTTAAAATAAACAGACCAACATGTGCACAGAAGTCAATATGGCGCCTGGTGCCTAGGAAGGGAGTCTTATCATTGAAGGAGTAACAGCTTTGGCATCCTAGGAAAGGAGGCATTTGATCCTTATTTCTAATGTGGACATTCTTTTTTTTTTTTTTTTTAACATCTTTCTTGGAGTATAATTGCTTTACAATGGTGTGTTAGTTTCTGCTGTATAACAAAGTGAATCAGCTATACATATACATATATCCCCATATCTCCTCTCTCTTGCGTCTCCCTCCCACCCTCCCTATCCCACCCCTCTGTGTGGTCACAAAGCACCGAGCTGATCTCCCTGTGCTATGCGGCTGCTTCCCACTAGCTAGCTATTTTACGTTTGGTAGTGTATACATGTCCATGCCACTCTCTCACTTCGTCCCAGCTTACCCTTCCCCCTCCCCGTGTCCTCACGTCCATTCTCTACGTCTGCGTCTTTATTCCTGTCCTGCCCCTAGGTTCGAAGATATACAGATTGCCAACAAACACATGAAAGGATGCTCAACATCACTAATCATTAGAGAAATGCAAATCAAAACTACAATGAGGTATCACCTCACACCAGTCAGAATGGCCATCATCAAAAAATCTAGAAACAATAAATGCTGGAGAGTGTGTGGAGAAAAGGGAGCCCTCCTGCACTGTTGATGGGAATGTAAATTAACATGGACATTCTTTACTTTGGTCAGTGCACCCTTTTCTTTAATGATTAAAGCAGATGTATGTTTGATAAGCCACAAACAGACTGTTTTAGTTAGTGTAAAATTCAAGTTAAATCATGTATAAGCCAGAATGACTTCTCCATGTCTCAGTATGTGAAAAATTTTGCGTTAATTACCTCTTTTGATCATAAATCTTTCAATAGAAAGCATTGACGATCAAAATGTTTGTCCCTTGACGTCAGGGTGGTTGCCGCCTGCCCTGTGTCCATCATGTCCCTCGGTGCTTGGCCTCTTTTTGGTTGTTTATATATGCGTGGAGATTTGCCTAGTTATCCACGTTAGGGGGAAACTAAGCAGACATAGTGAACAAGTACAGAGGTATGCTAATTGGGAAATACTTTATAGGCGATATGTTTTTTCAGTTGTATCAAATTGTCATGCAAACATTGTACATGTGCTTTTAGCAGCAGGCCTAAAGCAAGCAGTGATGTATGTCATGAGTAACTTGACGGCTAGGAAAAGAATAATAATACACATTATGAAAATGATAATCATCTGTAAAGCAGAGCAAAAAAGTTGCCTATTTCTGAGGGGAGCCAACGAAACAGATCATTTAAAGGGTCAGTTTTTCTTATATGTTATAACCGTTTTGCCTTCTGGGACATTCTTTCTAGGTGCATCTCAGTTTCTCCAGCGGTACTGATATAAGTGCAACAAACAGTATGAACAATAATAGCGCAAACACCCCCTTGTTTAGGCAGTAGAAAATCTAAGGCAGCCCTGTTATCTAATGTTACTTGGGCTGAGGAACTTAGGGATGTCTGTTGTGCTGCAGTGCTTTTTGCCATCTCTTTGGCTATTTAACCAATGGTGGCTGATAGATTTCTGATCATCTTTTTTGTAACAATATGTAAACCGTACATTCCTGCACTAGGAATTAATATTCCCCAAAGATTTTGCCACCAGGTATCTTAGTATCTTGCTAACATGGTTCTCTTGACTCTGTAATGAAGAGACAAAGGAGGTTCGTCTATTTCCTGATGTACAGACAATGGAGTAACATAATGTCCCAATAAGAGTAAACCTTCTGTTTGTCAGCTTTTAAGAAATGTATGTGCCCATCCTTGGGAAGGTGGGTCAATTCCAATACCACCTATGAAGACAAAACCTGGAGGAGCACAGGTGATCCCTCCCAGAGCGCTCTCATTGATAGCCTCATGAATTGGGAGTTTTGTCAACACAATTTTTTTTTAATTTATTTATTTTATTTATTTATTTTTGGCTGTGTTGGGTCTTTGTTGCTGCGCACGGGCTTTAGTTGCGGTGAGTGGGGACTGCTCTTCGTTGCCATGCGCAGGCTTCTCATTGCGGTGACTTCTCTTGTTGTGGAGCACAGGCTCTAGGCGCGTGGGCTTCAGTAGTTGTGGCATGCAGGCTCAGTAGTTGTGGCTCGCGGGCTCAGTAGTTGTGGGTCACGGGCTCTAGAGAGCAGGCTCAGTAGTGGCGCACGGGCTTAGTTGCTCCGCAGCATGTTGGGATCTTCCCGGACCAGGGCTTGAACCTGTGTCCCCTGCATTGGCAGATGGATTCTTAACCACTGCGCCACCAGAGAAGCCTGTCAACACAATATTAAACTATGGATCACTTCTCTCGTAGACTTTCCAAAGGTCATTTGCATGGTATTTAATATACAGTAGTTGCTGGCATAATTTACTCGCATTTTTCTCTTCCAGACATTTTTCAGTTAAGTAAGGGACAGATCAAGGAGCCCTAGGGTAAGTTGTGCTCAGTCTCTAAGGACTGAGGATAGTATCCGACAAGGGATGGACATATTAATAGGTTGAAAAGTTTGAACCTGAAAGATTAGGCCAGAGAGAGGTTAGTCTGGGTGAGTGGTCACATTAGGAAAACCTGAACAGTCAGTGATACGTATTATGAGGGGCTTATATCGGTCTTGTATTGACCAAGGAATTTGACGACAGATCCACCAATTGGTTAGATTTTGCCCCAGTAGCTATACTCTGTGATAACTTTACTAAAGAATTTTTTTTCCATCCTGAACATTGGGGCAAAAATATAGCTAAAAGCAAAACAGTAACCTTCAATTTTGATAGGGAGACAAACATTTAGCAAACAGTTCAATTGAACTAGTAGGATGGGTCTTCCAGACCTAGTCTGGATTTGCGGGCCACCTGTCTACTGTTGTTGTCATCTTCTCTACCTGGCTTGATGGTTGTTTTAAGGTGAGTTTGAGGTTAGCAGTCCTCTCTATAGAGCAGTCTGGTGCGGATGCCCTTTTTAAGTGGGGAATATGAATTCAGGAGTCAATTCCCTTCACTTTCACTGTGCGGAGTACCTGATAAGGGTCCTTCCATCTAGGTTGGAGAGAGAGTTTTTTAAAAAATGTCTTTTACAGTATTCATAATCTCCATGGTGCATCTGATCTTCGTCCAAAGATAAATAACTGTTATTAGCTTCAGAAACAAGCTTAGAATATCCTGTTAATAATTCAGTTAAACTTTAATGTAACATAGCAACAAAGAAGCATCTTGGATGCAGGTAGTAAATACAGAAACCTCAATATATATAAAACCTCAGTATCCACAAAGGTATATTATTGAAACATAATTTTTCTTTCTAAATTATCCTCATTTTAGCCAATAAATATTTGAAAAACTAACAAAGCAAATAACTTGACCTTGAAATAATCTTAAAGATGAAAAAAAGGAACCTAATCTGATGCCCATCCCCACCCCAAATTCACATGTGAGTAAAGAGAAATTTCATATTAACTCATATGGCCAGGATTCAACATGCTGTGCTTTAAGTCCAGGGAAGAAAATGCAGGCTTTTAAATAAATATATACAATTTTGTATTAAATAAATAGATAATCCTCATTTTTACCAAATATAGTCAAATTAAGACTAAATTGTTTCCAAAATACGTCTGGTTTCAGTAAACTTGGCCTGATTACTTACATAAATGTAATTGATCATATAGGCTCTTTTTTTTTTTTGGTGGTACGCGGGCCTCTCACTGTTGTGGCCTCTCCCGTTGCGGAGCACAGGCTCCGGACACGCAGGCTCAGCGGTCATGGCTCACGGGCCCAGCCACTCTGCGGCATGTGGGATCTTCCCGTACCGGGGCACGAACCCGTGTCCCCTGCATCGGCAGGCGGACTCTCAACCACTGTGCCACCAGGGAAGCCCCAGGCTCTTTTAAATTTGGCTTTGCTGGAACTTTTCATAGGGAATTTCAAATTGAACTTTCAAAAGCCCTCTCAAAGCCAGGAAGGCCACACCAAAGACTTGCCATTAGATTCTGCCTGCAATACCTACAGACTTAGGTGAATTCCTCTCTTCTCAAGGTCCAAAATATCTTGAGGTTACTGCACCTGCCAGGAACGGGCCTTCCTTATTCACCTGGAAAGGCTGCTGGGAACCTAAGAGTTTCCAAATTCTGGAGAGGTCAGGTAGAAAGAAAAGATAAATGCTTCAGTTCTGTTTACAAAGGTATAATTTACTAAATTGCTGTAAGTCATAATTAGCTTAAGGGGAAAGGTTCCCTTATCTGGAAAACAAAGATTAAAAGCCAGTAATATTTCAGATGAAAGTCACACAAATTATAATCATATTTATCAGTTCATTCAATCCCATGTAAATTAATTTTTGTTCCACTTGAGTCCAGTTTTTCCATCAGTTCTGTTGACCTTGCCTGACGATTGAGGGTGATAGTGACAGTGATAATTTCAAGGAATTTGTAAGGTTTTTGTTAAGGCTTATATGATTTGCCCAGTGACATGGGTGCCTTTGATCACTGGACACTGTGGAAAGTATATCCCAAGTGGAAAACACAATTTCTAACAGTTTCTTTGTCATCGTGAGGACATTAGCCTTGCAGCAAGAGAAGGCTTTAACCCATCAAACAAAAATGGGGTTTTCCAGGGAACAGGGAGAGCCAAGCAACCGTCGTGGGTTTCCCATAGCCCTGGCTGTTTAAACTCACAGCTGTTGAATACCCATCTTAACTATCTGATTTAGGAGCAGACTGTTGCCATGTCACAAGCGTCAGGATGGCAGAAGTCTAACAATGGGGGGTTAACTTTTGTAGAAGCAGAAAATTTTTTGTATCTACATCGTTACATAATCTTTACAGATTTTGTTGTTGCCTTTGCCTGAAAGTCAGCTGGAGTATTTCCCTAATACTTGGGTTCATTCCCTTTCGTGTGAGCCTCAATTTTGATGACAAATAGCATTTTATGTCGGGACATATAAGATTTCCAAGAATTTCATATAATTTCTGGAACACCTATAACATATACTTATATAGACAGAACATTAAAAAGGCTTAACGTTATCTTTTATTTGACCACGCTTCCCATGTTATTTAACATACCAAATAAATACCAAATAAACCTAATTAGTTTAATATCTCTCTTTGAGATGCTTCAGGACAAAATCACTTTCTTTTCCCTTAACAAAATGCATTTCCATTCCATATCTTCTTTTACTGAAAACCTTATTTTCCTTGTATACTGAAATATCTCCCTTAATATTTCTAGTAGCATGAATTACATATATAATTTTTAACCCTTAAAAAACATTAATCTCTAGCAAAAACCAAGAAGCAAACAATTGTGAACTGTTTCTCATATTAACATTTCCCGATTGGCAAACTTACGAAAATTTTCTGTTAACGTCTAGAAACATACATCTTCTTATAGCGTAATTTCTTTTCTCAATGTGGTATAAGATGTGTGTCCAAATAAACCCAAACATCTTTAGTTTTTCTCTAATAAGAAGACAAAGAGGTAAACTTAGATTTGCTTAGCAATTAATGTTTTAGTATTTTATCTTATTTGGAAATTATCTGTATATTTAATGAATTTCCATAATTTATATTAACTTAGCAAAACTCTCAAGTTTCAAGTTACCAAAATCTGGAGGAACTATTTTTAAGTAAACGTACTATATATAAAACAAAATCATTCTTAAAGAGTTTACCTAAAAACTTTTATCTCATGTGTCTCTATTTCCCTACTTAAGAAAACATCATCATACCAAGTTAATTTTCTTGTTGACAAGTGTTGGAACAGAGATAACATGAGCTTATTGATTTCTTTTTTAAGATTTTTGGGGGATTTTTTTTGGCCGCGTCGGGTCCTAGTTGCGGCACGCAGGATATTCATTGAGGCATTCGGGATCTTTTGTTGTGGCGCACCAGCTCTTCGTTGTGGTGCGCAGGCTTCTCTCTAGTTGTGGTGTGCGGGTTTTTTCTTCTCTTCTCTAGTGGCGCGCAGGTTCCAAGGGTCATGGGCTCTGTAGTTTGCAGCACATGGGCTCCAGCTGAGGTACACAAGCTCAGTAGTTGTGGCGCACAGGCTTAGCTACACCGCGGCATGTGGGGTCTTAGTTCCCTGACCAGGGATCGAAACCACGTCCCCTGCATTGGAAGGCGGATTCTTTACCACTGCACCACCAGGGAAGTCCCTTAATTGACTTTCAATAAACCTAGGTATCATAAAAGTATTATACTTAATGTTGATGACTTAAAGACGTGTCTGTATTAACCAAACCAACAACTTAAACTTATTTTCATTTATTAAAGATTAATCCTGGATCATATGATACTTTAAAAATGCGAGGGGTTAGTTTCTTGTTGTAGTTAGAAATATTTCATTGGTAAGCACTTACTTCTAAGTCAATTAAATAGAACTCTTTTTCAAATTAATTTTGATAATATCATTTGGAGGTAGAAACATGCTATGTTTATAATGTACGTACAGACATACACACATCCAGATAGACAGACAGAGATCTCATAGTTTTCCTGCTTGAGTTTCTAAAGGTCTCATTTCCCCTTTTCTGCAGTTTTAGGTTCTACTAGTTGAGCCAAGGCTGTGGTCTCAGGCAGTGTGGGCTGTGCTTGCATTTCAAGGACATGATAAGAGTTATACCTTCAAATTTGCTTGAATACTTTTATTCAAGCATAAAAAGGAGTACTTTTATTGTCTCAGGTCAGAATTTTGAAAAAAAATGTTTTATCAAGCCAGCTTTGTTTTTTTTTTCTGCGGTACACGGGCCTCTCGCTGTTGTGGCCTCTCCCATTGCGGAGCACAGGCTCCAGACACGCAGGCTCAGCGGCCGTGGCTCACGGGCCCAGCCGCTCCGCGGCATGCGGGATCTTCCCGGACCGGGGCACGAACCCGTGTCCCCTGCATCGGCAGGTGGACTCTCAACCACTGCGCCACCAGGGAAGCCCGAGCCAGCTTTCTTTAATTGCACATGCAAAACTCAGTTTTAGAATGTCAGAAGAGTCCCATTCTGGCCATTTTAGAGCTATGTCATTTCTACAATTGTAGAAGCCAGCCGGAGTTCCCTGTCTGGGAGCCGTTAGGCGTTAGAAGCACAATTTCCTGATTTATTTCAGTTTCATTTTATTATACAGTACAAATCTTTCCAACTTTAAGCCACATTTTAAAAAAAGTCAACCAACCCAGTTTACCCCAAAGTTCCTTCTAGGCCTTTCCTGCCTGGAAATTTCTTCTAGGTTTCTTACCTGGAAACTCCACCTAGATCCCTTGCCTGGAACTTCCCGCTAGGTTCCTTTCACCTAGGAAATGTACTGGTACCCCCTTAAGAGTCCAGGTCTTAAGGTAACAGCTCAAATAAAAGTCATGGACTGCCACTTCATACAAGAAGATCCAGACATCAGGAAAAACTCACCGAACCAACCAACCTCAAGAGTGCTGTGAAGCTGTGGGGCTGGGGCTGGGGCTCAAAGGGTCCGTGTTTGCTACCCAGCATCCATCCAGAGTAGACTCCAGCGACTTCCCTGGTGGTCCAGTGGTAAAGAATCCGCCTTCCAGTGCAGGAGACGCAGGTTCGATTCCTGGTCAGGGAACCAAGATCCCATATGCTGCGGGGCAACTAAGCCCGTGCGCCACAACTACTGAGCTTGCACGCCTCATCTAGAGAGCCCACGTGCTGCAACTACAGAGCCCATGCGCCTTGGAGCTCACACGCCATAACTAGAGAGAATCCCGTGCACCACAACGAAAGATCCCACGTGCCTCAACTAAAACCCGATGCAGCCCTAAATAAATAAATAAATAAATATCAAAGGCTGGGGGGAGAAAAGTAGACTCCAGGTGACCCCACGTGGGTTTTTCTGATATCCTGCCAGCTACGCCAAGCAATGTAGTTGGAAATAATCAATAAGCCAATCTCTAATAGGCATAGAACTGAGCCAAAGTGAGGACCAAAGCCCAGGAGACAGCCTCTCAGATAATTCTGCGGCACTGCTCCAGAGAAGCATGGTTTCAGCAGTTTTATATTGCGTCGGAACAAAGAACTTCACACAAGTCAGGGATACATTTCTTCAAGGTTTAAAAGAAAGAACAGAACAGCACATACACAGCAAGTCAGGACGGCACCTGGTGCCTGGAAAAGGAATCTTATCATTGAGGGCAGACCAGCACCGGCGTCCCAGGAAGAGAGGCATTTAATCTTTATTTTTAACGTGGGTATTCTTTACTTCTGGTCAAGGCACCCTTTTCTTTAGTGAGTAAAGCAGGTGTACGGCGTGTTTGATAGGCCACACATAGGCTGTTTTAGCTAGCCGAAAATTCAAGTTAAATCATGAATAAGCCAGAACGCCTTCCCCAGGCTTCCGCATGATGACATTTCTTCGCTAGCAGACACCTACCTACTGCCGCAGATGGGTTGTGTAGGATGAGCTCAGGTGGAAGTGAGACTGCTTTGTAAATCCCCTTTAAGGTTGATGTTATGTTGTGCAGGGATGGTGAGAGGTGAGCAGTTGCTTCCTGAAGTTAACCGTGTGGACTGAGAACTAAATCTTTCAGATAATTTCTCAATTCTGCAGGCACTAGTGAGAGGCCCAGGTTTCAGCGGCTAATAACCTGTATCTGGCCTTTGGTTGAAGTGGGAGGTTCAGAGCGATAGTCCCAGACACAGGTGCACGCTGGGAGCCGGTGAAGCAGAGCCTTTGGCGTGCATTAGAATCGCCCAGAGGGTATGGGCTTGTGGAGGGGTTCTTTGGCATCCTGGGAACCACAAACCTAGAGCATTTCAATGGATCATCTGATAACCATTTCAGTCACATTTTATTACATGTTTTCATTTATGAAATACCTTACATAAGATGGCCTAATGCTATAAGCTAACGTTATGTGAATTTTTACTGAAACCATAGTCAACTACGATTGCCAGGCCCCTCGTAGGTTCATTAAATATAGAACTGTAGTAGGGACAGTTCTCAAAGTTGACACACACATCAGGAACCTTACAGAGCACTTTGTCAGTGGACCAATGGAGTTTTGATTGGATTAAATTTGTAAATTTTTTAAAAGAGGAATGGAGATTGGAAGAAGATAATTTCATGTTCGTTAAGCCCAACTGCAAATACTTAGCCTGCCTGGTCTAGTTTCAACCTGTTGAAACTTGGATTAAAAATCTAAAACCCTAAACGTGAAGATGAAAAAGGGAAAATCACAATGAACTAATGCATTGCTCATGTGATTATATTGATCTCTTCTTTAATCTTATCCGTATCATTGAGACATGGAGTTTCTCTGCTTTTATAAGAATGAATCAGAATCTGGTGTTCATTTGCATCACCCCAGCATCGAATCCCACCTCTGCTTTCCAGGTGGGACTAGAGACCCGCTGGGATGCAGCCCCTGCCACCCAGCCAACCTCTCTCCTGCCCACACAACGTCCCCAAGCCTGCACTCCACCAGGCATGCTCCCTGTCCAGGTGCAGCAGTCTCCTGCGGAGCCCCAAATCACCTGCCCCGTGTGACAAGCAGGGCGGGTGCACGGCAGCCTTACAGCTACCCTGGAGACCCTGCTGTGCTCCCACCTGGCGCACTGTCTCCCATGCCCACGGTTCACTCGTCCTTCCAGCCCAGGTCAAGCCGTGCCACGCACTCAGCTGTGTCGTCTTAGGCAAGTTACTGAACCTCAGTTTCGTCATTTGCACAGCTGGACAAATTCTCCCTGCTCTTAAAATACTGTTGGACTTAGTTAAGAGCTGTGTGGAAACCCATCCCCAGACCTTGTAAAGAGGCAATCAGTGAAACTGGCTATGGTGTTATCTTTCTCCTCCAGGTGACCAGCCCCTGCTCTCTGTTCTTATGAGTCAGTCCTCCAGCTGATTTTTGTTTGGGACCAAATGCCCGCTTCTGTAGTCGAGTAAGTTTAGGAATCTTGTACTCTCTGGGAGAGCTGGGGGTGAGGCGTAGAGAGTTTATGGGTGAGAGGACGTGGTTCCCAGGATGAGAAAGTGCTCTGGAGGTCCGAGAAATAGGCAGCGCTTGGGTTTCATCTGGCCGCTGATTAGCATATTGACTGAAACTGCTTGGTTGTGATGTATTAGGCAGACAGTTTTATTACATATTTATGAATGAGCTTAAACCGTTACATGAAAACTTTCTATTTCGAATTTTAAGGAGAAATTACAATCTCATTAGGCTGTTAGAAGTGAATTGCCAAGGGAGATTGTGAAATCCTATTTTTCATTCATCTTTAAAAACAGATATGGGGCTTCCCTGGTGGCGCAGGGGTTGAGAGTCCGCCTGCCGATGCAGGGGACACAGGTTCGTGCCCCGGTCCGGGAAGATCCCACATGCCGTGGAGCAGCTGGGCCAGTGAGCCATGGCCGCTGAGCCTGCACGTCCGGAGCCTGTGCTCCGCAACGGGAGAGGCCACAACAGTGAGAGGCCCGTGTACCGCAAAAAAAAAAAAAAAAAACAGATATGGAGATGGTAGTTATACAGGTATTTTTGTCAAAACTCTTAGAATATGTGCATTTTATTGTGTGTAGATTATACCTCAAAGTTGACTTTTAAGTGGGGGGTTTGAGAGAAGATTCTGGGAAGATGGTGAGTAGGAACCAGCAGGAATCTGTCTCTCCACCTAGACAGCAACTGGCAGAAACTGTCTGATAGAACTGTTTTGGAAAGCCAGAGTCTATTGAAGGCTTGCAACTTCCAGAGAAAGACTTGGATGGTAAGTTGCAGTTAATTTCAGTCAGTTTCAGCTCTTAGCACAGTGGCAGCGACCCACCCCCTCACCTCCAGTACCCTGACAGGCAACTGTGCATGTGTTCCTGGAGCAACAACAAAAAAACTAGCAACCCACTCAAAAATGGGCAAAAGGCTCGAATGGGCATTTCTTCAGAGAAGACATACAAATGGCCAGTAAGCATGTGAGAAGGTGCTCAACATCACTACTCATTAGGGAAATGCAAATCAAAACTACAATGAGATGCCATCTCACACCCACTAAGATGGCTACTATCAAAACAAACAGAAAACGGCTTCCCCGGTGGCGCAGTGGTTGGGAGTCCGCCTGCCGATGCAGGGGACACGGGTTCGTGCCCTGGTCCGGGAAGATCCCACATGCCGTGGAGCGGCTGGGCCAGTGAGCCATGGCCGCTGAGCCTGCACGTCCGGAGCCTGTGCTCCGCAACGGGAGAGGCCATGGCAGTGAGAGGCCTGCGTACCACAAAATAAAAGAAAGAAAAAAAACAGAAAACAACAAGTGTTGGTGAGGATGTGGAGAAATGTGCACTGTTGGTGGGAATGTAAAGTGGTGCAGCCATTGCAGAAAACAGTACAGCGGTTCCTAAAAAAATTCAAAGTAGAATTAGCATATGGTCCAGCAATTCCACTTCTGGATACATACCCAAAAGAATTGAAAGCAGAGTCCCAAAGAGGTCTGTGTACACCCATGTTCATAGCATCATTATTGACAATAACTAAACCATGGAGGCAATCCAGGTGTCCATCAACAGATGAATGGATAAGTAAAATGTGATATACAGTGGAATATTATTCAGCCTTCAAAAGGAAGGAAATTCTAACACATGCTGCAACGTGGAAGAACCTTGACATCATGCTGAGTGAAATAAGCCAGTCACCAAAAGACAAATATTGTATGATTTCACTTATGAGGAACTTAGAGTCGTCAAAATCATAAAAGGTGGAGTAGACAAAATCATAACAAATGGTTCCACGATGAAAGAGAGCTCATTATTTTAGAGTTAACAAATGATACGGTCGTTCTTAGCTAAAGATCGTTGTGCTTAGGAGTGTACAAGCGTAGATAGCTGGTGGGAAGCAGCAGCATAGCACAGGGAGATCAGCTGGGTGCTTTGTGACCACCTAGAGGGGTGGGATAGGGAGGGTGGGAGGGAGACGCAAGAGGGAGGGGACATGGGGATATATGTATATGTATAGCTGACTCACTTTGTTATAAAGCCGAAACTAACACACCATTGTAAAGCAATTATACTGCAATAAAGATGTTAATAAAAAGAGTGTACAAGCCAGGGTGCGTACATCATTTATCAGATTTTCAGCTGTTCTTTACTGTTATTCTTTGTCACAGGGGCAATGGCATTTAGCAAAGAAATGCTCAGGCTCTAGTCAGACTGCTGGGTTCGAATCCTAGCTTCTCTAAACCTGTGTGACCTTGTGCAAGTTACTTTATCATCCATGCCTCAGTTTCCTCTCCTGAAAAGTGGAGATAATATCTACCTCACAGGGGTCTATGAGGATTAAGTAAGTTAATATAGGAAGAGTTTAGAATAGTACTGGTACATAGTAGTTATTCAACAAATGTCGACTCATAATTATTTGATAGTAATTCTTGTTAGCATTTACTGTCATCATCATTATTGTCAGGGCTTGGTCAGTTGGAGGACCAAGTGCAGGTGGTCTGCCGGGCAGCTCTCTGGCCTTCTCTAGAACCATCAGCAGCAGAAGGTGGCCCATCCCCCAGCTAAGGCAGTCCTCGGCCCATTTACCCCACCCCCTCACGAGCCTGCTTTGGACAGGCTAACTCTGACTTGCCAACACCTTGATTTTGGCCAGGCATTGGCCAAGACTTCCAAAAATACCATTTCCTGATGGTGCCAGGCCATGCTATTTCCTGTAGGTCTTCCTACCTTGCGAGAAGGAAAACCAGGGGGAAGAGGTGGGGGGAGAACCCTTATTGACCTCATGATGTGCCAGTGACCGCTAGGACCTTTACAGACATTGTCCAAGGGAATCCTCTGAATTTCGATGAGAAGGTGCCGTGCTTCGTGGATGGAGGAACTGGCGCTCAGTGAGAGGAGGGACGCATTTGCTGTCCCCGAGCTCGTGGGCAGAGACCGCCCCTCCTCTAGGCTCCATTCTGGGTGCAGGTTGTCCGGCCCCCATGTGGTTCCTTTCTCCTTCCTTCCGGTTCCTGGCCCCAGGAAGGTCTGACCTCCTCCAGACTAGTCTCTCAGGCCCCGCTTCCATCCCAGTACATCCTGGGCCTCCCCACTCCGGCTTCACACTTGGCAGGTTCATCTGCCAGCGACAGGGGCTGCTCTGCTCTTACATTACAGTGAGCGCCTTCCCTTGTGTTTCTACACGAGCATCACGGCCTGATTCCTTAAGCCTTCCTGATGCCAGGAACCTGGGTAAAGGAGATGCTAACTGATGGCCCATTGGAAGAGCGGCAGGAAGGGCCTTCCAGGTGGGGCGGCGGGGGAATAAGGGGGGCGCTGTGTGCACAGAGGTGAGGGGAGAGGGCCCTCCAGGCATGGGGGGAGGGGCAGTGTGCACTGAGGTGAGGGGGAGGGCCTTCCAGGCAGAGGGGAGGGGAAGCATGCACAGAGGTGACGGGGAGGGCCTTCCAGGCTGGGGATGAGGGGGGCAGTGTGTGCAGAGGTGAGGGGGAGGGCGTTCCAGGCAGGGGGGAGGGGCAGTGTGCACAGAGGTGAGGGGGAGGGCTTTCCAGGCGGGGGGGAGGGGCAGCGTGTGCAGAGGTGAGGGGGAGGGCTTTCCAGGCAGGGGGGAGGGGCAGTGTGCACAGAGGTGAGGGGGAGGGCTTTCCAGGCGGGGAGGGGGTGGGCAGGAGGAAGTGTGCCAGAGGCCTGAGAGAACCCGGTCTGTTCAGGGAGGAATGATGCAGCCGCATCCTGGCGGGCCTTGGGGACCCCACTGAGGAACTGAGTCTTGATCCTTCAGCAGTGGGGACAGCCAGGGAAGGTTTTTTTTAAGGGGCAGAATCTGATCAGATGTGGATTTTCAAAAGATAGCTTTGGAAGTGGTATAGGAGTGATTTAAAAGCAAATTTTGTCTCTTTGAAATAATTCATGGCTATTTTTTCTAACTCTGTAATGGCCTCTAGCATTATCGCTTGTAATTGATAAAATGTTTATTCTTAACAACTGAAATGTAATCCCGCGTGTTTTTGCAGATGGGAATTTCTTAGCAATAGGCTCCCATGACAACTGCATCTACATATATGGAGTCAGTGACAATGGGAGGAAGTACGCACGGGTCGGCAAGTGCTCGGTGAGCGTGCTGGTCACTCCTCGTGGGTCTGTGCAGTTGTTTGTCACGTTACGACAGTGTGGGTGGGAATCTATAAGGCAAGTGAAACTCACCCATGTGTTCTCTCCCAGGGTCATTCCAGCTTCATCACTCACCTGGACTGGTCTGTAAACTCACAATTCCTCATGTCGAATTCCGGAGACTATGAAATCCTTTACTGTGAGTGGTTCCCCAGGTGTGGTCTGGGTGCAGATCACGTAGAACCTTCACTCTGAGACCAAATGGGACCTCCTGCAAAAACCCACGCCCCATACAACTTGGGCACGTGATGGCGTCTCTGGGCCTGGGTCCCTCCTCTGCACAGTACAGGAGTTGGGCTGGACACCTCCGCCTTGGCATTGAGATACTTGGGGTTTGGGCCCCGAGGAGGAGAAGGTGGGGCGCTGCAGGGAGAGGCAGAGAGAGTGGGTCAGAGCTGTCCCGGCAAGAGGGATGGTCCCTCGTGAAGGCATCACCCTCACGGGCAGAGACCCAGCAGCCCCCTGGGCCCCTCCTCCTCCCTCAGCCCTTCCTGGCCAGGTCTGAGCCCAGGCAGGGCCGTGCAGTGGAGGCATGAAGGATGGGGCTGCACTTCCCGAGCGCATGCTGCATGCCGTGCACTGCTTCCTCCAGCATCTGGCAAGCACCTGCCGCGCGCCAAGTGCAGGGTCCCAGGGCAGAGGAGGGCCCGGTCTCTGCCCCGGCGGAAGGTACCAGCAAGTGCAGTGTGCTTCACCCACAGGCTCTCAGGTGATCCACAGCACTTTCTGGCTTGTCCCATTTTAAGGAAGAGGAAATATCTCAGATACAAGGCCACAGGCATCAGGAGCCAGTGGGTGGGGAGGTGGGCGCCCACTCGTTGAGGAGCAGGCCTGGGCAGGGCTGCTGGTGCTGGAGGGAAGGGGCCTCCCTCGGGCGGGGCAGGAGGCCCTGCCTGATGTGGGGCAGGAGTGGGGGATGGTTTTCAGGGACAGGCCATGGGTCTAGAATCTTCTCAGACATGGTCTCATACTCCACTAGTGAGAGTTTAACTGGGCAACAAACAAATCACCTGCAACGCCACAGGTACTTGGTATGACTGGTTTCCGTAAGCTTCCATTCCTAACTCGGAGCTGAAGGGATGGTGTGTGTGTGTGCGCGCGTGTGCCCAAGTGTATGTTGGGAGAGGGCTAGGGAGCCTGACAGCAGGGGGTGGAGTTGTATCCAGGGGAACAGTGAGCAGACAGGGGCCTCAGAACCAGAGGTGGTCAAAGAAAAGAAGCCAGACTGGGGGAACAGACACAGAGGAGATGAGAAGAAGCGGAAGAAGTGGGGTCCCCACCGAGGCCCCGGGCCTTGGGCAGTGAGCATGGTCCCCGCAGAGCTGGGAGGTGGATGGTGTCCCCCTCCCAGAGGGCTTTGTAGCCGATGGGGCCTGGCTCCGAGGGCCCAGCCTTGCCCAAGAAGGAGAGGGGGCTTTGGCACTGATGTCACCAGACCTGCATTTGCCTTTCCAGGGATTCCCTCTGCTTGTAAGCAGGTCGTAAGTGTGGAAACTACGAGAGACATCGAATGGGCCACATACACCTGCACTTTGGGATTCCACGTCTTTGGTAAGGTCTCTGCACCTTTCATTCTGTTCAAACGTAGGATGATCTACTTTCAGAATGACTTTCCAATAGTAGTGAAGTCTCTTGGTCGGCTTCAAACTGCTCTGCTACCCCGTGGACCCCACAGGACACACTCCCCGCAGCCCTGGGGAAGGGCCAGGGCTTGCCCAGCTATGGCCAGGCGAGAGGAACCAGAGCCCTTTTCTCTCATACGAAATGGGTCCTGAGATAATTCTCTAGAACGCTTGTATGAGGTAGTGCCAAACATCCTCGATAAATGGACCAGATGGTACCCTATCAATTTATTTACCATTTGTTAGACTGATTGTATCTTTTTGGCCCTTAAACTAAATTTTTCACCTCCTTCAAAGTTTAGATTAGGAATATGTTTATAAATGGTCTAAAATAAATTGCCACAATTTAGTAGAATAAAAAAAGAAAAGGCGGGTACTTATAATCTCTTTATGTATGACCGCACGTCAGTAAGTTGGTCAGAAGTTCACAAGTCTCCTTAGGGCTGGCGTTTTGTCATCCTCTGGTGTTGAATGCTAGGACGCCCTGGGTTTACTCTAGATCTGCCTGTTAGGAAACTGATGTGCATGCAGCTCTCTCATATCCAAAGTTATTGGGACCAACAGGGTTTCCTGAAGCAATGGTCAGGAGATCCCATCCCCCAGACCACACCCCAGGCCCACCTGGGCACACGGCTGTGGAGTCAGAGCTGCTGCATCACCCGGCCCACAGTGAGCAGACACCCCACCTGCCCAGTGCCACCAGGCAGACAGAAGCCATGAAGGGCTGACACCAAGGAACGCCTGAAACACACAGGCAGTCCCAGAGTTAAAAAGCTCTTTGGAGGGCCTCTCATATGTAAAGAGTTACCCCAAAAAAAGAAAAGTTAGGAAACTGCAGGCTTAGGACTAGTCAGCTTCCCATCAGATGCTTTGGGGATAAAGAAAGCCATCATGTCCAGAACCAGGGATTCTGGCCTGCTTTCTGATGTAGCGTCAAGAAGGGGCCCGAAAGAGGTGGAAGCCCTGAAGGCCTGTCACTGCGACTCTCATGCAGCAGAACAGTATACGCAGTGAGGGTTTCCTGGAACAGCCTGCAGGGAGATCATCTGAGACGAAGCGTTCCCTGGGCGTGGTTTCTAAATCTGGGACATTTCTATTTTCGTGGGAGTTCGATGGCCAGTCCCCACACAGTGTGGCCCTGTGTCCTGGTATTTCCAGTGCTCTGTCTGGGGTCTTTGTTTTAGGAGTGTGGCCAGAAGGCTCGGATGGAACCGACATCAATGCCGCCTGTCGGGCCCACGAGAAAAAACTCCTGTCAACCGGTGACGACTTTGGCAAAGTGCACCTCTTCTCCTACCCCTGCTCACAGTTCAGGGTAAAGGCTCATCTTCTTCTCTAGCCTTACCCCACGGGGCGCACTTACTGCCTGGCCTGTTGGTAATTGAATAGAAAGGTGCTGTGAGTGATGCCACCAGTCACAGATGCAGGGGTGACCGTCATTCGGCTGCCCCAGAGCACTTCAGGTCCCCCTCCACTGCCCTCTGGGGAGAACCCCGCCCCCCCACGTGGTGCTGGCTTGTCCTCCTCTGCACTTCGTGGGCCTCCCCCCTCTGCTGTCCACCACGGCTCCCTCTGCTCCAGCCCTGCTGAGCCAAGCCCGCACCAGTTCCTGGAACACCCCTCTTCGTTCTTCCCAGACCTGACCCTCCTCCTAGAAGACCCTCCCCTCCACCCCTGCATCCGGTCCTCCCTCCTTTGGGCCGGCCTGTGCCTGGTGCAGCCTCTGGGGTTGAACCTCTCCCTGCCCGCATTCGTCCCCTCCAGACCAGATTCTCAATGTACAGGGGCTCCATGTGGTTTGGCACGAATGTAGACGTCCAGCACTTCCAACCCCGCCTCGATGGCTTTGCGTTCAGCTCCTTCCATATCATTCTTCCCCAGGCTCCCAGCCACGTGTACAGCGGGCACAGCAGTCACGTCACCAACGTCGATTTCCTCTGTGACGACAGCCACCTTATCTCCACTGGCGGCAAAGACACGAGCATCATGCAGTGGCGGGTCATTTAGTCCCGGCAAGAACCCGGGGGAGCAGAACGGGCAGGAGGTACAGACTCGAGTTTCGCTCACTCGGTCACTGTGATTTCTGCTTTGTTTGAAGAGTTCTCACAAACCTCAGGAAAATTATGCCCTTTACTGGTTACCTTAGCTTAGTGGATCGGTGAGCATCACAGCAGGTCAGCCATTCAGGTCTCTCTTTTGTTGTACAATATATAAAACACTTAATATAAAAAAGATGCCAAGGTTTACATTACGGTGACATCGAGAAGTGACTGGTGTATCCTTCATAACTTTTCTATGAACTCTTCAAAAACGGTCACAGAATGCCTTTTCAAAGATTGTATATAGGCTTTACTGTTTCACCATGGAGGTTGCTAAGTCAGATATTTATGATAATGAGGTACTGCATCGTGATCGCTGTTGATTAACTGGTCCTCAAAGGATAAGTCGTTGGGGAAGAGAATGGATAACTGATTTGCACAACTGAATCAGGAAATGCAAATAAGACTTTATTTGGTTAACATTTTCTAAGGTTTCATTCAGTGCTCCCTCTGGGAGGCTGGTGAGAAAGGGGTCAGATTCTTCTTGTGTTAAGCAGATTCTACTCCAGATTCACTTAACTATTGCAGCAGGGTACCCAGGCATTTCAGAGTTCCAGCTAGACTGTCTGCCTAACCATATGCAGTCAGCCACCTAACGCCTACACGAATCACGTCCCCTCTGTTCCCCGCTCACAGGCCCTTGGTGAATGGTGGAGACAACGAGCCACCTTCCTCTGTATATTAATTGGCATGATATGGTATCGTACTTGTATAGGATTTTAGCAATTCATAATGAATACGTAAGGCTAGGCTTTACTATTTTAATGCTTACGGACATTGTATATTTGTATTTTAAGACCAAGTAGACCAAGTCAAAAAGATATCTCTCTAGTGTACCATACACCTGCAGCGGGGAGAAGTCTGGAAGGCTCCACCAGGTACTAAGGGCAGCTTCTTTTCCTGTCTTTTGTGCATGGACGGCTTATTACGCTATGAAATAAGATTGCGCTCTGATGAGAAAACAGAGAAGGCCTTACCCATTTCAATTGTGTGGCAGATTGAAGTTTATTGTTTACATTGGGGAATGTATCTCAGATTTTAAAATAGAAGAGTAATAAACAGACTTAAAGACGAATGTTAAGATTTTTACTTGTTCTAGGCAAGTAAATGAACTGAACCATCAACTCTACAGCACTGGTTGTTTAGAGTGGCCGATGAAGCTGAACATTGGGGAGCGTTTTTTATTCCATCTCCAGCCGGCTGCGGAACTGCCGGGCACCAGTAAACAATGTGTATTAAAGATGATTCTGTTTGTATGTATCCTTATCAAATATATTCTATAATGAAATAAAATCTGAAAAGTGGATTTCTTATTGACCTATAATCATGAAAGTATATAAATTAAAATATTTAAAATTAGATATGATTCACACAATATTCTGTTTCATATCCAGATTTTTTTTTTCCTCACCTGGGTCATTTGCAGATAAAACAGCAGTTTGCATATGGTGTGTAAGCACTCATCAGATTAGACAACTATAAAGCATTCAGCTTTTTGTTGTTGTTGTTTCTGGCCGCCCCACGTGGCTTGTGGGATGTCAGTTCCCTGACCGGGGATTGAACCCAGGGCACAGCAGTGAAAGGCCGGAATCCTAACCACTAGGCCACCAGGGAACTCCCAAGAATTTAGCTTAATTACCATACCCAGTTGTTAGTTTACTTGGTTATGTAAATACTGGCAAAAATAATCATTTTTTTTTTTTTTTTTTTTTTTTTTTTTTTTTTGCGGTACGCGGGCCTCTCACTGTTGCGGCCTCTCCCGTTGCAGAGCACAGGCTCCGGACGCGCAGGCTCAGCGGCCGTGGCTCACGGGCCCAGCCGCTCCGCGGCATGTGGGATCTTCCCGGACCGGGGCACGAACCCGTGTCCCCTGCATCGGCAGGCGGACTCCCAACCACTGCGCCACCAGGGAAGCCCTCATTTTTAAATTAATAATTAAGGAATAACCAGATCAGAGAAGGGAAGGAAACCCATTATTGACTCAAAAGTTATAAGATCTACTTTTCTTTCTATACACTTCCAGTATTCTCCAAGCTCGATAATGGAAAAGGGGTATGCATATAAATCATTATTGCTGCCTGCATACTTGCCTACATTTTAAATGAAATTCTCAGTATTAACCTTGCAGGTAGTCATTAACATAGGAAGCAGTGGCCGTGCACCACCACTTACCACCTCTCAGGCAAACTAGGCCTAGAACCCCGGGATTCTGCTGGAATGAGAGACCCCAGAAGCAGAGCCAGGCCTGTTCCTCCCAGTGGCCTATGGCCACATCAGCTCTTAGCCCTACTGCGGAGAGTGACAGATGACGGACTATTACCCTAATCTCGGTGAAGTGATGGTGTGGACTAAGGTGCAAGCAGTGGACAGGGGAGAGGTGAATGGAGTGTCTGAGAGCGGTTCCTGGGTTAACGTCAGCAGGGCCTGGCGATGGATGGGATGGGGGCAGTGGGTGAGGCCCAGGTCCCCGACTGTTCTCTGGGCAGATGTTGGTGCCGTCGGCTAAGATGGGGGGCGCTGCAAGTTTGAAAGAGGATAATGAGTCAGGCCTGGTACAGGCTGGAGTGAGGTGAGGGGCCGCTGAGACATCCAAGTGTTAAGTGCGAAGCAGGCGTTTGGCTGGCAGGCGCAGAACAGAAGTCGGGCTGGAGGTACCAGCGTGAGTGATGCTCTCCGCAGGAGGCTGACGCTGAAGCCAGGATGTGCTGAGTCTGCGGGTCCTGGGCAAGCAGGGTGAGGAGAGGGCCTCCGACCCAGCCAGGGGGACTCCGATGGACTTCAAGGTTAGGTAGAGCATGAGCTGTCAGCAAGGAAGGAGAAAAGCCAGCAGAGGGCTGGGTGGGGCAGAAAAGAGACCCACACGAGGGCTGTGGAGGACCCGGCAGCCGGGTGGCTTGGTTTGGTGCTCGCTGTGGAGCCACTGTGGGCTCTTTACTTGTTTAGCAAATGGTTTTCCAGCATCTTTGTACAAAGTGATGCTGGGCAGGGGATCCAGGCGTGCTGGGAGAGGGCTCCTCTCTCACATGCTCCTCGGCAAGTGGAGGAGAGAGGGCACAAGGTCGGGGTGAGGGCATGGGGTGGGAGGCCTCCAGAGCCAGCTGGAGCTGCATGGGGGAAAGTTCAGTGGATCCTGGCATCCGTGGACTTACATCTGCGGTTTCCACTGCATGAGGTGCACCCTGGCAGTGGGTCAGAGGGGCTGTCCGTGGTTCACTGGAAAGCCCGCTCAGACATCTTCCCAACCCCTCCAATTTTTTTTGAGGGATTGCTTCCACTGCCCAGAGGCCGCACACGGCACTCATTGGTCGTTTTTTCTCTGATTTGGGAACAGGCTACCATCATCTAATCTTTGAGGCAGAAGAGCACACAGAAGAAGTAACGTTGGAGACCCTCTGGCCTCCTCAAAGGGGTTCAATCTAATACACAACCGGGAAGCAAGACGATAAGTCTGTACTTCTCGCGAGGTAGAAACTGACTCCAGGCTACTGTCCGTACTGGTTCTCAATTTCTTTAATAGAAAATTTCAAACATACACAGAAGTAGAGAAAGCCTCTCACCCAGTTTCAAAAATTATTGACATCCTGAAAGCCTCGTTTCTACTCTCTCTCCTAACTGTGGGTGGGGAGGGGGACTGGAGTACTTTAAGAGTCAGTCCAGCAGATGGCGGACCAGGAGGACGCGGAATTCTTGTCTCCTCACAACCAGGGCACCTACCAGGCCCCGGTGGGGGACCGCAGACACCTAAGGGGACGGGCAGAACCCCCAGCGACCAGGTAGGACGTGGGACTTGAGGGGAGTGAGGGGGGAGGACAAGTGGAGGCGGGACGGGGCTGGCGACCCTGAAGGGCGGCTGGGGGAGGGGAAGGGAGCCCATGCCCGAAGGGGGAAATTGGGGAAACACTGGCAGGGCAGAGGATCAAAAGGGAGCGTGGCCAGGTTTCCCTTGACCACTTGGGACCCCGGGAGCCTGCTGAGATCCCGGCCCGATCCTCTGCCCACCAAGGCCCCCTCCAGTCAGACAGATCCTGAGGGAGCGGGAGGGAGGGAAGGGGGAGCAAAAGTAAAGGCCGGACCTCTGGGACCGGCACCCCTGAGGGGTGGCTGGGGGAGGGGAGGAGTTCCTACACCCAGCGGGACCTACCCACGGTTAGGGGTCCAGCGGAGATGGGGGAGACCCTGGGGGAGATGATGGGGGAGGGCACGAAGGAACAGAAGGCAACGGGGCCAGTGCTCTCCCTGTCCACTCAGGCACTGGGTAGCCTGCTGGCATAATCCTCTGCCCTCGGAGCCTCCCTCCTGCCATGCAGAGCCCAAGCCCCGCCCCTGCACCCCCAGCCAGGGCCCCGCCTCTACACTCAGAGACCCCCTCCAAGGCGCTGGGCCTAAGCCCACCCACACACCCGCACGCAGGGCCCTACCTCCAAACTCCGGAACTCCATACTCCAGAGGCCCTACTTCCAACGTGCAGCCTCTCCCCTTCTGCCAGGTCCTAAGCAGAGGCCCCGCCCATGCTTGAACGTCACCCGCTAGGCCCGGCCCCACGCTCAAACGTCACCCCCCACACCCACCTAGGTCCCGCCCCACCCTAAAAGCCATCACTGCCTAAGTTCCACCCCCACCTAAACTCCGCCCCCATAGCCAAAGCTTTTCTTTTTTCTTTTCCTTTTTCCTCTTTTAGATTGGGGTTCTGTTTTACATTGTTGATTCATTGTTGTTGATTCTTTAATATTTTTATTTTTCCTAATAAATCTTTTATTTTTCTAATTTTATTTTATTCTTTATACTTTGTTAGTGATCTCTCCTTTTGGCTTGTTCCCTACCACCCCCGTTTTTTTTTTTTCTTTTTTCTGTTGTGGTTTTGTTTTACCTTGTTGCAGTTGTTTCAATTATAGTTTTATTTTTCCTAATATACTTTTTATCTTTCTAATTTTATTTTTTATTCTTTGATATTGTACGGCTCCTTTTTTTCTTTCTTTCTTCCTTTTTTTTTTTTCAACCACACCACGAAGCTTGCGGGATCTTGATTCCCAGGCTGGAGGTAGGGCCTGAGCTCCTGTGGTGGGAGCTTCGAGTCCAAACCACTGGACTAACACAGAACTTCAGACCCCAGGGAATATCAATCAGAGTGAGGTCTCCCGGAGGTCCTCATCTCAGCACCAAGCCCCAGCTCTATCCAACTGCCTGCAAACTCCAGTGCTGGACGTCTCAGGCCAAACAACCAGTAAGACAGGAATACAACACCACCCATCAAAGAAAATAAAATGAAACGACAAAAAAAATACGTTACAGATGAAGGAGCAAGGTAAAAACCTACAAGACCAAATAAATGAAGATGAAATAGGCAAGCTACCTGAAAAAGAATTCACAGTAATGATAGTAAAGATGATCCAGAATCTCAGAAGCAGAATGGACAAAATACAAGAAACATTTAACAAGGCTCCAGAAGAATTAAAGAGCAAACAAACAGTGATGAACAACACAATTACTGAAATTAAAAATACTCTAGAAGGAATCAATAACAGAATAACTGAGGCAGAAGAATGAATAAGTGAGCTGGAAGATAAAATGGTCGAAATAACTGCCAGGGAGCAGAATAAAGAAAAAAGAATGAAAAGAATTGAGGACCGTCTCAGAGACCTCTGGGACAACATTAAAGGCACTAACATTTGAATTATAGGGGTACCAGAAGAAGAGAAAAAGAAAGGGTCTGAGAAAATATTTGAAGAGATTATAGTCGAAAACTTCCCTAACATGGGAAAGGAAATAGTCAATCAAGTCCAGGAAGCACAGAGAGTCCCATACAGGATAAACCCAAGGAGAAACATGCCGAGACACATACTAATCAAACTATCAAAAATTAAATACAAAGGAAAAATAGTAAAAGCAGCAAGGGAAAAGCAACAAATAACATATAAGGGAATCCCCATAAGGTTAACAGCTGATCTTTCAACAGAAACTCTGCAAGCCAGAAGGGAGTGTCAGGACATATTTAAAGTGATGAAACGGAAAAACCTACAATCAAGATTACTCTACCCAGGAAGGATCTCATTCAGATTCAATGGGGAAATAAATACCTTTACAGATAAGCAAAGGTTAAGAGAATTCAGCACCACCAACCCAGCTTTACAACAAATGCTAAAGAAACTTCTCTAGGCAGGAAACACAAGAGAAGGAAAAGACCTACAATAACAAACCCAAAACAATTAAGAAAATGGTAATAGGAACATACATATCAATAATTACCTTAAATATAGATGGATTAAATTCTCCAACCAAAAGACATAGACTGGCTAAATGGATACAAAGACAAGACACATATATATGCTGTCTACAAGAGACCCACTTCAAACCTAGGGACACATACAGACTGAAAGTGAGGGGGTGGAAAAAGATATTCCATGCAAATGGAAATCAAAAGAAAGCTGGAGTAGCAATTATCATATCAGACAAAATAGACTTTAAAATAAAGACTATTACAAGAGACAAAGAAGGACACTACATAATGATCAAGGGATCAATCCAAGAAGTAGATATAACAATTGTAAATATTTATGCACCCAACATAGGAGCACCTCAATACATAAGGCAAATGCTAACAGCCATAAAAGGGGAAATCGACAGTAACACAATCATAGTAGGGGAATTTAACACCCCACTTTCACCAATGGATAGATCATCCAAAATGAAAATAAATAAGGAAACACAAGGTTTCAATGATACATTAAACAAGATGGACTTAATTGATATTTATAGGCCATTCCATCCAAAACCAACACAATACACATGCTTCTCAAGTGCTCATGGAACATTCTCCAGAATAGACCATATCTTGGGTCACAAATCAAGCCTTGGTAAATTTAAGAAAATTGAAATTATATCAAGTATCGTTTTTGACCACAATGCTATGAGACTAGATATCAATTACAGGAAAAAAAATCTGTAAAAAATACAAACACATGGAGGCTAAACAATACACTACTAAATAACCAAGAGATCACTGAAGAAATCAAAGAGGAAATCAAAAAATACCTAGAAACAAATGACAATGAAAACACAACGACCCAAAACCTATGGGATGCATCAAAAGCAGTTCTAACAGGGAAATTTATAGCAATACAATCCTACCTCAAGAAACAAGAAACAAGAAACACCTTAAATAAACAACCTAACCTTACACCTAAAACAATTAGACAAAGAAGAACAAGAAAACCCCAATATTAGTGGAAGGAAAGAAATCATAAAGATCAGATCAGAAATAAATGAAAAAGAAATGAAGGAAGCAATAGGAAAGTTCAATAAAACTAAAACCTGATTCTTTGAGAAGATAAAGAAAATTGATAAACCGTTAGCCAGACTCATCAGGAAAAAAAGGGAGAAGACTCAAGTCAACAGAATGAGAAATGAAAAAGAAGTAACAACTGACACTGCAGAAATACAAAGGGTCATGAGAGATTAGTACAAGAAACTATATGTCAATAAAATGGACAACCAGGAAGAATGGACAAATTCTTAGAAAAGCACAATCTTCCAAGACTGAACCAGGAAGAAATAGAAAGTATAAACAGACCAATCACAAACACTGAAATTGAAACTGTAATTAAAAACCTTGCAACAAACAAAAGCCCAGGACCAGGTGGCTTCACAGATGGCAAATTCTATCAAACATTTAGAGAAGAGCTAACACCTATCCTTCTGAAACTCTTCCAAAATATAGCAGAGGGAGGAACACTCCCAAACTCATTCTATGAGGCCACCATCACCCTGATACCAAAACCACACAAGGATGTCACAGAAAAAGAAAACCACAGGCCAATATCTCTGATGAACATAGATGCAAAAATCCTCAACAAAATACTAGCAAACAGAATCCAACAGCACAGGGGCTTCCCTGGTGGCACAGTGGTCAAGAACCCACCTGCCAATGCAGGAGACACAGGTTCGATCCCTGGTCTGGGAAGATCCCACATTCCGTGGAACAACTAAGCGTGTGCGCCACAACTACTGAGCCTGCACTCTAGACCCCATGAGCCACAACTACTGAGTCCATGTGCCACAACTACTGAAGCCCATGCACCTAGAGCCTGCAACAAGAGAAGCCACCATAATGAGAAGCCTGTGCACCACAATGAACAGTAGACCCCACTCGCCTCAACTAGAGAAAGCCTGTGCGCAGCAACAAAGACCCAATGCAGCCATTAATTAATTAATTAATTAATTAAAAAAAGAATCCAACAGCACATTAAAGGATCATACCCCATGATCAAGTGGGGTTTATCCCAGGAATGCAAGGATTCTTCAGTATATGCAGATCAATCCATCTGATACACCATGTTAACAAATTTAAGAAGAAAAACCATATGATCATCTCAATAGATGCCAAAAAAGCTTTTGACAAAATTCACCACCCATTTATGATAAAGACTCTCCAGAAAGTAGGCAGATAGAGAACTTACCTCAACACAATAAAGGCCATATATGACAAACCCATAACCAATATCGTTCTCAGTGGTGAAAAACTGAAACCATTTCCTCTAAGATCAGGAACAAGAAAAGGTTGCCCACTCTCACCACTATTATTCAACATAGTTTGGAAGTTTTAGCTACAGCAGTCAGGGAAGAAAAAGAAAGAGAAGGAATCCAAATCAGAAAGGAAGAAGTAAAACTGTCACTGTTTGCTGATGACATGATACTATACATAGAGAACCCTAAAGATGTTACCAGAAAAACTACTAGAGCTAATCAATGAATTTGGTAGAGTAGCAGGATACAAAATTAATGCACAGAAATCCCTTTCATTCCTATATACTAATGATGAAAAATCTGAAAGAGAAATTAAGAAAACACTCCCATTTACCATTGCAACAAAAAGAATAAAATACCTAGGAATAAACCTACCTAAGGAGACAAAAGACCTTTATGCAGAAAACGATCACTGATAAATGAAAAATGATACAAACATATGGAGAGATATACTATGTTCTTGCATAGGAAGAATCAACGTTGTGAAAATGACTCTACTACCCAAAGCAATCTACAGATTCAATGCAATCCCTATCCAACTACCAATGGCATTTTTCACTAGAAAAATGAACTAGAACAAAAATGAACTAGAACTAGAACAAAAAATTTCACAATTTTTATGGAAACACGAAAGACCTCCAATAGCCAAAACAGTCTTGAGAAAGAAAAACAGAGCTGGAGGAATCAGGCTTGCTGACTTCAGACTATACTACAAAGCTACAGTAATCAAGACAGTATGGTACTGGCACATAAACAAATATAGATCAATGGAACAGGATAGAAAGCCTGGAGAAAAACCCACGCACCTATCATCACCTTATCTTTGATAAAGGAGGCACAAATATACAGTGGAGAAAAGACAGCCTCTTCAATAAGTGGTGCTGGGAAAACTGGACAGCTACATGTAAAAGAATGAAATTAGAACACTCCCTAACACCATACACAAAAATAAACTCAAAATGGATTAAAGACCTAAATCTAAGGCCAGACACTATAAAAACTCTTAGAGGAAAACATAGGCAGAACACTCTGTGACATAAATCACAGCAAGATCCTTTTGACCCACCTCCTAGAGAAATGGAAATAAAAGCAAAAATAAACAAATGGGGCCTAATGAAACTTAAAAGCTTTTGCACAGCAAACGAAACAATAAACAAGACAAAAAGACAACCCTCAGAATGGGAGAAAATAT
Organism: Pseudorca crassidens; assembly: GCF_039906515.1. Taxonomy (NCBI): domain Eukaryota; kingdom Metazoa; phylum Chordata; class Mammalia; order Artiodactyla; family Delphinidae; genus Pseudorca; species Pseudorca crassidens. Next base: position 5,838,789 of record NC_090296.1, on the reverse strand, counting down.
TAGGAAGCGAAGCAACTGACAAAGGATTAATCTCCAAAATATATAAGCAGCTCATGCAGCTCAATATCAAAACACAAACAACCCAATCCAAAAATGGGCAGAAGACCTAAAAAGACATTTCTCCAAAGAAGATATACAGATTATCAACAAACACGTGAAAAGATGCTCAACATCACTAATAATTAGAGAAATGCAAATCAAAACTACAATGAGGTATCACCTCACACCAGTCAGAATTGCCATCATCAAAAAATCTACAAACAGTAAATGCTGGAGAGGGTGTGGAGAAAAGGGAGCCCTCTTGCACTGTTGGTGGGAATGTAAATTGGTACAGCCACTGTGGAGAACAGTATGGAGGTTCCTTAAAAAACTACAAATAGAACTACCATATGACCCAGCAATCCTACTACTGGGCATATACCCTGAGAAAACAATAATTCAAAAAGAGTCATGATGTTCATTGTAGCACTATTTACAATAGCCAGGACATGGAAGTAACCTAAGTGTCCATCAACAGATGAATGGATAAAGAAGATGTGGCAGATATATACGATGGAATATTACTCAGCCATAAAAAGAAACGAAACTGAGTTATTTGTAGTGAGGTGGATGGACCTAGAGACTGTCATTACAGAGTGAAGTAATTCATGAAGAAGGAGAAAAGCAAATACCGTATGCTAGCACATATATATGGAATCTAAAAAACAAAAAAATGGTTCTGATGAATCTAGGGGCAGGACAGGAATAAAGATGCAGACGTAGAGAATGGACTTGAGGACATGGGGAGGGGGAAGGGTAAGCTGGGACGAGGTGAGAGAATAGCATTGATATATATACACTACCAAATGTCAAATAGATAGCTAGTGGGAAGCAGCTGCATGACACAGGGAGATCAGCTCAGTGTTTTGTGACCACCTAGAGGGGTGGGATAAGGAGAGAGAGAGGGAGATGCAAGAGGGAGGGGATATGGGGATATACGTATGCATATAGCTGATTCATTTTGTTTTACAGCAGAAACTAACACAACACTGTAAAGCAATTATACTCCAATAAAGATGTTAAAAAAAAAGTCCAAGCCACCATGTCATTTCACCTAGAAATACTTCAGTCTGCTGCTCTGATGAGGACAGTTTATTTTATGTAACCACCATGACCTCATCACAGCGGACAGACTTAATAGCGATTCCCCGCTACTGTCTAATGCCCAGTCCATATGCAGATTTCTCCAGGTGTCAAACCAGCCCCATGTCTCAATGCCTAGCACTGCCTGGGTGTACGATACAGCCATATAAAGCCTTGGGCATACAGCTGCCATGTGTGCCCCCTCCCCTGAAAGTGCGGATAGGGGCTCAAGCCTGCATGTGCCCTTAGTTCCGGACCCTTGTCTGACCCTGTGGCTCACTGCCGCATTGTACCCTCCCCCTCCCACTCCCTCCACCCCTGGGCAGTATGCTTAGCTGTCCCCTCCCCCCACCCTGCCTCAGGCCCCCTCGGGACACTCCCCTCCTAGGCCACCCAGCTGGATCCTTCCGATCTTGGCTGGCGGGTGGGACTAGACCCAATGCCTGTTGAGAAACCTCCGCTCCCTCTTGAAGGTGGAGCCCTGTTCAAGGTGAGCCTTTCTGGCAGGGGTTCAGTCCCTCCCAGGGGGTCCCAGCTGTTCCAATTTGCCTCCTCCACGCTCTTCCACACGTTTCAACAAAAACAGGACACAAGCTCAGACCACCCTGGGGCCGGGACGTGGGGAGGGAGTGGTGGCGACCCTGCACTTGGGACGCCTAAGGGAGGGATGTGCTTGTGGACACAGATTTTGTCTGAGCTCAAAATGTGGATGAGCTAAGAACAAATTTGGTTGTTTCGGCTTAGAACCAGAGTAGGTGCGTAGCACCCATAAGATGAAAACTGAAAAGGTAATCATCAAAACTTGGAAATAGATTTACGTGTAAACCTTCCCTCCTCTACCTTTCTGGCTACAGGTGCGCCACCTGGTGGCAGAAAGCAGAGCTTACCTTCTCTTCCCCAGCTTGCCAATTTCCTGTCTGACCTCCTTAGACTAGGAGTGTGGGGAGAGAGAAAGGAAATTCTTTTCTTTTTTTTGAATTATAGTTGATTTACAATGTTGTGTTAGTTTCAGGTGTACAGCAAAGTGATTCAGTTATATATATAGATATGTATATTCAGATTGTTTTCCATTACAAGTTATTACAAGATATTGAATATAGTTCCCTGTGCTATACAGTAGGACCTTTTTGTTTAACTATTTTATATGTAGTACAATAGTTTCTATCTGCTAATCCCAAACTCCTAATTTACCCCTCCCCCCTTCCCCTTTGGTAACCATAGGATTGTTTTCTATGTCCCTGAGTCTGTTTCTGTCTTGTAAATAAGTTCATTTGTATCATTTTTTTAGACTCCAAAAATAAGTGACATCATATGATATTTGTCTTTCTCTGTCTGACTTACTGCATTTAGTATGATCATCTCTAGGTCCATCCATATTGTTGCAAGTGGCATTATTATGTTCTTTTTTATGGCTGAGTAATATTCCATTATATATATATATATATATATATATATATATATATATCTCACATCTTCTTTACCCATTCATCTGTTAATGGACACTTAGATGGCTTCCATGTCTTGGCTATTGTAAATAGTGCTGCAGTGAACATTGGGGTGCATGTATCTTTTCATCTTTTCCAGATATATGCCCAGGAGTGGGATTGCTGAATCGTATAGTAACTCTAATTTTAGTTTTTTAAGGAACCTCCGTACTGTTCTCCATAGTGGCTGCAACAACTTACATTCCCACCAACAGGGTAAGAGCATTCCCTTTTCTCCACACCCTCTCCAGCATTTATTATTTGTAGACTTTTTGATGATGGCCATTTTGACTGGTGTGAGATGATACCTCACTGTAGTTTCGGTTTGCATTTCTCTAATAATTAGCAATGTTGAGCATCTTTTCATGTGTCTGTTGGCCATCTGTATGTCTTATTTGGAGAAATATCTATTTAGGTCTTCTGCCCATTTTTTTATAGGGTTGTTTGTTTTTTTTAATATTGAGTTATATGAGCTGTTTGTGTATCTTGGCAATTAAGCCCTTGTCGGTCTCATCGTTTGCAAATATTTTCTCCCAGTCTGTAGGTTGTCTTTTCATTTTGTTTATGGTTTCCTTTGCTGTTCAAAAGCTTATAAATTTGATTAGGTCCCATTTGTTTGTTTTTGCTTTAATTTCTTTTGCCTTGGGAGACTGACCTAAGAAAACATTGCTATGATTTATGTCAGAGAATGTTATGCCTATGTTCTCTTCTAGGAGTTTTATGGTGTCGTGTCTTATGTTTAAGTCTTTAAGCCATTTTGAGCTTATTTTTGTGTATAGTGTAAGGAAGTATCCTAACTTCTTTGATTTACATGCAGCTGTCCATCTTTCCTAGCACCACTTGCTGAAAAGACTTTTTTCTCCATTGTATATTCTTGCCTCCTTTGTCGAAGATTAATTGACCATAGGCGTGTGTTTATTTCTAGGCTCTCTATTCCATTCCATTGACTTATATGTCTGTTTTTGCACTAATACCATGCTGTTTTGATTACTGTAGCTTTGTAGTATTGTCTGGAGTCTGGGAGGGTTATGCCTCCAGCTTTGTTCTTTTTCCTCAGGATTGCTTTGGCAATTCTGGGTCTTTTGTGGTTCCATATAAATTTTAGGATTATTTGTTCTAGTTCATGAAAAATGTCATGGGTAGTTTGATAGGGAGCACATTGAATCTGCAGATTGCTTTGGATAGTGTGGCCATTTTAACAATATTGATTCTTCCAATCCAAGAGCATGGGATGTCTTTCCACGAGAAAGGAAATTCTTATCAGACAACGATTGTTCTCACTCTCTGGGCAGCTGTTTCAGCCGACCCTTCCCAGGGAGATTCCAGAGGTTCTTGGGGAGCCCCTACGTTGCCAGTGTTCTCTCACACATAGTGTAGTCCCCTTGACCTGGGGAAAGGTGTTCTTTCCATTAGGCAGCTGCGTTCTCCTGCAGCCCCTGAGCACAGGGCAGTCCACCTCTTGTCCTCTTTCTGTGGAAGTCCGACAGCCCCTGCTGGTGGCCCTGTGGACGGGATCTAAGATGATTCCTCCCCTGGCTCGCATCTTGTCCCACCCCCAACACGGACGGTGGGCAGTTATGCCCTCCCACACAGCCTCCTCGGGCAACTGCTGAGAGCCACCCAGTCGCCTGTAGATTTTTCAGCCACTAAGTCCACAAATTCTAGGAGACACGCTCGAGCTCTCAAGAAATTGGGGTGAGAAGGAAGCAACGCCCACCCCTCCTTGGGGAAAGGTGGTTGGAATCAACAGCTCAACTTTCCCCGAAAGAAATTCTCCTTACAAATACTTTTTAAGAATTTGAATTCCTGACCCTCTTATACCCTTAATGTGGTTGTGAGAGGCTGAGAGGTCTCTTGGGGGCGTCCTTTGTAAACTCCGCCCGTGGTCCAGCAGCACCTTTGGAACGCAGGTCTACTGGGTCTCAGCTCCTCCCCCAGGACTTGGCTGGCATGCATGCACGCATGCACACACGCAAGTATTCATGCACACACACACGCGCGCACACACGCACGCAGGCTTGCACGGGCTCAGATTCACTGGATCTCGCCCAGCCTTTCTCCAGTTCCCAACCTTCCACTTCCTCTCTGCACGACCGGCCTGAGAGGTAGGATCACTTGCCCATCTTCTACAAGGAAGAGACCTAGGGTCAGAAAGATAGAGGTGCTTGCCCATGTCACTCAGTGAGTTGGTGGCAGAGCCAAGGGAGACCCCCCCAGTTCTCCCAAGCTACGTTCTCGGACCCATGCTCAGCAGAGCGCCATTCAAGGAGCAGCAATAGAGGATTTCCAAATAACTTGAGAAATGCCACGTGCTACGTACAGTGTGTGGTCTATGGGGACTCAAGGGAAAGCATTGGGAAGCTCTGTCATAAAGAAACCTGTTGGGACTTCCCTGGTGGTCCAGTGGCTAAGACTCCACACTCCCAATACAGGGGGCCGGGGTTCGATCCCTGATCAGGAACTAGATCCCACATGCCGCAACTAAGAGTTCGCATGCTGCAACTAAAGATCCTGCGTGCCACACCTAAAAAAGATCCCGCATGCCACAACGAAGATCCCACGTGCCGCAGTTAAGACCCGGCGCGGCCAAAAAGAATAAATACATAAATATTTTTTTAAAAAAGAGAGACCTGTTTACACCAGCATTTCGCAAACGTGAGCGTTGGGCACCTGTGCTCTCAAGACACTGATTATCGGCCATGATCGTTCCATCTTGGGAGAAACTGTGAGAGAAAGTCATCATCCAGGAGCTGAATATAGCAAAGAAAGGGGACTCGGAGGCCACATGATTCTCCCTCCCCTCCTCCATCCCCAGTTTCTGCTAAGAAGGGCTTCAAGGCCGTATTCTCAACAGCAGGGACGAGGAGCATGAGGGCTCTTCTGCTTTCCTGTGTTCCCAGCCAACTCCTTTAGACTATGTTCTGCTCTCCTCTAGAGCAACCAGCCTCACTGATGCACAGAATCTGTAACTGGAGACCCTAGGGTGCAATGCAACAAGCCCCTAGACAGCAGAGAACACCAACCCTCGCCTCCCTCGCCCCTTTTATTAGGCCAGTTGCCATGGCGATGGGGGGGGAACCGGGATGGCAGGCACTGGGAGCGAATTTGCTTAGAATATTTCAGCTTATAACATTTGGGGGCAATCTCTCCCTCCTTACCAGGCCTGAACTAAGGAATTGCCTGACTCCCTGCTGTGTGACACGGTCTGTTGCATTTCTGAGATTCCCTTGGCCAAATGGGCTTCTTTTTTATTATTATTATTTATATATTTATTTATTTATTTTTGGCTGCGTTGGGTCTTCGTTGCTGCATGTGGGCTTTCTCTAGTTGCAGCGAGCAGGGGCTACTCTTCATTGCGGTGCACAGGCTCTAGGCGCCCGGGCTCAGTAGCTGTGGCTCACGGGCTCTAGAGCACAGGCTCAGTAGTTGTGGCGCACGGACTTAGTTGCTCCACGGCATGTGGGATCTTCCCGGACCAGGGCTCAAACCCACGTCCTCTGCATTGGCAGGCGGATTCTTAACCACTGCGCCACCAGGGAAGTCCCCCAAATGGGCTTCTGTATCTTTTAGGTTACCCCCAGAACCCTTACAGCCATGACTACCAAAAAGGAGAGTGAGCTGTGATAGTCACAGTCCAGCACGCTGCCCACCCCTCACTTACACCCATGGCACTGCACGGTGTTCTGTTCTCATGTGGTTTATTTGGGTTTATTTTACTCTGATTCACACAGAAGTGGCAGGTGGCAGAAGTGGCAGGTTTAGAAACCACAGCAGCGGCTCATCATCTGGATCTGAAGCCAGCCGTGGTAGAAGCCAGACAGCACCCCTGTGCTGCTTGTTTCGGGAGCACCTGAGGTTGCCCCATCCTCACCTTCAATCATCCTTGGCATCGGGCTGCTGTGAAAGCACTTTCAGATGCTGTGGGAAAGGCTTTTCCCTCGTTCTGGCATGTTCACTCCTGTGTGTCTCCTTCCCAGGCTGAGGCAGCTCTCGGGCTCAGACGTCAGCAGGGTTCAGAGGAAGGAGAGGACCCAGCAGGCTCAGGACAGCCAGATGGGGAGATCTGGAGTCCAGGAGGACAGCCACGCAGCTACTGCACCCTTACCTCCCCCGAGGTACTCTGGCCGACCCCCACAGTAGGGCTGTTTATTTGTAGAATGGTGGGGCTGCAGGAGAGCTCCGGGAGGGGGTCATCTTGGGGGAGTATTTCCCCAAGTGTGTTCTGTGGAACAGCAATTCCACAAGGTGTTAATAGACCCTGGGTTTGTGAGTCAGTGAGTTAAACAGGTTTGAGTATGTTTTTAGTGTGGATCTTCTCAGAGTTTTAATACATCGATGTGCATTGTCCAGAGAGCCATCGTGTCCATCCATCCATCCAATAAGTACCATCTCCTTTCTGCACCAGACACCATACTAGGACCAGGGATACCAAAGGATACCATAGTTCTTGCTCTTGTGAAGCCAGACAGCTGGTGACAGGCAGCGAGGGGTCAGCAGAGGTGGAGACCCCTTAAGCCTGGGGACTCAGGCAGGTGGCCTTTGAGCAGAGAGTGGACTGGCAGAGTGAGGGGCCGAAGCATGCAGCCATCTGGGGGAGGCCTCCTGGGCGCCAAGCACGCAGGGTCCCCAGGGCTGTCTGACCACACTCACCGCCTTTCCTTCCTGGGATGTGTCTGCAAGGCAGAGTCTCTGGAGCACATGGTGGGGGGGGATGCGATTTTGTTCAGCCCTGTCTTTCTGTAGATGTAGAAACCAGAGTACTGGGAAAACAGGGATTTGCTCTAGGTCACTGTGACCTTGGCAGGGACAGCCCCCCCAGCCACCTTAGTTTGTTTGTTTTTTTATAAAATAAAGTTTACTGTAGTTTTTCATGATAAAACTAATACATACCCATCACAGCAAATTCAGAAGGGAGCCCTCCCATATCCCTACCACCCAGAAATAGCACTGATACTTCTTAGTGCATTTCCTTCCTGCGTTTTATTTCTGGGAGTACATTTTTGGATGTGTTTCTGTAGTTAACATATTGCATAGACAATGCTTTGTATTGCTTTTTTCATGTAACTTTGTAAGCATTTTCCCCTGTCATTTATAACTTCATTATAAAGAACTCTGATCAGCTGCAGATAAACGGGCTGCTGTGACTAATATCACTCACTTAGCTCAGTCCTCTCACCCCTATGGTGATGGTGATGATGATGATAAGAAAAAGTAATAAAGGCCACACTTACAGAGGGCATTTGTCCACGATGCATTCTCTGAAGTCTCCTTCCATCAACATTTAAAGAGGCTCAAATCTTTCCCATTAGAAGAAAACCTCCCTGGTCTCTTCCTCAACTCTCGGTGCTCTGCCCACTTCTCTTCCTTCTCCGCCCCTCCCGGGGCTGTGTCCTCAGCTCCTGGGGTCTCAGTCACCTCTTCAGCTCTGATAAGCCCCCCAGATCAGTATCTTTGACTCATCTTCCTTAGCACCACACCTGGATGTCCATCTGCTTGCCCACTGGGACCTCAATTTCATGTCTCCAATCAGTTCATCCACTTTTCTCCCCACACCCTGTGCTCCATCCTCCCAACTGCCCAAGCCAGCAGTGGGCATCCCTCTGCACCCCTCTTTTGGACTCACTGCCCATATCGACAAGCCGCCAATAATAGTCACGACTCCACAGCATCCCTTAGAGAGCCCTTAGCCATGCCCCGCACAGGGCGACTCCTTCAACACTCTCACCACTCGAGCAGGGCGCTTCTCCTTTTCGCAGGCTGCAGGTTCGTAGTTCCCATTGTTTTTGGTGTCTGTCCCCAGTGGCTAAGGTTGGTTCAGTGGGTTGTGTAGGCTTCCTGGTGGAGGGGACTAGTGCCTGTGTTCTGGTGGATGAGGCTGGATCTTGTCTCTCTGGTGGGCAGGTCCACATCTGGTGGTGTGTTTTGGGGTGTCTGTGGACTTATTATGATTTTGGGCAGCCTCTCTGCTAATGGATGGGGTTGTGTTCCTGTCTTGCTAGTTGTTTGGCATAGGGTGTCCAGCACTGTAGCTTGCTGGTCGTTGAGTGAAGCTGGGTGCTGGCGTTGAGATGGAGATCTCTGGGAGATTTTCGCCTTTTGATATTATGTGGAGCTGGGAGGTCTCTTGTGGACCAGTGTCCTGAAGTTGGCTGTCCCACCTCAGAGGCACAGCACTGACTCCTGGCTGCAGCACCAAGAGCCTTTCATCCACACGGCTCCTCGATTTGGGATGATTCGTTGTCTATTCATGTATTCCACAGATGCAGGTACATCAAGTTGATTGTGGAGCTTTAATCCGCTGCTTCTGAGGCTCGAGGGTGCTTCTCTTTTTGATGGCCCTCCTTTTACTGACAATGAGGAAACTAAAACTCAGAGAGGTCAGGTGACTTTCTAGGGCTGCACAGTGAGTGAGCTGGGATTTGAACCCATGTAGTCAGGTTTCAGAGTTCACGCTCAGCAGTCCTGCATCTCCAGCACTGAAGGGGCCATCACCTGCGTCCACGTCATCTCCCCATCTGTGCTGCCTCTGCCCTGGCCCAGCTGCAGCCCCACTGGCCTTGTGCCACGTGGCAGCCGAGTGAGCTTTCCAAACACCCCCATTCTCTTGCTTAAACCCCTTTAGCGGCTCTTAGGGAAAAGCTCCTTCACGCCGTGCACGGGGCCTGCTCAGAGGACTCCGGGCTCCTCTCCCACACCACCTCTCTCTGCTACCACTCTCTGTCCCCACACCTCAGCACGCCCCCTGTCAACACCCAGCCTTCACCAGTCTTTACATGTGCTCTCTGCCCCAACACTCTTCCTCCCGTTTTTCCTGGCCAACCATCATAACTTTCATAACTCAGCTAAAAAGCCCCCTCCTGGGGACTTCCCTGGCGGTTCCGTGGTTAGGACTCCACGCTTCTGCTGCAGGGAGCATGGGTTTGATCCCTGGTTGGGGAACTAAGATCCTGCAAGCCACAAGGCGTAACAAAAGAGGAAAAAAAAGCCACCTCCTCCAGGAAGCCTTCCCGGAGTGCCTAGTCTGATTTCTGGTCCCTCTTATGTGTTCCCCTCCCCCTCCATTGTACTTCCCTCATCACAGTGAATTGTAAGCATGGGTTTCCTTAGTCTACTTGCCTGTAGCCCTTCTGTCCATAAGCTGCCTAAAGCATAAACACTCCTCATCTTGTTCATTCTTCTTTCTCCAGCACTTAGCACAGTGCCTGGTGAGGACAGCCTATCAGTAAGTTAGGGGGATACACGAATGAATGGAGCTACAGGCAAGGTGAGCATTTGGACTTGTATTCAATTCCTAAACCTTTACCCTTATCCCCGAATATCTTTTCCTGCTTCCAGTGTTTTACTATTGCAAACCACACTGCTGAGAACAGCTTTGTCCCCTGAGTCTTTCTTTTAGATTTACTTCAAGACAAACGCCCAGAAGTAGAATTACTGAATTAGAGGGCAAGAACATCTATATGTCCCCTGATAGGTTTTGCAAAAACTGAATTCCAAAATTACGGTAACAATCTAGGAGGCTTTTTCTTTTGTAGCAAATGAATCCTCTTTCCTTTTCTATGTGTCTTCCTGGTGGAAGCCGCAGAAAGCTATTTTTACCTAAAGGCTGTAAAGCTCGTCATTCTCAGGGGAGAAAGTTGGGCGTGTGTGTGGATAGACAGTGTGCCCGCCTCATCAGCCCGTCAGCCCCTGCATGCTATCTAGTTCTAGGTCATTTGGGGAAAGCAAATTTCAATTATGTTCCAAATTAAGCAGCACTTCTGTAAAAGAAGGAACGCACGCAGACGCAGATACACACACGCACACATCCATCTCCATTGGGGGACTTACCTTTAAAATCCTAAGGGACAAGCAAGTTGTCAAAGCATAACCCATGAACTTTGGCAGGTGAATGCTATGAAGAGATCAAAGCTGAAAGCACTTTGGGGGCGGGGGGATCATCTGACTTCCAATGTTCGTTTTAGCAACAGCGTTCTGCAGATAAAATCTTACAGGAAGGGAGGGAGCCGCAGGGGGAGGAGAAACGGGGGTATATGTATATGTATAGCTTTGTTATACAGCAGAAACTAACACACCATTGTAAAGCAATTATACTCCAATAAAGATGTTAAAAAATAATAATAATAAATAAATAACAATAAAAGAAGCCAGTAGAGAAACAAGTGTATGCTGTTACATGATAAAGTCTACCTTGTATCGCTCTGAACTGAATAAAATCAGAAATGATTTCATTAAAGTGGACAGATGAGAATAAATCAAAGAGAAAAAGAAAAAAATCTTACAGGAAAATCCACGCTATAATATGGTTGAGAATGCAGCTGCTGCGGCTTCAGGGGGCGGAGGTGACCAGAAATGCTCTCATCCTGTGTTTGCTCCCTCTCCCACCTCCCCACCCTCCATCCCACCTCCACTTGGGGCTCCAATGTCTCCTGTCCAGGATCCAACGCGGGAGGACACCCAGGCCCAGCAAGGGCAGAGGCCTGCCCAGGGCCCCACAGTGAGTGGTGGCCTCCCTGTCTGGGGCTGACTCTCCACCTGCTGTCTTGCCAGGAGCCACTCGGCCACTCACAGGCACAGTGCCTGACGTGTCCCCAAGGAGGTCCTGGAGGTGGCTGGCTTCCCCCCAATGCTTACCATCTAGGCAGCCCCGCTATCAGTTTGGTTTTAGGGTTCAGTCCAATTTAAGTTCTCTTATTACCAGCCTTTCTATCTGTCTTTTAAGAAAATCATCCATTTCATGTAGGTCCTCAAATTTATTGAAATCAAACTGCAATAGTATCCTCACATAATTATTTTGTTCTCATTTACCCCGTGCAATTATAAGTCCTTTTTTCATTCCTAGTTTACTTTTCTTTTCTAGTCTTTTATTTCTTGGGCTTTGTGGGTTTTCCATTTTATTTCTTCTGGAAGAAGCATATTTTAATTTCGTTTTTTGGTATTTTTGTTTTCTAGTTCATTCTTTTCAGCTTTTTATCCTAGATAATTTCCTTCTCATAATTTTTTAATTTATTTTGTTGTGTTTTAAGTTGAATGCTTCATTCCTTTATACATATTCTTTGTTATATGATAAAAACGTGTAAGGTTTGCTGTTGGTGTATCCCATAGGTGTTACCCTGACGTTTTCTCATTTTCATTAATTTCTTATTAATTTGTAGTTTTAATATTGATCTCCTCTTTCAGCTCAAAGTTATCTAGAAGAGTATTTTTACATTTCCAAGCTAAATTTTTACCATATTTTTTATGGTTATTTAGGGTTTCATTGCATTCTGGTGAAATTTCTGAACTCCTAGGATAACAAGGGTAATTCCAGGAATCTTCAGCCTCCTGGGAGAAAAAACAGATTTCCTATGTGCAGAATGCACCCTCCACCCCTCCCTAAAATATCCAGTCCTAACCCCAGGAACCATGAGTATGGAGGTTCCATGGCAAAGGGGAATGAAGGCTGCAGGTAGAATTACGGTTGCTGATCAGCTGACCTTGAAATAGATTATCATGGATTATTCAGGTGGGCCCAGTGTAACCACAAGGGTCCCTAATTATGAGAGAAGGAGGGAAAAGACGTGAGGGACATGTGACTACACAGCAAGGTCAGAGTGATGCCCCGTGAGAAAGACCTGACCTTAGTTGCTGGCTTTGAAGATGGCCCCTTCCTAAGGCGACATGAGCTGAGGAATGTAGGTGACCTCTAGAAGCTAGAAAAGGCAAGGAACAGACGCTCTCCTGGAGCCTCCAGAAGGAGCATCGTGATTTTAGCCCAGTGAGGTCAGACTTCTGCCCTCCAGAACTGTAAGAGAATACATGAGTGTTGCTTTTTTTTTTTTTAATTAATTTATTTATTTTTGGCTGCGTTGGGTCTCGCAGGCTTTCTCTAGTTGCGGCGAGCAGGGGCTACTCTTCGTTTTAGTGCGCAGGCTCCTCATTGCAGTGGCTTCTCTTGCTGTGGAGCACGGACTCTAGGCGCGTGGGCTTCAGTAGTTGTGGCACGAGGACTTAGTTGCTCCGTGGCATGTGGGATCTTCCCGGACCAGGGATCGAACCCGTGTCCTCTGCATTGGTAGGCAGATTCTTAACCACTGCGCCACCAGGGAAGTCCCCATGTGTGTTGTTTTAAGCCAGCAACTTTGGGGTAATTTGCACGGCAGCAACAGGAAACTAAGACACTGGGTAAAAGGGAGAAACAGATGTGTTATTCGGCGTCTTACCTGCATTTGAAACTCGAAGTTTTCAGATCTCTGAGAAAAGAGGAGTGCAGGCCTAAACTCCTGTCCTGTCCAAGGGTATCATCCACATGGGAGAGGAAACAAGGCTGCTCCTCCCAGACTGTGGCTAGGTGAGTGTCTTTCTCCACCAATCCTCCCAAATGCCTGGTGAGCTCTGTCTTCTCAAACAGCTTTATTGAGACATCCCTCACATTCCTTAAAATCCACCCATTTAAGGAATACCACTCAATGGTTTTTAATATATTCACAGTTGTGCAACCATCACTACAGTATAATTTTATAACATTTTCATCACCCCAAAAGAAACTCCATGCCCATTGGCATTGTACTTGTTTACTAGGGCTGCCATAACAAAATATCACGGACTGGGGGGCGTAAACCACAGACGTTTATTTCCTCACTGTTCTGGGGGCTGGAAGTCCAAGATCCAGGTGCAGCAGGTTTGGTTCCTTCTGAGCCCTCTTCTTGGGGACTTGCAGACGGCCACCTTCTCAAGGCGTCCTTTCCTCTGTTCCAAGAGTCTCTCTGTGCGTCCTAATCTCTGCTTATAAGGACACCAGTCAGATTGGATTAGGGCTCATACTAATGGCCTCATTTTAACTTAACTGTTTAAAGGTCCTATCTCCAAATACATTCTGGGGTACCAGGAATAGCGCTTCAACAAATGAATTTTGAGCGAACACGATTCAGTTCATAACAGATAGTTATTCCCTATTCCCTTCCTGCTCCCCGACCCCAGCCCTTGACAACCACTAAACTACTTTATGTCTCTATGGGTTTACCTTTTCTGGACATTTCCTATAAGGGGAATCATACAATATGTGGTCTTTGTGACTGGTTTCTTTCACTTAGCGTAATATTTTCAAGGTTCATCAATGTTGTAGCATGTGTCAGTACTTCATTGCTCTTTATTGCCAACTAACGTTCCAGTGTATGGAGGGACCCCACTGTGTTTATCTACTCATCAGGTGATGGACATTTGGGTTGTTTCCACTTTGGGGCTATTATGAATACTTCTGCTGTGAACATTTGTGTACAGGTTTTTGCGTGGATATGTTTTTATTTCATGTGGGCATATACCTAGAAGTTATATTACTGGGTTATATTATAACTTTTTTGAACAGTTTGAAGAACTGCCAATCTGCTTTCCAAAGAGATTGCATCATTTTACAATTCCACCAGAATTATGAGGGTTCCAATTTCTCTGCATCTTCAACATCACTTATTTCCCTTTTTTAATTAAAAAAATTTTATTTTATAGCCATGTCAGTGGGTGTGAAGTCGTATCTCATTGCAGTTTTGATTTGCATTTCCCTGATAGCTAATGAGGTTGAGCATCTTTTCATTGCCTGTTGGCCATTTCTATGTCTTCTTTGGAGAAATATGTATTCAGATCCTTTGCCCACTTTTTAATTGGCTTATTTGTATTTTTATTATTGAGTTGTAAGAGTTCATTATATAGTCTGGATACAAGGCTCTTTTCACATATATGTTTGCAAATATTTTCCCCCATTCTGTGGGTTGTCTTTTCACTCTAATGGTATTACTTGCAACAAAATTTTTTAATGCTGATGAAGTCCAATTTATCTATTTTTTTCTTCCGTTGCTTGTGCCTTTGGAATCATATCTAGGAAGCCTTTGTCTAACCCAAGGTTATGAAGATTTAAACATGTTTCCTTCTAAGGGTTTTATTGTTTTAGTGCTTACATTTAGGACTATGATTTATTTTAAGGTGATTTCTGTGTATGATGTAAAGGGTCCAAACTTCATTCGTTCGTATGTGGATGTCTAGTTGTTCCAGCGCCATTTATTGAAGACTATTCTTTCCTGCAGTGACTTATCTTGGAGCCCCTGTCAAAAATCAACTGAACATAAGTATAAGGGTTTATTTCTGGACTCTCAATTCAATTCCATTGATCTATATTATCTACGCCAGTACCACACTGTCTTGATTACTAAAGCTTTTCAATACATTTTGAAATCAGGAAATATGAGTCCTCCAACTTTGTTCTTTTTCAAGATTGTTGGCTGTTCTGGGTCCTTTGCATTTCCAGATGAATTTTAGGATCAGCTTGCTCGTTTCTGAAAAAGAGATTTTGACGGGGATTGCATTGAGTTTGCATTCAATCTGCGGACTGTTGCCTTTGTAACAATATTGTCTTCCAATCCACGAATGGACGTCTTTACTTTTATTTAGGTCTTCTTTAATTTCTTCCAATGACATTTTGTAGTTTTCAGTGTATGTCTTAACACTTCTTTTGTTAAATTTATTCCTAAGTATTTTATCCTTTTTGATGTTATTGTAAATAGAACTGTTTTCTTAATTTAATTTTCAGATTGTTCATAGCAAGTATATAGAAATACAATTGATTTTTTGAATATCTCTCTTGCATCCTGCAACCTTAGTGAGCTCATGTATTAGTTTTAATAGTTTTTCAGTCGATTACTTAGGATTTTCTAAACGCAAGATCATGTAATCTGCAGATAGAGATCGTTTCACTTCTTCCTTTCCAATCGAATGCCTTTTTTTCATTGCCTAATTACCTCCAGTACAATCTTGAAAAGCAGTGGTGAGAGTCGATAACCCTGTCTTGTTTGATCTTAGGGGAAAGCCTCCAGTCTTCTGACGAGCTCTTTTGATTTAAAAACTCTTATTTTGTCCTCAATTACGGCTTTTCCTCCTTCCACCCCATTTGGAACTCCTCTTATTTAGAAGTTAGAGCTCTTGAATCCATCATTTACGTGCTTTATCTTGTCAACGATAATTTCCACTTCTTTCTTTTTTTGCTCTGCTTCACAAAGTAATTTTTTCATCTGATCTTTTAGGTCCCTGGATTGCAGGCCCAATCCTGCCTGCCACCTGTTTTTGTCAATGAAGTTTTATTGGAACACACTCACACCCATTGGTTTAGGGATTGTCTGTGGCTGCCTTCACGCTGTGATGGCCGAGAGGAGTAGTTGTGACAGAGACTGAATGGTCTGCAAAAAGCCAAAAATATTTACTATCTGGCCCTTTGCAGAAAAGTGTGCCAACCCTAGTTCTAGATCAGTGTCTTTTCTGTTTTTCCCTACCTCTAATTAATCTTTTAAATTATGAAGTAATGGTTTTTGTTCTCAAGAATTGTCTTTTGTTCTCAGATTGTTCATCTGCAAGATCTCCTGACTCTCCTGATAACTTCTCTGTCATTGCCTCCTCTAGACATGTCATCTTCTGACTGCTCAGTGTGGTAGAGCATTTTTGGGGGGGATGGCAGTCTTTAAACTTCCCAAGCTCACGGTTTCAGAGGCCCCAGGCCTCCCGGCTCTGTTGCAGAAATGAGTTCCCCACAGAGGCCTGGCTGTCAGAGTCTCCAAGGCAGGTGTGAGACAGCCGACAGGGAGAGAAGTAACCAGGACATTTCTTCCACAGGCTACTGGTGAACAGCCACCCACACTGGGACCTGATGGCTGTTGCTGGGAATGCCAAGGAGGTTGGGCTTCCTAGGTAGGAGCTGGCTGGGGCATCCTTTTCCAAAGGTCTGGAGGCTCCTGGGTAAAGGCTTCCCAGGGATCAGCAGCTCCCTCTAGGATTGCAGGCTAGGCTGGCTTGAGGGATGCACTTGGCTAAGTTTTCTTAATTTAATGAAGCGGGAACATTAAGATCCTGTTAAGTGGGAACACTCAGGCAGCCCAGGATGGCAGGACTTGGCTCCAGGCTCCTCCAGAAAGGCAGGCCTGCTCCAGCCTGGGTCCTCGATGCTCCTCTCCCAGTGCAAAGAGGTACTAAGAAGTTGTCCTCTGCCAGATGGGTACCCAAGGTCCTCCCCCTGCCCCCAACATGCACACATCTGGCCCAGCTTCCCCTAGATTGGTCCAGGTCTTTGAGTTACCGAGGAGTCATCCCCGGTAGGACCACTGCCGGCTTCTCTCCCAAGAGTTGGCCCCTCCTGGGCCTTCAAAGTGGGTGAAACATAATCTTCAGGGGAGTTGCTTTCTGAGCTGAGGCGCCTGAGAGATGGAGTCAAAGAGAAGCTCCAGCTGTGCGCCCCACACCAACCTCAGTGTGCGGAAGGCAAGGTGGGCCAGGAACAACTTATATTTCCCACCAGATGCAACCAGAACACAAGCGAGAGCTTTGGTTTCCAAAATATAATGCCTGCAGGCTCGTCCCTGCCCCACACAAGCACCGTTTGGATGAGGATGACATGTCAGTTCTGTGCTGTAAGAAGCTCGGGGGCGGGGGGTGTTGGGGGAAGAAACTCGGGGGGACAAAGAGGAATAAGCACGGAAGACATGCCTGCTGCTCTCATGAAGTTCACAGTCCAGTGCAGGGGCCAGCAAGTGAAAAGACCATTCCAGAATGGGATGGCAAGGGTGTGATGGAGTGGAGCCCAAAGCCCTGAAGCCTTTCGGAGATGGGTGCCTACAGCCCTGTGGGAGGGGGTGCCGAGTGTTTGGGGGGTGGGGAGGGGAGGTGACATGTGGGTGGAGTTGAAGATAATCGGCCAGGTAGAGAGTCAGTGGGCTGGGCGTGAGAGGAGGCAGACGTGTGTAGGTGCTCAATAAACAATGAATGAATGAATGAAAACAAATGGTGCTGTATTTAAGGGAAACAACTATTGGTAATAACTGAATTGGTCAAGGAGATTAACGTCTGAGTGGGGATTTTCAAAAAAGGGCTGCAGGGTCACAGGTGATCCCAAGTTCCCTGAGACCTCTGTTGTCTTCCCTTTGAAGAAGACACTTCAGGTGTCTGACACGAATTAGTAATTTACCTCGGCTCATTAATATAAACCAGACATGGTCTCCTTGGTGAGTCATCAAAAGCAACTGTGTTTCTTTTTATTATTAGTGATGAGTGAGGCAATTACTTTGTTTTGGCAACCCCAGGTAATGGAGAAGATGATCCATGGGGTTGGTTCCTCACCAGTGACTCCAGGCTGGAAAAACTTCTAGAAACAGGGAGGGAGCATGGGATAACGTGGGCAGTCCTGGGGCTTGTTGTTTGCAGAAATGTGTTTGTTAGGCTCTTCATCCGCTCACCCGTGCACCCTCTCAGGGTCTCACCTCCACCCTCTGGACAAGGAGGTTGCATAATATACTCTTTAAGGACTTTTTAGCTCTATTATGTGTCTGTGGCTCTATGACTAGCCTGGGCTTAACACACAGCAAAAACCCCATCTTTCCTGCCTCCCTCATGAATGAGAAATCCAGTCCAGGAGTGCCTCAGAGCTGACCCACAGATAGCCTGGCCACTTGTCCCGAACCCCAGTACAAAGTCACTGACTTTGGTGAGCAATCTTTTCAAATCCAAGAACTGGTGACTTCAGATACACATTGTTCAGGGGCCACATGTCCCCCAAAAATGTTAATTTTCTTTTTAGCAGAAGAATGGAAAACATGAACTCATGTACTTTTAAGAAATAAAGCCTTCATTCAGCAAACGGGAGAGATGCTAAATAGACGATGGGTTTAAGTGCTGCACAGTCAAGGGAAAGGGGAAGGAGCTGTGAGAATGAGGCACTGGAGAAGGGCAGGAAGGATCTTCTGGGAGCTGACTTTGTGCTTATCCTCAGCAGTGCCTGCAAGACAGCGTTAGGAGTCCCATCTGTCAGTAAGAAATGGAGGCTCAGAGAGGTCTGAGCTGCTGAGTAAAACGCAGGGCTCTGTCTCCCCAAGCATCCTCGGGCTGGTTGGACAAATACCAATGCCCATTCATGGGGAAGTGGGGCTCAGCTTAGGGCACAAGTGGTCCCTACCTGCCCACCCGGCCCTTTCTGCAGCTCAAGAAGCCCTCTAACGAACAAACATCACATGGAAGAAACCTACCAAGGATGCTGACACAGCTGATTTCGTGAATTCACTGAGTGATGTTGGGCCGCTTAAACCTTTCGCAGTGTTCTGTGCGCCAAACCCCTTACTAAGAGTAGGATTTGCAGGTCCCCAATAGCATCCATATTCTCTGATGCTCCTTAAAGGAACTTGAATGTCGTTACTGTTCCAGGAGATTAGTAGTTAGCAGGAAAGGTTGACGGAGGCAAGTCCCCCTCACCTTTGGTGCTAATGTTCTATAGGAAGTCTGCCATCAACATCTCCCAGCAAATCTTCTTCCAGTTGCAGAGTCCAAGACAGCAGGGAAAGTGCTTGATCTAGAGGTTAGAGTGCACCACATGCTTCAATAAATCAGGCTGGGAACAAACAGGCCAACATCCTGGGAGGGTCTTCTCACAGAACTTTGATATGCATGAACCAGGGGTGACCCTGCCTCTGCAGAGCACATTGGGACATCTCCAAGTGACCTGGGGCTTGTCCATTTTAGTAATTTTTAGGGTCTAACAAGTCTCTTCTGTAGCAAAGAGACCGATCTTGACCCTGGAAAGAGAGGGACAGATAAGGTTAGGAGGGGCTGAAATCCTCTGGGGCTGCTAACAGGACTGTTAGAGGACCAAGGTGCCCTTTTGAGTTTGAAGACTCTAGCTCAAAGAAATCGGGGAAGGAAAGTGGAGATGTGACAGCCAATCGCTAAAGAACTCTGAGGACAAGTGGATGGTGACGAAGAGAGATCAATCGGCAACGTGTAAGAATGATGAACAACTGCAGCAAACAAGAATGGATGGGGGACTTCCCTGGTGGTGCAGTGGTTAAGAATCCGCCTGCCAATGCAGGGAACATGGGTTCGAGCTCTGGTCCAGGAAGATCCTACATTCCTCGGAGCAACTCAGCCCACGAGCCACAACTACTGAAGCCTGCGCGCCCTGGAGCCTGTGCTCCGCAGCAAGCAATGAGAAGCACGTGCACCGCAACGAAGAGTAGCCCCTGCTCGCCACAACTAGAGAAAGCCTGCGTGCAGCAATGAAGACCCAAGGCAATTGAAAATAAATAAATTTATTTTTTTAAAAAAAGAATGGGGCTTCCCTGGTGGCGCAGTGGTTGAGAGTCTGCCTGACGTTGCAGGGGACGCGGGTTCGTGTCCCGGTCCGGGAGCATCCCACATGCCGCGGAGTGGTTGGGCCCGTGGGCCATGGCCGCTGAGCCTGCGCGTCCGGAGCCTGTGCTCCGCAACGGGAGAGGCCACAACAGTGAGAGGCCCGCGTACAGCAAAAAAAAAAAAAAAAAAAAAAAAAAAAAAAAAGAATGGATGGGCACTGGGATTTTGAGTCAGAAAAACCTTGGCTTGAGAACTGACTCCACCACTTCCTGTATCTTGGGAAAAACCACTCTTCTCACTCTGGGCCAGGAGTAGAATTGCGACCCTTCGCTGCCCTCCTACTATATGCCAGAAACCACTTAACGCTTGATGTGCTCTTGCTCAGAGGCAATTTTTAAAAAGGTAGATACGATTCCATTGTTGCTGTGATAGAAGGGAACGGGAGCATTAGTGGCGATGCTGAGAAAGCATGACGAACTGTGTCTAATTAGAAGTGAGAAGTGAGACTCAGAGGGTTTAGGGTTTCCAGCCAGCTATGAGGATGACTAACCTTTAGGAAGGGTGGGGATTTAACAATCAGAGAAAACCTGGACGACCTCGTGCAGTCGATGTGATTTTTCACAAGGTGTGGTTTGCAGGCGCCAGGTGGGGCTTTTTTGGACTGGGAGATCCTTCAGCTGTTGATATTGCCTCAAAGATACGACTCCCCGTCCCAGCCTTGGCTCTTTACTTACAAAGAGAGGGGGTTGCTCACTGCCTCGGAGCAGGCTGGGCACGCCGCAGGGCCGGGGAAGGTGGACTCCTCCCGCCAACTCGCACGGACGCCGGCGCGCTCAGCTGCCTTTGTAGTTGAGACAGTCACCCCGCGCGGGGAGGGGGACACAGCGCTCCACGTGCCGCGCCAGCGCCCCGCCCACTTTGGGCCCTGCCCTCCTCCTCGGCCCCGCCCCTCACGGATCGCGCTTTCTTCTAAGCCCCGCCCCCCTCACATCCGCCAGTCCCACCCCGCCCTTGGAGCTCCTCCCCGCCCCTCACTGAGCACCCTTCCTTCGAAGCCCCGCCCCTTGCGGCCCGGCCGGGCCCTCACGACCCGCCCCCCAAGGTTCCGCCCCGCCCCTCGCTCACCCCGGCTCAGCTCTCCTGGAGGCGCGGACGGTGGGGCCCCGCGCCTTTTGTGTCGGGTTTGGGCCGCCGCGCGCGCTCTCCCCTCAGTTTCGACTCGCGGGCTGACTTTGCCCGCGCGCCCTCTTGCCTCTTCGTCGGCGGCCTCGCAGCCGCCCGCGCCCGCCCGGGGACCGCGTCCCCAGTCTCGGGCGGGCGCACGCTCCCCCGGCCGGAGGGACCCGGGCGACGCTCGCCCCCTCCCCTCCACTCCCCTCCTCCCGGCGGCGTGCGCACACGGCGGCCCGGGCACGCGCCCGCCAAGATGGCAGGGGCCGGGGCCCAGCTGTCAGGCGCCGCCGCCGCAGCCCGTCCCCGCAGCTAGCGGCCCGGACGCCAGCCCCGAGAAGATGAGCCCTCGCTGCCCCCCGCAGCCCAGCGAGACGCGGAGCCGCCGCGCCCGGGGCCGGCTGCCCCGCTAACGCCCCGCGCCCCGCGCCGCGCCCCCGGCCCCGCGCGCCCGCCCCGGCAGCGACAATGAGGTGAGTCGGCCGGCGCCTGGGCGTGGGGAGGTCGGGCGGGCGGCGTCCGGAGCGCTGGGCGGGCTTCGGTAATACCGTGGGGGTGTGGGGGACCGTGAGAGGGTCTGGGGGAGTCGGAGTGGGCGGCCTTCTGGAAGCAGCGGGGTGTGCCGGCCTTTGCAGCTCGCGGGAGGCACACGTGGGGGCTGGGGGCCGCGCGGGGAGGCCGACCGCGCGGCAGGTGTGGCCGCGCCCGGCCCGGAGCCCCTCCGGCCTCCCTCCCCGGGGTTCTGTACCCTTGGTCGAAGCCTCCCTGTGCCAGCGCTCTGGGGCTTACACGTTAAGTGGTCGTTTCTTTCCACCTGGAGCTCCTTGCCGGCTTCAGCTCCCTTTTTCTTGTCCCCGTCTCCTTTCTTCTTGCACGCCGGTCAAGTGCAAGACCCGCAATGTACAACTTATTGGTTTATCACCCAGCCAGGGGGACTGGTGGTTACCAGTTCGAGAAAAAACATTGCCAGCACCCAGGAGCTCGGAATTCTCTCTCCGGAGGTAACCCAATCCTGACTTTTTGGGGATAATCACGTCCTTGCCTTTTGTCTGTGTGAATTTACCTTCGAAACATATATCCCATAAAAACTGTAGTGTCTGTCGTTTCATTTTGACTGTTTTGTGATCTTTATATAAACGAAATCCTAATGAAATATATATTCTTTTGTGTCCGGCTTTTTCACTCAACGTGCTTCTGAGATTCATCCATTATGTCGTAACCGTTGTTCATTTTTATTAATCTATAGTATTCCGTTGTATGAAATACTACAATTTAGCTATTCTGGTATTGGTAGACATTTGAATTGTTTCTAGCTTTAGACTATTAATAATAATGCTGTTTTGAATATTCTTATACATCTGGTACATTCATTTCTGTTGGGTATATACCTAGCAGTGGAACTTCTAGGTCAAAAATACCCATATCTTCAACTTTAGGAAATAACACCAAGTTTCCAAAGTGTTTGTACCAATTTACACTCCTACCAGCAAATGTATGAGAGTTCTCGTGCTCCATGTCCTTGTCAGTACTTGTCAACACTTACATTTTAGCCATCCTGGTGAGTGTGAAGCCATCCTGGTGAGGTATCCCATTGTGTTTTCGGATTGCAGTTTCTTGCTGACTGATGAGGTTGAACATCTTTTCATGTTTGTTTGGTATCCTCTTTTGTGAAGTGCCTGTTCAAAAGTGTTTTCTTTTGGGATTTACATGCCTTTTTCTTCCTAATTTGTAGGAGTTCTATTCCAAAGTCAAGAAGATAGTTTCCTATGATGTCTTCTAAAAATCTTACTGTTCTGCCTTTCAAATTAAGATCTACAGCCCACTTGTGACTTTTGTGTAACTTGTGGAAAAGCGGTCAAATTTTATATTTAGCAGAACCGTTTATTCAGTACTGTCTATCAGAAAGGTCATCTTTTCCCCATAGTTCTGCAGTGCCACCTTTGTCATCTTCCAGTCTTCCATTTGGGATCATTTCTTTCTATCTGAGGAATACCCTTTAGAATTCCTCGTGCAGGTCTGCTGGTGACAAATTCTTACAGTGTTTGTTTGCAAATGTCATTATTTATCCTTCATTTGAAAAAAAAACAGATTTATTGAGATATAATTCACATACCATAAAATTTACCCATTTAGAGTATGCAGTTTGGTGGTTTTTAGTATTTTCACAGAGTTAAACCCTTACCACAATCTAATTTTAGAACATTTTCCTCCGTTTTAGAAGGATCTTTTCAGTAGTTACAGAATTCTTGATTTACCGTTGCTTTCTTTTAGCACTTTAAAGATACCTCATTGTCTCTGACTTGGATTGTTTCTGTTGAGAAGTAACTTGTCTGTCGTTCTTTGAAAGTCGTGTTTTTCTCTGGATGCTTTTAAAATGTTCTCTGTGTTTGGTTTTCAGCAGTTTTTTCTGTGCTGTCCTTAGTATGGATTTTTTTTTTTTAATAACTTATAACTTAGGGCTTCTTGAGTCTTTGGCTTTATGTCTCTCATTAGTTTTGGAAGTCATGAGCCCTTAGGACTTCAAATATTGCTTCTGTCCCATTCTCCCTCACCTTTCCTTCTGGGGCTACCATTATACATGTTAGGCTATTTCACTGTATCTTCCTTCTGTGTTTTCTTAACCTTCCTTCTGTGTTTTCTGTTTGTCTCTTTGCCCTTCATTCTGGTTATCTCCTCACTTATCTCTCCTATCAATTGACTTTTTAATTTCAGTTATTATATATTTTTTGATACTTTAATTTCCATTTGCTTTTTTTTATGGTTTCCAGCTGTCTGCCAAAATTATCAATATTGTCTTTCATCTCCTTGAATATAGTATGTATGATTATGTTAATGTTTGTCCAATTATGGCAGTATTTGTGAGTCATTTCCAACGTCTGTTTCTCTTGGTTTTCATTCATATTGTCTTAGCTCCTTTTATGCCTAGTTGTTTTTGTTTTTTAATTCCATGCTGGACATCATATTTGCAGAATTGTTTGTAGAAATAATTTGAGGCCTAAGAAGATGTTTTTCTCTTCCAGAGATAATTCACATTTGCTTTTGCCAGACAAATGGGGCACTTATAATCTGGGGTCACTTCAGTGTAGTCTCAAGGAATTGGGCTGTTTCTAAGCTGAGCTCCAGTCCTTATGAGAGCCAGCCTGTTCTGTTCACCTTTAGTGCTCATGTTCAGCTCTTCACCAGCACCTTTACCCTCCAACCTAAAGCCAAACTTTTAGGATTCCCTTCAAAGTTGGCAGAAATCTCCAGGGAAAAGTAGCCCCAAATACTGAACTTACCTCCCTGAGCCTCTGATAGCCCTTCTTCCTCCAGGCCTCCAAGCAGATATTTATTCTGCTTTTTTCCCTGCTTTTTTAGTTCTTTTCAGCTGGAGGATTGTTCTGATGTACTAAGTTCATGTTTACTGGAAGTAAAAGTCTCTGATGTATGCATGTTAGGAGCAGTTTGAGTCAATATTCAATTTCAGAGGAGACTCAAGCTACCTGGTTACAGAAGCTGTGGGGAATAACAGCACCAATTTTTTTGTGTTATAACTATTTTAGATCATTTCAGTTTGTGAAATGCACTTAGAATCAAGATAACTTTAAGAATAAATCTTTATTTCCTCTTAATATGTAATTAATTGAAAAAATGGCAGATCATTACTGTAAAGCAAAGGATTTTGGAAGCAGGTGCTTTCCTCTCTTCTTTTAATATTCATTTCTTTCTCCTGTCTTGATTTCCTTAATTGTTTATTTGATAAAAATTACCCCTTTCTTGGCCCACTTGAATAGAACATTTCATTTTTTGATCAATAATGACATAATAGTATTCTCAGATCCCGTTTTGGGGGGATCAAATGACAAGGCATGGATATAGAAATGAAAGTTTTTAAATACTTTTTCCAAAATGAGTCATTCAGTTACCCTTTTTCTTTACACAGATTTTTTTTTAAAACGCTGCTAGCCGTTTAACATGGTTCTCTGTTGCAGACTGTTTGTAGTTAAACATCTATACGTGTATATTTACATGTACCTCTTGAGGTACGTGGCTTTTGCAAATGCACCTGAATGAGTCGAGGAGGTCTGTTCATCATTACCGCTGTTGTCAGTTCATTTGATTTGCATATTTATAAGCAGTGTGGCTCATCTGTGAAAAATGCTCTTTTTTGTTCATTCTGAATTTTTTTAACGAAAACGACACACTTTTCTTGTTAGATAATCTCATGGGAGTACATAGATATGACGTTTTGAAAATGGTCTGAAATGGAGCCTCTAAACTGATGCTTTTCAGGAATGTCTCAGAAAGGCATAGAGCTAGAGATGCATTCTAACAAATAAATTGAACATTTGAGGCACATGTCCACATAGTTTAGTTTTGCTAAACTATGTGGACATGGTGAATTATCCGAGTCACTGTTTTGCTGACTTGGATAATTAAGGATGTGTCTGAGTTTTTCTTAATTTTCTAGACTATTGCCTGAATTCTTATTTCCCTTTTCCTAAGAGACGTTATGTATTCTCATATCTCATTCAGAAATCATTTTTCGAGGCCTTACCGTTGCCTGATACTGGATTTGGTGGTAAGGAGGTAGAAGGGGCCAAACCTCCCCTCCCCCAAATAGTCTCTATCCCTAAAAGATTTACAGAAATTTACTAAATCCCTTTGTGCATCATTTTTCTACTTAAAAACAAAGATGCCCACATACACAGTATACAATATATTTCTGCTTATATACTTTAGTCATTTATCTGTTGGGAAGGTTCTCTTCTGTGAACGTTTTCCCCCTCTGCCTTTTATCTTTTAAAGATTTGATATATAGAAGTTTAAGATTTTTATGTTATCAAGTCATTTTCTTTGTGATTTTTCCATCGTTTCTTATGTTTTAGCATTTGTCTAGTAGTTCGGTAAGTATTAAGTTGTTTTTTATATGTAAAATTTCACAAAAGTTCATCCTTCAAATTGTCTGGAATATGAGGTAAAGATCAAAATTACATTTTTCTTCAAAATTGCTGATCAGATACTTGATTGTTTTAGTAGATATGTGGCGGAGGTATCAGGAATGTTTTCTAAGTTGGATGGCAGAACAAACCTGCAGATTCCAAAATCCTCTCCAGGGCTGCATGGTAACATCTGAAGCAGGATCACCCCCAATCTTCAGAGAGCTTGCCTGCCCCCGCCAGGGCCAGCCTTGTGTGTGTAAGGCATGGCCAGCCTACCATCTCACAGGTCTGGTTATGTGCCAGGGAACTACCTCATCTGGGCCAAGGGCACTTTATCAATTTGGAGTTCTGCAGAATGCAGTGCAGTTACAGGGTACAGCATGAGATACCCAAGCACAGACACAGTCTTCACACACCACAGTTAGCCAGCACTAGCTAACACAAGTACATCTCAGCTTATTGCTGCAGGATAGGGGCAGGGGAGCATTCCTCCAGGAATCTTTGGAAGTTGTGTTCGGGAGACCAGCTGTGGGGTTGCGTCGCTTCTGTGTGTGTACCTTCGACTCTCTTCGGTTGTTCTGTTTTTAGACCTGTACCGTTACTATATTTACCTTGTGGGTGGTGATTTTTAATATGAGCAACATCATCTTTTTATTAATGTCCTTTTGAATTTTGCTGGGTTGGTGGTTTTGTTTGTATCTAGTTACATAAACATAAGAAATTTAAACTTAGTTTTATAATTGCACATAAATAAGCTACATGAAAATATATCGGATTGTTTCACATGAAGATTTTTTTCCCTGTAAAGGTAATCTATATACTACCCAGGTTTGAACCTTGCGGTAGACTATAGGCTTGGTGACTCCGAGTTGAGTGAATATCATAACTGCCTTAATAGTGTGACGATAACTTAGACAAGAGTACCTCCAGCTGACGTCAGGGTGGGGTGGGAAGGACAGTGGTCCCCGCAGCAAACAGCTTTTTCTCTTTCTTAGCCTGAAAGGAGAAGACCTCATAGAAATGACTTCTAGTGGCAGTTTTTATTTTTCTGGTTTAAATGTAGTATGTATTGAATGTGGAGAATTTGAAAACAGAGAAAGTATAAAGAAGACAATAAAAATCAGCATTGATCCCGCTGTTTAGGGATAACCCATTAAACGTGGGGTATAGTCTCTTTATCTTTTTCACGTGTAAGCGTAACGTTTTCACAAAATTGATATTATACTGTGTATTCGTATTGGGCATTTTACATTCAACATATATGCATTTCCCCTTCGTTAAATGTTCTTTGAAAACATTTAAAATAGCTGCATAATAGTCTATCAGATGATATACCATAATTTATTTACCAGTACCCCAAGTTTGGGACAGTTAGCTTTGTTTTTAGGATTTCATCATTGTAAATAATACGATGATAATGACTGTACATAAATCTTAGGGTATGTCTCTGATTATTTCCTTAAGATAAGTTAGAAAAATAGTATTATTAGTGGAACCAAAGGCTGTTGATAAATTTTAAGCAAAGAAGAGAGAAAGATAAACTTAATGAAAGGAACTTTATTCCTGGTCTTAAATTGGAGGTTCCCCTCCCAAAAAGCAAAGGCCTAGGAGAGGAATCAGAAGTAAATGGTGTGGTTGCATCTGCTTGCCAGTGGGGGGAGCCCTGTTCTCAGGTCCTCTATAGCTACTGTGAAGATGGATTGTCTGTCTTTGTCTTTAAGGCTGTGGGAAAGGCATCTTCTGCTTCTGGGTTTGGACTTAACGTAGGAATGTGGATGACCTTTTTCTTTTTATAATATTGAGTTAGGCCACATTTGTCCCTTGTATTCTAAACAGCCTGGGTTTTAGAGTCTAATAGACCTGGATTCTGCCCCAGAGCCACTCCTTACCAGCTGACTGACTTTGAGCAAATTCCTTAGCCTTTATGAGCTGACACTTTTCTCAAACATAAATGAGGATCACCCTCCTTCTTTCTCGGGGTTTTGTGAGGATCAGATGAGAATACATAGAAAGGTCTCGGCTTACGGTGTCCAGTAAAGGTTAGCTGTTTACTTCCCCCACCTCAATTTGTTATGTCTGTGAAGGAGATGAACCCGGAAAGATCTGGGACAATTCTGATTTCAGATATTCTGCCCTTTTGTCAGATTGCTATATAAGTTCTCTACCATATGTGATAATTTTTTGGTTTAGAAACCACAGTTGCTATTGATGCTTCAACTTCTAAAAATGATTCAGGGCCATTCTCTGTAAAAGAGACAAAATAGAACTACTGAAATAAAGACAAAACAGGAGGCATGTTATTTTGGGGTAGAGGAGATCATTGTACCAGGAAATTTAGATTAAGAAACAGTTACTGCAGTTGAGCAGTTAGTTGTGAAAGTCATGGAGGTGGTGGCAGAAAGGGCAGTGGGAGCCAATGTGACACGTTTTCTGAGTGTCTTAGCGGAAATGGGCAACGTCCCTTACAAGGGCTTGGTTTTGGAAGCCTCTTACTCACCTTCTCCAGTCCTTCCCCCTTGTCGTATATCTGCCCTGGGCCCCTGTGTAAAGCTTCCAGCACCTTAAACGCTCTGTGGGTACTGCCCTCCTCTCTGGGCTCTCTCTGTGGAGCTGTGTCTATTGCTCTGATCTTGTCTTCTTCATTCTCCTCCAGAGGATCCTTAAGTAAGAAAAGGTCTGATGGACTAATTCATGAGTTGACCAGAGTTCAGCTACTTCCTTTTCCTCTTCACCTTGCTAAGTTCTTAGCCTTCAAATCTTAGCTTAAATGTCACTTCCTCAGGGAGGCAGTCCTTGACTCCGGCCCTGGCTGATGGCCCTTCCCGATTATTTGCCTCTGTGGCATTCCATATTTCCTCTTCTGTTATTTTATTTTATTTTATTTTTGGCCACGCTGCGTGGCATGTGGGATCCTAGCACCCTGACCAGGGATCGAACCCATGTCCCCTGCATTGGAAGCACGGAGTCTTAACCACTGAACTGCCAGGAAAGTCCCTCTGTTACTTTTTATATTTATAATTACTTATCTTTTTCCTCCTATACTTCATAAAGGATTATGCTAGTTTCCATCTCTGTTGGGTCCCTAGAGCCTAGCGCTGTGCCTGGCAATTGGTAGATACTTAATGAATATTGATGCTGCCACTTGTACGTAAAATGGGTAGTAAATCATGACATTCCTTCTGCATTGTCATGGGTCCTTCCAAGTACCACATTCAAGGCAGCTCCCAAATGAGTGAAGCTGGCATCCAAGATGAAAACTCTTTCATTATGTGCTCAATGAGTTAATGAATTACTGGGTGACAGTGCTTTCATCTGGTGTTTCCGTACCACTACCAGGAGACAGGATTTGTTTATTGATGTGTGGATGGATTCTTTTTTCCTGAATTTTCTTTGTAAGGACATTGTGCACTGTAACTCTCGATGTCCCTGATGTTTCTCGAACTTTAATGTGCGTGGGAATCCATGTGTGTATGTCCTCCCAAAATGCAGATCCCAGGCCCCATTGCCAGGGATGGAGGAATGCTTTTCATAAATCTTTTTTTTTCCTGTTTTTATTAATAGACTTTATATTTTTTACTCTTTTTTTTTTTTTTTTGCGGTACACGGGCCTCTCACTGCTGTGGCCTCTCCCGTTGCGGAGCACAGGCTCCGGACGCGCAGGCTCAGCGGCCATGGCTCACGGGCCCAGCCGCTCCGCGGCACGTGGGATCCTCCCAGACCGGGGCACAAACCTGTGTCCCCTGCATCGGCAGGCGGACCCTCAACCACTGCGCCACCAGGGAAGCCCTAGACTTTATATTTTAAAACAATTTTAGAGTTATGGAAAAGTTGAGCAGATAGTACAGAGAGTTCCCATACACTCTCCACATATATAGTTTCCCCTGTTATTAATATCTTACGTGGTACATTTGTTATACTTAGTAAACTAATATTGATACAATATTATTAGCTGAAGTGCATAGTGTATTCAAGTTTGCTTGTTTTCACCTAATGTCCTTTTTCTGTTCCAAGGTCTGATCCAGGATACCACATTACATTTAGTTGTTAAATCTCCTTAGACCCCTCTGCTGTGGATGGTTTTCCAGACTGTCTTTAATATTTGAAGATCTTGACTATTTTGAGGAGTACTTGTTTAGGTATATTGTAGCATGCCCTTCTGTTGGAATTTGTTTCATGTTTTTCTCATGGTTAGCCTGGGGTTGTTAAGTTTCAGGCAGGAAGATCGCAGAGATGAAGTGACATTCCATTCCATGTTACAGAGGGTACATACTGCAGCGTGACTTATCACTGTTGACGTTGACCTCGATCACCTGGCTGAAGCAGTGTTTGTCAGGTTTCATCACTGTAAAGTTACTCTTCTAGTCCCCTTTTCATACTGTCTTCTTTTCAAGACGGTCACGATTCGTAGCTCACACGTAAGGAGGAGGGAGTCATGCTCCTTCTGCTGAGCGCTTTTTAAATTTTAATAATTAAGTATTTATTTTTGTGTATTAGAAGAAAATCAGTGCATCAAATTAGTGGCATTTTAACTGGGTTCCCCAGAAAACTGTACCCGAGATGAAGGCTCCTGTGTGTTTGGAGGAGAGCACAGGATTGATATTTGTGGGGCCCGAAGGGAGAAGCCTATATCCGTTAGCTACTGTCTCCATTTGGCAAAGGATTGCTCCACGGGGCACTAATTGCCCCCGTACATGGTGATGTTCTCAGTGGGTCCTGACAGGGCTCACGTGGCAGCCCCCTGCGGCCGCAGCAGGGACTGGACACAGGTCAGAGCCCGGGCAGAACTGGTTGCCTCAGGGGTGGCTAGAATAAGAAACAGGTAAGGCAGGAGGGGCTGAAATGACACCGACTAGGTGCTTAATGCACGTGATTTTGTGGGGATTACTTCTCTCTTTTTGAAATTTTTTTTTACTCACTGCTTCTTGATTTTCAGTCATGGCTCGAAAGTTTTCTGTGATACCAGCTTGAATTCACCTATGTTTTTTCTAGTACTTGTACAGTTTCTTTTCTTTGTCAAACATTTAAATCTTTGATCCATTTGGAATTAAATATATGGTATGAGAGCTGGATCCAATTTTAACCTTTTCTATCTGGTTTTTCAGTTATCCCAATACCCCTTATTAAAAATTTCATTTTCTGGGACTTCCCTGGTGGTGCAGTGGGTAAGACTCCACACTCCCAATGCAGGGTGTCCAGGTTCAATCCCTGGTCAGGGAACTAGATCCCACATGCATGCCTCAAATAAGAGTTCGCACATGCCACAACTAAGGAGCCCACGTGCCACAACTAAGGAGCCTGCCTGCCGGAATTAAGGAGCCCATGTGCTGCAACTAAGGAGCCAGCGAGCCACAACTAAGGAGCCCCCTGCTGCAGCTAAGACCCAGCACAACCATATTAATTAATTATTTTAAAATTCCATTTTCTCCCAGTGTTCTGAGATTCTGTCCTTTGTCATATTTAATTAATTTAACCTGTTTCTGGATTTTCCATTATGTTCCATTGGTCTGCTTTTATTCATGTGTCAATACCTCACTTTTGATTAAAGAGGTTCTATAGTGTGTTTTAATATTTAGTAGGGCTAATATTCTCTTACTGCTCTAGTGAGTTGATTTTAAAGAAAAAGATTAATTGATAGCACTCACGTTAAACAGGTATGACAAAAATCATGAATGACCAAACAGTGCTTTAATCCAAGGGAACAAATCCAGAATGGCATGAGTCAGGCGTCTGTCTGCCCCTCGGGGAGAATTCTCACTTATAACATGACATGTGTGGCTTTTGAATATGAATCCAAGGAGGCATCTGTGAGGCTGGAGGACACTTACAGGCAATGCGACCCCTCGGGCCAGGATTGTCAGCACAGTTGAAGCACCCCCTCTGTCACTCTCCCTCCAAAGTATTGATGAAACTGGTTTATTTTGGAGGGTTTTGACCTGTAAAAAATACTCATTTGTCAAACCATAGAAAGTTAGATTCAGAAACTTAGAAATTCTCTAAGTCCAGTGGTTTTTAACCCTCACTGGGCATCAGCAACAGTTGAAAAGGCCCTCTTCCCCACCCTCCACCTGATGCCCGGGCCCTACCTTAGAGAGTCCATTAATCTGGGATGAGATGTTTTGCTGTTGTTTCATTTGAAATCTCCAGGTTATTTAAGTGTGCAGCCACAGTTAAGAACTGCTGATCTAGTCCTGAGTTTCAAGACTGGGGCTGGGTTTTTGGAATGTAGTAAGTGCTCAATAAGTGTTTGTTGACGAATGAATGAGCCCCCTATTTCTCAGATGAGAAAATGGACACAGACTCCAGAGGCCACTTGCCTAGGCCTCACAGGCAGTGAGGTATTAGGGGCATGAAGCTCAGATTTCTTGTCTCGCATTTCTGGTCTTATTTTTCACTCTTCTTCACCCACGGTTTCCTCTTTAGTTATAGGCAGAAATAGGCAAGAGCATTTGCTCCCTTGATTCGTGGGTTCATCTTTATGACCTCAACCCTAGCTCCTCCTATTCAGTACAGCAAAAACTTGGGAATGAGCCTGAGACTTCGTAGTGAGACAGCTGGACTATGCTGAAATTTCAGCCTGCGTTCAGTGTCCGCCCACCTCTAGGTAGGGGTCAGGGGGAGACAGGAAAGGAGGAGCAGGGGCACCAGGGACTGCCATTCCTTGTGTATCCGTGGTGTGTCAGGCTCTGTGCCTAGGAGTTTTCAGCTCTCTCATTTTTTGAAGGGAGGTCCATGCCTCCAGCCATAAGGTGTGTGAGATTTTAGATTACAGTGCATGATGACATTACTTTTGATTAATGCTTTGTTTGAATTCAGGCTTTATGGTTTTCTGTTAGTCAGCAGTAATGCGTAATCTCTATTTTCTCACACTCCACATTGCTTCATCCCCTAAATTTCTTAGTCACCTGGGAAAAACTCAAACTTCAGAACTGCAGAAATTGTAGAGACCAACTAGAGAAGACTTGAATTAAATTATGAGTGATTTATGTTAGAAAATTGCCGTTTGGTTTTGTTTTAAACACGTTAAGTTGTACTGGATTGAGGGGTTCTACTTCTGGCACTGTTTTAGTCCTATTAAGAGCATGAAAAGTTAAAAAATAACATCCCAACCAAAAGACACAGACTGGCTGAATGGATACAAAAACAGGACACATATATATGCTGTCTACAAGAGACCCACTTCAGACCTAGGGACACATACAGACTGAAAGTGAGGGGATGGAAAAAGATATTCCATGCAAATGGAAATCAAAAGAAGGCTGGAGTAGCAATTCTCATATCAGACAAAATAGACTTTAAAGACTATTACAA
This sequence comes from Pseudorca crassidens, assembly GCF_039906515.1. NCBI lineage: Eukaryota > Metazoa > Chordata > Mammalia > Artiodactyla > Delphinidae > Pseudorca > Pseudorca crassidens. The sequence goes on along the minus strand of NC_090296.1, from coordinate 5,805,659 downwards.
GAGACAAAGAAGGACACTACATAATGATCAAGGGATTGATCCAAGAAGAAGATGTAACAATTGTAAATATTTATGCACCCAACATAGGAGCACCTCAATACATAAGGCAAATACTAACAGCCATAAAAGGGGAAATCAACAGTAACACAATCATAGTAGGGGACTTTAACACCCCACTTTCACCAATGGACAGATCATCCAAAATGAAAATAAATAAGGAAACACAAACTTTAAATGATACATTAAAAAAGATGGACTTAATTGATATATTTATATTCCATCCAAAAACAACACAATACACATTCTTCTCAAGTGCTCATGGACCATTCTCCAGGATAGATCATATCTTAGGTCACAAATCAAGCCTTGGTAAATTTAAGAAAATTGAAATCGTATCAAGTATCTTTTCCGACCACAACGCTATGAGACTAGATATCAATTACAGGAAAAAAAATCTACAAAAAATACAAACACATGGAGGCTAAACTGTACGCGACTTAATAACCAAGAGATCACTGAAGAAATCAAAGAGGAAATCAAAACATACCTAGAAAGAAATGACAGTGAAAACACTATGATCCAAAACCTATGGGATGCAGCAAAAGCAGTTCTAAGAGGGAAGTTTATAGCAATACAATCCTACCTTAAGAAACAAGAAACATCTCAAACAACCTAACCTTACACCTAAAGCAATTAGAGAAAGAAGAACAAAAAAACCCCAAAGTTAGCAGAAGGAAAGAAATCATAAAGATCAGATCAGAAATAAATGAAAAAGAAATGAAGGAAACAATAGCAAAGATCAATAAAACTAAAAGCTGGTTCTTTGAGAAGATAAAAAATTGATAAACCATTAGCCAGACTCATCAAGAAAAAAAGGGAGAAGACTCAAATCAGTAGAATTAGAAATGGAACAGGAGAAGTAACAACTGGCACTGCAGAAATACAAAAGATCATGAGAGATTACTACAAGCACCTATATGCCAATAAAATGGACAACCTGGAAGAAATGGACAAATTCTTAGAAATGCACAACCTTCCGAGACTGAACCAGGAAGAAACAGAAAATATGAACAGACCAGTCACAAGCATTGAAATTGAGACTGTTATTAAAAATCTTGCAACAAACAAAAGCCCAGGACCAGATGGCTTCACAGGCGAATTCTATCAGACATTTAGAGAAGAACTAACACCTATCCTTCTCAAACTCTAAACTCAAAATATAACAGAGGGAGGAACACTCCCAAACTCATTCTACGAGGCCACCATCACCCTGATACCAAAACCAGACAAAGATGTCACAAAAAAAGAAAACTACAGGCCAACATCACTGATGAACATAGATACAAAAATCCTCAACAAAATACTAGCAAACAGAATCCAACAGCATATTAAAAGGATCATCCACCATGATCAAGTGGGGTTTATCCCAGGAATGCAAGGATTCTTCAATATATGCAAATCAATCAATGTGATAAACCATACTAACAAATTGAAGGAGAAAAACCATATGATCATCTCAATAGATGCAAAGAAAGCTTTCGACAAAATTCAACACCCATTTATGATAAAAACCCTCCAGAAAGTAGGCATAGAGGGAACTTTCCTCAACATGAGAAAGGCCATATATGACAAACCCACAGCCAGCATCGTCCTCAATGGTGAAAATCTGAAAGCATTTCCACTAAGATCAGGAAGAAGACAAGGTTGCCCACTCTCACCACTATTATTCAACATAGTTTTGGAAGTTTTAGCCATAGCAATCAGAGAAGAAAAAGAAACAGGACTCCAAATCGGAAAAGAAGAAGTAAAGCTGTCACTGTTTGCAGATGACATGCTACTATACATAGAGAATCCTAAAGATGCTACCAGAAAACTATTAGAGCTAATCAATGAATTTGGTAAAGTAGCAGGATACAAAATTAATGCACAGAAATCTTTGGCATTCCTATACACTAAGGATGAAAAATCTGAAAGTGAAATCAAGAAAACACTCCCGTTTACCATTGCAACAAAAAGAATAAAATATCTAGGAATAAACCTACCTAAGGAGACAAAAGACCTGTATGCAGAAAATTATAAGACACTGATGAAAGTAATTAAAGATGATACAAATAGATGGAGACATATACCATTTTCTTGGATTGGAAATATCAACATTGTGAAAATGACTCTACTACCCAAAGCAATCTACAGATTCAGTGCAATCCCTATCAAACTACCACTGGCATTTTTCACAGAACTAGAACAAAAAATTTCGGCTTCCCTGGTGGCACAGTGGTTGAGAGTCCGCCTGCCGATGCAGGGGACACGGGTTCGTGCCCCGGTCCGGGAGGATCCCACATGCTGTGGAGCGGCTGGGCCCGTGAGCCATGGCCGCTGAGCCCGCGTGTCTGGAGCCTGTGCTCTGCAATGGGAAAGGCCACAACAGTGAGAGGCCCACGTACCACCAAAAAAAAAAAAAAAAAAATTCACAATTTGTATGGAAACACAAAAGACCCCGAATAGCCAAAGCAATCTTGAGAAAGAAAAACAGAGCCGGAGGAATCAGGCTCCCTGACTTCAGGCTATACTACAAAGCTACAGTAATCAAGACAGTATGGTACAGGCACAAAAACAGAAATATAGATCAGTGGAACAGGATAGAAAGCCCAGAGATAAACCCATGCACATATGGTCACCTTATCTTTGATAAAGGAGGCAAGAATATACAGTGGAGGAAAGACATCCTCTTCAATAAGTGGTGCTGGGAAAACTGGACAGGTACATGTAAAAGTATGAAATTAGAACACTCCCTAACACCATATACAAAAATAAACTCAAAATGGATTAAAGACCTAAATGTAAGGCCAGACACTATAAAACTCTTAGAGGAAAACATAGGCAGAACACTCTATGACATAAATCACAGCAAGATCCTTTTTGACCCACCTCCTAGAGAAACGGAAATAAAAATAAACAAATGGGACCTAATGAAACTTAAAAGCTTTTGCACAGCAAAGGAAACCACAAACAAGATGAAAAGACAACCCACTGAATGGGAGAAAATATTTGCAAATGAAGCAACTGACAAAGGATTAATCTGCAAAATTTACAAGCAGCTCATCTAGTTCAATATCAAAAAAAAAAACAACCCAATCCAAAAATAGGCAGAAGATCTAAGCACACATTTCTGCAAAGAAGATATACAGATTGTCAACAAACATGAAAGGATGCCCAGCATCACTAATCATTAAGGAAATGCAAATCAAAACTACAGTGAGGTATCACCTCACACCAGAATGGCCATCAAAAAAATCTACAAACAATAAATGCCGGAGAGGGTGTGGATAAAAGGGAACCCTCTTGCGCTGTTGGTGGACATGTAAATTGCAACAGCCACTATGGAGAACAGTATGGAGGTTCCTCAAAATACTAAAAACAGAACTACCATACAACCCAGCAATTCCACTACGGGGCATATACCCTGAGAAAACCATAATTCAAAAAGAGTCATGTACCAAAATGTTCATTGCAGCTCTATTTACAATAGCCAGGACATGGATGCAACCTAAGTGTCCATTAACAGATGAATGGATAAAGAAGATGTGGCACATATATACAATGGAATATTACTCAGCCATAAAACGAAATGAAATTGAGTTATTTGTAGTGAGGTGGATGGACCTAGAGTCTATCATACAGAGTGAAGTAAGTCAGAAAGAGAAAAACAAATACTGTATGCTAGCACATATATGGAATCTAAAAAAAAAAAAAAAAAAAAATGGTCACGAAGAACCTAGGGGCAAGTCGGGAATAAAGAGACAGACCTACTAGAGAATGGACTTGAGGATATGGGGAGGGGGAAGGGTAAGCTGTGACAAAGTGAGAGAGTGGCATGGACATATATACACTACCAAATGTACAACAGATAGCTAGTAGGAAGCAGCCGCATAGCCCAGGGAGATCAGCTCAGTACTTTGTGACCACCTAGAGGGTTGGGGTAGGGAGGATTCGAGGGAGGGAGATGCAAGAGGGAAGACATATGGGAACATATGCATATGTATAACTGATTCACTTTGTTACAAAGCAGAAACTAACACACCATTGTAAAGCAATTATACTCCAATAAAGATGTTAAAATAAATAAATAAATACAAATACACACCAAAGGGGGGGAAAATGAATCAGTTTGAAGGCATAGGAGAGCTACAAGGCAGAAAGGATTTGCAGAGCCAAGATTTGGTAGAGGGCTGTCAGGTAAGCCCGACATTGGGCACCAGTTCTTCCTTTGACGCAGTTGTCATTGCTGAAATTGTCAACTGAGAAGCTGGTTAGAGCTTTCGGGAGATTCATGGGACAGGGGAGATTTAAAAAAAAAAGTTGGTATTTGCACCCTTGCCAGGGACGAGGAGCCCTAGTAAACGCCCCAGTTTTCATAAGGGCTCTGCTTAGGAGCAAGGGTGAACTTAGGCATAGACTGGCCTTCTCAGGAGCTGGAGTACTGCTTTGAATCATCTCAATATCTAACTAGATTAAGGTGACCCGGAGTGGTTTGTACCCCTGACCTACCTATCTGCACATTAGAAACAAAAGCAAATCCTCCTAGAGGAGCCGTGAATTACCTATACAGTTTTTATTTTTAATAATAAATTTGTTTTTACTTTTGGCTGTGTTGGGTCTTCGTTGCTGCGCGTGGGCTTTCTCTAGTTGAGGCAAGAGGGGCCTACTCTTCGTTGTGGTGCACAGGTCTCTTATTGTCGTGGCTTCTCTTGTTGCAGAGCACGGGCTCTAGAGCGCAGGCTCAGTAGTTGTGGCGCACGGGCTTCATTGCTCTGCGGTTGTGGGATCTTCCCGGGCCAGGGATCGGACCCGTGTCCCCTGCACTGGCAGGCAGATTCTTAACCACTGCGCCACCAGGGAAGCCCTATACAGTTTTCATATACAGTGACTGGCACTCGATCAAAAATTATCAGATATATGAGAAGATAAGACTTAACCAAAAACCAAGGGAAAACATAGACAGTAAGGACAGACATAATAAAATGATCGACTTGGATTTCAAAAGAACTATGATTAGCATATTTAAGGAAATAAGTTGTGTTTTACCTTTTCTTGTTCACCATGGCCATCTCAGCTTAGAGGCTGACTCAGACTCCAGACAAGAGTGTTTATAGTATTTCAGTAGAGGACATGTGTGAACAAGTGTGACTGCCAGTTGTCCTTGGGCGTATTTGCATGGTTCTAATCATCTTTGCTTAATCCCCTGCTGTGTAGCTTTGAGGTAGGGACAGAAGAGAAATTGGAATGATGATCACAGGCTTTTAGATCTTAGAACTAGAAGAGCCCCTGGAAGTCAATATATTGACCTTTTTATTTTTATCTTTGAGAGACGTGTACATGGTGATTGGTTTAGGCAATGTAAACACATGTGGAAGTTATTTGACACAATAAAGGTGGTGTTAAATACTTAATGGAAACATAATTTCAGTAAATATGAGTAGGTTTTTTTTTGTTTTTTTTTGTCTGAGCCACATGGCTTGTGGGATCTTAGTTCCACGACCAGGGATTGAACCCGGGCCCCAGCACTGAAAGCGCCAAGTTCTGACCACTGGACCACCAGGGAATTCCCTAAATGTGAATACTTTAAAAATACTTTAGAATTTTAAATTTACTATAATAAATGTGAATTTTTTTAAGAAAAGTATAGACTTCTCTGTATTATAAATACATGACTACTGCTTATTTATCTATTTTCACATGTCATACCTGCTTAAATTTTTACTTGAAAGATAGATATTGAGTACCTACCATATGCAAGACAGTGGTGCTAGGGATGGGGCGAGTGAAAGTTGGACCTTGGGTAGTAGTATGTAGCCAAGAAGGGGAGCGTGAGGCATCTGAGATAAAAGTGCCAGAAAAGAGGTATGGACAACACAGTTTTTTTAATTTATGTTTTTGCATTTGCAGTGGGCTAGGCTAGGCTCTTCTATCTTCTGTTTTCGTTCTTTTACACTTCTTTTTACTGGTTTATTCTTTCGTCCAGTTGGCTTTTCAGTTGCTTGAAAACAATAGTCTTCAGAAAGTCTCTCATCAATTTAGTTTAATGTCTCCGGTTCTTCAAGTTATTCATGATTTCTCTCTAATTAGTGGCCCTTTAGAGGGCTTTCCTTTCACTGAGCTCTGACCCACTGAAGTCATTAGCAATTTAAAAATTTAAATTCTTTAACATTTGCCTGAACACAGAAAACTGTTGGGCCTGGCACACGTTTGAAGCCCTTTATACAAAATAGAAACACCACACCTTGGAGCCTCGGTGCCTATAAACAGATGAAAATCAAATATACCCATTGACGCTGCGTTCTTCTACCAGCTGAGATTTCTAACTGATCAGCTTTAGGGACTTCCTTTCCTGGGAAGAAGGAAAATGCTCTCCTCGTTTTGTGTCACTGTACAAAATAGAAGTGTAAGCAATACACTGAATCAGAGAAGAGTCCCAAATGGAAGAGCAGTACTAGAAAGAGAACCAACTGGTCCCTTCACGAGAGCAAAGAGTGATATGCCTCAGAGTGTCCACATCTGTGGGTGATGAGGCAGCGACTGTGAATCACACAGATGGATGATCGTCCACTGACTTTCATCGAGTTCACTAATTCCTGGGCTGTGAGTAGAAGACATGGTTATCCACACATGTAGCTTATTCCCAGGAAGACAGAGCACAGGTACCTCAAGTTCAGCGTGTCTAAAACTAGACTCACTACCACTATTTTATGAGCAATTGATTTTTGACAAAGATGCTAAGACAATTCAATGGGAAAAATAGCCTTTTTAGCAAATGCTGGGACAACTGAATATCAACATACAGAAGAATGAAGTTGAACCTACCTACCTCCATATACAAAAGAACTCAAAATAGATAATGAACTTAAATGTGGAAGCCAAAACTTTAGTCTCTTATAGGAGAAAATATGAGTAAATCTTCATGGCCTTGGGTTAGGCAGTGACTTTTTAGACATAACACCAAAACACAAATGGTATCAATACAAGAAAAAAATAAATTGGATTTCATCTAAAGTAGAAACGTGTGCTGCAAACTATACTATCAAGAAAGTGAGAAGACAGTTCCCAGAATGGGAGAAACTATCTGCACGTTATATATCTGATAAGGGATTTATATCTAACATATACAAAGAACTCTTACAACTCAATAATAAAAAGAAAACTGACTTTAAAAATGGGCGGATGATTTAAATGGACGCTTCTCCAAAGAAGATGTACAGATGGCCAATAAGCACATGAAAAGGTACTCAGCATCCTTAGACATGAGGAAGTACAAACCAAACCCCAGTGAGATACCACTTCACACTCACTGGAATAAAAAGGACAGATAATAACAAATGTTGGTGAGGGTGTGGATGCTCTGCACACATTGGGTGAGTGGCTCTGTGGGTAAACCTCATTGGAGCCCTCAGACATTGGCTGGGGTGAATGTAAAAGGGTACAGTTGCTTTGGAAAACAGTTCGGTAGTCCTTCAAAACATTAAACGGAGTTTCCATATGTCTTGGCATTTCCCCTGTGAGGCACATACCCGAAAGAAATTAAACATACGTCCATACAAAACTTATACATGAATGTTCATAGGAGCATTATTTATAGTAGCCGAACAGTGAAAACAACCCAAATGTCTGATAAATGGATAAATAAAATGTGGGCTCTTCATACAGTGGTACCCACTGATGAGGTACCCATACTGATACAACATGGATGAACCTTGAAAACGTTATGCTGAGAGAAAGAAGCCAGTCACAAAAGACCACATATTGTTTGATTCCATTTACGTGAAATGCCAAGAAAAGGCAAATCCGTAGAGACGGGAAGTAGATTAGTGGGGCTGAGGTTAAGGGGTGAGAATGGGGAGGGGCTGCCGGGGGGTATAAGGTTTCTTTGGGGGATGATGGAAACATTCTAAAATTAGATTGCAGTGATTGTCGTGCCGCCTTGTGAACATACTAAAAAATCATTGAATTGTGTACTTTAAATGGGTGGTTTTTATGGAATAAAAAATCTCTTTCTAAATAAATCTGTTTTAAAAAAAAATAACTGAACACATTGCTCTCCTTCCCAGACTTTCCTTCTTCCAAAATCCTCAATCTCAGTGAGCTGCGCACTGTGGTCCAAACTAGAAACCTAGAGGCTTGATGGAGTCAGATCCAAGTGGATGCATCAGTATCATTATCATGTCTTCCTCCTTAAACTCTCTCTTGTCCCCTTCAGAGCTGTGATACTGACATACATAGGTCTTCATCATTATTAAAATGCCATAATTATATTCCGCTTTTGTTCTCTACCTCTTAAACTGTCCCCTCTGTATTTTGTTAAATTGTCGATACTCAAATCTGAGTTAATATTCTCTTCCTGAGTTTCTTCAGGATATTTCTGTGTCTTTCTGGGTAAAGTTATGACTCCTTAGCTTAGTTTACAAAGTATTGCACGAACTGGCCTCTCTCTCCCTCTTCAGAGTAATTTCCTCTGTTCTCCATATTATAAGGAGCCTACCCTCACATGTTCTTTCATATGATACCTCCTGATTATAATGCCAATTTCAAGTGGTCAGCAGCCCCCTGTGGCTACCATGCTGGACAGCACAGATTACGGAACTTGCATTATTGCATCATAAGCACTCAGTTAATACTTCTTGAATGTAATCATAGCCATTATCTATGTTCAGCTTTTACCCAGCTTCTGCTTTTATACTTTTGGTGGTAAGGTGTTCCCTGGGTTGTTACGTTACTAACCCAGCCCTGGGTATCTCTTCCTTCTTCTTATATTCAGCTGGTGTTTGCTTCTCTAAAACGTCTACTAGTTGATCCAAGTACTGCATCATCCAAAACGGCACCCAGGTTCTTAGACTATGGCAGTCATTTCCTCGACTTTGCCCCAGGTTAACACACTGCTCACTTGAGCTTTGTACAACAGGTTCTAGTTTGTCAGTGGTGCTTACAGATTGTTGACTCCAGTTAAGATGTGGATATGGTGTGACTGGTGCAGAATTCAGGGCTTTATCAGCTCTCTTTCTGATATGTACATTTCAAGTTGCGCAGCCCTAATTGTTAATAAGTTTCAGCATTGGGCACAAAGTTCAGCGAGTAGGCAGTAGCTGGCTGAAAGAACTATTCATTGAATGCATGTTGAATAAGCTTAAGACTTTTAAAGGTTTTTGGAGGGAGTGTTTTCTGTCACCGAGGTTGTGATCAAGTAAATTCCAATCAGTCTTGTCTGAAATTATTTATTGCCTCACTGCTATTAAGGCACCTCTTTTTTAAAAAATAAATTTATTTATTGTTTTTTGGGGGGCTGCATTGGGTCTTTGTTGCTGCGCGTGGGCTTTCTCTAGTTGCGGCGAGCAGGGGCTACTCTTCGTTGCGTTGCGTGTGCTTCTCATTGCAGTGGCTTCTCTTGTTGCAGAGCACGGGCTCTAGGTGTGGTGTGGGCTTCAGTAGTTGTAGAGCGCGGGCTCAGGAGTTGTGGCTCGCGGGCTGTAGAGCGCAGGTTCAGTAGTTGTGGTGCACAGGCTTAGTTGCTCCGCGGCATGTGGGATCTTCCCGGAACAGGGCTCGAACCCGAGTCCCCTGCATTGGCAGGCAGACTCCCAACCACTGCACCACCAGGGCTCTTCTTTTTTTAAATCATACGAATATTTGATCATTATAGAAAAATTTGAAGACGACGGATCAGCAAAAATAAGAGGAAAAGCAGTTGTCATCACATCATCCATTGACAGTCACTGTTAACTTTCTGCTGGGTATCCTTTTCCACCGGGCGCACGTTAAAAAAAATGTATATATTGTGGATTTGTACTATGCATACAGCTTTGTAATCTTTTTTATTTACCAGTACATCATGTTTGATGACATATTTGTGTTATGAAGTATTCTAGAGCTTAACCTTTTTCAACATCTTATGAAAATTTTCAGACTTAGAAAAATCACATTATCCAGTAAATATCTATACTCCCACCACCATTTCACTAGATATGCTTTGTCACTTCTCAATCCATATACCCATCCTTCTGTCCTTCTGTCAATTCATGTTGTTTTTTTTGATGAGTTTAAACTTTTTAACAACTCACTAGTATTTCACTGACTGGAAGTAGCTAGATTATCTAACCAGTCCTCATTGTTGTATATTTATATAGGTTATTTTCAGTTTATATTATGGTTGTTCTCTCATTGTTGAGTTTTGAGATTTTGTTACTCGGTGTGGATGTAAGCATTTATCAGATATGTGATTTCTCCCGGTCTGTAGCTTGCCCTTTCATTTTCTTGGCAGTGTCTTAAAGCACATCTATCTTTAAATTTGATGAAGTCCAGCTTACCAATACTTTCTTCTATGGATTGTTCTTTGCCTGACTCAAGATTAGAGAGATTTTCCCTTATGTTTTCTTCTAGAGGTTTATAGTTTTATACTTAGTCTGTGAACCATTTTATATGGTATGAAGTAAGGGTCTCAGTTCACTTTTTTCGTATGGATCTTCAATTGTTTTGGCACCATTTGTTGGAAAGACTATCCTTTCCCCATTGAGTTGTCATAGCACCTTTGTTGAAAGTCACTTGACTATCTACTCATTCTTTTTTTTTTTTTTTGCGGTACGCGGGCCTCTCACTGTTGTGGCCTCTCCCGTTGTGGAGCGCAGGCTCAGCGGCCATGGCTCACGGGCCCAGCCGCTCCATGGCATATGGGATCTTCCCAGACCGGGACACGAACCCGTGTCCCCTGCATCGGCAGGCGGACTCTCAACCACTGCGCCACCAGGGAAGCCCCTCATTCACTTTTAACTTGCTACAGCATGTAATAAATCTCTCATTTCTGTTTTATTCTTTTTTACCTCTGTTCCTGATGGCTTCACTGACCAAGCATTTTGGAAACAGTGTACTTCCCATGGTGCCTCTCATCTTGATTATTGATGCTGGGTGGCAGAGATCTGAGGGCATTGTGAAGAATTGGGAAAATACCGTTGCGGGCCCTGCGTCTTACCCCTTCTCCCTTCCACCAAGGTTGGTTATTTGCCTTGGAAAGTAAGTGATAACTACTGAGTGCCTAATTGGTGAAAATTTCATAAGAACAACGATTGAATACATGCTTTAACTGTAAAAAAAAAAAAAAAAATACCATCTAGCATGTACTAGGATATCAGCAAAGCTCAGAAAGCTTTCTTAAGACTAAAAGTTAGTTTCTTCCAGTACTCTCTCTCGAAGTCATCTTTCTCTGGGCAGTAATTTAATTGTTTTATAGTTTGTGAAAATGTGATTAAATGTAAAAGTGCAGCTTGGTAAGAAGATCTGAAATCTGTTTCTCAATTAATGTACTCAATAATAAGGATTGCAATAGCTTGTATTAATGTGTACTCTTCACATGCCATCCCTGTTCTAACCACTTAACATACACTGTCTCGTTTTATCTTCACAGTACTCCCAGAAGGTAGGTGCTGTTACTGCTCTCTTTTCATGGTGAAAAGCCTGAGGCACAAAGAGACAAGCGACTTGTCCTTTTGGCTGGAAAGCATGGGCCCCAGCAGGTCCCAAGCTCAGGAGTCACAGCCCTGTACTGCTCAAAAATTCACAGTGGTGGAGTTCCAGATACTCTGTTTATCTGTGATCCTAGCCTTCAGTTAGTACTCGATATTCCCCGTGTTTGCTATTGCATTTATTTTTTAAATCACTTGTAAATGTAATTGTTTGCCCGAGCGTAGCTCCTTCAGCATTTCTCGTATGGCTAACATAGCTATCTGGCTTCTCGTTGAGAATTTCAAGCTTTGAGGAAGTTGAGAAGCAGAAGGAAAGGACAGTTCAGTTTCTTTTGTCTGTTGCCGTTCGTGCCTAAAGGGCAGGTTGATGGCCATCCTGTATCTGTTAATCAGCATGTAGGCTCATCCCTTATGTAGTAAAGGTCTGGAGATGGGGGTGTTTTACTGCCACATTGAGCATGTGGTGTATTCTGAGCGTCCACTTACCAAGAGGCATGACTTCGATTCCGAGAGAGGAAAGGATTAGGATACGGAGGGCATAGGGAGCGAGGGTGGCGTAGGGCTGTTGTCACTGGAGATAGGTCTGAGGTCAGTCACTTGAGGAAGGCGGTAAAGAGGGCATTAGGCCTGGATCCAGGAGAGCTGGGTTCTGGGCCTGCGCCACCCAAGCTCCCTGGCAGCCTTGGTGAGTCATTTCCCTCCTCTGAACCTCATCGTCACCATCGATCTGTTTTTGAAAGGAGACTGAACTAAGTGATGTCCAAGGACGCTTCTGGTATGCTAGCCTGTGGTTCCGTGGCTCTTTCAGACCCGGGAGGACAGTGTGCTGACGTGCAAAATTAGGGCAGAATAAGTCAACCGGAGGCATAAACATAAGTATCTTTCTCGGTTGTTCGCATTAGGGAAAAGTGATCCTGATGTAAGCTACCTGGTGTCAGCCTCTGGCCCCGTCCTTGATTAAGCAGGGCTAAAGGCACAGCTTTATTTTCCCTCCCCTCTCATCTTTCCCAAAGGGAAGTACAGGGTTGGTCAAAAAGTTCGTTCGGTTTTTTCCATAAGCTGGCTCTAGTAGCGCTTAGTTGTCTTTAACTTCATTTGAAACAATTTTGTTAGATTGTATTGTGACAGCTGTCATATCAGCATGCATTTTAAAAAAACTTATCAAAATTGGTAAATTTTTGTGTAGCCATTTTAGTATTGAAGATGGAAAAAAAAAAGCAACATTTTCAGCATATTATGCTTTATGGTTTTAAGAAAGGTAAAAACAACTGAAATGCAAAAAAAGATTTGAGCAGCTTATGGAGAAGGTGCGACGACTGATCAAACATGTCAAACGTGGTTTGCGAAGTTTCGTGCTGGAGATTTCTTGCTGGACAGTGCTCCATGGTCAGGTAGACCAGTTGAAGTTGAGAGTTGATGTCAAATTGAGACATTAATTGAGAACAATCAATGTTATACCACGTGGGAGATAGCCGACATACTCAAAATATCCAATGCTATGTGCAGTTCCCTGTCTGTTACCAAGCATGGCTGGCAGTGTAAGGCTTGACTTTGATCAGGGGCACTTTAACCGCTTAGATCCATGGTTTCCCCCCCTCTGAAGTCAGCATAATAATCCCTGCCTTGCCCGCCATGGCAGATGATTCTTTGGCCAGAGAAGACGGTGTGGAGAACTGCTTTGAAAGGGTTCTGTAGATGTCAGCTGTCACTGAGGTGCTCCACAGTGAGAGCGTGGGTGTGTCCATTAGGTAAGGGTTTCAGCTGGAGGCATCTCAGATGGGTTAGTACTTCCTCTTAAACAGTGGGAAGAAGCAAGAGTTCCCATCTTTCTCATCAGGAGAACAAAACCACAAGCCGCCAGCACTTCCGCCAGCTCCCTCGTTCCGTGCTGTGCAGTCTTTAGCAACGGGCTGAAATAGACCAGGGTTTCTTGGGAGGCAGTGATTCCAGCCAGATCAAGGCAGACTTTATTTTTAGGTAGACAGGGATTAGGCTATTCTGGGAACGTTCATGAAGGTCCGTAAATTATTACTAATTAATAAAATCTGCATGTTTCTCAGATTTTAAAGGCTGTCCAAGTTTAGTTTATTGGAGCCAAGAGGCTATAATATAAATTGAACCAAAAAACTCCCATAATAATCATAGTAAGTCTTTCCATTTGTATAGTACCTGATACTGTACAAAAAGCTTTTACATAATTATCACAGCATCCCAAGGGGTAGGTGAATATTATACTCATTTCATAGGTGAAAAACTGAGAACTTGTCCAGTGTCACACAGTTTGTCATTAGCAAACTTGAGACTAGAGGGAAAGAACTCTTTTATTGAACTTTTACTAAATGCAAACTGCTTTCACGTTTACTGTCTCATTTAATCCACATAATAGTCTTATAAATTGGTACAATCCCATTTTATAGGTGAGGAAACGCAGGATCAGAGGGGTTAAAAATGAAGTGTTCAAGCTTAACAGCTAGAAATTGACAGAACTGGTATTTGAATCCAGCTGTTTGGCTCCAAAACTCAGCACTGCTGCCCTCTATTGCCTCTCAATTCATCTGTTCCTTCATTCATTCAACAGTGTTCCAGGCCCAGGGTCTCAGGCTCCCCAGCTTGCTCTGTTTCTAATTTGAGATATTGCCTATCACGTGAATTCTATTGGAATAGAGAGCACGTTCATATAGTACACTTACCTGTATGTTGGGAGGGTATATACAAAGCAGTGTTGTTGTTTTTATAAAAACCATACCTATTCATTGTAAAAATTCAGCAGTACGGGAAAGTACAAAAAATAAAGTACAGATGACCAGGGCATATTCAATCCCCTGGAGATAAACAGTTGTTAGCATTTTGGCTAACATGCTTCCGAACATCTCCTTATGCACATATGTACACAGATAAAAGCATAGTAATAATGAAACAGCTCAGCTTAAGAGCTGTTTCATAGTGGCTCCATGTGCATCGCATCATTTGATTCTCACCAAAACCCTATGAGACGACAGTGTTACCCCATTTTACTCAGAAGGAAACTGATGTTGACAGCAATGCAGTAATTTGCTCCTTAGTGGTGAGCTCTGTGATCTAAAGACTTAGTCTGTAACTACTGCGCTGTGTTGTATGTGATGTACAGGCCGACCTGGCTTTACTGCGCTTCGCAGGTACTGCGTTTTTTTATTACAGGTGGAAGGTTCGTGGCAACCCTGTGTCCTGCAAGTTTGTGGGCACCATTTTTCCAACAGCATTTGCTCAGTCACTTCGTGTCTCTGTGCCACGTTTTGGTAATTCTTGCAATATTTCGAACTTTATTATTATTATTATTTTATTTGTTTTGTAATCTGTGCGTGATCTTTGATGTTCCTACTACGACTCGCTGAAGGCTCAGATGATGGTGAGCGTTTTTTAGTAATAAAGTATTTTCTAACTAAGGTATGTACATTTTTTAGACATAATGCTATTGCACACTTAATAAGCTGTAGTGTAAATAGAACTTTTCTATTCACTGGGAAATCAAAACATTTGTGTGATTCATTGTATTGCATTATTGTGGTGATCTGGAGCTGAACCCGCAGTATCTCTGGTGTGCCTGTATATGATGGGGCATAAGTGAGAATACACTATAGGCCTTTCTATAACTTGTTTTATTGTTTGATTTCTGGAAGTGTGTATCATACGATAATTCACAGTTTGTAATAATCCTCTAATGTTTTTACTCAACAGTAGTAACGTCTAGGCAGTTGATGTAGGTCTATACTTATAAAGACTCTTTGTATATGTACTTTATTTGAGCAATCCCTCGTTGAGGACATTTAGTTTATTTCCAGTTTTTTGCTATTTTAAGTTATGCAAGAATTAACGTCTTCGTGCCCTTTGGGTTTTAACTTGTTCTGTAGTGATTAAGAGGACAGAATCCCCCCAAGCTGAGAATCACAGGTGTTAGAGCGGTCAGTATTTCTCCATCTTGACCATGCATCAGACTCCCCTGGAGAGCTTGTTAAAACACACAGCTTGCTGGGTTCCGTCCTCCCAAAGTCTCTGATGCACTTCGTCTGGAGACAGGGCTGAGGATTTTCCTCTTTGACAAGCTCCCAAGTAATGCTCACACAGCTGGCGAAGGACCCCATTTTTGAGAGCCACTGATGTACAGCACTTAAATTGGAAATCAGAAGACTTCAGTTCTAATTCCAGCTCTGACAGTAGTTCTGTGACCCTGAACGGGGGGCTGTGGTTTTCTCTGTCTTTGGTCAAAGTGGGAGGATCGGACTGACCTTTTCCTTAGGCCACTTCTCGTTATCAGTGAAAACTATGAAATCCTTCAAAATCCATGTTCTTCTGATGTCGTACAGTGGCTCTCAAGGTTTGCTTCATTCAGTGCCTGTGTCCTTTTTGCCCTCTTTTTCTTTCTTTTATTCAGTATTTACTGTGAGCCCATGGAAGGTAGTATCATAGGAGAGTTGAATGGTTTGAGAGTGAGGCTTAGAAAATGCTTATTTTTTTTGTGTTAGCAAGAATACATCTTTTAAAAAAGAACCGCAGTTCCAAATTTAGTCAGCTACCTAACAAATCCCAGCGTAGCACTAGCAATCCACAGGAAGGTCTTTAATCAGTTTGTCCTCATACCTATTAATTTAAACACCAGGGTTATATGCTGGTTGTCAGAGCTTTTTGTAAGAAGGAATATAAACACCATTGTAAGATTCATGCAAATGGAACTTTTTTGGAAACTAAGAAGCCGTGCTATTTTGGATGAGGAAAAACACTACCCTGTATATTTTAGTAGGAGATCAGAAATAGAGAAAGCCTGATTATCAGAAATAAAATATGAGAAAGAGGGGCTTCCCTGGTGGCGCAGTGGTTGAGAGTCCGCCTGCCGATGCAGGGGATGCAGGTTCGTGCCCCTGTCCGGGAAGATCCCACATGCCGCGGAGCGGCTGGGCGCGTGAGCCATGGCCGCTGAGCCTGCGCGTCCGGAGCCTGTGCTCCGCAACGGGAGAGGCCACAACAGTGAGAGGCCCGCGTACCACCAAATAAATAAATAAACAAACAAACAAAATAAAATATGAGAAAGAAAAACTAGCTTTTAGAGGGAAAAAAATACATTTATCTAAAGCAGGACTTTTCACGTTACACCTCTCTTAGGCATATATTCATGTAATTTCTTTGTCATTATCTCTGTTCTCAGAACATGTGTGAAATGAAGGTTTTCCTTTTCAGTGCTTGCAGATTAGGAGGAGCTTGCATGGCCTGGATTGGTGCCTAGACTTCAGACCTTAGGGAGGACCGCTGGCTTTGAGGGCAGCATAGGTGCCTTCAGACCTGTGTGGGTTGATTTTACATGTATGCATTTATACTCCTTTAATTCCCTGCCTTCAAAATCAAATATCTTCATCCCTGCCTTGCCAGTAGGTGCTAGAAATTCCCACAGTGTTCATTCATTTGGTCGTTGCTATGATGTGAATGTTCGTGTCCCCCCAAAATTCACATGTTGTAATCCCTATGTGATGGTGTTAGGAGGTGTGGGGCCTTTGGGTGATTGTGTTACGAGGGTGGAGCCCTCAGAAGTGGGATTAGTTCTCTTGTGAGAGAGACCCCGCAGGGCTCCCTGGTTCTTTCCACTGTGTGAGGACCCAGTGAGAGGTCTGTGACCTGGAAGAGGGTCCTCGCCTGACCATGCTGGCACTCTGATCTCAGACCTCCAGCCCCCAGAACTGTAAGAAATAAATTGTTATAAGCCACGGAGTCCGTTACGCCACAACCCAAGCGGACTAAGCCGGTCTCCATTTCTGAAGGCTCCCGCTGGACTAGTCCCCGGAAATTCCCTTCCTTACTTAGCCTCTTAAGAGACACTTAACATGCCACAGCCTTTGGAATCCATTCATTCTTTCAGTTCTTTACAGCATTTACTTAATTAATCTGTTTGTTTATTCATTCTAATTTCCTGGCCTCTGTGGAAAATACAGATATGAGCAAGACATTCTCTGATCCATTAGATTTCTTCTTTGACTTCATATTATTGTGCATTTAGTGTGGGTTGGGTTTATATGTGCCTCTCTGTAGTGGGTTTGGTTTGTGACTTCCAAGCACGGTTATATTGGAAAGGAAGGAGTGATAGGGGTGGTTTTGTGAAGTTAGGAAATTAGAGTTAATTATGGTAACTGCCTCAGAATAGCCAGAGCCTGGGGGAGGGGACTCTGTGAATCAGTGCCTGTGAATCAGATGTTCCCTTTTTGTCTTTAAGAGACTCACAAGTGTGATAGCTAGAGAGAATTCAGAGAAGCACTGAAGGCTAGAAATTCTGGAAAACAGGGCCCCCCCAAATTTCAGATGATTTGACCTAGGAAGACAAAGCAATAATTTAGAATTGACTTCAATTATTTGAAAGGATTTCTTTTACAAATTAAGAGGATATAAATGAGGCAGAAGCAAAAAATGGACCAGATAGGAAAGAACTTCTCATCCTTTTCAACCAGTTCATTGGAATGGATAGTAAGCTAGGTTTAGATATTTTAGGAAAATTACCTAAAACTTGGAGAAAAGGCAAATTGATTATTATGTGCCCTTCCAATGTCACTCAAGAGCATTGTCTAGCAAACCTGTCTAAGGGGTATCTGATATTCTTGGAGTTGACTTACTTTTGTAAAGTTAGATTTTAACTTGTGAAAAATTGATAAGTGACAGGTGATCTTTTTCTGTCCAGAAGAGATCTAAATGATTTCTGTTTAGTAGAAGAGATAACCTCAAAAGTTACAGTTTAATTGCTGTGTAGGATATTAACCAGTTTTGTATCTAATTTGGCAAGATTATTACAGCATTCTTTTTTTCCACCACCTTTGAACCAGCTTTGCCATCCTGCTGGTTCCCTCATTAAGGACTTAGTTAATACATGCATACTATATATTTGTGAGAGAGTTATGTTTTTAGCTTTTTGAAGTTTATACTTTGACAGAAATGAGTGCTTGTGGAGGATATAAGCATTTAGGTAGCTTACCCAGGAGTGGGGTTTGACTAATTTGACTTCATGTCCTTTCAGCCCTGAATTCCCACAATTTTGGGTGTTTATATGAATTCTCTTGGTCACCTGGGTAGTAAATTGCATTTATGGATCATCTAATTATCTGACCTGAATGAATACTTAAAATTCCTGCTTTATCAAGATCTCAGATAGCACAAAGTAGAAAAGGATCATTTCTTTTGTTGTTAAGAATAGCACTATTGGGGTTTCCCTGGTGACGCAGTGGTTAAGAATCTGCCTGCTAATGCAGGGGACATGGGTTCGAGCCCTGGTCCTGGAAGATCCCACATGCCGTGGAGCAACTAAGTCCGTGCACCACAACTACTGAGCCTGCGCTCTAGAGCCCGCGAGCCACAACTACTGAGCCTGCGTGCCACAACTACTGAAGCCCACGTGCCTAGAGCCCGTGCTCCGCAACAAGAGAAGCCACCGCAATGAGAAGCCCGCGCACCACAACGAAGAGCAGCCCCCGCTCACCACAACTAGAGAAAGCCCGCACACAGCAATGAAGACCCAATGCAGCCAAAAATAAATTAATTAATTCATTAAATAAATTTATAATAAAAAAAGAATAACATTTATTTATGTAGCACTCACAGTTACAAAACACTGGCACACCTACTGTTGTATCTGACCCTCTTTCTTTGTGAGGGAGCAGGACAGGAATTATGGTCCCCATTTTATAGGTAACTAAGCTGAGCCTCCGGTAAAGTGCCCTTGCCGCAGGGCACTCAGCTGGTGACGAGTGGAGCTGGGACCACAGCGCAGCCCTTCACACTCCAAGCTCATCAGCAGCTGCACGAGGGAACCAGGGTTCAAGAGGGTCTTGATAAGAACAGTGAGCTGAAGTAGGGAAAAACTGAAGCAACCTAAATGCCCATCGACAGACAAATGGATGAAGAAGATGTGGTACGTAGGTATAATGGAATATTACTCAGCCATAGAAAGGAACGAAATTGGGTCATTTGTAGAGACGTGGATGGACCTAGAGACTGTCATACAGAGTGAAGTAAGTCAGAAAGAGAAAAACAAATGTATATTAACGCATACATGTGGAACCTAGAAAAATGGTATAGTTGAACTGATTTGCAGGGGAGAAATAGAGACACAGACGTAGAGAACAAACGTATAGACACCAAGGGGGGAATCAGCGGTGGCGGGGGGTTGGGGGGGGTGATGAATTGGGAGGTTGGGATTGACACATATACACTAATATGTATTAAATGGATAACTAATAAGAACCTGCTGTATTAAAAAAATTTTTTCAAAGAAAACCAACTATAAAATCCTACATCACGGCTCCAGACCCCTTGCACACTGACTTACCAGTCCTGACTCTCATCCTGTAGTTTTGTTCGTCTGTGTGCTCTGTTCCTGACTGTTGGAGAGACCTGAGATGTGTCTGAATCTTCCTTCACCCTCCCTCCCCTCTCAGGGATAGAGCGTTGCTGGACACACAGCAGGTGCCCAGGAAACAGTTCTCGAATGAATGTAGGAATTTGCTTTACGTGCTTTTATATCTTGATTCTCCCTCTATTCCTGGTAAGACTCTCTCGGCAAATTTCTGTCTCTCTGGGTGACATCGGAGCAGCTGCACTTGTTCATTCAAAAGGATAATCTGCCCTTTTATTTGATGCTTGCACTGGAAAGAGGACTGCTGACTTAACCCAATTTCATCTTTTTATGAAATCTTCCCTAAATCTACAAACTGCTGATTCGTTAATTCAGCAGATATTGATTGACTAGTCCTGTGTTCCAGGCCCTGGGGTAGAACGGGAAAGACGAGGCAGGACCTCCTCTTGTGGGGCTCCCACTCCCTTTGGCTCATGGCCCTGGTGGTGTCTTAGTATTTTTCTTTTTTCTTTGGCATGCAGGATCTCAGTTCCCCGACCAGGGATCGAACCTGCACCCCCTGCAGTGGAAGTCTTAGCCACTGGACTGCCAGGGAAGTCCAGTGTCTTAGTATTTCTGTTGAAATATTTTCAGTCTTTGCCCTGTTTCATGAAACACAACGTGAAACAACTGAGTTGTGAAAAAGACTCTCTGAAACCTGCCCCCAACCTATCAACTTGTCTCTCATCTGCTGCTGCCCCTGGAGTCCACAGCCCACCATCTCTCACCTGCACAGCTGCAGCAGCTTCTCCCACTTCCATTTCCTTCTAAAAATGAAAATCAGGTCATGGTACTCCATTGCTTAAAGCTCTTCAGCAGCTTCCCTGCTGATAAAGCCCTGCTTTCCCCTCTGTCTCCATCCCCCTCTACTCGCTCCTTCTCCGTTCCAGCCACACTTGTGGAAGGGCAGAAGCCAAGCTAGTTTCCTCCTCCCTCGGGCCTCTGTACCAGCTATGTTGTCTGCCCACACTGATCTTCCCCTGGTATTTGCACAACTGTCCCTACTTGTCATTCACATCTCAGCTTAAATATCCCTACCTGAGAGGGGCCTTTCCTGTTAACCTCTTTTAAGTTCAGTAGCTCCTCCCCCATCACTCTGGTACTTTGCCCTATTTTACCATCTTTTTCTTATTTATTATCTTACTTCCTTCATTAGAATATGAAACTGAAGGCTTTAGCTTTTCACACAGAAATTTGTTGAGGGAATGCAAGGATAGTTTTCAATAACCTGGTACAGATACTTAGAGAGTGCTTATTGGGTGAGAGGGATTGATGTAGACAGGAATGAAGAAGTAATTACCAGTAAACTCCTACTTCTGAACAGTGGGAGACTGAAAAATGGATTGTGATTGTGTTTGCTTAATCGTGGAATGATTTTTTTGGATAGCTTTTACTTTATTTTATTTTTTTAACATCTTTATTGCAGTATAATTGCTTTACAATGGTGTGTTAGTTTCTGCTTTATAACAAAGTGTATCAGTTATACATACACATATGTTCCCATATCTCTTCACTCTTATGTTTCCCTCCCTCCCACCCTCCCTAGCCCATCCCTCTAGGTGGTCACAAAGCACCGAGCTGATCTCCCTGTGCCATGCGGCTGCTTCCTACTAGCTATCTGTTGTACATTTGGTAGTGTGTATATGTCCATGCCACTCTCTCGCTTTGTCACAGCTTACCCTTCCCCCTCCCCATATCCTCAAGTCCATTCTCTAGTAGGTCTGTCTCTTTATTCCTGCCTTACCCCTAGGTTCTTCATGACCTTTTTTTTTTTTCCTTAGATTCCATATATATGTGTTAGCATACAGTATTTGTTTTTCTCTTTCTGACTTACTTTACTCTGTATGACAGACTCTAGGTCCATCCACCTCACTACAAATAACTCAATTTCATTTCTTTTTATGGCTGAGTAATATTCCATTGTATGTATGTACCGCATCTTCTTTATCCATTCATCTGTTACTGGACACTTAGGTTGCTCCCATGTCCTGGCTATTGTAAATAGAGCTGCAATGAACATTTTGGTACATGACTCTTTTTGAATTATGGTTTTCTCAGGTTATATGCCCAGTAGTGGGATTGCTGGGTCGTATGGTCTTTCTATTTGTAGTTTTTTAAGGAACCTCCATACTGTTTTCCATAGTGGCTGTACCAATTCACATTCCCACCAACAGTGCAAGAGTGTTCCCTTTTCTCCACACCCTCTCCAGCATTTATTGTTTCTAGATTTTTTGATGATGGCCATTCTGACTGGAGTGAGGTGATATCTCATTGTAGCTTTGATTTGCATTTCTCTAATGATTAATGATGTTGAGCATTCTTTCATGTGTTTGTTGGCAGTCTGTATATCTTCTTTGGAGAAATGTCTAGATCCTTTTTGACCCTACTCCTAGAGAAATGGAAATAAAAACAAAAATAAACAAATGGGACCGAATGAGACTTAAAAGCTTTTGCCCAGCAAAGGAAATCATAAACAAGACCAACAGACAACCCTCAGAATGGGAGAAAAGATTTGCAAATGAAGCAACTGACAAAGGATTAATCTCCAAAATTTACAAGCAGCTCATGCAGCTCAATAACAAAAAAACCAACAACCCAATCCAAAAATGGGCAGAAGACCTAAATAGACATTGCTCCAAAGATAGCTTTTACTTTAAATAGAATTCTCAACATGGAGGCAAGGGATGTCTTTAAAACTTTTGTTTTGAAGTTAAATAGTTCAGGTGACATGTAGTTTGGGGGGAGGAGTTACTGGAGCAGGACTCACACGTTCCCTGTGCTTTCAACGAGGTGAGGGTTTTGTGTGGTTTTAAATTTTTGAAAGGTTAATTCAACTGGAATAAAAGCACATTCAGTGCATTCAGCACATCTCTGACAAAGAAATCTGTGCCTAAGATTGTGCTCTGCCTTGTGAAGGCTTAGAAAGGACTGAAAACAAAGGTCACTGCTAGTGGGCTCCCCACCGATTCAAAATAGGAGAGTTCAGAGCCGGTGGTTCCATATCGTGGCGGATTTCTCTTGACGCTGTATTTGCATAGCAAGCATGTTGTTTCACCTGGAATGTCTGTACATTTCTTTTTTTTTAATATTTATTTATTTATTTGGCCGCACCGGGTCTTAGTTGTGGCGTGCGGGGTCTTCAGTTGCAGCATGCATGCGGGATCTAGTTCCCCAACCAGGGATCGAACCTGGGCCCCCTGCATTGGGAGCGCGGAGTCTTAAGCACTGGACCGCCAGGGAAGGCCCTGTCCATACATTTCTGATGGAGGTTGTGAGGGGCTAAACCCCTCAGGTCTCCTGTCACCAGCCCCCTTAGACACTGTCCCCAGTGACTCTCACCTGGTCAGAGGCCTAAGACACGTGATGGACAGATATTACTCCTCAGTACAAGACTTTCGTACAGTATGTGAGATTTTTAAAATAATAGCTGTTGATTGTCACAGGAATCGCTGAGTTTTAGAGCTTATTGTCGGCTGGCTTGGTCAGGAGGGCGCTCAATGGGATTTGGCAACATGCGGTAATATTAGCCACCGTGGCGTGCGGTTAACGTGTGCCAGCACTTCCTCTCCCCAGCATCCCACACGCACGCTGTCATCCCCGTTCTGAGATTAGAGACTGAGGCTTAGATGGGAGCGAGTTTTCCCGAGGCTTCTCAGGCAGGTAGTAGCACTGGGTTCAGAACCCCAGTCTCCATAACCTCTGTGGAGAGGAGGCGGGGAGACCCCCGCGTCCGGGTCCCGGGTTGGCAGGGTGGGAAGTGGGTGGAGGCGGGAAGGCCCGGCTGGGGTGCCGAGACTCCATTCTGCAGTGAGGAGGAGTTGTGGGTTTTCCCTGGGAGGTGCTGGGGTGGGTGACTGTGCCGGAAGGGGTCAGATGGCAGGGTGATCAGGAGCTGGGGTGCGACCAGGAAGGCCACTGAGCACACTCTCGAGTGTCTCTTGTTAGGCTCATCCCCCTGCTCAGTGGAACATCTGCGGCCAGGCCGTGAGGACAGAGTCGGATTTTCAGTCTTGTCTGTAGCTGGTTTCCCTTTATGTTCCCTCCCGCTTGGTCTGTATGCAGCACAGCCGCAAGTGTACGGGCCCGTGCATGTCAGAGCGTTCCTGCTCATGTGATGGGAATGCTAGTCTCTGCTCAGATGCCCAGTCCTTGTTTTGTTGCACATACATCATGGCTGTGCAAACCTAAAAACCTAACCTAAAAAAGTGGCAGAGGGGCTTCCCTGGTGGCACAGTGGTTGAGAGTCTGCCTGCCGATGCAGGGGACACGGGTTCGTGCCCCGGTCTGGGAAGATCCCACATGCCGCAGAGCAGCTGGGCCCGTGAGCCATGGCCACTGAGCCTGCGCGTCCGGAGCCTGTGCTCCGCAACGGGAGAGGCCACAACAGTGAGAGGCCCGCGTACTGCAAAAAAAAAAAAAAAAAAAAAAAAGTGGCAGAGGAAACACTGGTTGTGATGCCTCAAACCCATGGGACCTCAGGGCCTGGAACTCATAGACTGTCATTCTCTAAAGGAGCTGGATGAGGATTCAGCGCCAACAATTAAATCATGACTCCACTTCCTTGGGAAATTGACCATCTCACGTGGAAAGCCATGTTGCGGCAAGCTGAGCGTGTGCACCTTAAGCTAAGGAAGGACACCGGTTTCAAACATCCTTCTCATGTGGCTTTCCAAGATTGTCCCAGGTTTGGGAACACCTCCTGTCACCCACCGTGCTTCTGCTCCGTTATCCCCACGCCTGTTTTTCTGCGGAAGCCTCGGGCAGCCTGCACGGCCAGTACAGGCAGCAGGTCAGTAGTGGGACCTGATGGGACAGCCGGGCCCAGTCAGGAGGCTTCTGTTCATAGGATGAGACCGGGAAGAGGAAGTGAGTCCAGAGTGACAAGGGTGAGCGTGATGACGTGTAGCTCGGAGAGGCCTCAAAAGGTCAGTGGTGATGGGGCTGCCAGGTCATCTAGGCCTGGTGTTGCCAGGCTGACTCTGGTCCTGACCCTGGTGGAGGGAGGGGAAAGCCCGGTAGCAGGTAGTCTGGGGCTCTTCCATTTTTATCAGTTTTGTGTTCATATCAGTTTCATGTTCCAAGTAAGTGGCATTTAAAAAAACAAAAGCCTAAAAAATTACTGTCTGGTTGTTCCTTCGTGTTACAAAGGGAGCGTAAGTCACAGAGTAGGAGCATGCTTTGTCACTGGTGGATGGCCTGGGATCACTCTTTTTTAAAGCACTGTATGGTCACAGAAGTGCCACTTAGAGGGGAGTGGAGTGGCCAGGAGTCCCTGTTCCTGACACTGTGGTGTTATTAGTTATCAAGTGGCCAGGTGCGATTGCCCAGCCTCTGAAGCACACTCCTTCCCAATCTGGTCCGAAGGCCATGTCAACTCAGGTTTTCCTACTTCCTGGGGCAGCTGAACCACCTTTTCAGCCCTTAGCGGTCTCTTGTCTGGCTGTGAAATCTGGGGATTAGCCAGGGCCAGCTGGATGAAGGAACCTCAAAGGTTTGCCATGTCCCAGCCCTGTCTCAGGGCCACGGCTGCCTGACAGTCTGTGGAATAAGTCCTCTTAGGGAGGTAGCCTGAGGCAGTTGGGTCTGTGGCGTTGGAACCCCAAGCAGGCACAGGGGTTAAAAACTTTGGCATTAAACCTAACCAGGTGCAGGCGGGACTTCCCTGGTGGTCCCGTGGTTAAGACTCCACGCTCCCTATGTAGGGGACCTGGGTTTGATCCCTGGTCAGGGAACTAGATCCTGCATGCGTGCCACAACTAAAAATCTCTCATGCCGCAACTAAGACCCGGCACAGCCAAATAAATAAACCTACCCGGGTGCAAGTCATTGCTCTGCCACTTCATAGCCATATGATCTTGGGCAAGTTACTTAACCACTGTGGCCTCTGTTCTCTTATTAGTAGATTGGGGAATCTCATAAAATTATGTCTCAAATACACTTGGTGCTAGGATTTGGCGATTTTTCACCATTTCTATCAACTCTACTAGGACCTTAAAAGAATTGCCCTGAAAGGTATAACCAGCTCTCCAAGAGGAGATTCTTGAGTCGCCGGTGGAAACCAGGCGTGAAGTCCAAAGGTTCTCTAACCCACCAGGCCTCATCACCGCGCTGGACCTTCCTGGCGGCCATGGTAGAGCACATCTGGCAGTTCTCACCGTGCCCAGTCTCTGGGGGTTAAGGCCCCTGCTACCCCCCCATGCCTTGCAAAGAGTACCGGGAATGTAGGTTTTGACCTTCATTAGACCAACCAACAGATCCGTCGAGTCATTGTGGGGTGTCTGCTGTTTACTACCCCCGCCCTCAAGGGTGGGAAGGATGGGCAGTGGGTGCTCGGTCTGGTGTCTCCTTTCCCTCGAGAAGCTTGCCCCTACCCCATCCATCTGTGACTCTAACCAGGTAGTTTAATAAATTAAAACATCATATCATTTTATTTGGTATGGGTAAATTGTTCTTCCTAAGACTTGGATAAACTCTACTGCTTTTTTTTTTTAAAGGACTTAGGACAGTGATTTTATCTGCATATCCATTTATCTTGTATTCCTGTCCTGAGAATCACAGGACAGAAATACCTTGCCCCTCTTCCCCCTGGGAAAAAAATTAAATGAGCTCCTGTGAACAGACAGAACTTCAGTGCCAGGGTGGCCTCACATAGAGAAGAGCCGTCCCAGCGCTGTCAGCGAGAGACCACCTTGTGAAGTAATGAAGACAGTGAAGAACATCTCTGTAACTCTACATGCTTGTAAAGAACTTTCACAAGTCCTGCCTTGTCGGGTCCTTGGGCAGGATCCGCATTCTTCCCGTTTTACATACAGGGAGTCTCAGGCTGCCGGTGATCACAGAGTTAGCAGGTGGCAGGTCTGGGACTTAAACTTGGGTTATTTAGTGACTCTGCCTCTCCTGCGTTTTCTGATCTATCACAGTGCGGCCAGGAAGCTGCCACCCCTAGAGGGTCTCGGCAGAGGCTGTCAGGAATACTGTGGAAGGCATCTGGGCCGGCGTAGTTGATGACTGCTGTGTGGTTTGAGGGACAGAGGACTCCCCAGAGTATCCTGCTCACCAGTCAGTCGCCTCAGTTGGCCGTCATCACTTCATTACTTTAAAGAGGAGCTCCTTCATCCTGAGCACCTTTGTGTGAATACACACATGCCCTAGCTTGCTTTTGCTCCCTGATAGAAAGCTGCGGAGGTTCGCTCAGCAAACCTTTACTAACTCCTCCCTGTCAAGCTCTCTACCGGGCCCTGGGAATACAGACATTAACTTCACACAGACCTCCCTCAAGGGCCTCATAGATGTGGGGTGGGCAGGGTGCTGTAATGCAGCGCAGTTGACAGCAGAGAGAGCAGCTGACCATCCTGCGGATGGGTCAGGCCCCTGGGGACGGAGCAGCCCAGGGAACAATGGGGGCCACGTGGAAGGGTGCAGCCCATGTGGGGAGCAAGAAATAATCTGGGCTAGTTGGCCTGGGGACCAGAGGACAGAGGGCCTGGCTTATTTTGGGAACTGAGAGTGTCTAGCTGAATTTTGGGGGCTGTGAAAAGTTTTAATGGAAGAAAGTTGGAGAAATAAGACTTTGTGTGTTGCGCTGAGACATTTTTACTCAATCCCGTGACCACCGAGGAACTAAGGGTTGAAATAGGTGGACATCAAAGTCAGACTGAGAACAATTGTTCTGGTAGATTGTTAGAGAAGGGACGGAACAAGGAAGACCAGTTACTAATGCAGGAGACTACGAGGGAAATGCTGAAGGCGAGAGCTGAGGCAGTGGGTCTGGGAGTGGGGCAGGGTCAGATTCAAAGAAACCTTCCTGAGGTAGAATCAGAGTCAGTGACCGGTGTGAGGGAGAGCAGAAAAGTCAAGAGTGACTCGCCGGTTTTTATTTGAGATCTGCCTGCCTTATTTTATAAAGATTTGCAATCCAGATGCTACGGTTCTCCTTAATGGCAACTTTCAGAGCACAACCTCAGCTCACTTGGCAAATCTGGCCAGCTCGGGCTTTACAAGCAGGGAAACATTCCTCTTTTTTTGGCTGACGTCTCGTTTCCTTTTTCTTAACTTCTGTTCTGAAATTATTACAGCAGTTTTTGTACTTCAAGGAATTGGAGGCTGGTACATATTAGGTACTCAATAAATGAATAATCAGATAAATGAGGTCACGCATCCTGGTTGACTTACAGGGTGATGTTCGTGGTAAAGTGCCGGGCATAAAATGTGAATTCTGTCATTCCAGAGCAGCTTGTGCATTTGTGCTAAAATAATGTTTGATAGTGGAAGGGTAAAATACAGAATTCTGAAGAATTTCCGGTAGCACGCAGCCCGGTATCAGTCTCCTCTGCGTTCGCTGCCCACGGTGGTCATCGTACCTGACCCTGAGCACAGCGGCGGCCGCGGGGAGGTGACCCAGCAGCGCGCGGGGGAACAGATCGCGCTCTGGTGCCTTTACACTCTTGCCCCCCACCCCATCCCCCGTATGGTTCTTGCTGGGGGGGCGTGTGTTGTGTGATTTCCCCAGGATCCCAGGCGTGCCTGGGGTTCCACTTCTTGCCCGGGACTGACCCAGCTCCCAGCGTGGAGCCTCAGCATTCGCTGCGTTAATCAGACTTGCTGGAATGATCACGTGGTCCTCTAGCTGCCTGCCTGTCAGCTGCTGCTCGTCAGCAGCTGGCTGGCTGGAGGCTGCAGGCCCGTCTGCAGAAAGCCTTCTACTTCAGAATATGGGGGGTCGGGGGGTGCAAACCCGCCTCTTTCTTCTGCACTTTGCACCATCTGACTGACTAAACGGTTGTCCTCCGAACCAGAAAGGCTACCAGGCAGTATAAGGAAATTGTCTCTGACTAGGTCATGTTTGCATTTGAAGAATTCAGGTATGTTCTGGGTTTTCTACATCAGTCTGCCGCTGGGTTTTTGTTCTCGCTAGGTTTTTGCTGTGTAATGACAGCTTAGGCTCTGGCTCGTTCTCACAAAAGAAGGGTTCTTTTCTGTGGCGGGGTTTCTCCCGGTCACGGGGGCGGGAGGCGCGGAGGTGGTACCAGTCCAGGCTGTTTACTGCAGGACAGATGCAGCGTGGGTAATTGGTTTGATCGTGTGTGAATGTGCCGAGGACCCCACCTTGTGCCTCATCTGAGCTGTGCTGTTGCTGGTGTAGAGGTATGAATACAGAATAGGAACTGCTTATCCAGAAGGAGTCTCTTGCTGCCTTTTGTTTTTCTTCCTTTGTCAAACTCATGGAGCCTGACTGCTCTTTTAAAAAACGCTAAGTGTAGCGGTGAAGGTGAAAATCCTGCAAGTCTGTCTGCTTAGTCAAGATCTGATCTGGGCTCTGATTTTGCTCGTTGTGAATAGTGATCTCGCGGCTGGGCGGTTTTCTGGGAAGTACCCTCATGATGTTTTGTTAACAGGGTCCTTCTTTGCTTTCGTCAGCTTTTCAGCTGCTGTAATTATTAATGCTCCAGATTGAGTCTTTTGTGAATCTTATGCCTTCTCTTTCCTCCATCTCTCCTCCCTGGGTATGAATGTAGGGGCGGGGGGTGCTCCAGAAGAGATAGTCTCTAAGAAATGAAAATAAAGGAGCTGGGATGGGAGGGTTACCGGCTCGTTCTTGTGCAGGTCTCCACCTCTTCGGAGCGTACGGAAGACAGTGTGTCTGTTTCTAACCTCTGACAGCTCATTTCTCAGATGGAATTTTTGTGTATTTTAGAACTGAACGAAAATACCATATTGATGGGCGAAGAAGTGATTGTGTGGGAACCTCCACAGGCCTTTTTCGTTCCCTCCAAATGTTGCTGCAATAGACATGAAAATGATAGTAGAATTACCAGCTTTCATTACTTGTAAGAGGAAACTAGAGACCTTTTGATCAAAATCAAGGGAGAGGATGAGAGCATTATCAGCTTTCCACAAGGAAAAGCAGGGCTACGGAGGTTGTTCCCGCCCTTTCTATAAACTTGGGGCTTTGGATCCAGGAAGTTACCCTTTGTTTAAGAGCGTGCCTCTGCATTATTTCTAATGGACTGGGTTTGTGAAAAGAACATTCTTTCCACGTGGCAACGTGCTCGGATGACATGGGGTGACACCGTGACCAGAACTTACAGTTTTAGGATAGCTCCATTAGATAACTAACAAGAATTTATTTAATGCCTGGCATGTAACAGTAGATAGGTCCTTAGGGAATGAATCGTGAGTCTTGGGTTCTAATCCGAGTTTCAGAATTGGCTTTCCTGATCCTTGTGAGAGTTACGGAAGAGCTTTGTACATCGTAGAAAGTAGTACGATGGTGAGGCTCAGATTTTATTGCTAGCATTTGTTTGAGATGGAGTAAGTCTTGGCTTCTGCCTCGAACAAGCTTGGAGCCTTTCGTTGCATTTTGTAGTCAGCGGGGAGGGATGCATATCAACAAACCCACTCCCACCGTGGTGGCACCTAGTCCCGGAGCCAAGAGCTGGGTCTGATGAGGTGGAAGGGGGTTGAGTTAAAGGCCACTGCTCTGCTGAGCTGAGAAAGTGGGGAAGTCTGTTACCCTTCAAGTTTCTGCCTAAGCTGGCCCTGAAGAATTTCGCTGAGTATGATTGCATTTTATGACGGCTGCACGGGGGCCAGACCAGGTGGCTTTCTTCTTTAGTCATGGGGCCTATGCACATGGGGGCCAGGTGATTGTGGTGGGGCAACGCTGCACTCGAGAGGAGCTTAGCTTAGCTTTTTAGTTTAGGTCAGGTCGGTCCTGAAGCTATAGCACGCAGCAGAATCACCCGGAGGGCTCATGAAAACCCACCCCCAGAGTTTCAGATCTAGCAGGTCTGGAATGGGGCGTCAGGATCTGTGTGTCCGATAAGTTCCCAGGTTTTCTGATGCTGCAGTTCTGGGGACCAGACTTTGAGAACCACTGGCTTGGGGAAAGCAGACGTTGTTGTTGTTGTCGTTGAGGTGGGAAGTCTGAGGCAGAGGCGAGGAGGGAGGTACAGGGAGGAGCCAGAAGCTGCAGTTCAGGTACGGGCAGGTGGGCCAAGGCGGGGGTGCAGGCGTGAGGGGGGCACGCTCGTGGGGCGGCGGTGGAAGGGAACACTGGGACGAGAACCAGGGGACTTGCTTTATAATCCTCGTTCTGCCGTGTGCTCCTTTGTGGGCTTGGCCAGCCTCTTCATCGTTCTGAAGTCTCAATTTTCTCAACTGAAAATGGGGATAGTTGTTCTTGCCAAGAAAGTGTATAATACTGTTAGAATTAAATGAGATAACATAAACTTACTTAATAAATTATAGCACTCTTTCTACATGAGTATAAAGGGAGAAGAGGACCCTGGGGGTCTCCATCAGGTTATCTGGACACAGCCCTCCGTACACACACCCAACTCCAAGAGCGCAAGGGCCACGTTCATTTTAAAAGGAAGTCTGATTGACAGACACGTTTACCTGCCGTTACTCCCTATTGGACTCTGAGTTCCAATGTGGTCTGTCAATCCTGTCTTTTTAACTTTGTCTCCTTAGTGCCTAAAACTGCTTGACACACAGTAAGGCCTTAGTAAGTGGCGGACGCAGTTCATTTTCACGAGGACTTAATAAGGAAGAAAAGGCAAGCAAGCTCTCTGGCTAGCTCGGCGCAGGCCTGGGATAGTACCATGGTGCCCGCCGAGTGTGCTGGTTCAGAAGAGCATGTCGAAAGCTGACATCTGACCTCCTGAGAAAAATGTGAAGTGTCCTCAGCACACCCCCATGGCAGGAGTGCCAGAGAACTGCGAGCACATTTCACGAGGAATCTCCGCGATGCCCTCACTCTAGAATGGGCTGCTGATCGTTGTGACGTGCCGGGGCCCAGGGCCCAAGCCTGGAGCGCTGCAGGGTCCCGAGAGCTTGAGAGACCGGGCCGGCATTTTCCAGCTGGTTAGAGGGTTTCTACCTTCCACTGACTGCAAGACTGTTTTGTCCTAACACGAGGCCAGCTCTTCTAGCTGGCTGTGCTGGGAGACACACTGCATTTGTGTTTTTGCTTTAAAAAAAAAAAACTTCTTAGGCGAGATGTGTGCTGAACTGATAGTTTAAGTCAACATTTACCTGTTAACTGCACACCACAGAGGCTATCCTCTGAGCCCTGCTGGAGACAACTTTGTGGCATACTGTAGTTTTTCCTCCACCTCTAGACCCAGAATAATGACTGCATCCTCTTACAGACCCTGGAATAAAGAGTTTGAAATGTGATTTTCGGCTTCATAATCCCTCAAGTGAGAATGGAACCCAAATCAGAAACCGCTGTTTCTCAGAACTCCTGCCACTTATTCTGATTTATTTCCAGAAGGAATGTGATATATCAACTCCAGTATTTAAAATCCACAGTTGGAGGGTTTCCCCGGTGGCGCAGTGGTTGAGAGTCCGCCTGTCGATGCAGGGGACACGGGTTCGTGCCCCGGTCCGGGAAGATCCCACATGCCGCGGAGCGGCTGGGCCCGTGAGCCATGGCCGCTGAGCCTGCGCGTCCGGAGTCTGTGCTCCGCGACAGGAGAGGCCACGACAGTGAGAGGCCCGCGTACTGAAAAAAAAAAAAAGTGGCATCAGGGAAGACCTGAAGTTCGCACACGAGGAGAGCCCCACCACCCCGTTCGAGTGTCCAGAGCCCAAGCCAGCTTAGTCCCTCTCGTTTCCCAGGGTCCTGTAACCCCTTGAAGAAACAGATATTTAGGTACAGTGACTTGCACACGG
This sequence comes from Pseudorca crassidens, assembly GCF_039906515.1. Taxonomy (NCBI): domain Eukaryota; kingdom Metazoa; phylum Chordata; class Mammalia; order Artiodactyla; family Delphinidae; genus Pseudorca; species Pseudorca crassidens. The sequence goes on along the minus strand of NC_090296.1, from coordinate 5,773,079 downwards.
TGGTGAGGAAATAAATCTCAGATCAACAGGAGGTGGAAACTGGGCTGGGCAGGGAAAGGAAAGGTACAGAAACTTGATCACTGAGTACCTACTGTGTACCAGACACTGCTAGCTGCTTTGCCCCTGGTAACTTTAACCCACATAAAAATGAAAACAGAGGCTCAGAGACATGGGACTGTCCCCAAACCTCCAATCCATAAATAATGTTAAGTGAGTGAAGGAAATGAGAACAGAGGCTCAAAGGGGTGAGGTAATTTCCCTGAAGTCACCCAGCGGTTATGGGGATCTGGTCAACTTCAGTTCAGTCCTTCTTTCTCTGATACTCTGGGCCTAGAATGCCATCCTATGAATTGACCTTGTGTCTTCCAGCCAGCACAGCCTTTCTGAGTCTCTCCTCTGGGCCCAGAGCCTGTCGTAGCTCCAGGCACTTGGCTCACCTCCCTGACTGTGGGAAAAGATGAGGAATAGAAGAGGAATATTCTGCCCCCAAGGGTAGAACAGACTGACCCCTCCTCCTAGCTCCCAGGGCTCTAGTGATGTAGCGATGTATCAATAGTACTTACTGTAGTGCAATTGTGTAACAATCCGTTTCTTTCACATCCTTCTACCCTACTAAAGTATGAGCTCTTGGAGGCCAGGAGGCATTATCTAGTCATCTTACCTCACTACCAACTATTAGCCTAGTGTCAGCTCTAGGAGGGATTAGTAAGTGTCTGACTATTAAATGTCTACACTACTGATATTGTGGGCATTAGAATAACTTTAATTGAATAAGTCACAGTCCCTAACTGCGGGGAGCTTACCGTCACGCTGTCTGATCCCCCAGGGCTATTAGTATGCACAGCCACGTGGGTCTTTAGTAGGGGGTGGTAGGGGCACCTGGTTGGAGTACATGGGCGGAGGGTGGAGGGTTGAGGGAGAGAAAAGTAGAGCAGCAGAGAGGGAAGGACAGACAAGTTTCATTGACTTGACAGTTTCGCCGAGTGTTTGTCTAGCCACAAGCAAAACTTATTTTGCGAAACAGATAATTTAGCTGTAGGGTGGCCACGCAGGTATATTTAAAAATACCAGTCTATTCTCCATTATTAAGTGTTACAGTTGTTGAGTTTCACTCAAAGCGAAGCAGTGTTGTGGAACCAGACTCTCCTGCAGTTCATACAATATAAATTTAAAAGCTGGGACCTTGAAGAAGTCACTTTATCTCTCTTTACCTCTCTTAGAGGAAAAGGGCTATTTTGAGGATAACATATAGGAAAGAAGTGTATGAATTATAAAACTTTGCTATAAATGTTTGCATTTTATATTTTGGAATCAGTTCATAGTTGACCGGTTCAGGTGCTGCTTTATAAAACAATTTTTGTTTCCATCTCCCATTTCTCTTTGCTTAGCATTCTGGTCTCTTATGTAGAAAACAAAGCAAAACTGAACTAAGAGGAAAGAATTTTAACTGGACTCATTACCGAGAGGAATAAGCCCCAGAATAGGACACAAGCTTGGGTCTGTGTAACTCTTGCTAGTTACTTAGGATGGTTGCAGAAGAGTCTCCCAACTGTGCAGGTGTGTCCTTTTGGAGGTGGGAGGGCCTTTTTGCTATTAGGATAGCCCTTCATCCAACAGACCACTTCCTGAACATCAGTAGAAAATGCAAATATGTGTCATCCTTGGTCCTGCCCTCAGGGAATTACTGTCCCCGAGAAGGTGCTGAACCAACACCAAAAGCATGGCGTGGGGGTGGCCAAAGACAAAAGGAAACCAGGGAAAACCAGGGGAAGTTCCACAGGGGTCCGGATAAGGTGCCTGGGCTGGGAGGAGGATCTGGTTTTTCTGTTGTGGAAGTTAGGGAGACTTGCGGGCCGGGCCGGGCCGTCTCTTGGAGCGAGTCTTAGAGAAGCATAGGATTTGAGTGGGTGAAAATAAAGGGAAGGGCTGTTGGCAGCAGTGCAGGAGCTGAGGCCCAGGGAGCCGGGAGCCAGGGGCAGTGTGCTCTTAGCCATATTTTGGCTGGTAAAACCTGAGGAGAAGGGACTTCTTCTCACTCTTTTCAGAGTAACCCAACCTGGTTGTCTTTTCCTCATGACGGTCACTTCTCTCTGCCCTGAAGGTCACTATTCTGCAGAGGCACACATTTTTCACCTTTAGGGAACATGTAAGTATTCGTGGGAAACGCATGTTTTGCAGTGCTGGCTTGTTACTTTGCACAAGTTACCTAAGTTCTTCGTGGTTTAGTCTGCCTGTCTGTAAGATGGGGGTATTACTTACCTCCCAGAGCTACTGTGTTGATTAAATGAGATTACTTATATAAAGCATCTGGCAGGGTTCCTGGCACTTAGTAGATACTCAGTAAATTAATTCCTTTAATTTACCTTAAGCAGCAGAGCATTTAATTCAGACCCTCATCCTGGATTAGAAATTACACAGGAGCCAGGAAGGAGACCTGACACACTCTTAAGGGTGGGGAGCACCTCTGATCTCCCCGTTTCCTTGGCATTCAGACTCAGAATGCCAGCAGTCAGTCCGTGGAAGATAATCCTGTTTGCTGCTGAAATGTTTATGACACAGTGAACTGACTGTGGTGTGACTAATCAGCTGAGAGCCTGGATCTCGGCTTGGTTGGCACACAGATTCACTGGGCTGAGAGATTAATTAAGTTCCCTGAAGTTGACATAACTGGGACGCTGCCGCTTTCTGCCTAATCATGATAACATAGCCAGAGCCCACCATCAAGTGTCAACATTGTCCCAGTGCCTCCCTGGTTAGTCCGTGGCCCGTTCCTCATTGTTCTGTATTCCTCCGGGTCATATCTCTTTATCTCCAGAGACTGACATGAGCAGTAGATGTCTGTTGAACTGACATGGGCCGCACTGGACAGGTTCGGTGTGTGAGCCCTCCTTTGGGGGGAAGCAGAGTGAATTACGGGGGGGAACTCTGTGGAGAGCACCATTCCACCCAGCGGGCGCTGTTGTGGATGTGGCGTAGTATATCCTGGAGCAGCTCTGCTGGGCCTCAGGAGAAGCCACTGGAGACCTCAACTGGGGGATCCCCCGTAATGGTTCCCTACTGGGAGGGTGCACTGAAACCTGACACAGGTGCCCAGGTCGCACCTCAAACCCACCGAGTCCAGGTATTCAGAGGTGGAGTCCAGGCGTGTCCATTTTTTTTTTCAAGGCTCCGCTGATGACACACCTCCCTAGCTGGAGTGTGTGGGGAGAACCTGAGCTTGGGAACCTGAAAGCCCTAGGTTCTAATGATACTGTGTTACCTTAGATATGCCACTTAACTTCACTGGGATGTAGTTGGTCCACCTGGAAAATACAAATAATAATTTATGTGGTTCAGAGAGAACAAGATGACGGCCATGCGGGAGTGCGGGAAAGTCAGGAGCCCTGGATAATGAAAGGCGCTGTCACACGTGCTTTCAAGTTCAGCTGGCGCCTCCTGCGGCAGATTGAACCCAGGTGTGTTGAGTGTGGGGGCCTCGTACAGACACACACTGGGTCTAGAACTGACGGCCTGCTGGTTTGTGGTCTGTTGGGTTTGGTAACTGGTCATGTGGCTCTCGAGTTCATCCTGAACCCGGTTACAAGTGAGTGGGATTGTTTTCACTCCAGTCAGCCACTTCAGGGCCTGCCCGACGCCAGGACGGATCTCGCTGTGCGTCTTTGAGACTAGCTTGGCCTCCGTCTTCCTCAGCACGAGGGCTGGAGGAGAGAAAAGGCAGCCTGCGTTTACTTGTGGAGGCACTGGAGAAAACTGGAAACGGGGAGCCCTTCCGTCCCTGAGATCACCCCTATGCCCCTGGAGCACAGGGTCATTGGAAAGAGAACCCAGAGCAGGAAGGTGGGTGTCCCTCCGGGGCTCCCTCCAGGGTATTCAGAAGCTCTGTCCTTCCTGTTTCACTGTGTGCCGTGGATCAGAAGCTGTGTATTGAGTCAAGATAGAGCCTTCTCAGGACAGATGGGGAGATGGGTAAAACTATGTGGTTGGATATACGTTTATGAACAGGACATCAAGCAAACTGTATGATTTAAAGAAGTGTTTGTACTCAGTGATGAAATTCCTTTTCCTGGAGAGAGGATGCTTTCATAGTCGAATGAACCCTGGAGCACTTCCAAAGCCAGAGTGAAGACTGTGTATTTTCCTTATTCACCAACTTGCTGAAGAGTTGAGGGCATTAGAGATTCCTAAGGTAGAGGAAGGCAGATATGTTTTGCTACAGTTGATAAAACTGTTTGTTTTCCTGGTCTTGGTTGGGGCATTATGATAATCAGGTTCCTGTGGTGATTCGAAGTGTGAATCAACTCACCCCGCCCTGACTGAAAACTTAAATACAGCCTGCCTCAAAGAAAGGTGGGCAATGCGGGGAACAAGTCCTAGTATTGGGGGGACGGCCCTTTACCAAGTTGCAGTAGAACTCTGTCCACCACCAGTGCAGCTCCCCTTTGTCTTCTGCGAATGAAGCCGTCTGTGGCCTGACTGCGTCCTCTCTCTTAAAGCTTAACTCCCAGGAATCTTCCCTCTGCTCCAAAAAACGGATTTAGTCACAGATCTGCACGTGCCACTTTGCTTCCCCGTCTCTAAACTGAAACCACAGAACGCGTTTCAAGAATTCAGCGAGAGGCAGAGTGACAGGTAAGCAAAGAGTTTATTAGTAAGTATAGGATGCTTGTGAGAGATACAAGCGGGCAGGCAAGGGAGTGCCGCCCCCAGAACTTAGTGGGCTACGGTTTATAATCGAAGGAGAAGTGGGGCGGGGGAGAAGACCACCTTCGTCTTCACTCTTAAGCAGACGTCAGGCCTCCACCATCAGCTCCTCCTCCACGGCGGGTGGGGGAGTTCTCTTGCCCCTACACTGGCGAACTGGGACTGTCATGGAGCCATGGAAACGAGCAAAACGGCGGTAACATACACTGAAATGCAGTAAACCGTCTCAGGTTTCAGTGTAATGTCACCTTTTCCTCACATTTTTGTTTTTCGTGTGTGTAGAGGAGCATGTCCTAGGATTCACTAACTTCCTGGCCTCACTGGGCAGGATGTGGGCCTCATTCCACCATTATTTTAGTGTTTTGGGGGGGCATGTCTCATGCTTCTGTTGCATGGTTTTGTTGCTAAGCAAGCCCGTTCGGTTTTGTGGTTAAGCAAACCTGCTTTCTTGACTGATCATTAACTCACAGGATTCGCCCATACCTTTTTCTTTACTTAAGATTCCCTAGTGCAATTAACTGTTTAATCACCAACTTTATCCCTTTACTCTTTTCCTGTCAAAACCGTTGTTTTCTTCCCATGAAACCCTTCGAAACCCAGGACTGCACACGCTACCTTCAGGAGCCTTTTCTGACCTCTGTCGCCCAAATACGTTCTCCTTTCACTGAACTCCCATAGAGCACTCAAGCTGTATAACACATAATCTAATACTTAACGTTTCTCAGTCTGATTTTCCTGACTAGACTGAGGGATACTTGAAGGCAGAAGCAGGGTTTGATGCATCTTCATCCCATCTGTCCCACTTGAGCAGAGCTGGATGCAGCCTGGCTTCTCGGCACTTTTTATTTGCTCATTTTTATGACTTATTTAAAACCCTCTGCCATATGCCAGTCATTGTTCTAGGCCCTAGAAGGGGAAACGGCAGGAAAAAGGACAATTTGCTGCCTCTCTGACGTCTGTTCATTACTGAGCACGGAGGCATGATTGGGATTTTGAGAGAGGTACTGAGTCTGGGGAGCAGGACCTGCTGTGCACGGGCAGGGTCTGTCCGGGCAGTAGACCAGCGGGAAGGCCTGGAAGGGCCAGGTGGTAGGGTTTCAAAGCTGTAGGGACTTAGAAAAGGTTTGAGCTAGTAAAAATGCATGTGAAGTTTAAAGAGTCGTTACGTATTTAAATGAAGTTTTTCTGGTTCTTCTGGATTCAGATGCAAACAAGATAACACCTGTGCATGTGTACCCGCCATATTCCAGGCACTTTTGTTATCATCTCTAATTTTCCCAACAATCCTATGAGCTAGGCATTATTATTACCATCTTATCTAAGAGGCACCTAAGGTTCAGAGAGGTTAGGTCACTTCCTCAGAGTCACACATCTGCTTAATTGGTAAAGCTGGAAATTGGATCTAGGTCTTCTAACTAAAACGTCAATGCTTGTTTTTATCATTCGGACCCTAATTTTGTAGAACAGAGTCTGTGAGGTATTCTGGCACTATTTGTTTTATATAACGTTTCATTGGATAAGTGAGTATATCACATTTATTGAGCCCTGACTGTGATCATTGTAACCTGCTAAGCCCTTTGTAGGCATGAACACATGTACCGCCGTCCTCATAGGAATCCTGAGACAGCTGCTGTTATTGTCGTACCTGTTTCACAACTTGTCCAGCATCACACAGAGCTGGCATTTGAACCCAGGGCCGTCTGACTCTGAGACCTGTGCTTTTGACTGCTGTCTTAGTCGTACAAGGGGCTTCATGGGGAGCAAAGTTCTGTGGTCAGCTGCTTGAGGAAAATTGCACACCCCATGCCCTGGAGAGTAGCATGAAGGCTCTGAGAAGTCCTGTAGCGGCGGGTGTGTGTATATGTGGGAATTTTGCCCCGAGTTTCCCATGTGTGTTTGATGAAGGAACTTTTACTGCCTAACACTTAATTTTTAGTTTTAACTCTGGAAAATGCTGCTGTAGCGGAAGGAGAATCTGAGCCTGGGAATTAGAAGAGGGGGGAGAGGAGAATATTCAGAGCAAAATACATAAATGGAAGAAGATAATAAATGGAGCCTGTGATTTGAAGTCTCGTTTAGGTGTGAGTTCAGGCTTCTGCTCTTACTGGCTGTGTCATTTGGGGCAAATCACTTATTCTTTTTGGGTCTCACTTGCCTTATCTGTAAAATATTGTTGTGAGGAAAAGTGTGATTATATACGCAAAAGTGCTTTGTTAACAGTAAAACGCATAGTTCTTTTTTCAGTTGTTATTTGCCAAGTTCATTTAGTGCCTTCGTACCTAACACGGCATCTACTAGATGTTTGAAGGACAATTAAAAGTTGTTCCATGGGGGCTTCCCTGGTGGCTCAGTGGTTGAGAGTCCGCCTGCCGATGCAGGGGACACGGGTTCGTGCCCCGGTCTGGGAAGATCCCGCATGCCGCGGAGTGGCTGGGCCCGTGAGCCATGGCCGCTGAGCCTGCACGTCCGGAGCCTGCGCTCTGCCATGGGAGAGGCCACAACAGTGAGAGGCCTGCGTACCGCAAAAAAAAAAAAAAAAAAAAGTTGTTCCATGAATGAATAAATTTTGTCTTATGTGTCTCTGAGTTCTGTAGCTGACATGTTACAACTGAAAAGTTTTTTTAAATGTTCCTTGAATTTTCTTTCTCAGTTGTGTTTTTGCTAGGTTTTATGTTTTTGGAGTTTAATGAAGTCACTCAATTGGAAAATCAAGAACCATGTTTCTGTCATTCACTTTGTTGTACCCCAATTTGGACTGCCAAGGCAGTTTATTTTGTGTGTTTCTGACATGTCCCTGGCAGCAAGAAACTTTTGACAGTTCCAAATGGTAAATTTCATTCAACAGTGTGCACGTGTTAGCTTTTTTTCTTTAATAAATTTATTTATTTATTTTTGGCTGCGTTGGGTTCTCGTTGCCGTGTGCGGGCTTTCTCTAGTTGCAGCGAGTGGGAGCTACTCTTCATTGCGGTGCATGGGCTTCTTATTGCGGTGGCTTCTCTTGTTGCGGAGCACGGGCTGTAGGCTCATGGGCTTCAGTAGTTGTGGCGCGTGGGCTCAGTAATTGTGGCTCGTGGGCTCTAGAGCGCAGGCTCAGTAGTTGTGGCACACAGGCTTTAGTTGCTCCGCGGCATGTGGGATTTTCCCAGACCAGGGCTCGAACCCATGTCCCCTGCGTTGGCAGGCAGATTCTTAACCACTGCGCTACCATGGAAGCCCTCTTTTATTTTTTACAATGCTCATTCTCTCAGATGTGCCCATCTGTGGTGGGTTTTTTTTTTTAAAGGAATTTCTAATGTATCACCCTCTTGATGGAATTACTCTTGATGTCTCCATGATAAAGTCTAGCTCTTTTCAAGGACTGTAAGGAGGAGAAACTTGCTGCGGTTTTGCTTTCCAGTACAGATCTTACTGATGGGAAGTACTAAGATGTCAGGGCATTCTTTACCCACTTCAAATAAGTCATTGGTTTTTTAGCACCTGGCCAAAGAGACAGAGATGGGCTTGAGGTTATTTCAATAAGTAAGATGTTGTACAAAGATCAAGAAATTTTTAAAAAGAGAGAGGCAGTCAAAATACTTTTTAGCACACCTGTTTGTTTGCTGGAATAGCATTTATTGCTAGAAAGATACTGTGTTTTGCCCAGCAGCCGTTTTGGAGAGGAGGGTTAAGTAGAGGGGAGCTAGCTTTCCGTTCCCTGGTAACTTGACCTGGTCATGCAGTTTGTGTGGGCCTGACAACTCACCGCCACTCTGGGGTAGCACACAACCCAGGCCTGGCCCGGCCAAAACTCAATCCCCTGACTGTGGTGATTGGCTTAGGTGCAGGCATGTCATCTAAGAGTCCTCTAGGAGACCACTGATGGGCTAGAGCTATTAGGAAAGATGCTGGTTTTCTCTGTCAGGATCATGAAAGCCTCAAGTCACTGGTAACCTTTTTTCCCACCATGTGGGGAAAGATGGTCTGCTAGTGAAGCCAGAGAGAGAAGTAGGGTTCAGCAAAGGCCAAAGAAACCGAATTCTCCTGGCATCGCTGAGCTTGTGTGTCCCGCTTTCCGCCCTGCTTAATCCAGGCGTATTCATGAGCCCACTTTTTTGTACTGTATGAACTAATAAATTCCATTTTTTTCCCATTAATATCTGTCACCTACAACCTAAAGAATCCCAAATAATACAAAACCATGCAAGATAAATAAAAACAGACCCAAAACTGTATCATTTTTACCTCCGGAGGAGATGACTGTCCCAGTAATCTTCAAAATTGTCAGACCACATTTACAGTGTTGTATTCCATCTGGGTGTTTAACAAAGGACTGTGGCCTAGGACACTGATATGGATGGAATTGTGTCCCCCTGAATTCATAGGTTGAAGCTCTAATCCCCAGTGTGACTGTAGTTGGAGATGGGGCCTTTAAGGAGGTACTGAAGGTTAAATTAGGTCGTAAGGGTGGAGCCCTAATCCAATACGACTTGTGTTCATATAAGAAGAGGCAGAGTCACCAGGAGAGCTCGCGCACAGAGGAAGGCTGTGTGACGACACAAGGAAAGGCGACATCTATTGTACAAATCAGGTGAGAGACCTCTAGAGAAACCAACCCTGCTGACACCTTGATTTGGACTTGCAGCCTCCAGAACTGTGAGAAAGTGAATTGCTGCTTCTAAGCTCCCACTCTGGGGTATTTCGTTACAGCCACCCAAGTTGACTAATACAGGTTTGTTCACTTAACTTTTTTTTTTTTTTTTTTTTTTTGCGGTACGCGGGCCTCTCACTGTGTGGCCTCTCCCGTTGCGGAGCACAGGCTCCGGACGTGCAGGCTCAGTGGCCATGGCTCACGGGCCCAGCCGCTCCGCGGCATGTGGGATCCTTCCGGACTGGGGCACGAACCCGTGTCCCCTGCATCGGCAGGCGGACTCTCAACCACTGCGCCACCAGGGAAGCCCTATCTTTTTTTTTTAAGGTTTTTTTTTTTTTAACACCTTTATTGGAGTATAATTGCTTTACAGTGGTGTGTTAGCTGATTCACTGCTATACATATACATATATCCCGATATCTCCTCCTCCTTGCGTCTTCCTCCTGCCCTCCCTATCCCACCCCTCTAGGTGATCACAAAGCACTGAGCTGATCTCCCTGTTCTATGCGTCTGCTTCCCATTAGCTATCTCTTTTACATTTGGTAGTGTATACATGTCCATGCCACTCTCTCACTTCGTCCCAGCTTACCCTTCCCGGGTCCTCAAGTCCATTCTCTACGTCTGCATCTTTATTCCTGTCCTGCCCCTAGGTTCTTCAGAACCTTTTTTTTTTTTTTTTTTAGTTTCCACATATATGTGTTAGCATACGGTATTTATTTTTCTCTTTCTGACTTACTTCACTCTGTATGACAGTCTCCAGGGCCATCCACCTCACTACAAATAACTCAATTTTGTTTCTTTTTATGGCTGAGTAATATTCCATTGTGTATATGTGCCACATCTTCTTTTTCTCTTCATCTGTCGATGGACATTTAGGTTGCTTCTATGTCCTGGCTATTGTAGATAGAGCTGCAATGAACATTGTGGTACATGACTCTTTTTGAATTACGGTTTTCTTAGGGTATATGCCCCGTAGTGGGATTGCTGGGTCGTGTGGTAGTTCTGTTTTTAGTATTTTGAGGAACCTCCATGCTGTTCTCCATAGTGGCTGTATCAATTTACACTCCCACCAACAGTGCAAGAGGGTTCCCTTTTCTCCACACCCTCTCCAGCATTTATTGTTTGTAGATTTTTTGGTGGCCATTCTGACTGGTGTGAGGTGATACCTCATTGTAGTTTTGATTTGCATTTCTCTAATGATTAGTGATGTTGGGCATCCTTTCATGTGTTTATTGACAATCTCTATATCTTCTTTGGAGAAATGTGTGCTTAGATCTTCTGCCCATTTTTGGATTGGGTTGTTTGTTTTTTTATTATTGAGCTGCATGAGCTACTTGTAAATTTTGGAGATGCATCATTTGTTAGTTGCTTCATTTGCAAATCTTTTCTCCCATTCGGAGGGTTGTCTTTTCATCTTGTTTATGGTTTCCTTTGCTGTGCAAAAGCTTTTAAGTTTCATTAGGTCCCATTTGTTTATTTTTGTTTCTATTTCCATCTCTCTAGGAGGTGGGTCAAAAAGGATCTTACTGTGATTTTTGTCATAGAGTGTTCTGCCTATGTTTTCCTCTAAGAGTTTTATAGTGTCTGGCCTTACATTTAGGTCTTTAATCCATTTTGAGTTTATTTTTGTGTATGGTGTTAGGGAGTGTTTTAATTTCATTCTTTTACATATAGCTGTCCAGTTTTCCCAGCACCACTTATTGAAGAGGCTGTCTTTTCTCCATTGTATATTCTTGCCTCCTTTATCAAAAATAAGGTGACCATATGTGTGTGGGTTTATCTCTGGACTTTGTATTCTGTCTGGTCCGTTGATCTATATTTCTGTTTTTGTGCCTGTACCATACTGTCTTGATTACTGTAGCTTTGTAGTATAGTCTGAAGTCCAGGAGCCTTATTCCTCCAGCTCCATTTTTCTTTCTCAAGATTGCTTTGGCTGTTCAGGGTCTTTTGTGTTTCCATACAAATTATGAAATTTTTTTCTCTAGTTCTGTGAAAAATGCCATTGGTAGATTGATAGGGATTGCATTGAATCTCTAGATTGCTTTGGGTAGTATAGTCATTTTCACAATGTTGATTCTCCAATCCAAGAACAGGGTATATCTCTCCATATGTTTGTATCATCTTTAATTTCTCTCATCAGTGTCTCATAGTTTTATGCATACAGGTCTTTTGTCTCCTTAGGTAGGTTTATTCCTAGGTATTTTATTCTTTTTGTTGCAATGGTAAATGGGAGTGTGTCCTTAATTTCTCCTTCAGATTTTTCATTATTAGTGTATAGGAACGCAAGCGATTTCTGTGCATTAATTTTGTATCCTGCTACTTTACTAAATTCATTGACTAGCTCTAGTAGTTTTCTGGTAGCATCTTTAGGATTCTCTATGTATAGTATCATGTCATCTGCAAACAGTGACAGCTTTACTTCTTCTTGTCCGATTTGGATTCCTTTTTCTTCTTTGATTGATGTGGCTAAAATGTCCAAAACTATGTTGAATAATAGTGATGAGAGTGAACAACCTTGTCTGGTTCCTTTTATCTTAGTGGAAATGGTTTCAGTTTTTCACCATTGAGAACGATGTTGGCTGTGGGTTTGTCATATATGGCCTTTCTTAGTTGAGGTAGGTTCCCTCTATGCGTACTTTCCGGAGGGTTTTTATCATAAATGCGTGTTGAATTTTGTCAAAAGCTTTCTCTGCATCTACTGAGATGATCATATGGTTTTTCTCCTTCAGTTTGTTAATATGGTGTATCACATTGATTGATTTGCGTATATTGAAGAATTCTTGCATTCCTGGGATAAACCCCACTTGGTCATGGTGTATGATCCTTTTAATGTGCTGTTGGATTCTGTTTGCTAGTATTTTGTTGAGGATTTTTGCATCTATGTTCATCAGTGATATTGGCCTGTAGTTTTCTTTCTTTGTGACATCTTTGTCTGGTTTTGGTATCAGGGTGATGGTGGCCTCGTACAATGAGTTTGGGAGTGTTTCTCCCTCTGCTATATTTTGGAAGAGTTTGAGAAGGATAGGTGTTAGCTCTTCTCTAAATGTTTGATAGAATTCGCCTGTGAAGCCATCTGGTCCTGGGCTTTTGTTTGTTGGAAGATTTTTAATCACAGTCTCAATTTCAGTGCTTGTGACTTGTCTGTTTATATTGTCTGTTTCTTCCTGGTTCTGTCTCGGAAGGTTTTGCTTTTCTTTTCTTCCAGGTTGTCCATTTTATTGGCATAGAGTTGCTTGTAGTCATCTCTCATGATCCCTTGTATTTCTGCAGTGTCAGTTGTTATTTCTTCTTTTTCATTTCTAATTCTGTTGATTTGAGTCTTCTCCCTTTTTTTCTTAATGAGTCTGGCTAATGGTTTATCAGTTTTGTTTGTCTTCTCAAGAACCAGCTTTTAGGTTTATTGATCTTTGGTATTGTTTCCTTCATTTCTTTTTCATTTATTTCTGATCTGATCTTTATGGTTTCTTCCCTTCTGCTAACTTTGGGTGTTTTTTGTTCTTCTTTCTCTAATTGCTTTAGGTTTAATGTTAGGTTGTTTATTTGAGATGTTTCTTGTTTCTTGAGGTAGGCTTGTATTGCTAATAACTTCCGTCTTAGAACTGCTTTTGCTGTATCCCATAGGTTTTGGGTCTTCGTGTTTTCATTGTCATTTGTTTCTAGGTATTTTTTGATTGCCTCTTTGATTTCTTCAGTGATCTCTTGGTTATTAAGTAGTGTATTGTTTAGCCTCCAATGTGTTTGTATTTTTTACAGATTTTTCCTGTAAGTGATATCTAGTCTCATAGCCTGTGGTCCAAAAAGATACTTGATATGATTTCAGTTTTCTTAAATTTACCAAGGCTGGATTTGTGACCCAAGATATGATCTATCCTGGAGAATGTTCCATGAGCACTTGAGAAGAAAGTGTATTCTGTTGGTTTTGGATGGGATGTCCTATAAATATCAGTTAAGTCCATCTTGTTTAATGTATTATTTACAGCTTGTGTTTCCTTATTTATTTTCATTTTTGATGATCTGTCCATTGGTGAAAGTAGGGTGTTAAAGTCCCCTACTATGATTGTGTTACTGTCCATTCCCCCTTTTATGGCTGTTAGCATTTGCCTTATGTATTGAGATGCTCCTATGTTGGGTGCATAAATATTTACAATTGTTATATCTTCTTATTGGATTGATCCCTTGATTATTATGTGCTGTCCTTCTTTGTCTCTTGTAATAGTCTTTATTTCAAAGTCTATTTTGTCTGATATGAGAATTGCTACTCCAGCTTTCTTTTGATTTCCATTTGCATGGAATATCTTTTTCCATCCCCTCACTTTCAGTCTGTATGTGTCCCTCGGTCTGAAGTGGGCCTCTTGTAGACAGCATAAATACGGGTCTTGTTTTTGTATTTATTCAGCCAGTCTGTGTCTTTTGGTTGGAGCATTTAGTCCATTTACATTTAAGTAATTGTCAATATGTATGTTCCGCTTACCATTTTCTTAATTGTTTTGGGTTTGTTTTTGCAGGCCTTTTCCTTCTCTTGTGTTTCCTGCCTGGAGAAGTTCCTTTATCATTTGTTTTAAAGCTGGTTTGGTGGTGCTGAATTCTCTTAGCTTTTGCTTGTCTGTAAATGTTTTAATTTGTCCATCTAATCTGAATGAGATCCTTGCTGGGTAGAGTAATCTTGGTTGTAGGTTTCTCCCTTTCATCACTTTAAATATGCCCTGCAAAAAAAAAAAAAAAAAATGCCCTGCCACTCACTTCTGGCTTGCAGAGTTTCTGCTGAAAGATCAGCTCTTAACCTTATGGGGATTCCCTTGTGTGTTATTTGTTGCTTTTCCCTTGCTGCTTTTAGTATTTTTTCTTTGTATTTATTTTTTGATAGTTTGATTAGTATGTGTCTTGGCGTGTTTCTCCTTGGATTTATCCTGTATGGGACTCTCTGCGCTTCCTGAACTTGATTGACTATTTCCTTTCCCACATTAGGGAAGTTTTTGACTATAATCTCTTCAAATATTTTCTCAGTCCCTTTCTTTTCCTCTTCTTCTTCTGGGACCCCTATAATTGGAATGTTGGTATGTTTAATATTGTCCCAGAAGTCTGTGAGTCTGCCCTCAATTCTTTTCATTCTTTTTTCTTTATTCTTCTCTGCAGTAGTTATTTCCACTATTTTATCTTCCAGGTCCCTTATCTGTTCTTCTGCCTCAGTTATTCTGCTATTGATTCCTTCTAGAGAATTTATAATTTCATTTATTGTATTGTTCATCATTGTTTGTTTGTGCTTTAGTTCTTCTAGGTCCTTGTTAAATGTTTGTTGTATTTTCTTAATTCTATTTCCAAGATTTTGTATATCTTTACTATCATTACTCTGAATTCTTTTTCAGGTAGACTGCCTATTTCCTCTTCATTTATTAGGTCTGGTGGGTTTTTATCTTGCTCCTTCATCTGCTGTGTGTTTCTCTGTCTTCCCATTTTGGTTAACTTACCGTGTTTGGGGTCTCCTTTTCGCAGGCTGCAGGTTCGTAGTTCCTGTTGTTTTTGGTGTCTGCCCCCAGTGGGTGAGGTTGGTTCAGTGGGTTGTGTAGGTTTCCTGCTGGAGGGGACTAGTGCCTGTGTTCTGGTAGATGAGGCTGGATCTTGTCTTTCTGGTGGGCAGGACTGTGTCTGGTGGTGTGTTTTGGGGTGTCTGTGAAGTTAGTATGATTTTAGGCCGCCTCTCTGCTAATGGGTGGGGTTGTGTTCCTGTCTTGCTAGTTGTTTGGCATCGGGCGTCCAGCCCTGGAGCTTGCTGGCCATTGGGTGGAACTGGGTCTTAGCGTTGAGACGGGGATCTCTGGGAGAGCTCTCGCTGATTGATATTATGTGGGGCCGGGAGGTCTCTGGTGCACCAGTGTCCTGAACTTGGCTCTCCCACCTCAGAGGCACAGGCCTGACACCCGGACAGAGCACGAAGACCCTGTCAGCCACATGGCTTTAGGCTGGAGGGCTCTGGTGTCAAGATTGCCAGATTCAAAACTCAGTTTGGCCTTCTCTGGCTCTGTGGTCTCAGGTGAATTTCATCATCCACTGGGTCCTAAAGTACAGCACCCGTTCCCTGTGACTCCGAAACTAAAGGGCAGGAGTGGTGGACTGAACTCTGAGGGGGAAAAAAATGCAGAAGATGGACAGCCGGTGGTAGAAACCTGAAGAAGGAAGACTGGGCAGGGTGAAGCTGATGCTGCGCAGCAACAGCGGAAGCTGGAGGAGCCCATGTCAGGCTTCTTAAAGTGGACCTTTAAGGAAAGTGAATAACCTCGGGTGCACAGTATAGATAAAAGAACTAGGTTTAAACCATGTGCAAGAAAGTTCTAAATAAATGACAACGTGGGTCCATCCCTCCATGCTAAGGGGGTCCTAAGTAATTTCCTCTCCTGGACTCGTCAGCATCTTAACCCACTCTTTTCCCCTGGCTCGTGTGTCCCAGTGGTGGCTTCGAGCCGGTCCTGGGTGGTGTCTGTCCCTCTGCATGCTGGCTTCTGGCACGTGGACAACTCGGCCAGCGGCTCAGTACATGGTGATGGTGTTACTAGCACTTTGCTCCCTCTGCAGTTTCTTACAAGCTCCTCTTGTTTCCCCGCTTTCTCTCCTCCCTGTTCTTGTCCACTGTCATCAGTTGCTGTGTTTTTCTTTTGTGAACTTCTCCTTGCTCCTTGTTCATAATCTGCTGTGTGGGGTTACTCCTGCGCCTGCATCCTCTCCCTCTGGTCCACATGCAGGCTTACCTTCTCCGCTGTACTTGGATTACTTCTGTGTTTCACTGTTTTTCCCATATTTTGACTTCAAGCGTTAGGGCAGAGCGAGGATGGAGTGTGGTTGCCCTCTTGCTCCTCTGGAAACTCACCTGAGGACAAAACAAGACAGAACAAAACCAACCCTGACTCCTACACAGTGGATGCCCTTCCCTCTCAAGAAGTTAAACCTTTTTATGCATCTTCTGTGCTTTTGCTTTTACATTTTCCCACCTGCACCAAGGAGTTTATACATCCATCAGTCAGACCTTCCCTGGGCTGTTAGAGACCAAGAAGAAGGGCTTCTCCCAGGCGCTTCTTTGTTTAACCTTTGCTGCCTGTGTGTTTAATTTGTTTGGTCCATAAGTAGCTCTGAGAGCTTTTGTAAAAGTCACTCAACTGTCCCATGTCTCAGTTTCTTCCTCTTTCAAATGAGTCTGACACTGTAAGCGTGGAAGAGCTGATGAATACATAAAATATCACACTGAAAATTCATGGTGCCGTTCCTACACTCATAATATAAGAGTATATCATATGCGGTAATATGTGTTTGTCACTGAACATGAATATGACTATTATTGACAGTAATGGTCCGCCTTCTGTTGTTCCCTTAATTCCAAGACCAGGAACGCAGTCAGTATTAATTAAAGGAGGAGGTTATGTTTGGTAGCATGGAGAGGGTACATTTGAACGGATATTGAACTTGTTTTCACAACTCCTAGGTGTAAGACTGTGCTCCACCAAGCTGTTAGGTGTAGGGCAAGTCCTTCACACAGCTTTTCATGCCTTGCTTTTAATATGGTGATTGATAACCTCCATGTCTATCTCACAGAATAGCTTGGATAATTAGATGATATAATGTATCTCAAAGTACTTTATGTTTGCCTCACCCTTTACAGTTTACCAAGGCAGAATGTTGGCAGAGGGAGGGATGGGGCAGTGTGCTGTGGTACCAGGACCGGGGTTCAAGGTGACCTGCCACGTACAAGTAAAGTGGCCTTGAACCCCCTCTCTGAGCTTCAGTTCTCTCGTATTTAAAATGAAAGTAATGATAATAAATGTGAAGAGCCCAGCATTCAGTAGGTGCTCAGTAAATGTCTATAGAAATAGGTGATTATTAGACGTATATCCTGGATGTGACATTTTCACCTGCATATTGCCAAGGGGATTTGGACCCCATAAATAAATGTGTCTGTCTTAGTGTATTTTCCCAGGCATTTTTGCCAAACTGATTTTTATTTGTGTGAAAATACTAGTGTCTGACGTAGAAAATCCTCTCTGAAAGTTTTGCTTTTGGTTTGCAAAGAATAGAACGATTCTAAGCTGGGAATCAATTAAGCAGTGATAGAGTGAATAGAAGCACAGAATAGTGGCTAGTGTGCCACATTTTCTGGAGCAGCCCTGGCCAACAGAATAGAGCACAAGCCACAGATGGGAGCTATATGCCACATTTAAAATATTTCATAGCCCTATTAAGTAAGAAGAACAGATTCAATTAATTTTAGTCATATATTTATTTAAAATACTGTGTCTAAAATATAATTTCAACATGTAATCAAGGTAAAAATTAATGAGCTCTATTAGATGACTTTTGGTACTGAGTCTTTGAAGTCTGGTATGTCCTTTACACTAGCATCGCGTCTCTACTCGGACTGGCGACACTTCTAGTGCTCTTGGTCACGTGGCTCGGGGCGTGGCACTGGACAGTGCAGCTCCGTGTCCCCATGAACTGAGAAGGAAAAGTAACTCAGACAGATCTCTTTCACGTTGCTGCATTTAGCAAACGGACTTGAAAGTGCTGAGCTAAATAGAATTTCCAGATTTGTGCAGTATTCCTTGCTCTGTATTAGGTTGCAGTGATATTGGAGGCTTCCACATACTCCTCGTTGCTCCTAATTTCTCTGCTCCTGACACGAGCGCCATGGGCATGCTGCCTGCCTTAACCCCCTCGTCTGTGGGCGCAGTGGTCCCTGAGCAGGGGAACGTACCATGATGGGGCTTGAGCGGCAGCCCCCAGGCTGGGGGCAGTTCATAAGCTTCCGGCGGTGGGAAGGTCTCTTTTTGGAGATTTGGAGCACCTTTGAAACCTGAGTGGAAGTCATTAACACAGTCCCTGGAAAAGTCCAACATGCTTAAAACACAGCATTATGTGCAGTTTCAGGGGGTTATGGATCCCTGAAGCCAGCGTGCGCACCTCCGGTGTAGAGCGGGTGTGCCGCCTGCACCCGTTTGTGAGGGAGGGGAGAGGCTGGGGGCTCGCCACACACTTGACTGTGCGTGGGGGTGGGTGGGAAGGAACAGGCATGGAGCTAGTACCAGCAGTTACCCCTGGACAGAGCTTGTTATTTAAAAAAGTCTTCGTGACGCGCAGCACCGCCTAGACACAGATTTTGCTTCAACACACATGCAGACAAACACAACAGCACCCCCCATCCAGGATCCCATGCTAGAACTGTCCAGAAAGCGCCGACTAAAGCCACAGGAAAATAAACGTGGGCTGGGCGCCCTCAGGCCGCCAGGGGCTGGGGAGGATAAAGTAGGGCCTGGTGCCCGCCCTCCCAGAGCCCCCAGTGGCAGACAGACCCCGAGACAGACCTTGTAGTGGGGTCCAAGCATGTCCTAGGCAAACCTGGAGGAGGGGGTAATTAAATGCATAGGCTCCTCTGGGTGAGTCCTGAATTCCCCCAGAGACAGAGCCTAAAGGGAGCCCTTTCACATCAGCGAGGGTGGCCAGAGTGGCCGCCGGTGGGAGCCGGCCTGGACTGTGCTTGCGGATAAGCTCCCCAGCATTGAAGCTTGGGCCGGCTTTACACCACTTCCCACAGGAGATGGGTCTTCTTCGGGGGGTTTTGTGTGAGGACCTGACATTGTCAGATTTGCATTTTATCCAGTTACTCTTGGAACTAAGTATGTGGAAGCTGGGTTTGAAGGAGCTATAGCTAGAGGCAGGGCAGCCAGTTAGGGAGCTGAGTTAGTCCACGTGAGAACTGCTGAGGTTTAATCTGGGTTGCCAGTTCTTGGCAAATTATTGGTTGAGGAATAGGAAAGAAATTCCAGATTGCCTGCCAAATAAATGTGGTAGCATTAATTAAAGTAGAAACTATTAGAGGAAAAGCTGGGCATAGAGACAATGAAAGAGTAGCTAATTCCAGCCAGTGTGTTGATACCGTCCTAGGGTGGTGAGCCTCCTGCCTGGGGTTGGTGGAGTTAGAGCTGCCTGTGAACTCTGGGTGGGGGAAGGGCTGTGAAAAGAAGGAGACACCTGAGAGGCAGGAGGCGGCAGGAGGAAGAGGATCTGAGCGTCTGTCTTCTCGTAGGGACACTGAGGCCCAGAGAGGGGACTCGCTTGGCCAGGCTGCTGGGGAACTGACAGGAGACCTGACGGGAAACCCAGGACCAGCTGCCCAAGTCACGTGCTTCCTGGGCCAGGGCTCTTTCCTCTGTGCCCGAAAATGAGCATCTCCTAAGTTTAAGATTTTAGAGAACAGTGCTGGTACATGGGATTAGCCTGGCATCCATCATGTTTGCAGAGCAAGGAGCTCCCAGGAAAAGTTCTGATTGACAGTCACTATCCCAAATGCCAGGCTAGGAGAGGTTTTTTTAAAAATAAAAACAACTGGTCACTTTTTTTTTTTTTTCGGTACGCGGGCCTCTCACTGTTGTGGCCTCTCCCGTTGTGGAGCACAGGCTCCGGATGCACAGGCTCAGGGGCCACGGCTCATGGGCCCAGCCGCTCCACGGCATGTGGGATCCTCCCAGACCGGGGCACGAACCCGCGTCCCCCGCATCGGCAGGCGGACTCTGAACCACTGCGCCACCAGGGAAGCCCCAACGGGTCACTTTTGTACTTGCTTTGTAGAATACCCATGGCTTCCAGGTCTGCTGTCTCCTCATCAGTCCTAGGCAGAATAAGGACCAGTCACCTCATCTTACAGGTGATGAAATAGGCCAAGGGTAGAAAGGTAAAGAGATTTGCCTGGAGTCCCGCTGCTACTAAAGGACAGAGCTTGGGCTTGTCTAGGTCTTCTGATGCCAATGTCAGGCCGTTTCACTGTAATGTACTGTACTTCCCAAGTCAGCCTTCCTCCATCCAGTAATCCTCCATTTATACAGCAGCCCGAATCCAGTCCTGTGTCAGGGCCTGGGGCTGCAGAGATGACCAAAACACTATCCCTGCCCGATGGCTCAGTTTGGTGGTGGTTTTCCAGAGGACACAGTGCTGCAGTAGATACAGGTGGATGGAGCAGAGTGTGTCTGCCCTCCATATTCCCTTGCTGGGTTCTCAGGTAGGTCTGTTCTGAATCAGTTTGGGCAGGACCTTAGGCAACCATTTCCTGGCTGTGAACTCAAGGTTGAAAAAGAGACTGGTATTGGTGGAAAATAGAGGTTGACTGTTACTAAAATTTTAGACCTAGGATGCTTTGTGAAGAACTGGAGATTGTGACCTCCTTTAGGGCCTGACAGATGGAGCAGCTGGATCTGTCTCGTCACTGTCGAGTAGACGACTTCAAGGCAACGACCTTGAGGAGTTTCTACTGAAGTGCTGGGTGAGTGGGCATCCGGAAGAGGCAGAGTTCCATGGACTTATGTGCCTATTGTCATCCTGCAAAGATTTTAGTGGCATGTGTCAAAAACAGATACATTAGTTCATAGATTCCAGGCCAGCCTGATAGGGTCTTTTTAGATTTTTAAATCATGAACTCTGTTATTAGCTAGATCTAGACTGATGAAACTGGAGTGGAATTAAGCAGAAGTTGAAGACAGTCCCCCAAACCAGGAAGTGACTGTCAGATGGGTGGTAGTCGCTTAGAGGATGCCCACCCAGGGTTGTATGGAATGTGATTCCACCTGTCTGCTAAAAAGATCATATTGTAATGTAAATTGGCAAGAATGATGTTATAGGGGTAACTTTGATGCATCTTGGTGATGGGGAAAAAGGTAATTCTTGCAAACGTTGATACTTCATGGTAATAACTTGCAATGCAATTTTCTGTAGAACTTTTCCTGACACACGGGGTGAGCTGCACTTCCTTAGTTGAGAACTGCTGCTGAAGACCCCTGTGCCTGTGTAAACTGGCATCCACATGCATGGCCTTTCGTGTGCTAATTAAGCGGAGTGCTAAGCTCCACACCCCTCTGACAAGTGAAATGTTTTACTTTTCAAGAATCTTCCCCATTCGTTGTTGTATTTAATCTTCACAAGCAGCATGGTAATGAAGAAACAGACTCAGACCAGTTGAGACTTAAAATAGTTTGAGACAGTGTTGGCTGTGTGCAGGTGGCCTCCTAATCCCGTCCCTCATTTTAAAGATGAGGAGATTATGGCCCTGAAAGGTAACTCGTTTCCCTGAGACCCGACCAGGTGTAGCTTGTATCCCGACTCCCCACTCCCAGCTCATCCCATCACACCTGCCCTGTGTGTCCCCGAGGCCCTGAGGCCCAGTCAGGGCATCAGTCACAGGAGAAATGTTAGCGTGAACAGGAACTAAACCGTCATCAGCAAAGCTGCCTGAAACAGCAGCCAGGATATTTGGACAGAGATTTTTTTTTAAGGATTCATTTTTTTTGAAAATTAATTCATTAACGAAGTAATTATATTTCCTGTCAGCGTAGGCTAAGGCACTAAGCTATACCAGCTGCCTCACCCATAACAGTTTTTGTTGGCCACACTTAAAAGCAGTATCATTGGCTTCAGGAATAGAGAATTTTAAAATAGCATGGACTCCGTTTTCAGAGCAGGGAGGGCTCTCAAAGGTGATCTGTGGTTCTCTCACTGTGCGCACAGGCAGTGATGCCCAGAGAAGCCAGCAGGCTCACCTGATCTCGAAACAGGGAGCGGCCCAGGCCTGCAGTGCCTCCCTGCTCGGGGCCTCAGTTCACCAGGAGGCGTGCGTGCTTGCCGTCACAGGGAGCCCTTTCAGAGACACCTGTCCCATCTCCGTGGGCCGCAGGGGGGCCGAGAAACTCACGGCGGGTGCAGGGCTGGGGTGCAGCGCTTGTCGACTGCCCGAGACGGTGCTGACCGTCGAGTCCTGCCTCTCTCTGCAAAGCTCAGGGACCCTGGGTACAGCATTTCGCCCTTCTGGGCTTCAGAGAATGGAGTATATTTTTATCTTCACCTCTCCCACCTCGCTGGTGAGGCTGTTGTGATGACTGAGAGTGTGAAACCCACTTCTTTAAGTGCAGATCACTATAGAAATGTTAAAGGGTGTTCTAAGAGTCAGAAATAGACGGCCAGCTGCCTGCTTCTTCCTTTGCTTTTTTCCTTCTCCCCTTCTCTCTCCTTCCTCTCTCTCACTGCTCCAAGTCTGTGCTGCTCTGATACTAGCACTCAGGTTTATCCTCCAGCATCAGTCAAGCTGCTGCCCCAGCCCATTGTCCTTCATGCTTTCCCTCTGCTGCCCAGGTGTAGACCTGTACAGGCGATGACCTGGGACACCTGTCTGGGGTGCTTGGTCACGGGAGGCCGGCGTTCAGGTTCCAGCCCTTCCACTAGCTTGCTGTGGCCTTTCGGACGAGTTGCTTCTCCTCTGCAGGCCTGTCTCCTTTACAGCAGGCCTGCTCAACATTGGCACAGTCGACATCTGGGGCCAGGTAACCCTTTGTCGGGGAGGCTGCCCTGTGCATTGTATTAATAGGGTATCTACAGCATCCCTGGTCTTACCTGCCAGGTGCCAGTAACCTCCCTGGTTGGGAGCCACTGCTTTATGCTACAGTAAGGGTAATAGTAAAATCATGGCCCACTTTTGCAGATATCTCGTGCATCATATAAAATAAACAGAGTGAGGTATTTTCTAAAATCTGGTACCGTCTTCTGCTACCTTAATACCCTGTTCATGCCATAACTTCACAATCGTCGTTTCTAACTGCCCAGCCTGGGAATGGACCCCTCCTGAGCTCTCCCATCACCCTGTACTTTCCCGTCATTGTGCTTGCAACAGTATGTTATGTCTGACTGTCTGGACTGCGGGGATATATTTTAGTTTACTTTATATCCATGAAATTTCACATGGTGCCCGCCATTTAATAGGTGCCCGGCACATGGTTGTTAAATGAGTAAATCTCTCCCTTAAGTACAGTGCTTTTCACTTTTCCTATCGGTCATCTCCTTTGATCCCCACCAGAACTCTGTCTGCTAGAAAGGACTGGGGTTATTTCTTCCCTTCTATAACTGAGCACACATCAGAAAGGAAGAGGTGGGACTGTCCGCCTCAGCCCTGTGGCGACTTCCTCCTGTCCCGCACCCTTGCTTGGGGAGCTTGGGGAAGGGAGGGGCTGGCAATAAACTGAAGCGTTAGCTACTTTTCTGCTTTGTCCTGTCCTGGGTATATTGGTTAATACTAAATCATTCAGTGATGTTTGTGCTCCTTGTTTGTCTGTGTTGATGGTTACTTGATGGAATGAATTATGGAATGAATCAGTGAATTCCCGGAATGCTCTGATGCCACTGTTGGCACTGATGACGCTAAGTAGTCTTGACAACTTTTTCCTCCAGCCATAGTCTGAATCTCATGAAAGCCAGGTCTACTTCCAGCCTAATTAGAGTAGTAGGTCACCCAGAAGCAGCTCAGAGCAGAACGAAAATCTTCAGAAGAGCCCTGTCTGATTTGATATGATTTTTTTCCCCCGTCTTGTCATTGAAAAAAAGTGTTGAAATTCCAAATGTAGGATTCCTTTCTCTTTAAAGGCCTCTGAGACAGTGAGCCTGCGAGACTGAAAGCCCAAAGGGTCAGAAAAACCCAGGAGACACTATATATACAAGAGGAGGCACCGGGTTACTGAGTCTTCAGCAAATACAGTGTCGACTAGTAATTTTGACAAGCAGTGAAAAGCAGTCCTGGACTAAGCATGAGGAGGCTTGGTTTACAAATCCAGTTCTGCAGCCACTGTTTGGAGACCCTGGACAGATCGCTTTCACGTGGCCTGAGCCTCTTCCTGAGGCCATTAAACCCAAAGACAGAAACAAGTCGTTTGTTCAAAAATAGAGTTGTTGGGCCACCTTTGGCAACCATGCAAAATCAGCGGCAAACAAGCCATTCAATCCGGTCTCCTATAAAGCAGATGTCCGTTACACTTAAAATTGCTTGGATGGCCCACGTCAAAACAAAACAGTCTTTCCTGTGGCTTCCCCCTCTGAAAGCAGGAAGCATATCTTGTCAGTCTCTGGGCTCCCAGCACATAGCACAGCGCCTGCTTTAGCCACTGGTCCTAATCATCTCCCTAAAGATCCCATAACAGAAGCACTCCGTCTTTCCGGTGAGCTCCACTGCATAGGTCCAGAGCTCGTGTTCACATTTGCCTTTCATCTCTCCAGGCTAGGCAGCCCCAGTTTTCTCAGCCAGTCCTCATGTGTTATGATTGCTCTTTGCCTCACTATCTTAGTCACCCTCTCAGAGTGTTTCCAGGTGGCCAGTACCTTTCATATTGCAATATCAAAAACTGACCTCGGGGCTTCCCTGGTGGCGCACTGGTTGAGAGTCCGCCTGCCGATGCAGGGGATGCGGGTTCGTGCCCTGGTCCGGGAAGATCCCACATGCCGCGGAGCGGCTGGGCCCGTGAGCCATGGCCACTGGGCCTGCGCGTCCAGAGCCTGTGCTCCACAACGGGAGAGGCCACAACAGTGAGAGGCCCGCGTACCGCAAAAAAAAAAAAAAATTGATCTCAATATTCCATGTGTGGTCCAGCCTGGAGAGGGCACGGGTTACATACTCCACAGCCTGTAGCACAAAGATAAATGAATCAAGTACCTAATCACTGTTTCTGATTCAGGTTCTGAGTTCTGATGTTGAGACATGTGTGAGATACCAACAAGCTTGCCTTGTGATTTTGCAAGATGACTTAGAGACATGTTGGACACTTGGGTGGAAAATCCGGAAATAGGTCCATACAGATTTGTCAGTTGATGTTTGACAAAGGTGCAAAGGCAATTCAATGGAGAAAGCATTGTCTTTTCAACAAATGGAGTTGGAACAATTAGACATTAATCTGCCAAAAATTGAACTTTGATCTAATCCCCACACATTATACAAAAATTACCTCAAGATGGATGCTAAATCTAAATGTAACATACAAAGCTATAAGAATTCTGGAAGAAATCTTGAGACAGCCTCCACGAGCTGGGGTTAGGCAAAGGGTTTGAGACATGACAGCAGAAGCAGCCATCCATAAAAGAAGAAAAAGAGAGATGAATTGGACTTAATGAAATTAAAATAATTTTGACAAGGCAGGAGACAGACTTGGAAAAAATAATTGCTCATCCCAAAGGACTTGTCTTTGGAATGTATAGAGAACTCTCAAAGCTTAACAGTATTAAAACAGCCTGATTTTTAAAAAATGGGCAAAAGACTTGAATAGACATTTCACCAAAGACGATATACAGATGGCAAACAAGCACATGAAAAGATACACAGCATCATTAGTCATTAGAGAAATGCAAATTAAAATTACAATGAGATACTACAACGCACTTACTAGAATGACTGAAATGAAGAAAATATTGACAATGCCAAATGCTGGTGGGGATGCAGCTCTCCTACATCGCTGGTAGGAACAGAAATGGTACAGCTACTCTGGACAACAGTTTGGCAGTGTCTTATAAAGTTAAACATATAACCCAGTAATCTCAATCCTGGATGTTTACCTTATAGAAAAGAAAACTTACATTCACGTAAAAACCTGTGTGTGTGTGTGTGTGTGAGAGAGAGAGAGAGAGAGAGAGAGAGAGACTGTTTACAGTGGCTCTATTTATAACGGCCAAAACCGTAAACAACTCAAATGTGCTTCGGCTTAGTGGATAAACAATTCGTGGTATATCCGTATGATGGAGTACTACTCTGCAAAACAAGAGAAAAGAACCAAATTATTTAATGAACACAGTAACTTGGATGAACCTCAGACGCATTATGCTGAGTGAAGGAAGCGTCCTAAAAGGTTACATACCGTAGAGTTCCATTAGTATAGCATTCTATGAAAGAAAACTGTAGATCTGGAGAACAGATCAGTGAGAGCAAGGCGGGGGGCGGGGGGGAGGGAACGTGTGACCACTAAGGGACAATGGAGGAGGTTTAGGGGGTGATGGAACGGTATCCTCTGATTGCGGTGGTGGTTACTCAGATCCATATGGGTGTTAAATTCACTGAAATGAGATAAAACCAAAACCAAGCCAAACCAAAAGTTCTGAGGAACAAACAAACAAAAAACTCCAGTTGTTTGGATGATAAAAAATGGTTTCTCATTATTGTGTTCCTTTGGATTTATTTGATATATAGTTAACCAAAACTACCTAATGTGTCCTTCTATCTTCAGATGATCATTAAAACCATTGGAAATCACTGAAAGGAGGCAGAAGGCTTGGCAACATTAAAATACTCAACATATAGCTTGAGATATGAATTGTTCTTGGGTTAGGTTCGTAGGCTTCCCTTGAAGCCTGAGCATAATTCAAGTTCATAGGCATTGCCTTGAAGCCAAAGAGCATATATACTGCAACTGCTGGATTCTGGGGAGGTCTTTTTAGTCAGAAGTCCCCTTGATTCATTTTATATTCTCTATATTCTAGAAGGCTGAAATAACTTGAGGATTGTCACCCTACGTGAGGTCCTTTCTACTGGGTATTGTTTCTGATGTGAGCCAGAATGGTTTTCTTCAACAATCTCAAAGTCCCACTAATTCATAATCCAGTTGGAAGCATTATATTTGCTGCATTTGGGGTTAGTTTTTTTTGTTGTTTGTTTTTGTGGGCTTTTTTTGCTTTGTTTTTGGTTTTGTTCTTTTTTGCAGTACGCGGGCCTCTCACTGCTGTGGCCTCTCCCGTTGCGGAGCACAGGCTCCGGACGCGCAGGCTCAGCGGCCATGGCTCATGGGCCCAGCCGCTCCGCGGCATGTGGGATCTTCCTGGACCAGGGCACGAACCCGCGTCCCCTGCATCGGCAGGCAGACTCTCAACCACTGCGCCACCAGGGAAGCCCTTGGGGTTAGTTTTTAATCATAGCTTTACTCAGACATAATTTACATACCATAAAATTCATCCACTTCAAGTGTACTGTTCAGGGGTTTTAGTATATTCAGTTTTGCCACTGTTACCACAGTGAATTTTGGAACATTATCGTCACCCCACAAGGAAACTCTGTACCCATTAGCAGTCCTTTCCCATTTCCCCCAGTCTCTTCCCCCGGCAACCACCAATCTACTTCTGTCTCTGTGGATTTGCCTGTTCTGGGCATTTCATATAAACGGAATTGTATGATGTGTGGTTCTTCGTGGTGGGCATCCCTCCCTTAGCCTGATGTTTTCAGTGTGCCTGAATGTTACACTGGCATTCCTTTTTGAGATGCTAAGTTGCACGAGTCCCTCTACAAAGCAGGGCTCATTTTAGTCCATCCCCACATTATACCTGACGCGGGTGTAATGGAAGCAGCGCTGGACCATGATAAATGAAAATTGTGACCCCTTATTCCGTACAAACATTTTCCCCAGCATGAACAATGGTTCTCTTTGGGGAGAGAGGACCAGAGGAGAGGAGAGGGGCCTTAATTTACTTTCCATATCTTTCTATAGTTTGAGTTTTCTAACTTTAAACAAATATAACTTTAAAGCAAGGACTAGCTGAGTGGAGAGCTAATGCCTCCCACTTTGTTTACTTTGTATCTCTCTGTTTTAAGAAAGATCTAATAAGTCATATGTTTCTAAAATTTCACTGGGATGGTTTATTTAACTGTTTCTCCTCATAATTTTTTGGTTACTTTACACAGTTGAAGCTATATTACATATGTATGTGCTCATGATTTGTTTTTGTATTTAATATTCCTCTGGATCCTTAATCATGTTTTTCTCCTTAAATTGTATTTGTGTGATATTAAAATTGCTAATGATGTTCTCTTTATATTTGCCTTATAACTTTTCCATTTATTTATTTTCAATCTTGAAGTATCCTTTTGTTTGAACTGTCTTGTGTTGACTCTGTAACTCTGGTTCTTATTTTTTATGAAATCCAACAAATCCCCGTCTGCTGACCAGTGATTTTAACCCACTTATGGTAGGTCGTGACTATTACATTAGCACAGCCATCTTCAAACTGGGGCACGTTCATTCCTGGGGGTGTGTTAAGACTTCCTGGGGCTACACTGGCAAAGATAGCTTGAAGGGAATAAGTCTCCTGAGTTCCCAGTTCTGTGTGCCTGTGCTATGCTGGCTCCCCTTCCTCACATCACCTCTCATGATTCCTCTTTTCTCACTGTGTGGAAGAGAGGCGTATCGCCTGCCCTTTCCAAATCTTATGAAGATTCATTGCCTCAGGATATAATAACTTTCAGTAGACCAAACAGAGGAATAATTTGAGAACGCATTGGCCTTGAAGGAGCGTCTCCTGAGAGCAGACCAAAGAAAGCATCTATAGAAAATACCAGGGGCTTCCCTGGTGGCACAGTGGTTAAGAATCTGCCTGCCAATGCAGGGGACACGGGTTCGAGCCCTGGTCCGGGGAGAGCCCACATGCTGCGGAGCAACTAAGCCCCAACTAAGCCCGTGCACCACAGCTACTGAGCCTGTGCTCTAGAGCCTGTGAGCCACAACTACTGAAGCCTGCGAGCCACAACTACTGGAGCCCACACACTTTACGACCCGCGTGCCGCAACTATTTGAGCCCACGTGCTGCAGCTACTGAAGCCCACGTGCCTAGAGCCCGTGCTCCACAGCAAGAGAAGCCACCGCAATGAGAAGCCCGTGCACCGCAATGAAGAGTATCCCCTGCTCACCACAGCTAGAGAAACCCGCGTGCAGCAATGAAGACCCCATGCAGCCAAAAAAACCATAAGTTTAAAAAAAAAAGAAAGAAAATACCGAAGAGGGCAGCTCTTATTTCATCTAGGCTGCCAACTCGTGCAAAGTGCCGTGCCTTATACGTGTAGCTCTCTGTTCTAAAATTAAGAATTCTCTCACTGTGCTGTGTATAAGCATGTTAGAGTTCAAAATTTAGTCAAGGACAGGACTTCCCTGGTGGTGCGGTGGTTAAGAATCCACCTGCCAATGCAGGAGACACGGGTTCGAGCCCTGGTCCAGAAAGATCCCACATGCCGCGGAGCAACTAAGCCTGTGGGCCACAACTATTGAGTCTGCACACTCTAGGGCCCGTGAGCCACAACTACTGAGCCTGCGTGCCACAACTACTGAAGCCCGCAACCTAGAGCTCATGCCCTGCAACAAGAGAAGCCACCGCAATGAGAAGCCCACACACCGCAACAAAGAGTAGCCCCCGCTCGCCGCAACTAGAGAAAGCCTGCGCGCAGCAACAAAGACCTGACGCAACCAAAAAATAAATAAATAAATGTATTAAAAAGAAAAAAAGTTAGTCAAGGCTTCCCTGGTGGCACAGTGGTTGAGAATCCACCTGCTAATGCAGGCGACACAGGGTCGAGCCCCTGTCCGGGAAGATCCCACATGCCGCGGAGCATCTAAGCCCGTGTGCCACAACTACTCAGCATGCGCACCACAGCTACTGAGCCCGCGCGCCACAACTACTGAAGCCCGCATTCCTAGAGCCTGTGCTCCGCAACAAGAGAAGCCACCGCATAGAAGCCTGCACACCACAACGAAGAGTAGCTCCTGCTCACCGCAATTAGAGGAAGCCCGCGCACAGCAACAGAGACCCAACTCAGCCAAAAATAATAATAATTAATTAATTTTTTTAAAAAGTTAGTCAAACTTTTTCTGATAGAAAGTATAACTGATTTGGCCGAATAGTTTTATAGAGCAAGCAAGTTCTACCAGTTAAGTTTTATGGCAGACCTTTTTCATAAATTGAAAGAACTTAAGCTTACATCTTAAACTGCGTTTATAAATTTAGCCTATTTAGGGCACAGATACCACATATGATGTTTCTAAATATTAAATCCTTCGCAACCATCTACACTTCCTGTGAAAAATTATACATGTTGTCTTAAAAATATGCAGGAGGATATATAATTTTCTAAATATTTCTAGAAGGTACATAAGCAGAAAAATTGGGTGACCAGAGTAATACACTGATTTCTGCTGTCTTATTCTATATTTCTGTTTTTAACGCTTTTTACTCCTTGTTTTTTTCCTCCCGCCCTGCCTTCTAGTGTATTATGTATATTGAATTTTCCTAAATTGAATTGAAAGCTGTAAATTCTATTTTTATTCTCCTGGTTTCTGCTCCTGACTTACTGTGACCCATGCTTGCCCCTCTTTCATCATCATTATTGTTCTAAGGCTTGTCAGTGTCTGCGCTTCCCTCAGCCTTTAATGTTCTCTGACCTCCCTCTGTTCCTCATCGGCAGTACTCCCCC
Organism: Pseudorca crassidens; assembly: GCF_039906515.1. Classification (NCBI taxonomy): domain Eukaryota; kingdom Metazoa; phylum Chordata; class Mammalia; order Artiodactyla; family Delphinidae; genus Pseudorca; species Pseudorca crassidens. The sequence goes on along the minus strand of NC_090296.1, from coordinate 5,742,698 downwards.
ACCCCCCCAACACACACACACACACAAGTTGGTATATCTGGAATTTTTGTTCAAAATTATAGATACACTTCCTTAAAAAATGGTTACTGATTATCATTGCTTATTCAAACATAAATTAAACCTCAGGCTATAAGAAGCTTCACTAGATTTTTGCCCCGCCCCCGTAATTTTTCTAACTATTTTAAAAGACCATTTTAATCATTCTGCAGTCTGCAATTCAGTGATATTTAGTACATTCACAGTGCTGTGCAACCGTCACTACTATTTAGTTTCAAAGCCTTTTTATCACTTTTATCAAAAGGAAACTCCGTACTCATTAAGTAATCTCTTCCCATACCTCCCTCCCCTCCCCTCCGTATTAATTATATTTTTAATGGGTTTTTTTTGATGTCTTGACATCTTTGGGAGGCCTTGCTGGCTGGGGAGAGACTGCCCCTCCAGGGCTGGCTAATTCCTCTAGACAGTAAATTTGTTGGTGGGTCCACCTTTCATGTACAGACCAACCAGTCTGGAGTCCATACCCTCAGCCACCCCCTTTATCTAACTCACACACCAGGCCAGTATTTCCCCTGCCCTAAATCAAGCCTGGGACAGGTACCAGACAGCTAGGGACAGCCCCTGGGCCCCACAGCCTGCTGGAATTATTCAAACCAGCCAATCCTAATCTGTTTACCCTGCTCTGCTCTTCCCACGGAAACTCCAAGAAGGGCTGTCGCCTCTGCCTTCCCCTTGCTCCTTCCTGCCTCCTGACCAACACTGGTGCTTTCGCAATCCCAAACCTCTTGTTTCGAGGGAAACTGTCGGTAACGTTAAACTTTTCTTAGAACGGCATTGTCATCACTCAGTCACCTTTATAAATGAAAATCCAGACACAAATGACCCTCCTCACCCCACCCCGCCCCGTGACAGCACTAATCTGTGAATTCTGGATATCACATGTAAATGGAATCATACAGTATGTGGCCTTTCATGTCTGGCTTCTTTCACTTCGCATAATGATTTCAAGGTTAATCCGTGCTGTAGCGTGTGTCAGTACCTGCCTCCTTTTTATGGCTGAATAGTATTCAATTATATGCTCCCATTTTTTATATCTTATTTCTTCCTTCGTAAATTTTCTTTTCTTTTTTTTTTTTTTTTTTTTTTGCGTTACGTGGGCCTCTCGCTGCCTTGCCCTCTCCCGCTGCGGAGCACAGGCTCCGGACGCGCAAGCTCAGCGGCCATGGCTCACGGGCCCAGCTGCTCCGCAGCATGTGGGATCCTCCCAGACCGGGGCACAAACCCGCATCCCCTGCATCGGCAGTCGGACTCCCAACCACTGCGCCACCAGGGAAGCCCTCTAAGATCTTATATACCTGAAAGTACATTTCCCCCGCCCCACATTTAAATAATGGTTTAGCGAGGTATGAAATGTGAGTATCAAAGTTTTTCGTCCAGTATTCTGAAGCTAATATCCTGTTGTCTTACTGCAGCTAGGATATAGAAGTCTGTTCTGATTTTTGTTCTTTAATTGGTCATCTGATTTTACTTGGAAAACTTTTTAGAATTTTCTCTCTGATTTTTTTTAATTAATTAATTTTGTTTTATTTATTTCCTTTTGGCTGCATTGGGTCTTCGTTCCTGCACATGGGCCTTCTCTAGTTGTGGCAAGCCGGAGCTACTCTTTGTCGCGGAGCGCGGGCTTCTCATTGTGGTGGCTTCTCTTGTTGCAGAGCATGGGTTCTAGGCGCATGGGCTTCAGTAGTTGTGGCACGCGAGCTCAGTAGTTGTGGCTCGCAGGCTCTAGAGCACAGGCTCAGTAGTAGTGGTGCACGGGCTTAGTTGCTCCGCAGCATGTGGGATCTCCCCGCACTGGGGATTGAACCTGTGTCCCCTGCATTGGCAGGTGGATTCTTAACCACTGCACCAGCAGGGAAGTCCTCGTCTGATGTTTTTGAATATTATTATAATCCTTGTATGTGCACATGCACACTTACATTTTTTACTTATCAATTCTGTTTGTCACCCTGTGAGCCTTTTCAGTCTGAGGTCTTACATCTTTCTTGAATTCTGAAAAATTCTGCCATTATTTCTGCAAATATTTCATCTCTTTGTTTTTCTTTCCTTCTCAGATGCCTTTTTCACAGAAACTGGTACTTTTCTCCTGTCCTCCTCTTTTTCACTTCCTGATGTGTCTAGGTCAGTTCTTTGACCTGATTTTGTGTTTTTCATCTCTCTCAGTTCTTCTGCTGAGGCTATGCGTTGAGTTATTTCAACAATTATATTTTTATACTAAAATATTGCTTGGTTCTTCTTTCTCACTGCTTATTCCCACGTCATTATTAAATCTTTCCTTATATCTCCAATAACTTTTATCATGCTTATTAAATTTTCAAATTCCGTTTCCCATGGTATAGGTTCTCTAAAGGAGAAACTCCTGTGTGTTTCATTCACTGTTACACTGCTCTACTACAATACTGCTTCACTTCCTACTTTATTTTTTTTTATGTTTTAGTTTTATTGAAGTATAGTTGATTTACAATGTTGTGTTAGTTTCTGGTGTAAAGCAAAGTGATTCAGTTTTGTTTTGTTCTTTTTCAGATTCTTTTCCATTGTAATTTATTACAAGATATTGAATGTAGTTCCCTGTGCTATATAGTAGGACCTTGTTGTTTATCTGTTTTATGTACAGTAGTTTATATCTGCTAATCCCAAACTCCTAATTTATCCCTTACTCCCTTTCCCCTTTGGTAACCATAAGTTTATATTCCATGTCTGTGAGTCTGTTTCTGTGTCGTAAATAAGTTCATTTGTGTCATATTTTAGATTCCACATACAAGTGATATCATATGGTATTTGTCTTTGTCTGACTTACTTCACGTAGTACGTTAATCTCCAGGTCCATCCTTGTTGCTGCAAATGGCTTTATTTCATTTTTTTATGGCTGAGTAATATTCCATTGTGTATATATTACCACATCTTCTTTATCCATTCATCTGTCGATGGACACTTAGGTTGCTTCCATGCCTTGGCTATTGTAAATATTGCCACTATGAACATTGGGGTGCATGTATCTTTTCAAATTATGGTTTTCTCCTGATAAATGCCCGGGAGTGGGATTGCTGGATCATATGGTAACTCTATTTTTAGTCTTTTAAGGGACCTCCATACTGTTCTCCATAGTGGCTGCACCAATTTGCATTCCCATCAACAGTGTAGGAGGGGTCCCTTTTCGCCACACTCTCTGCAGCATTTATTATTTGTAGACCAACACTGCTTCACTTCTGACACCGGATGTGGGGTTTTCACACATCAAGCAGTTCTGCAGTACCAGCTGGGTGTTCTAAGTTTAACTCAATTCTGATGCTGTTTACCTGGAGATAGCATCAGATCCCACAGGTTAAGGGCTCTGTCCCACAAGGCTGTTCCTCCCCCTGCTTCAAAGGCCAATCACAAATCCAGGTTATTACCTGGGCTTCAGACCAACTGGCTATTAATTGGAGGCTCCCATGCCCCCTTCCTGGGGTTCAGTTAATTTGATAGGAGAGCTTCTGGAACTCAGGAAAGCAGATTATTACAAAGGATATTAAAGGATACAAATGAACGGCTAGAGGAGAAGATATCAAAGGCAGGGTCCAGAGGGTGCTGAGCGCAGGGACTTCTGTTCTCATGTTTAGGTTGTGCGCCCCTCCCAGCTTGCGGATACATTCTCTCCACCCACCTGGAAGCTCTCCAACCCTGTCCTTTTGGGAGTTTATGGAGGCTTCATTAAAGAGGTGTGATTGAGTAAATCATTAGCCATTGGTGACTGAACTCAGTACAGTAAGTCCCCTACATACAAACGAGTTCCATTCCGAGAGCTCGTTCGTGAGTCCAATTTGTTCTTAAGTCCAACGGAGTTAGTCTAGGCACCCAACTAACATAATCGGCTATATAGTACTGTACTGTAATAGGTTTATAATACTTTTCACACAAGTAATACATAAAAAAACAAACACAGGGCTTCCCTGGTGGCGCAGTGGTTGAGAGTCCGCCTGCCGATGCGGGGGACACGGGTTCGTGCCCTGGTCCAGGAAGATCCCACATGCCGCGGAGCGGCTGGGCCCGTGAGCCATGGCCGCTGAGCCTGCGCGTCCGGAGCCTGTGCTCCGCAGCGGGAGAGGCCACGGCAGTGAGAGGCCCGCATACCGCAAAAAAAAAACAAAAAACAAAAAAAAACACAATAAAACAGTTTTAACCTTACAGTATAGTACCTTGAAAAGTACAGTACAACAGCTGGCATACGGGGGCTGGCATCAAGTGAACAGGCAAGAAGAGTTACTGACTGGAGGAGGGAGAGGAGGTGGGAGATGGTAGAGCTGCAGGATCATCAGCAATAGGAGATGGAGGGCCAGCTGCAATTTCACTCACGCCTGACGTTGATGGACTGCACGTTTGCATCTTTGAAAGTTCACAGCTTGAAGGTTCGTATGTAGGGGACTTACTGTATCAGCCTCTCTGCCCTCCTTGGAAGTTGAGGTCAAGGCTGTGGGTTGCAAGTTACAACCCTCTAATCACATGGTTGGTTCTCCAGGCAACCAGCCCTCACTCATCCTTAGGGGCTTTCCAAAAGTCACCTCATTAACATTAATTCAAGGGTAGTTGAAAGGGGCTTGTTATCAGTAACAAAAGACATCAGTTTCACTGTTATCACACAAAACTCTTTCAGGAAGTGAAGACCAGAGGCCAAGTATTATAACAAAGGATGCTTCCATTCCTCTTACACTTTGGAAATTCCAAGGGTTTTGAGAGCTATGAGCCAGAAACAGGGACGAAGACCAGATATATATTTCTTATTGTATATCACAGGTTTCTTCATTAGTTGCCTTTCTTTTAAGTCTTTTTTTTTTTATAGTGCTTACACTTCTCAGAGATATTATCATTTTCCCCTGTGAGTTCATCACTGTTTCCTTGGAACATTCAGTTGCCTCGGCCAGTCCTGCTGATTTATGCTGCAGATGAGTTTGGCCAGGACCTTAGTTGGGATGGAAGTTCCTTGGGGCAGAGGACCGTGGTATTATGGGCAAGGCTCAACCATTCCCTTTCCAAATGCTGAGATTTGAAAAACAAGCCCGTATCTGTCCCCTCTCTGTACCACTAATAATTCCTGTACTTTTTGAGTCCCAGTCTCTGCAGCAGAATAACTTAACAAACATTCTGAACACCCAGTATGTACCAAGAATTGTGCTGGTGGGTACAGGTGGTTATAAAAGATGAATAAAACATGGTAGCCCTTACCTAAAGGATAGTGATCTGTGACAACTATTGATAATGCTGTAAAATGCTGAAGAAACACAGCAGCAGGAATAATTTTCTCTGGGGGCCTGGAGGGCGTTAGACACCTCACTGAAGAGGCGATATGTAAGCTGGGTCTTGAAGGACAAATCCAAGTTTGACTACAGTTGGTCATGAACCTTGCTAGTAGGTTTTCATAACATGTCAATGATGTTAACTAATTCTGTGTAGCCGTTTCTCTATCCTCTTTTTCTCTACTCCTAGAACACAAGGACCTACTGCTCAGAACACTTTGCTTCTTTTTAACACAAATTCTCATGGAAAGCCAGTATTACACAAGCATAATTTTTTTCTGTATTTCTTAGTCAAAGACCCTTTTATGCTCAAATATACCACTGAGGCAGAGTAGAAGAGCGATTAGTCTGTTTAAAGGAAAGGAAACTAAAATCCACAGAAGGTGACTTCCCCAAGCCACACAGCAACTAGATCTTAACTAGATCTCCTAAGTAAGGTGTCTTTTAGTATAGCTTCCTGATTCGTTGTCAACCATTCTGCTTCCTTTTGGGATCTAGCCCCATGGAAAACACCTCCTTCAAGTCAATATAGTTGTTGTTTATTGAACATGATCAAGGGCCAAATGCTTTAGCATTTAATATCCTGTGTGAGATTTGGTGCCCTTCTCTTTCATTTGTTCATTCATACATTCATTCGTGCAATTAACATCTACCCTGTACCTACTATATCCTAAACAGTATACTAGGTGCTGAGCTCAATTCATAGGAACACATTATAGGGTGCTACCTTAAACGACATTTCTTAACTCTCTCACTAAATTGCTCTTCAAGTGTCAACAGCCCCTATCCTGTTTTTCCAATATTTTCTGTTTCCCTGACACAGTTGATGTAGGAATTGGTGGTGTACCCGCAGCCCATAGTTATTAATATAACCAGTCCTTTCATTGAACAGATGAGGAAGCCAGGGTCGAAAGTGAGGAAGTGAATGCCCAGGGACATACAGCGTGCCCATAATAAAGCGTGGGCTGGAGTCCATGTCTCATAACACCCTGTTCATAAATCTTGCCACATTTCTTGCTCCGTCTCATAATCCTACTCAAGTGCTGTATTAAGCCAGATGGTAGAGTTTTTAAAAATGCCCCCAAAAGATTCACTCTTACCTGTGACCTACTTATTGAAACCAAGAAAAAGCAGTAGTAACATGTTTTGAGGATAGAGGAAATGAAGGATGAAAGTGAAAGGCACATTTCTCACAGTGAGGATATTTACACTGAAACTAATATCTTTAGGAAATGCTCAGGAAATGAAAAAGAATACCCTTTGGTACTTTAATAATCATAATCAACTTCTGCTTCTGGCTATGACAGAGTATTTGTAATAGACTTGTCATCTTGACAAAAACAACTGTGAAACTGAACAAAATATACAAAATTCCTAAATATATGAAGGATATTGAAACTCAGACAAAATATTAAATTCTGGCTGTTTTCAGGCATTGAACAGGCGGCACAGTACTCTGATCTTTGAGTGGAGAAAGGCACATGATAAGCCCCACAATGGCTCTAGCTTTCTACCTGGAGTCTCTTTCTGGTCTTGGCACAGAATGGTGGAACCCAAGCTAAAAGTTGATCTTAGTGAGCGGAAGAGTCAGTTGTTGGAATTCCAAGCTACTGAAATAGCTGGATGTTGCAGGGCAAGGAAATAGGGAAGAGGAAGCGATGTTGAGTTTTGTGTAGGGAATTCACTTTGGGTTGTTGGCTAAGGGCTGGCTGTGCATGAGTAGAATGGCACTCTCCGTGAGACCTAGCACAGATTCCCTTCTGTAGGGCTAAGAGCTGAATGATGATGCCAGAGGTCATGCAGTGCTGGGAAATGCTGGAGATCCCTGTCCACCTGAATGAGGAGACCTCACTGAGCAGCACCTAGGCATTCAGTTGAGACCCCGGAACAGCTATGCATTAGGAGTAAGGACTATGCCCTTGAGTAAGGGACATACCCTAGGGCTAAATCAAAATGGAAGTAGAACTTAAGAAAGAATTAATCCAAGCTTGTTAACAATAAAAGGACATGCCAATAATTTACCTAACTGCCAGGACAAACTCAATACCTTTAAAGGAAGACAGCATAGCGGAGACTGTGCAGTGTATCATAACGGGAGAGAAATTATATAGAGAGGATTATATGAACGACGGCTGACTTCTCATCAGATACCATGGATGCCAGAAGACAGTAGAACAACATTTTTAAGGTGCTGAAAGGGAAAGAAAAAAATCTCAGAATTCTCTATCAGAAAAAAAAGTGCCTTTAAGTATGTAAGCAAAATGAAGACATTTTTCAGCTAAAAGAAGAGTAAGAGAATTTATTGCCGGCATACCTGATGTACAAGAAATGCTATTGGCAGTTCCTCAGGCTGAAGAAAAAGGATGCCAGGCAACTCAGATGTTTAGGAAAGGGTGAAGAATACTGGGAAGGATAAATATATATGGGTAAATATAAAAGACTTTTTTCCATAATTAAAAAATACAAACACACATACAGCGTTCTATTGAGATTATATAATGCATAGGACTACTATACCATTAAGGGTGGGAGTGGATTTATGCAGTTATAAAGTTCTTACATTTTACATGAAGTGTACAATATTAATTCTAAGTATACTGTACGAAGTTAAGAATGTATATTTTAATCCCTAGAAAGACATCTAAAAAGTAATGTAAAGAGGAATAGCTAAAAAGTCAATAGAAAAATTAAAATGGAATTCTAAAGGGTATTTAGTTTACCCAAAAGAATGCAGGAAAGGCACAACAGGGGAACCAAAAACAAATGAGATAAACAGAAAAGTAGCAAAATGGTAGATCTCTACCCAATCATATCAATAAATTAAATGTAAATGGACTAAATATTCCAATTAAAAGGTAGAGATAGGGCTTCCCTGGCGGCACAGTGGTTAAGAATCCGCCTGCCAATGCAGAGGACACAGGTTTGAGCCCTGGTCCGAGAAGATCGCACATGCCACAGAGCAACTAAGCCTGTGCGCCACAACTGCTGAGCCTGCGCTGTAGAGCCCGTGAGCCACAACTGCTGAGCTCATGAGCCACAACTACTGAAGCCTGCGCACCTAGAGCCCGTGCTCTGCAACAAGAGAAGCCACCGCAATAAGAAGCCCGCGCACCACAATGAAAAGTAGCCCTGCTCGCCACAACTAGGGAAAGCCCGTGCACAGCAGCAAAGACCCAACACAGCCAAAAATAAATAAATATATAAAATAAAATAAAATGAATAAAATCTATCTTAAAAAAAAAAAGGTAGGGATGGATATGTTCATTAACTTACTTGTGGTGATTATTTCATAACATACATGTATATCATGAGCCAAGGAGTACAGGTAGCCTCTAGAATCTGAAAAAAAGGCCAGGAAGTTCTTCTCCTTTAGAGCCTCCAGAAGAGACTGTATCACTTCCAACACCTTGAGTTGAGCCCAGTGAGGCCATGAGATCTATGTCAGATGGCTGGCCTACTATTATCTTACAAAACTAAGGTAATAAATTTGTGTTGTTATAAGCTGTAAGTTTGTGGTAATTTGTTATAGCAGCAGTGGAAAACCAATAAGGATGGAAGAAGATATACTAGGTAAATAGTAAGCATAAGAAAGTTCCAATGGCTACATTAATATCAGATAAAGACAAAGAGTGTTACCAGCAATAAAGAGGGGCATTTCATACTGATCAAAGGGTCAGTTCATCTGGAAGATAGAATAGTCTTAAAAATATATGTACCTAACAAGAGCTTCAAAATACATAAAATAAAAATTGGCAGAAATACAAATCCACAATCATGTTTGGAGATTTGCCGCTCCACGGCATGTGGGATCCTCCCGGACTGGGGCACGAACCTGTGTCCCCTGCATCGGCATGCAGACTCTCAACCACTGTGCCACCAGGGAAGCCCATGTTTGGAGATTTTAACACCTTTGTCTCAGCAATTGATACAACAATTAGACAAAAATAAATCAACAATGACAGCAAACCAATAAAGACATAAGATCCGAACCACACTTTTTTTTTTTTTTTTAATTCATTTATGGCTGCGTTGGGTCTTCGTTGCTGCTTGCAGGCTTTCTCTAGTTGTAGTGAGCGGGGGCTACTCTTCGTTGCTGTGCACGGGCTTCTCATTGTGGTGGCTTCTCGTTGCGGAGTACGGGCTCTAGGTGCACAGGCTTCCGTAGTTGTGGCACGTGGGCTCAGTAGTTGTGGCTCACGGGCTCTAGAGCACAGGTTCAGTAGTTGTGGCACACGGGCTTAGTTGCTCTGCGGCATGTGGGATCTTCCCGGACCGGGGCTCAAACCCGTGTCTCCTGCATTGGCAGGCGAATTCTTAACCACTGTGCCACCAGGGAAGCCCCGAACCACACTTTTAACCACCTTGACTTAATTGACATTCTTAGAAAAATGCACCCAGTTTCAGAACACATCTTCTGACTACCTGCTGGACCATCAAACAAGTCTCAGTAAATTTAAAAGGACTGCAGTCATACCAGGAAGAACCAAAGAAGAAATTCTAAATATGTTCTTTGACCACAGTAGAATTAAATTAGAAATAAATAATAATAACAGAGGTAAGATAACACCAAATATTTGGAAATTAAACAAAATATTTCTCAATAATCTATGGATAAAAGAAGTCAGGGAAAAATAGAAAATATTTTGAACTAAGAGAAAATGAAAACCACAATATGTCAAAGTTTGTGGTTTGCAACATGAAGCTGTGCGTAAAGGGAGATGCGTATCTTTGAAATCCTTTGAAAATGCACTTTCAGCCTTCAGCTCTCACTGCCTGTGCTTTCAGCTCTCTAGTTAGAAGTGATCTTTCTTTTGTACTGTTCTCGGTGTAGCTGTTTTCCACTATATCAGTAATAACATCTTAACACATCAACTTGCTAACCTGTCAGTCTCTTCCTTTCTAACCCGCAAAAACCCTTTAAGGACAAGTAACTGCTGTTCCCATCGATGTTTTGTCTCTAGTTTCTAGCACAGTGCATGACTGTGGGTCCTCAGTGGGTCCTCAGTCAATTTTGAATGAAAGATTGGGAATGGACCTTATCTTCATGAGGACCCTGTGGAGACAAGCAAACTAAGAATTATTAGCCCCATTTTACAGTTGAGAAAACAGAAGCCCAGGTTCCCTTAATGAGCCAGTGACAAGGCCAGGTTTCCATCATTCCTCAGAAATTTTCCTTTCGGGTCCTAAGTTGCTGACAGAAACGTCACCATTAGTGAGAAGCGTCTCCCCAACAGAATTGTAGAATTTATACCGGGGTAAAACTAAAGCCTTCACCAACTGTAACCTCATCATGTCGTCTTTTATTCTCTGGAGGATGGGCCAGGGCACCTTTCCGTGAATGCTTGTAGGAAGCCCTCGGCGCTGGGCCTCGGTGTCCTCACCGGTGAGGGAGTCTGGCCCTTGACCTTTCAAAACGCCCTGCCCGGCTGCGACCTCATCCCGGCCCTGCAGAAAGCGCTGGAGCTGGAGGCTGCAGCCTGGCGCTTTCAGGCAGCCCATGCTGGTGGGTCTGTGCACCACAAGCTCTGTTTCTCTATTTTCTACCTAGGTTTCAGTTCTCAACTGGGGTTTGTTTCTCCGTTGCCTCTGGTTCAGCTTCCTTTTCCTGTTTGGTTTTAAGTAGAGTCTAAAAATCAAGTTGCTGCCTTCCGAGGGTCTGTGCCCTCTGATCAGCTGGCCTGGTGGGAATACAGGACTTACCTCCTCGGGTTCCCTGTGCTACAGACGTGCAGCCATGGCCACAGTGTGAGTACGGGGACCAGAGGGGACAGAGGGACGTCAGAGGAGACCAAGAATCACGGGGACTCTAGAGATTCCCCCCAGATCCCCTGGGTGTACTGATGGGGAGACCGAGGACCCAGAGGGCAGAGGACTCTCTCACAGTCACACAGCAGGTTATGATGGAGCCTGCCCACTCCGTCTGCTGGCCTGTCCACTACGCTGGCCTGTGTCTCTGGGTGCCTGTCATCTTTAATGGCTTTTGTGTGTGTGTCAGAATCACTTCCTCAGAAGTCAGATGCCTGCCTCGGGTGGTAGAGGGGGCTCTGAACTATCTGAGGGGACTGGGGCTTGGCTGAGAGATGCTGTGGACAGGTCCTGGCTCTTCTCTCAGAATGACCTGAAAGCATCGGGGTTTTCTCTGAATGCTGGGCACAGAAGGAGGAGCTGGGGTGCCTTCTGTACAAGTTGAGACCTCATGGGCTGTCACAGCAGAACCCTGACCTTCTGCTTGAGAGACTTGGGACTGACTTTAGACCGCGGATCACTTAGGCTGCTGCGGTCTAGCACATGTGTGGGCACCAGCCGGTCTGTGTCCTGAGCTGGTCATTGTGAGCGCCCTTTCCAAAGGTGAGATTATAATTCAGACGTGATTTGCCCCTGCCCTGCGACCCCGTACAATACTGTGGCTCGTAGGACAGAGCTTCATCCTCTGGGATTTGGGGCATTGACTTGATCGACTCACTGCAGCTGTGCGTCTCAGCATAAATTATAATCCCTGCCCTTAAAAATTACTTCACAGTTCCCAAACTGCTGTTTCACCAGTTTTCTTGATTCTTTCAACCGTGTTGGGTGGTTAGCTCAGGAAGGGGGCATCACTGCTGTTCTGTGGGCGAGGAGGCCTGGCCTCTGATCGGCTGTGGCCCTCGCTCAGGGTTGCTGGTTGAGGAGGGACTGGAAGGAGAACCACCCAGAACAGCTGCGTCCAGCGTTTCTCCCAGGATGCAACACGGGCTCTCTAGGAGCATTTTGCAGGGAGTTATGACAGCTGACACACAGTAAGTGGGGCCCGTCCAATGCTTCTGGTCGGCAGGGGAGCTTTGGAGAGGGCGGCGCTCTCGCGCCATGGCGCGGCCTTGGGCAGGCTGCCGGAGCCCTTCCTCCAGGCGCTGGCAGCTCTCAAGGCCAGGGCCGCAGTTGGCCTTCCCTGCTCCTTTGCAGCCAGTTTTCTATCATCCTTGAGCTCTAGAGGACTTGTGGGTGGAGCTGCAGCAAACCAGACTTTCCGTTTCAAAGGCTCGTTAGCTTCCGAAGTGGGCAGGCGCCAAAGTCATTACCTGCCGAAAACTACACTGAAAAACTGAGTCTACTCTATCCTGTCAACTACTGACTGCAGAAAATAGTATCAGAAGTAAACCAGGAGGAAGCAAAGCAGTTCTTAAAAGTCTTTTAAAGTTGTAGAAATCTTAGGAGTTTCCATCTTGAAAGCAGGTTGAGACCATCTACAGTAGATCACCTGGGTTAGTGGTGCTTCAGGCATCTTACCCTCCACTTCAACCAGATCCACTCTCTTTTATCTTTTTAAAGTACTCCTCGATATTTCTTTGAGGAAAGAAGTTGTATTGTTGCTGGTGATGATGATTTTGAAATCTGAAAACTACTTATTTAGTCCAGCTCTGAGGTATACACAGTTGGGGAAATTGAGGCCCAGAGCTGGGGCAGAACTTGTTCTTTGGTGAGTGAGTTAGTGGTCCAGCCAAACCAAAACCCAGGTTCTCTGCACCCACCCTCCCCGTACCAGGCTGCCTGCGCTCACGGTGCCAGCGGGACGGCACGTACAGCAGCTGTGAGAGCCGTAGACGGTTTGCTTTCCACATGCTGACATAACAGAGATGTGATCGCTGGATTCCTAGGTCACCGTGGTTCCTGTGGTGGGGATGGAAAAGGCCTTCCCATCATGAAAGCGGGTCAGTCCCAGTTCCAGCCATCCATCAGTCAAGAAACATTTTCTGAGCACTCAACCCTGGGCTGGGACCGGGGAGTTCTCTTGAGCACGTGCCGGCGTACAGCACGCTCTCTCGGGCATGATTTCATTTAATGCCTACGGCGACCCTGAAGGTGGCAGGTATTGCTTTTATTGTTCCCACTTCATAGTGGAAGAAACCACGGTAGAGAGGCAGGGAGTAAGTTGCCCAGGAAGTGAGAGACCCAGGCTGGAGTGGGCCTCCTGATGCAGACGCTCTGCACTCCTGCCCCTGAGCTGGTCGAGTGGGAAGGCGGCGTTCTCAGGAATGAAGGAATCACAGGGCCTTAGTCCGGTGCAGTGTAGACCATGGTGAGTGTAGACAGGAGGCACGGCAGGAGTTGAGAAGTCGGGGGCTGCCAGGAGGTACTTCAGGGAGAAAGTGGGGTCTCAGGTAGACTCGAAGGATAGGGGTGAGTTGTATTTTTATTTTTATTTTTTATTTTTATTTTTGGCTGCTCTGGGTCTTAATTGCAACATGAGGGATCTTCGTTGTGCCATGTGGGATCTTTTTAGTTGCAGCATGCCGGCTCTTAGTTGCGGCATGCGAACTCTTAGTTGCAGCATGCATGCGGGATCCAGTTCCTGACCAGGGATTGAACCTGGGCCCCCTGCATTGGGAGTGCAGAGTCTTTCCCACTGGACCACCAGGGAAGTCCCAGGGATGAGTTTTAAAAGGGACCGAGGGGCTGCTCTCGGTGGCAGGGAGACAGGGACTGCACTAGGGGCAGTAGGAAGCGGGCGCACGGTCGAAAAATCATGGAGAAGCGGAAAGCCCAGCTAGAGCGACGGCAGAGGCGGGGCCCTGCTCACGCCCGCTGCAGCCTTCACCCCCCGACCTGCGCGAGGGCACGAGGCAGCCACGCCAGACCTGAGCATGAAAATATGAGGAGGGGCCACACGGGGGGGGGACAGCGAGGGGAAAGACCCTGAGACGGGAACGGCTTGGTGCGTCCAAAGGTCAGGAAAAGAACGGGGAGGCTGAAGCGACATAAGGGGAGAGTGAAGGGAGGTGGGGCGGAGGGGCAGCCAGGCCTCATCACGCAGAGCCCGGGAGCCCGGAAGGAGTCCAGGCTGTGTCTGTCGTGTCACGAGAAGCCTTTGGAGGGAGTTACGCAAGGGGAAAGACATCCGACAGAGCTTCAAGAAAAGTCACTCTGGTCACTGAGTGGATAAGGGTCTGTAGCGCGACAAGAATGGAGGTAGGAAGGCGTCGGGGAGGCTGCTGCCGTCACGCAGGTGACAGGCCATGGTTGGGACCAGTGATGGAGCCAGTGGCATAGCGGGAGAGTGGCCGGATTTGGGAGGTGCTGTGGAGGTCTAACCTCTGGGACTGCCCGCTGGATCCAGGGTGGTGTGAAGGAGGGAAGTGAATCAAACCCAACTCGGGCGGACTCGGGGAAGGCCGGGTGCAAGCCTGTGTACTGGCTGGGTCGGTGGGGGTCAAGCCGGTGCAGGACGGCTTCCAGGGAGTGTTGGCTGAACGAGGCTGCACGAAGCGGGAACTCAGCGCGCCACGGCAGCGGGAGGACCGCACGCGTCAGTGATGCGTCTGACCCTTCCTGGTGCAGCCGGGTAATTCCAGCCCCTTCCCTCGTCTCCCTCTTGTCCTTACCGTGCTTGCTTGGTTGGTTTTCTAATGCACTTGTCACCTTCTGACATATCACATGACTTTTTAGTTTGTTGTTTGTCATCTGTCTCCACCCCACAAGGATGTAAGTTCAAAAGTGGAGGGTTTTTTGTGTTTTGCTGACTAGGGTATCCTCAGTGCCTAAAACAGTGCCCAGCAGTACACATTTATTAACTTGCTGGAATTAATTAAGTACTTTCGTTACGATACTGGAGATGGCTGGGCCGCTGACGCTGCCAGCGGAGCTCCGCAGTGTGGCCTGTTGGAGCAGCAGCCAGGAGAGCAGATGTTCCGTGTGTTCTCAGCTCGTGATGGAGCCAGGGCTCCCTGTGCGACCAGTCGGTAGTCAGCTGCCCGGGCACAGCAGTCACCACTTATTCCACAGCCCTTCAGAGCTTGAATAAGCAAACGTGGAAGAAGTTCCACGGCCTGGCCACCCCACGGTGCCCCCCAGCCCACACCCTTGCCTCTGCTACAGGGTTTGGAAGACCGTCTCTAAGGGCAGCTGGTGTTTCCTTTGACGTCTTGTCCTCACAGGCGAGTGTGAGTCCTGGAAGCTCACAGCCAAACGAGCCCTCAGAGAGCATGCTGTGCGTTTGCTGTCCCGGGATGTGTAGCCCAGTCATTTGAAGACGTCTTGAAACTTTGCTGTCGTCTTCTATTCAAAGAATCCAGTGTGTCTGCAGTGGAGAAACACTCCCATAACGACTCTAAGTTCTTCTCATGGGAGTGTGTTGTGTTCCCTGGGCTTCCTGAGGCAGGAGATGGTTGAGAGCTAGTCTAGACTTTGACACCTGAACCCTTAAAAGAGAAAAGTAGCAGCAGTACCCTTTTCTGAGTGTTCCATGCCAAGCACTGTGCTAATTACATTGATGTGATTCGACATGTGTTGTACTTGACCCTCATCCTCGGAGGTGTTCGTTGCTGTTCCCATCTCACTGGTAGAACAGGGGTCAGCAAAGGTAGCTTGCTTGCTCCAGGTCACACTGGTATCACTTGGCAGAGTTGGGCTTTGAAGCCAGGTCTCTTGTGTTTTCAAAAGCTAAGCTTAGCTGTAGCCTCTCGAAGGAACTTGCCCAGAATGACCATCAGAGTTAGAATCAAGGCTCCTAATCTCTGTCTTTCTTTGTAGTCTCCGATTTTCCACCGTTAGTACCACGGGAGACGGGAGACCTCCTCAGCCCTCCTGTGGTGCCCACGCTTCTCTCCGTCAGTCATCTGTTCATTCACCACCTCCCCTCCCAGCCTAGAGCTGTTCGTGGACAGGGTCTGCGTCCGCCCCCATGGCCAGGGGATGGCACGCACTCATTCTGATGCGAATCTGAGCCGAACCGCCCCGCCGATAATCAGGGGTGTCAGCCGAGGCGCAGCCGGGTCTCATTCCCAGGCGATTGATTAACTTACCCTCGGGGATGCGTGTACCGCCCCAGTCCTTGGCCCAGCCAGGTCTCTACCGCTGTCCCAAGGCCGTGTTAAAACCTGTTCCACTCCCACAAGTGGTCAGAGGCACAGACTCTGGGGACACAGGCATAGAGTGGAATTTAAATACGTTTGAAGTTGGAGCAGTCCTCGTGTGCACATGGCCTGTCAGGTGGCTCCCCAAGGGAAGGGCTGCGTCGGTGGCCTCGAGAGAAAGTGTGGGAAGGGGTTGAGACAGGATCAGTCTAAGGATGTTAGGCCCTCTCAACAGTTGGTTGGAGTGTTTGTTCCAGATTCCACTAGACTTCACAGAGAAGTGGAGCCAGCTGTCCAGGCATCCGGGACACTGGCATCAGAGCAGAGAAAAGGCAAACAGTCTTTTTTTTTTTTTTTTTTTGCGGTACGCGGGCCTCTCACTGCTGTGGCCTCTCCCGTTGCGGAGCACAGGCTCCGGATGCGCAGGCTCAGCGGCCATGGCTCACGGGCCCAGCCGCTCCGCGGCATGTGGGATCTTCCCAGACCGGGGCACGAACCCGTGTCCCCTGCATCGGCAGGCGGACTCTCAACCACTGCGCCACCAGGGAAGCCCTGGCAAACAGTCTTGACCGCACATGACGTGGCAGTCTGGCTCTCCCAACCAACTTGGGTAGAAGAAAAGATACTTGGGTTTGATACCAAATTTGTTCTTCACTTACCCAAAGCCTTTCTTTAATTCTAACACTCACAAAAATGGAGCTTAGTCACCATTTGAGATTATGCGTGTTATTCTGTGCGGATCTAATTTATTGTTTTCATTACTGTAATGCAGCAGTTCTCAAAATGTGATCAGGAGACCTACTCTTTTAGGGGTCTGTGAGTCAAAACTATATTTGTAATAATACTGAGACATTATTTGCCTTTTTCACTCTCATGAGTGCAAAGTGGAATTTTCCAGAGGCTTACATGACATGTGTTGACATTGTCACAGTGACAGCCAAGGAAGTGTATACTTGTGTTTTTAAAACTTCTTAGTTTTAATTTCAAATATGGTAAATACAGATAGACTTAATCTCCATAAACAGAAGCTTTTTGGCACCCTCAATAATTTTTTAAAATTTATTGAAGTATAGTTGATTTACAGTGTTGTGTTAATTTCTGCTATACAGCAAAGGGATTCAGTTATACATGTATATACATTCTTTTTCATATTCTTCTCAATTATGGTTTATCACAGGATATTGAATATAGTTCCCTGTGCTATACACTAGGACCTTGTCGTTTATCCATCCTATACATACTAGTTTGCATCTGCTAATCCCAAACTCCCACTCCATCCTTCCCCCACCCCCACCTCCTTTGGCAACCACAGGTCTGTTCTCTGTGTCTGTGAGTCTGTTTCTGTTTTGTGAATAAGTTCATTTGTGTCATATTTTAGAGTCCACGTGTAAGTGATATCATATGGTATTTGTCTTTCTCTTTCTGACTTATTTCGCTTAGTAGGATAATCTCTAGGTCCATCTATGTTGCTGCAGATGGCACTGTTTCATTCTTTTTTATGGCTGAGTAATATTCCATTGTATATAGATAGGTACCACATCTTCTTTATCCAATCATCTGTTGATGGACATTTAGGTTGCTTCCATGTCTTGGCTATTGTAAATAGTGCTGCTGTGAACATAGGGGTGCGTGTATCTTTTTGAATTATAGTTTTGTCCAGGTATACACCCAGGAGTGGGATTGCAGGATCATATGGTAATTCTATTTTTAGTTTTTTGAGGAACCTCCATACTGTTTTCCATAGTGGCTGCACCAATTTACATTCCCGCCAGCAGTGTAGGAGGGTTCCCTTTTCTCCACACCCTCCCCAGCATGTTATTTGTAGACTTTTTAGTGATGGCCGTTCTGACTGGTGTGAGGTGGTACCTCACTGTAGTTTTGATTTGCATTTCTGTACTAATTAGCTGCCATCTCCAGTAGTTTATACGGGCGTACAGGGGTCCTGAGACCAAAACAGTTTGAGAACCACTTCTGTAACATAGTCTGTTATGTGACTGTGCTATGAAAGACACGCACAGAATTGGTAAAAGCCCCTGGTTCAGGGGGGTGGCTCCCACTGGTCGAGAGGAGGGCACTGGGATGCAGGGGCCTCCCAGCTGAACAGCTTTCTGAGATGACATCACATTTCCTGGCCTGAGTGGTGGGATCATGGGAACCTACTTCTCACAGGCGTGAACTGTTTTCAGAATAACATTTTACGTTTAGAACAAAACACCAAAGCTGTAGGCATGAACTGTTTCAGAATAAACATTTTAAGTTTAGATGAAAACACCAAACCTGTTTCAGGCCTGTTTCCATTAAGAGGAAAAAAGGTCACCCTAGAGGGGATTTACTCATTACCAAGAAGAAAGGCACCTTTCCATTGGAGACATCTGGCGTCTGCTCCGGTAGACAGGCTTGCCTCTGCAAGAGAAGGCACCTGAGTGTGCTGCCCCATGTGATGTGGTAGGATACATGCCCACTACCACCTGTGCTGTGTTCTTCCTGTTTACCCTGAATTTAGTCACGAGGAAACAATCCAGGATGGGGACGGCCCCCAACACAATTGGCCTGATCTCTTCACACACACAAAAATCAGTATCAGTGATAAACAGGAAAAAAATAGGCCCTAACATTCTAGCTTAAAAGAGAGTAAGCAGACAACACAACTAAATGTAATGCATGAGCGGATCCCAGATCTATAAAAAATCAAAACATTTTGGGGAAACTTGGGTAACTTTTAATATGGGCTCTGTATTGGATCTATTAGTAAATTACTAATTTTCTTAGATGTAATAATGGTGTTTAAGTTATATATCAGAACGTCCTTATTTTAAAGAAATGTAAAAACCTTAGGATTGATGTATCATGATATCTGGAACTGTCAAATGGTTCAGAAAAAAATGACATAAAAAAGAGAAAACTTGCATGTGGCAAAAATGCTTTATTCAGGAGGCAGAGAAGCCCTATCTTGTAGCAGAAAGGGGTCTGCAGTCTAGTCCCGGCCTCCCGCATTTAGCTGTGGAACGTTGGTAAGCTTGCCCCCTTCACTTGGCCTGACTCCTCCATCTAAAGGTTCCTTACGAATGTTTCTGGGCTCTGACAGGGCTCTGTTTCCATCCCTGTTCCTTGGTCCCTGGATTGGGATGCGGTGCCAGTACGCCTGGTGCAGGCTTCCTGGTTCCCCTGGAATGCGTGCGTGTTGAGAAGTAACGGGAGGCCCAGGGTGATGGCCAGGAGCACCAGGCACTCTGCCCGAGACGCACGCACCCCCACCCTGGGCCAGACGCGCCAGGCTCCCCTTCTGCTGCGGGCGCTCTGCACCCCTGGAGTGCCGTGGGCTGCGCGCGCGCCTTCCCTTGATGGCGCAGACCGCGGCTTGTGTTCAACACACGGTCTGCTTTCTAAGGACCAGGCGTGGGGATATATTTGGTTCGTAGTCGGTACTCAGTGAAAGGGGTGTGTTCTTGGTTTATTTGTTAAATTAATGCGGGAAGAGAAAGCAGTGGTGGCCCGATCTCAGGTGGGTCGTGACCCCCTCCCCACCCCACCCCACCCCAAAGAATCCTCGAAGGCTGAGAAGCAGGATGCCTGGCAGAACTAGGCACACTCAGAAGCAAGCATGTATTCAGAGATAATTACTGAGCAATCCAGCAGGTCCCAGTTATTGGAGCTACAGAGATGAACATCTTTAAAGCAACCACAAAAAACCTGCCTCGTGGGGGAGAGAGAAAATCAGCAGACCTTCAGGACAGTGGCAGTGAATGGACAGGTATTTCCTGAAGGCAGTGGCACTGAGCTGAGAAAGGTGAGATGCAAACTGTGGATGTAGGAAAGAGAAGTTGTCTTGAACGAGGGACATACTGTCTCAAGTAAACAGCACGTCTGCATGAGGTAAGACTTGAGGTGAAGCCAGTGTGAGGCGCCTTCTGTATCCACGTTGGAGCTGCCCTTACCCCTTATTCTTTTAACCTCCAAGGAGAAAACTAAGGTCGGGGGCTCCTGAGTGTGACCTGGAGAGCCACCCTGGGCGTTCAGGTGGCAGCGCGCAGGCTGTTGGGTCCTGCCTTTGCCGGGAGCCCCAGGGCGGAGGCCTGCCCACTGGGGGCACAGGCTGTGCTGCCGGGGCATCTCCCACGCCGGGTCTCCGATCCCTGCTTTGCCCACTTACTCTCCTGAGTGCCTGCCCCTGGGAGTGTGATGGCCCACCCCCTGGAGAAGGTGCTGGGTGGCTTTCCTTCATGCCACTTACTGTACCTGCCACTGTTCTGCAGGTCTGTCTGGCCGGGTATCATATGTCTCAGCCTGACGGAAGAGAAAACGAGAGCTAGAGAGGTAGCGGCTGGGAGCAGGGAGTGGTGCCAGCTCATATCAGCTTACATCAGCCAGACTCACATTCACTGGGTGTTTATTGGGCGCTTAATCCCGCGATAGTTATTGTGGAGAGGGAGAGGAAGCTCCCAGTAGGGTAACCACTCACTCTGCTTTGCCTGGGACCATCCTGGTCTTAGCGCTGAGTGTCCTGCCCCACCTCCCGGGAGACGCCTCAGTCCCAGGCAAACCTGGATTCCTGGTCCTGCTGGGGCGACAAGATACGCCTTCAGGACAGAGTGTGATGAGTTGTTCTGTCTGAAGGGAGTGACCGAGCTGGGCATTGGGTTGAGCCCGTGCTGGCGGGGAGGGTGAGGTGTGATCCAGGCGACAGAGTGCGCTCCTAGGCTGACCCTCCAGAGGACCCCGAGAGGGCAGCCTGCACCTTCCCAGAGCCGCGGGTCTGTGTCTGCAGCTGGCCTCCTGGGAGCCTCACTCTCCGTAGGCCCACCCTCAGCACTGCGGTCTCCTGACTCTCAGATCCCAGGCCGCGGTGATCTGACGGTGCTCTGTAACCGAGACTTTTATTCAGCTACTCTCTCTGAGGATTAACGGACTCGGATTGTAGACGGAATGTTCCCACGGGCACGCGGTCATAAATGCACTTATTCACAGTTAGAGAGTCATGTATTCAACAGTTTGTAGTGTCAGCAGCACACAAGGGAGCAGATTTACGAAGGGGAAAGCAATAGAGCCCCTGCCTTCAAGGAGCTCACCTTCTAATGGGGCAGATGGATGCTGATGCAGATGTTGAGAAGCAGGACAGACAGGTAAGAGCTTTGGTGAGAGGCAGAGACGAGCACAGTGCTGCGGGGGCTGGTTCTTCTTACAGGTCCAAGTGCTGTACAGGTTCCAAGCTCAACCCTGGGCTTAGTTTTCCAATGAGCCTCTCTTCGTTGGCCCTGTTGTTCTCTGTTCCCTTTTTGGCTTTGCACCTTTTTGCTCTTACTTTATGAAATTACACTCTGTTCTTCAAATTTTTGTAGTAACTGCCTGGAAAAGCCCCGAAAGGTATTTGTAGAGTGGAAAGGATTCCACATTCACTGCGCACAGGGAAGAGCGTGGCCAGGATGGGGTGTCACCGCAAGCCCGAGAGAGGTTCGGAGACCTCATTCCCGGTCACGTAGGGAGCGGTGGGGCGGGAGTCCACCAGCTGGTGGGACATGGAAGCTGCGCTTTTCCAGAAGGAATAGACAGAAGCAGAGGTGGAGACTGACTTCAGGCTACTTTCACTGTGTTCTCCCGTGTATTAGTTTTATCCACAGTGTATCAGTGGTTTCTTATGTCAAGTCCAGGAATATCTGTGAGTATGTTTCACAGTTATATGCAGAAAGTTTGGGGTGTGTTTGCGCTTTTTCTTTTTAAGTGAGAGATTTCAACAGGGATTCAGTAGTGGTCTCTGACGTATAGCCTAGAGGAGTTAACTGCTGAACCAGTGACAAGACACTGACTGCTGGCCCGGGGCTGGGCTTATGGGCAGAGCTCAGCACGAACGCTTGGCTGTCTGAGGGGGGCCCTGAGGTCAGACTAGCCTTGTACAGATGAGGAAACTGAGGCCCAGAGGATGCCATCTTCCTCCTCTACGGTTCTGACAAAAGCGCTGTCCCAGCTTTCTTAGTGTATGTCTCACCTGCCACTGGGAGGGAAGTTACAGACTTGAATATTTTGCTGGGCCCACAAATACCCATACAAAAGCCCAAAATGAGACTGGAATTGGACTGCTAGCTCTGCAAGAGCCTTCTCCTGGGAGAGAAACTGCTTGTACCTGCAGCTCAGAGCAGGCTGTTAGGTCCCAGGGGGCAAAAGTCCATCAGCCTGGCAGTTCAGCACCATGTGGAACAAACCAAACGGCATATTGGACTGATTCCCACTGGTCAGTGGTTGTTTGCTCACGTGAAGGCAGCCTGTCCGAGATGGAGCCCTCAGGAGGACCAGCTTTGGCGCAAGTTGTGTAGGGCCAGGGCTGGGGGAGGGGAGGGGTAGCAGTAGTCCTTCTCAGTTTAGTAAAGGGAATCTTGTATGTATGTGTTTGAAAAATAGTTCAGCCATTCTGATATTTGTCTACCAAATTAACTTTCCTCAAAAAACTGATTTAGACAAATGAAGTGTCTGGTGCCTGTGAAATAACACGTGTAGTGTAGAGTTTGCATATTCATCCCCATGGAGGTGTCGAGAAGACAGTGAATATATGGCGCTCAGAGGCACTGTCTAGGCTGGAGAGGAATCAAGAGTTTACTAAAACAAAACACAAGAAAAAATTTTCATAACTAGGTGTGGTGATGGATGTTAACTAGACTTACTGTGGTGATCATTTTGCAATATATATAAATATTGAATCATTGTGTTACACACCTGAAGCTAATATAATGTTACATGTCAATTATATCTCAGTAAAAATAAAAAATAATAAAATGCTGACTCCTGCAAAACAAAACAAAAATCCCGAAGGGATAATAAGACGAATCTTAAGTAAACACGTGTTTTCTTGCACTTAGGGTTTGTTCGTGGTAATAAAATAAGCAGAGATAGACAAGCACTAGTCAAATGGGAACAAAAATAGGGATTTTTGATTAACCACAAGTTCAATTTGAACCTAAACTGCTAAAAAAAAACAAAAAAAGCACAAAAAGGGAGCCTGTGGCTATGATTACAATTTTTAAAAAGTGGTTGATGTTGAAGCACCTAGCAGGGGCAAGCACAGCGGGGGGTCCGTTGCCGTATCATGTCCGTTGAACAGCCCCGAGAGGTGTATGTGGTGCCCCAGGTGGGCTCTGCACGCAGTGCGCTGTCCTTGCCTCGCTGGCTGCGGGCCGCCCCCGCCCGGAATCCCACATCCCCTTCCTGAACCCGCCTGGGGTTGAGAGCTCTTCAGCATTAAACCCACACTGCGGTTTCTGCAGAAAGTCTCCCCTGTTCCCTCAGTCCCTCCAGGCTGAGGAAGGTGTGTAATTATTTGTCTTATTTCCTGAGTAGCTGTGAGCAGAGACTGTCATGTGCATCTCTGCATCACTAAATGTTTTTGGACTCACTGGCATCTGTGCTTGTCAGACGAAGGCAAGAGTATCATACCCAGATCCTGAGAGAACATGTGACAGGTGGTGACTCACTGGGGTGGCACAGCGGCCTGTCGCTGTGTTGTGTGAATGGTGGATGGCAGAGCCAAGGTGCTCCTTCAGTTGTCCACTAGACTGGCAGAGCTGTCCAGAGCCCCTTTGTGCCTCTGGAGGGCGGGGAGTGGGCTGACCCTCAGGACAAGGACAACTCAAACCGTTTCACAACAAACAGGCTGCTCTGGAGAGCAGAGTTCTCCGTCGCCAGCAGTTCCATTCAGAGGCTCGGCGCGCTCTTCGGGCTGCTTTAGGAGGTGTGCTGTGTTGAGCAGGAGAGGGGCTAGGTCCTCTCCAGAGCTCTCTTCACAGGGAGCAGTCCTCAGGCCCCTGCTGTCTGCCGGGTTCTGGAGATAGTGGAGAATGAGACCCCTGTGTCCCTGCCCTCGGGGAGCCTGCACCGTGCAGGCTGTGTTACTTCGGGTCTTCCAGAAGCAGACACCAAGTCCCCCAGGACGGCTACATTCCAGAGATTTATCAGAAGGTCAGTGAAGGGTGGAGGGAGTGGAGAGGCCCAGAGAGCCTCAGGCCAAGGTGCAGGTCTGGCGTCTGCAGAAGAAGGGGCGAGAAGGACTGAGGAGGAAGCGTCTCAGCCCACAGCACAGTTCTGAGACAATCTGGGCCTGGCTGATGAGGTTTCCCCTGGGGAGGAGCCCTGTGTGGGCCAGCCATCCCTGCCACCACTGAGTCATTGGCAGACAGTAGCCCAGAGAATGTGGCCTCTGTGCAGACGTGGTGGGCATCCAGAGGGCAGCAGCTGGGACCACTGGTCAGCTCTGCTCCAGAACAGGCTCGTTTGAAGGTGATCAGAAGGGCGGCACTCCACGGCCTTCACACAGGGACTCTACCACACGGTTCCTTCCTGGCTTGCTCCCCTAGAGGCATCTCAAGGGCTTCTGTGTCACGTGCCAGTAAGCGCTACGCCTGGGATTTTGGCTCAGATCCCTCTGACTTGATCGAGTCTGTGCCTTGTTACCTAACACTGTGCCGCGTCTCAGGATCTCTCCTAGCTCCTGAGCCAGCATTCAGAGCACACACCTACTTGCCCACTGTCACCATGAGCGCCTAAGTGCGTGAGTAGCAGTAAGTGACACAACTTAGCCCGGAACTTGATTAGTAATTAGTTTACATTGGTGTGGGACTCTGACTTGATCTGAACCAAGGTCTAATTCTGTGTACAGTTTACTCTGATTCCTACCTTCGACTTCATGAGGACAGGGCCCCAATGACTCAGCTAGGGGAGCGGTAACTCCTAATATTCTCGTAGAAGATACATGGTTTCGGGCTCCAGAGCTCAGAGAAGGCAAAGCATAGTGCTGTGTTTGGTTCTCCTTTTGTTTTTCTTTTTTCTCCCTGCCAGTATGATATGGCTGTCTTCAGGGGAAGCCCATGCCTGCTCGGCTCATCACTGATTTCCCCTTAATTATTTGTTGAATGAATAATGAATTATGGGAAAAAAGATGTAGCACAATTGCACAACAAAACCCACCTAGTTCACTCCCAGTACACGCGTCCACAGAGGGAGCCTCGGCACAGGGCGTGGACGGCTGGCGTCCAGTGCGCCCCAGACTCCTGCACCCTCGGGCAGAGCCGAGGGGCCAGCAGAAGGATTGAGATGAGCAGCGTAGGCCTGGAGCGGGTCTGAGAGCGCCGGCTCGCGAAGTCGTTAGCCGGACAGCCATCAAATGTACGTAGGGATTCGTGTAACGTGAGGTGAGGGGATGTGTACGGACAGGTTTGTGTGTGCACATGCCCAGAATCGTTGCTAAGGTGGTGACCATCTGTATGTGTCTCCTCCGCCGGCTTGGAGTCGTAGGGGAGCCGGGTCCCGGGGAAGCTCAGCCCACAAGAGCCCTCAGGCAGGCTGCCTCGGCCAAGCTGAGGTTTCCAGGTCCCTGAGGGCCAGTCTCCTGAAAACCATCGTTTTGTCACCTGGTGACCGCTGGGACTGGGGAGAGAACTTCTCCGAGTATTTGGTTTCCCTGCCCTCTTAGAGGTGGTGAAGGGAACGGACTGTGACTTTCTCCTGACTGCTTGGTCTCCTCATCACGACTATCACAATTACACTTCCACTTCTTTATAACTTGGCGCCGACTTGCTGGGCTTTAACTTTCCGTTTCTAATTCTTCAGCCTCCCTTTCTGCTAACAGCCACTCCTCGCTGCTGTTGGGGTGCCTACCTTTGAAAACCACGTCTTACCTTTTTTTTTTTTTTGCAGTACGCGGGCCTCTCACTGCTGTGGCCTCTCCCGTTGCGGAGCACAGGCTCCGGACGCGCAGGCTCAGCGGCCATGGCTCACGGGCCCAGCCGCTCCGCGGCATGTGGGATCTTCCCGGACCGGGGCACGAACCCGTGTCCCCTGCATCGGCAGGCGGACTCTCAACCACTGCGCCACCAGGGAAGCCCGTCTTACCTTTTTAATTGGGGGATTCTAATATACTAGAGACTGAGAAAGTAAATGTTTAAGATTATTAGGCTTATATGTAAATGAAGAGGCCGGTGGGCTCTGGGAGACTTGCCCTGCGTGCTGTGGCAGGAGTTGCAGTGTGCTGACTTCAGTCATGACTATCTTCTCTCTCCGGGTGCTTCTTTTGCTTCTTCCCTCGTTTTCTGTCACATGCTGAACAGGGGAGTTTGCTCGGAAATGTCTCCATTGAAGCAGGGTGGACCATCTATTCATTTTGATTCACTCTGTTCTTCAGAAGATCACCTAATCATGTTATTGCCTACATAGCATGTGTGAAGCCACACTGTCGTGCTGTCATAAACTGAGCGTTTTGTTGGATGTTGTGGAGAATATTATCTATATCATGTATTCTAGAGTCAGACAGAACAGGTTGGAAATCCCAGATAGAGTCGCTGAGTCCCTATGTGAATTTGTATAAATCTTTCCAAGTCTCTGAGCCACTCTCTTGTCATCTACAAAATGGGGGAAATAAATGGCTGCTTCATAAGTTGCGAAGCTTATGTGCTTTAGTGCATTGTCTTATTCAACACCGTGCCTAGGACATCGTGGACAGTTGGCAAATTATAGCTGTAATTCCTTTCTAATTCAAGCACCTTTTCCCCTGAAAGTGAAGCTGGGAGTCTCTTCCATGCTATCAAAAACTTTGGCATAGAACCTCCTGTCCACTCCCCCTGGTCTTTGGAGAGTCAAAACTTATCACCACACAGAGCGGCCCTTCCACAGACAGTTGGAAGCTCTGGCAACTAGGAAGTTCCTTTGTGTCAAGCGGCAGTTAGCCTCTGTTTCAGAAAAGGACAAAGCCAGCATCCATCCCTTGTAACTGAGGCTGACGCTTAACGTTTTCTCTTGGTCTGCAGCGAACAGAGTATCTGCCAAGCCCGGGCTTCCGTGATGGTCTACGATGACACCAGTAAGAAGTGGGTACCAATCAAACCTGGCCAGCAGGGATTCAGCCGGATCAACATCTACCACAACACTGCCAGCAACACCTTCAGAGTCGTCGGAGTCAAGCTTCAGGATCAGCAGGTGAGTGCTGGGGTGACAGGCCGTCCCCACACACCCCCCCCACACACACGCACCCCTCACACACACACACACACACCTCACACACACACCCCTCACACACACACACACCTCACACACACCAGACACACACACACCCCTCACACACACACACACCTCACACACACACACCTCACACACACCACACACACACACCTCACACACACACACCCCTCACACACACGCACCCCTCACACACACACACACACCTCACACACACACCCCTCACACACACACCCCTCACACACACACACCCCTCACACACACACACACCCCTCACACACACACCTCACACACACCACACACACACCTCACACACAACTCACACACACCACACACACACAAAACCTCAGACACACCTCACTTCACACACCCACACCTCACACACACACACACCCCCCTCACACACCACACACACACAGACACACACACACACACACTGGTGGAAAATGGTCAGAGAACAACAAGGTCACGATTTAGAGTCAAAGGTCTGGGTTCAGTGTCTGGCTCTGTATTCTCATACTCCAAGGTGTAAGACCTTGAGCAAACTATCTTTTCTGAACTTCATTTTTCACAGCTGTCTTACACAGGCAGTGATCCACACCCTGCCTACCTCACTGTGTTATTGTCATATTAGAATATAAATAAAATAATAGATGTGAAACAGCTTTGAAAAATATATTGTACAAATGTGTTAGTATTATTCTCTGCCTGCATACCCATAAGTAATATAGCTGTGAAGATTTTGGGTCCACCAACCCCCTAAGTCTTACTTTGGGGGGGAAATCAAGATGATTTAAAGAATCTGGGATCATTCTCCTCCATAATAGTACATCCTGGAGAAATCAGATGAGGTAGTTTGTGAGTGTACCTGGTAAGTACCTGTGCCAATAAATACAAGGTAAGTCCACCTATGTCCGCGGTAGTCGTGTACAAGTAACTCAGACAGAGTGAGCTGATGTGTCGTGGACTGAAATAGAGACGTGGAGAAAGGGCTCGTGTGGCTTCACCACAGTGACTTTGTTAGGGCCTCAGGCTCTCCCTCCGGCTCTCTTCTTAGAGATGGACAAGGACATTTTTCAGCAGTGAAATCGGCAGATCTGTAGTTCAGCATTTATGAACACCTCTGCCTTAAATAGGCAGCCCTTGTCAGTCAGCCCTGGGCTGAGCTGAGCAGCAGGTTTGCTGCTATCTTTGCAAGAATCATCGTGTTCTCAAATAGGAAAGAGAACAGAAACTGAGGACTCTGTTTTTAGTGTGTTGCCTATTGAATGGGTTTCTGCTTTTGCCAAAATAGTCCTATTAGATTTCAGATTCTTGTGGCTAAAAGGGACCTCCTCACTTCAGAACCCCTGATCAAAGGTGGTCTTTCTGACCTGGAACTCTGGGTACCTTCAGGGGCATCCCTGTCCCTTGTTGATGAGCCTTACGGATAGGCAGGTTATTCTAAAAACCTTCTAGAAGCTGCTTCCCTGTTCTTCTAGTTCACTGATTCTGGCTCTGCCTTTTAGAGGCACACTGCACCATATGCTGCAGGATTTATAACACCTTTAGCCCCAACTATAGTGACAACCAAAAACATCTCACACATTTCCCTGACAGCCAGGGCAGTTCCACCCTGGCACTCGCCTTTGACATAAGGCGCATTATCTCAGGCAGTTCCTGAATCATAGTGGGTGTTCCCTAAGTGGCTGCTTTTATTATGACAAGTTTTCCATTCTCTTCATGCCTCTTGGTTGCCCTGCAGGGCACACTAGGAAGATACCATGGTGTGTGGGAACCAACGTGAACCTGGTTCTCGGAAGCCTCAGCTTCCTTCAGAGGAAAGCACGTGTTGGGGCTCGTTTGGGAGGAGACCTTTGCTGCGTTCAGGGAGGGACTGGCCGCCGTCCTCAGTGATCTCCTGGGGAAACTGAGAGAGACTCTGTTGCCTCAAACTTAGAGATCTTCTGGAACCTGATGGAGAAGTTACCAACATAGCCTTCCAGCTGGAATTACACGTTCATCAGACAGGCTCCTGGAACATGGTTGCAACTCTGCCCAGGTGGGTGGGACACATTAGCCAGGAACACAAAAGAGATTCTCAGTAAACCAAGGTATTAGAGAAAGTGGCAGGAAACCTGGTCCATAATAACTTTTATGGACCCAGGAGAAAATATGGATTTTCACAGGTCTGATTTCCAGTCAGTATGGATTACAAGGTCAAACATCTTAAGAGAGACAGAGATTCCTGGTCTTATAACCAGAGGGGGATATCTTACATGTTCAGTGCTCTCTATGGCTTACAGAGCACTCTCCATGTTTATTATTTCAGTCCCCCAGTAACCCCATGAGGATAATGGTATAAGAATTGTCTCCCCTGTTTTGCTAATAGGTGGACATAAAACCAGGTGATCATTTGTGGGGAAAAGGACTGGTAAGTTATAGTATCATTAGCCAGGGTCTAACCTGAATCTCACATCAAAGGTGAAGAAACCAAAAGATGTTTAGTTGAGAAGGAGTTATGGCCACTAAAAATGTTAGTGACTCTCAGGCTGAATTAATAGAAGTAGAGGCCCAGAAGGAGGGATTTTATAGTCGTGCTCTGCTCTGCACTGGTTGTACTTTCCCGTGAATGTTGGGACCAAATCTGAGTGCCGTAAATGAAATCTGTAAGGAGGAGGGCGTCCAAACTGGTGAGAGGTCTGAAAGCAGCATTATTATGTGGAACAGTTGAAGAAGTAGCAAGAGATATTTACTTGGATGGAGGTGGATGGACCTAGAGACTGTCATACAGAGTGAAATAAGTCAGAAAGAGAAAAACAAATACCATACGCTAACACATATATATGGAATCTAAAAAAAAAAAGTTTCTGAAGAACCTAGGGGCAGGACAGGAATAAAGACGCAAACGTAGAGAATGGACTTGACATGGGGAGGGGAAAGGGTAAGCTGGGACGAAGTGAGAGAGTGGCATGGACATATATACACTACCAAATGTAAAATAGATAGCTAGTGGGAAGGAGCCACATAGCACAGGGAGATCAGCTCAGTGCTTTGTGTCCACCTAGAGGGGTGGGATAGGGAGGGTGGGAGGGAGACGCAAGAGGGAAAAGATACGGGGATATATGTATACATATAGCTGATTTGCTTTGTTATACAGCAACAACTAACATAACGTTATAAAGCAATTATACTCCAATAAAGATGTTAAAAAATAAAATAAAATAAGTTTTATCCTTCAGCACTTGTCTAGATTAGTCCTACCAAAGCTTGGAGAATTAGTTTTAATATAAAGCTGATAAGGACAGAGGTTGAAAGTAATAGAGTGGAAGAAGATGAACCTTAACAGACACTAACCAAAGAAAATGGTGTGACTATATTAATATTATACAAAGTAGACTTTAAGGCAAGAATTATTAGTGAAGATAAAGGACCTTTTTAATGATAAAAGAGTCAACTGAAAAGGATGACATAACAATCCTAAATTTGTAGGCATCTAATATATCTTCAAAATATATAAAGCAAAAATGGACAGATCTAAAGGGAGAAATAAAGGAATCCAGAAGCCTGGTCGGAGATTCTGTTCATACCTGCAAGAGACTGGAATAAGTAGACGTAGAGAATTTGAAGAGCATTATTAACCAACTTGATGTAATTTACATTTATAGAAACTACAGGCAGCCACAGTAGAATATAGTCTTCTCAAGTGTACATTGAGCATTTAACAGAACAGACTACATGCTAGGCCACAAAGCCAATCTCAACAAATTTAAAAGGATTAAAATCATACAGAGTTTTTCTTAGACCACAGAGGAATTAAGCTAGAAATCAGTAATAGAAGGATAACTAGAAAATCTTCAAATGTTTAGAAATTAAGCAGTACACTACTAAATAACCCATAGGACCAAAAAAAAAGTCGCAGTGTAAAACTAGAAAATATTTTGAACAGAACAATAGTGAAACTGCAATGTAGCAAAACTTGTGGGATGCAACTAAAGCACAGCATATAGACAAATGTATAGCTAGAAATGCATAGCTTAGAAAAAGAATGATTGAAAGTCAGTGACCTAAGCTTCTATCTCAAGAAGCTAGAAAAAAACAAATTAAACCAACAAAAGTAGAAGGAAAAATTAAAAGCAAAACCAAAAATCTAATGAAATAGAAAGCAGATACACAATAGAGAAAAGCAAAATGTTGTAGTTTTTTTTGAAAAAAAGAGTCTAGATAGACCCACATATATATAGTCACTTGATTTATGACAAAGCCCCGTTGCACTCAGTGGGCTAAAGATGGTCTTTTCAACAGATGATGGCAGAACAATGAGATATCAATATGAAAAAAAAAACTTTATCCCTAGTTCGCACTATACCCCCAAATTAATTAAAAATCAACCTAAATATGCAAAGTAAATCAATAAAGTGTCTAGAAGAAAATTCAGGAAAATATCTTCATTATATTGAGGGGAAAATACAGGAAAATATCTTTATGACCTTGAACGGGACACACAAAGCATTAACTGTAAAAGAAAAAAAATTAAGTTGGACTTCTTTAAATTTAAGGAGTTTTCTTTGTTAAAAGGCCCCATTAAGAGAATGAAAGGGCAAGCTACAAACAGGGAGAATATACGTACGTACACACACACATACGTACATACATATATACATACATACATATGGGCGGGGAGAAAGAGAGGGAGAGAAATGAATATGACAAAGGATTCATATGAAGAATATATACAGAACTCCTACAAATCAAAAAGAAAAAAACATACAACCTCTTAAAAATGAGCAAAATGACTGGGACAGGAGTTTCACAAAAGAGAAAAGAGCAGTGGAACAGAAGACATGGCCAGTGAGCACGTGAAGGTTGCTCTGCATCATTACCCATAAGGGAAATACAAACGAAAACTGCAATCAGAGTACTGCACGCACACCAGAAAGGCTAAAATTTAAAGGACAAAAGGCTAAAATTAAAAGGGTACCAAATGTCGGTGAGGATGCAGAGCAGCTGGAGTTCCCGTTACTGCTGGCGGAGGTGTCCATCAATACAGCCTGTTTGAAAAATGGTTTGCCAGAACCTAGTAAAACTCAGTGTACACCTACCCTATAACCTACTCTTGGGTACCTACCCAAGAGAAATGAGTGTCTGTGTCCACTGAAAGACCTATATGAAAATATTCCCAGCAGTTTTATTCCTGATACCCAACAGTTAGAAACTACGAGAATGTCCATCAACAGGAGAATGGATAGGTTATTTATAGTATATAAAAAAATGGAATGTTATATAGCAATCAAAAAAAACTATATACTTATAAATGCAGTGACGCAGGTGAATCTCATAGATATTATATTGAGTGAAAGAACACAGAAACAAAAGTGAACATACCATATGAATCCATTTCTGTGTAGTCCAAGAACAGGCGAAAGTAACTGATGGTGATACTCAGAAACATGGACATCTCTGGGAAGGAGTGTATTAAATGAAGCTGATCCACACCCCTAAGTGGACTTGTAGTAATGCACATGCTCTAAGGAGAGTAAACAAGGGAATGGAACCATTGAGTAGGTACAGAGATTTTTAACTATCAGCGCTCGTAAGTTCTGTCTGTCAGTTAATGAACACTGACCACCTCTCGAGATGGTCAAGTGACAAATAGGCCATGTGTCATCTGCACGTATGTCCAAAACACATTGCATGGACTCTCCTTTTTTAGAAGGCAGTTTAGAAGTTTCAGAGTAGATCTTTTCAAACAGAAAATATAAATGTTTAAATGGTCATGTCCATTGATCCAGAAATTCTGCTCATAGGAATGTTCACACAGACATATGCACAAGGATATTCAGTCCAGCATTATTTATAATATTTTCATTTTACATATGAAGAAGCTAATGCTAGTAACTTTTCCAAGTTTATTCAGCTACAAAGTAATAAGGCCAGAATTTTAATCCTGAACCGTTTGACTCAAAACCCTCTGCTCAGTCCTTGTACCTAGTACGGTAGTTGTGTTTGGAGCACTCGTAGACCCTTGTGGGCTATGTCTGGCTAGCAGACACAGCACTCGGTGAGCAGCCTTTATAACTCTATGCTCTAGGTGTAGATGGATCAGAAATGGTAACCCAAGAGCTGCAGTTGGAGGACAGGCCAGCCATGTGCAGCAAAGAACCCAGAGGACTTCTGGGACAGCTTTATCACACTCTCCCAATCCAGTAGCCGAAAATCTCTAAAAGTAGAGAATCGATTTCTGAGGCTCTTTAGAGGTTAGAGCTAGGACCAGAGAAGGAATTATGGGAAGAAAGATTGCAGCTCATTATGCTGGCAGTCAGAAGCAGCACAAAGTCCTAGGCTACAGGCTTGGATTCTAAATTCAGTTCTACCATTACTTACCTTGTAACCTTGGGCAAATCACTCATTCTCCCTGGGCCTCAGTTTTCCCAACTGTAAAAAGGGAGGATTGAGTTAGACATTCTGTCTGGTCTCTGAGTTCCTTACGCCACACTGTTTCTAGATTCTGGATAGGCATCCACCTCCCCCAGTTCCTGCTCCCTCTAAGTCCCCCTCCAAGAACATAGCCAAACAGAGATTTCGGATCTTAGGATTCTAAACCTCACTTCCCCAGATCATCCCCTCAAGTACCTGGAAAGATATGTGATACACTGAAGAGTCTTCTTTTATCTTGCTTCCGTATCCCTCAACCATTCTTGATATGATGTGGTTTCCAGACCTTCGTCCATTTGAAACACATCCCTCTGGCTTGCTCTAGTTTGTCAATGTCCACTAAAAGTGCAGCACCAAAACCACACAGACACAGACCTTCTGGTAGAGACTTAACCACGGCAGAAAGGAAGAGGGTCTCATCTCCCTCATTCTGGTCACTGTACCGCTATCATCGTGCCCTCTCCTCTGAAGAGCTGTGTTAACCACAAGTCACTGTGCTGCTTATCATGCATGTAGCCACAAAACCTCCAGCCCTTTTCTGACGATCTAGAGCTAAACCCAGAGAGAACCACCGAGGAACCTGGGCATAGATGTTGGCCAAAACTGCAGTGTCAGTATGTAACAACTAAGTTAAGAAACTGTTGGGCTTCCCTGGTGGCGCAGTGGTTGAGAGTCCGCCTGCCGATGCAGGGCACACGGGTTCGTGCCCCGGTCCGGGAAGATCCCACATGCCGCGGAGCGCCTGGGCCCGTGAGCCATGGCCGCTGAGCCTGCGCGTCCGGAGCCTGTGCTCCGCAATGGGAGAGGCCACAACAGTGAGAGGCCCGCGTACCAAAAAAAAAAAAAAAAAAAAAAACCTGTTGTGTTTCTTTAGCTAATTTAGTACACGTGCTTCTCTCCCTCCGTCTCTCTCACTTGCTCGCTCTTTTTTCACCATAGGACAATCCAAACCTACCTTCCACCTGGCTGAGACTTGGGAAAAAGCTCTTGTGGGTACTGCCCGTATTTGCTGTCCTCTGGCCTTTAACCAACAGCACAGCAGGATGGAGCAGTAAATCAGAGTTCTCATCTTAGTACCCCAGCCAGCACACAGGGTGTCTTGGCCATGTCCCCTTGCGTCTCCAAATCTTTTCCTGAGCTCTCCTTCCTGACCGGGGGGACAACAGACTGAGTTATCGGCAATTCAAGTCACAAAACCCTAGAGCCTCAAAGCCAGAGGAGATCCGAGAAATCATCTTGTACCTCTCCTAAAGCAGAATCTTTCCATTGTATCACTAACAGCAGGCCATCCAGCCTTATCTAGACTCTGCTTGCATATTTCCATCTCTGAGGACCTTAATATTTTTCAGTTAACACTTGCTGGCAGCCTGTGTGCTAGCAGCTGTGTTAAGTGGTTTCATATGCATAATTTCTCCCTGCCATTCCCTACCCCCACCACCACCACCTCTGGCAACCATCAATCTGTTCTCTGTATCCATGAGCTTTTTTTTTTTTTTTTAAGATTCCACATACAAGATAGATCATACAGTTTTTGTCTTTCTCTGTCTGACTTCTTTCCCTTAGCATAATGCCCTTGAGATCCATCCATGTTGTCACAGATGGCTAGATTTCATTCTTTTTTATGGCTGAGTAATATTCCATTGTGTATATACCACAGTTTCTTAATCTGTTCATACATCAGTGGACACTTAGGTTATTTCCATATCTTGGCTGTTGTAAATAATGCTGCTGTGAACATGGGGGTGCATATATGTTTCTGATTGAGTGTTTATATTTTCTTCAGGTAAATACCCAAAAGTGGAATTGCAGGATCATGGGATAGTTCTATTTTTAACTTTAAGGAACCTCTGTACTGTTTCCTGTAGTGGCTACACCAATTTGCATTCCCACTGACAGTGCACAAGGGTTCCTTTTTCTCCATATCCTTGCCAACACTTTATTTCTTGTCTTTTTGATAACAGCCGTTCTGACATGTGTGAGATGATATCTCCTTGTGGTTTTGATTTGCATTTCCCTGATCATTAGTAATGTTGAGCATCTTTTCTTGTACCTGTTAGCCATCTGTATGTCTGCTTTAGATAAATATCTATTCGGATCTTCTGCCCATTTCTTAATTGGATTGTTTCTTTGCTATTGAGCAATACAGGTTCTTTATATATTTTAGATATTAGTCCCTTATGAGATATATGTTTTGCAAACAGCTTCTCCCATTCAGTAGATTGCCTTTTCATTCTGTTGATGGCTTTCTTTGCTATACAGAAGCTTTTTAGTTTGATGTAGTCCCACTTGTTTATTTTTGCTTTTGTCACTTTTGTTTTTGGTATCAGATTCAAAAAATCATCACCAAGGCCTATGTCAAGTAGCTTACCACTTATATTTTCTTCCAGGGGCTTTATGGTTTCAGGTCACAAGTATGTGGAGATTAAACAACATGCTACGGAAGTGGGTTGAAGGAGAAATCAAAAGAGAAATTTAAAAAGTACCTGGAGACAGGGCTTTCCTGGTGGCGCAGTGGTTGAGAATCCGCCTGCCGATGCAGGGGACATGGGTTCATGCCCCGGTCCGGGAAGATCCCACGTGCCGCGGAGCGGCTGGGCCCATGAGCCATGGCCGCTGAGCCTGCGCGTCCGGAGCCTGTGCTCCGCAATGGGAGAGGCCACAACAGTGAGAGGCCCGCGTACCGCAAAAAAAAACAAGTACCTGGAGACAAATGAAAATGGAAGTATAACATAACAGAATTTGTGGGATGTAGCAAAAGCAGTTCTGCATTCTACCGCTAAGTTCATAGCAGTCAGTGCCTACCTCAAGAAACAAAAGTCACAAACAACCTAACTTTATGCCCCAGGGAACTGGAAAAAGATGAACAAAAGAAGTCCAAAGTTAGTAGAAGGAAGGAAATGACAAAGATGAGAGCAGAAATCAATGAAATAGGACTTCCCTGGTGGCACAGTGGTTAAGAATCCACCTGCCAGTGCAGGGAACACGGGTTCAAGCCCTGATCCGGGAAGATCCCACGTGCCGCGGAACAACAAAGCCTGTGCACCACAACTACTGAGCCTGAGCTCTAGAGCCCATGAGCCACAACTGCTGAGCCCACGTGCCCCAACTACTGAAGCCCGCGCGCCTAGAGCCCACGCTCTGCCACAAGAGAAGCCACCGCAGTGAGAAGCCTGCGCATCGCAATGAAGAGTAGCCCCTGCTCCCACAACTGGAGAAAGCCCACACGCAGCAGCGAAGACCCAACGCAGCCAAGAAAGAAAGGAAGGAGGGAGGGCGGGGAAAGGAGGGAGGGAGGGGAGGGAGGAAAGGAAGGAAGGAAGGAGGTGATCATTTTAAAAAAGAAGAAGAAATCAGTGAAATAGAGACTAAAAAGACAATAGAGAAGGTCAAGGAAACTAAGAGCTGATTCTTTGAAAATGTAAACAAAACTGACAAGCCTTCAGCCAGACTCACCAAGGCAAAGAGAGCAGACTCTGTGCTCATGTTAGAATGTCCACACCACCCAAAGCAATCAACAAGATTCAACGCAATCCCTATCAAAATGCCACAGAACTAGAACAATAATCCTAAAATTTGTATGGAACCTCAGAAGACCCCAAACGGCAAAAGCAATCTTGAGAAAGAAGAACAAAGCTGGAGACACCACACTCCCTCATTTCAAACTATATTACTGTAATTTTAGTATAGTAATTAAAAACCTTAATAAATAAAAAGCATGATATTGGCATAAAAACAGACACAAAAATCAACGGAACAGAATAGAGAACGCAGTAATAAACCCATCAGATATGGTTTTATTAATTTATGACAAAGGAGTCAGGAGCATATAGTGGGGAGAGGACAGTCTCTTCAGTAAATGGTGTTGAGAAAACTGAATAGCCACATGCAAAAGAATGGCTAGTTGTCCTTTTAACTAATAACCCATTTACTAGTGCATTCTGAGTATTAGACGCTATGCAGAGGGCTATGGGAGGCATAAATATGAATTAGAAAAGGCTCTCGCCCTTAAGGATCTTAATATCCAGAAGCCTCCATAAGATATGTGTCACTGTGTGACCTTTGCAGTAACCCCATTAGGTCAGTAGAGCCAGGATCATTATCCCCATTTTATAACTGGCGAAACTGAGACCCAGAGAAGTGCGGTGCCGCCTAGGGTGACATGGCTGGGAGGCAGGGCCAGGACCAGGACCCAGGGAACCTGACTCCCAGCTTAGGGCTGTCCTGTGGAGGTCACGACCACACTCTTTGTTAGTTAAATGAAATAACTAGTTTTCAAACCCTCAGTGTTGTATAGATCATGTTGAAAAGCTGCCGGGTCATGCTTTCCCCTTCTGCTGACCCCATCCCCGTCCCCCTGTCCTCTTGTAGCCCCAGGGGACACAATATCCTTGCCCCACACAGCTCACTTACCTTTTATTTATTTACACGTATTTCTCTCTCTTTTCCCTTTCAGGTTGTGATCAATTATTCAATCGTGAAAGGGCTGAAGTACAATCAGGCAACGCCAACCTTCCACCAGTGGCGAGATGCCCGCCAGGTCTATGGTTTAAACTTTGCGAGTAAGGAAGAGGCGACCACGTTCTCCAATGCCATGCTGTTTGCCCTGAACATCATGAATTCCCAAGAAGGAGGTAAGCGGGGCTCTGTCTTGGCCTGGTGCCTAGACTCTCTCTCATTCTACCTCTGCCCTCCTACAGTTCTGGCTGCCTGGGTGTCCTCGCCCTGCAGCTGCGCTGAGCTGATGCTTTGTGGGTTCTCAGAGAAACGCACTGCCTGACTCTAGATTTAAAGCTATGTTAGCAATTTGAAGGAGGAGAGAATGGCATTTACATCTTTTTTGCCCTCGGTGAGATACAGATTTGTACTGTGTTCCTAAAGCCAAGTGTCCAGATGCATTTTACATTTGTCATCCTAATTCGATATTCTAGACACATGTTTGGCGTAGATCGGAGGGAACGAGCAAAAATGTATTCTTGTATTCAATTATGCGTATGTTTAGCACACTTTTACTCAACATTTACTGAGTGTTAGAAACTGACTAGACAGAATAGGTAACAAATGGGGAGATGGAGTCCTTTCCCTCAAGGCACTTGGTATCTTGGAGTAGACGGATTCATGAACTGCTAACTGTAACGTATTGTGATAAGTGTGCTCATAAGGTATGAGCAGGGCAGGGACTTGGGGAGCACAGAAAGGGAAATAAGGGACTGCCCATGTGGGCTGCCAAGGGAGGCCTTGAGCGGGTGGTGACATCTGAGCTGGAGTTTTGAAGGGCAAAGAGGTGGGAGTGGGCATCCCAGGCAGAGGGGACAGCAAATACAAAGGCACGTGGGCCTGAAAGCCCAGCACATGCTGGGAAAGAGAACGCTGCAGTGTCTCTGCAGACCGCGGTGCCGATAGCAAAGAGATTGGATGTGGAATTAGAAGGGTGGCACGGACTGCACAGTGAAGGGCTCCATATTGGAAGGCTTGGGGTGTAGACAGTGGGCTGGGGGCGGCAAGGGGCGCTAGCAAAAGCTTCCGTGCAGGGCAGGTAGAGCAAAGGAGCAAAAGCACACGCGGCCGTTCTCGGAAATTTGTAGCGTTAGCTTCAGAGGGAGGTCGCAGGCCTTCCAGGACGTTGGCATCTCGGTGGCCACAGACAGTCCTGCACTTTGCTGGAGATCTTACCTTGGTAGAGCATGGTAGTGAGGAACTGGGCCTCGGGGTGCCCTGCTGGCCTTGAGTCCTGGTCATTTTTCTAGGCTTCAATTTCTTTAGCTATAGGATGGGTGATATGTGGTTGTTTCTAAGTTTAAATGAAGTCGAATGTATGTTAGCAGGCTGCCTGACACGTATTAATCACCCAGTATTCGTATTTGTGGGTATTATTACTGTCACTGCTGCTGCTACTGCTGCCAGAATTGGGGTGGGAAGTGGAGAGACATAGCACTTGGAACCTGGAGGGAGATGGCTTTTCAATATCTATTGTGCCTGACAGGTTGGAGCTTTGGGACCCAATTTAAACCCTAGGAGAGTTTTTTTAAGAAAATAAAGAACACGTTTTGAGTATGCTTCCCGCAGGTCATACGTAGAACTGGTACTTGTAGAGTTCTGTCCCCACTGTGAAAAGGCCCCAGGGTTTGTGGATTTTCTGCTGAGAACTGGGGGTGCGCCGCGAGGAACCACAGCGGTGTGAGTGATGAGTGCAGGGCCTGCCTGCAACATTGTAGGCACCGAATAACTGCGTAGCCAGCTGTCTTTTTTTCCACCCAAAAACCTTGAGCTTCGTGGTGGAGGGAGCTGAGTTTAAGGTTTCCGATCCGAGCTGCCTCACTTGCCCCGGGATGTGGGAGTTAAGCTTTATTTTATCTGTACATACAGATACATTAAGCGGGGGAAAAGAAGGTTTTATTTTATTCAGATGACTGATGCAAAGCAACTACTAGTTATTTTTTTAACTTCACCATAGAATCACAAGGAAATCAGCTAATCCAGCCCTCATTTTCAGATAGGAATCGTGTGACCTAGTATGAAGAAATAACTTCCCAGTGCCAGGTAGTAACTCAGATTCAGAACCCCGACCTCCTGCGTCTCCTCTGGGTTGAACGGGTGTCTTTGTTGGGGTAGGGGGTGGATGTGTGCTCACGAGGTGACAGTGGCCTGACTTGAAACTTTCATCATGAATAGTAGTCGCCCATCCCGGTTCCATGGCCTTTGGTGGAGGGGAGACCGTGGGGCCGCTGAGGAGGAAGCGTTTTCTTCACCTGGGGTGTACCGCACTGTACCGTACAGAAACCTGAAGTGTGAGCTCGATGAGCTTGTACAAATGCATATGCAGAACCCCTGCCAGGCCCTGACAGGGACCAAATCCCTCCGCCCCCTCCCAGGAAAACCAGGATGTCAAGTTCCGTGACAACAGAGCACTCTTACCTGTGTTCGAACTTCGTGTAAATGGATCATGTAGGGTGTACGTCGGGGCCTGATTTCTGTCCCTCGACATTACGTCTGAGAGACCCGCCCCGGACCCATGTGTCTCTGCAGCCGGCTCTGTCACTGTGGAGTGCCACTCCACAGTACGGCTGTGCCACCCTGACCTGTAGTTCAGGCCTCAGAGCGCGGGCAGGGCACGGGCAGCCTCTCCACCAGCTACCGCAGGAGGGCTCTGCTGCAGGATAATAGTGAGGCTTCTATCAGATCCCCTCTGTATTGGCAAACTGTGTTCTGCCCTCCTCGGTGGGAGGCGGTTTGCGGTGCAGTGGACCCTTGAACCAACACGGCTTTGAACCAGGTGGTCCACTGACAGTGGTTTCTTTTCCATGAATGCGTCTCCGGCCCTACATGATCCGCAGTTGGTCGCATCTGCGGGTGCAGAGCCGTGGACGTGGAGGCCAGCTGTGCAGTTACACGCAGGTTTTCACTCAGAGCCCGACCGCCACGTTGTTCAGGGGTCAAGTGTAGTGAGAAAAGCATGTGTTCGGAGGCAATGAGATCTTATACTTAGTGGCCTTGGGGTAATAAACCCTACTTCCTAGGGTTGTCATGAGGGTTAAGTTTAAAATGTTTATAGAGTACTTAGTGTACAGTGCCTGGTATGGAATAAGAGCGTGAATGATACTGGTTCTTTACCCTTTGGTCCTGCTGAATTTGCTTATCTTCCGTAGGCTTCAGCATCCTTATTTGTAAAATGGGGTCATAAGTCCCTCTTCCAGAGTTGTGGAGAGGATTCAGTTGCCCGGCATGGGGCCTGGCACCTCCTAAGTGCCCGCCTCTGCTCCCTCCTCTCCTCACTGGCATGTCCTGTTCTGTGCTAGGCATCTGGGGCTCGGGCCATCGGATCGTGGACTTCCTGAGACTCAGGGTCTCATCAGCATGTCCCACCTCCCCCTCATGCGTGAGCGACACTAGTGTGGCCTCCTGGGGTCCAACAAACCTGGCAGACACAAGATGCTTAGATACAAACCTGAAAGCAAAGGAGAGCAAATCGTGGCCGCCCAGTCTTCATGCCCCTTTCTCTTACCTGATTCTCACCACAGCCCTGGGAAGTGAGTCCCCACACAACATGGCTGGGTTAGGAGGCCGGGGCTCAAGAGGGGAAGGGGCTTCCCTGGATGTACACCCAGGACTTGACCCACTCTCGCAGTTTGCACCCTCTGTGTGCTGAGGACAGGTCACGACTCTGTTCTTTCTTTGTTCCTTCCTGCCTGTCACCCTGGTGAAACCCATTGTTCAGCCAGAGTTCTTGACATTATTCTGGAGAAAGAACGGGCGCCACAGAGTAATGTTCTCGCTGCCTGACTTCTACGTGGAAGAGAGAGGAGAGAGTCAGACCCTTGAGAGATCTGTTTTGCTGGCCTTGTTCCTTGGTACCCACAAAACCTGTCTTTTTATGCCAGTGAGTTTTGGATACTCATTCTTCAACTTCAGGCCCAACCTGGGGAACCTAAAGCCAACCTAGCAAGTCAAATCAACAAATTAAATAATGGTCCTGTTGCCTGGTACTTTCGGTTCCCTGGGTAGGCACAGGAGTGCAGAGCTGGCTCAGGGTTCTCTTGGGACCCACAAGGCTCTGGGTTCAGGGGTTATCTCAGTGGACAGGGGGACAGTCAGCCCCTGGGTTCTTGGGGCTTTTTCTATAGAAATTGGCACCTGGAGGTAGTTTGGGGTGTGGGGAGGAGCCGTCTGTCTCCTAACGCGCAGCCGTCTTCTGCGTGAAGGAGGAGTGCCGACATTGGCGGAAACGGGGCCTCCCTGTGGGTACCGCTCCGTGACGAGGTGTGATGGCCGCGGGTGGTGTGTGTGCTTAGGGGGACTCAGAGTGGGGCTCCTGTGGTCTAGTTGGATGGCAGAGATAATGACTGTAGTAATAATAACATCTAGGCTTCCTCTGCAAGGCCCAGGATTTTTGTTTCTTACCAGGATCTTCTCCCACATGCCCCTTCCCTGCCCTTCTTGAGGGAAGGGGCTCCCACTAACCAGGCAGCCCCACAGGTAGGCCTCAGCTGGCTAAGAAAGGACTTCTTATACTCTAAAGAGCCTATAATTTGGCTTTTATTTCCCACAGGTTGTCAGGCCGGCTACTGTTAGACACATTTATTCAGATGGGGGCTTGGGGTTAAAAGAGGTGACATGTCTGCCAGGATCTTCCAGTGGAACTGAGACTCAATTTTAGGGCTCCTGCTTTGAACAAAATCCAGTGTTTTTTCTACAACTCTGCAGGGCCTCAGTAGGTCAGAGGGGAGGGTCAGCCAGCCGTGGGCCCAGCCTGAGCCCACAGCTCCAGGTGGGCTTCTTGCTCTGGGGATCACAGGGGCTTGGTCAGGGCAGTGAGCATGGCTCATGGCACGTTACAGCTGCTACAGAAAGAGGACCGAGGACGCGGGCCTCGGCGCCGGCAGATCTGCACCGTCTCAGCTCCCACCCCACTGATGCATGTACCTGGACTCCCTGCGGCTGCTGTCCTCAGTGGGCGTGCACCACCGTCTGGTAAAGCCGCCAGCTGTCAGGCAGGGCAGCAGTGTTTACAGGCTATACTTGGCCA
This sequence comes from Pseudorca crassidens, assembly GCF_039906515.1. NCBI lineage: Eukaryota > Metazoa > Chordata > Mammalia > Artiodactyla > Delphinidae > Pseudorca > Pseudorca crassidens. The sequence continues at coordinate 5,699,625 of NC_090296.1, read as the reverse complement.
CCCGGCCCAGCTCAGCTTCCCTCCCCGCTGCAGTTCATTCTCTTAGCAGACTTCAGTTCACAGTTTAGTGGCCTTGTAAAGGCACTATATGCTTCTATATGCTTCCATGTGAGCCTGCTTCTGACCTTAAACAGGTCATTTCTCTGGGGGCCCCAGTTTCCCCGTCTCTGAAAGGAGGGATACAGACTTGATCAAGCTCTCTACAGGTCCTTCTAGCCCTAACGGTTTAGGTTTTATGTATATTGTCTGGACAGAGTGAATGCTAGTTCACTGCTTACAGATGTGGTCACTGTGGCCGATGCTAGAAGCAGGAAAAGCCCTGTGTAGAAACGGGACGGAAGAATGTCCTTCTTTACTTCCCGAAGGACCTAGCACGTCCGGGAGGCAGCATCCCTCACCATCCGTAGTCCTTGTTTATAACTGAAAAATAGAAAATACAGACCAGCAAACAAAAAATTATCTCTGATCCTAAAACCCAGAGATGACTGCTGTTAACACTTACGTAGCCTTCCAGAGTTTTCTGCGTTCACATATGACTGAAGAGCTATTCCCCAGAAATAGTCTGTATGTACTGTCTTGTAAGCTTTTCTCACTTGGCACTATGGTACGCATGTCCTTCTGTGCCAGGGAAGTCGGATCTCCTCACCATTTAAGTGGCCAGAGTGTTGCACTGAGTACCATATAGAGATGTTACTACAATTTAACCAGCCTTCGGCTTGTAAGTAAGTTGTCCCCATTTTTCACCACTATATTCATGTAACAGAGGGCTGTTACAGGCTCTCAGGCTCTCTTGTATGTTTATATGTTAATTTGTATGTATGCTTTGTGTCTCATGTTCATCTTTACACACTTGTCCGATTATATCTTGGGATATTTCTGAGTCAAACAATACATACATTTCTAAAGCTTTGACGTATCTTGCTGAATACACCTTCCGGAATGAGAGTACTGGTTTGTACTGTGTCCAGCCCAGTCGACGGTCACCCACTGCTGAGCCTGCACCAGGACCAGGCCTTAGTACTCCTATAACCTTAGCAGACACAAGAGAAGGGAAAACGTATCATTTTAATTTGCGTTTTTGTTTACTAGTATGATGACCATTCTTCATATGCTAATTTGAGCTTTCATTTTTCCCGTTATTTTCAGGAGTAGCTTTAATTAAGTGCAGTACAACACGCAGGGCTGCAAACCTCCTGCGCCTTTAGTCACGTCTGCATAATTTCCCACTCCCACAGCAGGTGCGTCCTCTAATGACCAAGAGGTCTTTTATTTCCTTTGGCAAATGAGTGGAGGCAGCCTGCTCTCACGTAGTGTGTTTCAGGCTCACGACAGATAATAAATCCACCTCCCTCGCCCGGCTGCTGTGGAGTAGTGTTACTTCATCTGTATCTTAGGAGTCGTTGTTATTCATGCTCGGCTGCATAGACGTAGAAGAAAACATTCACTTTCATCCTCTTTCATTCCCTGGAACTTTACTTCTGCTGGAGGAACTTCTTTCTGTTTAGAATCTGGAAGCATGTCAGTAGGTCAGAGAGGTTCCTTGGCTGTTCCTTCATCTGACTTCCTAAAGCAGGGAGGGGGTCTAGCAGTTAGAAGACCTAGCTGTCAGGTGTCTGGGTGCCTGTCTGAGAAAGCGTTTCCCTGAATGAGTCACTCGGTAACATGAAAAAGAAGAATGGCTCTTTTGTTGGAAAAGCAAGTGTGTAGATGAATAATTCCCTCATTAACCTATATTTAGAAATAAATTTAAAGATGGGAAGGATCTTAGAGATACTTAGCCAAGTTTTTTTTCCAAAAAAACTGGAGGGCTTCCCTGGTGGCGCAGTGGTTGAGAGTCCGCCTGCCGATGCAGGGGACGCGGGTTCGTGCCCCGGTCCGGGAAGATCGCACATGCCGTGGAGCGGCTGGGCCCGTGAGCCATGGCCACTGAGCCTGCGCCTCCGGAGCCTGTGCTCTGCAATGGGAGAGGCCAGAACAGAAAAAAACTGGAGTTTTTTTGTTTTTTTGTTTTGCTGTTTGGAGCTACTTCTCTGGTTGAAGGGGGAGGACAGAGGAGAGCTGGCCTCCCCGAGGGCTCTGTGGCAGCTCCGGAGAGCACAGACCTTGGCGGGTCGTGCCAGCACCCGGCCCGTGCACCTGCTGCCGCACCCCACGGCCTCCTGTCTCGGGCGCTACAGCCAGCACCCTCGGCCCTGCACATCCCCTCTGCCGGGGTACTTACGTGTTTTACTCACAACACCTCTGTGGGGTCTGCTTCCCCGCCACCTTACTGGTTCTACTGGTGGTAGGACCGGTGTAGCCTTAGTCACCAGCCATTTTCCAGGAACAGAGCCGGAGAGGCACACAGGGAGCTCAGGAAATGCGTGTGAGAAGCAGCAGCCTTTTTGACGTCCTGAATCTCAGGAGCCCAAGCTCTGTTCCTCTGGGCTAGGACTCAGGAGGTCTGGCTCTGGTCGCAGCTCTGCTCCTCACGTGTGCCCTCGATCAGCACAGTGACCTCCATGGGCCTCAGTTTCCTCATCTGAAACATGCAGTGCTGGTTGTCCCTCCAAGGTCCCCCCAGGCCAGAGGCCCTCAGAGCCCTTTGTGTGTGGTGCCCGTCGGCTCCGCGGAGGACGAGGCCATGGTGGCCCGGAGGTGAGCAGACCTGGGTGCTGCCCGCCTGCATGCAGCCTGGGCAAATCACCTCCCTTTTCTGTGCCTCGGTTTCTCCATCTGTAAGATGGGCAGATTCTGAGGCGTTCAGCGCAGCATGGCGCATGAAAGGCTGTGATGGTGACCAGGCAAGCCCCCGTCCGACTAAGGCAGAGGCTCCCCCAGCACAGCGTCTGGGTTCCCCGGGAAGCTCCGCCCTCGGTGGGAAGAGCCTGGCCTGGAGGTCGGGCATCTGCTTGTTGGCCAGCTCGGCCGCCACCATGCCTGTGGCTTCAGGCGTGTCTCCTCTGCCATGCGGGCGTCGGTGCTTAGGCTGGACTAGTCAGGTGGTTCCAACAGGGACAGTGTGGGAGCGGAGAGGAGGCATTTGGTGGCCGGTGGACAGAGGGCCAGGAGCACTGGACGCATCACGGTGCGCTGGGCAGCCCCGCGTGATCCCGTACTGTCCTGCGTGTTCCACCAAACACATGGAAGCAAGGAACCTAATTATCTGAGACAGAACTTTACTGTGTTGCGAGAAAAAGCACTCCTTTTTTTTTTTTTTAATTAAGTTATTTATTTATGTTTGGCTGCGTCGGGTCTTCATTGCTGCACTTTCTCTAGTTGCAGCAAGCGGGGGCTACTCTTCGTTGCAGTGCACGGGCTTCTCATCGCGGTGGCTTCTCTTGTTGCAGAGCACAGGCTGTAGGTGTGCAGACTTCTGTAGTCGTGGCACGTGGGCTCAGTAGCTGTGGCTCGCAGGCTCTAGAGCACAGGCTCAGTAGTTGTGGCCCACGGGCTTAGTTGCTCCATGGCATGTGGGATCTTCCCAGACCAGGGCTCAAACCCGTGTCCCCTGCATTGGCAGGCGGGTTCTTAACCACTGCGCCACCAGGGAAGCCCCTCCTTTTTTTTTAATACCAGTTCTAGTATGTGCTGGATTTTCTAGGAATGCAGCCACCCCGTGCTTCGGAAGAAAATTGTGCTTTAGTTTGTTTGTAACTTTACCAAGAGTTGTTTTCTCTTTTGGAAAATCTTATCTCCAGCGTTATGGCTGGTGAGATACACACACAGCACCGCATTATTGAAACCGCTTGTGTCAGTAGTGGCCACTGTGTGTCTGGGGGCGGTGCCGGCACCTGACTGATGATGTCTCCTACTGTAGTTGTCTGAGCTGTTACGTGGTGCAGTGTTGTCTTATTATTGGTTACTTCTCTCTCTTCTCTCCTTTATTATTTTTTTCTAATTTATGTAGGTAGGTTATATAATCTTTAAATTTCACTTCAGTATAATACAGGGAGTGTTATAAAATGTTTGTAATAAAAAGGGGCCATTGAGTCTGAAAGGAAGGGCTAGAAGTTCTGTAAAAACAAGACGAGTTCGGTCTTCGTCACGTCTGGTATCTCCTTGGGTCGTCACCTAACAGTGCCGGCTGGATAAGGGAGGCTGGGATCTGAACACTGTTCCTCTTCTCCTCCAGAGACAAGCAGGAGAGGCAGCGGGGCCCCCGGGAGGCGGGGGGTGGGCGGGGAATGTACATTTTGGAGCCAGGGTACCGCGGTGTGAAGGAGAGCCACGCGTTCCTCCCACCTCTCCTCCGAGCACGCCTGTGCTCCGGCACTGCGTCCCTCCGACAGCGCGCCAAGCGGTCCAGACGCTGCCTGCAGGCAGCATCCCACAGGCTACGGGCTCAGCCCCAAAAGACCGCCCCCACCCCCTTCAGGGGCCAGTCACCTGTGCTTCTGACCAACAGGCCATGAGTCAGAGGGGCCTGTGCCCTCCTCAGGTTCAATGAATTTGCTAGAGTGGCTTGCAGAACTCAGAGAAATGTCTGACTTACTGGATTACCGACCAGTGTATTAGAAAGGATGGAACTCTGGAACAGCCGGATGGACGAGATGCACGGGGCAAGGCGTGTGGGACGGGCCCAGAGCTTCTGTGCCCTCTCTAGGCAGCACCCTCGCCAGCCTCCACATGTCCACCAGCCCAAGATCTCTGAGCCCCATCCTTTTGGGTTTTTTATGGGGGTTTCATTACATAGGCCACAGGCGATTGAACCCAATCTCTAGCCAGTCTGCCCTCCGTAGAGGTTGAGGGCGTGGGGACTGAAAGTTCCAGCCCTCCAATCAAAAGTCACTGCATTAACATCAGCTCAAGGGTGGTTGAAAGGGCCTGTTAGAATACACCCATCTCACCTCCATGCTCTGCAGCTGTGTCAGGAATTGAGAAGGAGCCTAAATGTTATCACGAAAGATGCCCCTTTGGCTCCTGTTTAGGAAATTACAGGGGTTTTAGGAGCTATATGCCGGGAACAGTGTGCGAAGACCAAATGTACATTTCTTATTATAAATCACAGTATCACCCTTGGGTTCAAATTTCTGCTACTCACAAGCAGTGTGACCCTGACGAGTCACTTCGTCTATAAAACGGATATAATAATACCATTGATGGCTGGAGGATCACCCCACACAATTCCTGTGTGACACCTGTACCTGTAGGTGTCCGGTAAATAAAGCTTGTTTCCTCCAGGCCTCTGCTCTGCCCCCCTCACAGGCACTGCTGTTCCTTGTCAGCAGAGGAGCGCTCTTTCGTTAAACTAGGTTCTCTCGGAACTTCCCGCAGTCACTGTCTAGTTGTCTTTCCTTGTTCCTGAAGGGTAGGGCCTTGGTGGCACCGGATGCGAGGCCCCAGGCTGATGGCCTCCAGCCCTCTGGCGGGAGTGGGCTTTTGAGAATAATCTTCCCCCTCCAAGCCTCCACAGGTGTGGAGGACAGATGGTGGAGGCCCGGCCAGCACTGATGTGGGACCAGAGAAGGGCTTAGACGTCAGGGCGCTGGGCTTCCCTTTTGCAGCTGGGACCCGGTGAGGGGAGGGACTTGTGCGGGTTGCACAGCACATCGGGGCGGAGCTGGCGCCTGCACCCAAGCCTCCTCCCGCTGTCCCACATCACGCCCATTCCTTCCTAAAGAAGGATTTTCCCTGGGACCCAGGCCCAGGGTGGGGCTAGGAAGAGAGCTGTGGAGCCTGGAAGGCGGGGCTCGGGAGGGCTGGAGAGCTTGGCTTGTCCGTCTTCTCTCCAGTGACATCCAGTCCACCCTCCCAATGGGCAGAGTCATGCTGTCCTGTAGCTCACTCAGAGTGGGAAGACCCCAGACCAAAACTGAGGGTCCCCTCCTCCATTCCCGCTAAGACCTCAAGAAACTCTTCAAATCCAAAGATGCGGCGACCCTCAACTCATCCCAGAGTCATAGACGCTCCCAGTAGGTCACCAGCAGTGATGAGGGGAGGGGGCCAATGTCATGTGCATGTGACCAGGCCTGAGTGTGCCGGGAAGAGTGGAAGAGACGGCCCAGAGGGCACCCCACGGCATGTTGGGCCTTCCGCACAGACTGCCAGGGTCTGGGGCCCAAGAATGCTTCAAGCAGGAGACCATTAAAGCCAGCACTGGAGGCGGGAGTCCATTTCCCCAGAACCTTAGGGCTTCTGGAGCCCCCGGAGGGGTGCTGGGAGGACCTATGTCCCAGTGCCTGGGCTTCTAGGGCAGGACCGTGAAGTTGCATTCACAGGGGAGAGGCCAGGAGCAGCCCTGCTGCTGTAGGCTGTCAGACCTTGGGCAGGACTCCTCCCAGCCTCAGCTTCTTCATCTGTAAAATGGGGTGGTCATGCCTACCTCAGATGAGATCATGGGTGTACAGCAAAGCATGGTGCTGGTGGCAGGAGTTCTGAAGACTGGCTGGCTTGTCACGAGCAGGAGGTAACACCTCAGAGCATCCAGGCTCCGTGGGAGTGTGGCTTTCCTTTAAAGGCCTTGGGCTCAGGATTACATGCAGGAATGCCTCAGGGCGTTAAAGCCTGATGCTGGCGCCGGGCAGGGAGGGGCACAGGGGCTTGCCTGGTCAAAGGCAACTTTGCTTACAGTTTGGGGTTGAATGCAGTGAATTTCAAACTGTCTATGTTGTGGAGTTCCAGGGGTTCACCAGGCATGTCCTACCCTCACACCCTGATGACAACCAGAATAGTTCCATTTTATCTTTTGGGACTCTGCAAAAAAGGAAAAGGAGCACCTGGTAGCTTGGTGCAAATCCACACGGGATGAGTTAAAGCACGTCTCTCAGAACATAGCGGTGTGGCCTTTTGTTACCTGGTTTGCTTGTGATAACATCATTCGTTGGTGCATTTCAAGCCGGTGCTGGTGACGAATGTTCCCCCAGTCTTTCCAATGTCCTTAACCGCTGCAGCGTCAGTTCCCACAGGAGGGCGCCCAGGCCAGGGGCCTCTCCTGAAGAGTGAGGCCCGGAGCCGTTTCCTCTCACTGCCCCACCTCCCGGCTTCGTAGAGCCGGGGCTGGATTCTGCTTTTCATAAACCTCTTTTCTTCTTAAAATTACCTGCTTTTTTCTCCTAAGGAAAAAAGCTGTTTTCACCTCCCTCCTGCGGAGGCCGTGGGCACTTTCTATCCCCGACAAAGGGTCACTGAGGACACCCGTTCCCTGAGGCTCCGCGTCATCTCCTGCCTGCCCCCTGGTGGCCGCTTCCTGCGCACCAGCCCCCGGGGCGTCCTACCACCTGCACCCACGGTGACTCACCAGGGCACCTTCCCCAGAGCCCCCCCACCCCCGGCGTGCCCTCCTGTCCCCACTCTTCCGAGCCCCACTCCTTCTGCAGGACCCTGGCTCTGCAGACAAAGCCGTTTCCGGCCACCGTGGCAGGGTGCCCCGCTCCTTCCCCGCACTCCCACGGTGCTCATTTACGCCTCCATCGCAGGGGTTAATGCCACCTAGCATGTCACATTGTTCTCAGCATGTGCGTTCGGTCAGGCTGGGAAGTCAGAAAGTGTCCTGTTTGTCTCTGGACCCTCAAAAACCAGCACACTGTCTAACTGACAAGCTCTGGCTGCATCCATACAGGTGAGGGGGGGCAAACCAAGACCCGGGGACTTGCCGGTCTTGAGACCTCCAGCCCCATATTGCGATTGCACTGGATGGTCTATCCTGACACGGGCGTGCACTGGGCCCGACCCCAGACCCCAGCCTCACGTGTGTTGTCCTCGTGCTTCGTGCTTGGGCTGCGAGCCACAAGGCACCCTCCCCTCCCCTCCCCTCCCCTCCCCTCCCCTCCCCTCCCCTCCCCTCCCCTCCCCTCCCCTCCAGGGGCCTCCTCCTGCCTCTCAGCACATGGTCATACACTTGGTTTGAGCTCGCTATTTGCTCATCTAGACTGTGAGCCCCTTGAGGGCAGGAGCCCTGAAGAAGGGCCAACACAACCCAGGTGTTTGGACAGTAGGTGAGCTCACTGGTGCGGTCACACATCTGTCTGTCTGTCTGTCCCTCACGTGGCCTGATGCTTCCTGCCGTCACGCCATCCTCTGCAGACCAAGACGACGTTCCTGGACCAGCACCACTTTTGGAACTGGGCGCAAGGCGAGGGGTGCTATCTGTGATTGAGGGACATGGCACATAGAATTGTCTCACACAGAAATCGCACCCGTCACCTTGGCCCGCCTAGCAGCACCCTGAACCGAGGAATACACCTTCCCCAGCCAGCAGCCGTGTTCTCACCGACCTCCAGCTCTTTGTGGCCCTGGGGTACACGTGTATTGGACGTGGAGTCAGGCAAGTCTGGGTTCGTGCACTGCTTGTGCCAAGGCTGTGCCCTCGGGCAAGTCACTTCAGATTTCTGAGACTCAGTTTCTCCATCTGTACAATGGGTTTACTACACCTACCTCACAGGGTTGTTGTGAGGATAACATGAGATGATGTTTGTACAAGTTTTTTGTCACCTGTAAATTACTATAACAATTTGAAGTTACTTTTTTTTTTTTTTTTTTTTTTTTTAGTATTTGAAAAGTTAACTAACTAACATATCAACTCCTGTGGTGATGCCTTGGGAGACACAGGGAGGCCGGGCTGCTTGGGCTGGGCTGGTGAGTTCAAGTCAAGGGTCCAAGGAGAGGCTGTACCTGACCCTTGGGGTCTCCCTCTGCACCTTGGCAGTACTTTGTAGCCTTCTTGGGACCCCTGATTTCTGAGCATCCCAGCAGCAGCCTGCTGCCATCATTGTCTTCCTTTAAAGCACTGCTGGTTTGTGTGTAGCTCCCATCCCGGAGAAGGAGGACCTCCTTCCACCGGCCCCAGGGTCATCTCCCTAACGCTAATGGGAGGATTTCTTTGGGGCTTTTCGTTTTCCTTAGATCTGACCTGGGTAGCACATGCTCAGTTGGGGCTTGAGCTCCTGAATGGTCCATTATGGATGCCCGCCTCGCCAGTGCCCACCAAGTACATCTCGCGTTGGGTCGTGGTGAGCAGCCTGTGGTCAGCACAGCGACTGACAGATGACACAGACTCTGGGGGCAGAGGACAGAGTGCCAGGCCCGTGCTCCAGGCCCTGTCACACAAGAGCCTGTGAAACCTTGAGCAAGCCGTTTCATCACCCCGAGCCTCAGTTTCCTCATCGTTAAAGGTGGTTATAATAACCACCTGAAAAGTTGCTGTGAGACTCAAATGATAACATAAGTGGGAATGTGACTTGCAAGCTGTAAAGCACCCTAAGAATGCAAATTGTCATGCTTGCCCCTGGAGCACCCCATCCCAGGACACTGTCTGAGATCTCAGCCCTCAGAAACGGCCAGAGTCCTCACTGGTGTGGGAAGAAACAGTGACGTGCCCGGGGGCTGGCCCACACACTCCTCAAGGAAAGGAACGTGTCTTTTGTTGTACCTGTCCCGCCTGGTCTCATTGGGTCCCCTGGCATCCTCCTGAGACTGTCGGGGACAGGTTAGGAATTCCTGTCCCCACTTTAAGGCTGAAGAAACGAAGGCTCACAGCAGTGATTCGCCAAAGGCTACACTAGTGAGTGACAGAGCCCAAGTCTCTGATTCAAAGTCCAGGCCTTTGCCCAGTGAGCCAGATGGCCTGTCAAAGAGATCCCAGTCAGCTGGTGGCCTCCACACTTTCTAAATCATAACCCAGCTTGATCACGGGTTGATTATTATGGGCATTTAACCTGGCCCATCTTTATAGCGAAATGCCTACTTCTTCTGAAATAAGTCAAAAATTAATTAGCATCCATTTTCTTTTTTCTCAGTTAGCATACTCAATATCTTTCCTAAAGAATGATAATTTCCAGGTCAGCCTTCTGCCAACTTTAGCTCATATAGGATAAGAGCCAGCTCAAACATTTTAGTAAGTGACCATCCCAGGGACGCAGAAACCCAGGTGCTGGACCTGGATGCAACCTGCAGCTTCTAGAGTGGACAGGGTGTGAGCATTTGAGACCCTGCCCCCCACCCGCTTGTCAGCTGCCTGCCTTCATTCATCATTTATTCATTCGACAAACGACTGGGCTTTCACAGTGGACACCTACTTGATTTGCCTGCTTCTGCACTTAGTCTGTTCTCCACACACAAGCAGATTGATCTTTCCATGTCTAGGTCAAGCCAGGTCGAGCCTTGCTCAGGACTCTCCAGAGACTTACAGTCTGACCCAGAATCAAATCCAAACCCTGACTGAGGCCCGCGTGGACCTCCCTGGCCCTGGCTGCCTTGCTCATTCATTTCCACCCCACTCTCTACCTCACCCACTTACTTCCAATCACAGCGGCCTCCTGGTCGCCCCCCGATTGTGCCACACGTGCCCCTTCACCCCGGTGTCCCTTCTATCTGGAATGCTCTTCCCTCCGAGTAACCCATGGCTCACATGACGCCTCGTCAGGGAGGCAGGACCCACACACCTGCCCCTTCAGCTCTTCCTGCTGCGTTCCTCCTGTTACGTGCTACCGTGTTGCCTGTCTTTCCTCTCGAGAACCAAGGGCCCAGGAGAGTGGTTTGTGTCCACAGCTGTATCCCCAGTGCCGCGCACAATGACGTTTGTGTGATGGATGAAGGACCAGGCATATCCTGGGCCTGTTCTGTTATGGGCCGTGCACCAGCACACAGAGAGGACCAAGACACGGTTCCCGCGTCTGCAGAGCTCAGTCAGGCAGAGAAGAGGGACTTGACAGTACAGTGTGGCCAGTGCGGGGACAGAGGGAAGTAAGTCCAGGGCCTCGGGAGCCTGAGATGCAGGGACAGGGCTCCAGGAAAGCCTCTGCAGAGGGCATGCTGGATCTGGGGCTTCAAGGATGGATAGAAGTTTGCCAGTTAGAGAAGAGAGAGGACAGTCAGGTGAGGAAGCCGCGCGTGCAAAGGCACAGAGACGTGCTTGAGCCTTTCACGGGGGCACTTCCCACCCTGGACGGGTGTGGGGGAATCGGTGAGGCTTGCGGAACAGTCAGGGCCAGGTCTGGAAGGGCCTAGACCTTCCCCTCGAGCCCCAGGCCTTCATGGCCTCCTCTCCCTGCCAGACAGATCTTCAGAGGTGAAAAGTTACATGCTGATGTCCTGCCCTGGCGCCGTGGCTCTTGCCGGGGCTTAGAGGGAGCGTCCGTGCCGATTCCCAGCTGCCTGGGACTTCCTGAGGCCTGAGAGCCTCGTGCTCTGCCTCTGCGGCTCCTGCGCAGCTCTTGGCCACAGCCCGTGGCTTCTAAATGGACTCAGCGATGGTTTGCCCCGGCCGGCCAGCCCCAGTTGCCACTGTCCGTGGATAGCACCCCACCTGTCTCCCAGCTTTGGAGGGACACGGCATGCTGTTTGCGGTGGCAGACGGGTGGGACTGAAAGAGTCCTGGCTTCACCCATCTTTACCACCGATTGGGGGTAATTCATGCCTCTGAAACTCCATTTCTGATCTGTTGCATGGGGTTGTACTGACAGCCTGTCAGGTGGTTTTGAGAAGTAGACACGGTGGTGTGGGGCATAAATGTAGGGTATTTCACTTCTCAAGGCGCTCGCAGTCCGGCAGGGGTGCACACAGGCACCTACACAACTCTGATAAAGGACAGCCTGGGGCCTGGCGGGCGGGGCTTCACCAAGTCCCTGAGCAAGCCTGGGGCCATGGGCTTGTGGGGCAGAGGGGGGAACGTGCCACATCACAGGCAGAGGAAGCGCCAGAGAAAGGCGGGAAAGAAAGCAACGTTTCAGGAGGACGCAGGCGACCGACTGAAGAACAGAGAGGTTAGGAGAGCGCACCGGGGCGAGGCTCAGAGAGTGAGTCGCAGGGCCCTGGATGCCGGTCAGGATCCCGCCTGTCCTGGGGCTGGTGTGCGGTGGAGCTGCAAGAGACCCCCAGTCTCCAAAGTCCTTGCAAGTCCTGGGCCGTGTTGTAAAAACTCACGCAGATTTTATGTTCTTCTCCATGGTGTATCTGTGCCTCCTTCCCTATTTGGAATTATTTCCCATTCAGTAAAACTGATGCTCCAGGGCTTCCCTGGTGGCGCAGTGGTTGAGAATCTGCCTGCCGATGCAGGGGACACAGGTTCGTGCCCCGGTCCGGGAAGATCCCACATGCCGCGGAGCGGCTGGGCCCGTGAGCCATGGCCGCTGAGCCTGCGCGTCTGGAGCCTGTGCTCCGCAACGGGAGAGGCCACAGCAGTGAGAGGCCCACGTACCAGAAAAAAAAAAAAAAACAAACTGATGCTCCAGAAGGGTGCCCTCCTGTCTCTGCACATAGCGCAGAGCACCCCACGCCGGGGAAGGGTCGGCCCAAGACGCAGGGGCCTCTCCAGTTGAGGCGTGGAGGGCGGAGAGTGGCCTGGCCTCAGCGGCAGAGTGCAGGAGCAGCCCTACCGTGTGACCTCAGTGACTCAGGCACAGCTGGAGGTTAGCCAAGCCACGCATAACCGGCAGGACGTTCTTACGTGAGCTCATCTAGAAAACTTAGAATAAATCCTTGCTGAAGAACCAAATCCATTTAATTAGCTAGTTCACAGGCTCATAGTGTAGAAAAGGACCTTACAAGCCACATCAGCCAAGACCCTCGCGTTACACACAGAGAAACTAGCTCGGAAAGCCCCGCACCGGCAGCAACAGGGCTCAAATCCAGCTGTTTGCCTGACTGTGTTTCGGTAGCTCGTGATTCCCTTTGCAAACACTGCTAATGAAATGTCATCACACGCTTCTGGAGCATCTAGCAGCTGGAGGTGGAGCAGGCAGCTTAGTCGGGGTCCGAGCCCTGCCACCTGCAGGGTGTGAATTCTGCAGATCCCATCCACTGCGCCTTCAGCAGTTGGAGGTAATGGAGACACTAAAGCCCAAAGAGAATTAACACTCGGCTCTGCTGACCCGCATCCTAGCTTCGGTTACAACCTCACCTTCAGTTTCTCCAGCTGCTTGCACCTAACGCATAGCGCTTTTCTAAGGAGAAGTGGTCCGTGGCTGGTGGGGTGGCCCGGAGTTGCATTTCTGACCACTGGATACCAAGGAGAGAAACTGCTCCTGAAGACCTCCCCTTTGGGGAGTTTTCTCAACATGACCCATTGCAGAGCTGACCTCTGAAGAGACAGGAAGCTGATGGGGACAGAACATGGGCTCGGAAGCTGCAGGAGCTCGTTCTGCTTCTGACTCTGTCACTTACTTGATGTAGACAAGCTTTTAATCTCTCTGGGCGTCCCTGGCCTGCTGAGGTAACGATAATTCCACTCCTGGGATGTGTTAACGAGAATTTAATAGATAGAGATATGAAATGTTAGTCACTCAGAATTCCCTAAGAAGGAGGGGCACTGGCAGAGGGCTGAGTCGTGCTATGTCAGACTCTAGGCTGACACTAACGCGTTGAAGATGCACACCCCAAGATAAGGGATGCTCTCGCTGTGTTTCAGACCAGACAACAGAGAGAAAGAGCTTCAGCCATATGCCCAAGGTCAAAGAGTGGCAGAGCCAGGACTCAGATTTAGCTCCAAGTGGCCTCAAGTCCGTGCGCTGTGTGAACGGGGAGTGCCGCTCTCAGCACCCGATGCCTGCTCTGGCTCAGCCCCGCAGGTGGGAAATTAAGTCCCAAAGAGGGAAAGCGACTAGCTACCCAAGGCCCCAAAGCCCAGCAGAACCGATGCGTTAATCATCCGGGGAAAGATTTGGACAGGCAAGGCCGTGTGAGCCCCGCGTCAGGGAGGAAGGTCGGGGTGGGGGGGGCGGTAGGAGGTGCCAACCTTGAGATGCCCCTCCTAGGCAGCAAGTCTGGGGGATCCCAGATTCCTTTGAAGTCCTTTGTGGTACCTTACAAATCCGTGCATATTTGCATTTTAGCTCAGGGCAGTAAAGACGGAGCAGTCAGCATCACAAGGGAAGATGGTAAGGGAGGTGGGGCCTGACCCCAGTAGGTCACTGGTAGGGAAAGAGGAGCTGGAGGAGGGGCTGGGGGCCGGGAAGCGTTTCCCAAGGGACCCATGGGAATGATGTTTCCCACGTGGGGACCAGCACAGAAGCGCTATGCTTTCTGATGTTTCGTGTGAGAGCAGGGCTCAAGGGGAAGAGTCAGAGACAGAGAGACCGCAGGAGGCAACCTAGGAGTCGAGGAAGGCTCCACGGGGTCAGCGACCCCCTTGACTCTGGGCTTTATGGGCCCTGGGGCTTTGCCAGCTGGGGAAGTGCAGAGGCACCTTCTCAGCGGAAGGAGCAGCCACTGCACCCACAGGTATGATGGCAGAAGGGGGTCCAGGGTGGTGGAAGGGGGTGAAGGATTGACTTCCCGCGGGCCTTGAAGCCGGTTGGGCTGGAAAGCAGGCAGGAGGGGCAGGGATTGGCTGAGAAGCAGCGAGGAGAGGAGAGGAAATCCAAGGAACGGCGATGGAGCTCGGGAGGAGTGGGCGGCCAAGGTCAGCAGTGCCTGGGACTCTTCCCTCGGTTGGTCACCTGTTCCCTCTGGGTCCGCACCCACCTCGTCCCCTCCCACAGCCCACGGGGGCAAGAGGAGAGCGAGCCACGGTGGGAGGCTCCTTCTGGAAGACACCTGGCGTCACCAGGGCCCGTGGGCTGGCCCCACGAGGGGTCGGGACCCTCCTCCTGGGCCCCCAGAGCTTTCTGGAGTCGGGTAGGCAGGCGGGTTCTGATAGGTTAGCTGGGAAGCCTCATTAAACATTGAAGCGGCGAAGCCCATTTGACGGCTGCCCGGCGTATCAGTTTCCCAGTGCCCAAGCCAGGCGGCTGAGGAAGGAGAGGTAAGTGGGCAGGATGTGAGCAGCGCGCCTCCGGACTGCGCCCCGGGGCCTGCCCATAATGGTCAGCAGGGAGTGGACCTTCCACTGCTTCTGCTTCTGCCACTGCGACTGCACCGTGCTTTGCAGAGTGAGCTGTAGGTGACGGGAGCCCCTCCCCCTCCTCCCCGCTCCTCCCGGGCCTCCCCTTCCGCTCCCAGGTGCTGGGGGAGGCGGGGCCGGAGCTCTGGGTCTTGCGACGACCTCCCTGTCACTGACGGTCGGAGGGTTGAGATGCTGTTCTGACCGAGGCCTCGCAGGAAGGGTGGGCAGACGCGGCAGCACGCGGGCTGGGCCGCGGCCAGTGTGGGCTCCGGTCCCAGCAGCCCCGTCCACTTGGGGTACCTGTGGCCTTGGGAAGTCGCTCACCCTTTCCAAGCCTCAGTTTCCCCGTCTGTGACATAGGTCTGACAGGCTCTGCCCTGGATGATTGAGCAGATTAATCACAAAAATGACGCAAAGGTGGTTTGTCACGCAGGCAATAAATGTGTGACAGATTTTATTCTATTTGAGATCCTTTTCAAGGTGTGTAATGTATGCTGAAAGGAGCTTATTAAGAAAGGGAGAAAAAATATTTTACTAGGATGATAATTGGCCTGAGGACCACAGCCTGAGTGGGACTAAGCAGGCTGGTTGGCAGCATCCTGGCCTGGAAGCCAGGAGACCTCGGTTCTCGCCCCGTTCACCCCTGTTTGGATGTGTTCTTGGGCAAGTCCCTCCCTTTCCCCTGGCCTCAGGATCCCTCTACGCCAGGAGAGGGGACCCTGCTTGCTAGCACCCAGGGTGGCACACAGGCCTCCTGCTGTCATTGGAGTGAAAGGGCCTTTGCTCTCTGGCGTACCATGCTGGTGCTTAATTGCAAGGCTGGTAGGTGCTTCTCACTGTGTGGCCTTGGGCCTTCGCCCCTCTCTGAATTGCAGCCTCTGCATCTGCACGTGCTGACCTGGGCCTACAGGTCATTTCGACACTGGCCTCTTAGACACAGCTTTAACCACCGGTCACCCTGGGGTTGAGCCATAACTGGCGGGCCCGTGGATGAGGGTGTATTACAGGATTGCAGTGGATGATAAAACAGCTGGCCCTGGTGATCTGAGTAAAACAAAGCAAGCTGCCTCACGTAGCAGCCACTGTGAGCCTAAACTCACTCATAAGGACTGGCAGAAAGGCACTAGAAAATTGACACGGGGTAGCTTTCAGCAAGCAATCAGACTGGCAGGGCCGTGGCAGTCGGGATTTGTCTGCTGCTGAGCCAGGCTCAGGAGGTGGGTTAGGCACCCCTGCCTGGGCTTCCTGAGCATCTCAGAGGTGGTGAGGCAGCTGTCTGTCCAACCAGAGCCGAGCATCAGCATGCTGGTGTGGACAGAGCCCTGGGCTGGGAGACACTCGTCCTGGGCGCTGGTCCCAGCTCTGCCACCGATTCCTGGGTGGCCTTGGCAGGGTGGCTCTGAAGACCGTGGCCAGGCCTGAGCTTAGGCCCGGATCACAGGCTCCATTCCCACGTGTGTGTTTGCTCGCTTGGCAGCAGGAACCTAGACACGAGAAGGGAAGGCTGCACCCCATCTCAGAGTGTGGCTCTGAGCCGGTCCAAAATGGAGACACCTCTGGAGAAAGGAGAAGGAGTCAGCCAGAGAGACGGCAGAGGGGAAGGGGGCTCAAAAGGGCTTGGGGCTCTGCCCAGCCTGGGCCAGGTGGCTGTCACTTGCTGGCCAGAAATTCCATCAGGCATCACTGAGCAGGTGCTGGATCCTTGGTTTCTGGTGCTGCTGGGATCTCAGGTTCCATCTTTTCAGGAGGCCCAGGGGATGCCTTTCCTGTAGAGACTGCCTGGAAACCTGGCCTGTCCCTTCTGTCCCAGAGGAGCTGGGGGCTGGTGTCCCAGGGCCTCATAAATGTTAATGGCCAGCAGGAGGACGGCCTTTCTCATGAGAAGGTGTCCGCAGTGCTTATCTGCCTACCTCAGCTGTGTAACTTGAAGTGCGGTACCTGGGGCAGGAGCGGTACGGCCTCTGCCTGCCCTGCACAGCCAGACTCAGGGTGGAGTCGCAGTGGAGCGCTTATCCCCTCCGTGGGGACTCTTAAGTCTTTTGTTTTTTTATTATAAGCTGATGCGTCCTGCTTGTGCAGAATTTGGAAGTTCAAAAAGAGGGGAAGAACCCACAATCCAGAGGTAGCCACTGTGAACATTTAGGTGTATTTCCTTGTTTGTCCTTTTAAGTTGCAGAGATTCAGAACTAGGAGATCCTTGCTTCCATCCTTCTCACTCTATAGGAAACCGAGGCCAGGAGCGGGGAGGGGCTTAACTACGGCGTGGCCGAAATCCAGCAAGAACCTGGGTCTCCCCGGCTCCAGGTTCACTCCAGAGGGGATTTGAACAAACTGAAACGGTCCAGGGAGGCTAGCCAGGAACGGGGAGGGGCTGGGAAACAGGAATGAGGGGTGCTGGGAGGACTGGAGGGGGAACACGAGCTCCGCTCTCCACCGTCCAGGCCCCTGTCTGGTCCTGACCGGCTCCCGTGGGAACAGTGCCAGCAGGATGGGCTTCAGCCCACTGGGAAGTAGACCCCGGGTAGGCTCTGGGGTCTCTCCTCGCTGCGGCCCTTCAGGCTCTGCACAGCTGAGAGCCTGGGATACAGATCTTTCTCCTGGGTCAGGAGCATTCATTTGCGCTCACTTCACCCAAGCACTGCGTGGGCAGGGCACCTGCGTGGGGTCAGGCAGGATGGCGGCAGGCAGGCCGACCCACAGTCTCCCTGTCCAGAGGCCAGTGGGTGCTGAGAGTCTGGGGGGGCTGGACTCCGGCCGGGAAAGGGTGCCGGGGCTCCCCCCACTCCCCCCCCCCCGACCCGGCGGCCGCTGCCTGCCTCCCGCCCTGCACGCTGCTCTCTAGGACCCTCTGCCCCTGTCCTCCCATCCGGCCTCCCCCACCCTCCCTTCCCCGGGAGGCGGAGCAGTTCAAGGGCATGTGTCTAAGGGAGCTGAAGTCACTTCAGCAGAGCTGAAGTCTGCTCTCCGGCTTCCTTAGGATGAAATACGTATGCTACCAAGGCTCCTGGGGTGAGGGTGCGGGTTAAGTGAGTGACGTCTGGGAGTCTCTGGCGCAGGACCTGGCACGCAGCATGGTGGCTGCTCGATAAACTTGAGTTCTCTCATCCCGCATCCCGTCGCCTCGAGTTGGCCAAGTGCCACCCCCGCCGGTGACCACGGTGTCTCCCTGCTCGCGAATCTCCCGCTCGCGAGGCGCGTCCCCGGCTCGGCCACGGCCTGTTTCCAGCGTGAGGGGAAAGCTCTAGAATGTGCCGCCTGCACAGCCTCGACAGCTGTTGGAGATCATCAGACAGTTTGCCTGGGGCCCGGTCATGCATTTATTCAACAGATATTTGTCGAGTGTTGACCGGATGCCAAGAAGTACGTTAAGTGCCGGGCACGTGGAGAACGGGACAGTTACGTGCCTGGGGGTTAAGTCGGACGGCTGTGCGCCCGGGTCCTGGCACATACAGGTGCACGTAATACGTCCTAGGGGACAGGGAGCCTGGGCTCGCAGAGTCCCCGTGAGGAGGTGCCCCCTGCACAGCAGAGCAGGGCCTGGGCCCCGCCTGTCCCCTGCACCCCTCTCAGCAAGGCTGGGGCGGGGCCGGGGGTCAGCCCCTTTGGGTCCCTTCTCCCGGAAGCCTGACCCTGTGCAGCCGGCTTTTCCTCCATCTGCTCTCCCCGGCCCCTTGCTGCTGAATGAGGGCAGTGTTCCCGAGGACGATCGCATCTCACGCTGGAATCTGCGTCACAGATGGAGGCCGTGGAAGTCTTCGGGGGCGCAGTACCCGGACCGGGCGCTCTCACCCCACCTGGGAACAGCCCTGTACCCCGTGGAGGGCGCGGGGTCGTTCACGCCCTGCTCGCTGCTGAGGCCCCAGGTCTGACCTCAGTCCTCCCAGCCCCTCTCTCCCCTTCAGTGTGGCCTCCGGTCACTCAGTGACTTGCCCTAGGGCCCTCCGGCTGCCAGCCCCCCTCCCGGGCGGGCTCATGGCCTGGGTCTGGCCAGCCTCTCCCTCCCCTCTGGTGTTGTCTCTCCTTCCCGTCCCCCACCTCATGACCCCCAAGGGTAAAAGGGCCTCCTCTGAGTCACCAGCGTGTTTGTAGGAGTGGGTGTGTGATGGGACTCCGACCTGAAGCTGGAATGTGGGCCTCAGGGGACGAGAAGTCACTCCTTCCCCAAGAAGCATCATGTCAGATGGACTCAGAGCGGATGAGCCTGCCTGTCCCATGCCCAGGCTCCTCTCTGTGGTCAGACAGGGGCTCCATCGGGCACGGGCCACCCTCTGCCCTGGCCTGCCACCAGGGTGTGCACTCTGACGCTGTGGGCTGGACCCACAAGACACCAGACCCTCACAGGCGCCCCGCTTCTCCCGATGTTGGGTCCATGTTCCACGTTCAATTTTCCTCTTTGTCACGTGTCTGTAGTGCAAATTAGCTCTTTATTGTGACTTTGCAAAACTTGTTTGAAGTGAGTGAGAGAAGGGCAGCATCTGTCTTAGTTGGAGCTCCCAGACTTGGCAAGCTTGTGACACCGAGCCCCATGGCCTTGGGCAAGCCCCCTCCCCACCTCTCAAAGCCACCAACACCCCTCCTCCGGGCGGCAGTGGGCCCCGGTGCCGGCGGGGAGTAGTTAGCCTGGGAACTGGGCCTCAGTCGGCCTCCTCTCTGAACAGGCACGGACCTGGGGAGCCCTGGTTCTGTGGCTCACTTCTAGGCGGGTCTTATCTTCATCTGAGCGAGTTCAGTCCCATTCCTTCACCTGTGCTTTTTTCCCTGGGCTTGGTGATCACACCAAGGTTCCCTCAGACCTTCCCAACTCCGTTTGATAAAATACGCCGAGTACCTGATGTGAGCCGGCCTTGAGCAGGGAGTGATGAGTGACAGGCGTGGTCTCTGCCCTCCAATCACTGTAATATCAGAAAGTGGTGTGCGAGAGGCCGAGCAGTGGAGGCAGGAGGAGGTAGGGCAGGCTTCCTGGCAGAGGCAGCTATGCAGTCGGGCCTTGAAGACGTGGTAGGTGAGGACGGTGTCCCGGGTGGATGGGGGCCACACAGAGACGGGGAGGTGGGAAGCACAGCAGGTGATCCAGGCTTAGTGAGCAGGTGCAGAAGGCCTGCTGGGGGGGGGGGGTGAGTCCAGGAGAAGCGGCTGTGGGGATGGGCTGGACTCCTAACTCCATTGCGCTTGGACTTGACCCCATAGGGGTCAGACTTGTGTTTTCCAGAGATCATGTGATCTGCAGTCAGTGTGGAAGCTGGATGGGGAGAAAGAGGTGTGGGTAGAGGCGGAGGTCCCTTTGGTTGACTAAGGCACGGGTCCAGGAGAGATGCTGAGGCAGCCGCGTGAGCAGGGAGAGGCAGGTGGATTCTGCTGGGGTCTCAGACGCAGCAGCAGAGAACTTGGTAGCTAAGGAGACTGGGGGGTGGGTGGCCTGCGGTCCTCACCTGGATCCTGGATCCTGGAGGTGGGGGCACGGCTGGCCTGCGGTGACTCGGGCACAGGACACTCCGCGTGTTTGGCTTCTGATCGCACCGCTCAGAGAATCATGGGAAGTAACTTGGGACGCGGGACAGACGGGAGTGATGACCAGACGCCCGATGCTCCCGCCCTGAGATCTCAACACAAGAGGCATCTACAGATGGGCTGTGCCCAGGCTTCCCGAAGGCCCTAGACCGTCCTGGAGGGTGGAGCCTCCTCCCCGTTCTCCTCCCGCCTCTGCCAGTGGGGCACCGTGGCCAGTGGGTGGAATGGGCCAGGAGGAAGGAGGCACGCCCCGCGCGCCCCTGGACAGACCCCTCCCCTCTGAGACAGAGGGCCTGTACTTCCTAATGCTAAGGACCCTCGCAGCTCAAAACATAGCCACGTTTTCTGAGGTTAAAAAGAGTGGGAGGCCTCACGCAACCAGTGTTGTCTCTTCCTGCCCCGTAGTGTCTAAAGTTCTAGCCGTCGCATTTTGAGATGCCTCACGCGCAGGGACTGGAGCCCCCTGGGAGCAGCGAGGGCTGCGCTCGGTCCTCCCACCCTGGCCAGGCCGGCTGGCTGAGGGTGTCAGGAGGCAGTCCAGACCGGCGGGCGGAACAAGGGGCACGAGCGCAGGACCTCCGCAGTTCACGCCGTGGCAGCTGGCTGCCAGCGGGGGTCCTGACAGCTGGCGGAGCCCGGTCAGAGCGAGGGTGCGCTCCCGTCCTCAGACCAGGGGCCAGGCGGGGGCTCCGGGGCAGGGGCTTGGCCCCGGAAGAGGGGCAGATCCGGACGCGGGCACGGGCCCAGCAGCCGAGGCCGGGTCTTGGAACAAGGCAGGAGTCCAGCTGTCAGGCCTGAGCCCCAAATGCTGGGCTGAGTGGGTGGCACTGTCCGCCGCGCGGACACCAAGCAGAGCCTGGGTGCTGTCTGAGGGCTGCGGCCCCTCACCCGGGACTCTTCTGGCCAGTCTGCCACCTGCACTCTTCATCCTACAGGCCGGTCTCAGCCGACACCACAGTGCGACTGAATTTAAGAAAGGAAGTGGCGTTTTGCGGGTAGTCTGAGCTTGGTTCTCCTGTTTACAGGTGTGTCACTTACCCTTTCTGGGCTGTGCCCTCGCCTGTTACAAGCCTTCCTGGGAGCTGTCCAGTAGGGTTGTGAGAATTACAGTAACTGTAAATTAAATTAAGAGAAGTGACCTGACACTGCTGTAAAGCAGTGTTCTCGTATTCTTTCTCTGGTTTCCTGAGAACAAGAGGAGAGGAGCCCTAAGGCCTGGGCCTCACGGAGTAGGAGAGAAAAGAGGTCCCCTCCACCGCGGATTTTTTTTTTAATTAGGAATGTTTTTTCTTTATTAAACTTGAAAATTTTTCTAATGTCTATACTGGACATATTTACAGAAAAACCAGTTTTTAGAAAGAGCAGAGTTATTTTATGTTAAATAAAGCAGAACAAGCATGTTTAGAGACAGGAAAAGAAAACCAGTATTTATTTCACACCTCCTAACGTGCCAGGCCACCAGATATTTGTGTAGTCACCTCTGTAAAGAGTACGCAGGCGTCTTCTCTCCTGCCCGGCCCCTGAGTTCAGCAGTTGGCATTGAACAAGGCAGGGTCAGGCAGGGCCACCCAGGGGAGAAATTTATCCTCAGGTGCTGGGAGGCCCTCCTCCCGTCAAGCAGCTGGCCCACTGCCCACCACCTGGATCCTCTTTCCCCAACTAAAGCATCCACACAGGGGTCCGGAAGCAGCAAAGCAAGGCTCACTGAAAACGTGACTGAAGCCCATACTGGGGCCTAGGACTGGGCACTGCTGAATATGGAAGCAAACTCCCGGCTTGGAAAGGACTGTCAAGCATAGAAAAGTAGAAAAGGATTCAACCCGTGTTGTCACACCTGGGGGTGGAAATCGGGCCTTCCTGGGTGGGTAGATTTGGGACCTCGGTGTAGGAAGGGACCTGCTCCCTTGGGAGGTGAGGCTTGCGTTGCGGGGATCATGCTCAGAGAGCCGGCCTGGAGGGCACCTGTGCTGGGCAGAAGCTTGCCCCAGAATCAGATGACCTGTTTCGGCTTTGAGATTCTGTTACTCTCTGTGCCGCTGTGCCCCTGGCCCAGGGGACACCCTGCTAATCTCTCAGCTGTTTGAAACACCTGTGGGAGAAGCCTTCTGCCCATCGTGGATTTTGTCGTATGCCCCTCATCCTAGAGAGGAGACAATGCCCCTTCCCCACCTAGGCAGCGAGGCGTGAGGCCAGCTTGCCCGGAGTCCCTCCCCCATTGCTGTGACTCCACAGTTCCCCAGTGACACCTGAGCTGGCGAAGAGAAGGAACAATCAGCTCCTTCTCAGATTGGAGCAAAAGCTTGATTTTCCTGTGAATGTAACACAGCACCAGCCCTGGTCTGGACAGGAGGTACGCTCCACAGACCTCGCCTGTTCTGGGGCCCTGCCTTCAGGGTCAAGGGCAAGAATGTAGCCTGGAAGGCTCCACAGTTGCTCTGTCCTCTTCTGCCCACCGCACAGCTCCAGACTCCTAGATGCAGGCAGGAGGGCGTCACATCGCGGTGAGGGGCACGGGGCTGCGGCCCAGACCCAGTGCTGAAACCCCGGCTCCGACGCATACCTGCCGTAAGGGTCATTCGCCTGCTCAAAAGGCGGAATAAAATGGATCTGCTGGGTTCAGTGATTCCAAATTTTCGTTAGAACAGCTTTGTGGGACATAGAGAGGCCGGAGCCAGATGTCGAGGGTCGAGGGCACAGTGGCAAGGAGGAAGTGGCAACGGCAGGTGCAGTTTGAGAGGGAGGCCAGAGGGGTCAGGCGAGAAGGGGCGATTCTGAGCCGTGTGAAATGGCACCCCCTTTACTGGTGCCAGGGCAGGAGCCGCAAGAAAGGGAGAAGGAGGTTTGACTGAGAGGGTGAGGGGGCACAGGGTGTTGCAGGGCTGAGGACCAGCGGTTGAGACCGTCTCCGGTGGGACCAGAGGGCAGAGGCAGGGAGAGTCCCGGGGGTCCTTGCTTCTCTGTTAACCGCTGCGCTCTTGTGCTTCTCTGCCCCACAGGCTCCTCCAGCCAGCGTCAGGTGCAGAATGGCCCGTCTCCTGATGAGATGGACATCCAGAGAAGGTAACCCCCCAGCAGCAGGGGCCAGCCTGGAGGACACACCTGTGGCTGCAGCCAGGACTCCCAGAGAGACACGGGGGCGGGGGAACAGGCCTGACCAGAAAGGACGGGGAGCCAGCTCACTGCTGCTTTGCCAGTGACCGTGAGAGGGTGTGGTTTCACGGGGGGCACGGGGCGGGGGTGAGCTCGCCGGCGCCGCAGCCTCGTGATCAGCCTGGCAGTGTCCTGTGTCGTTCACTTATTGAGCACAGCCCTCCCGGGTATATTAGGAGGTAGTCATCTGGGGATTCAGTAACGTGGCCAAGGCTGTACTGCTGGAGATGGGCGGACGTGACCCGCCAGGCCTGTGCGACTGAGGCCCGTCCTTGACCCCGTCCTGTGCTCTGTCCGAAGGCCTCGTGAGCCCTGGTCCTGGCACAGTCTCGCTGGGTGCCCTGGGTGGGTGCCACGGCCTCTCTGGAGGATCTTAACCCCTTGCCTGCTCACCTCCCGGTGGAGGTTAAAGCAGACAGAGGCTGTGAGAGCACTTTGTGCACTGCAGCTGCTCTTGGACAGCTGGGCCAGGGCTGCGCCGGTGGGATTTGGGCCATAGGGTGACGCCCTGCCCCCCCGGCCCCCTCCAAGGAGCCTCTTAAGTGCTGGAACTGGGAGGAAGGGCCAGTGCCATTGTCCTGAAGTTACAGAAGAGGTCATGGTGGCCAAGGAGGGAGCAGCCTCCCCAGGTCACGTTGCCAGGTGAGGCAGCACCAGGGCTTGAGCCTGCTCTGTGCCTCCTGGGTGGGGACTCAGCGTCTCTGAGGGGCTTGGAGTCCCGGCTCTGTGGGAGCCGTGCTGCGGAGGCAGGCCTGGGGCCTGCATCCTCACCCGGGTCAGCGGGAGAGGGCGTGCCTCCAGGGGCCTGTGGTGAGGCAGGCAGAGCCCGGGGCCGGGAGCTGGGCAGGCGACATCCCCACCCTCACCTGGCTGTGAGACTCTCTCAGGGAGTTCTCTTCTCGAGCCTCTCCCCTGCTCTGAGCACCTTCTGGCCGCCATGGTGTACTTTGTGACCTTGGGCCAGTTACTGCTCTAGGCCTCGGCTTCCTGTTTGAAGGTAACAGTGTTAACGAAGGAAAGATGGGAATATGCTTCCCAGACTCAGGTTGGAGAGGTTCCTTTTTTTTTTTTTCCAGCTTTTTAACAATTTATTTAAAATTTTAAAAATCATCAGATTTACCATATTAGCCATTTTTAAGCGTACAGATCAGTGGTATTAAGGATGTCCACGTCATTTTGCAACCAGCATCATCACTCATCCACAGAACGTTTGCATCAAAAATGAAACTCTGTCCCCATTAAACGCTAACACCCGGGCTTCCCTGGTGGCGCAATGGTTGGGAGTCCGCCTGCCAATGCAGGGGACACGGGTTCGTGCCCCAGTCCGGGAAGATCCCACATGCCGCGGAGCGGCTGGGCCCGGGAGCCATGGCCTCTGAGCCTGCGCGGCCAGAGCCTGTGCTCCGCAACGGGAGAGGCCACGGCAGGGAGAGGCCCGCATACTGCAAAAAAAAACCCAAAAACAAACAAACAAACAAACAAACTGAAACTCTATGCCCAGTGAACATTAACTCCCCCCTCCCCACTCCCATAGCCCCTGGCAGCCAGCATCCTACTTTCCATCTTTATGAACTTGACTGCTCTGTGTACCTAATGTAAACAGAATCATACAGTAAGTGTCTTTGTGGCTGGTTAATGTCACTGAGCATTATGTCTTCAGGCTGCATCCAGGCTGTATCATGTCAGAATTTTCTAACTTTTAAAAAAAATTTTTTTTCTTCCTTTTTAAAGTACGTAATATTCCATCGTATGTGTAGACCACATTTTTCCTATATTATTTTTCTTGCTTTGACATTTTGGCTATTGTAAATAATGCTGATATGAACACGATTGTCCAGTGGATGAAAGTGGCAGCCTTGCAGCGAGTGGCCGAGACCAGTTCCCCTGACCTCAGAGGTTCCTTTTTTTTTTTTTTGCGGTACGCGGGCCTCTCACTGCCGTGGCCTCTCCCGTTGCGGAGCACAGGCTCCGGACGCGCAGGCTCAGCGGCCATGGCTCACAGGCCCAGCCGCTCCGCGGCATGTGGGATCTTCCCGGACCTGGGCACGAACCCGCGTCCCCTGCATCGGCAGGCGGACTCTCAACCACTGCGCCACCAGGGAAGCCCAGAGGTTCCTTCTTATTAATTCCCCTGGCCTGTCTTCTAGCCCCTCAGGAGTATCACATACTGCAGTTTACAAGGGGCTTTTACACACTTTGTTTCATTTTAATCCTCACATCAGCCGTCAGGG
Organism: Pseudorca crassidens; assembly: GCF_039906515.1. Classification (NCBI taxonomy): domain Eukaryota; kingdom Metazoa; phylum Chordata; class Mammalia; order Artiodactyla; family Delphinidae; genus Pseudorca; species Pseudorca crassidens. The sequence goes on along the minus strand of NC_090296.1, from coordinate 5,673,996 downwards.
GTTGTTACTACCCATACTATTTCTCACATGAGCCAGCTGAAGCTCAGAGAACAGAAATGACTTGCCCAAAGTAAGCAAGACTTAGTAGCAGAACCAGAACTGGCCCCAGCTCAGCCCTGTGCCAGGTCCCAGGGCTGCCTCCACCCAGAGAAGGGCCTGCGTCCTAAACACACCCTGCAGTTGTGCTCTCAGAACTGGTGAAACACCACGCACTTTATCTGACGCCACCCCCCAAGTCCAGTGTTCCAGGCCACTGGCTGCAGAGGGCCATTCAGTTTTGTCTGCAGTCGACCGTGCACAGACCGAGCGACCCCGAGAGGTCAGTCTATGAACCACAGGCATCAAACTGCAGAGCAGGGATCCTACTCCCCCTGCATCCCTGGCAGTCACCACGGAGCGGGGCCCAGAAAGAGAGGAATTGCGTGGTGCCCAGCAGTGAGGTAGGGACTCTTTAGTGTCAAAAGGGTCTTTTTCATTATTTTTTAGATCTCGGGCATAATCCTCACAAGAACCCCATGAAACAGGTGTTCTTATGCTTATTTACGGAGAGGAATCTGAGGGCCAGGAAAGGGAAATGACTTGCCTGTAATCACAAACCAGTGAATCCCAGAACGGGAACCAGAAAGCTCTCTACCTCTAAATGACCTTGCAGTAAACTCCGGGTCCCACTTGACCTTCCTCCAAGGGGAAGGCAGCTGGGCAGCCCCGTGTAGCTCTTCCACACACAGCGCGTACTGAGCAGCTGCTGCACGCACACCCGGCCCCAGCCCCAGACATCAGCGCGCTGTACACCAGCGGAGCAGACGCGTGCCCCACAGCCTCCCGCTCAGCCCCGCGCCCCATTACAGGCCTTCAGAGTTGGCTCAGCAGTTGAAGCCCTGCTGCCACCCGGGCCCACATGACTCCTCGAGCCCCTCCTCCCCCAGCATCTCAGCCCCAGGTTCTCTGGATGTGTTTGTGGATCAGTGTGTTCACTCGTCCAGCCTTGAAGAGCAACCCAGGGCCACTCGTGCGAGGAGCTAGGAGGTTAGTCCCCGCAGAGGTACACCCCGCACTACAGCGCAGCCTCCCAAATGGCCCTCCAGATGGAGGCCAGGCTGCAGCTGGATCAGTGGAAGGAAGAGGACAGGTAGCCTTAGTGTCCGCTTCTCTCACAGCCAACAATGCCTGACAGTTGTTCCAGGAAACTGAGCCAGGTGCGGTAAGAATGGGTGCCCCTGAGGTCGAGTCTGTTGTGGCCATAGGCCCCCAAAAGCTAGGCGAGCTTGTCCAGCCTAGGGGAGAGCTTGGTCTGACCAGGTGTCTTAAGACTCAGCGGCTGCCGGCGCTCCCCTGTGTGAGCCCTGGAGCCAGGGCCTACAACTCTGCCTCTGTGAGCGGGGCGGCAAGCCCAGCAGCCGGAGCCTAGGGTGGGATGAGGCGAGCTCATTGCTGAGCCCCCGAGGGCGCCGGCGAAGCCCAGCTCTGCAGCCTGGGCTCTGACGCGGAGCCGCGCGGTCTCGCCCCAGGAGGTGAGACCCGCTCTGCTGTGTTTGCTTTTCAGACAAGTGATGGAGCAGCAGCGCCAGGAGTCTCTAGAGAGAAGAGCCTCAGCCACAGGTGAGAGCTTCCCCTGCCTGTGCCCACTGGCGCCCCTTCACCAGATGGTGCCCAGGGACACACTGGGAACGCTGTGACCAGCTGCTGGTCGCACAGGCCTCAGAGCGTGACAGCCACGCCCGGTGAATGTGGGGAAACGAGGGAACGGAGCACGGGTGCGGGGATTAGCTCAGCTTGACCCAGCCCTGCCCACCAGCCTCTGGTCCTCCCCCGACTCATCCCCTGAGTAGAGCGTGTCTCAGGCCCTGTACTAATGGCTGAGGACACAGTGGTGGACGAGGCAGATGCACCCTCTGCCCCAGAGAGCTGACTGTCCAGTCAAGGACACAGACTAATGACCCTGGGTCACCGCGGGGCACATGCAGTTACCAAGTCAGTGCAGGGGTGGAGGCACGTGGAGGGGGCCCCAGCTGCCCTGGGGGTCAGAGAAGACCCCAGGGGAGGGGTGGCTTCAGTCCTGAACAGTGACTGGAACTCAGCACAGTGAAGCAGAGGGGTTTTCTGGAACAGGGTAATGTTGATTAGTAAGCATGGGACTTCATAACTTACAAAGTACTTTCGCGTCCTTCGTTTCACTTAATTCTCTCGAGCCCTGTGAAGTAAGCAGGTGAATGTTTCCCTGTCTTTGATGAGGACCCCGGGCCCCAGCTGGCTGCAGAAGCCCCCGCTGGTGGGGATGCTGTCTGGTGCCGCCCCCTCTCAGCTGGGCCGCTGCACCCCTCAGGCTCCTGTCCCGCTCTGCCCCACCCCTGCGTTACTAATGCGGGTCTCACCCTGTCACCGGGCCACCCTTCTCCATCACTCCTGAACAACCTGGGTCCTTGGCACGGGCTCCCGGTGCGCAGGCCCAGTCCCCGCAGACCCACTGCCCTGCACGCTCCCTCCCGGCGGCTCCTTCAGTTCCCGCAGGGCCTCCCCCCTCGCGCTCACTCACCCTTCACCAGACGTCACTCCCGCTCTCCTGCCCTGTCCAGCGCAGTCATTGCTTCCCTGAGGAGGCCTTGCACGGCCTTCTGGTCGGGTTGGGGCGCCTCCTCACAGGCCAGGGCGGCCCACGTGCGCCTGCTCTAGGAGGCACTTGCCACCCTGCCGCGGGGACAGTTCTGCCTTCAGCCATGTGATGGGTTTGCTGCTACCAGGCCATGAGCACCGTGAGCAGGGAGCCTGTGGCCGCTTGTCCCCAGCGCCCTGCACGGGGCCAGGCCTGCAGCAGAGGCTCGGGCGTTGGATGCTGGGTGGGGGACGGGGGACTGCCTAGCACGCAGCAGGGCTCCTGGACAGATGCCCCGGTCTGCCCTGCGACCCGCAGCCGCCTGCTGCTGTCCCCAGAGGCCAAGGGGCAGTCACAGCTGTATCTTGGGGACTAACAATTGCTGAAGCCTAGGGGGTGCTAGGAGCTGAGGAGAAACAGAGAGGGAAAATAAGACACAATTCGTGCCACCGAAGAGCTTCTTGTGCCACTGGAAGACCACAGTTGAGCAAGAGGAAGTTAGCGTAGGCCAAGGGCTGCCAGGCAAGTATGTGACGCCGGGTCCAGCCCGGCCCCGAATGTAGGGAGAGACTGGGACGACGCCAGGTGCATGCCGCGGGGGCTTCCTGGAAGAGGCCACCTTGAGCTGCTCCTCATCCCTCAGGGGAGTAGGCTGCCCTCTGTCCCTGCTCCCGGGGAGCCGCCCGCTGAGGGCTGGGCACTCACTGAGCGCACTGTTGTTTCAGGACCCACCCTCCCAGCGGGGCACCCCTCCATTGCAGCTGGCGCCCCCCTCTCGTGTAGCGGGCCTCCACCCCCACCCCCACCCCCTGTCCCGCCTCCACCCACAGGGGCCGCCCCCCCTCCCCCGCCCCCCCTGCCAGCCGGAGGAGCCCAGGGCACCAGCCACGACGAGGGCTCCGTGTCCGGCCTGGCCGCCGCCCTGGCTGGGGCCAAGCTGAGAAGAGTCCCGCGGGTAAGTGTCCCGGGCCCTGTCAGATGGGCGGGCGGGTGGGCAGGACGGACCAGGCTGGGGGACGGGTTTCTAACTGGCAGAGGGGCGGGCGGACCCTTTCCCGCCGGCGGGGAGCGCAGCGCCGCCCTCCCCAGCCAGACGGCACCTCCCACCTCCTCGGTCACAGTTACCCGGTTACTGAGACCACTGGGACAGGGCCGCGTGAGAGCCGTAGGTGCCTGCAGTTACGTAACCTGCTGCTAGTCCTTTACAAGCGAGGCAGGAGATCTCTGCCCTCGTAGATGAGGAAACCGAGGCGTAGGCACGAGCAACTTGTTCAGAGCACGCAGGTCATCCGTTGCGGTTTGGACTCTGGCCCTGGGTCTCCTGCATTTAAGCCCACCAGCTCCCTCAGGCTCAGCTGGCCCTCCCAGCCTTCAGCAGCGTCCTGGGAGGTGGGGCTTCTAGAAGGCCGTACGTGTGGCTGTGGGATTAGGAGCACCTGGGACACAGAACTGTGCCTCCTCCCCCCTCAAGCCACGCTGGCCTTGGCAAGGTGCTGACCGTGAGCCAGCGAACCTGGGGGTGCCTGCCAACCGTGACCCTCCAGTCCCGGTCGCTCTCTGGGCTCCAGCTGTGCCGCCAGCAGGTGGGGTTGGGGGACTAGATGGCCTCGACCTCTTCCAGCACTGCCATCACACGTGGCCCCGTCTCCCCTCGAGTGGCGTCCTGCCACGGACACCAGACCGAAGCGCGCCGTCCTCTCCCCTTAGCCAGAAGATGCGTCCGGAAGCTCCAGTCCCAGCGGGACCTCGAAGTCTGACGCCAACCGGGCGAGCAGTGGGGGTGGAGGAGGAGGCCTCATGGAAGAAATGAACAAGCTGCTGGCCAAGAGGTGAGTGCTTAGGCTTCCCCCAGGCCCAGCCACTGTCAGGAGCTGCTGCTCCTCAGCGGAAGGGGAAGCCTGCCTGGCCCCAGGACCCACCGTCCCCTGGGCTCAGCCAAGCAGGGGACTGGTCGTCGCGCTTTCCCTTCTCCAGGGCTCAGTCTGAGACGTCAAGCCAAAGGAGTCCTCTGAGCTCTACGTCCTTCCTCATTTCAGTTTAGCAAGTATCGTTGAAACATCTGCCATGTGTCAGCCTTGTCCTGAGCAGAGAGGAATTTGGAGATCATTTCAGAGATCAATTCCGAGGGAAAATAGGAGTATTCCCAGCAGTGAACGTATGACGAAGGGGCCCGCCTTGTGGGGGCCCTTACGGAGGACTCGGGAGAAGGGGTGCTGAGGTGGTAGGAGCCCAGAGGACGTTACCCCTCAGGGACGGAGCAGCAGTTCCCTCCCCATCGTGCGCAGCTCTGCGGCCTCTGCCTCCATCCTCACCAGCACATGTGCCTCCAGCTTGCCCAAGGCCATCAGCCTGTCACTATGGCTCTTCGTTGTTCCCCAGCTGAATCCCAGGCAGATGGAGAGATCAGACAGCTCCCTCTCAGAAGGGTCGCAAAAGCTTGGGTCTTACCTGTAAATGTGGTGTGGCAGCGGGAATGCCCTGATGGGGTTTCCAGGGCCATGGCTCACCCGGGCACCAGAGGACCCAGGAGTGGGCCTCACCTGTCAGCACGCTCCTTGTTGCCCAAGAAAAGCAACGGCAGGGGCCTTGCTCCCCCGTGAGCCCTCCTGCCTTCTCTCAGTCTCCAGGCTCTTCCCGGTGCCCCCGTGGCGGCTGACCCCGGGCGAGCGCTTTCTGTGCCGGGTCTTCGGTAAACCCACACGGCACTGCGAGGACACGGGGGAGACAGAGGCCCCCAGAGGGCAGGTAGCTGGTCTGGCACGTCTCGGCGGGGCCGGTCCAGGGCCCTGTGTGCCCAGCAAGGGAGGGCACAGGGGGAGGGGAGCAGCCAGGTGGGTCCACGTGCCGTGACCAGAGGTGAGCCGGCGACTGCGGCCAGACAGTGCAGAGCAGCTCCAGGGAGCCGGGGCGCTTCACGGAGGAGGTTCTGCACGTCCTCTGGGCCGAAGCAGCAGAGGAGAGGTTCCGTGCAGAGGAGGAGCAGAGATGGGTGTGGTGGGTGGAGTTATACTACCTGGAGAGGCTGAGACACGCCCCCCACCCCCCAGAGCCCAGGGCCTGGAGGAGGTGGACCAGGATGCAGGCTAGAGGGGAGAGCCTCGTGTGCACGTGCGTTAGAGTCCATTCCAGAGGGGCCTCGCATAAAAATAGAAGATTCTTTAAAAAAGGAAGTGTTTACACTCTCCCCAAGTCCAACACCAGTGCGTTCCCAGTGACTGCTTGGCCTAGATGGTTTAGACCAAACGGAGAGGAAGTTTCTGAGAACAGGAAAAGGCCGGTGTGCCAGGAGCCAGTGAGACGCCAGAAGCTGGTGGCAGAGCCGGGCCCACCGAGAGCACTCACCCTGCACGACCGGCAAGGGGCGGCCACGCTGCTCTCTGAAGCCCACCTGGGCGCGCAGGATGCTGGGTGGAGCCTACAAGGAGATGCGCGCGAGGGCTACTTTTTTTTTTTTTTTAAAGAAGATCTCTACTTCCACTTTGTACAGACAGCTAATTCTCTATTTTAATCAGCTTGCGATGCTATAAAAATAAATCAGCATGCATGGCTTATAAACAGAATTTTATTTCTCACAGTTCTAGAGAAGTACAAGACTCCTAGAGAAGTACAAGACCACGGCACTGACCAATGCAGTGTCTGGTGAGAGCCCACCGCCTGGTCCATAAATGGCCATCTCTGCTGTGTCCTCACGTGGTGAAAGGGAGCAGGGAGCTCTCTGGGGTCTCTTTTATTTATTTATTTATTTTTTGGCTAGGGTCTTGTTAAAGCCCTTTTTTTTTTTTTTTAATTAGGGTATAGCTGTTTTACAATGTTGTGTTAGTTTCTACTGTACAGCGAAGTGCAGTTCCCAGTGCCATACAGCAGGTTCTTATTAGTTATCTATTTTATACATATTAGTGTTTACGTGTCAATCCCAGCCTCCCAGTTCATCCCACCCCCACTTCTCCCCTTGGTGTCCATACGTTTGTCCTCTACGTCTTTGTCTCTGTTTCTGCCTTGCAAACAGGTTCATCTGTACCATTTTTCTAGATTCCGCATATATGCGTTAAGATACGCTATTTGTTTTTCTCTTTCTGACTTACCTCACTCCGTATGACGGTCTCTAGGTCCGTCCGTGTCTCTACAAATGACCCCATTTCGTTCCTTTTCATTAGGACTTCTTTTTCTTATCTGTCAAACAGGCATAGTAACAGAGCTTAGCTGATCAAAGGTCCTTGCGGAGTCGCTGCCTCCTCAGTTGCTGAGGCCTGTCCTGGCAGTGGACCAGGCGGGGGAACCGTGTCGCTGGGAGCTGCTCGATGCCGAGCGTGTCCACAGACACTCAGCCCAGGGAATCTTCACAGGCCTGGAGGGGCCTGGTCTGCTGGGTATCCTTAGAAGATTAAACGCAGGCTCTGGGTAGGAGCAGAACGTCACGGGCGCGGTGGCAGTAGCAGGCCAGGCAGGAGCTGGTGGTGCTTGCACGCAGCGTTGGGAGTGAAGACGGGCCAGACAGCCCAGAAACAAAGTGCAGAGCCAGAAGTGAGCGGGCCCACTGTCACGAGGAAGAAGTCGGGCATGAGTCCCGGGCTTCTGGGAAGGGCCATAGGTGGATGGGATGAGAAGATGAGGAAGGAGCCCCCTGTGGCCGGTCCCTAGACGGGGACAGGCAGCCGGTGGCCCTCACCCCTGCCAAGCCAGCTTCCCTCCTGACAGCCAGCTACCTCGTGAGCTCCGAGAGCTTTGTTTGTGTCCTGGCGGCTTCACCGAGTTGAGAGCCCCCGGGGCCGGATCTTTGGAGAGTAGGAAGGGGTATGTGTGTAGATTTGGGAATTAGCCAGAGGTAGGCCACCACTGAGGCCGGAAAAGAGTAGCGAGTTCTCAGTGTCTGAGAAGGGGGCTCATCCCTGCAGGGAGGTGCGCGCCGTGACTAGAGGGCGTCTCTCGGGTTCTTTCCTTCCTGAGCACGTGCCGCTCTTCGTGGTGTCCAGGTCGGGGAGGACATGGCTGCTGAGCTCTGAGGTAGGAGGAGCTTTAGGGCGATAGGGAAAGGCTTCCTCCTCCGTCCCGCAGGCGGCCTGCAGACGGGATGCCCCCAGGCTGACCTGTGGCGGGGGCAGCTCTCCTGCCCCTCGTGGCCAGGCGTTGAGCGTCCTGGGAGGACAGCGGCCACCCGGCCGAGCCCAGGTCCCCCGGGACCTGGACAGGGTGTGGACCAACCTCCTCGGCCTTCAGGTGCTGTAGACAGAGATGGGGTGCCCCCCACCCCACCACCCAGACCAGTTTTGTGTCCAGGGTCCTGGGGCCAGCACAGAAGGCCTGGACACTCGCCCGGGCATCGCCACAGGCCAGATGGGTGCCTGGACAAGTCATCTCCTTCACGCGAAACAGGGGTCACACCCCAGCAAGGAGTCTCTGAGGACCAAGCTGTGTCCGCACAGAGGCGACGTCTGCTCCGTGTGGAAACCTTTAGGGCTGATTGTATCTTCTCCCTCCTTGTGTTAGGAGAAAAGCAGCCTCCCAGACAGACAAGCCGGCTGATAAAAAGGAAGACGAAAGCCAAACGGTAAGCACACCCCACGGCCAGCCCACCCCGGCTTCCCCAGAGGTGTGAATGGACCGGGCCTGCGGGACACCGTGTTTGGACATACACGCGGTAGATACTTCGCTGGGTGATTTGTAGGAGGGCAGGGGGACAGGGGTGACAAGAGGGACAGGAGGGGGTAGTGCAGGGGGACAGGGCCTGTGGGCGCTCATGTCCGTCCCCGCTGCACCGGGTGGCAGGCCTGTGCTCACTGAGCATCTAGCAGACACTGCTCTGCTTTGGAGCTCGCAGCCTCTCAGGGAAGGCAGGTAAGAGGCAGAGAAGCAGGACCCGCCTGGGAGCGCCTTGAGGGAAGGGCCTGGAGGCTGGGGAGCTCAGAGGGGCAGCAGACAGATCTCAAGGGACTCGGGGGGTTGGAGAGTACAGTCGCAGTAGGCAGTGTCTGCTTGAAGACCAGGGCAGTTATTATTTTCAAATTATTCCTGTTCTTGAAAGGCTTCACTTGAGTCCGTGGATTCCAGCAAGAGCCGCAGGGGAGCTGGGCAGAGGAACCCAGCGCTCTGGCTCTTGTCCTGAGGGGGTCCTGGAGCCTAGTCTATCCACACAGGTTCCAGGCTCCCGCCGTCACTAGGGTGGCTAACACTCTTTCCCTCTGTGTTAAGCTTTCCCTGTAAAAATAGACTCCTACTGAAACGGCTAAGTTTAGACCTTAACTACAGATGGCATACAGGTTGCATCTCGGTGGCAGGAGACAGAAGAAATATTATAACCACCAGGCGCCAGGGTACCGTGCCACCCCCGTCAGCAGGGCGAGGCTTACCGGGTGTGACCCCCGGGCTCCAGCCTTGCCAGTGGCCCTCCCTTCCCCTGGTCCCCCCGCCTGGCACATGCGGTCCCCTCGGCCCCAGCAGCTAACTCCTCCTCGGCTGCACTTCTCTGTGTAAACAGTACTCCCTGAGAAACAGGCTCCCGACCTCCAGGCTAGTAAGGCTCTCTGCTACGTGGACCCCGGGCCCCTCTCCCCACCATGCTTCTCCCTGCCCTTAGCACACACATCTCTGCTTGTTCAGACTCGCTCATTCATGCTGAATCGTGAGCCCTGTGAGGACCAGGCGTGCATATTCCACTGTTCCCATGCCTTGCACAGAGTATGGAGTTCATCCAGCTAACTCCCCACTAATTTCTCAAACTGCAGAGGCCTGTCTGGCCAGGAGCCCAGGAATAATTACAGGTCTCCAAAGGCGCCGGCCAGTTCCCGCCATCACAGCTCCAGCCCCGGTACCCAACCTCCCTCCTCCCTGGTCTCCAGGAAGAGTGTGTTTCAAATCCCAGGGACCCTGGAGAAATCTTTGACCCCAAGGGTAGAGTTTTCTTCCTCTGACTCTCCTTTTTCTTTTCTTTCCTTTCCTTTTTTAAGAAGCCTCCTGGTCACTGGGAGTTCTGTTTGCCTTGGTCCCCCGCAGTCAGGAGGCCCTGCCCACCCGGGAGCAGCCTCTTCCAGGGCAAGGGCTAGGGCAGTTCCACACACCAGAGCAGGTGCCGCGTGGATGGAGACACTGGAGACTGGCTTTTCTTCTTTCTTTTTTCTCTTTTCTTTTTTGTTTTTTTGGCTACGCTGTGCAGTTGGCGGGGTCTGAGTTCCCCGCCCAGGGATTGAACCCGGGCCCTCAGCAGTGAGAGCACCGAGTCCTAACCACTGGACTGCCAGGAATTCCCTGGCTTTTCTTTTTTATACTTTTCAGTGTTTTCCAGATCCTCTTCATTGAACATGTACTAGGTTTATAATTAATGAGAAACAAATAAGCATTAGTTAAAGAAGGAAAACACCCCAGATGTGGAGTCAGATGTGGCTCAGGCGGGCGCTCTGCCGCTTGCTGGCCGCAGGCCAGTTATGTCACTGCTCTAAGGACGTGTTCCATGGCATGAAAACACAGCCCCCAGGCGCTGGGCCGGCAGCCTCGGGGCAGGGGTGTGGGCACGGCTGAGCCCCGTGCGCTGGGAGCGAGGATTCTTGTTAACTGTTTCTGAAATAATAATAGGATGACACAAAACAACTTACTGATTTTTTTCAGTTACTCTAACTTCACCCATAATGGCTTTCATTCTTGCCTGTTTCCTCTGGGCCCTGGTCCCCACGCATACGTGTTGATTTATATAGTTTCATTTATTCCACTCTCTCTTTAAACCAGAACGCTCAGGACACTTGGCCTGAGACCCACGCCTAGCACGTTCTTTTGCCCCTGGACCAGCAACTCCCGGGTTCATTCAGTCACCACGCAGATACAGGGTGGGGGTTCCTGATAGGTCTGATAGGTGCCAGGTCTGCTCTCGGCGCAGGGACCAGGCGTGAGCAGCCGTGGTCCTGGCTCTCACAGGCTCGCATTAGGTGGACCGGGCGTGGTGGGTCCTGATTGGAGCGCTGAGCCTGGAGTCCTGGCCCTGGAGGTGGCCGTGAGCGTCCGAGAGCCCTCACCCCAAGGCCCGGATGGACCAGATGGGAAGCAGAGTTGACGTGGGCAGTGGCAGAAGGCGATTCTTGGCTTTGGTCAGCATTATGCTAGTTCCGTCTCGTCAGGTCGGCTGGCTGTCTCTGGTCAAAAGCTCCGGGTAGGGCGTCCCTGGTGGCGCAGCGGTTGAGAGTCCGCCTGCCGATGCAGGGGACACGGGTTCGTGCCCCGGTCCGGGACGATCCCACATGCTACGGAGCAGCTGGGCCCGTGAGCCATGGCCGCTGAGCCTGTGCATCCGTAGCCTGTGCTCCGCAACGGGAGAGGCCGCAACAGTGAGAGGCCCGCGTACCGCAAAAAAAAAAACAAACAAAAAAAAAGCTCCAGGTAGCAGCTGTATGTGTTTTGCTTGAGAAAAATGGAGGAATTATGATTACTTAATAAATGCCATTTTCCTAAGAGTGTAGAATCTTTCCAAAATATGTGCGATAATGACGCCAGCTTGTGGCGCTGCTGCATTACTCACCTCCATTACAAGTGTCGCCACAGACTCATTCCACGGGCCGAGCAGACACGCACGGGCCGCCTTCGTGGGGCCCCGCTGGGAGCCAGGCACGGGGGTCCTGGGTGGATAGGACCATGGCCTCTGTGCTCAAGGTAGGACACTATAAACTGACTGCCGATACAGAAAAGTGCTGAGGACAGAGACGGAGCACCAGGGCCCTGAGCCCTGCGAGAGCTCCCAGGACAGGCGGCATCTGCCCCGAGCTCTGAGAGGAGCGGGCGTGCAGGACAGAGACGCGCAGCGGCCGTGTCTGGGGGATGGTGGGGCGCACGGGCGAGCGGCCGGAGGCTCGGGGCTCTGCCTGGCCCACTGGTCAGCAACATTGATGAACCCGTAGCCTGGTTGGGCTAAAGATAACCTTCAGAGCATTCTGAATTCTTTTTTTTTTTTTTTTTTTAATTTTTGGCCGCGTTGGGCGTTTGTTGCTGTGCGCGGGCTTTCTTTAGTTGTGGGAGCGGGGGCTACTCTTCATTGCGGTGCACAGGCTTCTCACTGCGGTGGCTTCTCTTGTGGCACACGGGCTCTAGAGCTCAGGCTCAGTAGTTGTGGCTCACGGGCTCTAGAGTGCAGCCTCAGTAGTTGTGGTGCACGGGCTTAGTTGTTCCGCGGCATGTGGGATCTTCCTGGACCAGGGCTCGAACACGTGTGCCCTGCACGGGCAGGCGGATTCTTAACCCCTGCGCCACCAGGGAAGCCCCTACATTCTAAATTCTTAACGCTTCCTCCTCTCCGGTGAAAGAGAAGTGAAGTGCTGGGGTCTCTAGGACTCAGGCTGTGTCCGTGCCCAGCCTTGACCAGCAGGGCTGACCAGAAGCGGGCTCCTCCCAGGGCTGCGGAAGGGTCCCGGTGGACAAGGGGTGGCAGTGCCTCGTGAGGGATAGTGAGTCTGTGGGCAGCGCTGGGCCCAGGGTCCAGGCCACGTCCACTGTGTCCCCCTGCAGCCTTCTCCTCCCTGACTTCCGTGGGGTGGACCACCTCCCCACCGCGACCTTGGGTTTTCATTGGTGAATCATATTTGTTGTTTTACTGATTATAAAAATAATATATGTTCATTGGCTAATTTGGAAAACTGAGGTTTTCTAGATGACCTGGCCCAAAGGTCCCCCACCCAGCCGGTCTTCCTAAGCAGGCCGACAGCAGAGCCTTTCTCTTCCATTTCAGGAAGAGCCGAGCACCTCTCCATCTCCGGGGACCCGAGCAGCCAGCCAGCCCCCCAACTCCTCAGGTAAGGTGCACCGCCCTGCCGGCGCCAGCACGGGGTCTTAGCACAGGAGGGGTTCTTACAGGAAGGCGATCTGATCCCCCTGCCTCACTTTACGGTGAGCAGAGAGGCTGCGCTGGTGGGGGGCTCCCCGCCATCTTCGCGGCCTCCACGCCGAGCCTGAGCAGGGGCACCCTGGAGGAAAGACCGCCCAGTCTAAGCCTCGCGTCTCCCAGCCGGCCTGCCAGCACCTACCGAGTGGTGTGGGAGACCGTGCCCTGGGGCTCAGGTTCCCGGCCTTGGGCCCGTGCTCCGAAGAGGGGCACGTAAATGTCACGTTCCTGCACGCTGCAAAACGCCAGCTGTGACCCATGTTACAGTGATTAGCAGTGAGTCTCGCTCGCTGAGAAGTCAACCAGACAAGGCGGTCCTGAACCCCGCGCAGAAATCCCCCAGTCTGAGCTCTGGAGCGGGGCTTGCGATTAGAAGAGTGCCTTGAGGCTCTATGGTGGGAAGAAGCCACCGCAGTCAGTCACTCGTCCAACGTTTCAGTGTCTGCTCTGAGCCAGGCCTGTGCTCCTGAACACATGGTGCGGTGCAGGCTTGGGAGAGGCGGAGGGGAAGTAGCGCCCCCGCCCCAGCCAGCGGAGGGCAGCTCTTGCCAGGGGCTGGCTGCTCGCTGGGGCACGGCTCTGCCCTGCACGGGCCTAGCGTCCTGACTGTTGGCGCGTCTGCCTCCCTTGCGAGGCTGCGGTCTGTGCCCTCTCCTTCTCAGGCAGTGCCACCACAGTTCTTGGTGAGTGACTGCATGAACAGCTCACGTCCCGGTGGATGGGTTGTTCCCAGTCTAGGAGGTTGAGGCTCAGTGTGTTTAAATGGCTTCCTCCAGGCTGCATGCCTGGACCCTGGACGTGGTCCCAGCTCTCATACCTGTCCGGCAGGCCCAGCGTGGGCCCGTCAGCCTGCACAGTCTCCAGGCTCAGCTCAGAGTGGTTGGCCCCTGCTGCCCCAGGGGTTTTTCCTTCTGCCTCTCTGCTCATCCTGCAAAGTCAGTGAATTCTGTCCAGCTCGACAAATCTCTTGAAGTAAAGTGAGATGTAGTTTAACACCAGTTAAAAAGGAAAAAGGAAAGACAAATCAGCTTTGAAGCCCAGGCTGGGAAAGAGCCAGCTGCAGTGTCGGGGGAGAAAGCAAGGAGTCAGGGGACAGGGGACGCACATGGGTCGTGGACCTGGCCCCTGAAGGCGAACGTGGACCCCGGGCTGCCCGGAGAGTGTCCTGGTGGGGGGCCTCCTGTGCCCTGCTCGGCCCACTGCTGGAGTCCCAGGGCGCCTCTGGAAGTCGTAGTTAAGAGGTTCCCTGACCAGCTGGCTCACGTTCCAAGGACAGACCCAGTCATGGTGAGAGGGCTCAAAGCCAGGCCACAAGGTCAACCGAGTCGAGGGAACAGAGGCTCATGTCCTGAGGGGGGCGAGACGCCGGGTGGCAGCAGGGCCATCTACACCCTGCCAGGGCCGCCTGGGCCAAAGGGGACTGGAATAAGGAGCCGGGTCTCAGCTGTGACGGGGGAGCACGGGTGGGCCTCCTGCCCGGGACGCTGTGGGATGGGGGCCACTGAGCGCCCTCCCAGCTCTGAGGCGCTTCATCCATGACATGAACCAACAGAGTCCGGCCGGAAGCCCTGGGAGCGGAGCAGCTCGGCGGAGAAGCCCGTGTCCTCCTTGCTGTCCAGGTGAGCTGCCCCGGGAAGGCTGGCCCTGCGCCCGGGTCGGTGGGCCCAGGCGGGCGACGGCGCCAACTCACCTCTCTGTTCCATTCCGTTCCACCGCACAGAACCCCGTCTGTGGCCAAGAGCCCCGAAGCTAAGAGCCCCCTTCAGTCGCAGCCTCACTCTAGGTACCGAACAGCCCCGCCTCTGGGGCCTCCTTTGTCCCTTGCCCATGACTAACACCCCGGATCCCACCTGTGTCCTGTCATCTAACAGTCGGCCCTGGGAAAGGGTGGTCTGTGCTTCGTCAGGGACAGGGCGGGCCAGCTGCTTCCTGTCTTCTCCTAGACAGAGGGCCCGAGGCCAGGGGAGGGGAGTGACTGTCCAGAGAGGCAGCGAGGTGGAGCCGGGATCGAATCCCAGCTCTGGCCTCGCTAATTGTGACACCGGGCAAGCCAGGGGACCTCTCCGAGCCTCCACTGCTCCCCCACGCCACGAGGAGGTCTCTTCATCCCTCACGCACAGGGTGACCATGTGTGGACAACAGCTGGACACAGGAAATCTTCAGCAGCCCTGGCTGCATCCCGCAGCTCAAAATCCCGGGGGCTGGCCCAGCACCCCACCTCCTCTCCTTCCTCTGCCTTTTCCCCGGAGATACGCTGACCATATTTCCCAAACCAAAAAAAGCTGATGTGATAACAGGATGGGTTGTTTGAAACTGAGGTCGCCCAAAAAATCGAGAGACAGTCACACAGTAGCTATGGGCCAAGTGTGGCCTGAATTTGCAGGCTTCTAGAATCCGTACTAGGAAGTGTCTTCAGTGCCCATCACAAATTGGAGGGGAACAGCCCAAATCCCAGAGCAGGGGGAGTTTGAGCCTGGTCTTGCCAAATCAAACAAGGTGACCAGAGAGAGCTCCAGCCGGCCCAGCAGGAGTGGCGATGACAGATGCGGGTGAACGGGGATGAGGGGTCTCGACGGCAGCCAGGACTTGTGGAGGGCCTTTCTCAGCCAGGCCCTGAGCTGGGCCCTGCAGGTCCCTGCCTGCGAGGAGCTCATTTTCCTGTTGGAAAGGCCCGTAAATAAGACAACTGTGAGTTCTGAGAGGTGCTCTGGGGAAGACGTAGAGGGCCGCGTGGTGGACGGGGCTGGGGACGGGGGTGCTTTAGCGAGTGGGCCTCTCAGAGGTGGCATTCGAGTTGACCCGGGTGAGAGGGAGCCTGCCCCGTGGAGACTGTGGGCACGGCCCTCCAGGCCGAACGAGTAGTAAGTGCTAAGGCCCTGAGCCTGCCACCAGCCTGGCAAGTTCAAAGAACAGAAAGCAGGCCGTTGTGGCTGGCAGGTGATCGGACGTGGGGAGGGCAGAGGGAGGCACGTTTAGAGAGGCAGGAAGGAGCCGCACGGTGAGAAGTGTGGATTTTATTCTGTGTGCGGGCCCCAGTCTCCGAGCTCTGCGCAAAGGGCGCCGCGATGGAGTTGCTCTCTGGGCAGCTCGCTCTGGCTGTGAAGCGAGCGGTGGACCGGAGCCGGGCGGGAGCCAGAGCAGCCAGGGAGGCGAGGCGGCCGGGGCTGACCTGCAGCTCCCAGCAGAGCTAGCTGCTTCCTGGTTGTGGAGTAAGGACGGGCGGCCAAGTTCTGAGTGGCCAGGCGTCCCTCACAGGGCAGGAGCGTCGTCTAGGGCATTCCTACACGTAAGAGGGCTCTCCGGCTCCGAGCCAGACTCACAGATGGGGCGGGTGCCGCAGGGCTCACAAAACCTGTCGGGGTCACCATCGGGGGCACTTTCCAGGTCTGCAGATGGGGGGACCGAGGCCCAGAGAGGTGAAGCGGTTTGTCCAGGTGACTGGAAACTACAGGATGGGTGTGACGGATCCAGGGATCTCAGGCCGGACCTCTTTCCACATCAGGACCCAAAGTTAACGTACAAACTCAGTCAGGACCACATTTATTGAGTCTCTTTATTGAGTTCATCCAGAAGGGGCGCAGGAGCACTTTTTCTTTTCTTTTTTAACCCAGCTTTGTGCACTGGACACTAAAATTTTATTTACAATAGCATTCAGTGGGTTTTTTTAATCCAGTTTTATTGAGATATAATTGACATCTAGCGTTGTGTAAGTTCAAGATGTGCCACACTGTGATTTGATACACGTGTGCATTGTAAAATGGTTACCACAGTCAGGTAAGTTACCTCGTCCATAACCTCACACAGTTACCTTTTTTTGTACGTGTGTGGTGAGAACTTTCAGGTCTATTTTCTTCGCTCCTTTCAAGCATACGATACAGTATCGTTAACCATAGTTACCGTGCTGTGCGTCACACCCCCAAGAGGGAGCCCATCTTAGTAGCGGAAGTGTGTGCCCGTGGGCCACCTCCACCGGTTGCCGCCACCCGCCAGCCCCTGGCGGCCACGAGTCTGCGCTCTGAGTTCGGCTTTCCTAGATTTTACATATAAGTGAGATCATGCGGCGTTTGTTTTTCTCTGGCTTATTTCACTTAGCATAATGTCCATGTTGTCACAAATGGCAGGGTTTCCTTCTTTCTTGTGGCAGAATACTCCATTATGTAACCGTGTGATGTACATATGTACACGTGTGTGTACATACACTCACACACGCACACAGATACAGACATGACATCTTCTGTCTCCATTCATCTGTCAGCGGACCCTTGGGTTGTTCCCATGTCATGGCAGTTGTGAATAACGCTGCAGTGAACATGGGGGTGCAGCTGTCTCCTGGGACAGTGATTTCATTCCCTTCGGCTGTGTACCCAGAGGTGGGATTGCTGGCTCGTGTGGTCATTACGTTCTTAATCCTTTGAGGCCCCTCCACACTGTTCTCCATCGCGGCGGCACCAGCACTTTAGTTTTCATGCTTGTTCTCCTTCACTGTGGAGAACACCAGCCCTCGATTTCCCCAGATGGACCTAATCTGTACAGTGACCCCTGGTAGCCATGCCAGTCCGCCAGGTCAGTGTCTGTCCGCCAGCTGTCACATCCACGATCCCTGCAGCTGGCTCTAGCCACATCATTTCCCTGAACCTGCCTTTCTCTCCACGTGGGGACAGAAAGTGGATCCAGAAAGTGTACCCTCAGCACCATGGTCCTGCTTTGAAAGGCCAGGTGGTTAGACGAGCGTTTGCCAAGATTTCCTTCCTTCCTCCCTTCCTCCGTCCTTCCGTCCTTCCATCTTTCCCTCCCCTCCTCTCTTCCACTGGTGGGATCTTAGTTCCCCGACCAGGGAGTGAACCTGGGCCCCGGCTCTGAAAGCAGCAAGTCCTAACCACTGGACCACCAGGCAATTCCCTGCCAAGATTTTCCAGGGAGGATTCATGTGCAAGAGACATGAAGTTTCAAACCAGCTAACCTTAGTTCGGAAGCATCAGGACAGTCCCCAAAACTGAAACCTTTGCCTGAGACGAGCAAAACCACATCCAAGGACGTTTCCTGAAGTAATTACACACCAGAGCCGGTTACCAACACCAGGGACACGTGTTTGTGTCGGAAGTGGGTGCCTTTAGGATGAGTGTTTAAGGTTTTTGCAATTTTGTCTCGTATTTAATGCCATCGTTACTGGTTTCCCCCAAGCCTCCGTCTAGCCAGGAACGCAGACCCTCACACTGAGGGCCAGCTTATCAGGGTCCCTTTCCAGGGGAGGCAGCATGTGACGCTGTCCACTTACGTGGCTGCTTCTGTGTGAGAGCTGTCCAGGCAGAAGACACCAAGTCCTGACTCTTGGGTTGGGAAATATGGTCACAGTATCCATGAGCCCCTCTCGAGGTGGAGACAGGGCATTGGAGTCCTTTTCAGGTAGCTAAGGAGCGGCCGGAGGTAGAAGCAGAAAGCGTGTGAAGGACGATGGGAGAGGGCAGGGCTGGGCCCGCAGCCGGGAGGCGCCGGGGCACCGCTCAGTCTCCCAGCACGGGGGCGCCTGCCGGGCCCCAGCGCCCACCTGACCGCACCCTGCCGCCCTCTCCCCAGGATGAAGCCGGCGGGAAGTGTAAACGACGTGGCCCTGGATGCCTTAGACTTAGACCGGATGAAACAGGTGAGTGTGTCCTTCCCGGAGAGGCTGTGAAGGAGCCAGAGGCTGGGGACTTGTCGGGGCCGCGTGGGCAGGCAGGCCCGCCCTCTTGCCCAAGAGGGCCACATGCGGCTGCCAGCAGTCGGGAGCCGGCGGTAGGGTAGGGGAGGGGACACGCGCAGCGTCGGTCCCCCTGCCCCTGTCCTTACCAGGAAAAGGCTCCCGGCCCGCCTCTGGGGCTTCCCCTTCCGGGCACCCCGGCTCCTCCTGAGTATTTCTCAGGCGTGGGAGGGTGTCTCACGTCCCAGTCCCACTCACACACCGTTCCCCAGCTTGGGGAGGGAGCCGAGAACACGGGTGACATGGGCAGGGGTGAGGGTTGTGGCGCTGCCCCTGCCCCTCGGTCAAGGCCACTTCTCTGCTGTCTGTCCCTTCACTCCGAGGCTCTGCTCCCACCAGGAGATCCTCGAGGAGGTGGTCCGCGAGCTCCACAAAGTGAAGGAGGAGATCATCGATGGTGAGTAGAGGGCCCCCACCCCCGGCATCGCCCTGAGCCGGGGTGCACCCAGCGTCCTTGAAGACGGAGGCCTGCCTGCGCCCAGGGCGGCCAAGCAGGGGTCCAGGATGGTCCAGCCAGGGAGGCCGTCCAGGGCCAGGAGGCCTGGGCCTTGTACCAGCATGGGGGCGGGGGTCAGTCTTCCTCCCAGCGGCCAGCACCACCCTCCCGCGTCTCTGAGCAAACTGAGACTCAGATTAAGCGCCTCGTGTAAGGCCGGGGACGCCCTGCTGCTCTGCCGCCTCAGTCTGTCTTCCCAGGATTAGCCTGTGTCGAGGAGAAAGATCCGAGAGTGCATTCCCAGGCCCAGAGCGGCCCTGAGTTATCTGCTGCTTAGCTCAGCACCTGTGGACGTAGATTACTGCTTTTTATTCTGCCACTTCTGATCACTGGGTTTGGGGTTATAAGGGCAACCGCTGCCTTCCCAGAGGTTTAGGGGTCCAAGAAGCCACAGAATTACCTATGGGCCTGACCTAGTTCACAGCCTGCTTGGCCTGGCCTGAGGGAGCGGGCATGTGGCTCCAGCGGCAGGGCCTCGTCACGGTGAATCACATCCGTCCTTCCGGGCCCCACCGTAGCCTTTGATGCCGCTGGCTCAGATCTGGAGCCAGAGGAAAAGGAAAGGTTCGGGCAGGGCTGGCTCCGCCCGACAGAGCAGTGAGGCACAGCCTGGTGCCCACACCCCTCCCCATCCCACCTGCTGGGTGCTGGTGGCGGAGGGCCGCCAGACATGGGAGAGAGGAGAGGCGGCTGGGAGCCTGCGTGGGGTGCCAGCAGAGCCGGACCCCTGCCCAGGGCTGGGTGACGGCCACACCCCGTCCTTGACCCAGAGAGCACTCAGTTCCTGTTTGCCCAGTCCCCCCACAGGCCTGGGATGGGCAGATAAGGAGTTAATGAATGAAGAGAGAAAGCAGAGCCAGAGAGGAGACAGAGGCCAACTATTAACCCTGCTCTGATGCTGGGCGCTCCCACCTCAGGAGGGCTGCTTGTGTGGCCCCAGGGCCAGGGCTGGTGTGGGGCCCGAAGCAGGGCTGCCAGCCAGCCAGCGAGCAGAGGGCACAGCCTCAACGGAGGGAGCCAGTGGGTGTGGGGGGGCCCCCGTCTCTGCACCTGCCACAGCGCGGCCATGGTGGACGCAGCCTCTGGGGCGGGCGGCTGAGAGGCTGGGGGAGATGTGGGCCATGGGGGTCTCCTGGAACCCTCCCCTCGTTCCCCTGCTGCTGGAGACGGGCCCGGCCCTTAGCTCTCTCTCCTGGCCTTCGGCTGCAGGCCCCCTGGGGTCTGTCCGGGCAGAGGCTCACATCTGGGGGAGGACTCTGGGGAGAGGAGCAGGGAGAAGCCCCGGCCCCCTCCGGATGGGGCGAGCCCAGGCCCGGGAGGCAGGGCATGGGAGCCCTCCGCCCTGCTCAAGGTCACCGACCTGATGCTGCCCCTGGGGGCGGGGTGGGGGGCTTGCCGGTCCTCCGACCAGAGCTGGGCTGCCTGCCTGCCCCTTACCAGTCCGTCCTCTGACGGGGAAGGGGCAGTGCCATCTTTGAGGGGCTGCCAGCTCACGAGAAGCGGCAGATGAGACCCACAGAGGGCTTTGCTGTCACCCCGGAGTCGGCCGGAGCCCGCTGCGCTGCCTGCCCTCTGGCCTGGGGGGAGACAGAGCGGGGCAGACCCCAGGCAGGACCTGAGCAGGCCGGGGGGCGGCGCCTGAGCCTCCTGTCCCGCCCTGTCCCCTCAGCCATCAGGCAGGAGCTGAGTGGGATCAGCACATCGTAGGTCGCTCGGCCCCCGACGCCGCCTGAGACCCGGTCCAGCCGAAGGCGGGGACAGCAAGGAGCCCAGCGCCCCGGGCCTCCAGCACACACGAGCACGCACTGAAGCTAGGATGTGCTTCGTTTAAAAGTCTTAACCTGTGATAAAATATTAAAATGAGGAAAAAAGTTCAGCTCCTGGATTTTTTTAGATTCAACCTGATACAGCACACCAGGCCTATCGCCTTTTTTTGTATTTTATATTTGCCTATTTAAGTGTACATTCCTTTCGGTTTATAGAGAAGACACCCCGAGTCAGTCACGCGCCTCGCTAGGTGGTTTCAAGTTTTCTCCTAGGTGCCACCGGGAGCAGCGGCCGCTTCCACGCGGCTCCTTCCCAGCGTCCTGGTGGTTGGGGTCCATCCACGCGCCAGGCGGTCTGTGTGCACGTGGTAATAAACGCTTACCGTCCACACCCCGGCTCCGACTCGCTCGCTGTTGGCGGCTCCCGGCCGGGGAGGCCTCTTTTGGGGGAAGGGCCCACGGCAGTGGCGGCCGTGGGTGCGAGGCTGGGCTGACGCGGATGCGAGGGGGGACGGGCCGCTGAGCCGCGCAGCTCAGGCACTGCCGGCGGGGGGCCCAGGAGCCGCCCCCCAGGGCCTCCTCCAGGGAGACGGGCTCTGAGTGGCGCCTGGAACATCAGCAGGGCCGGGAGGAGGCACCAGCTTACCCTCCCCGCCGCGCAGAGGGGCGCCCTGTGACTCGGGCCCAGCAAGGCGGGCAGGGAAGGCCTCCGCCCTGCCCCACAAGTCTCCTGCAGCCCCCAGGGAGGAGCACAGGTCCCCGCCTCCGTGGCAGGAGTGAGGCCCCAGCCAGTGGGAAGGCTTTGGCGTCCTTTGACTATCACGCAGGCACCACGGCACAGTGTGCCCAGGCGCTGGCCCAGCCGTCCCCTGGGGCCACGGGAGGAGGGCCCCCAGTCTGGCTCGTGACAGTGGGGCTGTTTTCTGGCCAGGCTCTGGACACACCGTCTCACCGAGTGCTCCCAGCGACCCTGGGACACAGGAATAGGGCTGTTCTGCCGGCTGGGAGGTGAGCGGCTTAACCCACACACAGCTCCATGAGCCGCTCTCCCGGGCTCCTTCTGCCTCCCGCTGTCCAAGAACCCTGTCGCCTCGGTGCCTCGGGGAGAGAGTCCTGGCAGGTGGCGACGGGGTGCTCCCCTCTTCTGGGCAGCTGCCTCTCGAGAGATTTGTGCCAGACCCCTGCCCTGGGCCCACCTTCGGCTCTGGGTGAGGCCCAGCCGTGACCGTCCCGTCGGCAGATAAGCTCGCTGGCGGACACGGAGAGCTCGCGAGGCTCAGCTGGGCTCTCTGGGGCTCCCCTGGGCCCAGGCCAGCGTGTGTGCACAAGGAGGGGCCGCCTGCCCAGGCTCAGAGCCGCATTGCCCTCCCACAGCCAGTCCAAGGGCCTCTTCCTCGGGCCACCTCAGTGGTCAGAACACCCGTGGACAGGGGTGCCTGGCACACGCGAGGCCACTCCCAGCCCTGAGCAGGAAGCCCTTGCGTAGCAACTGCCCTGTCTCAGGCACCTGAGACCTTCCTCCCCGCCCAGCTGGGCCTTCCTCCCAGCCCTCTCTCTCCCGGGCCAGCTAAGGCAGCCCCGCCATGCCCGCCCCTGGACCGTGGTCCTCGGCCTCCCCAGCCTCACGGCTCCAAAGGGAGGCCGTCTTGGCCCGGCCGCTTCCTCTGGCAGGGAGGGCCTCGCCCAGGCATCCCTCCTGCTGCCCGCCTGCCTCTGGAAGACCAGGACCCACACCCCGACACAGCCCCCGGGCCCAGGGGCTGGCGCCAGCGATGCCTCCCCACCTCTCAGCTGGGCCATTAGCCCTCCGCACAGTCCGGCCGAGCCGCATCCCGCTTCGCAGAGACACCGAGGACACCAGCCAGCTTCCGTCAGAGCCCTAGCTCACTTGGGCAGTCACCCGTCGGTGCAGCCGCCTGTGCACCCGCCATCTGCCTGGCCTGTGGTACCTGTTCTCCTCAAGCCCCACGTCTGAGCTGGTGGGGGTGAGGGCCCCAACATGCAGCAGGAGCTCGGCAGGCGCGGGGGTGGGGGTGGGGGGCAGGGTTGTGGCGGGAGCAGGGACGTGGCCCGAGGACCACGTGGATCTCATCTCTGCCCACACCCCCAAAACCGGCCACTCAATGACAGGGCCCCCGGGGAAGGCTGCCCCAGAGGGAGGAGCGTGGCCTCGGGCCCTGCTGGCCAGGAGCCGAGCCCACTCCTGGGAAGCACCCTTTGTGGACTTGAAAACATGCTGCTTTAATTTAGGGCATGGGCACGCCAGAGAAATCAGCTCCCTGGGCACAGGGCACCCAGCGCCGGGCCAGGCCTCGCGCGTGACGTCCTGAAAGGGAGGGCCCGGCCTGCGGTCACCAGTCCCCGTGCAGACCAAGCTTCTCCAGGCTGCCACCCGCGCCCGCTGTCTCCAGGCGTGGTCTCGGGACTCCAGGGGGACAAGAACAGCAGCCTAGGGTGCGGGAACTAAATGCAGCCAAACCAGTTCTGGGCACTGCACGCCCTGGGGACAGGTGACGGCCAGCCCTGCAGGTGGGCGGGGCGAGGCCGGGCAGCAGACAGAGAGCACAGGCCCTGCTCCCACCGGGCACTGAGGCGCGCGCAGCAGGGTCCGTGCTCTCGGGGCACCGGCCGTCGGGCTCACAGGCCGTCCTTCGCCAGCTTGCACACCCGCTTCACCCTGGCGTAGGGCCCCAGGGAGTCCTCGGACACAAAGTCCCAGAGCACCTTCACCCACGAGTAGTGCTGGGGCAGGTGGTCGTAGTACTCGGGCGCGATCTTCCGCACCTGTGGAGAGGGCACATGGGTCAGAGGCCGCGCACAGGCACGTGCACAGCCACAGGCGCACGTGCGCGCAGACACACGTGAGCACACGCGCAACCCTGTCATCTCCCAGGGTACCCGTGTCCGGGCCAGCCGGCGCTGCCCAAAGGCGGGGGGGCCGTTGGCCGGGGGCACCAAGAGGCGCTGAGGCCCCTGCCCCAAATGGGGTGAGGAGTTAAAATGCACCCCCTCCCTGGAGCCACGCCCCGAGTTTCTGATCCAGGAGCCTCGGGGTGGCCGAGTCCTGCTGAACCAAGGTCACGCCCACGCACCTCAGCCCGGCGTTCGGTGCCCTCTCGGCCCTGCAAACCCCTCTGACCTTGGCTCCCACCATACTCCCACCCCGTCGCCCTCCTGCCAGCCTCAGGACTTACTTCCCCCTCCAGCTCCCTGCCCCTCTCTGCACCTGACACCCTCAGCCCGCCTCCTCCAAGAAGTGCTCCAGCCTCAGCACCTACATGCACACCAACTGCAGGGGAGGCCTCCCCCTCCCCCCACAGAGGACACACCGGGTGCACAGGGCCTGCTTTATAACTGAAAAGGGGGGCCTAAGGGGGATGAGGTGACACGCACGGCAGGAACAGGGAGCCTTTGACTTTGCTTGGGAGAAGGAAAGGCTCACAGCTGACAGCAGCTGCTTCTGTGAGTGTCCTGGGTCAAGATTCTGGCTCTGCTGCTTCCTGAGTCAGGGACCCCTGCTCCCTGAGCCTCTCCCTTCGCGTCCATGAAATGGGCGTGATGGGCTTGAAATGCTGCGTAGGCTTGTGGCGAGGCTTCAGTGAGATGGTGCCCAGCACAGAGCAGGACCTCAGTACCATCGGCGGGGCGGGGTGGGGGGCGCCTGCACAGCCAGGGTGGACACACAGGCTGTCAGACTCGAGTCACGTGGGCCACGGCACAAACACCTGCACACCCAGACCAGCGCTCACGTGCACTCCAGCACACCAGTGGGTGAACATGCACTCACAGACATGCACATATGGACAGGCACACCTAATCACGTGTAGGAATGCGGGCACACAGACGTACACACAGTCTCGCACACTCAGACACCCTTCCCACGACCACAATCTCCAACCCCCTGTGCGCGGTCACTTCTGCTCTAACCGACCAGGGCCAGACCAGAACAACAACAACTCCTCCCCCTCCCCCCTCCTCCTCCCCCTCCCCCTTTCTTCTTTAGAAATTCTCCAACCCAGATCTCCCAAGACAGAGGTGCCAGCCCAGAGGCTTCCACTCCGAGGCAGCTCGGGCCAAGCCCCTTGGGTCACAAAGGGCAAGGCCCACCCTGTCCTCTCTGTGCCGTGAGGGGGCCCCTGGAGGGTCACAGGGCAGTGACAAGAAATGCGGAGGGACAGGGTCAGGAAGGCGAGGCGCTTCACTTGCAGTATCGTTACTGCTGCACCATTTACAGGAGAGAAAGCTGAGGCACAGAGAGGGCAAGCGGCTTGCCCCAGGACACACAGCCAGCCAGTGAATGTCACAGCTGTGCTCAAACGGGTTTTCATTAAACCAAGAGGCCTGAACTGTAAAGTGCCCCGCCCCCCCGAATTCACCTTCCTATTCTCCAGCCCGGCACGCCGCGTGCCAGGTGGCCTTTCCTTCTGCCCTGGGGACCCCACGTGAGCACGTAGCCATCCCGTGATCAGCACGAGAGACAGGCCGGAGTGTGGCCCAGAGCCCTCCCCGCGTTCCCCCACCTCCCACTAAGGTGCCGCTGCAGCCCCGCGACCGTGGCCACGTACCAGGGGCAGGTTGCAGCCCGGGATGCTGGGGAAGTCGTGGTGTTCCATGTGGTAGCCCACGTTGAAGGTGATCCAGTTGAGGGGCCCGTAGTAGGAGTAGGTCTCGTGGCCCTTGAGGAACATGTAGTGCTCAGCCACGAAGTGGCCCGAGATGGGGTGCAGGCCCAGGCCCAGCAGGGAGCTGGCCAGCAGGTAGACCATGGGCTTGGGCCCCCAGAGGGTGAAGATGGTGGCGTTGGCCGCCAGCTGCGCCAGGGCGTTGAACACCTCCATGCGGGTCATGGCCTTGGGGTGCACGCAGAGCGGCCGCAGCGAGTAGAGGAAGGGCTGCAGCGCCAGCCAGAGCAGCTTGCGGGCCGGCGTGCAGAAGAGCCAGCCCTCGAGGCGCGTGGGCACGTCCACGTCCAGCCCGTCGCCGCCCAGGTAGCGGTGGTGATCCACGTGGTACTTCTTGAAGGAGGAGGCGTAGGGCACACCCAAGGGCAGGTTGGCGAAGACGGCGAACCAGCGGTTGTGGGCGGGGTGGCCAGTGCCGAAGGCCGTGTTGTGCGAGATGTCGTGGATGGCCAGCGTCAGCGCGTGGTTCACGCAGCCCCCGAAGGCGTAGGCCCAGAAGAGCAGCCAGCGCCACGCCAGGCCCCGCACCAGCCAGCAGGCCAGCAGCTGCGCCAGCACCAGCCCCAGCACCAGCCACTTGAGGTGAGGGTCCGGCCGCATCAGGGCCTTGATGGCCGGGTACTTGGCTGCAGGGAGGACGGGAGAGAAGGTGAGGGGGTGCTGGCCGCGTGGGTCCAGATGCGTGCTTCCCCTCCCCCCTCCTTCAATCTTTCCTGCCATCTTCCCCGTCTTTCCCTCCACCATCCATCAAGCCCCCAGGCAGTGCTCTGAGATCCGGCACTGCGGCTCTGGGCCTAGAAGCAGCCTCGCCTGTGCTCGTGCCGAGGGAGGCAGGCAGACCTGTCTCCCCCCACCACCCAGGGGGCTCTGGGGAGACTCTCCAGGGTGGGGGTCTTTGTCACCAGCCTACACAAAGAGCAGGCGTCAGCATGGGCCACAGAAACGTAATTCCCGCCGTCAAAACAGATGCCGGGAGCCACAGGTTCAGCGCACGCAGTGCTGTGTACGGCTGCTTGGTTGCTGTGGGCTTCCAGGGAGCCCGAGAACCACAAGCAGACTCTTCGGGGGGCGGGGGGGGCCCTGGGAGGGGGCAGGGTGGCTGGGGGAGGGGAAGCTGGAGGGCTCTGGCTTTGTCTCGGTGTTTCAGTTCGTAAAACAAACAAGATCTGAAGGAAATATGATAAAATGTTGAATACACTTATTTTGGGTGGTGGGTGTTTGTTATAGTATCTTTTGTACTTTTCTGTATTTTGTTTTACAGAAAAGGAAAAAACAATGGCAGTGGGAGCTGCCCAAGCAGGGAGGGCCTTCCCAGCCGAGGAGGCAGCCGGAAGAGAACAGGGTGGGGTGGGGGCCTTGGGGCAAGAGAGCGGTGCCTTCTAGAAACCTCTGCTTGTGGGAGGCGGCTGGCAGGCTTAAGGCTGGTGAAGCAGCTGGTGCTGTATCCAGGGGCACGGAGGGACAGGGCCGGGGGGCATCACATGCTCAAGGGGACAGTCAACCCTCCCACTCCAGGTCTGCTGTGTCCCTTGGTTCCCTGGCAGAGGAGACAGGCCCTCAGGTGGAACCAGCGTCCTGACACACAGATTGGGATCCAGGCCGGCGAGGGCGGGGCTCGTCCCAGGCACCCTTAGGACAGTCAGTACCCATCTCCAGTGCCTTCAGTGCCCGCCCCTCCTACCCATCCAGCAGCTGGGCGGCCTCAGGCTGGCCTGTGAAGAGGGTGTCCAGGGCTGCAGCAGAGGCTGGGCCCCAAATGGAATTGGCCAGACCAAGGTTGAATCCTGGCCTACGCTTCCCTCCTAGTGACCCAGGAAGTCGCTGCCCTTTAGTGCTCAGAATGGAAGTGTGTGACAGGGCTGCCTTCTTCCTCCCAGACCAGAGAACTTTCTGTCAGAGCCCCCCAGCAATGGAACAGGCTGCCTCACAGGTGGTGAGCTGCCTGTCCCTGGGGGTATGCAAGGAGAAACACAACAAGGACTTCTGCCCCAGAGGGGAGACTCAGGCTCAGAGTCTTCCTGCCCAAGCTATGGTGGTGCCACAAGCCCATCTCGAGGTCAGTCTTGATCCTGCTGTGTGGCCATGGTGCATTCCCACCCTCTCTGGGCCTCTGTGTCCCAGTGTGACACAGTGTGGGCAGGATGTGCCTCACGGGGTATGTGTTCCACATACCGGTCCTGGAGCCTGACGGTGGGACAGCCCGCGTCTGCTGGAGATGTCGGGGCGGGGGGCGGTAGTCGGGGTTCCCACATCCTAGAACCGCTGCCCAGGAAGCCCACAGAATCCCCCAGGCAGCACTGACACCCCTGCTATCTACACACCAGCACTCCCACCGAGCCTCCACCTCATCTGGCAGCTACGGTGGTTTTGGCTCCGACCAACTGAGCAGTGGTGCTATACAGCCCTCAAGACAGCCTGCCAGGGGAGGCAGCCGAACCTCACACCCCTACCCCCGGCTCCCATTCCAGCCTCCTTCCCCCTACTGCTGGGGCCACCCCCCAGGCTTCCAAGCTCGGCAAGACTGCCTGGGCCCTTTGATCCTGGGAGCTTTCCCCGAAGCTGCCAAGGACACCCCCTAATCAGGCCCCGAAGGATGGTGGTCACAGCACAAGCGTCAAAGCAGAACTTAGGAAAGGGCAAGCGAGCCCAGGCCTGGCAATAAACCACAGCCCTGCTTAAGAGGGGCCCAGGGGGCCACAGCATCTCCCGGGGGGTGGAAGGGAGCAGCGTTCAGAAAGCGTTCAAATTCCAGCTCTGGATACGGGTTTAGTAACAAGAATATATAAAGATATCCTACAACCCAAAAACAAAAAGACAAACAACCCAACAAAAAATGAGCAAAGGACTTGAATAGATATTTCTCCCAAGATGTGCACCTGTCTCTCTAAGCACATGAAAAGGTGCTCAGCAGCAGCAGTCGCAGGGATGCAGCCAGCCTGACGGTGAGATCCCACCGCAGAGCCGCTAACAGCCAAACTCAAAAGACGGAAGATAGCAAGTGCTGACGAGGCTGCAGAGAAATGGGGGCCCTTGTTTGTATGCTGCTAGTAGGAATGGAAAACGGTGCAGCCACTGTGGAAAACAATTGGGCGGTTCCTCAAAAAGTTAAACATGGAATTACCGTAAGACCCAGCAATTCCACTGCTAAATATATACCCCACAGAATTTAAATCAGGGACACAGACAGAAACGTGCATATCCATGTTCACAGAACTATTCACAATAGCCAGAAGGTGGAAACAACCCAAGTATCTGTTAACTGATGAGTAGTTAAACAAAATATGGTCTCTCTACACAATGGAATATTATTCAGCCTTAGGAAGGAATGAAACTTCCAGTTACAAAATAAGTAGGACATGGGGATGCACTGTCTGGAACGGTGGCTGTAGTTATTAATGCCGTGTCGCATATTTTAAAGTTGTTAGGAAGGTAGATCTTGAAAGCTCTCATCAAGAACTTCTCATCCAAATAAAGAGGGAGACAGAGAATGGGCTTGAGGACTTGGGGTGGGAGCGGGAAGCTGGGGCGAAGTGAGAGTAGCATCGACATATACACACTACCGAATGTAAACAGGTGGCTGGTGGGAAGCAGCCGCATAGCACAGGGAGATGGGCTCGGTGCTTTGCGATGACCTAGAGGGGTGGGATAGGGAGGGTGGGAGGGAGGCTCAAAGGGAGGGGATGCGGGGACATGTGTATGCATATGGCTGATTCAGTTGTGCAAGAAAAACTAACACAGTATTGTGATGCAATTATACTCCAATAAAGGTCTATTAAAAAAAAAAGAACTTGTCATCCAAGAACTCATCAAGAAAAAAAAAATTTGTAACTGTGTATAGTGACTTCTTGGGGTCATTTCACAGGATACCATATCAAGTCACTATGTTGGTGGGGGAGGGATAAATTAGGGATTAAAATATACACACTACTGGGACTTCCCTGGTGGTCCAGTGGTTAAGACTCCATGCTCCCAATGCAGGGGGCCTGGGTTGGATCCCTGGTCAGGGAACTGGATCCCGCACGCTGCAACTGAGAGCCCGCATCCCGCAACTAAAGATCCCGCATGCCGCGATTAAGACCTGGCACAGCCAAATAAGTAAATATTTTTAAAAATATACGTACACAGGGCTTCCCTGGTGGCGCAGTGGTTGAGAATCTGCCTGCTGATGCAGGGGACACGGGTTCCAGCCCTGGTCTGGGATGATCCCACATGCCGCGGAGCAACTGGGCCCGTGAGCCACAACTACTGAGCCTGCGCGTCTGGAGCCTGTGCTCCTCAACAAGAGAAGCCGCGATAGTGAGAGGCCCGCACACCATGATGAAGAGTGGCCACTGCTTGCCACAACTAGAGAAAGCCCTCGCACAGAAACGAAGACCCAACACAGCAAAAATAAATAAATAAACTCCTACCCCCAACATCTTCTTTAAAATATATACATATATATATATATATATGTGCACAGTACTATACATAAAATAGATAACCAACAAGGACCTACTGTATAGTACAGGGAACTCTACTCAATATCTTGTAATAACCTATAATGGAAGAGAATGCAGAAAAATTATATATATATATTTTTTATATATATGTATGTATAACTGAATCACTTTGCTGTACACCTGAAACTAACACAACATTGTAAATCAACTATATTTCAATAAAATTTTTTTTTAAATCATTATGTTGTACACCTGAAGCTAATATAATGCTATAGGTCAATTATGCCTCAATTTTAAAAGCCCTTATATTGAATTCGCTGCTTCTCTGTCACAGTGCCGGCTCCCTCAATCCTGCTCCTGGGAACTGACTCCCAAATAAACTAGCAGCACCTCCGCCGCCCAAAACACAGGCATGAAGGACTACCGCGGGCTGCGTACAACACGGATGAACCTTGAAGACATGATGCCGAGTGAAAGAAGCCAGTCAGGAAAGGCCACATACCGTACGATTCCACTTACGTGAAATATCTAGAACAGGCAAGTTCACAGAACCAGAAAGTAGAGGTTTCCAGGGCTGGGGGGGTGGGGGGAATGGACAGTGACTGGTAATGGGTGTAGAATTTCTGTTTGGAGTCATGAAAAAGTTTTGGAAATAGTAGTGATGGCTACACCACACCGTGAAAGTCATGAATGCCCCCAAATCACATGCTTCACACACGGTTAAAATGGCAAATTCTATGTTATCCTTTACCACAATTTTGTTTTTTAAGTTTAAAAAAAAAAAAATCCGGGGCTTCCCTGGTGGCGCAGTGGTTGAGAGTCTGCCTGCCAGTGCAGGGGACGCGGGTTCGTGCCCCGGTCCAGGAAGATCCCACATGCCGCGGAGCGGCTGGGCCCGTGAGACATGGCCGCTGAGCCTGCGTGTCCAGAGCCTGTGCTCCGCAACAGGAGAGGCCCGCGTACTGCAAAAAAAAAAAACAAAAAAATCCCAGCTCCGAGCAGGTTACGTCAGCTCCAAGGCTCGTTTCTGAACCATAAACAGGTCACTGGGAGGATGACTAGATAAGGCACGGAAAGCTCAGGCTGACTGGCCGGGAGCAGACGCCCAGGTGAATCTGCGCTTTATGACGACCACCCAACAAAGTGCACCGTGAAGGCCGGCGGCCAGGATGCTGCCCGAAGACGGGTATGCTGGGGACAGTGGTGGTGGGATTAGGCTGCATAGCGCTCTCCTCCCGGGCCTGCCCACATGGCCCAGCGGCGGCCGAGTGGGCTGTCCCTGCGTTGCGTGTGGGAGGCGACTTGGCTGTCCCAGAAAGGCCAGAGGCCCAGAAGGGTACTCGCCGCCCCCGGCAGGTGGAGGAAGATGCAGGGAAGGGGGTGCCAGGGCCCCACCGCCTGGAACCAGCTCAAGGTGGAGGGAGAGACTGGCAACTGGGGTGGGCAGAACAGGGGCCCCCCAAACGCGTCCAGGTCCTACTCCCCTCACTGTGAATCGGTCAGCTTCTGAGGGACCCTGGAAGTCAGGCTGCACCCAGGGTGCTGGTCTGCTGACCTCACAACAGCAAGGAGAGCCTGGAGTATCCCGGCGGCACAGCGTCATCCCAGGCTCGGGACAGTGGGAAAGGGAGCAGGAGAGGAGGTCTAGGGATGTGCAAGGTCTCCACCGGCCTCGCCAGCTGTGAAGATCGAGGCGCACAGGCGGCTCCAGAAGCTGGAAGGGCCAGGAAACAGATTCCCCCCCTGGAGCCTCCAGAAGAAACTTCACCCAGTGGGACCCGGGTCAGAGTTCTGACCTCCAGAACCGTAAGATAACACGCGCGTTGTCCGTGGTCATTTGTCTCTGCAGCTCTAGGAAACACACAGCAACTGGACGGGGGATGAGGAAACCCCGAGGCTCTGACAGCCCAGCTGACCTCACTGCCCCATCCCTGCACTGGCCTGGCGCTGGGCGCAGCGGCAACTCACATTCGACCCTGCCCCTCAAGGGCGCCACTGCCCGCCAGCCTCAGCTGAGGTGGACCAGGCAGCATGACGTTCGCCCAGCATCACCCCGCCAGACGGGGCAAAGGAGACAAAAGGACCCCAACCGGGGGGGTTGGCCCCACTCGGGAGGGGGGCAGGGGGCAAGCCTCATCCCAGCTTGCTCCTGCCGCCAAGGGGGTCAGAGTGAGCAGGCACATTTCAGAAGGCGGGCCTCAGTGGTGCCCAGGAAGCTGCGTGCTTCCACCGTGGAGCTGAGAGGCCTGAGGGGGTGGGAATCCAGCAGCCACAGTGAGGTGGAGCAGGGGAGGACAGAAGTGTCTTCACGAAGGCCAGGGCAAGAGGATGCGCCTGCAGCCCAGCCTTCAGGAATGTTCTCGCCCAGTGCCCAGGAAATCACGTGCAAAGTCCCCGAACATTTGCGTACCTGAATGTCAGGTTGGGACCACAGGCCGCAGGGTTCCATCAGCCTCCCTCCCACCAGAGGTGGCCTCTGGACGCCAGCCTCCAAGGGTCCGGGCCCTCACCTGCCCAGGCACACCTGGGAGCTCAGCCAGGCGGCCAGAGGCCACCAGCCTCCACAGGGCAGGTCTCTCCATCTTCCCCTTGGAAGGAGGCCAGGCCTGGGGCAGGCCACACCTGCAGCAGGTGAGCACAGACTGGCAAGCCAGCAGGGACAAGCACCCCAGCTCAGGGATCCAGGCCAGCAAACAGGCCACTTCCGTACCCCTTAGAGGCAAGGGCAGTGACAGAGCCCAGCAGCTGTGACCTTGGACGGTGGGCCTCTGGTGCCCCGTCTGTCGTACAAGGCCAGTAAGTCGTGCGTGAGTGGAAGCAAAGGAGAACATCCTTGGGTGTCCCTTCCCTGCCTGGCCTGGCACCCCTTCCTCCTTTCCTGACAGTTTCCCAGGGACTCAGCTGCCCTCAGCTCGGGTGCGGCCTCAACACAGCCTGGGGTGCCTGGTCCCCAGCCCCTTACCCCGGCCAACTGGGTAGCCCACAGCACTGCCCCAGCCTAGGCCTCCACATCTGGGAAATGGGGGTGACACCCCGACCTGCCCATCCAGGCTCTGGTGAGGCTGGGATGACAGCTCTGAGCCCTGGGAGCCGTTACTACTGTTGTTATTAAATACAGTTTTCTGATCTGAGAGTAAAAAACATCCCATTTCTGACCTTTGGGGCTGTGGGCTGCTCTTGGAGGTGATCTGGCCCCAGGCTTGCTTTAACCTATGAGCAAAGGCCCCATGCTCCCCGGCCACGATAGTCACTGGGCCCAGCCATCCTGCTGGAAGCAACGGAAAAAGGCGGCCCACGCACAAGCCGGATGCTGGGCAGCTCAGGGGCGATCCCGAGAAGGGGCCAAACACGTGAGCTCCAGACCACCTCCACCCTGCCCGGAGGCCCTGTCCAGACCACAGCGCAGGCAGGAGGAGCCCCAGCAAGCCAGACGAGTCAAAAGTGGGGGCTCAGGGGCTTCCCTGGTGGCGCAATGGTTGAGAGTCCACCTGCCGATGCAGGGGACACGGGTTTGTGCCCCGGTCCGGGAAGATCCCACATGCCACGGAGTGGCTGGGCCCGTGAGCCATGGCCACTGAGCCTGCGCGTCCGGAGCCTGTGCTCCGCAACGGGAGAGGCCACAACTGTGAGAGGCCCGCGTACCGCAAAAAAAATAATAATTTTTTTTTTAAAAAGTGGGGGCTCAGAGACAGTGGCCAGGGGGCTAGGAGCCCAGCGGATTCCAGGGGTGACACGGCTCGGAGACCTCGCTGAACACCCCTGGCCTTCGGCGGAGACCCCAGGAAGGCCCATCTAAGGAGCGGGTCCCCTCCGGACCCACCCGAGCCGCGCTGGCGAGCAGGGTCAGGCTGGTTCACTAGCTCATCTACCGCCTGCTGGACGGAGATCCATCTTCGCTCAAAGGAAACAGCAAACATCGAACCTTTTCACTTCCAGGGCTTCTGGGTCCCTAGGAGGTGGGAGGCCTAGAGGCCTCCCTGAGAAGATGCTCTGGGGCCCTCCAGCCAGGCGGGCCTAATAAGGTCACTGGGTGCAGTCGGGTTTGGGATAAATGGAGCCGTGGGCTTGGGGGTGCCCAGCTGCCGGGGGGTCAAGGAGGGTCACGGCAAGGAAGGCCGGACAGGCACCTGCTGGACTTAGCAAGGCCCTGGGGGCCCCAGCAAGAACCGTTTCAGCAGGAGGCGAGGTGAGAAGGTGAGGCCAAGCGCAGGCCTGGGGAGGGAGGCCTGGCTCGGGGGGTGAGATGGGAGAGATTGGGGCCAGCGGACGGCAGAAGGAGAAGACAGAGATGCGGGGCAGGGGTCACGGAGAAGGCCAGGGGGTGCTGGCCTGACAGAGGGGCGCCTCTTCTGGGGCTCAGGGGTGAGGCTGGGTAGGGGAAAGCTGCTGGCTTCATGTTCTCTGGGCCCCAGGAGAGGTGGGGTGCCCAGGA
This sequence comes from Pseudorca crassidens, assembly GCF_039906515.1. Lineage (NCBI taxonomy): Eukaryota > Metazoa > Chordata > Mammalia > Artiodactyla > Delphinidae > Pseudorca > Pseudorca crassidens. The sequence continues at coordinate 5,640,001 of NC_090296.1, read as the reverse complement.
GGAGGGCGAGAGTGCCCTGGCAGCCCCACGAGGAGTCCTCCGGGCCTGGCTGGACACCCAAACCTGGCCCAGCCTGACCAGGCTCTGCCCCCCTGGGGGATCTCAGCTGATGTCGGGGGGAAACCTGCTCGCTCAGGCCTCCAGCACAGAGCACCAGAGAAGCTGGGTTAGGACACTCACGCCTCAAGGGCTCTCTGCTCCAGTGGGGCAGCCTGGAGCCCGCATGGACAGCCACATGGAACCAGAGACAAACAGACCCATGCAAATGGCCTTCCAGCAGCAGCCTGGGCGGGGCCCAAGGCAAGCTGCCCACGAAAACAACCATTGCTAGAAGCCACACTGTCCAGGCATGACACAGAAAGGAGGGGCGGAGGCCCAGGGAAGGGTCTGACAAGGCAGGGCGAGGCCGACAGAGCCAAGACTTGACCTCAGGACCCCCCGCCTTCAGGCCCGTGGACGTGGCCGGATCCCGGGTGTGGACGTGGTGCTCAGCAGGTGAAACGTGCCCGGCGTCTGACACGCACTTCCTCATGCAGCCCTCGCCACCCTGCCCGGGAGGGGACCGTCCCCCCCGTCTTAGAGACGAGCATGCAGAGCTCCCACCACACGGAGAAACGACCTGATTCTCCACTGGCTCCTCCAGAGTCCACAGGGATTCCTCAGCCCCGAGAGGAGCTGTTTCCTGGAGCTGGGCTACATCGTCAGGGCAGGGCGCCCAGAGAAAATCCTGGGTCCAGTTCAAGAGAGCCTCACTGCAGCCTGGCTCAGTCCAACTGCTGCGTGCCCTTGGGCCAGCCCCTGTCCCTCTCTGGGCCAGCTTCCTCACTCTCCGTCCCTAAGGCACCCACTCTGACAGCTCTGGGCTGTGAGGGCCTGGAGGTGGGGCCTTCCCCAGGGCACATGGGCCTCGGGGGGACAACGGAGAGGAGGCCGCAGGCCCCGAGGTGTCGGGGAGCTTGGCTCCAGCAGCTGTGAACATTCCCGTGCATCACATATATTTACATGCGTGGCGGACTTGTTCCTGAGGACCCAGAGGGCTCAGCAGAGGAGCCTGCCTGAAGGGAAGCAGCCTGACCCCCCTGCCCTACGCTGACCCCACAGAACAGTCTCCCTGTGGACACCTGGTTATTCCCAGAAGATTCCTGACAAATCCTGCCGCGCCAGGCGTGGTGGGGAGGAAACGGCAGAAACAGGCAGCCCGGGAGGGGGGGCTGCCGGGCCCTCGCCCTCCGCAGGGAGCGAGCGTCCCCACGCAGCCCCTGCTAACCGGCGGCGATAAGGTCCCTTCTCATTGGCCTCCTCCAGGGCTCCCAGGAGCACATGGGGCTTCTCCCCACTCTGGATCCTCCACGCACCCGGGCCGGGCACCATCTAGGGCTAGATACCGTGACTGCTTCCCCAGGGAGGTCAAGTGACATCGCAGGACAGTCCCGCTGGCTCCAGGGGGGCCTTGTCACCGCCTTTCACCACCAAGCGCTCTCCAGCCTGAACATTCCATCGTGTCGGTCAGCTCGCTGTGCCCACCTGCCTCCAGCGCCTGTCTGACCCTGTCCCGCCACAAGCCACCCCGTGCGGAGCACCCTCCCTCTCCCCCCAGCGGCTGAGCACCTGTCCTCTGACAGCATCTCCAGCAAAGGCACCCAAGCCCTCTTCATCCCCTCCTTCCTAAACGGCTCCCCTGCACCTCTGGCCCCAGTGCTTCCTAAGCCGCCTTGTTCTGCCCCATCTCGCCCCCTCCTTTCCGGTTTGGGAGCCCAAAGGCAAGCCTAAGCCTGGTTGGTCAGTGTGGGCGGTGCTCTGGGGGAACCGGGGAAGCGGCCCAAAGTGCCTTCAGGAATCACTGAGCCACCTCCCGCCAAACCTGCTCTTGATTCCGGACAAATATTTGCCGAAGGTCTGGGCTGAGCCGGCCCCAGGCCCCAGAGGCGGGAGGGGCTCGCAGGCTCAGCGGGGGTGGGAGGCACACGTGCGGGGCACAGTGGTGTGTCCCGACTAGGACGTGCTTAGAACACACAGACTGAGTCCCGTGACACTCGAGCCGAAACTCGAGGGACGAGGAGTGGGTCTAAGGATACAGGGTGGGCTGCCGAGTGACTGCAAGCGGTCCTAGGGACCTGGGGTGAGGGGAAGGCTCTAAAACTAGACTGTGTAACTTCACTAAAAAAATCACTGGACTGCGCCTTTAAAATGAGTGACTTTTATGGCATGTAAATCACTTCATAAAAGCTGGTACGAATGAAAGAATGTGGACTAGAAGCAGGCCAGGTGAAGGCACAGCACACACATCAGTACAGAGGCGGAAAGAAGGAGAGGAAGGGGCCACGTGAGCTGGTGACTGCCCGTGGGTCACGTGCCAGGGAGGACAGGAGGGGGGACAGGCTCTCTTCAGGTCCCGCGTGGAGAAGAGGGTGGAACAGAGGCGCAGGCCGGAGTTACCAAGTTACAGCCCTGTCCTAACCCTGACCAGGCTGGGTGACCTTTGGGCAAGGGGCCTAACTTCCCAGGGTCCTGCTCTGCATTAAAAAAAATGCAAATGTCTGTAAGGCCAAAAAAAAAAAAAAAGGAGTCGGGGGGAGAAACGAAACGAATGAAAAAAATGTTAGGACTTCCCTGGTGGTCCAGTGGTTAAGACTCCACGCTTCCAATGCAGGGGTGCAGGTTCAATCCCTGGTCAGGGAACTAAGTTTCCACATGATGTGCAGTGTGCACCCTGCCTCAAAAAATAAAAGTTCCAAGTGAAAAGACAAGGGACAGACATGGGAAGATTCTTGTTACATGTGGCAAAAGCAGGGCCACCACGAGTCATGTGGAAAAGACTCCTACGGATCCAGGAAAAGGGCTCCTCAGATAGAAAAAGGACATGAGTCGAAAATTCACATAAGGAGAAAGACAGTGAAATCATGGAAGAAACACTCAGCCTCACTAATCAGCTCAGAAATGCCAATTAAAACGGGATGTCTCAGGACCTTCCTGGTGGTCCAGTGCCTGGGACTCTGCGCTCCCAATGCAGGGGGCCGACGTTCAATCCCCGGTCAGGGAACTAGATCCCAGAGGCCGCAACTAAGAGTTCACATGCCACAACTAAAGAGCCAACGTGTCCGCAACTAAAAAGATCCAGTGTGCGGCAACTAAAGATCCTGCATGCCAGCTAAGACCCAGCAAACCAAATAAATAAATAGAGAGAGAGAGAGAGATTAGAGGGGAAAAAAAACGGGATGTCTCCCTGCTCTCCAGCTGGCAAGGATTAAACTGCGTGCTCTGAGCTGTGGCTGACAGGTCCCTGGCACCTCTGGATGGAGGGAAACCCTGCGACGGTCGTGGCAGGTTGGACTAGAGATGCTCAAGCTTTGGTAGGTGCCTACTGCCTCCCTCAGCCTCGCTGGGAAGGGCACTGGTGGAGGTGGGCCCGGCCCTGCCCTTGGGAAGCTCAGAGTTGAGTGGGAGAGTCAGACAAAGCTATCACCCCACAAATCAATGTAGAATTACAGATGGGAGCAAAGGTCACAAGGTAACAGTGCACAGCACCCTACGGAAGGATAGGGAAGGAATAGCTGGGCGGCAGAGACGGGCGTAGACTGTGGTGTGGGCAACCAGCCTATGCCTGCCGCTGTCCAGTGCCCAAATATACCGCCCTCTCCCCAACTCAGTGGGCAGCGATGCACGTTGGTAGTTTGAAATTGGCCATGATGGAAATAGCTACAAAAATTGGCAAATGCCAATTTGCGAATCAGGGTCTTTTGTTCCCTCCAGAGATTCAGTTGATTATTTAACATTTCCCAGCATACGGCGTGTGAGGGCACGCACTGTTAGACAGTGTTTCTGAGAAAGGGACATTTAGGCTGAGACCTGAAGGATGCCTAGGAGTTCCGTAGACGAAGAGTAGGGAAAAAGAATTCAAGCAGAGGAAACAGCATTTGCAAAAGCCATGAAGTAGGAAATGGGCAGATGGCGGGTATATTCCACCAAGTGGCTAGAGAGCAGACAGTAAGGAGAAAGGGCAGGGGCCAGAGCATGGGGGTGCCAGTACGCAGAGCAGAGATGAGATTCTAGGAAGGGAAGCCCTCGGAGGACTCAAGCCAGGGAGGACACAGTCAGCTCAGATAGGGTCCTAGAGGGACTCCCTGGTGGTCCAGTGGGTAAGACGCCATGCTTCCAATTCAGGGGCCTGGGTTCAATCCCCAGTCAGGGTGCTAGGTCCCACATGCCGCAACTGAGACCCAGATAAATAAATATTTTTAAAAAAATAGGGTCCCAGGGATCACCTATTGTCTGTGCTGTGTGCCCATGCACCCAGCACCCCTCCCTCCCCACCCAACTTAGGATCACAGCACCCCTTTCTCAGAGAGCTGCAACTCTCTGACGTCACAATGTGATACTGTGCGGTTTGCCCATCACAGCCCCCCGCCCACTGGCCAATCAGAGGACTCACAGCTCTGGCCAGAGATGAGCTGGCTCAAGGGGAGGACGGGCTACTCAGGGCAGAAGGGGAGAGAGGCACCTCTCTCTCTTCTGTGGGACTCTCAGAGCCGGGTGGACACAGGCTGCAGCCCGCCTGGAGGACGAGGAGAAGGCTGACGGCAGCAAGGACAGGGGCGGGAGAGAATGGCCGTGTGGCCGGCCGGCCCTCCACCCCTGGCTCCAGCATCTCTGTGGTTGGGTGAAGAGCCTCCACAAATGCACATACATGGTAAAACACAAAAAACAAAAACTCACAAAGCTATTTGTTTTTGAAAAGACAAATTCAAACCCTGCTTCTTATTCCGCTGGGCACACCTGGCTTGGACTCTGGTCTCCAATGTGACCAGAGTCTCGCCGGCTCCGTTCCTGCCCTCACAGCACAGGGAGCCTCAGCCCTGGCCTGCAAGGCACGCCCCCCTTCCAGGCGGGATCTGGAGACGGACTTTGGTCCTGCGCGAAGAGCACGGCAACCAGCTCTATGCGAGGCCTTCCTGGGTTCTGACCTCAAGATTAGGATCCTTGAGCATCCAGTGGCCCCCCAAGGAGCTTGGTGTGGGCCACAGCGGCCAGCTGGCTGGGACTGGAGCACATCCCTGCCTGAACACCAACTTGGCCTCTGTGGCCACTGAGCTGTGTGGCCCTAGGCAAGTCACTTCCGCTCTCTGAGCCCCACTCTGGGGTCTCCTCTGTAAAGAGAGGCTGACAGTTACACATAGGATTTCCCTCAGGCTGGGAACAGCACAAGCTTCAGGAAAACAGAGATGGAAAGGCATTCCCTGTCCTTGGGGAAGACATGGGCCTTTCTGCAAGAGGTAATAATTATCATCGCAGCTAAAGTTTTGTTGAGTGCTGGGCTGAGCATGAACACCACCTCATTTAATCTGCACAACAGGGACTTCCGTGGTGGCACAGTGTTTAAGACTCTGCGCTCCAAGCGCAGGGGGCCCAGCTTCCATCCCTGGTTGGGGAACTAGATCCCACATGCATGCCACAGCTAAGAGTTTGCATGCCACAGCTAAGGAGCCAACCAGCCACAACTAAGACCTGTCGCAACCAAATAAATAAATACATTTTTTTAAATAAATAAAAATGATATTTAAAAAAAAATCTGCACAACAACTCCATAAAGAAAGTGCTACAATTCACCCCTTTTAACTCAATCAAACCTCAGTTTCCTCATCTGCTTATCGACTTGCCCAGGGTCACATGACTAATGAGTGGGTGTTGTCCTTGCCAGGAGATCAGCTCACAGCCAAGGTCTAGAGCCACATAACGTGCCCCAGAGAGATAAGGACCCGATGGGCTGGAGCAGTGGAGGGGAATCCCCCCGCACCCTCCTCTGGCCCGGGCTCGGTGGTGGTGGGGGTAATTCCTACAGGAGGGAGAACTGAGCGAGTGGGGCAGAGTAGCAAGGAAGGTCCCCCAGGCGGAGGAACCGCGTGCGCAAATGCCTGAGAGGGAGGGGGATGGCACATTCCAAGTTCGTTAGCTCAAAACCGGACGCGCGGGGAGGAATCCACAGCACACGCTGCACAGAGGGAATTTGCAAAGCTCCCTGGAGAGTCAGCCCTTGAGAACCTGTGCTGTCCCCAGCCTGGCCCAAGTCACCTCCCTCTCCTCCAAGTCTTCCAGGCTTCCCAGCCACCCTGTCCAGGATGCTTCCTGGATTGGTTCCAGGGTCCGTGGCTTCCATCTTGAGAGACAGATCATTCCCCATGTCCTGGCGTGCTGGGTACCACAGTGAGCACCTTCTCACCCAAGCTCTCCTTTTATCCTCATACCCACTCCTCCAGAAAGGATGATGGTGCCCATTATGCAGATTGGGAAAGTCAGTCTGCAACCCAGAGTGTCTGGATCCCTCCAGGCAGCTCTGTGGGCCAGGATACATCCCTCCCACAGCCTTCTCCACCTGGGGTCAGGTGCCCAGTGAGTCCTGTAAGGGGGAGGTGGGGGACAGCCAGGGGAGGGGAAGGAAACACAGCCCTGCCTTGAAACTGCTGAGAGACAGTAGCCACGATGCCTGTGCTCCGTGGGGGAGGGAGGACCAGATGATCACCAAGTGCTCTCTGAGCCACCTGCAGGAAGTTCGCAGGCGTAAATAGTGCTGGGTTACTGCTCACCTCACAGGAGAAAACCACAGACGTTACAGACCCACCCAGGGGTCTCTAGGCCCTGAACCCCCAGCAACAGCAGGGCACGGTCATACACTAACCACTCAGTGCATCCGGTGTCTGAAAGGTAACAGGACAGATATTTCCCTAGTCTTGGGGTGGGGCAGGAAGACACCAAAGGGAAAATTCTAAAGAGAAAAAAGCCAACCTATTCAAATGCATTTAAAAAAAAAAAAGCTTTTGTGACTATAAAGGGGAATAGATTTGCAACGTGTAAGACAAAGGGTTAAAAGCCTCTGTACAAAGAGAGCTCTAACACCAACAAGCAAAAGACCAAACCAAGAGAAAAAAAAAGTTAAATGGCCAATTAAACGTTGAAACCAATCATCAAATTAAAATTTTAACCCACAATGAAATAGTATTGTTTTGTCAATCTGCTTGGTAAAGAGTAAAAACGTTTGCCAAGCCCAGGTGTAGGCGAGGGTGTGGTGAAATGGCGACGGACTCTGGGGCAGGGGAGCGCGTTCACCCTGCTGCAAGCTGGCCGGGCACTGCAAAGGCCGTTTGGCGGCACCTAGTAAAAGCTGTTCTGGAGGTGCGAGCCCTTTAATTGCGGGTAAAGGACTGTACATCCTGGGTCTTCCTGAGAGACGGATGGAGCCCATCAGGATGGGTGAATCCAAAGGATGGGCGACCACGTAGGTAAAAATGACCTCCCGGGACACTGAACGACAGAGAGGGGGGCCACCGTGTATTAGGCTATAAAATAAAAGGACAGACTCTCTGGTACAGTCTGTTTTTTAAAAACTTGTCTCTCTGGTTCAGCGTTTGCTTCCTTCGAGGCGCTCATTCTGCCCTAAACTCCGGGATTGGGGGTGGGCTTGGTGACTCCTCCGGCTGGGCCGCCGGGACCCCGGCGCTCAGCGCACATAGGAGCCCGGATTGCGGCGGAGGACAGGTGGCTGCGGAGCTGCCTTCGAAGGCGGGGGCGGTGCATCCCGTACAAAGACAGTCCCTGGGGCCGACCTCTGCGCTGCGACCTCTCCCCAGAGCTCGAGCCCTGGTCCCGGCCCTGGGAGTGGCTCGCGTCCCACAGCCAGGATGGAGCAGCTGAAACGCGCTCCCCTGACGCGCGGAGCGCGTGTCTTAGATCCCAGGACAGAGGCAGAGACGCGAGGGGAGCTCCAGGCCGGAGCTGGGGACCCTCAGGAACCCCGAGCCGGGGGCGCTGAGGGAGGAGGAGTGGCGCTCCTACCCTGTCTGGAGCAGAGGTAGGGGAGGGCCTGCTGGGCATCCGGGCCTCAGGAGCGACCCCTGGGCTCGGGCTGTCCCGGGACACCAGACGGCCCCAGGGCTGTCCCCACCTGGGGCCCGAGCTCACCGAGCATCTCCTTGCGCCGCTGCGTGTGAGGCTGGTCCGTGTAGACCCACTCGAAGTCGCTGCGGCCCGCGCTGTTGCCCATGGTGGCGCCGGGAGCGCGGCTCAGGGCTGGGCTCCCCTCCACCTGTCTCCCTGCTCTGCGCGAGGACCAGTTCGGGCTCGGGGCGGGGCCTCCGGGGGCGGGGCCTCCGGGGGCGGGGCCTCCGGGGGCGGGGCCTCGAGCGCCTCTGCCACCAGACCTGGGCGCGGTCTTGTGTCGGGGCAGAGGCGGGTCTCCGGGGCTCTCGGAGCCTCAGTTACCTCGGTTGGAAAATGAGACTGTTAGGACGCAACCCGTGCAGAGTCCCCGGACCCCACGTTGTGTGGCGACGCCCCGTTCCCTCGGTTTCACTGAGGCCCGCCCCCCCCGCGGCTGAGCACCAGTTCTCTCCGCGGCCCAGGGCCACTCGCGCTCCTGCCACCCCTGCCCCTACAGACCCATCGGTGAAAGCGCCCACCTGGCACGGGGCAGGGGTTGGAGGGTAGAGATTAAATGGATGCGACAGTGCTGGTAAAGAGAAGGGGCTCGGGAAAGGTTCGCCACAGCGATTCTCCCTTCCCCTACCCACTCCTTTCATACAATAAGGCAGAGGACAATGAGGTGTCCGCAGGTTGGAGGGAGTGAGTCAGCCCCACCCCTGCCTTCAGGGGAATCGAGCGACAGGGACACAGGCATGGAAGAGGCCTATTAATGACACAGGATGATACGTGCTACGACACCTGTAGGTCCTGGGACAGCTAAGGTTCAGTAGAGGGGTCTTTTGTATTAGGCTTCAAAGGATGAGTAGGAGTTCAACAGCTAAAGAAGGGCAAGGGCATTGGTGGTAGAGGGAACAGAAGCTGCAAAGGCTGGGACTTGAAGAATCCAAAAATTGTCAGAATGGAGAGTCTGGTTTGTGGGGAGTAGGGACACAGGGCCCCTCACTTCTCTTCTCAGGGATTCCTCCCAGCCTCCTCTTGCTTCTTTGGAGCTTTGTATGGTGTACCTCGTGTACCTGGAGCCCAGCCTGTAGGAGCTGCCTAGGTAGCAGACTGGCCTGGCAGCCAGAGGTACCACAAGGTGGGCAGGTAATAATGGTGAGCCTCCCTCCAGTCTCCCGCAAGTCTGTGGGCCAGGGCCGAAGGCAGTCCTGGCATGAGATGGGAAGGAAGGCAACTGGGTGTGGGCATCTGGTGGCAGCCAGCCACCTGCCCCTGAGTCAAGGATAGGAAAATGGGCCAACAGAGAGGCTGGATTCCCTGTCCAACAGAGAGACACTTAGAGCCTAGGGTTGCCACCACCCCTCGCACCACCCAACAGTGTCACCTACCTGGCTTGCACACCTCCAGGAATGGAGAACTCAGTACTCCCCAGGGCAACCTGCTCTATTCACAGCCAGAGGGACCCTCAGAAGTCCCAGCCGTCCCAGCGGCTGCCACTTTACATATGGGTAAACTGAGGCTCAGAGATGAAGGGGGCCTCAGAATAAGCAGAAGAGATGGGACAGGCCCCTGATCTTTGACTTTAAAAGCCCAAAGTCAGAGTGTCGGCCCCGTGTTACAACCAGTGAGATCTGGGTCCCAGCTCCGCCCTCTGGGGCACCACCATGCCTGCCAGCTCCCTCTGCCCAGGATGGAGATCAGCAAACCACTCAGAGATCGACCCCAGGACTCAGTCTGTCCAGGTGAAACTAGTCCAATGGCTTCATTTTACAGATGAGAAAATTGAGGCCAAAGAGGGGACAAGTCAAAGGACAGACTGGAGAGAGACCCGAGAGTGGAATAAAAGTCCATGACTTCCAGTCGGCTGCCATGGCCAAGTAATCCCAAATTCCATGCGGTCGGCTTGGACCACAGAGACTCGGCTTCACGACGATGAAGCCACTCAGAGCACATGGGCTAGCCTCCCCACCAGGTCCCCGGTCCTAGAAATGAAAGAAACCGCATATTCATTTGTAATGTGGTGTCCTGGGTGGGATCCTGGGCCAGAAAATGGGCAGTAGGTAAAAACTAAGGGAATCTGAATAAAGTATAGGCTTTAGTTAATAATAATGTATGAATAGTTGGTTAATTCCTTGTATATTAGATTATAATATGTCCCTATATTTTAAGAGAGTAAAATAAAGAGAATTGGGTGTGGAAGCAATGGAACCATCAATACTATCTTCACAGTTTTTCTGTAAATCTAAACCAGATGTTAAAGTTTATTTTAAAAATGAAGCGGGGCTCTCCTGGTGGCGCAGTGGTTAGGAATCTGCCTGCCGATGCAGGGGATACGGTGTTTGAGCCCTGGTCCGGGAAGATCCCACATGCTGCGGAGCAACTAAGCCTGTACGCCACACTACTGAGCCTGTGCTCTAGAGCCTGCGAGCCACAGCTACTGAGCCCACGTGCCACAGCTACTGAAGCCCGCGCACCTAGAGCCCGTGCTCTGCAACAAAAGCCACTGCAATGAGAAGCCCGTGCACCACAACGAAGAGTAGCCCCTGCTCACTGCAACTAGAGAAAGCCCGTGCTCAGCGACAAAGACCCAACACAGCCATGAATAAATAAATAAATAAATATTTCTTTTAAATTTAAATAAATAAATAAATAAAAGTGAAGTGTATGGACTTCCCTGGTGGTCCAGTGGTTAAGACTCTGCACTTCCACTGCAGGGGGCACAGGTTCGATCCCTGCTCGGGGAACTAAGATCCTGCATGTCAGAGGGTGCAGCCAAAAAATAAAAATAAAATGAAGTGTATAAAATGTACATATGTACAGATACATACATTCATAGATACATACATATATATATACAGATACATATATATGTGTGTGTGTGTGTGTGTGTGTGTATATATATATATATATGTAGTAGTTGTTGTTAAATTCTTAACAATATTGGAAAACAGGGACTTTTGTGGATGGAAACTGAGAGGAACCCAAGGCCAGCCACTCTTCCATGACTCCTGCACACCCTCCACTCCCCCACTTCCCCTAAGCTGGGTACCAGCCCCAGTAGGCAGGGTTCACTGAACCCCAGGAGGGACCCTGATCGGAGGCTCTTGGTCAGGGTGCTCTGGTGTCTTCAGCTGCCTGTGAGAAGCAGGAAGCACCTATGCCCAGAAGTTTTGACTATAGTGTTTGCTGTCCCAGCAGAAAGTCCTCTCCTGCCCCGTGTTTGCAGAAAACAGGCCAGAATGCATTCCACACAGCACCTCCCAGCCCTCCCCAAAGCCAGCTGAGTCTAACAGCCCGTGACCCAGAGCCAGCCGACGACAGAGAGAAATCACTCCATGAAAAAGGGCAACCACCCCAAGAATGGGAAGAACTTCACACCTGGGAAAACAGAGCCACTGGAGAAAACAGAACTGGACTGAGGAATGAGAGTAACGTCTCCCAGGAGACATAAAGGGCTATTCCAACCTATTAAAATAAACAAACACACCAGAGATGGGCAGGTATGTATTGTTCTTTTAAAAAAGAAAAACCCTCAGAACTTCCCTGGGGGTCCAGTGGTTAAGAATCCTCACTTCCACCGCAGGGGGCACAGGTTCAATCCCTGGTTGGGGAACTGAGATCCCACTTGCCACATGGGGCAGCCACAGGAGAAAAAAAACCTCTACTGAAATGAGAGGGACTTCCCTGGTGGCGCAGTGGTTAAGAATCCGCCTGCCAATGCAGGGGACATGGGTTTGAGCCCTGGTCCGGGAAAATCCCACATGCCACGGAGCAACTAAGCCCGTGTGCCACAACTACTGAGCCTGCATGCCACAACTCCTGAAGCCCACACGCCTAGAGCCCATGCTCCACAAGAGAAGCCACCACAATGAGAAGCCTGTGCACCGCAACAAAGAGTAGCCCCCACTAACCGCAACTAGAGAAAAGCCCACACGCAGCAATGAAGACCCAACACAGCCAAAATAAACTAATTAATCAAAAAAAAAAAAGAAATGAGAGCTGGGGGACAGGAACAGAACCCCAACATCCTTTTAATGAGATTTCTAGGAGAGAGAATGAAGGAGAGGTGACATTTACCCCTCCCCTGCCTTGTTTTCTTCAAAGAAGCCATCTCCCACTGGAATTATAATTTGATTATATGCACGTATGATTCTGCCAACCTTAAATAAATTGTTACATCATGTACTTATTTATTTGCTTACTGTCTGCTCCCTCCTCTCCAGTGTCTTGTTCCCTTGGGTTCACCCCTTGCATCCCTAATGCCCAGAAGAGTTCCTGGCACAGGAGATGACCTTAATAACAATTTGCTAAATGAAAGAATGAATGGGGACTTCCCTAGTGGCACAGTGGTTAAGACTACATGCTCCCAATGCAGGGGACCCTGGTTCGATCCCTGGTCAGGGAACTAGATCCCACATGCATGCCACAACTAAGAGTTTGCATGCCGCAACTAAGGAGCCCATGTGCTGCAACTAAGGAGCCTGCCTGCTACAACTAAGACCCGGTGCAACCAAATTAATTAAAAAATTTTAAAAGCCTACCAAAAAAAAAAAAAGGAGGGACTTCCCTGGTGGCGCGGTGGTTAAGAATCCATCTGCCAATGCAGGGAACATGGGTTCGAGTCCTGGTCTGGGAAGATCTCACATGCCGTGGAGCAACTAAGCCCATGCACCACAACTACTGGGCCTGCGCCGTAGAGCCCGCGAGCCACAACTACTGAAGCCCGTGCACCTAGAGCCCATGCTCCACAACAAGAGAAGCCACCGCAATGAGAAGCCCACTCGCTGCAAAAAACAACAGCCCCTGCTCAACGCAACTAGAGAAAGCCCACACGCAGCAACAAAGACCCAGCGCAGCCTAAAATAAATAAATAATTAAAAAAAAAAAAGAATGAATGAGTCACATCAAACAAGTAATAACTGAGGATTTCCCCAGAACAAAGGAAAGACACGAGTCTTCAGACTGAAAAGTGTGTTGTCAAGATGAAAACTTGGTTCAGCCAGTTTGAAAAACTCTGCAGCAAAATCTGCGAAGCTCCACATCCACCCACCTCATGATGCAGGACTTTCACAGCAGGGCGCATCTTGCAGAGAAATGAAAATAGACGTTCGCCAAAGACACGTGCAGGGATGTTCATAACAGCTTTACTGGTAGGAGCCCTGTCCTGGAGACAACACCAACCTCCAACCACAGGAGAATGGACAGACGTCTCATGGCAAATCCACCTGCTTAAAGGTGTGCCGCAATCAAACCGTGGCACCAAAACCTACACCGACGTGGTGTATCATCTGAGCTTTTTAAATTTACTGTATTTCTAATGCTTTGACATCTTGGGGCATTGCTGACCCTGAAGAGACTGCCCTCCAGGGCTGGCCAGTTCCTAGAGATGTAAATGCTTGGCCGGGGAGTGTGCCTTCCATAAGCAAACTCAGACCTATCTCCAGCCCACCACCTGACCTACCTGCTCTGTACGCAGGGCCAGTATTCCCCTGCCCAAATCACCCCAGGGCCAGGTACCAGACAACTCGACAGACAACCTGAATAAAATTATTCAAACTAACCAATGCTAAGCCTGTTGACCCTACCTCATCCTTCATGGAAACCACAATAAAGGCTCCTGCCCTGCTTCCCCCTCACACCCTGGGCTCCTGACCCTGGTGCTTCCCCGTATGACCCTGGTGGCACTGCCTCTGCTCTTGGGAACCATGCAGGACAAACTGTCTTGTCCAGGGCAGTGGCCTCCTGATCTCTTGGCCTCACCATACCTGAATAATAATAAAACCTACATTTTAAAACAATTGGTGCAGCGAGCAGGGTGTTTTGGCCTCAGACTAAAAGGATATGCTCTTGGCATACTAACTGGTCCCACCAGGTGGCAGTGGTAGCCTGGGAGGGTGGCGCCACCTGCTGGCAACACTTGTGCTTGGTGCCACTGCCGCTGGGGACTGGCGGACGTGGCCACAATTCCTGGAGTTCTGGTCTGAGCCATTACTTGCCGAGGTTCCAGGAGGACGTTCCCAGGGTCCCCCTTTTTCTTGGTTGACCAGCTAAGTTTACAAAGGCCCCTCCGAAGGGAAGGAGGTGTGACTTCCCGCTAAATGCTGTGGCCGGGCCTGACCGGGCAGCACCGATACGTGTGCACAAAAAGAGCTGCCGTGAAAGGTGCCCTGCCTTTCAGCCCGGCCCGTGGGGCAGAGTCGTGCTCTTCAGAGCCACACTGCCAGGGCGCCCACCCCAGGGACTGTGGCACCCTGCAGGTCCTGGGGGAAGGGCCATCGTCGTTGTGTTGTTTGCCTTGCTGCAGTCCCATTTTCCCTCCACCCAGAGGAATAGGAGGCACCACACTGGTGGAGACCTGGGGCGGGGTGGGGTGGGGTGGGGGGCAAAAGACGCGTCCCAGGTAGTGGCTGCTACCTAGAGGCTGACAACTGGGCCCCTTGTCCCTGCCCCTTTTTTGCTTATCGGCCCAAGACAGAAACTAAAAACCACAGAATCAAGCAGCTAAACGCCTCAAACAGAAAAGAAAAGAAAAAAAAAAAAAAGAAAGAAAAGAAAAGAAAAAGAAAAAAAGCAGGGGTGGGGGAAAAGAGAAAAAAAGGAAGAATAAAGAAAACCCTAGATACAGGGGGAGAAAGCAAAAGGTGAATAAATAAATTACATATCTTATAAATATATAAATATATTTATAAAATATATAACAAATAAATTTTACATATAGTATGTATTTTTAAATATTTTAAATATATTTATAAAATATATAATAAATTTTACATATATACATAAATTAAAGGTCCATAGTTTGACCCAACTGGAGATCCAAAATTTAGACACTAACAATTTATACAATAACCTATATATATATCAATACATAACTATACATAACAAAAATACCACAGAATTTATATAACAAAAAAAATTAAAAAGCACCAGTTGGCTTTTGTGCTTCTATAACATAGGTTCTAAATTAGCTTTAGTATTTGCTGACGTCACCCACTGACAAAACTTCATGGGGCTTAATCAATACTGGGGCTCAAATGATTGTCATACCTGGGGATCCCACCAAATTTGAACACTGTGGCCCCTATAATCTTAGGGAAGAAACTGAATATAAAGTAGAGAGGAAATAGATAACACTTCACTTTAATAGTAGCCTTGCCTAAATTTCCCATAGTCATAGTACTTTTGCCCTAAAATATCTCATATTGAGCAAAGACGCTCTAACGCTATGAATAATAAAATTAAAGTCTTTGGCATCTACAAATTGACCTGATAAAATGGGACCCCACAGACCCCCAATTAAAATAGTTAATATGACCCAACGTAAGTTAAAACAGGGCCGTCAGGGAGTAAAACTTTTATATAAAACCTAATTAACAAAGGGTGAATATCCCCACTGCTTCCATTTAACGACCCAACTTTGCCTATTCTGAAACCTGGGAAAAAGAAAGGGTTCCTCCTGGTGGATTCACTACAGTAAAGCTGTGGTTCATGCATTAAGGCCCCTGACCCAATACCCGATTTTTTAAAGAATATTTATTTATTTGGCTGTGCTGGGTCGTCGTTGCGGCACGTGGGAACTTCACTGCAGCATGCATGCAGGATCTAGTTCCCTGACCAGGGATCGAACCTGGGCCCCCTGCATTGGGAGCGCAGAGTCTTAGCCACTGGACCATCAGGGAAGTCCCTCCGATATTATGAAAATCACTCCCTCCACCCAATCAAGACCAGTATTTATTTTGCTCTTACAGATTTGGCTAATATGCTCTGTTCAGTGCCTATATCAACAGCCTTTCTGCCAGTTTGCCTTCAACTCTAAAGGGACACACACACCTTTTGCAGGCTACCCACGGGGACTTCGACAGCTTTGCCATCACCTCTACATGAGAACACCCACTCCCCAGGGCCTTCCCCTACTACACCCTCCAGCTTCCCAGCAGGACCACGATGACTGCCCCTTCCCCTTGGTTACGCACACCACCACTCACCCTCACATAGACTTTACCCGACGGTCACCTCATGCCCCCAGCAACTGCCCCCCAAAACACACCAAGATAATATTGTAGAAAAACAGCCAACAGCAGCAAATCATATGTATCTCTTATATTAATATTTTTAACACACTCTATGAGTCCACAGAGATATTGTTAGAGACCCTGGAAATTTCAGGTCTGTTTTCTTGGGTAATGCCATATAGATGAGAACCTTCGGTATAGACCAGCCTAGAAGGACCCCTAATACTTGCCCCTTGTGTCCTTCCTATTCTCACAATAGAAACGTATGGCCTACTCTCTAAAATCCTCCTCTATCATCTCCCCACAAGGGTTCCTTAAAGTTATGTCAAAGCAGCACAGGGCCAATTATGTTCATCATACCTATTTATTTTCTGTAATTCGAATGCTCTGACATCTTGAAGCCTTGCTGACATTGAAGAGGCTGCCCACTTCCCAGGGCTAGCCACATCCTAGAGAGAATACACGGGGAGTGTGCTTTCCACACGCAAATTAACCAATCCCAAGCCCATGAGCCACAATACTAAGGAATAACAAAGTAAAGATTTCAGGACTTACTGTGAGACAAGATGGCCACGTGAAAGAACAGACGCGCAGGCCCACAGGACAGAACGGAAAGCCCAGAAACAGACCCCACACAAACGTGCTCAGCTGATCTTTGACGACAGAGCAAAGGCATTCCATGGAGAAAAGAGTCTCTTCAGCAAAGTTCTAGAACCACTGGACGCCCACATGCAAAAGAACAAATGAACCTAGACACTGACCTCACACAAAAAATTAACTCAAGATGGATCACAGACCTAACTGTGAAGTGCAAAATGATAAAACTTCAAGAAAACAGGACGCTCAGGTTCGCCCAGGCCTTCGCAGATGGGTGCGCCAGCAACTGCTGGGCCACAACACTGAGGCAGAGGACGGGGAGGGGGGAAGGAGAGCCCAGCTTCGGGGGACGGCAACGCCCTTAACCCCCCTGCGGGCCCGGCCCTGGCCGCCCCTGTGAAACGAGGGCCCTGGGGGTCCCTCTCACCCCACTGGCCCAAGGGCTCCACCTCTAGGCCAAGGCCCGCTAAACGGCCTCCTGTGACCGCGTGCTGAGCCAGGGCTTGGGCCGGGCGGAGGGGGCCCAGCAGCCGGCCTCCGGAAAGGGCATCTTGGATTACGCGGCGGGAGCGATGCCCTCTGCCCCCCAGTGCCGGGACGCCAGCTCTCAGCCATCTCGGTGGAGATGGGCCCGGCCATCACGCTCTGGTGGCTGGGCGCCTGCTGGGAGTACCACTCCCTTCGGGGACTCCCACACCACAGTCAGCAAGGTCATAACGGGGTGTCGGGTCCCTGCCACGTGCTGCCCTCAGAGGGCTGGGTCTGCTTTCTGTAGCGTTACACGGCTCCTGCAGCTGGAAGCGTCCCATTCTGGCCCCGGGGATGCTCATAGCTGACTGTAAAGCGTCTGGCACTCATTGGTCGGGGAGGTCCTCTGAAGAATCTGGATTCAGGCTGCCTTGGGGGTGCCACGATGCGCCACCACCCGGAACTTCAGGCTTGGCTCCGCGGGTCGCCCAGGCCGGAGGCACGTTGTTCCCAGGAGCATAGAGGGCGCTTGCATGTGGAGTGCAGAGTACACATTGCTCCCGTGGCTGATGAACACCCTTTGCAGGTGAGATAGGAGCATCCCAGGTGCGGGCAGAGTTTAATCCAGGCTGTTCGCTAGGCCTGGGCACACTGGGTAGGGCAGGGCGTTTGAAACAGGGCAGGGCAGAGCTGTGACCTTCCCACCCACACTCATTGCTCTTGCTGCCTACTTCGCCTGTAACTGTAGCGTGAAGGCTGGGAAGAAGGCTGCTGGGATGGCTGGCTCCACTGGACTGGAGGAGAGAGGGAACCGGAGCAGCCAGGGGCCCCAGAAGAGGAGAAAGGGAGGTGAGGCCGGTTCGACGCCAGCTGTGTCAGGCTTCGAAGGATGCACCCACGAGGGCATCGGGCCACACGGCGACATTTTCATCCCTCCTCGCCAGCCGTTCCTGGCTCCCCAAGACTCAACCACGGAAGGTACAGAAAGGTGTGTGACAAGAAACTCATGGCTTTTAATCCTGGCAGGAAGGACAAGGAAAACCAAGGATAAAGATTTGATCAAGTTTTACTATTCTCCCCCTGGAGATGGGGGAGGGGGAATCAGTCATATTTAATAAACATCTCTCTCCTCAAAAAAAAAAAAAAAAGAAAACATAGGATGGACTTCCCTGATGCTGCAGTGGTTAAGAGTCTGCCTGCCACTGCAGGGGACACGGTTTGAGCCCTGGTCCGGGAAGATCCCACATGCCGCAGAACAACTAAGTCTGTGCGCCACAACTACTGAACCTGTGCTGTAGAGCCCGTGCTCCGCAACAAGAAGCCACCGCAATGAGAAGCCTGTGCACCACAATGAAGAATGGCCCCCGCTCTCTGCAACTAAAGAAAGCCCACACGCAGCAACAAAGACCCAACACAGCCAAAAAATTCATTCATTCATTCATTCTTTAATAAAAGAAAACAGGAGAAAAATCTACATGACTTTGGGTTTGGTGATGAGTTTTTAAATGCAACAGCAATAGTACAATCCATGAAAGAGAAAAAAAATTATAGTTTCCCCTTTATTAAAATTTAAAATGTTTGCTCTGTGACAGACACTGTTAAAAGAATGAACAGACAAGTCACAGAGGAGGAAAAAATATTTGCAAAACACATATCTGATAAAGGACTTGTATCCAAAACATACAAACTACTACAAAAAGTCAACAATAAGAAAACAAATAACCCAATTAACAAATGGGCAAAAGATCTGAACAGATACCTCACCATAGAAGATATACAGGTAGCAAATAGCTTATGAAAAGACGCTCAACATCATGCCGAGCAAATTAAACAATAATGAGATACGACTGCACACCTATTAGAATGGCTAAACTCCAGAGCACTGACCCCACCGAATACCGTCAAGGATGTGGGGCGACAGGAACTGGGCTGCGTCCATACAACGGAATATTATTCAGAGATAAAAAGAAATGAGCTAATAATTCGCG
Source organism: Pseudorca crassidens (assembly GCF_039906515.1). NCBI lineage: Eukaryota > Metazoa > Chordata > Mammalia > Artiodactyla > Delphinidae > Pseudorca > Pseudorca crassidens. The sequence goes on along the minus strand of NC_090296.1, from coordinate 5,621,025 downwards.
GAAAGACGTGGGTGACTCTTCAATGCATACTGGTAAGTGAAAGAAGCCAGTCTGAAAATACTGTGTGACTCCAATCATAGAATATTCTGGAAAAGGCAAAACTATTGTGAATACAAACAGAACAGTAGTTGCCAGGAGCGCTGAGGGTAGGGTTAGGGATCGATGGGGGTAGCAGGCAAAGCACAGGGGAATTTTTAAGGAGGTGAAATTATTGTGTAATAGTGACTATAAGACATTAGCAATTGTCAAAACTCGTAGAACTTTGCATCACAGAGAGTGAATCTTAATGCATGCAAAAAGCCATTTAGGAGGTACGGATCCCAGGATGCAATGCAGAATATGACAAAAGAATCTAATTGTCTTAAAAATGGGTGAAACAACCTCACTGAAGGGCCTGGGGGAATAAGGTGCTGACCTAAGTAACACTGGAAATGTGTACAGACTGCAAGACTAAAGGCAAAAGAACTGTACTCTAGTTGAGAAAGTTGTTTCCTGTGGGGACATGTGTTAACAATTTTAGAACCACTCTACAAGTATCCTGGAATTGAACAATTAAGTAAATAAGTGGCAGACGGTAAGAGCCAGGTTTCTTGCTGTTGGAGTGGGATGTTAGGATAAGCAACAGCGAGAGGCTGACATGTTCCAGGCAGTAATGGATTAGGGTTGGAGACGTAAACTTATGTTTAGCTTAACATATACACAATGGTTACATGTTGAAATAGTAATAGATTGCCTTGCTTTGTTAGCTCTGCGCACCTAGAAACAAGGACATCCCAGTAGCTATGATCACATGTGATCTTCATTTCTAATACCCTTCTCCAGTGAAGAACCCGGGCTCCTTGGAGAAATGCAGATGGTACGACTAGGGCTAGAAATATACAAGATGAGCCTGGAGCATCCTGTAATGGCTGAAAGTAAGGAAGCGCTCAACACACACGCACACACGCACACACGCACACACAGAGTGATGGGGGCATGACAAAGAGACCCAGGAGCCAACCACAAGAGTTCCCAATAGCCAAAGCTAGGACAATTTGAGCAATAAAATAAAGTAGCATTGAATCATCAGAGAAATGCAAATCAAAACGACATGAGGTACCAACTCACACCGGTCAGAATGGCCATCATTAAAAAGTCTGCAGGGCTTCCCTGGTGGTACAGTGGTTAAGAGTCCGCCTGCCGATGCAGGGCACACGGGTTCGTGCCCCAGTCCGGGAAGATCCCACATGCCGCGGGGCGGCTGGGCCCGTGAGCCATGGCCACTGAGCCTGCGCGTCCGGAGCCTGTGCTTCGCAACGGGAGAGGCCACGACAGTGAGATGCCCGCGTACTGCAAAAAAAAAAAGCCTACAAATGACAAATGCTGGAGAGGGTGTGGAGAAAAGGGAGCCCTCCTACACTGTTGGCGAGAATGTAAATTGGTGCAGCCACTATGGAGAACAGTAACGAAGTTCCCTAAAAAACTAAAAATGGAGTTGCCGTATGATCCTGCAATCCCACTCCTGGGCGTATATCTGGAGAAAACTCTAAATCGAAAAGATACATGCACCTCACTGTGCATACCAGCACTGTTTACAATAGCCAGGACATGGAAGCAACTTAACTGTCCATCGACAGAGGAATGGACAAAGATGTGGTACATATATACAATGGAATATTACTCAGCCATAAAAAAAGAATGAAATAGGACTTCCCTGGTGGAGCAGTGGTTAAGAATCTGCCTGCCAATGCAGGGGACACGGGTTCAAGCCCTGGTCCAGGAAGATCCCACATGCCACGGAGCAACTAAGCCCGTGTGCCACAACTACTGAGCCTGCACTCTAGAGCCCATGAGCCACAACTACTAAGCCCACATGCCACAACTACTGAAGCCCACACGCCTAGAGCCTGTGCTCCGCAACGAGAAGCCACCGCAATGAGAAGCCCGCGCACAGCAACGAAGAGTAGCCCCTGCTTGCCACAACCAGAGAAAGCCTGCACACAGCAGGCTTCATTCTTCATTGCACACAGCAATGAAGACCCAACGTAGCCAAAACTAAATAAATTTTTTAAAAAAGAATGAAATAATGCCATTTGCAGCAACATGGATGGACCTAGAGATTTTCATACTACGTGAAGTCAGACAGAGAAAGACAAATACCATATGATAACCCTTATATGTGGAATCTAAAATATGACACAAATGAACTTATTTATGACACAGAAACAGACTCACAGACATAGAAAACAAACTTATGGTTACCAAAGGGGAAAGGTGGGGAGAAGTTTGGGATTAGCAGATACAAGCTACTATATATAAAATAGATAAACAACAAGGTTCTACTGTTTATCGCAGGGAACTATAATCAATATCCTGTAATAAACCATTATGGAAAAGAATCTGGAAAGAATAAAGAGATATCTATATATGTATATTTCGGATATATATATATATATATAAAATTGAATCACTTTGCTGTGCACCAGAAACTAACACAACATTGTAAATCAACTATGGAAGGAAGGAAGGGAGGAAGGAAGGGAGGACTGGGACTTCCCTGGCGGTCCAGTGGTTAAGACTTCACCTTCCAGTGCAGGGGGTGTGGCTTCGATCCCTGATTGGGGAGCTAAGATCCCACATGCCTCGCAGCCAAAAAACCAACACATAAAACAGAAGCAATATTGTAACAAATTCAATAAAGACTTTAAAAATGGTCCACGTCAAAAAAAATCTTAAAAAAAGAAGAAAGAAAGAAAATGGCATTGGATTATAACCCAAAGCATTAAACAAATATCCATGAGGCCATATTGATATAAATGACTGAGTAAATAACTAAATGGTGGAGAAGAGACAAGCCTCCCGTGCAGAAGAATTACAAGGGATTTAGGTTCACACCCCACCCTCAAGGACAACTCCCCACTTCTCAAGTGTGGGCTGCACCATGACTTCCTTCCTTCCGAAGACGACAGTATAGGCAATTCCCTGGCAGTCCAGTGGTTAGGACTCAGTGCTTTCACTGCTGAGGGCCAGGATTCAATCCCTGGTCAGGGAACTAAGATAGAACAAGCCACGCTGTGCACGGCCAAGAAAAAAAAACAAAGCAAAACAAAAAACCCCCGAAGAGGACAGTATGGAAGGGGAGGGGGAAGAGTCACTTCCTGGAGGAGAAACCCGACAAGCACATCTCAGCCAGGTGACCCAGGGCAACATCAACAGTGATGAATCTCGTTGATAGTATGTGGCCTTGATATGAAGAAAGGACACTTCACCTCTGTGGTCTTCCTCCCAAACCCGTCACTCAAGTCTAATCACGAGAAACAGTCAGAAAAATCCCAGCTGAGGAACATTATACAAAACACCTGGCGGTACTTAAAACTGCCGAGACCATCAGAAACAAGGAAAGCCTGAGCAAGTGTCACGGCCAGGAGGCGCCGGAAGAGACCTGACAACTGAATGTAATGTGCTGTCCTGGAAGGAAGTTTGGAACAGAAAAAGGACATCAGGGAAAAACTGAGGAAATCTGAACAATGTATGGATTCTAGTTGGTAATAATGTATTGATATCAATACGTGTTCACTAATTGTAGCGAATCTACCATACTAATGAGCATGAGTATAGAGAACTCTCTGGACTATCTTCCCAGTAACTGTAAATCTAAAACTGTTCTAAAATTTCAGACGTTTACTTTAAAAATATACACAAAAGCATGCAGACTATGTTTCCACTTACGTGAAGTTCAAGAATAGGCAAAACTAATCAATGGTGTTAGTGGTCAGAATCGTGGTTTCCTTTGTGGGTGAAAGGGAGCCCACCAGGGGCTGGAAGTGAGTGGTCTGCATCCGGACTGGGGTGGTGGTTACACAGGTGTAGACAATTGTGAAAATTCACGGAGCTGTATTCCTAAAATGTGTGCATTTAATAGGTTACATTTTTAAAAATTGGAGTAGAGTTGCTTTACAACGTTGTGTTAGTTTCTGCTGTACAGCAAAGTGAATCAGCTATACGTATACATATATCCCCTCTTTTTTAGATTTCCTTCCCATTTAGGTCACAGATCACTGAGTAGAGTTCCCAGTGCTATACAGCAGGTTCTCATTAGTTACCTGTTTTATACATAGTGGTGTATATATGTCAATCCCCATCTCCCAGTTTGTCCCATGCCCCCAATACATGTTACAATTTAATTAAACAGAGAACACAGGGACTTCCCTGGTGGCGCAGTGGTTAAGAATCCGCCTGCCAATGCAGGGAACATGGGTTCAAGCCCTGGACCGGCAAGATCCCACATGCCGCGCAGCAACTAAGCCCGTGCACCCCAACTACTGAGCCTGTGCTCTAGAGCCCACGAGCCACAATTACTGAGCCCGCGTGCCACAACTACTGAAGCCCGCACGCCTAGAGCCCGCGCTCCGCAGCAAGAGAAGCCACCACAATGAGAAGCCCACGCACCGCAATGAAGAGTAGCCCACGCTCGCCGCCACTAGAGAAAGCCTGTGGACAGCAATGAAGACCCGACGCAGCCAAAAATAAATAAAGTAATTTTTAAAACAATGAACACAAAAGGAAACAATAACAGCAAAAATGCCTGACATCACCATCTACAAACACGGTCGAGAAATTTCTGAATACCTGCAATGAAAAGAAAAATGCCAAAGGCTCCCAAGAAGAGACAGAAAAGAAACAACCTGTAAAAGAACACGAGTCAGCCTGGCCACAGACTCCTCAGCAACGCTGTGCACAGGAAGCCCTGGAGCCGGCTGCCAGGTCCACCCCTCCTGCCTCTCTCCCACCTTGGCGCCCCCAGCCCGCCCAGTACGCCCAGACCAGGCCAGCTCTGCCCTCGTAGCTAAGTCTGAGCAGCTTCTCCAGCTGCACCCCACAATGCCCCCACCCCCTCCCCGTGTCCCCAAATCTCTTACCTCGCACGCCTTCCCCATCTCTCTCCAAATCCTTCATGCCAAGGCCAAGTGCCACCTCCTCCAGGAGCGTCCCAGACCTGTGAGCCTGAACGAGAGGCTCATCTCTCTTCCACCCTCTCCCCTCAGCACTGGTCGCTATATAGTACGGAAGAACCTTTGTATTCTATTACAAGTTAATCACTAAAGGGATGTTGCCTATAAACCTCAATTATACACAATGGCCCGTCTCTGGGGACCCTGCCTCCCAGGTAATGAGTGTTAAGCTAAAATACTTTTGTTTAGCTCATAGGAAACCTCCTGACCGGGCCCATCTGTGAACGGCTGCGGGAAGGAAGAAAGTAACACATCCCCTCCAGAGGCTGGCGGAAACCAGGACTTTACCCTGTCCCCTTTCCGTGTAAAAGCAGCCTGAATTCTAGCTCAGGGAAGATGGTTCTTTGGGACGTCTAGTCCACCACCTTCTCAGTGTGCTGGCTTTCTGAAGAAAGTCGCTGTTTCTTGCCCCAGCACCTTGTCTCTCCATTTACTGGCCTGTCCTACAGCAAAGCAGTAACATCTGTCTGTGTGATCTCTGTCTTCCCAGTTCTGCCCAAGGGGCAGTGCAGCCTCTAGACACAGATAGACCCAACTGGGATGGCAGCTCTGCCTCTCACCTGCCAGGTGACCTTGGGCAAGCTTCACATCCCAGCCTCGGTTTCCCCACCTGTAAAGTGGGGATAGCTACTCCACTTCCCAGGGTGGTTGGATGTAAGTGGAAGCCTGTGTAGGAAGCACCCAAGACCTCGCCTGGCACCTCGTAGGCCCTCAAATGAAGGCAGTTATCAGCTGGGAGAACCAGCTGATCACGGGATTGATGGACGCCTCCTCCATGGGGCCCTTGGCACTCCGGGCGGGGAGCCAGGCCCTGAGCACTCTTGTTGAGATTTAATTCATGACCTTCTTTGATTAAGTCATTTCAAACATGTGGCTTAAGGATAAAATTAAAACCAGTTGGAGAAGTCCACCCTGATTTGGCGGGGGGAGGGTTCCAACCACAGACAAACGAACCCAGTCAGGTGTGGATGGATGTTTGGGGCATGGGATGCGGTGCCAGTCCCACGGGCCCGAAGTCAGGCCCTGCCCCAGGCCACGCCAGCGCCTCCCCTGGGCCAACAGTAAACTGGGCCCTCCCCCTCTCGTGTGACTGTGGCGGAAACAGGTTCAGCAGAGACGGGAGCTTCTGCCCAGGACTGCCTGGCTTGTGCGTGTTCCAAATCAGAGCTCTGGAAGGTGCTTGGTCTCCAGGGCCAGATGCCCAGCCCAGGCCCAGGTGTGACAGCGTGACAGCCAGGCGCAGGGGCAGCCCAGGGCTGGCACACTGCACACTCAGTCCTCTCCTGCCTCCGTCCACGCCTGTCTGTGGATCCTGGCAAGGTGTCTCCGCAGGGCCCACTCTGGACCTGGCAGCCTGCTGAGAAGCGTTCTGAAGCTCAGATCTTATTCAGGGTGTGAGGCCTCTAGGTGCCTTTGAAGCAGGAGGGGGGTGGACAGGGCACAACCTCTGAAAGAATGACACAGCCCTCGAGGACAGGACATAAACTGGTTAGAACCAGCTAGCTCCAAGAGAGCGGAAGATTCAACTTCCAGTGGACCCTGAGCCTCGTTATTATACGCTCATTGTACTATATTAGCATAAGCTAAGTGACACACCCACCAGCAGCATGACAGTCCCCAGGCCGACCATAAGAGGCCAAAAAGTGGGCGGAGGCCCAATGCCTGGAAATCTCGGCCCTTTCTCCAAAATAGTTGGAATAATCCTCCCATTCATTACCCAGCTCATAAAAACTACCCACCCCATATTTCGGGGCCTCTCACCTTCTGAGACAGCCCCAAACCTGTCTGTGGAGTGTGTTTCTCCCAAGGCCGGTCTTGCCTTTTGAGATGGACCGCATTCTGTCTATAATGTGTATCTCTCTAAATAGATCCACTTCTTACCTATCTCAGGTATTCAGTCTCTCACTGAATTCTTTCTGTGATGAGACATAAAGAACCATGAGCTTCGAACTTCCCTTGTGGCACAGTGTTTAAGAATCCTCCAGCCATGGGCTTCCCTGGTGGTGCAGTGGTTAAGAATCCGCCTGCCAATGCAGGGGACACGGGTTCGATCCCTGGTCCAGGAAGATCCCACATGCCGTGGAGCAACTAAGTCCGTGCGCCACAACTACTGAGCCTGCGCTCTAGAGCCCACGAGCCACAACTACTGAAGCCCGCGCGCCAAGATCCCGTGCTCTGCAATAAGAGAAGCCACCGCAATGAGTAGCCCCCGCTCGCCGCAACTAGAGAAAGCCCACACGCAGCAACGAAGACCCGACCCAGCCAAAAATAAATAAATTAAATAAATAAAAGAACCTGAGCTTCATTAAGTCCTGAGACCAGGTGTGTGATTTTAATTAAAAGACAGTGGGTTCAGGGCTTCCCTGGTGGCGCAGTGGTTGAGAGTCCACCTGCCGATGCAGGGGACATGGGTTCGTGCCCCGGTCTGGGAGGATCCCACATGCCGCAGAGCGGCTGGGCCCGTGAGCCATGGCCGCTGAGCCTGTGCGTCTGGGGCCTGTGCTCCGCGGCGGGAGACGCCATAACAGTGAGAGGCCCGCGTACCGCAAAAAAAAAAAAAAAAGACAGTGACCACCTTCTGAGCTGGGCCTGGAGTTGGGGGTTGAAATGCTTCCTCCCCACACCCAACACACACACCCACAGACTGTAGAAGACAGTGTCAACCAGTCAGTCCCCCTGGGGGCTCTGCTGGGGCTAGGATCACCTGGGGCACAGTGGCTTTCAAGAGAACTCCCCAGAATTCACCAGAGTGGGGGTAACGGTGGAACTGCAGGCAGAGTGACTGGGCCCCATGTGTTCAGATAGACCAAAAGCCCCGGGTGTGGGAGAGCCCTCTCCTTAAGGGTCTCTCCGGGGTCTACTTCCAGCTCAACATGGTTGCATTTTCAGGGGATAATCAGTGTTTGCGGCCCACACGAATCCAAAGAGCCCCCAAGGCCTCAGACGTGTCCCTTGAGAGGGTCAAGGGGTGGCCCCAGGCCAGCCACTGGCCTTGGACTTCTCCCCTCCGTGGCTTTGCCCTCACTCTCAGGGCATCTTCCTGAATCCCAAGGGTAGGCAATACCCCATGCCCACACCCAGGGCCCCCCATCACCACCACCCAAGCAGCCCCGGCAATGTGCCATCAGCCGTGAAGAGTTTAGGCATGGGCCACCTTGCACCTAGCAGCTGGGCTCGCCCACAGTGCGGAAGATGGGATGGAATCACCACCACCCAAGCAGCCCCGGCAATGTGCCATCAGCCGTGAAGAGTTTAGGCATGGGCCACCTTGCGCCTAGCAGCTGGGCTCGCCCACAGTGCGGAAGATGGGATGGAATCACCACCACCCAAGCAGCCCCGGCAATGTGCCATCAGCCGTGAAGAGTTTAGGCATGGGCCACCTTGCACCTAGCAGCTGGGCTCGCCCACAGTGCGGAAGATGGGACGGAATCACCACCACCCAAGCAGCCCCGGCAATGTGCCATCAGCCGTGAAGAGTTTAGGCATGGGCCACCTTGCGCCTAGCAGCTGGGCTCGCCCACAGAGCGGAAGATGGGATGGAATCACCACCACCCAAGCAGCCCCGGCAATGTGCCATCAGCCGTGAAGAGTTTAGGCATGGGCCACCTTGCACCTAGCAGCTGGGCTCGCCCACAGTGCGGAAGATGGGACGGAATCACCACCACCCAAGCAGCCCCGGCAATGTGCCATCAGCCATGAAGAGTTTAGGCATGGGCCACCTTGCACCTAGCAGCTGGGCTCGCCCACAGTGCGGAAGATGGGATGGAATCACCACCACCCAAGCAGCCCCGGCAATGTGCCATCAGCCGTGAAGAGTTTAGGCATGGGCCACCTTGCACCTAGCAGCTGGGCTCGCCCACAGTGCGGAAGATGGGACGGAATCACCACCACCCAAGCAGCCCCGGCAATGTGCCATCAGCCGTGAAGAGTTTAGGCATGGGCCACCTTGCGCCTAGCAGCTGGGCTCGCCCACAGTGCGGAAGATGGGACGGAATCACCACCACCCAAGCAGCCCCGGCAATGTGCCATCAGCCGTGAAGAGTTTAGGCATGGGCCACCTTGCGCCTAGCAGCTGGGCTCGCCCACAGTGCGGAAGATGGGACGGAATCACCACCACCCAAGCAGCCCCGGCAATGTGCCATCAGCCGTGAAGAGTTTAGGCATGGGCCACCTTGCGCCTAGCAGCTGGGCTCGCCCACAGTGCGGAAGATGGGATGGAATCACCACCACCCAAGCAGCCCCGGCAATGTGCCATCAGCCGTGAAGAGTTTAGGCATGGGCCACCTTGCGCCTAGCAGCTGGGCTCGCCCACAGTGCGGAAGATGGGACGGAATCACCACCACCCAAGCAGCCCCGGCAATGTGCCATCAGCCGTGAAGAGTTTAGGCATGGGCCACCTTGCGCCTAGCAGCTGGGCTCGCCCACAGTGTGGAAGATGGGATGGAATCACCACCACCCAAGCAGCCCCGGCAATGTGCCATCAGCCGTGAAGAGTTTAGGCATGGGCCACCTTGCGCCTAGCAGCTGGGCTCGCCCACAGTGCGGAAGATGGGACGGAATCACCACCACCCAAGCAGCCCCGGCAATGTGCCATCAGCCGTGAAGAGCTTAGGCATGGGCCACCTTGCGCCTAGCAGCTGGGCTCGCCCACAGTGCGGAAGATGGGATGGAATCACCACCACGCAAGCAGCCCCGGCAATGTGCCATCAGCCGTGAAGAGTTTAGGCATGGGCCACCTTGCGCCTAGCAGCTGGGCTCGCCCACAGTGCGGAAGATGGGACGGAATCACCACCACCCAAGCAGCCCCGGCAATGTGCCATCAGCCGTGAAGAGTTTAGGCATGGGCCACCTTGCGCCTAGCAGCTGGGCTCGCCCACAGTGCGGAAGATGGGACGGAATCACCACCACCCAAGCAGCCCCGGCAATGTGCCATCAGCCGTGAAGAGTTTAGGCATGGGCCACCTTGCGCCTAGCAGCTGGGCTCGCCCACAGTGCGGAAGATGGGACGGAATCACCACCACCCAAGCAGCCCCGGCAATGTGCCATCAGCCGTGAAGAGCTTAGGCATGGGCCACCTTGCGCCTAGCAGCTGGGCTCGCCCACAGTGCGGAAGATGGGATGGAATCACCACCACGCAAGCAGCCCCGGCAATGTGCCATCAGCCGTGAAGAGTTTAGGCATGGGCCACCTTGCGCCTAGCAGCTGGGCTCGCCCACAGTGCGGAAGATGGGATGGAATCACCACCACCCAAGCAGCCCCGGCAATGTGCCATCAGCCGTGAAGAGTTTAGGCATGGGCCACCTTGCGCCTAGCAGCTGGGCTCGCCCACAGTGCGGAAGATGGGACGGAATCACCACCACCCAAGCAGCCCCGGCAATGTGCCATCAGCCGTGAAGAGTTTAGGCATGGGCCACCTTGCGCCTAGCAGCTGGGCTCGCCCACAGTGCGGAAGATGGGACGGAATCACCACCACCCAAGCAGCCCCGGCAATGTGCCATCAGCCGTGAAGAGTTTAGGCATGGGCCACCTTGCGCCTAGCAGCTGGGCTCGCCCACAGTGCGGAAGATGGGATGGAATCACCACCACCCAAGCAGCCCCGGCAATGTGCCATCAGCCGTGAAGAGTTTAGGCATGGGCCACCTTGCGCCTAGCAGCTGGGCTCGCCCACAGTGCGGAAGATGGGACGGAATCACCACCACCCAAGCAGCCCCGGCAATGTGCCATCAGCCGTGAAGAGTTTAGGCATGGGCCACCTTGCGCCTAGCAGCTGGGCTCGCCCACAGTGCGGAAGATGGGATGGAATCACCACCACCCAAGCAGCCCCGGCAATGTGCCATCAGCCGTGAAGAGTTTAGGCATGGGCCACCTTGCGCCTAGCAGCTGGGCTCGCCCACAGTGCGGAAGATGGGATGGAATCACCACCACCCAAGCAGCCCCGGCAATGTGCCATCAGCCGTGAAGAGTTTAGGCATGGGCCACCTTGCGCCTAGCAGCTGGGCTCGCCCACAGTGCGGAAGATGGGATGGAATCACCACCACCCAAGCAGCCCCGGCAATGTGCCATCAGCCGTGAAGAGTTTAGGCATGGGCCACCTTGCGCCTAGCAGCTGGGCTCGCCCACAGTGCGGAAGATGGGATGGAATCACCACCACCCAAGCAGCCCCGGCAATGTGCCATCAGCCGTGAAGAGTTTAGGCATGGGCCACCTTGCACCTAGCAGCTGGGCTCGCCCACAGTGCGGAAGATGGGATGGAATCACCACCACCCAAGCAGCCCCGGCAATGTGCCATCAGCCGTGAAGAGTTTAGGCATGGGCCACCTTGCACCTAGCAGCTGGGCTCGCCCACAGTGTGGAAGATGGGATGGAATCACCACCACCCAAGCAGCCCCGGCAATGTGCCATCAGCCGTGAAGAGTTTAGGCATGGGCCACCTTGCACCTAGCAGCTGGGCTCGCCCACAGTGCGGAAGATGGGATGGAATCACCACCACCCAAGCAGCCCCGGCAATGTGCCATCAGCCGTGAAGAGTTTAGGCATGGGCCACCTTGCACCTAGCAGCTGGGCTCGCCCACAGTGCGGAAGATGGGATGGAATCACCACCACCCAAGCAGCCCCGGCAATGTGCCATCAGCCGTGAAGAGTTTAGGCATGGGCCACCTTGCGCCTAGCAGCTGGGCTCGCCCACAGTGCGGAAGATGGGACGGAATCACCACCACCCAAGCAGCCCCGGCAATGTGCCATCAGCCGTGAAGAGTTTGGGCATGGGCCACCTTGCGCCTAGCAGCTGGGCTCGCCCACAGTGCGGAAGATGGGATGGAATCACCACCACCCAAGCAGCCCCGGCAATGTGCCATCAGCCGTGAAGAGTTTAGGCATGGGCCACCTTGCGCCTAGCAGCTGGGCTCGCCCACAGTGCGGAAGATGGGATGGAATCACCACCACCCAAGCAGCCCCGGCAATGTGCCATCAGCCGTGAAGAGTTTGGGCATGGGCCACCTTGCACCTAGCAGCTGGGCTCGCCCACAGTGCGGAAGATGGGATGGAATCACCACCACCCAAGCAGCCCCGGCAATGTGCCATCAGCCGTGAAGAGTTTAGGCATGGGCCACCTTGCGCCTAGCAGCTGGGCTCGCCCACAGTGCGGAAGATGGGATGGAATCACCACCACCCAAGCAGCCCCGGCAATGTGCCATCAGCCGTGAAGAGTTTAGGCATGGGCCACCTTGCGCCTAGCAGCTGGGCTCGCCCACAGTGCGGAAGATGGGATGGAATCACCACCACCCAACAGCCCCGGCAATGTGCCATCAGCCGTGAAGAGTTTAGGCATGGGCCACCTTGCGCCTAGCAGCTGGGCTCGCCCACAGTGCGGAAGATGGGACGGAATCACCACCACCCAAGCAGCCCCGGCAATGTGCCATCAGCCGTGAAGAGTTTAGGCATGGGCCACCTTGCGCCTAGCAGCTGGGCTCGCCCACAGTGCGGAAGATGGGACGGAATCACCACCACCCAAGCAGCCCCGGCAATGTGCCATCAGCCGTGAAGAGTTTAGGCATGGGCCACCTTGCGCCTAGCAGCTGGGCTCGCCCACAGTGCGGAAGATGGGAGGGAATCACCACCACCCAAGCAGCCCCGGCAATGTGCCATCAGCCGTGAAGAGTTTAGGCATGGGCCACCTTGCGCCTAGCAGCTGGGCTCGCCCACAGTGCGGAAGATGGGATGGAATCACCACCACCCAAGCAGCCCCGGCAATGTGCCATCAGCCGTGAAGAGTTTAGGCATGGGCCACCTTGCGCCTAGCAGCTGGGCTCGCCCACAGTGCGGAAGATGGGACGGAATCACCACCACCCAAGCAGCCCCGGCAATGTGCCATCAGCCGTGAAGAGTTTAGGCATGGGCCACCTTGCGCCTAGCAGCTGGGCTCGCCCACAGTGCGGAAGATGGGATGGAATCACCACCACCCAAGCAGCCCCGGCAATGTGCCATCAGCCGTGAAGAGTTTAGGCATGGGCCACCTTGCACCTAGCAGCTGGGCTCGCCCACAGTGCGGAAGATGGGACGGAATCACCACCACCCAAGCAGCCCCGGCAATGTGCCATCAGCCGTGAAGAGTTTAGGCATGGGCCACCTTGCACCTAGCAGCTGGGCTCGCCCACAGTGCGGAAGATGGGACGGAATCACCACCACCCAAGCAGCCCCGGCAATGTGCCATCAGCCGTGAAGAGTTTAGGCATGGGCCACCTTGCACCTAGCAGCTGGGCTCGCCCACAGTGCGGAAGATGGGATGGAATCACCACCACCCAAGCAGCCCCGGCAATGTGCCATCAGCCGTGAAGAGTTTAGGCATGGGCCACCTTGCGCCTAGCAGCTGGGCTCGCCCACAGTGCGGAAGATGGGATGGAATCACCACCACCCAAGCAGCCCCGGCAATGTGCCATCAGCCGTGAAGAGTTTAGGCATGGGCCACCTTGCGCCTAGCAGCTGGGCTCGCCCACAGTGCGGAAGATGGGATGGAATCACCACCACCCAAGCAGCCCCGGCAATGTGCCATCAGCCGTGAAGAGTTTAGGCATGGGCCACCTTGCGCCTAGCAGCTGGGCTCGCCCACAGTGCGGAAGATGGGATGGAATCACCACCACCCAAGCAGCCCCGGCAATGTGCCATCAGCCGTGAAGAGTTTAGGCATGGGCCACCTTGCGCCTAGCAGCTGGGCTCGCCCACAGTGCGGAAGATGGGACGGAATCACCACCACCCAAGCAGCCCCGGCAATGTGCCATCAGCCGTGAAGAGTTTAGGCATGGGCCACCTTGCGCCTAGCAGCTGGGCTCGCCCACAGTGCGGAAGATGGGACGGAATCACCACCACCCAAGCAGCCCCGGCAATGTGCCATCAGCCGTGAAGAGTTTAGGCATGGGCCACCTTGCGCCTAGCAGCTGGGCTCGCCCACAGTGCGGAAGATGGGATGGAATCACCACCACCCAAGCAGCCCCGGCAATGTGCCATCAGCCGTGAAGAGTTTAGGCATGGGCCACCTTGCGCCTAGCAGCTGGGCTCGCCCACAGTGCGGAAGATGGGATGGAATCACCACCACCCAAGCAGCCCCGGCAATGTGCCATCAGCCGTGAAGAGTTTAGGCATGGGCCACCTTGCGCCTAGCAGCTGGGCTCGCCCACAGTGCGGAAGATGGGATGGAATCACCACCACCCAAGCAGCCCCGGCAATGTGCCATCAGCCGTGAAGAGTTTAGGCATGGGCCACCTTGCGCCTAGCAGCTGGGCTCGCCCACAGTGCGGAAGATGGGATGGAATCACCACCACCCAAGCAGCCCCGGCAATGTGCCATCAGCCGTGAAGAGTTTAGGCATGGGCCACCTTGCACCTAGCAGCTGGGCTCGCCCACAGTGCGGAAGATGGGATGGAATCACCACCACCCAAGCAGCCCCGGCAATGTGCCATCAGCCGTGAAGAGTTTAGGCATGGGCCACCTTGCACCTAGCAGCTGGGCTCGCCCACAGTGCGGAAGATGGGATGGAATCACCACCACCCAAGCAGCCCCGGCAATGTGCCATCAGCCGTGAAGAGTTTAGGCATGGGCCACCTTGCACCTAGCAGCTGGGCTCGCCCACAGTGCGGAAGATGGGATGGAATCACCACCACCCAAGCAGCCCCGGCAATGTGCCATCAGCCGTGAAGAGTTTAGGCATGGGCCACCTTGCACCTAGCAGCTGGGCTCGCCCACAGTGCGGAAGATGGGATGGAATCACCACCACCCAAGCAGCCCCGGCAATGTGCCATCAGCCGTGAAGAGTTTAGGCATGGGCCACCTTGCGCCTAGCAGCTGGGCTCGCCCACAGTGCGGAAGATGGGACGGAATCACCACCACCCAAGCAGCCCCGGCAATGTGCCATCAGCCGTGAAGAGTTGGGGCATGGGCCACCTTGCACCTAGCAGCTGGGCTCGCCCACAGTGCGGAAGATGGGATGGAATCACCACCACCCAAGCAGCCCCGGCAATGTGCCATCAGCCGTGAAGAGTTTAGGCATGGGCCACCTTGCGCCTAGCAGCTGGGCTCGCCCACAGTGCGGAAGATGGGATGGAATCACCACCACCCAAGCAGCCCCGGCAATGTGCCATCAGCCGTGAAGAGTTTAGGCATGGGCCACCTTGCGCCTAGCAGCTGGGCTCGCCCACAGTGCGGAAGATGGGATGGAATCACCACCACCCAAGCAGCCCCGGCAATGTGCCATCAGCCGTGAAGAGTTTGGGCATGGGCCACCTTGCACCTAGCAGCTGGGCTCGCCCACAGTGCGGAAGATGGGATGGAATCACCACCACCCAAGCAGCCCCGGCAATGTGCCATCAGCCGTGAAGAGTTTAGGCATGGGCCACCTTGCGCCTAGCAGCTGGGCTCGCCCACAGTGCGGAAGATGGGACGGAATCACCACCACCCAAGCAGCCCCGGCAATGTGCCATCAGCCGTGAAGAGTTTAGGCATGGGCCACCTTGCGCCTAGCAGCTGGGCTCGCCCACAGTGCGGAAGATGGGACGGAATCACCACCACCCAAGCAGCCCCGGCAATGTGCCATCAGCCGTGAAGAGTTTAGGCATGGGCCACCTTGCGCCTAGCAGCTGGGCTCGCCCACAGTGCGGAAGATGGGATGGAATCACCACCACCCAAGCAGCCCCGGCAATGTGCCATCAGCCGTGAAGAGTTTAGGCATGGGCCACCTTGCGCCTAGCAGCTGGGCTCGCCCACAGTGCGGAAGATGGGACGGAATCACCACCACCCAAGCAGCCCCGGCAATGTGCCATCAGCCGTGAAGAGTTTAGGCATGGGCCACCTTGCGCCTAGCAGCTGGGCTCGCCCACAGTGCGGAAGATGGGATGGAATCACCACCACCCAAGCAGCCCCGGCAATGTGCCATCAGCCGTGAAGAGTTTAGGCATGGGCCACCTTGCACCTAGCAGCTGGGCTCGCCCACAGTGCGGAAGATGGGACGGAATCACCACCACCCAAGCAGCCCCGGCAATGTGCCATCAGCCGTGAAGAGTTTAGGCATGGGCCACCTTGCACCTAGCAGCTGGGCTCGCCCACAGTGCGGAAGATGGGACGGAATCACCACCACCCAAGCAGCCCCGGCAATGTGCCATCAGCCGTGAAGAGTTTAGGCATGGGCCACCTTGCACCTAGCAGCTGGGCTCGCCCACAGTGCGGAAGATGGGATGGAATCACCACCACCCAAGCAGCCCCGGCAATGTGCCATCAGCCGTGAAGAGTTTAGGCATGGGCCACCTTGCGCCTAGCAGCTGGGCTCGCCCACAGTGCGGAAGATGGGATGGAATCACCACCACCCAAGCAGCCCCGGCAATGTGCCATCAGCCGTGAAGAGTTTAGGCATGGGCCACCTTGCGCCTAGCAGCTGGGCTCGCCCACAGTGCGGAAGATGGGATGGAATCACCACCACCCAAGCAGCCCCGGCAATGTGCCATCAGCCGTGAAGAGTTTAGGCATGGGCCACCTTGCGCCTAGCAGCTGGGCTCGCCCACAGTGCGGAAGATGGGATGGAATCACCACCACCCAAGCAGCCCCGGCAATGTGCCATCAGCCGTGAAGAGTTTAGGCATGGGCCACCTTGCGCCTAGCAGCTGGGCTCGCCCACAGTGCGGAAGATGGGACGGAATCACCACCACCCAAGCAGCCCCGGCAATGTGCCATCAGCCGTGAAGAGTTTAGGCATGGGCCACCTTGCACCTAGCAGCTGGGCTCGCCCACAGTGCGGAAGATGGGACGGAATCACCACCACCCAAGCAGCCCCGGCAATGTGCCATCAGCCGTGAAGAGTTTAGGCATGGGCCACCTTGCGCCTAGCAGCTGGGCTCGCCCACAGTGCGGAAGATGGGATGGAATCACCACCACCCAAGCAGCCCCGGCAATGTGCCATCAGCCGTGAAGAGTTTAGGCATGGGCCACCTTGCGCCTAGCAGCTGGGCTCGCCCACAGTGCGGAAGATGGGATGGAATCACCACCACCCAAGCAGCCCCGGCAATGTGCCATCAGCCGTGAAGAGTTTAGGCATGGGCCACCTTGCGCCTAGCAGCTGGGCTCGCCCACAGTGCGGAAGATGGGATGGAATCACCACCACCCAAGCAGCCCCGGCAATGTGCCATCAGCCGTGAAGAGCTTAGGCATGGGCCACCTTGCGCCTAGCAGCTGGGCTCGCCCACAGTGCGGAAGATGGGATGGAATCACCACCACGCAAGCAGCCCCGGCAATGTGCCATCAGCCGTGAAGAGTTTAGGCATGGGCCACCTTGCGCCTAGCAGCTGGGCTCGCCCACAGTGCGGAAGATGGGATGGAATCACCACCACCCAAGCAGCCCCGGCAATGTGCCATCAGCCGTGAAGAGTTTAGGCATGGGCCACCTTGCGCCTAGCAGCTGGGCTCGCCCACAGTGCGGAAGATGGGACGGAATCACCACCACCCAAGCAGCCCCGGCAATGTGCCATCAGCCGTGAAGAGTTTAGGCATGGGCCACCTTGCGCCTAGCAGCTGGGCTCGCCCACAGTGCGGAAGATGGGACGGAATCACCACCACCCAAGCAGCCCCGGCAATGTGCCATCAGCCGTGAAGAGTTTAGGCATGGGCCACCTTGCGCCTAGCAGCTGGGCTCGCCCACAGTGCGGAAGATGGGATGGAATCACCACCACCCAAGCAGCCCCGGCAATGTGCCATCAGCCGTGAAGAGTTTAGGCATGGGCCACCTTGCGCCTAGCAGCTGGGCTCGCCCACAGTGCGGAAGATGGGACGGAATCACCACCACCCAAGCAGCCCCGGCAATGTGCCATCAGCCGTGAAGAGTTTAGGCATGGGCCACCTTGCGCCTAGCAGCTGGGCTCGCCCACAGTGCGGAAGATGGGATGGAATCACCACCACCCAAGCAGCCCCGGCAATGTGCCATCAGCCGTGAAGAGTTTAGGCATGGGCCACCTTGCGCCTAGCAGCTGGGCTCGCCCACAGTGCGGAAGATGGGATGGAATCACCACCACCCAAGCAGCCCCGGCAATGTGCCATCAGCCGTGAAGAGTTTAGGCATGGGCCACCTTGCGCCTAGCAGCTGGGCTCGCCCACAGTGCGGAAGATGGGATGGAATCACCACCACCCAAGCAGCCCCGGCAATGTGCCATCAGCCGTGAAGAGTTTAGGCATGGGCCACCTTGCGCCTAGCAGCTGGGCTCGCCACAGTGCGGAAGATGGGATGGAATCACCACCACCCAAGCAGCCCCGGCAATGTGCCATCAGCCGTGAAGAGTTTAGGCATGGGCCACCTTGCACCTAGCAGCTGGGCTCGCCCACAGTGCGGAAGATGGGATGGAATCACCACCACCCAAGCAGCCCCGGCAATGTGCCATCAGCCGTGAAGAGTTTAGGCATGGGCCACCTTGCACCTAGCAGCTGGGCTCGCCCACAGTGTGGAAGATGGGATGGAATCACCACCACCCAAGCAGCCCCGGCAATGTGCCATCAGCCGTGAAGAGTTTAGGCATGGGCCACCTTGCACCTAGCAGCTGGGCTCGCCCACAGTGCGGAAGATGGGATGGAATCACCACCACCCAAGCAGCCCCGGCAATGTGCCATCAGCCGTGAAGAGTTTAGGCATGGGCCACCTTGCACCTAGCAGCTGGGCTCGCCCACAGTGCGGAAGATGGGATGGAATCACCACCACCCAAGCAGCCCCGGCAATGTGCCATCAGCCGTGAAGAGTTTAGGCATGGGCCACCTTGCGCCTAGCAGCTGGGCTCGCCCACAGTGCGGAAGATGGGACGGAATCACCACCACCCAAGCAGCCCCGGCAATGTGCCATCAGCCGTGAAGAGTTTGGGCATGGGCCACCTTGCACCTAGCAGCTGGGCTCGCCCACAGTGCGGAAGATGGGATGGAATCACCACCACCCAAGCAGCCCCGGCAATGTGCCATCAGCCGTGAAGAGTTTAGGCATGGGCCACCTTGCGCCTAGCAGCTGGGCTCGCCCACAGTGCGGAAGATGGGATGGAATCACCACCACCCAAGCAGCCCCGGCAATGTGCCATCAGCCGTGAAGAGTTTGGGCATGGGCCACCTTGCACCTAGCAGCTGGGCTCGCCCACAGTGCGGAAGATGGGATGGAATCACCACCACCCAAGCAGCCCCGGCAATGTGCCATCAGCCGTGAAGAGTTTAGGCATGGGCCACCTTGCGCCTAGCAGCTGGGCTCGCCCACAGTGCGGAAGATGGGATGGAATCACCACCACCCAAGCAGCCCCGGCAATGTGCCATCAGCCGTGAAGAGTTTAGGCATGGGCCACCTTGCGCCTAGCAGCTGGGCTCGCCCACAGTGCGGAAGATGGGATGGAATCACCACCACCCAACAGCCCCGGCAATGTGCCATCAGCCGTGAAGAGTTTAGGCATGGGCCACCTTGCGCCTAGCAGCTGGGCTCGCCCACAGTGCGGAAGATGGGACGGAATCACCACCACCCAAGCAGCCCCGGCAATGTGCCATCAGCCGTGAAGAGTTTAGGCATGGGCCACCTTGCGCCTAGCAGCTGGGCTCGCCCACAGTGCGGAAGATGGGACGGAATCACCACCACCCAAGCAGCCCCGGCAATGTGCCATCAGCCGTGAAGAGTTTAGGCATGGGCCACCTTGCGCCTAGCAGCTGGGCTCGCCCACAGTGCGGAAGATGGGACGGAATCACCACCACCCAAGCAGCCCCGGCAATGTGCCATCAGCCGTGAAGAGTTTAGGCATGGGCCACCTTGCGCCTAGCAGCTGGGCTCGCCCACAGTGCGGAAGATGGGATGGAATCACCACCACCCAAGCAGCCCCGGCAATGTGCCATCAGCCGTGAAGAGTTTAGGCATGGGCCACCTTGCGCCTAGCAGCTGGGCTCGCCCACAGTGCGGAAGATGGGACGGAATCACCACCACCCAAGCAGCCCCGGCAATGTGCCATCAGCCGTGAAGAGTTTAGGCATGGGCCACCTTGCGCCTAGCAGCTGGGCTCGCCCACAGTGCGGAAGATGGGATGGAATCACCACCACCCAAGCAGCCCCGGCAATGTGCCATCAGCCGTGAAGAGTTTAGGCATGGGCCACCTTGCACCTAGCAGCTGGGCTCGCCCACAGTGCGGAAGATGGGACGGAATCACCACCACCCAAGCAGCCCCGGCAATGTGCCATCAGCCGTGAAGAGTTTAGGCATGGGCCACCTTGCACCTAGCAGCTGGGCTCGCCCACAGTGCGGAAGATGGGACGGAATCACCACCACCCAAGCAGCCCCGGCAATGTGCCATCAGCCGTGAAGAGTTTAGGCATGGGCCACCTTGCACCTAGCAGCTGGGCTCGCCCACAGTGCGGAAGATGGGATGGAATCACCACCACCCAAGCAGCCCCGGCAATGTGCCATCAGCCGTGAAGAGTTTAGGCATGGGCCACCTTGCGCCTAGCAGCTGGGCTCGCCCACAGTGCGGAAGATGGGATGGAATCACCACCACCCAAGCAGCCCCGGCAATGTGCCATCAGCCGTGAAGAGTTTAGGCATGGGCCACCTTGCGCCTAGCAGCTGGGCTCGCCCACAGTGCGGAAGATGGGATGGAATCACCACCACCCAAGCAGCCCCGGCAATGTGCCATCAGCCGTGAAGAGTTTAGGCATGGGCCACCTTGCGCCTAGCAGCTGGGCTCGCCCACAGTGCGGAAGATGGGATGGAATCACCACCACCCAAGCAGCCCCGGCAATGTGCCATCAGCCGTGAAGAGTTTAGGCATGGGCCACCTTGCGCCTAGCAGCTGGGCTCGCCCACAGTGCGGAAGATGGGACGGAATCACCACCACCCAAGCAGCCCCGGCAATGTGCCATCAGCCGTGAAGAGTTTAGGCATGGGCCACCTTGCGCCTAGCAGCTGGGCTCGCCCACAGTGCGGAAGATGGGACGGAATCACCACCACCCAAGCAGCCCCGGCAATGTGCCATCAGCCGTGAAGAGTTTAGGCATGGGCCACCTTGCGCCTAGCAGCTGGGCTCGCCCACAGTGCGGAAGATGGGACGGAATCACCACCACCCAAGCAGCCCCGGCAATGTGCCATCAGCCGTGAAGAGTTTAGGCATGGGCCACCTTGCGCCTAGCAGCTGGGCTCGCCCACAGTGCGGAAGATGGGATGGAATCACCACCACCCAAGCAGCCCCGGCAATGTGCCATCAGCCGTGAAGAGTTTAGGCATGGGCCACCTTGCGCCTAGCAGCTGGGCTCGCCCACAGTGCGGAAGATGGGATGGAATCACCACCACCCAAGCAGCCCCGGCAATGTGCCATCAGCCGTGAAGAGTTTAGGCATGGGCCACCTTGCGCCTAGCAGCTGGGCTCGCCCACAGTGCGGAAGATGGGATGGAATCACCACCACCCAAGCAGCCCCGGCAATGTGCCATCAGCCGTGAAGAGTTTAGGCATGGGCCACCTTGCGCCTAGCAGCTGGGCTCGCCACAGTGCGGAAGATGGGATGGAATCACCACCACCCAAGCAGCCCCGGCAATGTGCCATCAGCCGTGAAGAGTTTAGGCATGGGCCACCTTGCACCTAGCAGCTGGGCTCGCCCACAGTGCGGAAGATGGGATGGAATCACCACCACCCAAGCAGCCCCGGCAATGTGCCATCAGCCGTGAAGAGTTTAGGCATGGGCCACCTTGCACCTAGCAGCTGGGCTCGCCCACAGTGTGGAAGATGGGATGGAATCACCACCACCCAAGCAGCCCCGGCAATGTGCCATCAGCCGTGAAGAGTTTAGGCATGGGCCACCTTGCACCTAGCAGCTGGGCTCGCCCACAGTGCGGAAGATGGGATGGAATCACCACCACCCAAGCAGCCCCGGCAATGTGCCATCAGCCGTGAAGAGTTTAGGCATGGGCCACCTTGCACCTAGCAGCTGGGCTCGCCCACAGTGCGGAAGATGGGATGGAATCACCACCACCCAAGCAGCCCCGGCAATGTGCCATCAGCCGTGAAGAGTTTAGGCATGGGCCACCTTGCGCCTAGCAGCTGGGCTCGCCCACAGTGCGGAAGATGGGACGGAATCACCACCACCCAAGCAGCCCCGGCAATGTGCCATCAGCCGTGAAGAGTTTGGGCATGGGCCACCTTGCACCTAGCAGCTGGGCTCGCCCACAGTGCGGAAGATGGGATGGAATCACCACCACCCAAGCAGCCCCGGCAATGTGCCATCAGCCGTGAAGAGTTTAGGCATGGGCCACCTTGCGCCTAGCAGCTGGGCTCGCCCACAGTGCGGAAGATGGGATGGAATCACCACCACCCAAGCAGCCCCGGCAATGTGCCATCAGCCGTGAAGAGTTTGGGCATGGGCCACCTTGCACCTAGCAGCTGGGCTCGCCCACAGTGCGGAAGATGGGATGGAATCACCACCACCCAAGCAGCCCCGGCAATGTGCCATCAGCCGTGAAGAGTTTAGGCATGGGCCACCTTGCGCCTAGCAGCTGGGCTCGCCCACAGTGCGGAAGATGGGATGGAATCACCACCACCCAAGCAGCCCCGGCAATGTGCCATCAGCCGTGAAGAGTTTAGGCATGGGCCACCTTGCGCCTAGCAGCTGGGCTCGCCCACAGTGCGGAAGATGGGATGGAATCACCACCACCCAAGCAGCCCCGGCAATGTGCCATCAGCCGTGAAGAGTTTAGGCATGGGCCACCTTGCGCCTAGCAGCTGGGCTCGCCCACAGTGCGGAAGATGGGACGGAATCACCACCACCCAAGCAGCCCCGGCAATGTGCCATCAGCCGTGAAGAGTTTAGGCATGGGCCACCTTGCGCCTAGCAGCTGGGCTCGCCCACAGTGCGGAAGATGGGACGGAATCACCACCACCCAAGCAGCCCCGGCAATGTGCCATCAGCCGTGAAGAGTTTAGGCATGGGCCACCTTGCGCCTAGCAGCTGGGCTCGCCCACAGTGCGGAAGATGGGACGGAATCACCACCACCCAAGCAGCCCCGGCAATGTGCCATCAGCCGTGAAGAGTTTAGGCATGGGCCACCTTGCGCCTAGCAGCTGGGCTCGCCCACAGTGCGGAAGATGGGATGGAATCACCACCACCCAAGCAGCCCCGGCAATGTGCCATCAGCCGTGAAGAGTTTAGGCATGGGCCACCTTGCGCCTAGCAGCTGGGCTCGCCCACAGTGCGGAAGATGGGACGGAATCACCACCACCCAAGCAGCCCCGGCAATGTGCCATCAGCCGTGAAGAGTTTAGGCATGGGCCACCTTGCGCCTAGCAGCTGGGCTCGCCCACAGTGCGGAAGATGGGATGGAATCACCACCACCCAAGCAGCCCCGGCAATGTGCCATCAGCCGTGAAGAGTTTAGGCATGGGCCACCTTGCACCTAGCAGCTGGGCTCGCCCACAGTGCGGAAGATGGGACGGAATCACCACCACCCAAGCAGCCCCGGCAATGTGCCATCAGCCGTGAAGAGTTTAGGCATGGGCCACCTTGCACCTAGCAGCTGGGCTCGCCCACAGTGCGGAAGATGGGACGGAATCACCACCACCCAAGCAGCCCCGGCAATGTGCCATCAGCCGTGAAGAGTTTAGGCATGGGCCACCTTGCACCTAGCAGCTGGGCTCGCCCACAGTGCGGAAGATGGGATGGAATCACCACCACCCAAGCAGCCCCGGCAATGTGCCATCAGCCGTGAAGAGTTTAGGCATGGGCCACCTTGCGCCTAGCAGCTGGGCTCGCCCACAGTGCGGAAGATGGGATGGAATCACCACCACCCAAGCAGCCCCGGCAATGTGCCATCAGCCGTGAAGAGTTTAGGCATGGGCCACCTTGCGCCTAGCAGCTGGGCTCGCCCACAGTGCGGAAGATGGGATGGAATCACCACCACCCAAGCAGCCCCGGCAATGTGCCATCAGCCGTGAAGAGTTTAGGCATGGGCCACCTTGCGCCTAGCAGCTGGGCTCGCCCACAGTGCGGAAGATGGGATGGAATCACCACCACCCAAGCAGCCCCGGCAATGTGCCATCAGCCGTGAAGAGTTTAGGCATGGGCCACCTTGCGCCTAGCAGCTGGGCTCGCCCACAGTGCGGAAGATGGGACGGAATCACCACCACCCAAGCAGCCCCGGCAATGTGCCATCAGCCGTGAAGAGTTTAGGCATGGGCCACCTTGCGCCTAGCAGCTGGGCTCGCCCACAGTGCGGAAGATGGGACGGAATCACCACCACCCAAGCAGCCCCGGCAATGTGCCATCAGCCGTGAAGAGTTTAGGCATGGGCCACCTTGCGCCTAGCAGCTGGGCTCGCCCACAGTGCGGAAGATGGGATGGAATCACCACCACCCAAGCAGCCCCGGCAATGTGCCATCAGCCGTGAAGAGTTTAGGCATGGGCCACCTTGCGCCTAGCAGCTGGGCTCGCCCACAGTGCGGAAGATGGGATGGAATCACCACCACCCAAGCAGCCCCGGCAATGTGCCATCAGCCGTGAAGAGTTTAGGCATGGGCCACCTTGCGCCTAGCAGCTGGGCTCGCCCACAGTGCGGAAGATGGGATGGAATCACCACCACCCAAGCAGCCCCGGCAATGTGCCATCAGCCGTGAAGAGTTTAGGCATGGGCCACCTTGCGCCTAGCAGCTGGGCTCGCCCACAGTGCGGAAGATGGGATGGAATCACCACCACCCAAGCAGCCCCGGCAATGTGCCATCAGCCGTGAAGAGTTTAGGCATGGGCCACCTTGCACCTAGCAGCTGGGCTCGCCCACAGTGCGGAAGATGGGATGGAATCACCACCACCCAAGCAGCCCCGGCAATGTGCCATCAGCCGTGAAGAGTTTAGGCATGGGCCACCTTGCACCTAGCAGCTGGGCTCGCCCACAGTGCGGAAGATGGGATGGAATCACCACCACCCAAGCAGCCCCGGCAATGTGCCATCAGCCGTGAAGAGTTTAGGCATGGGCCACCTTGCACCTAGCAGCTGGGCTCGCCCACAGTGCGGAAGATGGGATGGAATCACCACCACCCAAGCAGCCCCGGCAATGTGCCATCAGCCGTGAAGAGTTTAGGCATGGGCCACCTTGCACCTAGCAGCTGGGCTCGCCCACAGTGCGGAAGATGGGATGGAATCACCACCACCCAAGCAGCCCCGGCAATGTGCCATCAGCCGTGAAGAGTTTAGGCATGGGCCACCTTGCGCCTAGCAGCTGGGCTCGCCCACAGTGCGGAAGATGGGACGGAATCACCACCACCCAAGCAGCCCCGGCAATGTGCCATCAGCCGTGAAGAGTTGGGGCATGGGCCACCTTGCACCTAGCAGCTGGGCTCGCCCACAGTGCGGAAGATGGGATGGAATCACCACCACCCAAGCAGCCCCGGCAATGTGCCATCAGCCGTGAAGAGTTTAGGCATGGGCCACCTTGCGCCTAGCAGCTGGGCTCGCCCACAGTGCGGAAGATGGGATGGAATCACCACCACCCAAGCAGCCCCGGCAATGTGCCATCAGCCGTGAAGAGTTTAGGCATGGGCCACCTTGCGCCTAGCAGCTGGGCTCGCCCACAGTGCGGAAGATGGGATGGAATCACCACCACCCAAGCAGCCCCGGCAATGTGCCATCAGCCGTGAAGAGTTTGGGCATGGGCCACCTTGCACCTAGCAGCTGGGCTCGCCCACAGTGCGGAAGATGGGATGGAATCACCACCACCCAAGCAGCCCCGGCAATGTGCCATCAGCCGTGAAGAGTTTAGGCATGGGCCACCTTGCGCCTAGCAGCTGGGCTCGCCCACAGTGCGGAAGATGGGACGGAATCACCACCACCCAAGCAGCCCCGGCAATGTGCCATCAGCCGTGAAGAGTTTAGGCATGGGCCACCTTGCGCCTAGCAGCTGGGCTCGCCCACAGTGCGGAAGATGGGACGGAATCACCACCACCCAAGCAGCCCCGGCAATGTGCCATCAGCCGTGAAGAGTTTAGGCATGGGCCACCTTGCGCCTAGCAGCTGGGCTCGCCCACAGTGCGGAAGATGGGATGGAATCACCACCACCCAAGCAGCCCCGGCAATGTGCCATCAGCCGTGAAGAGTTTAGGCATGGGCCACCTTGCGCCTAGCAGCTGGGCTCGCCCACAGTGCGGAAGATGGGACGGAATCACCACCACCCAAGCAGCCCCGGCAATGTGCCATCAGCCGTGAAGAGTTTAGGCATGGGCCACCTTGCGCCTAGCAGCTGGGCTCGCCCACAGTGCGGAAGATGGGATGGAATCACCACCACCCAAGCAGCCCCGGCAATGTGCCATCAGCCGTGAAGAGTTTAGGCATGGGCCACCTTGCACCTAGCAGCTGGGCTCGCCCACAGTGCGGAAGATGGGACGGAATCACCACCACCCAAGCAGCCCCGGCAATGTGCCATCAGCCGTGAAGAGTTTAGGCATGGGCCACCTTGCACCTAGCAGCTGGGCTCGCCCACAGTGCGGAAGATGGGACGGAATCACCACCACCCAAGCAGCCCCGGCAATGTGCCATCAGCCGTGAAGAGTTTAGGCATGGGCCACCTTGCACCTAGCAGCTGGGCTCGCCCACAGTGCGGAAGATGGGATGGAATCACCACCACCCAAGCAGCCCCGGCAATGTGCCATCAGCCGTGAAGAGTTTAGGCATGGGCCACCTTGCGCCTAGCAGCTGGGCTCGCCCACAGTGCGGAAGATGGGATGGAATCACCACCACCCAAGCAGCCCCGGCAATGTGCCATCAGCCGTGAAGAGTTTAGGCATGGGCCACCTTGCGCCTAGCAGCTGGGCTCGCCCACAGTGCGGAAGATGGGACGGAATCACCACCACCCAAGCAGCCCCGGCAATGTGCCATCAGCCGTGAAGAGTTTAGGCATGGGCCACCTTGCGCCTAGCAGCTGGGCTCGCCCACAGTGCGGAAGATGGGACGGAATCACCACCACCCAAGCAGCCCCGGCAATGTGCCATCAGCCGTGAAGAGTTTAGGCATGGGCCACCTTGCGCCTAGCAGCTGGGCTCGCCCACAGTGCGGAAGATGGGATGGAATCACCACCACCCAAGCAGCCCCGGCAATGTGCCATCAGCCGTGAAGAGTTTAGGCATGGGCCACCTTGCGCCTAGCAGCTGGGCTCGCCCACAGTGCGGAAGATGGGATGGAATCACCACCACCCAAGCAGCCCCGGCAATGTGCCATCAGCCGTGAAGAGTTTAGGCATGGGCCACCTTGCGCCTAGCAGCTGGGCTCGCCCACAGTGCGGAAGATGGGATGGAATCACCACCACCCAAGCAGCCCCGGCAATGTGCCATCAGCCGTGAAGAGTTTAGGCATGGGCCACCTTGCGCCTAGCAGCTGGGCTCGCCCACAGTGCGGAAGATGGGATGGAATCACCACCACCCAAGCAGCCCCGGCAATGTGCCATCAGCCGTGAAGAGTTTAGGCATGGGCCACCTTGCACCTAGCAGCTGGGCTCGCCCACAGTGCGGAAGATGGGATGGAATCACCACCACCCAAGCAGCCCCGGCAATGTGCCATCAGCCGTGAAGAGTTTAGGCATGGGCCACCTTGCACCTAGCAGCTGGGCTCGCCCACAGTGTGGAAGATGGGATGGAATCACCACCACCCAAGCAGCCCCGGCAATGTGCCATCAGCCGTGAAGAGTTTAGGCATGGGCCACCTTGCACCTAGCAGCTGGGCTCGCCCACAGTGCGGAAGATGGGATGGAATCACCACCACCCAAGCAGCCCCGGCAATGTGCCATCAGCCGTGAAGAGTTTAGGCATGGGCCACCTTGCACCTAGCAGCTGGGCTCGCCCACAGTGCGGAAGATGGGATGGAATCACCACCACCCAAGCAGCCCCGGCAATGTGCCATCAGCCGTGAAGAGTTTAGGCATGGGCCACCTTGCGCCTAGCAGCTGGGCTCGCCCACAGTGCGGAAGATGGGACGGAATCACCACCACCCAAGCAGCCCCGGCAATGTGCCATCAGCCGTGAAGAGTTTGGGCATGGGCCACCTTGCACCTAGCAGCTGGGCTCGCCCACAGTGCGGAAGATGGGATGGAATCACCACCACCCAAGCAGCCCCGGCAATGTGCCATCAGCCGTGAAGAGTTTAGGCATGGGCCACCTTGCGCCTAGCAGCTGGGCTCGCCCACAGTGCGGAAGATGGGATGGAATCACCACCACCCAAGCAGCCCCGGCAATGTGCCATCAGCCGTGAAGAGTTTGGGCATGGGCCACCTTGCACCTAGCAGCTGGGCTCGCCCACAGTGCGGAAGATGGGATGGAATCACCACCACCCAAGCAGCCCCGGCAATGTGCCATCAGCCGTGAAGAGTTTAGGCATGGGCCACCTTGCGCCTAGCAGCTGGGCTCGCCCACAGTGCGGAAGATGGGATGGAATCACCACCACCCAAGCAGCCCCGGCAATGTGCCATCAGCCGTGAAGAGTTTAGGCATGGGCCACCTTGCGCCTAGCAGCTGGGCTCGCCCACAGTGCGGAAGATGGGA